>NC_084504.1:26804732-28149732 GCF_024500385.1 Phyllopteryx taeniolatus
AAGCTTTGGCACCATCTTGTGACATTTTAGGGCATATCAGAACAAGCACAAAATCAGGTATAGGTGAGTTTTTCAGCAAATAACAGGACATGTTTCTGGTATTGCGTCCCCCTTCGGTGTAATACTGTAATTGCAGTTAAAAATGACGTGCAAGTTGGTGCAACGCTAACAGTTTTCATGATGTCAGAGGTTTTACAGCAAATGGTGGCCTGAAATTAGGAAAGGGCGGCCTCTCACAAATTTCATATGGAGGAAAAATTCACACAATTTCTAAAGTGCGACTCCCAACTGCTTCCGGTGTAGAACTGTAATTGAAGTTAAAAAGTACATCCAACTTAGTGCATCACTAGTCAGATAATGTTTTCAATGATGTCAAAGGTTTTAAAACTGGATGGGGCCAGAACTTAGGTGGATGCCTACAAATTTAATATGCAGGTAAAAACCTGTATATAGTTAGTTGTCGGCCAGCGTGAGAAGCTAACCCAGCAGGCTACATCTCTACTGTATCTGTGTGTAAATGTGTTTTTAAAGAGACATGCGGTGGACAGATGACACTTTAATTGGCCTGATTTTATTTTGCGTCAGTGGTGTTTTATGTGCCTGGACAAAAAAAACTTTGTTTGTGGCGTTACTGTAGTTGCTGCGAGTTATGTTTTTTTACGGGCTCGAGAGACTGTAAGATGACAATGCAGAGCATGAGAGTGAGGTCACCTGGTGCGATGGGAGCATGCCTGTTGTTCCGCTGACTGCAAAGCTATGGCGCTCCCAATTCTAGTCTGGCGTCATCACTCGAAACAAGTGAGACGCAGATGTGCGGAAAATGGAAAATAGGAGCAAAGTACAAAGAGTGGAACGACGGCCAGACTGAAGATTTTATGGATTAGTCAATTGAAATGAAGTGAGGGAACA
Source organism: Phyllopteryx taeniolatus (assembly GCF_024500385.1). Lineage (NCBI taxonomy): Eukaryota > Metazoa > Chordata > Actinopteri > Syngnathiformes > Syngnathidae > Phyllopteryx > Phyllopteryx taeniolatus. The sequence goes on from NC_084504.1 coordinate 26,805,642, forward strand.
CGACTGAAGCCAGTTTGGCTCATTAAGTACCGCCAAGTGCACGGTGAGTGATTTAATTTTGTTACAAAAATGCAAAACTTTTATTCAAAATAGGCTTTGTGTTCATTTTTCCCTACACGGACACGAGTGAGTCAACGCTTGACTGCCAGCGTGATCAAAGCGACGTCTGCTCAGCGAGCGTCATCCTCGCTCGGGTGCAGCATCATGTCTTCCATCCCAGATGCTCAAATGGGAAGAATCAGTGCTGACATGTGACAAACCTTAATTATTGAAGCCACACATGCATAAAGAGAAAAGCTGGAACACAACGTGTTTCCGGACGCTGGTTCACCATTGACATCTTTTATACAAGTGGAACCACGAGTAACAAGTGCCCCAACGAGTAGCAAGTAACAAGCCGTTTTTATTTATTATTGAAAACGTATAACCCTGGTGAGTGTGTGTGTGTAACAGTGGGCTGAATCTCGCCGGTGAGCGCGTGCATTCCGGCTGGTATTTGGCCATCTTTCGCATCGCTCAGCAGACTGGCTGTCATCATCTCGCCGGCAAGTGTGCGCTGCAGCCGGCTGCTTGCTTCTGCTTGGAAGTACTAGCAGTCGACATCTTCACTTCAAACATCGCAAACAAACAGACTCAAATGCACCACACCGGTAACCTGAGATTCAAATCAAAGTCCATTGTTGACAAAAAGTTAGTCAATAACCATAACACTGACTTCTAATTACAAAAAAAACAAGCACATGGCCGCTAGTCAGCAAGTGGCTAGCATGGGAAGCAAACACAGCAGTCAACATCTTCCCTGCAAACATTGCAAACAAATGAATTCAAATAGCCGGCACGGTGGTCGACTGGTTCTGGGGACCGGGGTTCAAATCCCGACCCCGCCTGTGTGGAGTTTGCATGTTCTACCTGTGCCTGGGTGGGTTTTTTCCGGGCACTCCGGTTTCTTCCCACATCCCAAAAACATGCGTGGTAGGTTGATTGAAGTCTCTAAATTGCCCGTAGGTGTGAATGTGAGGGCGAATGGTTGTTTGATTGTCTGTGACTTGTGATTGGCTGGCGACCGGTTCAGGTTGTACCCCGCCTCCCGCCCGAACATGGCTGTGATAGGCTCCAGTAGCCCGCGACCCTAGTGAGGAGAAGCGGTAAAGAATATGGATGGATGAATTCAAATGCACTTCACTGGACACCTAAGTCTTTTATCCACAAAAAGATGTTCAATATATATATACACACACACACACATTGTTCCCTCGCTATATCACGGTTCACCAATTGTGGATTCGATGCATTGCTGGTTTTATTTTTTTTTTCATATTCATATCACGCATAATTCGCCATATCACAGGATTTTGAGTGTATGCTTTCATTTTTTGTGGTAAAATAAACACTTTATTACAAGGAATTTAATGTATATGTACAAAGAATTAAATGTACATACACGTAAATACATGTACGTAGTGTACAGTACTACTGTGGTTAATAGAGGTGTGGGGAAGATGAAGATGATTATGTATAAATAATCCAGTAAAATAATTACTGTACTGTATATGTATGGTTTAGTGACGGCCAATTCCTTTTGTGAAGGTTTGTGATACATCATCATGGAATTTCTGGTTGTCCGTTACATCTGCAACATTGCGACACTTCATTTGCGATTCAAGTTTCGAGAACACAGAACACGGCGCGGTGCGCGACAGTATGCCGCAGGCTTTAGGCATATTTTTCCTGAAAATGTTGGTCAAAGTCAGATTTACACGCTATTAAGGACCTCTGCTTTTAAGACGTTCGCTTTAAAGAAGCTCCATCGAAGGACCTTTGAGGTGGCAGTTTAAAAACAGGTCCTCAATATTTCCCTGCACCTTAAAGCACCCTGGTCTATTCCCAAGAGCCTTTCCATAGCAGGGGGGAGGTGCAGATGTTCTCTGCAGGAGCTGTGTGTGTGTGTGTGTTTGTGTTTCTGTTTGTGTGTGTGTGTGTGCGTCCGTGCGTGCATTTGTGTACACACAGTTGCCCTCGTCTGACATGCCGTGTGTGTATGTGTTGGTTAGTGTAATAACTTGCATATGGTCTCTTCCTCAGACACGGGACTCGGTGTGCAGGAGAGGTGGCTGCGTCCGCAAACAACTCGCACTGCATTGTGGGAATTGCCTACAATGCCAGAATAGGAGGTGGGCTTTCCAGGTTTTCTTCTATTTATGTCTTATATTCATGTTTATTTAGCAGAGGTATGTCAACAATTTACATTGGGCTAATGTTGGAGGAAGTCACAAACAGTATGTGTAAGTCACATGTACAAGTTTCAAGCAAGTCCCAAGTTACTGTGGCAAAAATCAAGCAAGTTGAGTAGTCGAGTCATCACTTGGGTTAAGCAAGTCTTAAATCAAGTCATAAAATCTCATTCAGTCACAACATATATTAGAGTCAAAATAAAATGTTCTTCACTGATTATCTCGACAGACAATTTACATCTATACAATAGGACAACTGAGAGTATGAAATAAAATGTAAAAATGTATATATATATATACAGTGTTGTGAAAGTGTTTGCCCTCTTCTTGTTTTCTTATTTTTTTGCATTTTTGTCAGACATAAATGTTTCCCATCATCAAACAAATGTAAATATTAGTCAAAGACAACACAAGTAAACAGAAAATGCAGTTGTTAAATGAAGGTTTTGATTATTGCCTTAGTGGGTGTGTAGCGAGGGATGAAGTTCAATGTGTTGCGTTCAAATGTTTTAGCCAAGCAAGTCCTGAAATTGGGAACTCAAGTCAGTCTCCCACCGTTGGTTATCAAAGCCATCAGCATAATACAGAAATACATGTGGGATTTGCTAATGGAAGTGTCACAAGTGACAACAATGTGGTACACTTGCACAAGCCAATGACAGCCAAATGAGTATTGCTCCAAATATTACAAAAAATATAGCAACAACATTAGGGGGGAAAATACCTGCAAAATATTAAACCAGAAATTCAGAAGTATTAGAAAAAAAATACTCAATACTTGACAACTAATATTAGAAAAATTAGAAATAAAATTAGAAATACAAAAAAATACACAATTGGAAAAAAATACTACACAAAAATAGTATTCAGAATTTTTTTTTAAATGACACAAAACAAAGTACAAATATACTAGAAAATATGTATATATATATTAAACCCCCAAAAACAATTATTTGATGAAAAATATATAATACAATAACAAAAAGAAAATGTGAAAATATCATGTCACTGGCCGGATGGAAGAAAATAACGGGAAGTGGAATATTGGAAAAATAATACTAACTGTCTGAAATGTCATTACGGTTTATGGTGAACACATTTCATCCCTCGCGGGATGTTCTATTGTGCATCAGGTGTGCGCATGCTGGACGGGGACGTGACGGACATGGTGGAGGCCAAGTCTCTGAGCCTGCAGCCGCAGCACATCGACATCTACAGTGCCAGCTGGGGACCCGATGATGATGGCAAGACAGTGGATGGACCCGCATCACTTGCCAGGCAGGCCTTTGAGAACGGCATCCGGATGGTGAGGAACTGTTTTCCCAGATTAAATCATGGAGAGAATAATACAAAAATACTAATAATACAAAAAATATACCAATATTGGGGAAAACAATATATCAGGGAAAAATACAGAAATACCAGCGACAAAATGCGCAAATATTAAAAGATACAAAGTACAGTGATACCTTGACTTACAGAAAATGCGCACTCGCCGCAACTGAATGCAGCTCATTTTTGTGATGTACATTCCGTTTTTCTTGTATTATTATTCTGGACTTATTGTTGACTTGGCCATGCGTGCGTGCATGCACCGAACCATGAGACGGTGCTGCTAATTAACACAAAAAGACCAGGCCTAGCTAGCACCAGGCAAACAGGTGGGGCTCTTAAAGACTAATGTAAAATTGAAAAAAAAAATGCAGCTTGAAAATACTTTTAAAAGCTCAGCGACAAGGTATGTGGAGGTCTCAAGAGTGTTTTTGTTCAACTTTAGAGGCGTATTAGTCCTGGAAACTTGGACTTGTATGACCTTCGGAGCATTCCAGCAGCCTATAAGTCACATCGTCTTATAGTCCAGATTTAGGTGAGTGAGTCACACATTGACAAAGTTCGCTAGCGGATGTTTGAGATTGGAAGAGTGTGTCAAAGGTCGTCGTCGTATGTCTTGGGACTTCATGTCTTCCCGTTCGCTTGACGCTAAGTGGAGATGGCTTTGTGAGCGTAACATGGAGCTCGGCGGCAATGTGAAAGGACACTTTACTGGACAAAGCTGTCGTGTTGTTTGAGGCGCATTGGACAACTGCCACCGTCTTTGGACTTTGCAACGGCACGTGTGACTCAAACAGGAGTTTCAGCTGTCTGCTTGCTAAAGCCTGAAAAGGCAGCAACAGAAACAAAAAGGAAGAAAACTTCACAAATAATAGATGAAAAATACCCAAACATTTGAGGACAAAATGAAATATTGGGAACAAATATTTTTAAAATTAGATTTTTTTTTTTTTTTTTTTTTTTTTTTTTTTTTTTTTTTTAAGTAAAACGGACAATACAAAACCAGAAAAAAATGAAGTGTCAGACTAAAAATAAAGAAATATTAGAAAATAATACAAAATATTAGACGACAGAATAAGTCGAACAAATAGCAAACAAAAAATAGACAAAAATATTAGCCCCCCCCCCACGAAAAGAAAAAGAAGAAAAAATACAAAATGTTAGATACCCCTGTGAATATTCTCATTCATCCAGGTCATTGAATTAGGTTCTGGTTGTCTTAGAAGACAATTTGCCTCCTATCCAAGCAGGCTTCATCAGTTGATGCACATAGGCTAGACAGGACAGCTTTAAGGCCAATTCATAGTTTCCGCATCCGCATGCCCACAGGGTGCCCCTTGGTCGTCGTCATCGGTCGTCGTCGTATTGTCACCTGGCCCTATGAGCGGATTCCTCTGCGGTCGACCGCGTGGACTGAACGCATGAGCACGCCGACCACATGTGCCAGAGCAACGAGTTAAAGTATCGAAAGTACGAATTATGCTTCTCCTCTTCGATGCCTCTCGTTTTTTTGCACCAGTTTTTTTAAATTTCTCGTCCCTTCCCCTATTCACATTCAGTAGTCGCAACGTTGTATCTTCATTTTACTTTGCCCTCTTCTTCAGACAAATACAGACACAGGAGCATCCTTTCTTTTCGCTTTTGCAGGGTTGCCATTATATGCGCATGGATGGTACGGGGAAGCAAACTGTCGTATGAATGAAACCGCCTGTGCATTTGTAGCTTGCCGATGCGCACTGTGGAAAGAATAAATTGGCCTTCAGCCTGAGTGTTGGTGTAAAAACGCAACTATTTCTCCTCTAAATTAGAGGCATGCCCCAAGCATGAATGGTATCACACTTTTGGGATGTAAAACAAGTCATTAAAGGCGTTGAAGATATGCCTCTGCCCGCAACAAACAGTTGTTTGGGTGGAATCACATTCGTTAATATTCCATTGTTGGACTGCAAAATACTAGTGTTAAGAAAAGAAAAAAAAAAAAAGGAAATATGAATATTAGGGGGAAAAAAAGCCACAAATATTAGATAAAATATATAAAATATTACAATTGTTTTAATATTAGGAAAATATATTGGAATATTAGGAAAAAGATTACAAAAAATATTAGACTTAAAAATACTGAAGGATTAAAAAAAAAAATTACTTAAGTATTAGGAAACTACAAAAACATTAGAGAAAAAAATTAAAAGTATTAAACAACCAAATATTAAAAAAACATACTGAATTTGATGGGGATTCTTTGACTTCTCTGAATCTGTTGCCGTTGTGCTTAATGCTCCCTGGTTCACGTTCCTCCATGTCGCGCCTGTCCCTGATTCCCCCCCCGCCTTGTAAGACCCAAAGATCTCAATCAATCAAGATTTTAATAGTGGTTACTCTACCTCTCTCTATTTGTCTTTTTTTACATTGTGCCATCATACCCGGAGGTTGAAAAAATTATTTTTTTGACAAAGTAAGAAGTAGAAAGTACAGCTATCATTTTTCAAACATTGGGAGTAAAAGTAAAAAAAACAATCATATCTGAAAAGTTCACTTAAGTACATTAGCAATGTATTGTGGAAAGGGTTAGTGTGAGTCTGTAGCCCTTGTAATGCTGCCGTCTTTTGCCCGAGTTGGTGCTGTTTAGACAGAACAGCGACTAGACAAAAATGGCAGAAAAATGCCAGCAGTGTAAGGGTTACAGACTCCCATTATCCTCTTTCACGCAGTTTCTTGAAAATTGGCCACAGTGAAGACAAAGTCCACATGGGAATTTTCCGTCTTGGTAGGTAGTATCAGAGCTGTAACAGAGGCGGGCTGATACCTGACATCTGACATACTTGACACTGACCCCTCCCGCCCTGCTGTGTTGAAAGCCAATGCCACTCATGTTGCCATATAGCTAATTGTCCGGTTCCGGGATTCGCTGTGTGAAATCGTGCACATTTCCGGCAATTTTCCAACCTTCGCTGTGTAAAAAGGAAAAATGTGTGTAAATGTCGAATCTTCTGTTGTGGCTCCGTGGCAAGATCTCTTGAGGAAAAGTTGAAAAGAGAATTTCAAATGAAACATGGAGACTATCTTGAATATTGTTTGCATGATAAATAATGCAAAACAGATGCAAAAGCTTGTCGTTAACATTCATGTATTATTCACAGGGAAATTAAGGAAAATGATAAAAAATTGCCTGCAGTGTTAAAAATAAGTGGGGGGAAAAAATTGTTAAGTATGTCTTGCCAAATCCTGCAAAACAAACCAGTAAACTCACCCTAAAGGGGACATCTTGGTTCTGGTTTTTGGTTCATCTTGGTTTCCTCCCACATTCCCATGTTAGGTTAATTGTCCCTAGGTGTGAATGGTTGTTTTTCCTTATTTGTGCTACAATTGGTTGTTGACCAGTCTTGGATCCAGAAGATGGATGGAAGGATACAGGTGCGTATCTTTGAACATCATAGAAAAGTTTCTTTATTTCAGTAGTCCAGTATACTGTAAGTGAAACTCGTCACATTAATTATGAGTTTCACATTTTGAGTTGAAATAAAGTTATCCACGGGATTCACATTCCCTGGAATGCGCCTCGGTATACATAGACGTTGGGCGATGTGTCTGCTGCATGCACCACATGCACATATTTGCTACACTAATTGAATGTAGTGTGTCGTGGAATTTGGCATATTTGTGATGAAGTGTTGCCTCCACGTGGGAAAACACAATTCAAGTCTTTACTGTCAGTTTGGTTGCTCGCTTTTTCCCCCCTCACTCTGGGCTTACTAGTCGCGCTGGATGGTAACAAAAGTCGTGCTCGGCTTGGCCTTCCAGTAGAGGTGCGCTCGGTTATCAGCGCCTCATTTGCATTAGGTATGACTGCCCCCTCAAAACAGGCTAATTTCAGCAAGGCTTAAAAAGTAGGATAGAAAATGTGCTTGGAATCTTGATCCATGGCATATTTTATTATGAAGAGACCTCGGAACTGTTTAAACGATGAAAAATGCAATTCACAATGTTTTGACAAACAGGTGATGTTCTCTAAAAGTCGCAGAGATGGCAGAAGTACTCACACTCTGTACTTGTGTAAAGAAAGATTGGTAAAAGTACACAAGTACTGCTTCAACTCTGTTAAGTAAAAGTAAAAAAGTACAGACTCTGAAATGTATTGAAGTACAAAAGTAAAAAGACTGTCAATTAAATACTCTACCTGTTTTGATATTTTTTTAAACTCCAGCTAGCTAGCATTGGCTTAGGCTTTTATGCTATCAAAAGGTGTAAATTAAGAACTGACTACCACAAAATCCATAATTAGCTAAGTATAAAAAGTGAACAAATACACCCTACCTGTACAGTATGTTTTGTTTTTTTTTCAACTTAGACGAGGACTTTTTGAATGGCAGATGTAGGTGGTTTTTAAAACACAACACGTTTGCCACTGATCAGTCAACATCAAACAGTTCTCTTCAATAAGGCCATGGATGGGGAACAATCTGTTGCATCATCGTCATTAATGCTCCCTGGTTCACGTTCTTCGATGTTGCCGCTGTCCCTCTTTTTTTGCCGTCTTGTAAGACCTCAGAATCTCATTCAATTATGATCTCAACCGTGGTTGCCTTTAGCTTTCTCAGTTTATATATTTTTCACGTCACGTCATGTGAAAAGGTCAGGAGCCTTTTTTGACAAAGTAAGGTGTAGAAAGTACAGAGGTTTTGAAATCCATCCATCCATTTTCTGAGCCGCTTCTCCTCACTAGGGTCGCGGGCGTGCTGGAGCCTATCCCAGCTGTCATCGGGCAGGAGGCGGGGTACACCCTCAACTGGTTGCCAGCCAATCGCAGGGCACATAGAAACAAACAACCATTCGCAGTCACACCTACGGGCAATTTAGAGTCTCCAATTAATGCATGTTTTTGGGATGTGGGAGGAAACCGGAGTGCCCGGAGAAAAGCCACGCAGGCACGGGGAGAACATGCAAACTCCACACAGGCGGGGCCGGGGATTGAACCAGGGTCCTCAGAACTGTGAGGCTGACGCTCTAACCAGTCGCCCACCGTGCCGCCAGGTTTTGAAATATACGGAGTAAAATTAAAAAGTTGACAGAAAAATAAACACTTGAGGATTTTCCTCCAAAATTCACTTGGGTACAGTCTGAGTAATTGTACTTTGTTAATACTCACCACTTCTATTTTGACACTATTTGTGTCTAGTAAAAACTTAATTTGAGCAGCTTTTCTTCCAGAGGTGATTAAATGAAATGTTTTGTTGAGTCTCACGCCTCGTTATTTGTTAAAGCTACGGTACGTCTCGTCCATGGCAGTTGTGGACTGCATGAAAAATGCATTCCGCCGAAAACAACACTGCACATGGCGGCGTCTTTTCAAAGCAGAAACACTCCACTTTGTGCCCCCCTTTCAAATCCCGCCGGAGAGCTCGTCTGATCTTTCACTTTCATCGCTATTGATCCACAGAGCCTGTAATTCCCTTCTGAGCAGCTCTAGAAGAATCCCTAAAAAGCTAATGATGAGTAAGTAAGCAAGTATCTTGTTAATGTTTTATTTTTTTTCTCTCTTCCCCCTTCGCAGGGGAGGAAGGGCCTGGGCTCCATCTTCGTGTGGGCCTCAGGCAACGGCGGCAGAAGCCGCGACCATTGCTCCTGCGACGGCTACACCAACTCGATTTACACTATCTCCATCTCCAGCACGGCTGAGAGCGGACGCAAGCCCTGGTACCTGGAGGAGTGCTCGTCCACGCTCACCACCACCTACAGCAGCGGCGAGAACTACGACCGGAAGATTGTAAGCTGGAACCTTGGCTTGGTGGGGTAATTAGGGGGTTCGAAATCCGCCTTATGGGACTCAGATGTGCACCACATCAACCACTCAGAGTGCAAGGTGGTCTCAGTATGGTTCCAAACGGTTGTGGTGGAAAGTCATTTCAAAGTTCATTAAATGTCTCCTTAATATGGAATTTCTCCGCATGTTTTCCAGGATCTGTACCAACGGCACCGACACAAAACCTTAGCAGGTATCAGGGCCCGAACTTGAGAGAGGCCTCTCACTTTCGAAATGTTTTGAGGTATCGCTGTCCCAACTTCGACGGTATCGGGTCCCTAACTTTGGAGGTATCAGGGCCCTAACTTGGGAGGAAGTATCGGGGCCTTAACTTGAAGTTAGCGGAGAGCCCTAACTTAGGAGTTATCGGCAGCAGAACTTAGAAGGTATTGAGGCCCGAACTTGGGAGGAGGTATCGTATCCCTAACTCAGGAAGTATCGTGGTGCTAACTTGGGAGGTATGGGTACATCATTTAGTAGGTCCCTTGTCGTCTGAAGCCCCTTAGACCCTGTCACATTGTCACATTGCCTGTGAAAGGGACTACTTTTTAATTTTTTTTTTTTAAACTTTTTTTTTATTGTTTTACTCTGCTGTCTGCAGCCAGGTTGGCATTCCAAATGAGAGTCTCTTCTCAGTTGCCTTACCTGGATAAAAAAAAAAGTTAAATAATGCTTTTCCCTTGTCACGCTTGTGTGACAAATGAATGGAATGGTGGGTTGATCCTCAAGCCATCTTTACGCCTTTTGTATGGTAAAAGAATGTAAATAATTAAACGACACCGACACAAAGTCAACTTTGCAATTTTCCACCAGGAATTAGAAGCCCTTTTTACGCTGCCTGTTAGAGTTGCATATCCGTGTTAAAGTTACCTGTACAGAATAGGAGGTGGAAATAGACCCAAGAATTTTTCACTTGAAATAAATGAATCCTGTTTTCAAATGAACAAAATTCTTAGGCTCACGTTGATAGACCTTAAAGTAGATTTCATTCATTTTCTTTCAAAAGGACCGCATGTACAAACGCCCTGAATTAGAGCTTAGAGTTTTGAACCGAAAGCTATTTTGTACCCCACGAGACACTTGTCTTGACCCACTTCCACTGCATCGGAACCGCTGTCCACTGGGATGAAAAGTGCCAGTTAGCCAATGTTGGCTACCTTGTCTGGCACAGTCCTGCTACATTCATCGCACTGATGCTACCAGCGGACGCACACACTAACCCGGTTGCTTTGTACAAATGAAGCATTTTTGCGTGTCACTCTTATCTAGCACTAAAAACGTGCGTTCGGGCATTCTGTGCTGCAGCACATTTGTAGTGCTTGTGTGTTTCTGTTGGGATAAGCTCTCCAAGTTTTCAGTCCAGCAAAGGTCCTTTGATGAGGGCTCAGACGAGGAGCTAGCCAAACTTTCTCTTGGCTCGCAGACTGCCACACTCTAGTACTCCATACGATTTGGCCAAAGCATGTCATGATCCAACTACAGTGAACCTTCGCTATTGGTGGGGGGTAGGGACCAAGGTATGCAGTGAATTGCAAAAACTTGCTGCTAATAGACCCGCCCACCTTAAAAGAATTGTCTATATTAATTGTTTAAACCCTAAATATACCCCAAACTCGATGGCGGACTGTGCATTTCGTACCTGGGCGTTCAATGGGGATTGAAGTGGCTTAATCCACTTCTTGCCAGAATGACCTTTTATTGTTTGCAACATGAGGTGAATTTTAAATCAAATTGGTTCAAAAACAGTCCCATTGTTAATACAGTTTAGGTTAAATCGGCCAGCACTACTGATTCTAAACGTTCCTGGGCAGATTAGATTAGATTGACATAGATGTTGCAAGATGAGTTTGAAATGATATTAAACTGTTTTAGGAACATAGTTTGGGGTATATTTGCACTTTAAACTGTTTAATTTGCCTATCAATATAAGCAATTATCAACATTTTTGGGGGTTAACAAAATACAGCAAGGCTTGGTCCGTATGCTAATGGTGTAGAGAGTTAGTGTATGAAAGCAGGAATCTGAGGGATCATGTGAGTCACCATTGGTTCTCCCTCACAATACAGATCACAACAGACCTGAGGCACCGCTGCACGGACAGTCACACGGGGACGTCGGCCTCGGCTCCCATGGCCGCCGCCATCATCGCTCTGGCGCTGGAAGCAAAGTAAGATCCACTTAACTGCGGGAGAGAGATCACGTGCCGGGAAGTCTTGCAGTGATTTAGAACTGCATACCTCCGACTGGAACAAGCCGCTCGAACCATGCTTGAAGTCACTTGACACCTGAAGTGCAAGGCGTTTGGCTAGCGTGAGCTTCACGCTTGGAAGGGGTGGGCTATGACCTGTCCACAATTGGACTGAGGGTAGCAAGTAAATGGATTGTTGTCACAAAGTGGAGGTTATGGACAGGGCTGCGTATTAGACTCCATAGTCTCCACTTTAGTCTCTGCAGTCCATCTCCTCCTAAAATGTATCCTTACCATGACAAACAGCCAATATGTCAAGTAAATACAAGAAACTCTCATTCTCCATTGTTGTTGTTTGTTAGCGCAAAGTAATGTTAGCCTCCCCAGTTGCTGTGCCTTAGCGGTATTACACTCCATCGTCTCCGTCCGCTATGCTACAGCGCTCCTTTGATAAAACTGTCTCCTTACCGTGAAGAATTCAGGAGACTCATTCTCGTTCTGATTTATGCGTATAATGTGGATGTGTTTTTCACAGGTCTACGAGATGCTACTTTGAAAATACCTTATGTAGTCCAAGCTGGCCCCTCTCCCGTTGCTAATTATGCATTAAGAAAGCCGAGCGTAGAGAACCAAAGCGACTTTCGCCTGTCGTCACGTGCCTAGCTGCTCAGTTAGCCGAGGTCATTTCGTTTAACCCGGATAATCCGCTTTTAATCCCCAGCGGTAGAAAATATTCCGGCTTTTCCTGGCATGGCCGGGCAAGTAAGCCTGTTTCCTCAACAAGATTATTTACTCACTGACTCTCTGCTCGCCTGCCTTTCGGCTTCCTCCCGTTGTCTTCTCGTCTTCATCTTTCCGTCAAATCCACATCGATAAACTTGCATGCACATGCAGACAAGGAAACATCAAACACTTGCAACAAATTCTGATGGTATCAACTGGTATCAGATGAACCACTGCCAACACGGTGAACTGGCTAGTTGTGTGGCATCTATTCTCTGTGTGTGAAAGAGCTTTTCAAAGTTCCGCTGAAATGGGAAGGCATGGAGATGAGCTGATCACAAGGTCACCGTGACCTCACAAAACTGGGTTTTCGGACGCTAATTGTAGACGCGTAAATCAAAAATGTCATGCTGGTTTTCCTCAACGCAACAGTGGTACAATGGAACTTCTGTAGTTGATGACAGAAAATGCATAATTTATGTTGTTTCGAGAAAATGCATGCATATCTTGTTCCTGATGAGACCTTAGTTGAACTAACGTCAGGAGCGCTTGGTAAGAGAAGAAGAAAAATTAGATGGTGAGGAAGATTTCTACAAAGAAACAAAATGGGGGGGAAGAACAAAGAAAGCGACACATAGGACGTTATGCAAAGTTAGCGAACTTGAATTTGAGCTTTCAGGAGATTTGTCCGTATTGACTCTTTTTCATAACATCTAGAATTCAAAAAGGTGACTATAATGAAGAAAACGGAAGTCAAAAAAGAAATGCATAGAAAGTTACACAAAGTAAGGGACTGCATTGTAATTCGGAATTTTAGTTTTTGGTAAAATTGGGCAAATAGCACCGGCTAGATTAAAAATAAGTCATCATATTTAATAGTTTATTTTAAAAATGAAGAAATAATTCATTCTATTTTTTAAATGCTAAGGTCAATGATCATTCATTAATAATTATTTAGGGAATTATTTGAGACAATAAAAAAATAAATGGTTTATTGTATTTTTTTTTTTGTATTTTATTTCAAATTATTTCTTAAGAATTGTTTTATTTTTAATTAATTATAATTAAATATTTAATACAGGTTTAAACTGTTAATTGTGTTAACCTACTGATTTTTATTCTTTGATGATATAAATGAATTCAAAATCAAATAGAAATGATAACATTGAATCAATTTTAGGACAAAAGAAACGAATGCTAATGTTTGGCCCGCAGGCTAATACTTGCTCATACCTGCGATACGCTGTAAAACCTGTGCGATCAATAAAGGTGTGCTGACGACAACGGTTTTACCCTGGTAGGAACACATTATTTGTTAGATCACTAATCTGCATCACTGGAATATCCGAATATTTGGCAACATGTGTTTAGTGCAATATCTTTTTTCAAGCTTAATTACCCGTCGCCGTAGCTCCAAGGAAGCTGCATTAAAACCTTCAGATTTGCTGCTGCTGCAGCCGCCGGTGGTTTTGTGCCAGTCGGTGCGCTTGCTCCGTTAATTAGTATCGGGTTGTTTATGAGAAGAAGGCTGTTGTGACCTAGATAACGATGCCATTCCACTCTTAATTAATGACCATAAAACATTTATGGGGCCACGATTACTCAGTGCCTGCTACTCTGCCCCCACCACCCCATTAATATTGATCTTTTGCGCTCAAATCCATTTGGCCTTCACGGGACATATTTCTGTTAGTTGGTTTGTTACTTATAATATATAAAAACAAATATATGAAAAGTATATACAGTGCAACGCCTGAAACGAGACAAATGTATTTTTTTCACAATTTAAAACCATTCAATGACCAAGCTTGTTACTCAATTCATATCAAATCACATTTCCGGAGTTTAGGCGTTCTCAGGGTAGTTTGGCTGAGCACTTATGATGTTTCGTGCTATTACTGCTTTTTTTTCCTCTCCATGTTTCTACTTCCTGTTTTTTCGTTACCATTCCAATTGGCTTGATAGAAATTTTAGCCAGGGCGTTTTGTGAACAAGGGACTGGCTTGATTAGAATTTTCTAATTCCATCTATTACAACGGGCAATTTTTCTCCGCCCTGTGAAAATGTTGACTTTGTAATCCTGTCCAAGTGCCGTATTATGAGGCCCATTGTCCTCAGGTGTCAGCCCTTTTGTGTCGACTGTCACGCAATCGCGTTTTATCCTCATGAAACACAATGGTTGGCTGAGAATTGCATTCAGGGCAAGTGAAGCCGGCGTTCTCGGATGGCGTGGAAGCATCTGGCTGACATACGGAGATGGAAGGGAATCCCAGGAAATGCATTGACCCACTTCCCGGTTCTCCCCCCCCCCTATTTAATGTAGCGTTGGGGACATGAAAGGAGTTGTGACACATGGTTGCCTGTCCTGTAATGGATCTCACGTGAGATCAGAGAGGCTGGCGGGCGGGCGGGCGGGCGGGGGAGGGAGGGAGGGACGGCTGAATGAGCCTCAACAAGCTCCAGCCAAGTCTCCCTGTAATTTCCCCTCCATTTTGTGGTGGCAAAGTTTTCATTTCATCCTCTTTCTCTCTCTTTTATCAACCACCTCTCCTTCCAGTGCCCTGTGAGGCTTGTTCTTCTGGGGTGTAAACGTGGCACCTGTAAAGCTGAATTTAACCTGGAGATTCAAGAGAGAGCATGCCAGAGCGAAAGCTGCTAAACATTTTGATATTGACCCTGAAAATATTTGTTTTCCTGTACATTACCGTATTTCTTTAAATAGCAGACACGCACCACCTCCTGTGGACAAAGGTGCCATCTGTAAAGCTGAATGTATGATGGGGTTTAAACAGCAACGCCAAGCCTCTGAACGGTCTCAGATAAAATACATTTACATCTTTTCATATGGAGATAGTGTCTTTAACAACGATATCAAATCCGACATGCTGTCATCCACAAAGTTGCTTGCGTCCTTGTTATGTTTCCAAATGAACTCATGTGTCTGCGTGTCCTCATACTCTCTTCTAGTCCTCTTCTAACTTGGAGAGACGTCCAGCACATCATTGTGAAGACGTCCCGAGCCGGGCACCTCAGCGCCCCCGACTGGAAGACCAACGCCGCTGGTTATAACGGTGTGTACACAGCATATTATACACCACAGTGTGCAAGTGCTTTAGGTGTTGACCCCATTGCATTATACTCAACAGTCCTCACTATACTGTATCTCTCGTATAACAGTGGTCTCCTTAAAGTATAAAATGGTGATAGTAGTAAGTAGAAAGATGTTTTCTTGGCTCTCTGCCATCGCACCAACTTATTTCTGAACGGAGTGCTATGAGTCTGCAATAACAGTCCATGTGGAAAAGGGATCCCTCAGATAAGCAGGCCGGCCCTATACCGCAAGGGATAGGGATTCAATGAAGCCCCAAGACAAACATTTTGCTTCAACCTTTTTTTTTGTCAACCCTTTTCAACCCGTCATTGAATTATTCAAGTTACTCGAGTAATCGTTTCAGCTGTAATTGACCACTGGCTCTGGAACTGTGCCCACCCTAGCTGATCATGTAATTTGGGGAGAAAGTTGTTGTGGGGTCATTTATTATGTAAATCACCCCCAATGATAGGTGGCTCAATATTCGTAGGGGATAGAGACCAAGCCCTGCCACAAGTAGAGAAAAACTGTGACTAATTGATGCACCAAATGTTTATAATTTCCCATATTCTCATAGTTGAAACCATAATTATATCACAATCTATACTGTCAAAACACTTTAACGTTTCAAACTCATTTTACAACAATACCCTTAAAAATACATGTTTTACACATTATTTGATTTCTGAATATTCCACCAGAAGTGCGCCTATACTTCCACTAACAACCCAGGCTAAATCGAGCTCCTCCCAGACATACAAATCCTGTCTCCCACTCCAGACGTGTCACTTCAGCATACTTCCTTGACACCAAAGTACAACTTACCTATTAGGCCTTTGGCAGCATCTCTTGGCATCTTTGGGCATTTCAGAAAGAGCACACATTGAATAGGTGAGTTCTTCAGCAAATAGCTGGGGATAGGTTTCGTAGAAAAAAAATAGGCGAATTTGTGAATAGTGGGCCGCAAACATGCTGGGGACTACCTGTGCTTAGTTGTGCGATTTCACGCTTCATTGGTGGGTGGTGGGCACTCCAGAGAGACAACTATTTATATACAAACAATGAAAAGTCATTTTTTCATAATAGGTCCCTATTAAATCCAACTTGAATAACACGCAATGGTGTCATTTTGTTTGCGTGTGTGTGCATGTGTGTCTGTGTCTCGTCTCCAGTCAGCCACCTGTACGGTTTTGGCCTGATGGATGCTGAGGCCATGGTGAAGGAGGCGGAGCGATGGAAGCAGCTCCCCTCGCAGCACGTCCCACCTCAGCACGTGTGTGTGGAGAGCGCCGACCGGCAGATCAGGTACATGGTCAAAGATGGCCGAAAGGCGGCCATTTGGGAGGGCAGGAATGGATTCGCTTTTCTTTAAATGTTTTGCTGCACGTATTCCATCCTAGTGCCTCAACAAGGGCAGTTAAGAGAAGTAGTATGCATCAAGACAAATTCTAGGAATAGATAGATTATCCGCCGGGCCGATTATCGGTGCCAATATTTGGCATTTTGACGCATATCAGCAACTGCCTTTTTATTTTTTTTATTTATTTTAATTTTTTTACCGAACGGCCGATAAGAGATGAATTTTGAAACTGGTTAAACTTCAGGGAACTATGTATTTATAAGAGATTCTGCAGACCTTGGGAACTCCCTGCGTATTTTGTTTTTGGTTGAACTTAAAAAAAAAAAATAAATAAAAAACATTAAAAATAATAGTCTAAGATTAACATTTCAGTTATATTGAAATTTTGGAAATATTGATTTACTAAAACTGTAGGGAGCTATTCATTTATATAAGTTTTCATTTAACTTTATAAGACATGCTGCTGATCTTGAGAGCACCCTGCACTTTTTTTTGTAAGAATTGTGAAACAAAGATCTTTATGGTCTAAGATTAAAAAAATAAAGAAATAAATTTAAAAAACTAACATGTTGTAAATGTGATAAGCTCGTTACTTGATATCGGCTTTAAGTCATTTAAATAAAATGAAGAGTTGTATCATTCAAAATGTTTCCGGCAAATGAATATCGACTCAGAATATCGGTTATCAACCTCCTTGACTATTAATAATTGGTATCTGTGTCGGACCTGGAAAAAACGAATCGGTCTATTTATAACAAATTCATGTTTTGCACATTGCGCGTCCGCGGCACGAAGGTGCGCACACGGTTCAATTCATACTCCATTTCAGGGTTCACGTCAGTACTGGCTCCACACACGCACGCGCATTGGTCCATACATCCCCGCTCCACGCATGCGCATTTAATCAAAATGGCGACCCCGCAAAAGCTCCCGTGTCTCTTGTATTTGACTGGAGAGGAGGAAAAAATAAAAGGAAGAATCGATGTGCGACCACTGAACGAGAATACTCAAAAGTACTTGAGTCAAAGTACCACTGTACATTTAAAATGGATGAATCCGTTTCATTCCTTGTATTTTGGGAAATCGGTGCGCCTTTGTACCAAAAAACAAACAAAAAAACGGATTTGAAAATGTGCCGGTTAACTTGTTTTTAACACTTGCATGGAAGCTAACATTGTTCAATGTTGCTTCCGCTGTAATTTGAGCTCTTTTTTTCCTTCTCTCTGTTTATGCACCGGCCGCCATGTGTTTGAGAATGCGGTTGTGCAAGCTTGTACATTGATAGGGGCCAAGCATTAGTTCTGGCAGGGTGGTTCTCACATAAGACATTTACTCAACAGACACGTGCGCGTGCACGCACGCACGCACGCAAGCACGCACGCATGCACACACACGCACACATACACACAGAGTGCAAGCCAGGGCTTCGAAGCTTGTTATCCTTGATGCAGCTGGAAGCCTGAGCAAAGTTTTGTGCGAGGCTCTACTCGGGCCAAGCTTGATTGTGAGGGGCCTGCTGGGGAGCACCATCCTCATCATCATCATCATTATCATCATCATCATCCGGTTTGTTCTGCTCTGGTGCACTAATCATCCTATATGAGGATTATACAGTTGTACTTTGTTGTAGTGTTTCACACTCTTGTTGAATGGAACGGTTGCGTGTGTTGCCACTCCAGTTGTTTAAGGCAGCGCTCCATGGAGTCCATACAGGGGAGACATTTTTTCAAGGCCCCCCTCATAATCGTAGCGCCAGTCAATCACAGCTACCCTGTGTAACCCTTAATGCCATAGAAATAAATAAAAGACGGAGAAAAAAAATGTTACGTTAAAAACAAACTGTGTTATTATAATAAAAATCCCAATGGGAGTGACACAGCAATAGTACAGAATATGACAAAAATGGAAAATATTTGATGAAAAATATAAAAAAATAATGCAAAAAAGTACAGAAATATTAGACAAAAATGCAAAAATATTCACTGAAAATAAATATTTTAGGAAAAAAAGCACGCACAGACGGGGTCGTTCCACAGTGCTGTATTGTCATATAACAGTAGCATATTGTTTAATATTATTTCGACAAATTCATATTTGTATTGTATTGTAATCTTTACGTGTATGAAGTATTTTGTAGGGGGAAAAGTTTTATTTTTCCTGATAAATTCTAAATACTAATTCAAGCTATTATGGTATTATTATTATTATTATTATGTTACAGATTATGCTTTTGTTTAAAACATGGGCATAAAATACACAAATATTAGTAAATAATAGAAGAAATATTAGAATTAATGTTAAATCCATAATATTATGAGAGAAATATACAACAATATCTAATATAATAAAAAAAAATTAATGGGCAAAAATAAAAAAATGTGTGATGTGATGTTTAATAACAGACAGATGTGGTCATCCCAGTGTTGTGTGTGACTAGTTGCTCTGCTCCATCTGCTTGATTTCTTGCTATTTTTCGATATTAGTCCATTTTGTTGTAAACTGAACTTTAACTTGACATGAATTGTCATATAACAGTAACATGCTTAATATTCTTCCCCAAAATATGTATGCACGGGTGTGTGTTATAAGTTGTCAAAGCTGTGTTCCCACACACCCTTTGGCTGGCCTCTTGGACTGCATTTGCTAACGTCTGTCTGCTGTTGCACCAGCAAAATTAGCTGAAATACTGCGCGTGTGCCCGTGTGTGCACGTGTGTCCAGTCAGGCTGCCGGTAATCAGCTGTGCGTCCACCGGGGGTTCTGTTGTCTGTGTTGTGTCACGGCCAGGCCAGCCAGCCAGCAGCATTGCGTTATCAGTGCGAGACTTCCCTGGCCAGCCGCCGCTTATGCAACCCTCATTGTTTTCCACACACTTTACTTGCATCAACACATTTCTTCTTTTAATCTGCTCCCCTCTTGCTGCTTCGTTAATTACTTCTATGTTTATTCCCTCCTCTGGAAGCATTCCAACCTGCTCTCACCATCATAAAAGCTTTATTAACGGTACAGGCAATGCTTTAAGTCACAGTTTTTTGTGGCAGGCCGTGCATTTGGTATCTGGACATTCAGTAGGGACTTAATCCATCTCTTAATACCATCACTATCTCGTCACAATTATAGAAACCATTAATATCAGTACTATACTAAAACACAATGCTGTTTAACAACACACAACTGTGCCACATACATCTGGAGCAGTTCAGAACAAATATATTTCTAGTTTAAATCAAATACATCATACTTACTAGAGATGCTGATTATTAATTGTATTGTGTGCCGATCACGACCGATATTTTGCGAGTCCAAATCGGTTTTTTTCACGAACCAATCATAGGACAGAAAAATGATGTCACTGAGGGCCAGCGCTCTGGCCCCATAACTTGAGGCCACTCCTTTTGCAATAGGAAAAGTAAAACGTTGAATCTTTGATGCTTGCTGAGCTAGTCTCTCATGTTATATGCTGATTTAAATGACACTGACGGTAAAAAGAATTCTGCCCCCGAAGCCAGTTTCACTTATCAACATGAAATTTTGGAGGCATTTGTATCACCACAAAATAGTCTCAAGAACGCATGCCTGAAAAAGTTACAGGAAGTCTGCCATTTTGTTCTGAGGGTATTGAATCGATCGCAACTGGACTTCATGCAAAAATGCTTCGTTAGATGCACTAGCCGGCTAGTGCGGCCTGCGTCAGCATTGTTGCATGAACTGATGAAACCAGCTCGGATGAGAGGCGGAAACAAAAGTCCCGTTTTGAACGATTCAATGCCCCGAGAATGAAATGACGTGGATGAATGAGAATATTCACAAGCACTCTGCCATTTTGGTTTGCAGTGGCCATTTTATGGTCATTCTGGACATTTCCAGGGATCCTTCAAAAGCCAACTACTCTGAGAGGTTTTGCCCGATTGCTACCAAATTTGAATCATGCATACTAGACTGATGCGTCATGCTAAATTGAGCAACATTTGAGTTTTCATCATCGCATGTGTGTGAGCATGGCAGCACATTTTGATGACTCGCAGTTTCTGGCTTTTCACAAAATTCAACTCCCAAAGCCAGATTCACACGACAGTGGAACCTTGGTAGAACGAACTAATAGGGATCAGGGGTTGTCTAATATATGTCCGTTACATTGAAGTTTTTTTATTTATTTATTCTTTTTTTTTCTTCCCTCAATTGTTTTTTTTGTTTTTTTTTTTTAAATAGGCCGTATGCGCCAATATAACTATACAGTACAAAATAATTTTGTAGGTTTTTATTCATGGCCTAAAATGCCCAGTACAGTACAAGGTTATTGTAAATAATAAGTAATTAAAAAAAAGCTTGTGAAATGTTCACATTTTATCAAAACTTACCACGCCAGTGTGCTTGGTCATGGCGACATTGTCGACGTACAGTACTCATCATAGGCAAGTCGCTTTCATGAGCCGCGAGGAATTTGTGTGCTTCCTAGTCCCCATTCCGTTGCCAAAGGCAAGTGGCTCCACAAAAAAATCTGTTACTGTACCAAAAGTAGTATGTTCCTGACTCCAGAGACTTGTGTTTGTATTAACACTCTCCCTCTCAGCGCTGCGAGTCTATGTACAATAGACAAGAGATATAGCCATCATGACATGGTCGCCACATCAATTCCCCACATTCACCGTGGCGGAGGAGGCACGTCTTTTGGAATTTGATTTATTTATTTATTGATTGATTGATTGTATATCTGTAACCTGGAAATACGTCAGTCCCATTCTCTGCCTTCATTGCGCCACAGCGCCAGTAAACAACAGTGGTCGATTCTGGAACTTAACAGACGTTATCAACGGCAGTTTAAGCGACAAATGGAAACTATTTTTGGGCACATTGTTCAGTCCCGACGGTCCATTTTATTCGATATCCGTTATATCGGGGTCCGTTTTATTGAGGTTCCACTGTAACAAGTCGTGTAGAATCACAAAAAAGTCTCAAGAATCAATGCCCATAAAGATACTTGAAGTCCGCCATTTTAGGATAATATCCTTGGGTTCTTCAAAGACGGACTTGTCCTAATGATTTTGTCCGAGTGCTTCCAAATTTGAACCACATATAGTAGTTTTAATTATTCAAATGATAACAAATAGTGTTGGGCTTCCGTGTGTACCGAGCAAGTTCTCTTGTGACAGAAGCGTTGAACGATGCAGGAATTCACGTTGGAAATCAAGTCTGATTTCCAATCTGGGCCAATCTGAAGGCTGAGATTCTGGCTCACGAGGACTACTAGTACACGTGTTAAAGTCATTAAGCGCAACTTTGTTTCGTATGAACATCTGGTATTGTAACGCAATACGTACTGTATGTGACAAGCAAAACAGAACAGGTTTCACCCTTTTTTTCCTAATGATTCCGACGCAAAAGGAACGCTCGATCTTTTACTCTAAATGTGCAGCTTGGAATTGCCCCGAGCAATTTTCCCCTCAATGATAAACATATGCGTTGGCTCTAGGTCCCTAAAAAGAGCCGGCACTTTCAAGGAGGCGAGGAAAAATGGTTTGCAGTAAAGCACATAAGAGCATAAGTTAGTGTTTTTTCCAGCCATCTTGACACACGCCAAGTGTTTTCCAGCAAGTGTAACTCAGCGGCTTTTCTGTGAAGATATGCTAAATTGGCTCAGCTGTTACTCCAGCGCCGACAAGATGGTCTTGATTATCACAGCCTTCCATGAGCGCGTGGACGATCGCCAAACAGACTCTGGCTTCGCAGCCTCTTCTCTATCGGCTTTGCCTCTGAAGCTGATGAATTTGTTTGACGTGCGACGGAACAGCGACATGACACATGACCAATCATTTCAGTCATGTCCTGCTAACAATCTCACACTAAAATCGTAAGATAAAAGCACGCTTTCTAAAAACACAAAACAAATAAAAATACTAAAATATTTGACAAAAATATATAATCAAAAATGTGAAAATATAAAAAATACGAAATTATTAGAAAAAATGTCTCAAATCAATTTTCCCCATTGAAATGAATTGAAATGCCATAACTCCATTCCAGCTCCCCAAAAACCACCTCCATTTTTTGGCTATGTCTTTAATGAAGAAAAATAGCACTCTTAATAAAATATAATAAAAGCGTATTTAGAGGAATAAACTAGTAGCATCAGGAGCTGGGTTGACTGATCTTTTTAATTTATTATTTTTTTTTTTCTCCAGTGGTAGTGTGTGGGCGTGAGTTGTGTCCTCCAGCAGTTCCTTGAGAGTGTTCTCTCATTTGTGTGTGTGACTCTCCGTTCAATAAACTGTTGAAAGTGCATTGGTGACATCTCAATTGCTTCATTTTTGTCACATGAGTTGTGTAGCGCTGTATCCGAAGCTGTTCTTACCTCAAATTTTCTCCAAACGCCCATAAAAGTAAAAAGGTTTTACTTAAAATTCAAAATAAATCACTTTGCAAGCAAATCCATATTTTTTTTTTTTTTTGCAGGTTTCTCATCACAAATTTTGTTTAAATTACTAATTAAAAACTACTGAATCCCATTATTGTATTCCTTAAAAATTAAAGAACTTCCATATACATTTTTTTTTCAGTTAAGTATTTAAAAAAGGTAAAAAAAATTAAAGTTGAGGAAAAGTAAACTGTCACCAAATCATACATGTTAATTCACAACAAGTCACAGAAGATTCAAGTCAAGGCCCCACTTGTAATGCTGGACAAAATTATTCTGTTTTGCTGCTTTGAATCAAAACGAGCAACAAGCAGATGTACCGTAATTTCTCGTGTATAATGCGCACCCATGTATAATACGCACCCCCAAAGTTGACCTCAAAATTCTGGAAAACAGTTCAACCTATGTATAATGCATATTTTACAATGCATGATTTTGCTTCTACCTGTATGATCAAAACATGAAGTATTATCTGTAGTTTGTTGACTGGAATGAGTTCGAAGAGGTGCACTGATATCATGCATTATGGCATTTCCATGTCTAAAATCTGTACCACATTTATTTTACTTTTATATCAGTCCAATCTGACAAGCTCGTGATCCTTGTCCTGCAGGACAATCCGCCCAGAGCATGTGGTGCGTTCGGTGTACAAGGCGACGGGCTGCACAGACAACCCCAACCATCATGTGATCTACCTGGAGCATGTAGTGGTACGCATCACCATCACGCACCCTCGCCGGGGAGATCTGTCCATCAATCTGACCTCACCATCGGGGACCAAGTCTCAGCTGCTGGCCAACAGGTAGGGAAGGATGCGTTGTGGAAAATATTCAATTCATGACAATTATTTGTTATAAGTTAAATTAAATGTGAATTGTCTCTTTTTTTTAGATTCACAACAAAAACAATTGAATATTCAATTTGTTTTTCTATTAGTTCAAATTAAAAATATAAGGATAATTATGTACAAACACAATGTGATTTTTTTTAATTAGTAAATGAATTAAATAAAATTCCCCCCAAAATTTTTCTTCAAATATAAGTTAAAAGAAAATAAAATTACATTTCAATTACATCCCATATCCCCCCCCCACCCCCCAATTCATTAAGAAAATAATAAAATTCCAATCAAATCCCATACATTCCAGTTCATTCTTGAAGGAAGCTTTTAATTGTAGTTTTGCCAGATTCTGCAGTCTACCCACACTGTTCACATCATGTGCATGTGAAAAGAACAGGTGGCACTATTGCGCCTCTAAGCAGGGGGGCAATCATAAAACAAGAAAGTCATTTGTGGGAAAGACACAATAGCAATAATGATACATGAAGGAAACATGGTAATAGTAAATGTAGTTTGTGTAAGAAAAGGTACAAATGCTACTTAACAAAAAGGCTGTGTTCATGATAAATGACAAATGTGTTGGAAGAGATGTGCTGCGATACAGAGTGCTCGAGTCCTTACGTCATCTGATGTAATTTACTGCCTTTGCGTGTTGACATGCAGGTTGTTTGATCACTCCATGGAGGGGTTTAAAAACTGGGAGTTCATGACCACCCACTGCTGGGGAGAGAAGGCAGCAGGTGACTGGGTACTGGAGATTTATGATTCCCCCTCTCAGCTGCGCAGCCAAAAAGTGCCTGGTATGGAAACACTGCAATAGATGAGACAAGCGAACATTTCTGTGTGCGTGTGCGTGCGCGCCGTCTGGCTTACATGTTCCAAATTCCTTTAGCCATTTCAAGCTTTCCTATGATTGGTCAGAACAGAAGTAGTACTTTAGTTTGTATCATGTCTGTTCCTGGGTTAAACTATCGCCATTACTTTGAGTCCTATTTTTAACTCTGTCATATTTCACTTTATTGATACTCTACTGTAATAGCTGCCTTTGCAAATCACGATATCACACCTGTATCCTTAAAAATCATGCGATTTCACAAAATCGACACTGATAAGAGATATGATATGGCACGATAGTGATACTGTATTGTTAAAGATAGTGATGTGGTACATCACAACATCGATACTGCATAACGTTTGTCTCATGATGTCAATACTGTATTGTAAGAGATAATGATACAATACATCACTATATCATTATGTGTCACGATAACGGTAATGCATTTTCAAAGATAATACAATATTGATACTGTATTATAACAGATAGGGTCTATGATACATTACATGGATGTTGCGTTGAAAGAGGTAACGCTATGGTAAGTCACAATATTGATACTGAAAGCGATAGTGATTCTATATGTCATGATATTGATACTGTATTGTAAGACTTAATGTTGCAATGCATTATAATTTATTGTGAGTGATAACAATATGTCACAGTATTGATACTGTATTATGAGATAACCAGATGGTACAGTGATATCACGAGTGAATTGTGACCGCGAACAATCTGACACATGCCAAGAGCATCCTGGTGGTGTTGTTGTAAGATGGTGCTGCCGTGTTCTCAGGCAAGCTAAAGGAGTGGTCACTGGTGCTGTACGGGACCTCGGTACACCCGTACTCGTCCCTACGCAGCATGTCTGTTGAGACCAGATCTACTGATGCTGTGGCGCCCACCGATGAAGTGTTCACCGAGGAGTACAATGGTAGGTAAACCTTCACACTTGGATTTTTATCACATTGCACTGAGATGTAATTGGCTGTGTGTGTGTGTGTGTGTGCGTGCATTTCCGCAGGTCCTTGTGATTCCGAATGCAATGAGCATGGCTGCGAAGGCCCTGGGCCGCATCACTGTATAAACTGCCTCCACTACTTCCTCAAGTTCAAGAACAACACAAGGTCTGAATATTTACTCTCGTCAATATTCTATCTCTTGTGTTTGCATCGCATAAGAAATGTTTGCCTTGTGGAAATGGGACTCAGAGTAACTCGCAATAGTGTACAGTTACGTAGTGCTATCGTACAGCGAATGCCTGATTAATGGGGGGAAAAAATGAAACAATTAAGGTTGTGTGATGCCCTCACATGTGGGCAAGGAAGTCGCTGATGCACTTTTAGCCGTTTATTGAACAGGACAAACTGTCAAACACACGAATACAAAATGAGAACACTCGCAAGGAGCTGGTTTTGGTCACAACTCATGGCCAGACGTTCCCTTGCAGACTAAACTCGACGCCAGCTCCTGATGTCACTCACTAGGCCACACCATATCCAGCCAACATGGGAATATTTCAGTATGTACAGTAATAACACTTTAAAAGTTTCTTTCTTTCTAATCTTCTTAATTCAACACACGTAACAAAAAAATTATGGTGGCCAGAATGGATTAATGACATTTTAATTCATTTTAATGGAGAAAATATATATACAATTGATATACAATTGTCCCTCGCTATATTGCGTCTCTGTTATTACAGTTTCATTGCATTGTGGATTTTTTTTGGGGGGGCTGGATTGAAGAACAGACTGGGTTGGAAGTGGCCTGCGGGCCATAGTTTGTCCACCCCTGATCTGAGGTAAAAACAGGAAATGGTTGACATTATTGTCCCTCCCACACGCTAGACTGGCTGTTGGCGTCCGCGTGTGTGTTTTCATGGGTTAAATGGCAAATGCAGCAGCGGATTGTCCTTTTCACACATGCAGCACGGTATGTGTTTCTTGGCGGTGAGCACGACAAATGTACAAAGAAGGCTGCTGTGTGATCTTGATGTCGTCCTGAAGAGGGAAGGGAAATGAGGGGGTGACTGAGCGTCATCGATTTTTCCAGCAGATGTTCCACCTGCTCAGTATATACACACGCACGCATGCACACACACACACACACACATGATATTGATAGTGTATTGTAGGAGATATTAATGATACATCATTTAAAACTGCATTATAAGAACTACAATACGTAACAATATCTACACTGTCTTGTAAAAGAAAACGCTACAATGTGTCATGATATACTGCATTTGATATTAATACTGTATGTGAGATAAGAGTACGATACATAACACTACCAATACTGTATTGTAAGAGATAAGAGTGATTTACTTTATGGTACTATTGAGACTGTATACATGCTGCGAATAGAGAAAAACCGTGAGTAACTGACGTCCCCTCCCCCCAAATCTTTATTATTGATAGTTTAATATGCAAATACACGTTTCAAACTCATCTTACAACATTACCTTCAAAGATAAATGGCTTACAGATGATTTTATTTGGAAAAAGTCCATCAGATCTGCGCATGCACATGTGATAAAAATGCTCCGTAATTTCCACTAACAGCCCAGGCTGAACTTAGCTGCTCCTTAACACACAAAGCTTCACCTCAGCATATGTCCTTGTTATTGGACTACTTTTCTTTCTTCTGGCATCTTGGGACGCTTTAGATGGAGCACAAAAAAACTCGAGGAGTTGAGTTTCTCAGCGAACAGCTGGGACTAGTTTGCGCAGAAACGCGAATAGGTGAATTCATGAATACGGAACTGCGAATATACCGGGGATTACTGTAATAAAAGATACATCACAAGATGATTCTTCTTCCTCCCCTAGAGGCCATCCACGTTTGTCATTTTTGTTTGTATACGCTCGACTGGAACACTTTGAGCTCGTAAGCTCCAAGTGGAGTGTTTTCTACTTTCCAGGTGTCTCTGAATACAAGAACATGGGAATCTAGGGTGAGGTAGCTACCATTTCAAGTAAAAAAATCCTACTTATCCTGTGACCTTTTTATCAGGATGTGCGTGTCCGAGTGCCCCAGCGGCTTCTTTCGCGATGACAGGAAGCGCTGCAAGAAGTGCTCGTCGCTGTGTGAGACGTGCATGGGCAGCCGCAGCGACCAGTGCACCACCTGCAGGCCCGGGTTCCACCTCAACGAGGGCTCCCACACCTGCGTGGCCGCCTGCGGTGACACCTTCTACCTCGACCACGGTAACCGTACGCCAGAAGCCAATGAAAAAGCAAAAGACACATGCACAATTTAACAGGCTCGTGTCATAGGCTCGCATCCCGCACAATGCCAGTTCCGCACGAAAGTTTAACCGGCTTTATGACATTTGTGTATGTCCTAGCCAGTATTGTAAGAAGTGACAGTCACAATATCGATATGATATTCGTACGGTATTGTAACCAATAACGGCACTATACATCGTTACTGTTTCAAAGGTTGAACATGTAGTTGCTATTTAGTTTGACAGCTGAACAAGACTTGCATTCCACAGAGACTTGGGTTCCTCGTGTTTGTTGACAGGTTTCGAATAAACTGGCTTTATATTGTGTATCGCACTTGACGTTTATATACTGGCTAGAGTTGCCTATGTGGAGATAAAATTGGAGCAGCGAGACCAAAAAGGATCATGTAATAATTCGCTCGATTTATTGGTCTGCTGCCGATCCAGCATCCTGGCAACAGATGGGCCGCATTCTCATCCAAGTTCAATCATAACATTTCCTCGGGCCAAAGATGTTGTAGATACTTTTCCCCCTTTTCCCCTTTGAAATGCTGGAAACGCCGAGCTTCGTGTTGCGGTAAATGACTTTATTTTCTTTGTCAGGCTGACAGCAAGCTGAAAGAAATCCTACTGGCCCGCATTGTTGGATGGGGCCTCGCTTGACGAAATTGAAACACGTGTGGTGCTGATTCGATACAGAAAAAGCATCAAATTTACCATGTGAGGAGTGACCCCAGAATGTCACACATTTTGTTCCGCATAGTGGCAATCGGCTGAATTCCTTCGGCGAAGTCTGGTCAGGTACGACCCCTAGAATGTGCAAACTCCCTGAGAAACGGTACCTTCAAACCAAAGTGGCCAGTTACCTTTGCATTTCACAGATTCGTGAACTTGCGTGCCAAATTCGCTATCAATTAGAATCACTGCTGCTGGATGCTAATATTTTCCAACATTCCAGGGCAGGCATTTTGTGTTTTATAGCAATTTATTAAAGGGGAACTAAACCCAAGATATCAAAACTTTGTTATATTTTGAATGTGTACATCTTTATCAGTTGAACTGATCTACTCGATCACGGCTGCGACCATTTTTAGGTCTTTCCACTCGTACGAGAGTGTGAATTCACCAATTCCTGTCCCCTTTATTTACCAAGAAAACCATACATGGTCAATTTTCAGTAATGACAAGCTACGTATTCTATTTTATTACATGTACAAAAGCTACATAATAAACGTCATCTACATGTACTCACCGAGTTTTGATCCGATCTGGATTTCTTTCACATCAAGAAGTTGTACAGCGCTTTTAGTCTCTCCTAGCGATCATCAGATAACCACTGCATGTTTTCCATCTCAGCCATGGTGTGCACGGGATCGAATAATTAAATCCGTCGCTCTCAACAATCTGTCAGCCAACACGGTTCAGTAGCACGCTGTATTAGCAGGCAACATGCTACTTGCGCTTCGTCATTTCTTGTCTGCAGATGGAAATCTTTATGTTGATGAATCATTTTGTTTAATTCTTATTCCATGAGCGCAAAATATTAATCTGAGTACCATGTTTTAGGTAGCCCTGACGTACAATGTATTCTTTTAAAATTTGGGGGGTTTTCACCCCTTTAAACATTGTCACTGGGCAAAATGGCCGACTACCTGTGTGTTTCACAACATAGGTTTGTATCGACTCTTGCATCCTGCCATGATTTCGTATCCATCAGATGCACTTTTCAGTTTAAACTGTGCTTCGTCGGCGTGTCTCTTCGTAGGTGCCGTTTTCGGGGGTCCTTAGCAAAACCGTTGTTTTGCACAATGCACACACCGGCGCTATATAGCTACTGGGGGCGTGCCTTTAGCGTCCTCCTTCAGGTGCACCCTTCCCCCTTTACGGCCACGTCCGATTTTCCTCTGTATAAGCAGCGTGTCGGCAGGAAATGCTCCCAGTCAGTCAAGCGGAGCGCTCATCACACAACAACATTTATAGATTTTGGAACTCGGTGCACACATAAGGGGCGCCGCATTATAAGGCGCCCTGTCCATTTTAGAGAAAATGTAAGAATCTTAAATGCGCCTTATGGTCGTGAAAATACGGTACTTGTGCGTTTCACATTGTAGGTTCTTTATTATTTTTGCACCGAGTCATAATGGACATGCGTGCCAGTTTTGGTGTAAAATTTTTAACTTGAAAAGTTTGAAGGCGTTTTAATAATCTTTCACTGCTTTTGAGTTTGCTTCACGGTGACGACTGGTTAGCACATGTGCCTCACAGTTCTCAGGACCCGGGTTCAAATCCGGCCTCCCCTGTGTGGAGTTTGCATGTTCTCCCTGTGCCTACGTGGGTTTTCTCCAGGTACTCCGGTTTCCCCCCACACCCCAAAAACATGCATGGTAGGTTAATTGCAAACTCTAAATTGCCCGTAGGTATGACTTTGAGTGCGAACGGTTATTTGTTTATATGTGCCCTGCGATTATCTGGCGACCAGTTCAAGGTGTACCCCGCCTCTCGCCCAGTGACGGCTGGGATGTACCCCGCCTCCGGCACCCCGGCGACCCTAGTGAGGATAAGCAGTACAGAAAATGGATGGACGCATGCTTTTGTGTTAGCAGAGCAACTCTGTTTTATGAATGTGTCTTGGAGGAGTGTGTAGTATGTCAAAGCGTATCCATGCCTTTTTAGTCTTTCCTCGGCTGGGTTCCCGTCCTCCCGTTACTGCGGTCGTCATCTTCGTTCCCCAGCTGTTTAGCCTCTCTGCTTTTCCACTCACCCCCGAGCCCCCGACTCTTCCTGCTGTTTTGCTCATTTGCTGCTTCCTTCACTCCCCGCCTGCAATATTATTTATTTATATTTGTGTGTGTGACTGACATGTTCGTCTGTTGTCTTGCAGACTCCAACATTTGCAGGAGGTGTCCGGAGAACTGCAAGAAGTGCACTGCCTCCAATTTCTGCACAGAATGTAAACTCGGGACCAGGTGAGCCACAGTAACCTAACTATGCAGTTATCTCCCGCATATTGACCTTTCACGATTCACAAATTCAACTATGTGCATTTGGGAGTTTGAAATGGCATTAAAGTGTTCTGGAATCATAGTTTGTGGTACATTTATGGCTTAAACTATTAATATAGGACATTCCCTAAACATTTTTTATTGGGGGGGGGTGTCAGTTCCTCATGGTTTTTGCTCTTCACAAAAGGGCTCAGTCCCTGCGAATAGAGGAGGATTACTGTACAGCTTGTTTAAACATATAATGGAAAATTGACTTTGTAATGGTTTGTATAGAAATAGTTGGGTCTCTCAAGCAGTGATTCCCACCTACAGTGTTCTGTGAGAGCTCATCAGATGTGCCGCAGGAAAAAAAAAAAAAAAAAGCTAATTTCTGAAAAGGTCTAAATTTATTACCAATAATGAATTTTTTTCATCTAGCTATGCCATTGATAGATATATATATATATATATATATATATATATATATATATATAGTGATGGGAAGACCAATTAAGTGATCATCTGTGCATAATAAACCTGTGTATCTGCTTTATGGGACATTTTTGTTTAGTGCTGTGCCATGAGATTTTTTTCTCATGTAAACTATGTCCCCTGGCTCGAGAGAGGTTGGGAACACACTGTTCTAGACTGTCTTCCACCTAGCAAGTGAAAACCCCGAAAGTATTGACAGTACTTCCCATCTTCCACATTTTATTTTATTTTTTTAGATCCTACCCACCCAATCACAATTCTACACATAATGACTACATGAAAACGTTTGTATGTATTAACAATAAAAAATCCTAACTGCTTACATTTATGGATGATGGAGGAGGATCTTTTGTAAAAAGATAAGAGAAATAGCCATTAATTTTGCGTAATTTTAAGGAAAAATACTATATCGTTAAATGGAAAGAACATTACCTAAATGTGGATACAAATGTTGTCCATGTCTCACAAGACTACTTTAAACTGTGTGCCTTTCCAAATCATGTCTAATCTACTGAAAGACTTTGTGCCCATTTATATGTTACAACAGCAGTGATTTAGCCACATGTTGGAAACTTTTGATCTGAGGTATGTGCTTTCAAGATGCAAATATTTTGTCAAGGTCACCTTGCCTCACCTTTACAATTCTACATGAGAAAAAAGCGTGAGAGTTCTGCTAACAAGCATTTTAATTGACTAAAAATCATGTTTACATATGTTTTGACAAGATGAAGCAATTATTTTCACATTATCTCTAACGAAAAAAAATCAATTATTTCTGTGGTTAATGCAAGTTAATGCTGAGGAAAACAACTGTTGAAATGTACTATTCATTTTAAGTCCATCTCGCCCATCCCTACGTTATTAAGACACAGAGGAACTGTTTTAAATTGGGGAAAGAAAGTGTCAGCAGCAGCTGGGACATCTTTATTGCGTGGACTGGGTTTCACCCTGTGACCCAGCCAGCATTAAAAGCTGCATAAACCCCGGACCCACACACCAAGCGGAGCCATTTTGTGTTCAGCGCGCTTCTTTTGAAGACGCTCTCATCTCTTAAGCCGTTTAAGTTATCCACGCGGACGATGGAGCCGTTATTTCCTCAGTCCACACACACACACACACACACAAAGACAAACACAGACACACGCACACACACATACACTGTCGGAAAGTAGCGGCAAAGGGGGCGAAGAGGGGTCCAGACGATTTCTTGGAAGTCCCGGCTAACGCGGAGCAGCTGTTTTTCAGCTCAGCACTGCGCTAAAAAAGCCGTCCTTACTGCAGACTCACACCAGACATTTGCTGGACTCGCCTCCAAAAGCAGACCAATACGTTGATGCGTACAGAAAATGGATGGATGGAAACGTAACATTAGGTACACCTGCAAAGTGAAGTCCTCCAACATAAGAGCACTATTCCAAATTCGTTTAACCCTCCTATGTCTTCCGTTGGTCTACTACGAATGGTCGAGGGTCAGTACAACCTGACTGTTGTTTCATAAATCAATAAAAACATCAAAATTATTGAACAATATCATCATCTTTATTAAGAGGGTG
Organism: Phyllopteryx taeniolatus; assembly: GCF_024500385.1. Lineage (NCBI taxonomy): Eukaryota > Metazoa > Chordata > Actinopteri > Syngnathiformes > Syngnathidae > Phyllopteryx > Phyllopteryx taeniolatus. Next base: position 26,838,706 of record NC_084504.1, read on the forward strand.
GGCCAGAATTCATGACTCAGTCATAATTTGGTATATTTTATTGCTGCACTGGCCTTCAGTTTCCTCTCGAATAAAACTACACACACACGCTGTGTGGACGTCCCTGCTAAAGCTACTGCCCTGCGACCCGACCCGGATAAGCGGTAGAAAATGGATGGATGGGCACATGCCGTAACGCTAGCGTACCTTGTTGCCGTCTGAGCTCTGGACGCTGCAGTTTTAGACTCCACATTCTCCTCTTTGCCGCAGTGGACCTTAAAGGCCTATCTCACTGCCAGAGACGTCGCCGTGACTGCCGGGGGCTGATCAGTCGCGGCGACCCGGGACACCAAAATATTGCTTGCGCTCTCACCAGGATGAGAGTCTCGGAGACTCTCCTAACAAGGTGACAACCGGTTGCTGATATGAGCCCATATATGGTGTATATATTCTGGTCCCATGCCATCTAAATCCATTTTTTCTACGGTTTTGTACATAGGTGAAAATGAGTCGGTTGAGTTTGACATTAGTGCAGTTTGTTGACTGAATGCAAAAGCTAATCAACGGTATAAGGCTTGCAAAATGACCGGCTCAGATTTCCGTGCGATTGTAGATAGTTACTAAATAGGCAAGTACCTTCCCACTTCGTGTTTGGTGCTCACCCACTCAACTTAGCTGAACGGCAACACGGCATTTCCGGGTTTTATGCGAGCGGCGGGACCGCAGCATCTCGCTCGCCGCGGCCGCTCACAGTGCAGCGTCGCCGGTCGCAGGACGACCGGGCTTGAAGCGTGGAAGAGCTAGGGAGTAAGAAGAAGAAGAAAAAAAACAAAGGAACCAGCCAGCAGAGGGACCGCGGCATCTCGTTTACCGTGGCCATTCCACAGTGCGCCGTTGCCTGCGCACTCAGCTTGGTCGCCACGAGGTGCCATGATACCGCCAAGGACCAATCAGAGCAAAGTTCTTTTCCATGTTTAAATTAAGAATAACAGCCATCCAATCAGAGCAAAGCTTATTTACATTCAAATATTGATGAGAAATTGCCAGGCGTAAAAGACCAACGTGAATCGCTTTCAAACCCAAATGTTCTTGCAAACCAGATACAAAGACATCAAAGATTATGAAAAATTAAACAAATAAATTGATGGCATGGGACCTTTAAATTAATATATAACGTATATTGTGTGTTTGTGTTTTTTTATATATAGCTACAGAGATGGAAAATTAATATTGATTGATTGACTGATAGCCGACAGAGAGAGAGAGAGAGAGAGAGAGAGAGAGAGAGAGAGAGAGAGAGAGAGAGAGAGAGACTTGGGTTTCCACGTGTAATTCATTCATGCAGACACAGGCTTAATAACAGCTTGCGATTCGGACGAAACAGTTTCCACTTTTTACGTACGGGCTGGGCAATTAATCGAAGTTTAATTGTAATTTCAGTTTTGGCTCCTCACAATTACAAAAACATAATATATATTTTGGGGACAACTGATCGCAGGCTTTGTGACATTATGCGACGTTAAGCTTTTTTTCTTTAGTGAGCATACGGAGAGGAATCTCCAAAATGTCTCAGATGAAATCAAACACGTTCGATTTCACCGCAACTCCCTGGCGACGAAGCTTGTGTTCAGGAGATGTCGCGGAACCGGCAGAGACTCACGTCACTCAGGCCGCCGTCTCGTCTCTGAGGCCGGTGAGATAGCAGCAGCCAAGAGGAGACTGTGGCGTGTAATACTGCAGCGTCCAGCTTTCAGCAAAGTGGAAACTTGTCAAGTGGAATACTGCAGCATCCAGGGCTTAAGCGAAGAGGATAACCTGAATTTAGTTTGATTGAAATGAAATGAAACACGCATGCTAACGTTAGCTTGCCCCGTAGCTGTACCTTTTTAGCTCCGTTGAATTTTGCTCATATGCTTAACTGCTTGTTTTTCAGAATTTGATTTCCTATGGCACATGGTTGGAGCAACGTGAAATGTGTGAGATTGTTTGCTAAAACAAACGTCACTAAAATTTGCAGAGCAATGGGTGGATTAATTAAATGTGTACATTTGTGTGTTCATGAATTTATTGCAGTGTAAGTATTATATTTCTTTGCTTATTTTGTTATATTTTTGTGTCATCTATAGACACTCAAGTGAGTCATGGATCCACACATTGTGTATATATATATATATATATGTATATTTTCATATTGATAAATCCCTCAGGCAACACGGTACCCTTGTGATTAGAACGTCTGCCTCGTAGTTTTGAGGTTCCGAGTTCGATTCTTGGCTTCTTGTGTGTTGTTTGCATGTTCTCCCCGTGCTTGCGTGGGTTTTCTGCGGGTACTCCGGCTTCCTCCCACATTTAAAAAAAACAGTTCACTGAATACTCTTAAGTTGTCCATAGGTGTGAATGTGAGTGTTAATGCTTGTTTGTCTTCATGTGGCGTTTTTGGCACCAGTCCTGGAACTTTTCTCACACGCTATTGTATACCGCTAACATTATTGATTTATGTTCCTAAAAATGCATTTGTATAAAGGCATCTGCCCTTATGGATGCCCCGTAATAGACGCCCCCATCTGCACTTTAGTACACAAACGTCCAGACGCGCACAATATGAACGAGCATCGTCTTCTGTTTTGTGTCCAGTTTACTAGGCAACAAATGTCAGATGACGTGCGCCGCGGGTTCCTACTACAACGGCCACCGGAGGACTTGCGAGCCTTGCCACCGCGCCTGTGCCACCTGCGCGGGTAATGCGACAAGATGCGCACTTGGCGGAACAAAAAGGAGGGGGATCATCTCAACGGCTGTGGTTTTTTTTTAAATTTATAATTTTTTTTTTTGTAGGCACAGGTATTGAGGCGTGCACCAAGTGCGCCGACGGCTACTTGCTGGAGGACTGGCGCTGCGTCGCCACGTGCAGCAACGGCTACTACCTGTCAGAGCAGGCGGCCAACGGAGGCCAGGTGCAGAAGTCCTGTAAAAAGTGAGTTGGACTAGACTTCTCATACGCCACAGTCGCCACTTACCTGCAGCGGCCTAAGTCTCCTCTCAAATAAAATTTACACGCTTGCTGTAACATCTGTGGACCATGTTGCTGTGCAGTATTATAGTCCACATGCTCCACTTTTAAGTCAGCATTGCCAGGATAAGCTCCAGCTCATTCGTGATCATAATGAGGACAAGCACTGTGTAAATTGGAGTACTGCCGAAAGCATATCGCTAGCCGTGACGTCCACCAGCCAGAGGATGAGCCGAACTGTATTTTTCCATGGAGTAGTGGACACTTCCTTACTTAATATTTTCCATGCGGGAACTCTGTATCCCTCTGTACTGTTCCGCCCCTAATGTTTACCGCTGTCCATTTGTATTGACCACACTGGCTTTCAAGTCAATTAGATTTGGAGCCCAGGAGCTCAAAATCCAAAGTTTAAGTGCCACAACGGCATCCTAACTGTGCACGCGTTTGCCGTGGACAGGTGTGACCATAGCTGCTACGAGTGCCTGGGGCCCGGTGAGAGGAACTGCAGCAGCTGCGTCAGCGGTTACAATCTGGAGGTGGGAGCCTGCGTGGTCAGCACCATCTGCAAAGATGGTGAGTTTTCAGCTCGCTCTCTCATTCCTCTCGTCGTACGCAAAGCTTCTGCTCGTGCCTCCGAAAGGTGTTTCACAAACTCACTCAAGTGCATGCTTCTAATGGTAAACAGTGGACCCTTGCAACTCCAACACTCTGTTCCAGGAACATTTTTTTGGGCGTATGCAATTTAAAGCATTTCCTAGGTGTCTTACTAACACGTCTTACTAACGGCTCGCTTACAGATGTATTTTGGGAAATAGGCAGCTTACAAAATATGTTCATAGTTTATCCAAGCATTTAAAAAGTCTCATTTTCATTATATGTGCCCTTTAAAGTTTATTTTCCCCTTGAGAAATTATATAATTATTTAATTAATGAATTTATGTAATAATTGATTTTTAAAAATGCTAAATGTATTTTATTTTTGTATCTATTTTATTGATTTTATTGGTTATTGCTTTTATGGTTATATAGCTGGTTAAATCAATTAATAATGTATTAAATATTAATAGTTTCAAGGTTTTAAGTCTTTGGTCTGTAAGTGCTATTGAGATTCATTCATGTATGAATTTGACTAAGGTCTTGAATGTCGGGGGTTGCTCTAGCATCTCCGACAATGCTTGTGTGCTTAATAATGCCACTAACATAACAGCTGTACCTCACACTTGTTTTTTTTCCATTTTTTATGTATTTTAAATTAAGACAAACACTTCCTGGCGCACTCTGTGATAGTGCATGGACAAGATGGACTCATTCCGCATCCCTCAAATATTCTTGAACTATTTACTTCTGCTTCTGACTTCCTTATTGCTCACACTTCCACCAAGTAGGAGAGTTTTTTTTTTCCTGTTAGTTGTCATCAAAAAGCGCTTGTGTGTTCCATGAGGGGTGAAACACAAAGCTTGGTTGGTTAGCTTTACCACACCAAGGCAAACTGCACCGTACTGTACCGCTTGGTGGAAGCATGGCTTCACTTTCTCTTCTTTCTTTTAGGTTTTTAATGTTCCCCCTTTTGTTGTTGTTGTTGTTAAAGTCAATCTAAGGCTGGATTTACTCTTCACATCCTTAAAGGAAACATCCTTTTTTCAACACTTGTTCCCAGGTGTCTTAATAACATGGAACAACAATTATTGTTTTCTAGCCTTGCTGAAATGAGCTCGTTTTGTGGGGGCAGTCCTGTCTTATGCAAACGCAGCACTGCTCACCCCGCCCGCAGTACTGCTGGGCCAATGGTGAGAATGGCTTTCGTTACCATGATGACTGGGGGGGTGGGGCTAGGGCGTTGTGACGAGGCAAGCAGCTTCTACACTTATCACCCACATATTTGCGGTCCACTAATCACAAATTCACCTATATATGTTGTTTTTTTCTTTCTGTGGAATCTATCACCAGCTTTTCGCTGAAAAATTCACAGATATTTTGTGCGGTTTCTGAAACGGCTTAAGATGCAGCAATGTAGCAACAGAGTTGTTGTTCGCTACAGTAGTAATGTGTTGCTACTCCGTTTACTACAGAGTTCTGTTGCTATGGCGACGACATAACCCGTTATACACAATTCAGAACACAGAGTAGTCGACCACTGAATTACGCAGTCGTAAATTCCTAAATCCAATAAATATTTGTATTAAAAAAAAAAAAAAAAAATCGTTAAGTCCAACGCTAACTGAGCGTGCGCATGTATTCTTATAGCAAAGTAGCTTGGAAACGTCTGATGTGAGACCCGCTGTCATGTCAATCCAGCCTCAGATCTTGTGTGACTTCTTTTGATGATCTTTCAAGTATTTAATGCCAAAAGTTGTCAATTTTCTAATTGTGTGACTTTTTTTTTTTCTCCCTCTCTCAAATCTTTTTTCCCTCCTCCTGGCATGGACCCAATCACTCCACTGGACCTCAACTTCCTGTCTCCTGACCAATCACACCTCGTGTGTTTTATTTCTGCGTGTGTGTTTGTGTTTGTGTGTGTGTGTGTGTCCTCTATCTATTTTTTTCTTCTTCTCTCTCCTTCCTGGTCTGTGGAAAGCAAATGAAGAATCTTGGGCGGAAGGCAGCTTCTGCGTGCTGGTTAAAAAGAACAATCTCTGCCAGAGGAAAGTTCTGCAGCAACTGTGCTGCAGAACGTGCTCTCTAAAGGGCTGACGCCCCCCCCCCCCCACCCCCAACACCACCTCGCTCATGCCCCCAGCCCCCCCCCCCCCCCCCCCACCCCCTCCCCTCCCCTACTCATTCACAGTCACATAATTTATAAAGGAATCTGTGCCTCTTAAAGGGACTGCATGACAGGAGGTGCGAAGACGGGACTACAACACACCTACCTTTTTTTTTTTTTTTTTTTTTTTTTTTTGCTCTGTACTGGGACGGTCAGTATGTACAACGACTGGGAATTTCCTCAACAACAACAAAAAAGTGCAAACAAAACAAAAAGTGTCAGTATTTTGTGACCAAAGCATCAATGCCAAAATCATTGAACGTTTTTTTGGGTTGTAATTTTTATTTTTATTTTTTTTGTTGCCAGTGTAGCGTTTATCGCTAAAACCTGTGAATCTCTGAATGCGTCTGTGTGCATCTTTTTCTCTTTTTTTCCAGTGTTAATATTAATAATAATGAACAGATGGAAATAGGAGAGCTTCTGTAAATACAGTGTAATCATTAAAGAAAACACACGGGGTGGGGGGGGGGAAAGTCACATAGCAATGTGAAAATCATGTCCGTCTGGGCCCACGAGGGATCACAACATACCCGCACACTACAGGAAATGAAGTCGAAATGGTGACGCACGAGCAAAATCAACTTTATATACTAAAAACACCACCGTTAATGTGTGTTTTCACTTTTTGACTACATTAACTGATTAAAAAAAAGCTGTACAAAATGTGATGGAACATATTTTGAATGTTCTGAACTCCTGGTTCCATGCCAGTGCGTGGAAGTAGCTCAACTTCCACCGGCTGACGTCACTTTTGTCCTTTAGACAGCAAACCAGCAAAATCAAGAGCGCAATGTCCTCTGTTGCGTCTAAGACAATAACAATGTGATGATAATCACAAAAATATGGGGAGTATTTTAAATATTCCTAATTGGAAATTTTCCTTGGTAATTGTGTGATCTTTTGGGGGGAATTAACTTGGATTTGAGGACAATTTAATGGAATGCACTCAAGCAGAAATATAAACATTTTGTTTTGTCATGTAAGTAGACACCCATGAAAACTAGATTTAATTTTCCCTAAGTCCTCTTTTTTTTTTTTTTTAACTTCACTCATGGGTGCAAAAATACAAATCAATAAATAAAATAGAAAAACAAAGCAAAAAAAATCGACCAAGCGACTACTGGTAAATTGAAAATCTTGTGTAAGTTGGGGCTTTCGTAAATCAAGGTACCACTGCACTGGCGGGAAGTCTTGTTGTTTTAGTCAGGAACATGCTAGAATATACTTTCCCCAACTATATTTAAGTTCCCCTTTTTTGTAAATTCCTGTTTTATTCCCACTTATGCCACAAATTCCTGTTAATTCCCATGGAAAGTTTCCAACTTTGAAAGTTTTCACTTTGAACAATCAATCCCCAACTGAATGAATCGATCTTCCGACCAATCCCGAACTTGATTTAAAGTCGGCCAGGCGGCACTCCTTCATTCACTCACTCATTTATTCGCTCATTCATTCATTCAATTCCTTAGCCAATCGTCTTGTAGAGATCCTGATTGGTTTTCCTGTTGATCAAAGGGCGTGGAACCTGTTCTAAAAAGCCCTGAAACATTTAAACCCACAAATGCTCATCATAGATAATACAACCCATTTGTTTGGTCATAGTTTTCTCACTTGTCGTGAAATTGCAGAGTAGCGGTCCATTCTTCCACCTGCGTCCCTTCCAGTCACCCAAATGCATACGAAAACGACATTTTGATCGTCCACAACATGTAGATGTTAGTGGTCACAACATGGCATCGTCTCCTTGTTGCACGATGGCCAACGGTGGTGCTGGCTTCTACTAAAGAACAGTATAAAAAGATATGCGTGTAAGAGTGTGTGTGCATGAGTTTGTGTGTGCGCGAGACAAAAAGTGTGTGTGTGTGTGTGTGTGTGTGTTTAGAGTATTAGATTGTTGTCCTGGTTGTTGCTGATTTGTAATAAAAACTGATGAATCCCCCTGTTGGTTTTGCTTAACAAAATGGTCATTGTTTAAGATGACTTTGGGCACACAAAAGACGCGCGCGCACACACAACCCTCGTATAAATGTTGTTTCTTTTATGTACCTGTGACATATCTGCGACAATGCATTATTGTTACTCAGTGTTCTAGATTTATTTTTTTTTTCATTTTTTTTTTTTTTTTTTTTTTTTTAAATGTTCTTATTAAAATGTTTACTCGATTCATGCTTCGTTTTTTTTGTTAATTTTTGTTTTAGTTTTGTTCACTAGCTGTTCTCTGCTGGTAAATCGACATTGTGAATCTCAGCCATGGCTAAATGCTGTTTTTTTTTTTTCTTTCATGTGTGTGTGTGTGTGTGTGTGTGTGTGTGTAAGTGTTGATGTTTTATGGATTTTTACACTCTACTTCCAATAATCTCCGGGAATGTAGGAAAGGAGCGCCACCATCGCCAATGCACTTTTCAGCCATTTACCTCACCAGGCCCCGCCTCGTAAAGCAATATGCACAGTATTGGCTATACATTTTATGCATGCCATTTTTTGGTTGTTGCATTTACAGCATTTAAAAAGTGTTTTTGTTTTTTGGTGTGACTGTTTTAATGATTTGAAATGTATTTTAATCATATGTGAGAGGATAACCTTTTTTCTGGCTTCTCTTTATCTCAGATTTTCACCTATCGCGGGGGATCTCCACCGTTTCCCCTGTAATAAACGGGGGTTCACTGTCGTGATTATTCAACAGCGGAGATTTTTTTTTATCTTTGAATTTTTTAGGCCCATTGCTGTCATTGCAGTTTTCCACTTTACCTTAGTTATTGAGTTGTTAATTTGATGTTTTGTGGCGAGTCATGAAAGTTTGGAGCCATGCAAATATCCACAATTTAGCGTCATCCATCCGTGTGTCTAGAATAACTGGTCAAATTTGACAGCAATTCGACAAAATCTTTCGGACGAGATTGTCTTTGAGTGACTAAAATGTTTGCTTCAAACCAACATGTATTTTCAAGCACTGGTTCGTAAGCCTTTTTTTGTGTCTCATGATGGAACCAGATACAAACCTTCAGGAGCTGAATTTTCCAAAACCCCATGAGCTTATTTATCCTGAGTTATCGTTTTGTATTTTAGCAAACTTTGCCATCATGCTAAGCCCACACGCTATCGAAAACCCAAATGTCTCACAGTTTAGCGTCCTCCATCCGTCTAGTAACCATTCTTCAACTTTGGCAACAAAATCTACGGGAGAAGTCTTTGAAAGACAACTGGAGAAGGCCAGTATTACGATAACATGGCTGCTTCAAATCAAAATGGCAGACTTCCTGTTTCTTTTCAGCCATGGGTCCTGAGACTTTTTGGGGGGTCTCCTCGTGATTAACATGCCTACCAAATTTCAAGTTGCTAAGAATGTGAGTTATTGGAAAAAGGATGGTTGCAGGGCTTGATGGGTTGATTCAGTAGATCCCTATTGCGTCGAGCAAGACAAAGTAAAAGTTTCTCTTCCCTAAACTTGCGTCCTCTTTCCTTACTTCCGCTGTCTGTCTGGCTGCAGGTCCAAAAGGTCTGCATACACACACACACACACACACGCGTGTCTGTGTTGTTACAAGTGCACAATGTGTATTGTATTGACCACAACATCAGGTGCACCTAAAAACTATAATGAGGAGGAAATGTTTATTAACTCACTTGCAGAGAGTTGAGGGTGTCTAGTAGGGATATAACAATATTTAGATGTAGTTTTCCAGTCGCTAATTATTTTCACATCACTCCCGACTGTTTATCGGCTTTCTTTGTCTTCAGACTCCACATCCGCTTTGCATTCAACGTTTGTTGTTGTTTTACATTTGCAAGGAGGCAAGACCGTGTCATTGAGAATAATGAGGACAGTTTAGTGAGGAAGGTCCCACATCATGGCGTCGCGGGATGTCACTCAAGTGGAAAAGGAGGCGTAAACTAGCGAGAGTGATGACGCGGATCGATTGTGAGGCTTGTTTGGCAGAATCAGAATCCTCTTTATTTGCCAAGTATGTCCAAAACACAAGGAATTTGTCTCTGGTAGTTAGAGCCGCTCTAGTACGACACAGCCATTTGACAGAAAATACTTTTGAGATAACAAAACACAGTATGGAGAGTCACTGAGCAATAAAAGGTTACCGGTAATGCTGATACCTTTTTTTAAACAATTTTTTAGTTATTTTTTTTTTTTTGACAATTGTGCAAATAAGGCTGAGTCCTCTAGCAATTTAGAGCCCTTTGAAATGACTAATCGGGCAATAGTCCTTCAAGAAGCGTATGCAGTTTAAAGTGACTAGTAGTGCGATAATCTGGAACAGTGTCAATGGTGCAAATGGTGCCGATACTTCTCAAGCACATGGGTGGCCAGTATTGGTCAACAACAGATATGCAAATAGTGTAGCGTGGCGAGACTACTGCAGTGAGTGTGCGATTCATGTATAATTGGCCCGACAGAGATGTGACAACAATCTCAAGACAAAATTGGCAGCATGTTACAATGGAATTGGAAGTTAACTGTTTAAGAAGTTAAAGGCAAGAGGGAAGAAGCTGTTGGAATGTCTGCTACTTTTAGTTTGCATTGGTCGGTAGCGCCTGCCTGAGGCAAGGTAGCAGGAAGAGGTGGTGACCAGGATGTGGAGGGTCGAAGAGGATTTTGCATGCTCCTGTCTTAGTTGTGGCAGCGTGCGAGTTCTCAAGGGTGGGTAGGGGGGTACCGACAATTTTTTCAGCAGTGTACGCTGTGGTGTCCACGTTGCAGGCCAATACATGGGCGGGCATGGCAAGTGTCGCCTGTGTGACGCCACCTGTCTGGAGTGCACGGGGCCCGAGAGAGAAGACTGCACCAGCTGCACCCCCACGCGGTGAGAGAGACCACTTTACATCCCTCTCGAATAAAGATTGTATAGTTTGATCTGGAAAATAAGAATAAAATAAAATAAATGAGTTGCCCTACTATATTGCAGTTCATCATTCACGCCCCAGCTGTATTGTTTTTTTCCCCCGCATCTTTTGAAATTTTTTTTTTTTTAAACAGTATACACTGAAAAAAATAAACTGCATAATTTTTAAAAAACTGGCATTCATATTTTAGCTTTGATTCAATGAAAATGATTCATTTAGTGTATCCTCAAAGTTTAACCTGAAGGTTTTTATTCCATGTAAATCATGTTTGAATGTTGGAACAAACATTACTAGTGTTAGCCAAACCGTTAGCGCTTGCTAACTTAGTTTCGGTTAAAAGCACGGCAGTGAGGTTCAGCGCTCATACAGTGGGTACGGAAAGCATTCAGACCCCCTTAAATTTTTCACCCTTTGCTGTATTGCTAAAATCATTTAAGTTATTTTTTTTTCCTCATTAAGAGGATAAGCGGGAAAGAAAATGGATGGATGTACACACAACACCCCATATTGACAGAAAAAGAAACGTAATTCCTTGAAAAAATAAAAATTTTTGCAGATGTATTAAAAAATAAAAACTGAACTATTCAAACCCTTCGCTGTGACACTCATATTTAACTCGGGTGCTGCCCATTTCTTCTGATCATCCTTGATGGTTCTACACCTTCATTGGAGTCCAGCTGTGTTTGACGATACTGATTGGACTTGATTAGGAAAGCCACACCCCTGTCTATATCAGAGCAAATGAGCATCATGAGGTCAAAGGGCAAACTGCCTGAAGAGATCAGAGACAGAATTGTGGCAAGGCACAGATCTGGCCATGGTTACAATTTTTTTTTTGCTGCACTTAAGGTTCCTAAGAGCACAGTGGCCTCCATAATCCTGAAATGGAAGACGTTTGGGACGACCGGAGCCCTTCCTAGAGCTGGCCGTCCGGCCACACTGAGTAATTGGGGGAGAAGAGCCTTGGTGAGAGAGGTAAAGAAGAACCCAAAGATCACTGTGGCTGAGCTCCAGAGATGCAGTCGGGAGATGGGAGAAAGTTCTAGAAAGTCAACCATCACTGCAGCCCTCCACCAGTCGAGGTTTTATGGCAGAGTGGCCCGACGGAAGGAAGCCTCTCCTCAGTGCGAGACACATGAAAGTCCGCATGGAGTTTACTAAACAAAAAACACCTGAAGGACTCTAAGATGGTGAGAAATAAGATTCTCTGGTCTGATGAGACCAAGATAGAAATTGTTGGCCTTAATTCTAAGTGGCATGTGTGGAGAAAACCAGGTACTGCGCATCACCTGTCCGATACAGTCCCAACGGTGAAGCCCGGTGGTGGCAGCGTCATGCTGTCGGTGTGTTTTTCAGCTGCAGGGACAGGACGACCGGTTGCAATCGAAGGAAAGTTGAATGCGGCCAAGTACAGGGATATCCTGGACGAAAACCTTCTCAAGAGTGCTCAGGACCTCAGACTGGACCGAAGGTTCACCTTCCAACAAGACAATGACACTAAGCACGCAGCTAAAATAACAAAGGAGTGGCTTCAGAACAACTCCGTGACTGAACAATTCCGTTTTTTTTCTGTCAATATGGGTGCTGTGTGTACATTAAGAGGACAAAAAAGATTTTTGGAAATGGCTTACAATGCCATTTTCTCTGTAATCATTTTGAAAGCAGCTTGACGTTACTTCTGCTATGTTTTGCCAAGTTCGTCTCCAAAGCTGTTAACCACACAAACTTTCTATTCTGCCCGACTATCACCCCGATATGATCATTCTCATCAATTCCGTAGATTGGTACTATTGATCGGATCGATTCCGTAGATGAACACACATCGCGATGAGGAAATCATAATGAGTCTTTTCTGTCTTCAATAATCTAAGACTGCGGTCGTTGCTTTTGTTGATTGTCAAGCGCATTGTTGCACGTGCAGGCTTTTCGACGAGGGCGCTTGCGTGATCCGTTGCCAGAGGGGGCGCTACGCCATGGCCGGAGAGTGTCACCGCTGCCACCCCACCTGCCACGAGTGCACTGACGAAGGTCCGGACAATTGCACCAGCTGTGACACGGGTACAAGCTCTCGACTGACCTGGGATCAGCCCTCTACGATGCAGTTTGTTAGCTCATCTAGACGTAATAAACCTTATCTGACCTGGGATCAGAGGTAATCCTGGATTTTGTCCCTGTCGGCCCCTCATACATCGATTTTATTCGTTCATTTCGGACCAGTCCTCTGCAGTAAAAGAAGTTTCCTAGTCTAATCCCTGCTAAACCAGTGGCGGTTGCGCCGTCTTCCGTCTTCACCACAAACGAACACATAGTGTGGAGGCGTTTAATCTGCGCCACTATTTTTAGGCGCACGCTCGACATTTACAAGCGCGGAGATATAGGAGGCGGCGTGTGGAGCTGGGGTGCCTTTCATGTGCGTCCCCCGCCCACGACACATCATTAGCGCCTGGCGATGGAGGAGGCTATGCCTGTTCATCACTATGGCACCGCTAAAGCTACAACCATTCGCACCACACGCGTACAATCCGTCATCTGCTCCTTAGCTCTGGATGTTGCAGTTTTATACTCCACTCTGGCCCTTCGTCTCCTTTTGGATAAAATTGTTCAGAAATAGTAAACACACATCCTAATGTTATCTTAGATAATACTCCACAGTCTCTTCTTTGTCACAGAGGCCCGAGTTCTCCTCTCGGATAAAATTGGTTGAAAATAAACACACATGGCAACATTTCTGTACAGTACCACTGTGTCTTACTTTATTATACTCCACAGTCTCCACTTTGCTGCAGCGACCTTAGGTCTCCTCTTGGATGAAATTAGTCTTCTTCCCGCAGAGAAGTCATGCCATGATTCCACTCACCTTTTGATGCTTTTCTGTTGCAGTAGAACATTCCACAGTCTCTACTTTGCTGCAGCGGTCCTTCGTCTCTTCTCGTACAGTATAAATGTTATATACAGCTCTTCTTCCTCATCCCACCCCCTTCAGATATGTTCGATGTGCCCCGCTACCTGTTTGGGGGCCAGTGTCGAGACGTCTGCCCTGAGGCCTTCTTCCACTCTGTGTACAAACGTTGCGAGCCGTGCGCATCCGACTGTGTGGCGTGCGCGTCGGCCAGCCGCTGCCTCAGCTGCAGCCCAGGACACAAACTCCGAGAGGAACAGTGTTTTCCACTGGAGTGCCGCACAGGTGAGCGGTCAAAAATCCGTGCGCAACAAACTACATCATTTCATATATCATGACGTGTGTCAGATTCACGTCCCCAGTGTGTATTACACAATGCACTGTATAATTTGGTGGTTTTTTGTTTGTATACATTTCAATGCCACGTTGTCTTTGTCGCATATCACCACTGTGTCAAGTCTTTTTCAACTTGTGCTGTTCAGTTGAGCTTGCAGAGGCTGAGGCATGTCTCCCTTGCGACGACGGCTGCAAACAGTGTGCGCACAGTGAGTACATGGCAATACAACACACGCGGATCGAGACACAACCTGAAGGCCTCATTTCTGGCTCGTGAGTGAGTGTCTCTCGTCTTGTCCTTCCACCTGTGTGAATGACTAATTGATTTGCACACGCAGCAGCTTGTCTTCTGCATTCATTCACTCTGTGTGTGTGTGTGTGTGTGTGTGTGTGTGTGTGTGTGTGTGTGTGTGTGTGTGTGTGTGTGTGTGTGTGTGTGTGTGGTTACAGTATCTCGCCCTCGGGCTGTAGGTCGCTATACTATGTGATGCATTTAGATTTGTCCCAAAAAGTGTCTTTCAATCCAGTTTTCGCTGTGATCAATTCAACGGCCGTTTTGTGTTGTACTAGAGTGCCCCCTGCTGATAGTAAACGACACTACAAGCTGTGAGCATTTTAATTTAATTTATTTATTTTCAAGCACTTTAGCAGCAAACCCGGGCTCAAAATAGCATGTGAAAATTAAAATAACCTAAATAAGCCTTTGAAATCGGCCCATAACAAAATCTCCCAAACGTGGGGAAAATATGTTCTGGTCTGATGAAACCAAGGTTGAACTTTTTGGCCATAATTCCAAAAGGTATGTTTGGCACTAACACCACACTGCTCATCACCAAAAGGACACCATAAAGTACTTTCGGTGATGCGTGCTTTGGGGCTGTTTTTATTCAGCTAACTGGGGGCTTAGTCAATAGTGGAGATAATTATAAACAGTTCCAAATACCAGTCACTTGGCACAAAATATTCAGGCTTCTGCGAGAAAGCAAAGCAAAAAAAGAAAAAAAAAAGTCAGGAAAAGCCTTCAAGAACAACTGAACTGGAAATAGAGGCAGGTGTGGGCTGACTCCAATTTCACATGAGTTTGAATGCGATTGATTAATTTTGAACACAGCCACATCCTGGTAATAAAAGGGTGTGCACAGTTTTGCACCCACATGATTTCAGCTCTTTGTAGTATAGAAAAAAATATAATTCAGCTGTACAAGTTATAGGTCCATAATTGTTAGAAAAAGGTTTTATTTTTACTTCACAAAAGCCTGACATTTGAATTTGGGTGTGATGACTTTTTATACCCACTGTATGCCAACATGCATTGCTAGCCATTGTACTCTTCGCAGAGGACGCCGAACACCCAGAAAAGGGAACCAACTGCCTCAAGTGTGAAGATGATTTCTACCAGTAAGCTAGCAAAAAAAACATTTTGTGCATTTTATTGTGCTGTTGTTGAATGCAATTTTATTTCGTGTGTTTGTTTACTTGTGTGTGGCAGGATGTTTTCTGACTGCTACAAGTCGTGCCCGGATGGCACCATCGGCGTTCCCGAGAGCATGACGTGCGCGCCGTGCGAAGACCGGCGGTGCACCATCTGCGACGAATCGCAGTGCTACTGGTGTCAGCCGGGATTCTACCTTTTTGGTGCCGCTTCCCACCAATTTTTGGAGCCCGCATTTCAAAGAGCAGCGAGACAAACGTGCGTTGGTGTGTGTGCGCGTATAGATGGAAGGTGTGTGGAGGAGTGCCACGGGGGCTTCTTCGTGGACGAGGAGGGTCAGGAGTGTGAGGCGTGTCACCGAGCGTGCGAGACGTGCGGCGGGCCGAGGTTTGACGACTGCGACTCGTGCCGGGACGAGCTCGTGCTGAAAGACGGCGAGTGCGTGAAGGGAACTCAGCTGGGGGCCTGCCCTAGCGGACGCTTCAGGAACCGTAGGACGAACAGACGCTCTTGTCGTTTTCTGGCGGTACCTTGACTTGCAAGGCAAACGAGTTTTTCGAGTGTGTTTGTGTTTTAGGACATGGAGACTGTGAGCTGTGTCATTCTTCTTGTGAGGCCTGCTTTGATGCACGCAGACACGACTGCGTCGCCTGTCACCAAGGTCTCTTTGTGTTGTAATGGCAATTTTGGGTTTGATGCTCACATACACTACTGAAACGTTCTCATACATATCTCTGAGAGCATTTCAATAGTCTATAAGCGAGGTACAGTGGAACCCCACATAGTCGCCGTTCAGCACCCGCCGATTCACCTATTTGCCTTCTTTTCATTTTTTCCTCATTTTCCATCCATCCATTTTCGGAGCCGCTTCTCCTCACTCGGGTCGCGGGCGCGCTGGAGCCTCTCCCAGCTATCATCGGGGAGGAGGCGGGCTACACCCCGAACTGGTCGCCAGCCAATCGCAGGGCACATACAAACAAACAACCATTCGCACTCACATTCACACCTACGGGCAATTTAGAGTCTCCAATTCATGCATGTTTTTGGGATGTGGGAGGAAACCGGAGTGCCCGGAGAAAACCCACGCAGGCACGGGGGGAACATGCAAGCTCCACACACACAGACGGACGGGGCCGGGGATTGAACCCGGGTCCTCAGAACTGTGAGGCTGACGCTCTAACCAGTCGCCCACCGTGCCGCCCCTATTTTTTAAAAACTTAAAAAAAAAAAAAAATTCTTACATTTTTTTAATAGTTTAGGGGGACCAGTTCTGAAAACGCTAATTGGCAGTCTAGCCCCTGCTTAGTCAAGAATTTTTGTGGTTTAACAAAATATTGTATTTGTTTTATCAATGTAATTTTCAGTCCGTGAATTGCGGAGGTCCAGCGTAATCCTGAATTCTTTCCCTGACAGCCCATCATGTGTGTGATCAGCTGTCTTAAAATGTTGTTTGTAAAACTCCCAGTTTAGCATTAGCATGAGCGTGTCCAGCTAACTGGTTATTGTCACGTTATGTTTTTCTAGGCGCCTTCCTGACGTCCGATCAGACGTGCGTGTCTCGCTGCCCCGCGTCCACCTTTGCGAACGTCACGTCCGGGCGCTGCGACTCCTGCGCCGACGGCTGCGTCGCATGTCACGGCGCCGACGCGTGCCAGCGGTGCCGTGCGGGACTCTACATGCAACACGCAGCCTGTGTGCTACAGTGTGACAGGTCAGCACTTTTATTAGCTACAGTACAGGATATACAGCACATACAGTTGAACACCCATGTTTACATATGCTCTATAAAAATACTTCTCTCACTGTCTAACATTAAATCAGACAAAACTTTATTGTTTTAGATCAATTAGGATGCTAAATGCTAGAATAATGCGATAAGGATTTATTTATTTATTTTTTTGGGGGGGGGGGCAATTTTTCATGACTTTCTTCAAAGTCAGAAGTTTACATTTTGTCCCAACGTGTTCACAGTATGTGTGTGTGGTTTCCCTCGTACGTCTTTTCCTTTGCAGAGGTTTCCCCGAGGGTGGCACGTGCCGCCCGTGCGCTGTTGAGTGCGCGTCTTGTAACGCCAACGCTTCCTTTTGTCTGAGCTGCGAGCCCGACCGCTTCCTGTTGGAGCACAGGTGCGTGCGTGACTGTCCGCCGGGCTACTACAGCAAAGACGTGCAGTGTCTTCGCTGTCCCCCCGACTGCATCCACTGCAACCAGGACGGACTGTGTCTCAGTGAGTTGCCTGGAAATCTAAATAAAGTGGTGAAAAAAACTCAACTGTAGCGTTGACCTAAAAGGTTACTTACTGCTGCTTTGAGTATTTTGTTGTCTTCCTAAACAGAGTGCGCAGATTACTTCTTCCTCCACATTGACAAGTGCGTAGACGGCTGTCCCGCCGGCTTTTTCCCCAGCGAGCAGCAGCATGAGTGCGTTCGTTGCCACGCCGACTGCGCCTCGTGCGACGGGCCGGACCGCGACGACTGCAACGCGTGCCGCAATCCTAAAGCGCTGCGCTACAACGGAGAGTGTCTGCCCCAGTGTCCCAGCAACACCTATTACGAGAAGGCTGACGGCGAGTGCAGAGGTATAACTGAAAAAAGAAATCAAATATAATTTTAGTAATGAGAAACTTCAATCTAATTTTAAATTAACAAATATATCATACGATTAATTAGATCAAACAAAGCATGTGAAGTCAAAAGTATGTAAAGAGTGACCAAAAATATAAAGAATAAAAATAAATGTAATAAAAATTCAACCAAATGTGTAAATAAAACATAATACATAATTACTGTTATTAAAAATAGAAACACCGAACCCTGGCAGCACATCTCCCCCACGCTCAACCACCTCCATTAACTAGGATTCAGTGCATCAAAATTGTCCTAAATCAGCTAAAAAATAAATAATTTGTTGTTGACCGCTGTACTCCATTCATGTAAATAAACAAATGTCTTGTAATGTGTATGTGATGTTGTCTCGCGTGTGCGCAGACTGCGACCGCACCTGTCTGACGTGTTCGGGCCACGAGCCATCGTCGTGCCTCAGCTGCGAGTCGGAGCGCCGCCGCGACGCTAGCGGCCGCTGCGTGTGGTACAGCCAGTGCTCTGAGCGCTCGTACGCGGACGGCGGCGGGGAGTGCCGGCTGTGCCACGCCTCCTGCCGCCGCTGCTCGGGGGGCCCGGGTCCGGACCGCTGCCTGGCCTGCGACCCGCCGCGCTTCCTGCTCAGTGAGTGCCACCGCCCACCCTGCTTCTACGGAAGACGCTTTGCGTTGACCTTTTCTTTTTTGGTTGTTCGTATGTCAGACTCCACGTGCGTGTTGCAGTGTCCCGCCGGTTACTATGGAGACGACAAGGAGGCGCGCACCTGCGAGCGATGCCACTTTAGCTGCGCCTCGTGTGCGGGACGCCACAGCGTGCAGTGCCACGCCTGCAGGCGGGGCTTCTTCAGGCAGGGCAGCAGCTGTGTACAAACCTGCTCTGAGAGGTCAGTCCAGGGACTCGACTTGACTTGCATGAAACTTGAAGACCCGAGACTTAATTAAGACTCACTCCCACCTCTGCTGTCCTTTCGCAGTCATTTCGGGAACAGCAGCAGCATGGCGTGCGAGCGCTGCGACCCCGCCTGCGGTCGCTGTCGGGGCCCCGCCGACACCGACTGCCTGAGCTGTCGAGACGGCTTCGTCTACGTGAGGCGGCGAGGTCGCTGCCTGAAGAATTGCCCGTCGGGTTACTATCATCACATCTGGACCCACACCTGCCTCAAGTGTCACCCCACGTGCAAGACCTGCACAGGTTTGCGACCCGGTCTTGTGAGGATGACTCGTCGGGAAGTATAACTTTTTTTTTTTTTGTTCTTCACCCCCCCAGGCCCCTCCCTCTCTGGAATTTCCAATGCGAAGTGCGGTTGATTGCGTCAGTGGGGAGTTAATCACCTCGACAAATTTGCGTCACAGTAGTTATGAAATGAAACCCATTGATTAGTCACAATAAATGAACATTTTTTTTCCCCTGTGCTGTGTCCTAAATTTTGCATTTACAAAGACAAGAATGTGCTCTTTTCATTGACACTGTCAAAGAGTCCTTTTACAGTACTGTATTATAAAACAAAATTTTTATTTATCAAATAAGAAAAATATTACTTTTGATTGACCCTGTCAGAGAGGAATCGGTTTATATTAATTTAATATGGTGAAATGAGAAAAATAATTCATATTTATAAATGGATCGAATATTATATTTTGAAAGTAAGAAAAAATGTTTGTCTTTTAATTGACATTACCAACGAGATGTTCATTTTCCAGTAAGGAGAAAATCTAATGCAATACAATAGTCCTTCCACCGTTTGTTTTGTTTTGCTGCTGGGTCAGAAATCAATCGTCACATATTCAGTATGCGTAACAATATAATAATGTGACATGTAATTACATGGTGTGTGTGTCCAGGTGCCGGCGCTACATCCTGTGAGTCGTGTTACCATGGCTACCGCCTGATTGGCTCCAGCATCTGTGAATCCCAGTGTCTGATTGGCTCCTATTTAGCCTCCCAGGTCTTCGCCTTCTTCATATGGCCTAACCTCCTCCTTCGTCCGACCACCATCATCATCTTTTGTTTCCCGGTTCCAGGAGCGGGCGTCAGACGGTGACGCGCCGGACTGCCGGCCGTGCGACAGGTCCTGCCTGGGTTGTCGCGGTGCGGGCGCCTGGAACTGCACCGACTGTCCCGCCTCGCAGATCCTGAGCGACGGCGGCCGCTGCCTGAGCTGCTGCCACGACCGGACGCTTCCCGCCGACCGTCCCGTAGGCTGGCAGTGCTGCGACTGCAAGGCCTCCTTGGGTACGACCGTCGGACGCTTTCTCCAAATTTTGTGCTACAAAAAAAAATATATATATATATGGTCCGTCTCATAGGTCACGCCCACTAGTGGCCTGGCAGATTTCTGTTGTGTAGCGTGAATGCAGCATTTCTCTCTCGCAGTTGTCTTGGGATTTTTTATTTATTTATTTATTTTTTGTCTTTGCAGTTTTTTTCTTTTGCGGTTGTTTTGATTTTGTGATTGCAGCATTTTTCCTTTTCTAGTTGTTTTCTGTGATTGCCGCAGTATTTTTCTTTTGATGTTGTTTTTTGTTTTGTGTCGTTGCTGTATTTGCAGCATATGGCCATTTGCAGTGCCTTTGGGAAAAGTTGTAGTTTTGCGTGGAAAAAATGTCCAATGCTACGTGGAAAAATCCAACTTTTCATGAAAGTTGTATGTTTTACATTGAAAAAAGTTACAAACATTTTTTTTCATAGTGTTAAAAAAATTTTGGCATTTTGCCTGAGATATTGGAAAAGTTAGGTTTTTTTTGGTGGGGAAAAAAGTCCAATGAAAAAGTTGTAATTTTACAGGAAAAAGTCATTTTACATTAAAAGACCAAATTTTATGTGGAAAAGGTGAATGTAAACGACTTTTGTAATCTTATGCAAACTAAGTTAAAAACAAAGCGTAAAAAAGATGTCACTACATGAAAACAAATTGAGAACGATTGTAAATTTGTGTGCAAAAAAAACACCATACTCTTGTTTTTTGTAACAAAATCACTGTCCAACAAAAAACCGACGGTAATCTTCCACAATACTGCGACTTTTTCTGTTTAACATGCATTTTAAAAAATGGTCTTATGGTTAATACAACATAGATATTAGACAAAAATACACATATTAGGGAAAATAAGTTTTAAAAAAAAAACAATATTGAAGAGTTTGAAATTATACTAAAGTAAAATATTTTATGCATAAATTTAAGAAAGAATACACAACGTTAGAAAAATATTTTTAAAAGTAGATTTTTAAAACATCCTAAAATATTGGGCAAAAATACCACCATGTTTTGTAGCAACACATTTGCGTCGAACTTCCTTTTTGTTGTGATGCGTAGCAGACTGGGAATGCTAAATATAGTGGTAACACTAATTACACTTTGAAACGGTGATACAGTTGCATAATAATAATTGAAAACAAAGCATGTGGTGTAAGCCTCGACTATTTGCCGGGGTTCGGGCCATGCTGCTAATAGTGAAAAACAGCCATTCGGTGACACGCAAATAAAGTGTTTATAATTGCCTATATTAGTAGTTTGAACCCATAAATGTACAACAAAGTATGATCCCAAAACACTTTCAAACTCTTCTACAAAGAAGATTATTAGATTTTTTTAATTCTTTTTTAAAACGCTACATAAGCATTTGTAGTGAAGACGCTTAGTAACTTCCATTCATAACTCGGGCTAGGCGATACCGGCCTTATTTCAGGGTATCGGGTACTCGTGAAGGCTGCCGATATCCGCCGCTGATACTTAAGGCGCAAAAAAATCTGACATTAAGTCGTCCTCGCGAGTAGTGGGCGCTACACTGGTGGTTTGACACAGTGCATCAGAAAGGTCTTTGTTCACAATTGTCATTGTATTAATTAATGTACTAGTGGTTTTGGTAATTAGTATCGGTGAGTACTCAAGAATGAGTATTTCAAAATAAAATAAAACAAAATACTATAAACGGCAGGAAAAAATTTAAATGGGTCAGTTTTTCAGCAAATAGCTGGGGATAGAACATATAAATGCAAATAGGTGAATTTGTGAAAGTGAACCACCAGTAAGTGGGGTATTACTGTCGTAAGCGATGATGGGTAAAGCGGTGATATGACACTTTCTCTCTCCAGACGAGTGCGTCCTGGACGTCAACTTTGTGCTGAGAGACATCAACGATTTGGAAAGGGAAGGCGGCGGCGGGGTCAAATTGGCCACGACCATTTGCGTCCTTCTAGTCCTGTCTCTCGGGGCCGGGATCTTCGTCTTCCTCCAAGCACGCTCCAAGTCGCTCGCCACGGCTGCCCCCGCCAATCCCAAAACCAAAAGTGGCGGCTTCAAGAAGCTGGACAACAACGAAGGAGAGGGAGGCGCCGCGTGCCAAGCCGGCGCATCCTCCTCCGGCGAGTACAGCGACAGACTTGTCGGGACGGACGATGACGACGACGATGATGAAGATGACATCGTGTACATGGGGCAAGATGGAACCGTGTACAAGAAGTTCAAGTACGGGTTTTTGGCTGACCAGGACGACGACATTGAGCTAGAGTACGACGACGAGAGCTACACCTACAGATAAACACGCGCACGCGTGCCAGTGGACGTATATCACAAATGTCAAAAAAGTTGCATTTTACATGGAGAAAAAACATTTTACGTGAAAATGGTAAAAATTTGATAGGAAATGTAATTTAGTGTGAAAAGTTTACTTTTCAAATCTGCTCACAGCTCATATTTGAAACCGAATGTGTACTTGGGACAATTTTATGTGGAT
The DNA here is from genome assembly GCF_024500385.1 of Phyllopteryx taeniolatus. Lineage (NCBI taxonomy): Eukaryota > Metazoa > Chordata > Actinopteri > Syngnathiformes > Syngnathidae > Phyllopteryx > Phyllopteryx taeniolatus. Next base: position 26,861,310 of record NC_084504.1, read on the forward strand.
TATTTTTAAATCTGGGATGGAAAAGATTCATTGGAAAGAAAGTTGTAATTTAAGGAGAAAAAAATATTTTTTGAAATGTCATTTGATGTGAAAAAGACTTTAATGTGTAGAAATATTCAATTCTATGTGAAAAAGATAGTTATAATTTTACATGAACAAAAATGATGGAAAAAGAAATTTTCAGTTGTATGTGGGGGGGGAAATGGTAATTTACAAGGGAAAAGTTGCAATTGTAATAATTTTACATAAAAGCCATAATTTGATATGAAAAAAATGAGTTTGTGTGGGGATGAAGGTGTATGGGTACTAAAAACAAATAATAAAAAATAGTTTTTATGTGGAAAAGTGATTTTACATGAAAGTTGTAATTATACAATTAAAAAAAGACCAAATCTTATGTGGAAAAATATTTTTTTTATATATATATATAAAAGAATCAGAAAAATCACTCTGAACTTTCTAAAAAGGGCCTGCTGTGGCTCAAGTAGGTAGAGCGGGTTGTCAAGTGACCGAAGTGTCGCCAGTTCGATCCCGGCTCCGAATGTCCGCATGTCGAAGGGCAAGACACCGAACCCTAAGTTGCCCCAAGTGGGCCTGGCACGGTAGCAGCTGCCCATTGGTGTAGGAATGTGATGCTTTCTCGCTTTGGGCACTGTGATTGATGGTGTAGATCACTGGTGTCAAACTCGTGGCCCGGGGCCAGATCTGGCCCGCCACATCATTTTATGCGGCCCGCGAAAGCAAATCAAAATAGCTAATTGTGTTCTAGTGTAGTACCATTGAGATATTTGCAAGCATTTCTTTGTTACCAATCCCCCTTTGAAAAGAAATGCAATAGTTGAAAAACATGTTTTTATAGGCTTCTGATTTCAAAACTGGTTATTCATCAATGTGTTGTGTATATGACTGCGAAGTGGCCCGTGACAAAAATTAGTTTTGACACCCCTGGTGTAGATAAAGCGCTATATAAGTGCACTCCATTCACCATTTAAAAATTATTTTCTCAATTCTTGTAATTAGTTATTGGATTAAATAAGAAATTGAGGACAGCATTTTTTCTTTCAACATTTAATCCATAACTGTGATAAGAGTGACGACCTGCTTCCAGTTGTCTTTTTTTATACAAATATTTGAGGAACACGAGATGACAAGAGCGCAAAATCTGAACATTAGCAACCATTCACAGGATGAATCACATATTCACAAGTCATTTATACATATATATTATATATAACTTACTCACCAGCAGTATATAGACAACAATGAATTGATTGAGTGTAGCAAGCGTATGTAGTAGTAGATAATGTACTTAACTGTAGTATGCGGTAATATGAGGCAAAAGTGTGTGACTGGACTTTGAGCTTTCGTCTTTGACAATGTGCTAAGAAAATAGAAACGTTCCAGCTACAGGCTCAATTTCAACTCTGCCTTTTTAATTTCATTTGGTATGTAGTAGTGACAGAAAAAAATTATATAACAACTAAACGTCATAATTTAAGGTAAAAACCTAATTTTACATGAAACTTATTTGAAAACTATTTTCATGTATTAAAAATCTTTACGCACAAGTTTCATAGTAGTAATTTGAAGTGGAAAAAAATTCAAGGTAAACAGAATAATTTCATACACAAGAAAAAGCGAATTAAAAGAATTATGTACAAAAATGCTAATTGTATATGAAGATATTTTTTTTTTTTGCTTTATATGGAAGGTTATTTTATGTGAAAAAAATAATTGACATGAAAATAAGATGTAATTTTTCATACAAAATTACATGACAGAAATGAAAACAAAAGTAATATTGTCACTTGTGAAAAAGCCTTAATTTTGTGAAATAAATTTTTGTGCAGAAAAAAAATATGAAGAAAGCAATTAAGCGAACAGTTTTAATGTTACACAACAAAATATGTGGGGAGAGTGAAAATCAAACTGTGAAAAGTTAGACCGTGAATAGCAAAAATCCACAGATAACTGACGCCGATTATAATTGCAGTAGGAAAAGAAATAAAACATTAACCCAAGTAAATCTTGAAGCAGAGATGATCCACCAACAGGCATTTTTGGAGTCAGTTTCCACCCCGAAAAAAAATAATTGAAAAAAAAATCTGAGCATAGGTGAGTCCACATGTGCCGAATCGTGAGTATGCGTGGAACCACTGTAATTTTGTACATGAGGGGAAAAAAATGTGAGAGAAACCATTTAAATTTTTATGCGAAAAAGAACAAAAGTCATTAATAGATGTGAATTTGTTTTGTTTTGCATTTAACTTTACAAAGTAACATTTTTGGGAGGAGGGCATGGAAGATATTTAGCTTTGCAAGCAAAAACATAAGTCAATATATTCATACAGTACAAAAGAAATCTGTAATTTTTACATAAAGAGTTGTATGGGGAGGAAAATGTAATTTTACAAAAGCTCCAGTTTCATGAAAAAAAGTTGTCATTAAGTAACTGTGCGAAAAAAGGTCATTTTTGTTAATAGAGTCGTAGTTTGAAGAAAAAATCCAATGTCATATTTTCAGAAGTCGTCAGTGAAAGACTTTACGAGAACACATTGGTCATTTTATGCCTAAATGTGTTTTATGACAAAAAAAAAGGAATAGAGTGAAACTAAATTTGCAGTTTTACAAGAATAAAGTTGTAACATTTGTATTTCATACTAATAAATAACAAAATGTGACATGAAAAGTGGTAATTTGACAAGACGATTGTTGTAATAATTTAAATGTTCGACAATAAGGCCCAAACAAAACGGATGACGAGTAAAACAGTACCCTTTGAACGCCCACCATTAGACTAGACTCGGTATTATTTTGAAAAACAAATGAATGAAGTAAAAACGCAGTGTCGGCCTGCTTGTGGCATTTCAATCTTTTGGTGTCATGTGACACACACAAACTGGCTTACTGTATGTGTGTTAGCGTGTGTACTTGGAAACGTGTGTGTGTGTGTGTGTGTGTGAGAGTATGAAGACGGTTCGACCGAAACAATACAAAACAAAATAAAGGATGACGTTTCACCCAGGGGTCACCATGGCCGCAGTGAGGCCGTCTCCTGCGCTTGGCGTCAGTGTCCGTTGACGATCGTCTGTGAGGAAGAGGAGGAGGCCCCCGAAGAAGAAGAGGAGGAGGAGGAGGAAGAGGAATGGCTAGTGAAAAAGTTGTCGTCCCGCAGCTTGATGTGCTCGGGCCGCTCCAGCTGGACCTTGGCTTCGGCGATGTCGCTGTTGATGGCAGCGATCAGCGCCTCTGAAGGACAAACAGACAATCGCATAAATGAGTCTCCCAGACAGACAATGACCCGACCCATACTGCCAAACTGGTTACCAACTGGCTTAAAGGGGAACCAAATTCGTTTGTTTGTGTTTGTGGTACAGAATTTCGCAAGAATCATGGAAGATGACGCTTACGATTTGCTTTCTCGGGCCACATAAAATGATGTGGCAGGCAAGATTTGGCCACCAGGCCTTGAGTTTGACACCTGTGGCCTAGAGGCAATAAAAAATATTAATAAAAGCGTATTTGCGCCGCCCGGAACCATTTGGCCACTGTCCATGTTTTGTTTTGTTGCAGACGGACGCACTGTTGGACCAGTGAAAAACATTGCCAAGAACGATTGAGGAGCATTTGAATGTGATTTTTAAAAGACATTATTAGATATGTAATGTACATATAACATGATGAGTAAATTGAATGGTGTATATATATATATATATATATATATATTTTTTTTTTTTACCTAAAAAGGCAATTGCTAGGGCGCTAATGCTAATTGTGAATGCTAACCATTTAGCAAAGGCTGATTTTGTTGTCTCAAATTCTGTACAGTTTATACCACACACTCAGTAACAACATGTGTAGTTTAACGATAGAAGTTCAGCACTCAAATAAGAACAAAATGCATCTATGTAGTAAAAAAAAAGGTTACTCGAAGAAATATCAATAGGATTCGAACAACTTTCGACAGTGACAGCCCGAGATTACAGTAATTGATCCGCAATTTCGCCCTCTGCTATCGACCGAAATTACTCTCGCAACTGCTTGCATTGCGAACATCACGTGACCAAACCTGGAAATCATGCAGCAGACTCCCCGTGTATGCTGCGATAACTAGCATAACTACAGCTTGATGACATGATGGTTTCAACTCAATTTTAGCAAGTTGAAGTCTTTTCCCGTGTGGCATTATGATTTTCTTTGGTGGATGCCTGCTCGCTACAGAGCACTGTTCCCTAAATTGTACTGAAACAAGCAGACTATTGAGGATTTCGTGTGCTTTTCTCTGCTCATTTGGATCATTCAAACCCTGAAAATGCAACAGCCTCGACGCACTATTTTGCGTGCGTGCGTGTGTGCGTGTGTGTCTGCGTGCACTTTACCGAGCGATTCGTAGCTTCTCTCCGGACGGATATATCCCACCATGACCACGCTGAGGGTGTCGCCGTAGAAGTCCTCTTTGAACTTGTGGATCACATGAGTCTCCTGGGACAACAGAAGCACACACGCGTTGACGACAGCAAGACATCCCAATGTTCCACCGCGCTAATCGCTCATATTCGCTCGAGGCAACACTCCATGTTAAATGTCAATTCTAGCCAACATGCACAGCCTGTTATTTCCTGTTTGGCATCAATGGCTGCTCTTTATAGTTCCATGAATGCATGATAAGTCAATTACTACCACTCGCATCACTCTCATCTACCTGCACGTCTTTAATGTCACCCATGCCGACACTATCTTAATAGTGCCTTTTACACACAAAATCACCGCTCAATATTTCATGACGCTGAGCATAAATAAGTTAATTTATTTAGAAAAAGTCATCACAGTAAAATTTTTAAGATAGTTTAATATTCAAATTTTAAGAGAATAAAATGTTTGTTTTGAAAATGTAATTATACGAATCAGATGTTACATGAAAAGTTGTAATTTTACTCAAAATAGTTGCCATTTTGTGAAAAAAGATTTCAACAAGTCATTTTTTAATGTTGACAAAAACGTGAAAAATCTTAATGTAATAAAAATAATTTTGAGATATGTTTTTATTTTGCATTAAAAAATATACTTTTATGAGACAGTATTTTAACATGAAAGTCACACTTTAAAGTGAAACTATTTTTCAAGTGAAAAATGTGATTTTCTGCAAAAGCTCCCATTTTGAGATAAAAAATGTTTTTTACAACAAGAAAATTTACATTTTACAACAAAAAAATGTAATCTACAACCAAAATGTTATTAGAAAAAAAAACTGAAAAAAGTTTTCATTTTATATTAGTATAATTTTGTGAGAACGTCGTCGTAATTTAGTCTGAAAAAGTCACACTCTTAAGTGAAATATTTTACGCAAAGAAAGTTTGGGGAAAAGGTGAAATTTGTACGCATCTATGTATTTTTATTCGCTGCATTTCTACCCAAAATCATCTGTAAGCCATTTAGTTTTAAGGGTAATCTTGTAAAATAAAATGATTATAAAGTGTTTTGGGGTCATAGTTTGGGAAATATTTAGTGTTACAACGACTAATTATTAAACATTTTGAAGATGTTCAGTCTACCGTTGGCAAATGTTTGCTATTCATAGCGGGCACCCAAGCCAATAGCGAGGGCTGACTGTATAATAACGAATTCTATCGTGTCATTTTGAGGCTATTAGGCTAACGACACTGCCGGCGAGTGTGCCTTTATTCGGAACCCACCATTGACTTCTTGGTGTTCTTGTAGTACGGGTTCCAGCCGATGCTCATCACCATCTTGTGTACGTCGCCGTTGCCCACGCAGGCCCAGCCGTAGTAGATGCCCGTGCTGATGTCGGCCGGGAGTTGCTCCACCACGCAGTCGGGGAAGTTGGCTACAATTGAAATGAAGAACGGTTGGTGACGACCACATGACCGGAAATTGAACTTACCAACTCTACCAAGTACAACGTTAGCGTCACAATTGATGAAATAGGAATTCTACAAGTAGCTGAAAAATGGGAAAAAAAATTTAACGAACCACTACTACAGGACAATATGGTTCTGCAAACATTCCTGTACCCACATCTGTCAAAAGGTAAAAGAACGGCTTAAAAAAAACAAAACAAAAAACAGAGCGGGCTGTACAAGCCTTGCAAGACATACTTTGCCCGCCCATGCAGCTATTTATTAATAGCAAAAAGCGAGGGCACGTTAATTGACATAATGATGCTGTTTAATTGAGTCCATAAAGACAGTTTTGTTCACCTGCCACATTACATAAGCATGACTAAGAAAAAGATAACTTGACATTAATCAGCAACTAGAACGACCTGATGCAACGCTCACATTTATCTCGAATTTAAAGAGATAGCGATCTACGCCAAACACACAATTTACTTAGAAAAAGTCTTAGGATAACATACACATTTTTGCAAAGTTTACAAACGTAAATGTTTATTACGAATTTTTACAGCTATCCAAGGCTGTCAAACCGCAGAACAGGGGGTCACCCACAACAGGGTGCCCGTGGGCACAAACAAGGCACCCACCAACGACCACACCAGCAGCCCTATTCTAGAAATAGCTCATCGATGATTGGACATTGTGATTTCCTAGGAATGTTGAACAAGTGATCATTTGAAAATGGAAACACCTGCAGAGAAGATTGTGGCTATTGATATTTGTTTATGTCCTACTTGTTAAATCATTGTTGATAACTATTGTGAGGATTTCCCATAACCTACCAGCGTGAAGTTTGGACAAACTTGTGAGCGGTTGTGTCTATGAATACCATTCATTATTATTAATAACACATAAATTTAGTTTGAGCAAATGTATTATTGCAGAGGAGTGTTTAAAGAACTTTCATTTTCATTAAGGTTGGTGACGCCTGACAAACCATAGAAGACGTTTTCGTTTAGCCGGTCTAATCCAAACAAAAATAAAATAAATAATAATAATAATAATAATAAATTAAGTGCCTAGCCACAAGCCAGTGAAAACCAAAGATAAAGGATGCTTACCTGTCGGAATCCCCAGTTCTTTGCTGCCTCTCCCGAAGCCTCGGTTGACCTCTCCCCGACAGAAATACGGCAGGCTCTTCATTCCCACCAGGAGGTTTGATAAAGAGCCGGAGTGCGCGGGTGACCTCGAACGCCACAAGCCGGCAACAAGCCCAAAAGAAGGCCCGACACGGCCAAACCCAACCGAGAGAGACACTGAAAGAGTCCGAATGTAGTTTGTTATCTACGGCTGGGTGTAAATGAAGAGTCGCGCGACGAGTATCGGGTCAAAGCGGGAAGGGGGCAAGTTCACCTGCTATACTAGCTAGCGTAGTTAGCATTAGCGCAAACGACAATAAAGAAAAAAAAAAAAAAAAAAAATGGAGTTTCAAAACAGCGGGGTTTGGTTCCGACGAGTTCCCGGAGTCAAGGCGCTTGTGTCGGTGTTCCGTTGTTCAGCGAGGTCCAGTCTGACGGCAAGACGGACGCCACCACTAAGCTTGTAGCCGAGAAGCCCGGAACATGTTCACGTCGAACGTCAATCCAGTTGGTTTTTTTAACGTCCTGCGTGTTGACGTCACAACCACGTGACCAAGGAAGGAGTTACACGCTGCCTTCATGTGATGTCGGAAAAAGGAGAATCCTCTTCTTAAGAATCCGCTACCACCACGAGGTATTTGCAATGAGTCACATACAAAGACGAACTAATTTCCCACAAAATTTTTATATGGCCGAAAAATGTTTTATCCGGGAGTGAAAAAACAAATGCAACACATACAGTCGTTATGAGCCTTTCACGGTTATTTTTGACGCGTTAGGGATGGTAGTAGTCTATTCTACGAGCTATAGAAACTACCCACTTTTTTTACCTCTTCTTCTTAAATTAATAGGTAATTTAATAACTTTAATTATTATTTTTAAAACTATACAAATAAAAATATAATTAACTGAATTAAAATTGGATCGGATCATGACGATTTAAAATACCCAAGTATGTACTTTTTAAACTTTGTAATGAAAGTTATTTTTTGCTGTTAAAAATAGCTACAATAAATCTAATTTATAGTAATGCAATTACTAAATTCAACTCAATTTAATAATTTAAATTATTAAAAATGTAATTAAATTCAAGGAAAAAATTGTTCACCCTATTAAAATCATACAGTACTGTTTACGTAACCAAATGTAAAACCATGTTGTTTTAAAATGAAATGTCAAAGCTCACTTTTACAAGGTAAAAATCCACAGTGTACACTATTACAACACATATAACCAAACATATTTCAGTAATTACTCAAATTACTCGCATTTAAATATCAAATACACAATTATTAGCAGCTACTGGTTTGCATTAATAATATTTATTGGAATATATATATATATAAAAAACTTGATAATATGAGCAATAGGAATACAATCTATATTTTAAGAAAGTAGATGTAAAATAATGACTCGATGAATCGACATCTCGTCTCCCCATCATTTAAACTGTCAGGGCAAGTTGTAGCTAGATGTCTGCTGTAAAACAAATTATCTGGGACGTATCACCGCGACCCAAGTGAGGATAAGCGCAATGGAAGATGAATGAATGAATGAATGAATATCATCACCGATCAAACGTGTGCTGCCGATGATATGTACAGTATCGCCAGCACCGCGCTTTATATGCACAAGCTAACATGTTGGTTAGGAAATTCAACTGCTGCTCAAATAATATCAAGATCAACTTTTTTTTTTTTTTTTTTTTTTTAGAACATATTGTAACCCTCTGCTCCCTTGTGGGTAAAGTTTAAAAAGTCTAGCATCCATAAACTTAGGGATTGCAAGCACATATTGCGTGGAAAGCCAAGGTGGTGCTGGAGTGCACGAGTTAATGTTTTATGCCCTGTTGAGGAAATCTGACGACAAAATTTATATATATATTTTTTTTAATATATTTTGTTTAGAAAAAAAAAAAAAACACACCATAGGATTCATTCAACGACCAAGCTTGACCAAATGTACAGTAATGTGTTTTAACGCCATCTGGCGTTTACTGTTAAAAGTACAATAGTTTGACACAGCCCAAGAATATCCTCATAATAATCGTCTACATCAAATTATGAACTAGAGCTCTTTTCCAAATGTATTAATAGCCTGTCTGACATTAATAAATGGATGATTAATGCTTGATGTTTAAGAAAAAAAAGAAGAAATGTATTTTTATTTGCTCCATTTACACTTGCATTGCAGGTGCAGGCGTGCATGTGTGAAGCTCCATCTTGAACACTTACCATCATCCCATAAAAATACAAAATAAATCACACATTTATGACATGCACAGTTTCAAGATTTCCACCATTTTCCTTGACTTAACAAACACTTGTAAATCCATTTCGCACGGGTCAAATTTGACCTGGAAGAGCTTCAATGTACATGACGTGTCGAGTATGTGCTGCCATATTTTCAAAAAAAAAAAAATTCATTTTATGTTAATTTTAGAAATGTTGTCGAATTTCAGGGTTAAAGAATGACATTTTTTTTTTTAATTGCTATGAAATGTCAAAACGTATTTATTTGACCTGAATAATATGTTAAAACCCCCACTTCATCATTGAACAAATACTAATTACATGAAAACATCATGAGTGTATTTTTATAGGTGCATAATGATGTGAAGATGAATGCGTAGATAAAAAATTTTTTTGTGTGTGGTACTAGAATCTTACTGAGCGGTAGGGGAAATGGATGGATGGAATATGATTGCCAGAAGAACAAGGGCTGTTTAAAATCAAACGTAAATGTTGACAGTGTTGCGCTTCTCAAATAATACCACAAGAGGTCGCTGCCCGCAAAACCTGTGCATACCTCTTGGGCCACATTAATGACTATTTCAGGCAGAAATCCAGGCAATATTATGATAGCAATTTTGCAATATAATGATAACAATACCAATACCCCCTTGAGTCAAACTTTCAGTACTTTTTAAGTAAATTTATTCATTTTAAACCATGACTGTGATTTTTTTCTCCCCCCCCCCCCCCCCAATTTAATTTGCATGAAATTCCATGTTCAAGGCAAAGTTTATTGATTTGGCTTGAATTGCTTTTTTTCTTCACCTTTTTCTGTTCCAATCGAATGAAGGAGGAAATCGGTGCTGGAAGAAAACATCCACTCCAAACAAATCCTTCAACAGAGTATTCAGGGAAGTGACAGAGGGAAGGGCTGGTCCGTCTTGTGGGTTCCACATGCACGCACGCACGCACGCACGTACGCACACACTGGGGCCCTCTCTGAACTCATCCACGAGGGAGCTGAGTTAGTTGCAGCGACACGCACACACTAACACGCTAACTGAAGGTCTGAGCCCCAATTGGTCAGCGTCTCTCCACCCCGCCGCAGGACTCTCTGAGGGGTCTGCTACAGCACTCTTCTCCAGGGGCCTGCAAATGCTGGGAGTGAGGCTTTTTTCCCTTGATTTCTATTTTTGGCCCAAACGTCGGAGGACTTCAGCCTCTAACATTTCCCACTGTTCCCAAACACGCCGCATGGGAGTGCAGTGAAGCGCTCGTGCGCGCCGTGTGCGGATACAAACAACATGAAGGCCCCGTAGGTCACAGCAGCAATACGATCCTACTGAGACAAGAATCTGTGATGAGCTCGAGAGCAAGGATGCAGAAACTGCGCCTGCTTTCTCTGCTTCGCCAGCCATGTAGACGCAGGCCACGGCTAAAGGAATTTGGAAGGGACTCTTCCGGCAGCCCATCCCCCACCTCCCCAAACAGGAAGACTTGATTTAACTGCTCACCTCCCAAGTGAGCGAGAAATCTACATCCAGAGGTTTTTGGTCAAATCCAAAGACACTGACATGACGAAATCAGCTTGAAGGCAAAGTTGTAGTAGTGCAGTTTTGAAAATAATTAGCCTGTATTTGTCCTGGTAGCAGTTAAATAGTTGTTACACTTGAATGACATTGAAAAAGATTTTTAAAAAAATGAGTATCATGAGGCACATATACCACATGAATCACCTTAGGGTTGCACTTGACCACAAAAGTGCTTTGTTCTTTTTACGTCTTAATATCAAAAGGGGTAAAACCTCTTTTTAGGCTCGTCGCATTCCGAGCAAGGCGCCCGAAAGCAATTGACGTGGACCCAGTGGTGTGCAAAGTTCCGTTGCTGCCCTGGGCGCAGCCATGTCTTTTATGCCCTCAGAAAACCAGTCATCTTCGTGGGCGGGCAAGGATGTGGATCAAACTTTTTCACCCCTGAAAACCATCCATCCATCCATCCATTTTCTGAGCCGCTTCTCCTCACGCGGGTCGCTGGCCGTGCCGGAGCCCATCCCAGCTATCATCGGGCAGGAGGCGGGGTACACCCTGAACTGGTTGCCAGCCAATCGCAGGGCACATACCAACAAACAACCATTCGCACTCACATTCACACCTACGGGCAATTTAGTCTTCAATTAAATCTACCATGCACGTTTTTTTGGGATGTGGCAGGAAACCGGAGAGCCCGGAGAAAACCCACCCAGGCACGGTGGGAAAATGCAAACTCCACACAGGCGGGGCCGGGATCGGGATCGGGATCTGAACCCCGGTCCTCGGAACTGTGAGGCAGACGCTCTAACCAGTCGTCCAGCGTGCCGTCTTCCCTGAAAAGCAATGTTTTCAAATGTAGAGAGTAAAAGTAAACACAGTCGACGACTTAAGTACAGTCATAAAGTATTTGTACAAGGCACTTGCACAAACAATTTTGGGGCCAGGTGCTCAAGCCTATCGTAAAAAGGTCACCTATCGCCAAAATTCTTCATACAATTAGAGAAAATAAACAGTAGTATATTTTTAACTTATGTATTTATTTCTGTCAACACAATCAACAGTCAACACGTAATACAAGGTGACTATTAACTATTTAACCTGCACAACTGAATTGATTAAAACAAATACAAAATAGAGACGGGGGAAGTAAAGAAATAAACAATAGAAAGAAATACCGTGGTTACACCAGTGCGCATACCCTCTTATAAATGGGGACGTGGCTATGTTCAGAATTAAGCAATCACATTGAAACTCGCGTGACACGGGAGTCGGCACACGAGGGCCTCTGATGAAGGTGGGAGCATAAGTCCAGTTCTCCAAAGGACTCAAATCGGAATTGGGTGGGCAGTTGCTTGAGCACCACCGCGGGTCTGTGAGTTATTTACCCCGAACGCACCTTTGCCTACTTGTAAACGCGCCCAACGCTGTCGTGTCTTGAAAGGTGTGAGATGAGGTGGAACCAAAGGTCAAATTTGGTGAAGAGACGGTGGCTCTTCATCTCGTGTGGCATCGCATAAACATTCCCGTCTGCTCCTTTGCATTGCGCGCCATACAGTAGCTTGCAGAGGAGCCATCAATCTCATCAGGGGGAGCTGTTCACCCTCAGCCCGAGACTCAAAACACACGAGTGTATCTGCTCGCATTCATAAAAGCGAGGGAGGTCCCTAATTCCACAATAGCCTATAGGGCTTCAGGTTCATGTAGGAACCTGTCAGAGGGAAGACACATGTTTATGAATGAACACGCCGCCTCTCCGCTCAGTCCATTGACGCCGCTGTTTTGATGTGCATCACTGCATTGTGGTCGGGATGCACGCAATGTCCCAATAGTGGAAACGTGCGCCCAACTTTCATGTTTACAAAGCTTTGGGTGTGCACCTGATGAGCCCGCTCGTTGCGACTATGACTCAAGTGTGTCCCGTGAATGTTATGTTTTTGTGCAAACTGCTCGGAGATGACGGCGACGCCGAATGCCAGCGGGCATTAGAAGAGCGAGCGGCCATCTGCCAGCCTCGCGAACGAGCAACCCCACCAGCTGCAGTCGCAAAACGCCCTAGCAAGCAGGACATGCATGCAGCTTCTGACGTCTGCGGCCACACTGCGCTGCGAAGCCCACAAAGAACCGCGAGCGGAAACAATGCGAATGGAGCCCGCAAACGCCGTGTAGCTTGATCGTGCGGCCGGCACGCTGCCCTCCGGAGCACATCGACTCACTTCGGATGACCGCTTTGTGCGTCTATTTCCCCGCCGCGTGGGGGGAAAAAACACGGCGAAAAGGGACTCATGCAGGGGCGCTTTAATACCCCGACATGGCGACGGCAAGAAACGGAAGGGAGCTTTTTACCATTTTGGAAACGAGCGCGGATACAGAAAGTAGTGCGGCGTGCGACGGCCAAGAGTACACGCTAAATCTTTGTGGCGACGTGAAGTGGTTTGAAATTCCGTACAAAAAGCCAGACTCGGACGAGGAAGAAGACGGAGCGCAGGACGAGGACGAGGACGAGGACGAGGAGGAGGAGGAAGGAGGAGAGGACGAGGAGGACGAGGAGGACGGTGGCGGCGTGGGGGAGAATGGCTCCGCGAGCACGGCGGCGGCCAGCAGCCTTGCGGCCGGGGCAGGCTGCAACATCATTTTGGTGACTGGGAGCAATGGACTCAAGCACGAAGAGGAGGACAACTCGGAGGAGTGCTACCATTCCACCTCCACTAACTGCTCCGACGCCACCTCGAACGACTCTGACCTCGATTTCTCCGATTTGGAGGACGAGGAGGAGGAGCGAGCGAGCTTTCTCGGCTACGATGAAGACTTGTACGAGGACTGCACGTCTCCGGACTTCTGGGGCGAACCGGACCAGGTGATTTCTATCGAGACTTTCGGTGCTTCCAGCGGCCCTCAGCACTCACTGGGGGACGACGCCGAGCCCCGTGACTATTTCCGGATACTCTTCCCAGATTCGCTGTTTGAACACATGGTGGAACAAACAAACAACAACGCCCTCTATCGGCAGAGGAGGAATGGCAAAACAGACCCGCACTGGCACCCGACCCACGACAGCGAGATGAGAGCCTACGTGGGCCTCAACATCCTCATGGGCGTCAATCGGCTGCCAGATAGCGGCATGTACTGGGCCAGCGACATTTTCATAGGCAACGCGGGCTTTAAAAAGACGATGACCGCCAGGCGCTTCGAGAAGCTCACCCAGTACCTCCAGCTTTGCGACAGGGAGGGGGAACCCGTGCGCGGCGAGCGCGGCTACGACGGCCTTTTCAAGATCAGGCCTCTCCTGGATGTGCTGGAGAACACCATGTGGGACGCGTACACGCCCAACCGCTGTCTGACCATAGACAAGAGTGCCCTTGTCACCAAAGGGCGTTCTTCGCCCACGCACTCCATGCCCTCCATGCCCTCCAAGCCCCTGAGGAAAGGCTTGAGCGTGTGGATGCTGTGCGACTCGCGCTCGGGCTACTGCCACCGGGCCAAGATTCACGTCGGCCGGCCCAGCGAGGACCGAGCGGTGGTGCTGCAGGGGTACCGGGCGGTGACCTCCCTGGTGCGTGGCCTGGAGGGTCAGTACCACCACCTCTTCTTGGACAGCTTCTTCAACTCGGTGCCCCTCCTCCAGAGATTGCTGAAGGACGGACTCTACGCCTGCGGGCCCGCGCATTCGGGGCGCAAAGGTTTCCCCGAGGTCCTCCGCCCTCGAAATGTGGGCAAGCTCTCGCAGGGGGAGTTCTACCAGTGCCAGCGTGGCAACCTGGTTGCTACGGTGACACGGGACATCAAGGTCATTAGCTGCCTGTCCACCAACTCCGCCCCAGGGATTGTGGGTATCAGTCCGGGGGAGGAGCATAACTGCGAGATGGACGGCGAGGGCGACAGCGACATCACGGAGAGCTCGGGTCTGTCTTTCGGTCTACCGAGGCCGCTCCCCTTGCTGCTGTACCAGGAGAACATGAGGGGAGTGGAATTGTGCGACCAGCTGAGGGAGTGCTACCAGGTGGGCCGGCCGCACAGGAAGTGGTGGCGCTACTTCTTGTGGTTCTACGTCAACGTGTGCATTGTCAACGCCTACGTCCTCATGAAGGAAAGCAGAGGGGGCACGGCGCCGGCCGGCCTCAACGGCAAGCAGCTCACCCAGCACCACTTCCGGGTGCGGCTGGCCCAGCAGCTGATCGGAGACTACCAGGGGGCGAGGGGCATGGAGCGGGCCGCCCGGAAGAGGCACGCCGACTCGCCCATCGAGTACGGACACCGCCTGGAGCGCATGTCCGAACGCTCGCGGCGCTGCAGGAACTGCACCAACAAGGGACTACGACACGAGAGCGTGTTCGGCTGCAAGATATGCAATGTCCACCTATGCAGAGGAGGCTGCTTCTCTGAGTTTCATAAATAAACTCTTTATTAAAAAAAACAAACAAAAAAAAAAAAAAACTGTATAATCATCTCATGTCAAGGGATACTTTTTTTTTTTTTTTTTATAAATATAAATCAACCCATATTAATTCCAAAGGCCACTCACAACCAGTGCACAGTATAGTCATATCCACTTTTGAGCTAGTTAGAAATATTGCACGCATATAGAGACAATAAACAGAGTACTGTATTTGAAATAGTGTAGAATGTTTGGGCGCATTGCCTTCTTGTAACACTGACTGAATTGCCTTGTCACCTTTTTATATGTTTAAGGATTTTTTTATATGATTAAAAAAAAAAAAAAAGAACAAATTTCTGCACTTACATTAGATCGGACAGCTTTTACCATGGAATGTTTATCTCTCGTTTTTCAATAAATGCTCATTAAGATGTACATCTGATTGAATGGTCCATTTTGTGCACGCCGCAGAAAAGTCACTATTTATGAAGAATGCGAAAGAAGTGTTACATTTGAAATGAATGAACCGTTGCTGCTTTGAGTATGCAGCTGATGTGCTGACACACTCACAGCTTGGAACAATTAGTGACAGGAAAAACACAACAAAAAAACAACCTCAACCCCCTCCTGCCGGCAGACCGAGCCAAGGCCATTTTTGACACTGAGCCGCCCGAGGTCCAAACCCCCCAAAGTGTTTCTTTGACGGCAACGATTGGGAAATGCAGGATGAAATAAATTGTATCTTGGAGAGGATGTGTGTGTAAAATAGGGAATGAGTGAGATCAGCACATGGGTTTCTCTTGAATGACACTGACAGAAAGGTATTAGTTGAACAACATTTTGATGGTTGCGCTTGTCGTTTGCATTGCTGTAGGAGTGCACTGCAGCATTCTGAAAGCTGTTTAATATTTTAGCCCCAAGAAATGTAACTCAAATATTTGAAACATAAGCAGAAATATGATGCAGTGCAGTTTTACACGACTGGATGTCATTCAATTGTGCAAGAGGTCAAAATGTTGGAGCCGGTGGGTGTTTGCCATCGAGGCTGTTCTTTACTTTGCGTAACTTTGCCCAAATGAGTTACAGAGAAAAGGATTTGCTTTCATTAGCTTCTTGCTGCTAATGGTACAGGAAAGAGGTCAAAGGACAATTTGGTAGTACTTTGTACATTTACATACATTTATTTTATCTGTATGGGGAGAGCTTCGATCATTATGGACATATTAATATCTCTGACAGTCTTTTTCCACAATGTGTTATTTCCAGCTAAAACATCCATTAAGTAGCTTTTTCTTTATTTGAGATACTTTCACGCACAAAAATAAACAAAATGTTGTTTTTTTTTACAGTTTGGACAGCAACGACCTGGGTTATTAATAAAACAGTCAGAGCGACTGCATTAAAAAAAATATATATCTTAATTATAGTTTGTGCTGTTATGCATGATTTCATATAAATGATCTATACTGTATAATATTAACAAATATAATATCATATTATGTAAAAGAATAATATACAAATGTCCAGGGTGAGGATAATTCATATTGAATCCGCTCCACATTGCAAGCAACTTAAACTGCAACATAGGAAAATGCATTCAACAGATTAGATGTATTTACAGTATTTATGTCAAATCTCAACAAATTCAGGCTGTGATTTATTGCGTGCATCCTTAAATTTGACCTCCTTGGTGCTACAAAGATCTTTTTACTTATTGATTTCAGAGATGGTAAATCTTTAAGCCTTAGTGGAGGTCTGCACTCTTGTTTTCGAGCTCTTTTGAACCAAAATCGGAGCAGACTGCTCCTCCTTGAGCCGTCCGTCCCAATGATCCTACGAGCTAAGTTGTCTGGGGCTTCATGCCCCTGGTAGTGTCACCCATGGCAAACAGGTCCTAGGTGAGGGACCAGACAAAGACCCCTTATGATGGCGACAAACAATGGACTCAGTTTTCCCTTGCCCGGATGCGGGTCACCGCCGCCCCCCTCTGGAGGCGGGGCTCGAAGGCGAGCGCCTGGCGGCCGGGCACAGCCCGATGAGAATAAGCACCTCCAAATCTGAGACCGTGGTCCTCAGTCGGAAAAGGGTGGCGTGCCCTCTCCGGGTCGGGGATGAGATCCTGCCCCGAGTGGAGGAGTTCAAGTATCTTGGGGTCTTGTTCACGAGTGAGAGAAGAATGGAACGGGAGATCGACAGGCGGATCGGTGGAGCGTCTGCAGTGATGTGGACTTTGTATCGTTCCGTTGTGGTAAAGAAGGAGCTAAGCCGAAAGTCGAAGCTCTCAATTTCCCGGTCGATCTACGGTCACGGCCGAAATGAGTTTCCTCCGCAGGGTGTCCGGGCTCTCCGGGGACGACCCAGGACACGCTGGAGAGACCACTTTCGGCTGGCCTGGGAATGCCTCGGTATTCCCCCGGAAGAGCTGGATGAAGTGGCTGGGGAGAGGGAAGTCTGGGCGTCCCTGCTAAAGCTACTGGCCCCGTGACCCGACCTCGGATAAGCGGTAGAAAATGGATGGATGGATGGATGGATGGATGGAGCAGACTAAATGCTGAATGCAGCAAAAGCTGGGCACTGCCAGGTTGTGATGCACACATTCGCACAAACCCTCGCCCTCTTCTTCCTCCCTCAGCTATTACCAGGCTGGGAGAACGTTAGTCAACTGGACGCCCATCCCGCTGATCTGCGGGAGCCCCATGGGGAGTTACCATGGCAACGGCGGCTGGCGAAGACAGGGAGACGCCAGCAGGCCCACATGGTTGTCATGGTACTAACTCTGGAGGTGGGAGGTGCCAAAAGCTGCACCGCCCTACCCTTATTCCAAAACTAGACGCTGTGCATATGTGCCTGTGCGGGTGCGTGTGTGTGTGAGTGAGAAGCTGACCGCCTCCACACTGTCCAAGGAGCCAGAGTTGCCAGGCAGGCTCTACTGCTGCCCACTGTACTTCCAAGGACGCTCTCATGCAGTTGTAAAATTTAGAGATGAGAGGAAGATGTCCCACTTCACACGATGCTGCTGCTAAGGAAACAACGGTTCAGGGTGACCTGAATTCGTTCCCATGAACTCATACTGCATGAGCTGCGTCAGAAAAGTTTCAGGTCTGCACACAAGATACTGCACCCTAGAAGCCAGACGTAGTTCACACTCATTTGCCTCTGCTCGCATGAACTTAAGTGACATCCCTTTCTTAACCCTCAGGGTTTAATACGACCTCGGTCGACCCTTTTGCAGCTGGAACAAATTAAACTCTTACGGGAAGGCTTTTCACAAGGGTTAGGAGTGTGTTTATGGGAATGTTTGACCATTCTTCCGGAAGCGCATTTGTGAGGTCACTGATGTCGGACTTGAAGGCCTTAGCTATCGCTCTCTGCTCTAATTCATCACAAAGTTGTTCTATTGGGTTGAGGTCAGGACTACGTGCAGGTGAGTCAAGATCACACTCGCCAAACTCTCTCATCCATGTCCTTTCTTTGCGCACCGGTTCACAGTCATGTTGGAACAAGAAGGTGTCAGGGCTGCTGTTTCAGAAGACCTAGTGAGTTACCTCGACCTAGTCCTTGTTCTTTGTCCCCAGTCTGCCATCTGCCCTTGCTCCCTGCGAACCAGTGCTCACCTCTTGCGGCCCACCGACAACGCGGACTCCTACCCTGCCGGACCGGTCCTCGTTGGAACACTGCCAATCCCTGATTTAGTTCTCGGAGTTCCTTTGTTCGCTTCCAAGCTGCAATAAACCTTGATTCACAAACCCACCTCGCTGTCCTCTCTGCATCTGGGTCCAACTTGCAACCTGAATCCTGACAGAAGGGGCCTGGAATCATGTATACAAAAACTCAATACCAACACACTCATATCATTCCTCGTTTTTGCGGCAATTAATCGTACCTCACTGTTCATGCCGACGTAGGATTTAGCATTTTTTATTTTGTTTTACAGATTTTTTTGAGACAGCACCACTTTCCTCTGTTTGCAGTGGAATGAGAGAAGCTAGGTGTTGTGTCGTGTGCATGTATTAATATTAAAGCCAAGGTGCTACTGACAAGCTAACTGACCCTTGGACTATTAACAGTATAACTCCGAGAAAACTTTTAAAACAACAACCGGTTTTGAGTTTGGGTTTTTTGTTTCCCCCATAACCATTGTACTATCGTCATGTGTTTATGTCATCACAATAATTGACACAAGTCAATTACATAATTGCCTGTCTGACTTTTTTCTTTCTCATGTGCTTTAAATGTGTAAACATTTTTCCAATGCATCACTTATGGACAAATTCAAGTGACATAATAAAAAATCAGCAGTGCCTACAAAGCTTGAGCTGTTCTACACTACTGAGAATGGTGAACTCAGGATATTGTTCTTTTATTTTGGGGGGGGGGGGGGGGGGGGGGTCAGTTGAACACTCAACCGTGGGTCGATGCATGTGTTAACTCAAGGACCTGGTGGGGTTAGCGCGCATCTACAATATATATATATACAAGAGTGTTGTGTGTTTGTTCAAATGATAAGTTCAATTGTTTTGAAGCAGTTTGAATGAAAATGGTGCAGACCTTGCCTGGGTGGAAAAATCCACAATGTGGTTTTCATCTCAGAGTACTGTGTGAATACACAGGTTGTTGTTGTTATTATGAGGACATCTATTATGTCATAATGCTTCTCAGACGCACGCAAGCACACACAGACACACCCGCAAACACACACACACACAGACACACACATGCACACACATGAAACAATATAGAATAGCTGTTATTTTTCACCATTCTGCGTGGCCACTGGCCAATCTGGATCCAATGAAAAATCCCCACTCACAAACAATTAGCTGAAGAAAATCAAACAATGTCAGAAACAGAAAGATAAGTTTGGCATATTCCAATTGTGCTCGGCTGAGCAGCATTTAAAGCTGTCGTCATTGGAACTACTTCCTCATTTCCGCCATGCCAGTAACTCTCCTCACCCAGGAATGGCAAAAATAAAATAAAATAAATAAATAATGGTTCCTTTGAGAAGGGAAAATAAATTCGATATACAAGTGTATTTATTTATTTTTGCATAATTCAGTTTACTAAATAACTAACAAAGTAACTAAGTACCTAACTCATTAATGGGCGAAAATAATACTCCGTACTCACATTAACACGAGTTGCGCAATTTGGTGCTTGCTTGGAGGTAATCGGTGGAGTCCGTGGCTCAGAATCTTTACCTTGTGGACAGAAAATGTATACATTTCCTCTCAGCTCCAACAAACAGAAGGAAAAAAAAAATCACTTTCATATTCTGGTCACAGCCTTTACACATTGTGTGACACTAATTTGACTCTCGCATCAAGTGGAAGCTTCCGCGCTTTGGTTTTTGATGACATGGTTGGGATGATCCCAATAGAATGACCAGAGGAAGTTTCATGTCTGCATCTCTTGCAAGTTGGTCACCCAGAGTGACCTGCAACCCAACATATAACTTTTAGTTCCTTCAGCTATTAGCTCATTCGTGCATATTCAACCGGTTTGAATCGGTAAAAGAATCAACGTTTGGAGTGCTTTTGAATGCAAAGGAGCTCTGGGTTCTGGCGCAGAATTGCACAAATACAACACGACCAAAGGAATAAAAAAAGATGATGTTTCTAAAATGGGTTCAGTGAAAGTTTACATAGAAGTGAAATGTTTCATAGTACTTGAGATTATTGTTCAGTCCCACAGTCTGTCAAGTTGCCAGAGTTTACTCAAAGCAGTGACTTACTTATGATGTACGCTTTTCTATCATATGCATAGATGGACTCCTATTGTATGTATATTGTGCGAAGTAAAAACTGAATCCTGTATATCTACGTTAAAAAGTATTTTTCAAACAATAAGCTAAAAATTGTGGCACGGATTAGCAACACATCAATGTGATTTCATTGCTAAAACGCCACGGACCGTTTCGCTCAGCACACTTGCCGGAGGCTAGCAGATGAGTTGACACAGAGAAAGAGACCAATTTCACTGATTAGTTAAAGAGGAGCTCAAATTTCTGCTGAGCTCGATTTTCTTTGCTCGATGGCACGCAAATCCTTTGAGGAATATATGGTCAGTTAATCATTAGAATTGCACATTTAAATGAACTATCATTGGGTTTTTTATTTTTATTTTACTTGAATGAAACATTTCATTTCGGTATGTAAAAAAACAACAACAATGCAGTATCCTGTTCTTTCCTCTCCTTTCGTCTTGTCACCATAAACACACACACACACACACACACACACACGCACACGCACGCGCACAGGTGCTCATTAAATGCTGGTTTGTAATAATTTTAGCTGGGTTAATGAATAATACTGTGAACGTTAGTATTTATAGCTTCGCTGGACTTTTAAAACAGATGGTTAAAAAGCAAATAGACATGCTACTTGGTTTGGCTCTTAACTTCTTCCAAATGACGTGTTGGCATTAGGGCTGTCACTATCGAATCTTTTTAGAATCGATTCTCCTATTGATTACTGATCAAATAATTGAATCATAATCGCCTCAACCCTTTATTTTCTTTACTTTTTTTTTTTTTTTTTTTTTACAAATAACATGGATTTTATCCTCATTTATGAGGGGTGGATTTCAATTCTTAAACTGCTTATTTTGGTACTGAGTCTATGGTATAAATTTGGGGTACAGAATTTGAGACAGCAAAACGGTTAGCAATCGCGATTAGCATTAGCACACTAGCTATTGCCGTTTTTGGTCAAAAAATGCCAATTACCATTCAGCTCAGTCCTACCTCATGTTATATGTACATTACACATCTAACTGTCTTAAAAATGCCTTACAGATGCTCTTCTATGATTTTTGGCAAAGTCAAAATTTGCAGTAAATTTCCGTGCTAAACACGGGCTCCAGCGGCGCAAACATGGTTCCGGGCGGAAAGTTTTTTTTCTTTTGGTCACGGCGTAGCTTCGAGGCAGAAATCTTTGCGTCGATCTTTTTTGAAGTCGACTTAGCCGAGTTATTATGAATGTTTTTCTCAGCCATAGTTGGTATTGTTCGCTGGCCGGCTTCAGCGTGATATGGTCCCGCATAACAATTGCAACAAGCACTGACATTAAAACAGACAAAAGGAATTCAAGGTGCTTCCAGGAAAGAGCATAGCAATGAATGAAATGTTTTTTTTTTTTTTTGTTGTTTTTTTTTTAAAAGAGCTGATTACCTTGAGTGTATACTCAAGCTTGATCATGGAGCAGTTGAAGAAGGTGGGGCAGAGCTGTGCGGGGATACTCAAAACATTGCTTATGGTGCGAGCGGTCCGAGCTGGGACGGACTCTCCTGTGCCGAAGAGGATCTCATTTGTGTGCACAATAGTCTCCGCCCGAGCGACAAAGATTTGCTTCTCACAAAGGAAGACTTTGGGTGTCACTGCACCGTTCGATCTGTTGATTACTTCAACAGAAACGTCCATCGTTTCACCTATGAGGAGTGACAAATGCCGTTTCGAGTCACGTACAACATTCATGAGACTCGCCGAATGAAACGTATTTACCTTGTGTCAGTCCCATTTTCTCTGAAGTCACATTCAAAGTCACCTTCCCACAGCCAGAAAAGGACATTTTGGTTGCACATTGCCGCTCCTGTTGCAACAAAGACGTGATGTGAGAACGCAAAGCTCTCACTGGAATAATCTATTGGTCATTTTAACCATTTGCATACTTGCAGTCCGACAATCAACATTTGTGATTTGGAAGCAAAGGGGAACTCAGACTTGGTAAGAAATGGGAACTCCATCTTGGTTTTGTGTATCTTCCAGATGGACTGAGTCAATTGAGCTTGTAAACTGTATGTGATTCTTCCCCATTTGCCCGCATAGGACGAAGGCATATCTCTGCAAAGAAATGATCACTGGGTCAGTGGAAGTCTTTTCATTTGATGAGCAAATGTTTGAACATAAGTATCGGGACATGACACCTCAAGTCCAGCTAGGATTTTGCTGGCTACACGAGTTCATATTTCATTTGAGGCATGTTATTATTTTGACCCCCTCTCTCTGTGCATTGTTTGGCACATAAAAAGGGCTTTTTCCATCCTTGTCTTTGTTTGTGTTAAAAATACAATTGTGTGAAGAAGATTCAGGATGTACTAAGCAACCTAATCCAACTCCTGATAATGGAATTTATGAATTTAGTGGTATGTTCCAAGACTTTTGTCTATGTAATTACTAGAAGAGTACTCACATATTTGGAATCACAAAGGTAAAAGGATATACACTTCTCCCTTGATGAAGAATTTCTGATCCTAAAAAGGGAAAAAAGGTCAATTGAAGAGTATTTAGCACAATCTGTAATCATGCACGTGAAGAAACATCTACCGTTTCGCCCCAAATGATTTCGAGCCTCGTGGCCAAATTGAAAGTGAAATGTCATTTGTTGCATTGGTGTATTTTAGCTGGAAATCATACAAGTATGCAAAAGCCTTGAAGAAGTTCTACTGACAAATATTAATATATATATATATATATATATATATATATTTTTTTTTAAATTTTTTAATTTTTTTTTTCATTTTGAAACTTATTTGGAGGCAATAGTAAAAACTCTGTCCTACATCATTGTAATGAACTTTAAAAATTTAGAACACTGACTACATCTGTACTGTATTGAGAAAGAGAACTTTAGACATGAAACCTTTTTTTTTTCTCCACACGTTCTCGTGTTTTTCAGATTTAAAAAAACAATAACTATTCACCAAATAAAAAAAAAAAAAAAACATCATCATCATTTGAATTCAAAGAGTGAACAATTTAGGGTTCACATTACGAAGCACACAATAACCTGCAAGAAAGAAAATCAAAATACAAACCATCTCCTTTATTCTTATCCTGAAGAATAATGTGTTCCAAGCAGAAGTATTTCTTCTCATCTCGGTGGAGCACCGTGGTTGGCCCATCTCGATCATACCATTTGACCGCCACGTTTCCTTTAGCTTTGACCATCAAACACTGCACTTTGGTCTCCTTGCTGGCCACCACGGTCACTCTTCCAGACAGGACATCTCCAGAAGACAAAGTTCCTCTTTCATTTACCTGATCGTACTCCACAGAGAAATGCTTTATTGGCATGACAAGGTCACACGTGTCACACCTTTCCTCGATGATATGGAATGAATGCAGGCAGGGGCTGATGTATCCAGTCAAGCCGCGTACCTCTTTACAAACTGTACTGTATCTGTGTCACGCAAGGTCATGTGACCCAGGCTGGAGGTGTCACATTCACCAAGGTAACCCGAGCTGGAGCTTCGATTCGGTTCAATTACTAAGGAAGAGAGAAATTTGATTTGATTTCTTAAGTCACCCACTGAATACTGACGGATGTATATTCTTCAGCACATACTTGTAAAATGGATTATCACCCCTAAATTTGAAAAAAAAAAGTACAGTTTAAAAAAGGATGAATAATCAGATTTTATTTATTTCAGGATGTCCAACACATTTTGTAGCTGTAAGTAGCATTTGTCAAGGTCAGTTTTTTTTTTTTCGCTCTCGAAGTATCACCATCATAACGAACATTCAAATACAGTGGAGTCGAATGTGCATTCATCAAAAGCAACACCGCGGTCTTATTCCTACAAATTATATACCACACTTAAATTTAGGAAAATAAAAAAAACTGCTCTTAAATCATGTTTCAATTCAAATCTATTTCATGAAAGTTAAAAGTTAAATAAAAATGTACCCAAATAAAGGTTTCAAAACAAAACAAAACAATTCCATTTAAAAGTTAAACCGACCTGTACCTGGTACCTCTACTAGTACCACACTTTGAGAATCATTGCTCTCGGTTGTACACACTGGCCTCAACAATGTGTTGGGGTCACTGTCGATGCCAAGTTGAGCTCACAATACATTTGTTTAACTAACATCATTTACAGATAGACAACCATCAAACTCCCCCCGCCCCCAATTTTGAAGTCAGTCGGTTCATTCACGTCATTAAAAAGCAAATAACCCCCCCAACAAAAGCCGACTTAAAAAACACATTTTTTTAGAAAAAAGTATAAATATGTAAATATATAAATATAGTGCACATATCTACATACAGCTATCGTGTGGCAATTTGTTTGCTTGGATATACACATAATTGTATCAATATGCTTGGATGCAATTTCCTGCCATTATGTGAATCCCCTGCAAAGGTTAAGAAACAAGAAACAGAGCAATGGCTTCCCTTTTGCATGATTTTAGTAGTTAGGAGGGTAGTCCATAGACCGGGGTTTTGGTGATCGTTGTCCAGCCTTCGGCATTTGCTGGTTTGGTTTTGGATATTCAGCAACTCCCAAAGTGAATGCATCTGGCAATTGTTGTTGTTGGGTTCGTTGTTTGGCAGAATGTAAACTGTTGGGCAAGACAAGTATTGGCAGTGTGAGGTATGTGAAGTTTGAGCCAGTCATATCCAGCCAGACCTGAAGAAATACAACAAAAAGATAATCAGTTGAAATGGTTTTTTTTTTTCATACATAATGTGCAAACATGGTGAGATTGAGTCATGAAAAAAAAACCCAAAAACTATTCCAATTACTTTTGCTTTGACATATACACATTTCGATGAAAAGGTTTTAACAACCTCACATTCCCAGATTCTTGGGGGGTGATGATTGACTTCCATTTCAGGTCCTGAGAGATTCTAGTTCCCAGGAACTTGAAACGCTACATTGTTAAGCGTGTTCAACTCCAGGTTGTGCTAGCTAGCCGTTCCACATGCATGCATTGATATGCAGACAGATGGTTTGCTGTGTGCTGCCTGTCAGGAAGCAGTGAATCCACTGTCAGTGGCAGGAGAAACGCTGAGCAGGAGATGCTAGGAGAAGAAGAGTTCTGGGATGATGGCGTAGAAAAGGATCCTGGTGTAAATCCCTGCACCGTTGAGGTGTTCCAAGATGAAGGGTAACTCCACACTGACCACATCATCCACTGACCTGTAGGGAAACCGTCGAGGGTCCAGCAGCTGTCCTGTGACGCTCTTCGTGTGGGTCCAACATCTTCATGAGCGCAGATGTCAGATGTCTGTTCGTCAAATTATCCATTTCAATTCAAAAGCGTGAAAATAAATTCGCTCATAATCCTTACAGTGCTGTTTGGGAGGAAAGTGTTTGCGTGTGTGTGCCTGACTTTCTTGCTGGCTCAGTCAAACAGCGTAGTTGGCTTGTCTGGCACACAGCAATTGTTTTTATCATCCAATAGGAATGCAGCAGGATGGAGTTTGCCTGGTAACAAGTGACCATGCAACTGTTCAGTTTAAGGAAAGCATGGTAAAAACTACTTGTCGTTGGTGGCACACCTTTTTTTTTCATCTAAAAAAAACAGGCACACAGAATCTTTTTTTTTTTTTTTACAAAAGTGTATCCTGACATAATGTCAGTCGAGTTTACCTTCAAGTTGTACTGGATTTCAATGTGTGACTCAATTGAAATGGTGGGAGGTATCCCTCTTGGGATGGTGATAACAGTGGTCATGGTCTCGTTGCTGTGGGCGTGAACGGGCTTGGCATTTCTCTTGAGGATAGGAAACACGCCAATTGTCCTCCCGCCTGGGAAAATCCGACTCTGCTTTCTGTACAATATGTACTTGGGCGTCACTGCACAAGCTGATCGGTTGTTGATTTTCACTCTGACTTGGAGACCCTCACCTACACGGCAAAAAAAAAAATTTGTTTATGAGCCCAGAATGTGTGAAGTTTATGATGCTCACAAATGCATTATCATGTACCTGTAAGTAGAAAAAGGAAAATAGACAACTCGTTGCTAAAACTAAAGGAATTAGAAATTGTATAGAAATGTATCCCTCTAGGCGGCACGGGATAGGCTCCAGCACGCCCGCGACCCTAGTGAGGAGAAGCGGCTCAGAAAATGGCTGGATGGCTGGATGGATGGATGGATGCATCCCTCAATTGTAAATAACAATATGCAACACAAGAGCAATTCAATAATTAGCTCAGCTCAGTGGAAATTGTTAATCTTTTTAATGACATTGCTTCTGTTGGAAAAAATCTCAAAAAGTAAACAACTTTGAAAGAGGCCCTTTTTGGGTCACGTTGAAACTGTTCGATTACAACCACAACAATGTGATCCAAAGTAAACCGTCCCTCTCGTTGGAAGTGGCAGACAAACGACTAAGGAAGCCATTCCAACCAATGCAATGCTAATGAGTACACTACACATTACCTGGTTTGTAGGCCATCTTGTCGGTGAAAACATCCATTGTTACCGATCCGGAGCCAAAGCGTTTGACATGTTTCTGGATCTGAGCATGCTGAGGTTCCTGGAAAACACATTTTTCTTTGAAATCACTGTTCTCCTACCAAGACTTCTTGATTTGTTTAAATGCAAATTGTTACCGTAAGTGGAGCGATAGTCATGCCTTCTTTTGGATACAATGTGATGTCAGTTTCAAACATTCCTTCTAAAGTCATTGGCTGTTTCATATCCGGAGCTGAAAAAATGATTACTGATAAGTCATGTATATCTGTGTGCCCTAAAAATCTCATCCTAAAGACACCAAAGTAGGAACAATGTTAAAACAAAATTATAATCTTAAAATGTAGATAAAGATGCATTACCCTGGTTCATTATGTCTTCTTTGATGATATCAAATATCTCCTTCGATGGGTAGTTTCTTCCAAAAGTTCACAGTGGTTCTTCCTCCGAAGCTGGTTCCATTCAGGAACCTAAGACAATATGCGGCTGTGCAGCGCTCGAGAATTACATAAATGCTGTCATATGACATCACGTGCAATGGAATTCAAAGGGAAGATAAGGAACCAGATTATTTTCAACTTCACTTACAATGAAAAGTATTGCGAAGGGTGGAGTCACAACTAGTCCAAAGGAAGTCATGTAACACGTTTCAAGTTCTACCAGTAAAATTCCATTAACTTTTCTTGTTCAAAATGGAAACGTCCATGTTGTCCATTTGGAAAACTCATACAAAAAAAGATTTACAATACGAAATGACAGTAAATCTGAGAATGAACAACGTGATAATCAGGAAGTTATTTGGCATTCATTTGAAAAAATGTACGGCACGTTTACATTACATTGAGAGTTTAGAAGTCCAACAAAATGATTTGCACGAAGGCACCCTGTAACTTCTCATTCCTGTTTTTCATTGATAGGAGTATTAGTGTTAGCATTGACGTCATCAGTGGACATAAGATTATGAGGAATGTAAAGAATACTGCATGTTTCAATTTGATCAAAATGATTAAATTACCATATGCTCTTCTATGTCTTTTTTGTGATTAAAAAAATCCTTCATAAAAAGGAATTATGTTTATAACAGATCCATGATGAGTCTTACACTGACAGTATTGCTATTTATGAAGGTATGTTGGCTTTTGATGCCGCCATATTGAATTAAAATGTATTTCATCGTCATTTACCAAAGAGAGCAGGCCTTGACATTTGAGGCAGAAGTCGGACCCGAAAGCAGTCACTGACTGCGGTAACAAATTCGACTTCATTAAACAAAGAAACAAAGCAACAAACCAACTGAGGACTGGGCACGGCAGCGACTGAACTCTCAACACAGCAGGTACTGAAAAAGAAGAACGAAGAAAGCAGAACTAAACTAAAAGCGCTGGTAAAACAAAAAGAATTCGCAAAAATTCAACAAAAGTAAGGAACTGAAAATCACCAGTGAAAACTACAAGTAATGTGGTAAGCAGACTTGCAGTGTTAGCACAGATTAGCATTTACTAACTTTTAGCATTAGCTATTTAACTTTAGCATGAGCTTCTGATAATAATGTTATAATAATGCTTGTCATGCGTCACCCCGCTGCGCTAAGCAGGTTTAATATTGCGGCTAGGTGATGTAATGCTGCATTCACGTAGGTGATGTAATGCTGCATTCACGAGGAATCATGCAATGGAATCTCGATATGTTCTCACTTAAAGTGCGCGTGTAGGGAGATATGGTTAATATCTCTCTACACGCTGGCTAATTTAACCAATTAGCCAGTTTTGGTTTTGCACAAGGTAAAGCAGAGTTGCGACTTTTGATTGGGTTCACAGATTAGCGCGATATAGCACAGCGTTAGCCTCTGATAAGCGACACTTACTTGAATGCACCATGCAGAAGTGCATGCGCGGGAAAGGTCGGTTTTGTGTTTGGCGATTTGTCCATGCGCCAAACACACCAAGTGAAAAGCCTTTGTGAGTGAAAATGCTTTCAATGAGCTTTAAGATAAGGGCACTCGCTCTGCTCGTTCACCGCCGATTGAGACAAAAGAGGACCATGTTGACGGGATCCATCATAATGCTTGTCTCTACTTTTTTCGGTTCAAATGAATTGCCACTACATCAAGGAGTAAGTTAGTATTCTTAGAAAAATGTCCAGGACAGTTTGTAGTCCTCTGAAAACGTAACAGTAAAAGTACTAGATGTGCATTTCAATTGTTTATTGCTACTATGCCCGCATTGATAATTGAATGACTAACATGTAACAACATGTTAATTTACATGTACAATCGATGTATGTTTCTTATCAAAATTATATTGTATTAGTGTGAGACATCAGGAGTATTCCTCAAATATATATTTTGGAGCGTCTTCTGCCACTGAAGATGATGCACAGCCTGATGTGAGGTTCCGTGGTGGTGGTGGTCTGCAGTTAAGAGGTGGACCCAAATGCGGGAATGCAGGAGAAGCAAGACAGGGGACCAGGCACCATCTCAACACAGTATTTATTCACCAAAAACGCAAACAAGGTATGTGGTAGAATCGAAAGTAACACCTGAACAAGTCCTGAATGGCCAGAGGGAGCGGATTGGTTGACACAAGGAACAGGGCTGACGAGAATAGGGGGAGACAAAACCCTAATGAGCAGACGACATGCAAAAATGAATTAGACCACCAGACTGTCCAGCATAATGAAGTGTTAATGCAGATTCTTTCAATTGCAGGGAGCTATCAACATTTGACTATTTTGAACAGGAATGAGGAATTCCATACCGAATTCCTTCAAATTTGAGCAGGTTCACTGGGGTTCTTTCAGAGGTCATAAATTAGTGTAGCATAACATTCAAGCACTTCAAGTGGAGTTTGGAGTTTTCAAATTGCTAGCAAGATTCCCGTCCTCTTGTCTCTGACCAAAGCCCCACCCTTCACTACCGTGAATGTGAATGACGTGCACTGTACGGCGGTCCAATTCCAATTTTTTTTAACATTAATTTAACACCTTAAGCAAAAAATATGCTTTTCTGTTGAATTCTAAACAGTGCACTTGAAAATTAATGGATCACAATAATACGGTAATGATATTTTATCGGGAAAAACATATATAATTCCGTTTAGAACTTGTACACAGTATACTGCAGTGTATTAATGCTAAACTAACAGAAACACATAAATGATGTTTGTATAATTACCGATACTGTCAATTTAAGGCAGAGGTGGTCGAATAAATTTGTTAAACTTTGTTTGTGTGTGCGTGTGCATGTGTGTACATGTGTAAAGTGGTTAACAATAAGTACCTGGTTTGTACACCATTTTTTTTTTTCTGTGTACACATCCATTGTTACTGTTCCAGAGAGCTTGATATTTTTCTGGACGCGATCGTGCTGAGGTTCCTGAAACACCAAAGCCTCCTTTTTGAATAACTGTGGTCTTCTGCTAATACACCATATATTGATTTGTATGAATAAAAAGTGAAGTCTCACCATAAGTGCAGAGATATCCGTGCCTTCTTTTTGAAGGAATATGAATTTGGTTTCAGCCCTTCTTTTGGTCTTCCTTGGTTGTTTGAGTTTTGCCTTTCAATTATGATGAGCCCCAAATGAGGAAGATGTCATTTCTCTGTCAAGAACAATACATTTAATAATAAAAAAAAAAACTAAAATGAAAGAAAAAAAAAAACAAAATCGAAGATCAGTCAGAAGGAGAGCCAAAAGGAAACTCATGTCGTCCTCCGCCAATAACTTGGGGACCTGAAAAATGGTTACTAAAGTCAAAAATATCAGCACACCCTAAAACTAGGGTTTAATAATCCTGAAATCATGGCAGTGTTACCAAAATCTTGAGGCGTCTTAAGATACTTTACCTGTTTTCACAATCATACACAAACCAACTTTGTCAAATTAGAAAAGCTGTAAAATTAGGGTTTGGTTACTTTGAAATCAAATACCGTACTGCAGTTTTGTACTGTGGATGTTCCTTCTCCTGTAGTTACATACTTTTGTCAGTAGGATACTTTTTTTTCCTCCCCCATTTGAGCTCGCTAATTAACTTGCATGTGTCATTTTAGTATACAGCATTAGTTACTCATTAGCTCCGTTGAAATAGAAATTGTAACTTGACTATGTTAAGTCACATTTGTTGTGGGTTACTGGAACTCATTCATTCATTTTAATATTTTTTACGACTATGAAATAGTCATTTTAGCTAGTTCATGGGTGCAGCGAGACTGCAAATAAACAGAATTGAACAGGTTGCTCACATGACAGGTTTGCGCTTGTTGCTTGGCAAAATTCATGGATCGAACTATCCTTTGTAAACAAAAAGCAAACAAACAAAAACTAATACAAAAGCACAGCTGTTATGTAGTACATTATGACAGTTTATTTTAAAAGTATAAACACACAAACAAAAGAACAGCGAGCGTGAGGACGTGGAGGACTAACCGACTAGCAAAGCGCTAACTAGCGGAGGGCTAACTAGATGGGAGCTAACATGCTATGACACAAGCCACCAAACCTTTTTGAAAATGAACGCTATTGCTCAACTGATCAAATGTATCGGGCTTTTTTCGTCAATTATAGACACTAACTTTCTGTTTCTCTGCCCATGCTTCGCCAACCAGAAATTGAGAGCTACTTCTTTAGTACTAATTAATACAAAGCGCTATCAGTTCGATACAGACTTCCGAAATAACACATTTGCTCAAATTACCTGTAAAGTTCCTGTAACGCCAATTCAGAGATTTGTTTCTAAATACATTACACATGGTTGAAGATAGTTGCTGAAAACGTGCTCAATTGTGGAGATTTAGCATTTAACATGTAAAAGGTAAGTTTGACTATCCGGAATTAACATTATAGATAACAACAACAACAGCAACTTCCTGACCAGTCATTGGCCACATTTTGAAGCAATTTCATTCAATATACGTGGAAGACAATTGTGATTCGTCTAAACCAGGAATTGTTACAAATTGCTATTCAGCCGTCAATATTGGCTAGTGAATTACGGATATCTGCAAGGGAATTGTAGATATCTGTAACTCCAATTTGAGATTTGGATTCTGACTTATGCCATGAATGCAATATTAATCTGTGTGTTTTTACAAGTGCTGGCATTCTTGGAAAACATTGTTTAGTTCTCCTTTAATACAGATTTAGCATTATAATAAATTAAAATAATTTCGTTCGATGGTCATTTTCACCACCCAAAAAAAGATAATCCATTTTTTTTTTTTTTTTTTACTTAGATGTATTTGTTGTGTTGTTTTGGCACCGTTCTGGGTACAGTTGATTTGAATGATTTATGATCAACTTCCATATTTCTCAGAACGACTCAAGCTGGGATACTGCGTATGCGCTCCATACGGTGGAGGGAGATCCGAAGGTTGGGTAGCTTCGCTCCAGCTCTGTTGCTTTTTGTTCCCAAAGTCCTCAAATCCATAGACGACCGGACCTGGAGGTTGGTTTCTTGCAGGAAACTCAAACGCAGGTAGGACAACTATCGGAAGTTTGATTTTCGGGTCTATTGCATATTTGACATCCAGAAAGATCTGTGAAAATTGCACTTTGTTAGTTACTGACATGACTTTTTGCATTTCTTCTCCTTTTTTTGTTCGCTTTGTGCGACTATTTTCATTACCAGTTCCTGTATCAAATGGTATAACCTTGTTAGGTAAAATAGAACCTGCAGTCTACCTTCAGCCGGTATTCCAGCTTGATGATGGCTGAGTTCAGAATGGAGGGAGGCAGATTTGTTGGGATTCGGATCCTTTTCTCCGCTGTCTCTTTGCTACGGGCATCAACAGTGTCAAGTTTGTCCTTGACGATATCCTGCGTGTGAAGTCTCCTGTGACCTTGAGCAAAGAAACTCTGCTTTTCGTACAATACAAATTTGGGCTTCAAGTCACGGGACGCGTGGTTATGAATTTCAACTTTGACTTGGAGATCTTCACCTGCAAAGGAACGCAAAATCACGGGTGTAAGTTGCGCGAGTGGGGAAGTGCATGGATGACAACTGTCAACTTGAATAGCTCATTTCCGTTGTACATAAACTACTCATAAAAGCCATCGCACTCTTGTCGCTATACAATGGTAATAACGGTAAAAACATGCAATATTTCTGACATTTTGAGAACTTCATACATATTCATTCATATCTCAGAAATAACCATTTATTTTGCTGTCTGCTATTTTGTGAATACAAAACGGCTGCCTCATCCTGGAACTTCACCTCACAGACCCCTCTGGTGTATTGCAGCAACATAATGAGTCTCCCTCTGGTGGCATTAATGGGAAAGACAGCTTGAGTGACATAGAACGACCATTTGTAAAAGGTCCCTGAAGACACAATAGCAAAGCAATAGGAGAAAAATTGGGGGATGTAACGATAGCGATAGCTCACAGTTCGGTTTTATCACGGTATTAATTATTGCGTTATCGTGGGGAAAGCTCACGGTATTGCGTGAAACCTCGTGGTAGAGGTGGGGCAAAGAGGCGAAAGCAAACCTCTTTTTCTCGCGCTTCTTCTTCTTGACTCTTGCCGAGTGCTTCTCAATCAGGTTTAGTGGTTTCTGTCCGTGTTTCACCGTCCGGTTGTAGCAGCCTAGCTAAGTGGTGTGCCAGCGTAGAGCCAGCCCAAAACTAAAACACAATTCTACACACAACGGCTCATTATTTTTATACCGAGACACAACCACGATGATATCGAGGCACTTTTAATTTCGCAATATTGCGGTATCGTGAATATTGTTACATCCCCAAGAAAAAAATCCTACACTGTATAGCCCAAAATTGAATTAGCATCTTCTGAAAACGTGTTGCAAACCATCAGACATCATTTTGGACACATAACGGTAAAGACATTTTGGCATTAAAAGTTTGAAAAATATTTCTTATATTTTTTTTCTGTGAAACAATTATGACCTTGTGGGCCATGACTTTACCGTTATTAATGAAATTATTAGAAAATGACCCATACGCTTACCTGGTTTGTAACCCATTTTTTTTGTGTACGCATCCATTGCAATGGTTCCGGAACCAAAGACTGAAAGTTTTTTATCGGTGCAATCATGCTGAGGTTCCTGAAAGACAGAACAGGTCCATCTCGAGAATAATGTGCACCATATTAAAATGATTTCAACAGTTTGAAACTAAAATCCATTTGTTGAAAATGTCTCACCATAAGTCCAGGTATATCCATGTCTGCTTTGGGGACAAATGTGAAGTGGGCTTTCGCTTTTTTTGTCAATTTCAATTTCATCGATTGTTTAAGCTCCGCTTTAAGCTTATGAACAATTCTACCAATCGTTGACTTGAACGATGATGGCATTTTCCTGCAAAGTACATTTTTCAAGTTTAATTTCATTGACGTGAAAGCAAATAAGCTAAAGAATAACAGAAACAGAAATAACCGCAGTATATACTGTACCTGTTAGGGACCATGAAGGAAAAGGGGAACACATGTCTTCCTTTGGCAATAAATGCAGTGTCTAGAGGAGTGAAACGTTCAAGTCATTTGTGCTTTGTCATAATAAAACCTCATTCGTAACATTGTCTACGAAAATAATTCGACATTACACCGATCTGATCGGCTTGATCAGTATCGGGCGATGATTAGCATTTTACGCCGATCGGAAGTTTTGGCTTTAATGTCATAATTCGCCGATCCGATCAATGACGTCGTGGATCGGCTCCGCTAAAGACATTTACTCCGCGTCGCCGTCGTATACAGTACATTTGAATCCAAAAGACATTCGTTCAAGTATTGCTTGCGGTATGTTCACGTACTTTTAATACGATACGGCTCGCAAGTAGGCAACAAAACGTTATGTAGCCTAGCAAGCTACTGCTAGCACGAACGGTTGCTGCCGTTCTGTTCAATCCTGCGCTAAAGTTTCGGTGTGTGTGAAGTAATTTAAATACAATGATTTCATTACAGTAAATTAACACCCATTATTTCTGTCATGTTGTGATGTTGGCTTGACTGATTAGAATACATGACCAGTATACAGTCCACAAGTACATACAGTCAATGAACAAGTCATTTAAATATGATCGGATCGGCGATGGGTTATCGTTTTGTTTTAAACTAGCTGATTCGCGATCGGCTCCAAAAATCCTGATGGTGTAAAGCCTAAAAATAAAAATGGGTAGAGCAATACATTACCGGCTTTCAAGATATGTTGCTTGATCTCATAATATTCCTCATTCGACCAGTAGAAACGATCATGTTTCCCATGACGTTCATGCCAGCGAACCTTTGCACTTCCTTTTCCGACGAAGGTTAGCGATTGGATTGAAGTTTCTTTCGAGACCTCCACAATGATTCTTCCATTGATTGTATCTCCGTTTGTGAAGATGTTTTGGCTGTTGATGGAGTCATAGTCAATTGAGAAATGTGTGATGGTCATTTCCCGGAAATCAATACAAATTGCAATATCACAAAGAAAAAAATACAGGAACTAAATCCAAGCAGAAGCAGACTGTTGAGTTGAACTGACAGAACTACTACGACGAACAGGCGGCGGGGTGGATCTGAGGAAACCTGTTTTTCTTGTCTGTCACAACCGGAATACACTGCAACGACGACATCAAGCAAATTTCATCAACTCCAATTCACACATTTGTTTTGGGTATGCAAGTCGTGTTTCGTCTCCTGTCAAATAATGTGGATCACATCAAATATCGGTGAAGTTTATTTCTTTTTTGAAATGGGAACCAAGCAGGACAAAGCCATGTTGATTATATTTAAATAGCATGTTCCACTTTGTTGTGTCGCACGCAGAAGCAATGAATAAGATAGAATACTGTATGTTATGATAGAAGTAGCATGTTGGCTTCAACTCAGTGGTGGGAAGTATAAACATTTTGTTCTTTAATTTTACGACCCATGTTTGAACACCGTTATCTGTACTTTGTCCTTATTTTGTCAAAATAGGCTTGTTGCTTTTTCAACCTCTGTGGATAATGACACAATGTTTTTCACACAAAAAAAAGTCAGTAAAGAGAGGTAGTCAACTGGGGTTGAGATCTCGACTTGATTGATTGAGACAGCAGTGACACGGACGGACTGTAAAGTGAATTCTGACATTTATTTCTAGATACTTTGTAAACGTTTGAAAATATTTGGTGAAAACCTGCAAAGATTGAGAACCAAGTAGTACTGAATTGTGGAAATGGAGGGTGAAAATGCTTTTCCACCATTTCAGTTTTCCAGATTTTTTGGTCTTGCTGAAACAGCACCGACTTTAGCGTCCGGCATGAGTGTCCTCTCTCCCGCTCCATAAGAACTTGAGCGCCTTTGTTCGCATCAGTGGTTATCCGTTAGTTGTATTCTTGGTGATTTTTATAATCATTCAACTTTGGCAGGGTTGGTAATAACACTTCTCTGTGGTGTGTCAAAATGAAAAGACATTTACTTTTACTTCACAGATACTTCGAGCGTTTGCTATTGTCAGCTCTAAGAATGATTCGTGGGGAATGCTTTGAGTTGTTGTGCCAGCCTCAAAATCACCAGCTTCTGGCATTCAAAAATTCTTTGTCTAATCTGAAAAACAAAACAAAAGAAACAAAACAAAAAAAAACAAAACACACATACAGAGGATGCAGATAATACAATTGAAAGTTG
Source organism: Phyllopteryx taeniolatus (assembly GCF_024500385.1). NCBI lineage: Eukaryota > Metazoa > Chordata > Actinopteri > Syngnathiformes > Syngnathidae > Phyllopteryx > Phyllopteryx taeniolatus. The sequence goes on from NC_084504.1 coordinate 26,898,254, forward strand.
TCTGTGACGTTATCGGCTCCAAGAATGATTTGTGGTGAAATGATTTTGTATCGTGCCGGCACCCGTGGCTTTGTCGACCACGTTGTTGGATGTGCTATTCCGCCACATACAGTATTTGTGAAAAGAGGCTGAAGAGCCAAATGTAGAAATGAAGGTAGTAAAGAACTCACAACGTAGCAAACGCTAATCATGAAGTAAAAAAAAAAAGTATAACATCAACAATTCATACAAATATAGCATTATAATGAAGTAAATTTGTTGTATTTGATGGTCATTCCGTCCACATATGAGACACAAGGCTAGTGTTTGTTTTATTGGCACCGTACAATTCCTTTCAGGGATTTATCATAAATGACTATATGTGTCAGAATTACTCAAGGTGGGATACTGCGTATGCGCTCCATACGGTGGAGGGAGATCCGAAGGTTGGGTTGCTTCGCTCCAGCTCTGTTGCTTTTTGTTCCCAAAGTCCTCAAATCCATAAGCAGCCAGACCTGGAGGTTGGTTTCCTGCAGGAACCTCAAAGGCAGGTAGGACAACGATCGGAAGTTTGATTTTCGGGTCTATTGCATATTTGACATCCAGAAAGATCTGTGAAAATTGCACTTTGTTAGTTTCTGGCATGAGTTTTAGGCTTTTTTCTCCTTTTTCTTCTGTTTGTGCAACTACTTTAATGACCAGTTTCCCTGTCAAATGGAATATCCTTGTTTAAGGTCCAATAGAACCTTCAGCCTACCTTCAGCTTGTATTCCAGCTTGATGATGGCGGAGTTCAGAATGGAGGGAGGCAGATTCCTGGGGATCGTCATCACCTTCTCCGCTGTCTCTTTGCTACGGGCCTCAATAATATCAAGTTTCTCCTTGAGGATATTCTGCGTGCAAAGGTTCCTGTGACCTTGAGCAAAGTGACTCCGCTTTTCGTACAATACAAATTTGGGCTTCAAGGTACGGGATGACTGGTTATTAATTGCCACTTTGATTTGGAGCGCTTCACCTGCAAGGGAACACACAACCGTGTTTGCTCAGTTGCACTAGTGGGGAAGTAAAAGGATGTTAACGTTCATGTTGACTCGGTAATTTCTGTTGCACAATGCTACAATGACGAGGAAGGGTCGAACGGGGCAAACGTCTCTGGCCTACATTGTCGGTTCTTGACACTAACTTCCTGGAATTATCAATATGTCCCCGTGTCGTCCGACATCTGCTATGTAAAATGATATGTAACTGATGTTAGCGAGGCTGGCGTAAGTTGAGCTACTTTTCTTTTTTTTTGCATATATATATATATATATATATATATATATGCCTGCTGGCGCACACACGCACACACAGGTTTGATTACCTTGTTGGTATCCCATCCTTTTTGTGTAAACATCCATCGCAATACTTCCAGAACCGAAGACAAGTTTTTTATTGGTGCAATCATGCTGAGGTTCCTGTAAGAAAGACCAGAACAAATCCATCCTTTGAATGAATGTCAACGACATTACAGTCGTTTAAACACTTTGAAAGACACTGTAAAGTGATTTCCGTGATTTGTTTCAAAAATGTTTGAAGTGTCCGAAAAGATGTGCGAAGACTGTCCGTGCGCCAGGGTCCACACTTTAGGGAAAGTTAACGGTTTATTACGTTCGCTAGCCTGCGAGCTAATGGTGCACCGGCGCGTGGGTCGACATAACAGAGACATTCAGGAAAAGTTACCCGTTTTTTTTTTTTTTTTTTTTAAACACATGGCACACGATTCAGCCTGTCGCTCACAGGGCGTGAGCCGCAGGCACGTGTTTGATTAAGAGGTGATGGTCGAGCGGGTTCTCTCAGCGCATTCAGTGGGCACGCCCACGGCGCCCGAGAGCTGGGAGAAGGTCTCGATTTGTCACCATTTTTTAGCCTTATTTGATATAAATGATTGTTTTTTTCTGTCATTCAAATGTGGCAGGCTTGACGCTTCTCTGTGGTATGTCAAATTTATAAAACGTTTTACTTTCACTTTCAGTGGTTTTTAAACTATGATCAATTCCTGCTACAAAAGCCTTACCATAAGTCCAGGTGTATCCATGTCGGCTTTGGAGACAAATGTGAAGTGGACTTTTGCGGTTTTTGTCAGCCTCATCGATTGTCTAAGCTCTGCTTTAAGCTTATGAATAATTTTACCAATCGATGACTTGAACGACGATGGCATTTTCCTGCAAAGTACAATCACAGGTAACTTAACTGGTTTGAAACAAAATAAACTGAAGACAAATATAAACAGGAATAAGCACAGTATATACCTGTTAGGGACCACGAAGGAAAAGGGGAACACATGTCTTCCTTTGCCGACTGATTCTTTACCTGGAGGAGTGAAACGTACAAGTCATTTCTGTTTTATAAAAAATCAACACTGTAAATAAAAAGTAATGGATAAAACAATTCATTACCAGGTCTCAAAATACATTGCTTGATCTCATAATATTCCTCATCGGACCAGTAGAAACGATGATCATATTGCCCGTAATTTTCATACCAGGAAACCTTTGCACTTCCTTTTCCAATGAAGGTTAGTGATTCGATGAAAGTTTTTTTCGACGCCTCCACGATGATTCTTCCCGTGATTGTATCTCCGTTTGTGAAGATGTTTTGGCTGTTGATTGAGTCATATTCAATTGAGAAATTTTTGATGGGCATTTTTCCAGAAATAAATCTCAATTACTCCATGACAAAAGTACAAATGACTAAAGTCCAAGTAAAGTAAAGCCAAGTTTGGTTGAAGTGATGATGATGAACTGGTGGTGGGGAGGATCTTCGGAAACCTGTTTTTCTTGTTTGCCACAGATTAAGAATGCATGATGACGAAGGACAAATAAAGCAGCAACATGGCCTCGGAGACGCAAGATATTACCCATTTATATGTTTGGTGTTCCAAGAATGATTCGTAGCAAACTGATTGTGTATCGCGCCATCCCTTTCAAAATAAATACAAATGAAAAAATCAGCAGCTTGTGGCATAAAAAAAACAAACAAACAAACTCATAAAGGTATTTTTTTCAGGAATGGTTACAGCTTCGGAAACCTTTTTTTGGGGTCTTCCTTTCAATACATGCAGAATCAAAAGGAGAACTAATTCCCCCCCCTCAATTCTGCAAAGCTATCAAAATAGTTATTGCATATAATTGAGATTATAATTCATGTTTACCTCGGTACTTCACAGTCTATACTTTTATTTTAACTGTTTTAAAATGGAGGAAATGGTGATGTTAGGTATTTAATAAATATAACTTATTAAGCACCACAATGAAAACAAAGCTACAAAAGGAAAATAAATGAGAGCTCAAAGTGAGTTCCAAATCACAGTCAGCAAACAGGTAGAAAAGTATGTTTTTTTGGTTTTTTTTTAATCTCTCACAATAACAAAGATAGTTCTTGACTAACAATGTCAAAATTATAGAGGTTTTATTTCCACTTGTTATTTGCTGCCATCTTGCCGCTGATATTTGCCATCTTTTTTTTTTTTTTTTTTTTTGTATACAGCCCACTTCCATGAATGTCAGAAGCACACTAGGAGGGGTACAATGTTTCATAGGAAGGAGGGGCGTCCAAATGTTGGGCTGTGTTGCTCCACGTCGGGCGGTCGGCGATGTCGGATGTTTCGGGCTCAAATGCCGCAGGACTCGGCTGATGTCGTACGTCGGGAAGGACCACAACTGGAATCGTGACGCCCTCGTCTACTGTGTATTTGATATCCACGTGGACCTGTCAAAATGGCGCTTGTTGATTTTCAAGAGATAAACAACAATATTCATACATAGGTTGTTGTTCTGGAATTGTAATTTAAGGAACATGATTGCAATTTGCTGTAGCTTTCGGTTTTCTGCATGATAAACATTTTGGAGTTCATTCATACATTAACAATAGTATTGCCATTTATACTGTCGACAAAGTAAAATACAGTACCTACAGTTGATAATGATAATCAAATAGTTAGCCTATATGAATAGTGTGTATATACTGTAAACCCATACTCATTTATACCTGTAACTGCTTATTTTATTGGATATATATATATATATATTTTTTTGTTTTGTTTATTTTATCCATTCATTTATTGAACAGAATTGAATACCAGAATAGAAAGAGGAAATAAGAGCAGTTGCCTCACGCTGTCAGTAAACTTGTGTGGTTCACCTTCAGCTCGTACTCCAGCCTGAAGATGGAGCAGTTCAACATGGAGGGTGGCAGTCGTCTGGGAATGGGGATCTCCTTCATCACCGTCTTTTTGCTCGTGGACGCAACAGCCGGGGCCTCCATCTGAAGGATTTTTTTCACAACTAGACTTTGCAGACCATTTCCAAAGGAATTCTCCTTCAGGTAGAACTTTACAACTGGTGTCACTGAACGAGTTGAATGGTTTAGAATTTCAGCTCGCACTCGGAGTGTTTCGCCTATAATATGAAAAAGGAACTGTTGATAAAAGATGCGTAGCAATATATATATATATATATATATATATATGAGACAGTTTGGTGATTGATTTCAGAGGATCACAGGCTTGATGCAGTTCCAACCAAACATCAACTCACATTCACATGCATACTTTTGCTCACTTTAAAATACGGCGTTTTGTTTCACAAAATGATTTCTTTTGATTTGGGTATCAATAACGTGGAACAAAATGTTTTTCCCATGAATAAATAAGAAACCTTGTTTGTATCCCAGTCTGTCGGTGTAAACGTCCATTGTAACTGTTCCAGAGCCGAAGAATTTGACACTTGTATTCTTGCAACCATGCTGAGGCACCTGGAAAAAAAAAAAACTTTGTGTAAAGTCATGAATGTGTTTCTTACAAATAGCTTACTTTTTATTTCATCCGTCAGAAAATACATTTCTTACCATAATTCCAGGAATAGCCATAGCTGGTTTTGAGACAAATTTGAAGTAGGTTTCAGTTTTTTTCAGCAGTTTCATGGATTGTTTAAGCTCTGCCTTCAGCTTATGAACAATTTTACATAAAGTGCATTTGAATGACGATGGCATTTCCCTGGGGAGGAAAACAAAAGAACCCAGAAATTACCCGAAGAATAGGAAAATCATGACATGGCAAAACAAAAGAACTGAATACCTCTCAGGGATCTTGAAGGAAAAAGGAAATGCGTGTCTTCCTTGTGCGATAACTTTGGTTTCACCTGTATATCATTAAATTCCTTCTATTCATAAAGGCTTAACATACAGTAGTGAAGTATTTGCACCAGCAAAATTCCTCTCGGAGGGGGGAATAAAACAATCGAAATCTTACATTACCTTCTTGTCTTGCTTCTTCCAAAATGTGCTGTCGAATGGTGTAATATTTCTCATAAACACTAAAACTGCTGTCTTCGTCAGTGGAATGGGCTTCTCCTTTTCCTTTTGCGATCAAAGTCAGCGATTTGATTCGCGTTTCTTTGGACGCCTCCACAATGATTCGTCCTCTGACGGCATCGCCGTTGGTGAAGCCGTTTTGCCGACTGATTGCATCGTATTCAATTGAGAAATTTGTGATGGTCATTCTCTCGAAGGATACAAAATGTTCACATTTACTAAGAAGCTGCAGTTTTACACCTCATGTGCAGACTGCGCGGCCTATTTATGTGCTTAGTTTTTTTTTTTTTTTTTTTAAATCACTTCATCAGCTGAGGTCTGGAACATACAGTGGTTAGTCAGGTTTTTTCACATTTTAAACTAAACGTATTGGGTTGGGTTAGTTGAAACAAACAAACAAAAAAACCACACAATTTAAATATAGTCTAGTGTACAGTTACTTTTTATTTTGAGACAAGAGGTAGAAACTAATTTACAAATAATGATATTGCCCAAGAAATGACATATTGTATATAAACTAATGATATAAGTATCAGTTTACAGCATCTTATGTCTTCGGAACCCAGTATTAAATTATTGATTCACCATAGGAGAAACGTTAACAGTACATTTAGCTTAAATGTATTACTTTGAAATATAGAAATCATGGGTTCCTTTGGTAAATACTATTACTGTATTACTAAAAAGAGATTGTAAAAAAAAAAAATGATACAATAGTAAAGTTGCAGTGATAAAACCACATAAGAAAGAACATTTATTACGATAACACAAACATTGCGACTTTTTTAATGTGTGCGATTAGCTCTCTGCACTCCCACTTTCAAAATTGTGCTTTTTTTTTGTTGTTGTTGTTTTTTTTCTTTCCCCCAGTGTGACCGGAATTCTCCTAATGGCTCATGTCAAACATCCGAGGACAAAGTCAAGTTTTCAATACCTCACATAAAAATGACACGAAAATGTCAATTTGAATAAGCTGCGACGCGACGCGACTCCAGATACACGGAGGAAAATAGATGGATAGATCTGGAATTAAAAAACTGCTAGTTATGACATATATACATACATCTACGTATATCAACATTTTTTTAAACAAAGTTTTAACTGGGACAAGGCAAAAGTAGCAACAACAAGTATACATGATGTACTATATCATCGAGCAATCTCGGGAATAATAAAAAATAAATAGAAATAAATAAATAAAAAGATGATCTTGAGGATCTTTTGGCATGGGCTAGCTTATTATTTGCAGTTTCATTGTTCAAGCTCTAGATTTCATGCTGCACATGTTCCTACGCACAAGTCCAAGTTGGTAAATCTCCTAATTTGGGAATATTTGTATACACTTATGACACAAAATTCAATGCATACGCACGGTTGATAAATGAGACCACTGGAACTTTTCTGACACACCTCAAAAATATCGAGAAGAGTCCCGTTAATGAATTGTAATAGGTTAACATTTGTAATAAGCGATATGTAGCTGCAGTGTACCCCAAATCTGGAGAAATGTCATCGCTGCTCACTGTTTACCACCAAAGTCCATCAAGGATGGGTACATTTCGTAAGCTTCATAGGGAGGTGGGGAATTGAAAGGCGGCGGCGGCGGCGGCGTTGGTGGAAAGCCATCCCAGGCTGGCGGGTTCTGGCATCCAAACGATCCAAATTCAACTCCGCCAGACGCCGACGGCAGGCTTGTCGCCGTGGCGGCCGCAAGAATGGTTATGGGAAATTTGATCTTTGGGTCTGAAGCGTACTTTATATCCAAATAAACCTGTGGAGAAATGAGAGCCACTGTGAGAAATGCCTTTGGACATATTGTTGCTGTCCAATCAAAACTCCGTACAAATTTGACTTCATAAATAATGTGGCAGATCTCCCGCATATAATGGCTGCCACAAATGTCCATCAACAGAGGCATCTGCTTTTGGAGGAAGAGCAAGCGCTCACACACCACTAGCAATGCGTCAATATTTCCATTTATCGATACTTGAATAAGTGAGGGAAAAAAGAAAATGTGCTTACTCGGAGTCTGTACTCTGCTTTGAGTATTTGACAGTTGAGGATGGAAGGTTCCACATCACGGGGGATTGTCAGGACCCTTTGGACTGATACGCTGGCTGATGGAGGGATCGGCTCTCCCACCTCTTTGAAGAGGTCTTTAGTATCAAGCCTCCTCTTTCCCCTTGCGAAGAAGCTGTGCTTTCTGTAGATGCAGTACTTGGGTTTGATTTCACGAGTGGAGTTGTTCTGAACGGAGGCGGAAACTTTTAAGCGCTCTCCTGTAACACAGAGCAGCACGGACTCAGCTTGTACGCACGCCCCAGACATTTGGGTGAAGCTTCGTCAATGTTACCGTGACGACTCCCACCTTGGAAGAAACCAGATTTTTCAATCTTGACATCCATGGCGACAGTTCCAGGGTTGAACATATGCATTTTTGTATCCTTCGCATCGTGTTGAGGTGTCTGAAGGAAACGCATGAATTTGCAACCCGATCACACAAGCTGTCCATCTGCGCTGTGGGAGAGTCGCAAACTAACAAACTTTCCAGAAATCCAAAACATCCCCTCAAATGCAACTGATTACGTTAAATGTGTTTACCAGTTCTGCCTTTATCTTTTTTGGGATTCTTTTTGATGTGTTTTCAGACTTGTCATGGACTAATATGTTAAAGACATACCCCATGTTTAACCTCTCGAGAGAAGTTTTTTTTTTTTTTTTTTTTAACAGAGGCGTGACCGTGACTGTTGTTGACGAGGGTTTGCGGTTAGTCAGTAAGACCGATAGGGCCTGACAAAACGAATTGAAGATAGGGTTAGAGTTGAAAGGAATCAATATAATTCTTTCTTCGTTTTAAGTAGATTTAAGTCGTTGAGCAAAACATACTGGTATTGGTGGAAACTCTTAGTGTTCACATTGTTTGTTACTGGGGCCTGGATAGTATCCCCGACTGCATTGGCTCATTGATGTCTGGTTTGAGGACAGAAGGATGGCCATGTGTCTTGTTATTTTCAAACTGTGGGTTGAATAGGTGGTATGACGATAAATAACACCGCATCATACTGGCATAACACAGTGTGACACACAGTTCGTTCGAAAAGATGGGGAATGGACAATGGTGAAGTGTGTTTTTTTTTCTTCTTCTTCTTTTTCCTGGTTCTTGGAACACCTTAATCCAGGGGTCACCCATTTTTTTTGAACCGAGAGCTACTTCTTTACACGATCAGGATTTTTGGGGCCGATCACCGATCAGCGAGTTGAAAAAAACGATAACCGATTCGATCACAAGATAGAGGATAGATGATGTCCATTTAAATGACCTGTTCATTTACTGTATATACTTGTGTACTTAATTGCTCCAAAAATGATATTTACAATCAATAACGTATCTTTGTTCCTCTATTTATGCCAGTGAGGCAGACAGAACAAATGAATGGTCTTCTATTAGATGGCAGGAAGTAAATACAGTAATTCATGTATCCACTTTTTGTGACATCTTTGTTTGCTGGTGTGCCGTGAGATTTTTAATTGTAAAATATGTTCCTTGGTTCCATAAAGGTTGGAAATCACTGCTCTAGTCAGATCGTGTAATCTAATCTAATTTGTAATGCAACTCTGCACTTAGCATTAGTTGCGTCATTTCGGGGGTTGCTTGTGTCACAAAAGGAATCTTGATGGTATCTTTTTTGCGTATCCTCATGGATCTACTTAGCTTGGTTTCCAGCAGGTACACAATTTTACCAACCGAACCGGTGAAGGAGGAGGGCATTTCCCTAATGCAGAACATGAGACCACCATGACTTTCAAACAGATAAAGTATACAATCAAATACCAATATCGTCTATAAGAGGTTGTTTTTTTCCCCCACATATTCAACTCTTTTCTCCCAAAAATAGCGCATCAAACACAGCCGCAAGATGACTTACTGCAAAGGGAACTGAAAGGAGAAGGGGAACACATGAGATCCTGGGGCAAGTAAATTACTATCTGGAAAAACAAAAACATCATCAAAATGAAAGTGACATTAAATCTAGCTGGCCTTGCAAGATGAAAAAAGTACAGCATTTTCAATGCTTACATGTTTTCCCATTCTGATTCGTCAGAAGTGATTGTCCTTCGTCTGATAAGGAGAACAAAATTCAAGTTTTTAAACTCTCAACTCAACTTTATTTATAAAGCACTTTAAATACAACCACAGCTGAAAACAAAGTGCTGTAGACAGATAAGAATCCAATTTTAAAAATAAAAACAAATTGGAGATAAACAAAACGGTAAAACAGAAAAATAAAAAAATAAACAATAAAAACACTAAAACAGATGCAGAGTCTTAAGCCAAGGTGAAAGCCAAAGAAAAATTGGTTTTTAGGCGGGTTTATTTCCATGACGTCATTTCCGCGACGTCATTCTCGCTGCGCCACCGAGTGGGCCAGTGTGTGAAGTGAATCGGGCATTCTCGAAATATAAAAGATGGAATACTGACAAATACAGCGAGATGTTAGAGGAGCTAAAAGGCGTAATCAGCGTTGTGTCTTCCCCGCTAGTAGTTTTTAAAAATAGTTACATACTCCAGGTTTAATTTGAGAAGTGATGTTAGTTAAAAGAAGCGACAAAACCCCTTAAAAATGTTACAATTACAGTCTGTACCTTGACAAAAATGGCAAAAACAACTGTACGTATATGAGAACATCCCTTTCCCCCCTAAAAAAAAAAAACAAAAAAAAAACAAAACGACAAAAAACACTTATGTCCAAAAAACAAATTTAGGTATTATTAGGTCTTATTTATCCCAAATAGTAAGTAAGGCTAAAAAAGGCACACCAGACATTTTATTTTATGAAGTGGTCTATAAATATAGTATTTTTATTTGAGATCCTTAACTGTCCAATAGACTATCATTTTCCATGACTAAAAATACCAAGAATTTGAAGTTACCCGTTTGGTCATGTACGATTTCACGGAGGTTTAGCTTTTTGCCATTGTATCGAGGTACATTTTCTATGCTACTGTCCTCCAATACTGTTAGTGCAGTTGAAAGTAGGCTGCACACTTCAATATGTTCGTATAACGACGTAGACCTATAATTCTGTTTACAGCGTGTAAACAAGCATATGATAGCCAGCAGGGGATCGTATTTTTTTTTTTTTTATTTGTATTTTTTCTCAGATAAATGTGAACTAATGAAAATGATGGTGGAACTACAGTAGTTAGTGTTCCGATGATAAAGAATGCAGGTTAACTGTAACGGTGAGCCCGTTAAGACTTCCCGTTAATGGCAATACTTCGAAATTCTTCCTCTGGGCTACAAAAGTGATGCAAGTTTGGACCTGGTTCGTTGCAATGGAAAAGTTAAAAAAAATAAATAAATAAAAAAATAAAATAAAAAAAAAATATATATATATATAAGCTACTTACCAGTGGCGTTTCCGTCTCGAATAAAGTAATGTTTGATGCTGAAGTACTTGTCCTTGGAGTGGTACGTCACAGTCGTTTGGCCGTGTCTCTCGGTCCACAACACCTCGGCTTTGCCCTTAAATGTCACGTACAGCGACTCCACTTTGCACTCTTTGGCCACTTCCAAAAGCACTTGTCCGGCCACACGGTCGCCGTTGGTGAACGTATTTTTCTCGCTGACATCGTCGTAAGTGACTTTAAGGCTCTTCACTGTGCTCTGCATGATTTGCAATAGAAGTCCTGTCGCTTTTCCTGCTGCCCAAACCACAAAAGCACTGGGTTAGTAAAACCCTTCCGCAATGGGCGCGTCATTCTGCTTATTTGCCCACCCACAACCCCATTTGGCCCCATTTGCTCACTTTAGTCATCATTCAAAAACGTTCATTCTTCACTTTTAAAAAAAAAATAATTTTTTTTTTATCATTATTATTTTTTTAAATGCTGATTCTGATTATAACAAAAACACCCAAATACATGATACCATAGGGCAACTTTGTCATTAAAATATGGTACATAAAACCACGGGCATAACCGCCACTACATGGACAATCAAATGAGATCAATTCTTAACGGGAGTGTTAAACTCTTTTTTTTTTTTTTTTTTTTTTTGTGGAGCACATTGTTGGTACAAGTGTGTCTTTATGACTCTGAAACCATATAAACGTTTCATCACCTCATCATAGTACAGTATTACATATACAACGTCAAGTCAAGGTTAATTGTTTGTTCCAAAATGGTTTAAGTTACTGGTAAAAAAAAAAAAAAAAAGTTACTCCTTTCTGAGCTTTTTGGTTACAACTCGCCTGGACTTCTGATACAAGCGGTACTTGTGCCTGATATCATGAGATGATCAGTGTAGAATATACAGTAGGCCACCAACCTCATGCCTTCCCCTGCAAAAACAAATACATTTCAGGGTGTGCGTCATATCTGTCACAACAAAACACATTTTTTTGTTTTCAATTTCAGGGTGTAGACGTGTTTACAGAGTGCTGAGTGAGAAAGGTGTTGTTCAACCACATGTTGATTTGATTTCAGCACTTCATTTGTTTTGCACCCCTCCCAACTAATTATCAATACCACAGCGATATGTCTCAATTGTTGATTCCTTATCCAAGTGAAAGGATACAGTGGATATATAAAGTCTGCACACCCCTGATTAAATGCCAGGTTTTTGTGATCTAAAAAAAAGTAGACAGGATCATTAATTTCCCTGAAAATCTCCACTATTCATGTGACCTATGACCGGAACAACTCAATTGGAAGACAATAAATCTTTTTGAGAAGGGAAGTTCAAATAAACAGCTGAGATAATGTGCTTGCACATGTATGCACATCCTCTTCTAACTGGGTTAACAGTTACCTTGAAAAATGTAATTGAAAAAATACTTATGACTTGATTTTAAAAGTTGGATCACACTGTGCTGCCATTTCTTCTACAACATAGTGCCTGACCAACTTCTTCACCTCTTCCCCACTTATTTATTCAGATAATTTTTTTTTGCGCTGAAGTCCAGCTTTTGTTTGCGGGTTGGGGCTCTCTGCTTCGCACAACCTGGTGGGACTTTGTCTGTAAGTTGGAATGTAAAGCACTACGACACCAAACAGCAACGTGACCATTTTTTCTCTCTCCGAAATGACAGTGTCCAAATCCTGAGTCTGGATGGAATGGCCACTTCACTTCACGGCCTTTTTGGGGAATGCTTTTATATGATATCGCCAATAGACAATCAGGTCTTCTTCTGCTTGGTTTGTTTCGAGCACAATGATGCGGCTCAATCGTTTGTTGTACAGTTGCATTAATGTACATATATTTTTTTGTACATGCAATAACCTTTGATAGGAAAAAAAAAAACAAATACGGAAATAAACGCTGAAAAACACATCGACACAAACAGCAGGTAGGACAAAAACGCAATACAAGTTACTATAGTAATAATCAAATATAGACATGATTTTCAGCCGGTGGAGAATGAATATTGTAAATAACTGACTTACCATTCATTACCTTTTTAAATGATAAATGTCTTGATACTTAAGTATTTCTGTTTGTTTTTGGTGTACCACAACAGTTTCTCCATAATGTTCGATCCATCGGACTTTTTTCGGGTCAGTTCTAATGTTATATGTCCCACAATATAATCCCCACTGGTGAACACATTGCTTTGGTTGATAGGGGTATAGTCCACCCAAAAATTCTGAACATTATTTGACGTAACAGACGACACGACTACAATAAAGACCCGCCGAGCAATCGGCACCCGTCCCGGAGTATCTGGTTCATGTAATAACGAAACTTTTCTTTTACAATCGACCTGATGGGTGATGAATATTATAGTGCCCTGCATGATTACATGATATGCAATCACATTCCATTGGTTGCATTGTATTACAATGCTTGGGAAACTCAGTTCAGCGACGTATTCACTGTTTGTGCGCCCTATTACTCTGAACACTTCTGTGTGCTGGGCAACAAAAATATGTAAAGGAGAATATACACAATAGTACTATACTATATGTTCTCACCAAAGATGATAATGGGTGTAATGAATCTAATTAATACGGAGGCGAATATGTTCCGCTAAAAGAAACAGAAACACAATACATGGCGGTAACAATTTTCTTTTTTAATATTGTAAAGTACAAAATTCAAGGACCAAGTTCTATTGAAGGCATTTTGGTTGTAAAAGCTACATAAGCAAAACATTTCATCAACAAAAAAAACAGCAGCAGTGATATGTGCACAACCGTATAGAATAAAAAAATATGAAAGTACTTATTTACATATGAATACGTATGCAAAGCTATTTAGAGAAAACATGTAAAAGTGCCAGCTAAATAACAAATAATGCATCAGGTTCAAGAAAAAGAATCCTTATTAAGGCTGAAGATGGTTAGTATTTGTCCATTCATTCTAAACGTTGAAAGACTGCAGCTCCTCCATTATACTGTATATCAAACAGCCAATATTTCAGTTACTAACATGGAACACAAAGCTCCAATAAAGGAGCAAAGCAAGCATTTGTATCACTTTAATTGGAACGACCTGATGAAGCACAAGTGCATTGAAAGTTTTGGCAGTGCAAATATATTGTTACAAGTGGAATACATTCCAAATAATGGCAAAACATACCCTTGAGGCAGTGACAAAGCAATGTTTGTTCAGTAGTAACTTTGCATAGTTTGTAACTTCAACCCAGCAGAAAAGGTGATCAGACTGGGTGAACCTCATGGGAAGAGCGTGGAGGTCAAAGGGCACTCCTCCCAATCCAAGAGCGAGATCACAGTACTGTCAAATCCAAAGTCATATAAGCTACTTTTGCAATGTTAGTCTAAATAATGCGGATGTAAAGGGATGTCACAAAGGACTATTGGAAACAGCAGGGTGAGGTTCGAGGAGGCTCTTAGACAGAGGCTCAGCTACAAGAGACACAAAACAGGAAGTGATCAAAGTGACTGCAATCAAGACGAAATGAAGTTGCTCCATTTGGTAGTTCTTACCTCGATCTCGTATTCAACCCGCAGGAGGCTGCAGTTGGAGATGGTGAGTGACGATTCAGCGGGAACGGTGAGCATCATCTCAGTGTGCGCGTCTGAGGTGTGAGCGCTGATGGGCAGCCCGGTCACAGAGTCCAGGTTTTTCACTAAGAAGCGTCTTTGGACCCTTTGAGGCATTTTGTATTGCTGCTTCTGCATCAGCTTGGCCTTGGGAGTCACCGTACGAGATGAAGCGTTGCTGAAGTAGCAAACGATCTTGATCGTTTCACCTGGAGGAAGTGCGAAAACATTCATTCGCCATGTCGACATTTCAGACAAAAGAATTGCAGGGGCTGAGCGCGGAAACATTTTTACCTCGCACGAAGCCTTTCTTTGCCACGCTGGCCGTCATTGCGATGGAACCTGAGGCACAACTCAGGGAGCACACGCTCATGCTGTTGGAGCCTGAGAGGGGAGCCTGGAAAAAAAAAAGCAGCGCTGAGTATTAAGAGGCTCAAATATATGCCACAAAGAAAAAAGAAAAGTGATGATGTTAAACTCATGTTCGAATTTGGGAATTTTCTTCAGGACTAACTGACTGCCAACTAGGTTCAGTTTCGCATTAACGTACGGTGTTCCGATGTCCACTGTAATGGACATGTAAAATCTTAAAAATCTAAACTTCCCCCCCCCCCCCCCCCCAAACAAAAAGTTTTCAGTATTCTAATTACCTCACAAAGATTGTGGAGTTTTAAAAAAAATGGTGATTGGATAATATATATATTTTTTTCCTGGTAGTCAGGAGCGTAGACCAAACTGATTGCTGTTTTTTTTTTCTCCTCCCATTAATTGATTATGATTCTCCAATGCCGAACATTAATAAGCCAAGTCCATATTGTGAATCTGCAAGTAGTTGAGACTAACCGTGTGAACTTACTGACCATGAACTCTGGCTGGTTGGAATCGACGTGGTGCACAAAGTTCAACTCTGTCACAAAATCCTTTGACATATGCCACGGCCTGTCGATGCCCACTGTTAGCTTGTAGCACGTTTGTCCGTGACGCCCGCGGAAGCTGGATGGGAAGTCTCTGTATCGATGAACATTAAGTAGTGACATGAAAACAGGACCAATAACTTTTATGCGACAAAATAATTTCCTAGGAACCCATTCTATTTAGCAAATGACATCATTTTGATATCCACCCACCTGCCACCTACACTTGATCAACTGCTTATGGTGCACTTGAGATTCGCGCTGTGGATATCGCTGGCGTTGGGTTGAATCCCTGTGTCTCCAAAACCAGCACTTTTCAGGACACCCAAAAGAAAAATAATAATACAAAAAGCATGTTTGCTGAGCCAAGCCTTTTTCAACACTTTATATCAGTCGATAATTAGAAAAAAAATAAATAAATAACATCCCCATTTTGGGGACTGGCCAATAGTATCGATTTGTGAAAAAAAATATGAAATTGACCAAATCTGGACATAAAGAGGTTTTGGCCTGACGCCAGCGATATGCAGTGGACAAATCCGCAGAAACTGAATTCTATCATGTCAGAGGACACACATCTACAATAGATTACAGTACAAGACTGTATTTGATTCACTCATTGGAATATATTTTAAAAACAGCAATTCATCAAATGTCAGTTGAATTATAGTGGCAGGTGAGTGCATCCCGCATAACATGAGTATCATTTCTTTTTAGAGTCACACAGGAGTAGGTAGCGCACAACATGCTGTCGCACAACAGTGACACACGAGAGAGGCTCTTACACACCCTTGCGGGATCTGACACGTATATTGATACACATGCCTGCCAGGAGGAAGATGGGCGGGGCCCCCAACCGCTGCAAAGGGAAAGGAGTATTATGACAATATTCACTCACTATACACATTTTTTTTGTTTTTGTTTTTTTTGACAATTGTGCAAAAAGATGCAGAGTCCTCTAGCACTTAAGAGCAGTTCCAATGACTAATATAGCAATAGTCTGGCGCAATGACCATTGTGCAAAGGGTGTATGCGGTTTAAAGTATTCTCTGCAAATTTACTAATAATCTGTTTGGTTGACACTGCATGTTAGCTACCAATTGATGTTTTCATACTATGAGATGTTTATGATTTTGGTTATCACACGCTAAAAAGGTGCAAACGGTGCTGGGGAGTAACTAATGACATGCAAGAATATTGTCATTTAATTATAACATTTATGTAATTGTAAACCACTACATTACTAGGAGAAAATGTGTTATCAAATTACAGTTGCTTTGGTTTACAATTTCAGTGAAATCTGAAAATAAGCCACAAAAGCTCTTTTTTTTTCTCCTTCTTCTTCATATCACTTCCTTCTTCTAAGGCCGAGGCTTGTAAATTGGCTCGCTGTGGTCATGTGCCATTTTTGCGCAAAACATGACATCATTTTCCAAATATGACCTTGAAGCACCACCTTGCCTGAGAATTCAAAAAGGTAAGACTCAAAGTTACACTTTTGAACAAATAAATCAACATCAGTTTTTGAACAGACTCATCTTTATAATTTGGGATTTCTTCTTCTGGAACTTTCCCTTTTTCCACATCTGGTTTGTCTATATTGTCTAACTCACAGGTGTCAAACTCAAGGCCCAGGGGGCGAGATGTGGCCTGACACATCATTTTATGTGGCCTGAGAAAACAAATCATCTGCATCTTTCTTAATTTTTTTTTTTGGGTGTGTGCTAAAATCTGTTTCAAAATTGCAAATTGTCTTCACTTTTAACGACGTTAAGTAATTGCGAGCATTTTTTTTTTTTTTAAACCAAACCACATTTTCAAATTAAATTGAACAATAGTTGAACAACTTGAACAAATTGTTCTCCTGGACCTCGTTTTTCAAAACCAATTATCCAACATTTTTTTTTCTGTATATACTGTATGCAATAATACGAGGAGGGCGGAAAGGGTGCATACCTCCTTCTTGCAAAATCATGCTTTTCAGATGAAAGAAGTCCATTTTGGCGTGGTACGTTCTTTTATGTTTGCCTCCTCCCGAGGACCAGTGGACGTCTACCTTTCCCGTCAGACACATTGTGATCGATCTAATCTTTGTCGCCTTGGAGAGCTCGAAGGAAATCTCTCCCGTCACCAGGTCTCCGCTGGAAAAAGTCTTCTTTCCGTTCAAAGCGTTGAAATTAATGTGGAAGTCCTTTATGGTTTTGTCGAACATCGTTGAACGCCGTTTTGAAAAAGTTACAATTATGGAAGCAATCAGCCGCTTCTTGTCTGATTCCGTGTCACTTGTTGACGCTTTCTTTGTTGAGAAAATCAAACAAAGAAACAAACAAACAGACAAACAAAAACGAAGGAAAACAAATTGATTACTCCACCACAACCCCGCCCAACAAGTTGCGCCTACTGCGCAGGCGCAAGGCGCAGCTCGGAGTGGGCGGGGCTGAGCGAATGACGACATCTTCACTCACGTGACCTGCTGTCTTACGCAGAGTGAAATCTGAACGGAGAGTTGATATAATCACGGTAAAACTTGACTTATTCTGTTGTGGCAGCAGGTGGATGCACAGATTTATTGTACAAATCCTGCTAGCTAATGGAAAAGCATTATTCTACCAGACATATTGCCGGCATAGATAGATAAAGAAAGATGTATATGTAATGAATTTTGTGACAAATAAAGTGAAATGTCCAACGGCACCCCTGATGATCTCTCACTGCATACTAGTGTAAGCAGAACCCTAACTGGGAACCGCAAGCAACAGTCCAATAAACGCTACATCTTTAGCCGCTAGATGGCGCTGTATACTTGACTATAACCCCGTTTGTCTTTGACTTTATATCAGCCTCAGTATGGACTTGACCTTTTAATATGAAATGAATACATTCATTAGTGTGTATTCCTACGCTCTACCAGGTTCCTTTAAAAAAAAAAACACACACACAATTGTGGCATTCCCAAACACAATTTTTGAAGCAAGCGTTTATAAAAAGAAGATGGATTATTTGTGTATTTTATAGGTTTATGCCGCACAGCAAGGAGATAAAATGCGTATTGCAACCCATTAAAACAAGCCAAATCCCCCTTATCACTTTCTCTTGACCTTTGCCAGTAATAGGCAAATACCAAATGTGATGGACTTGGCAGTCGAACTCAAGTACGTTTATTGGAAAAGAAATGTTTTTCTATTGTTTTGTTTTTAATTCACTGATCTCTGCTTGAGTTACAATAGGCAGTAAAAAAAAATAAAAATACATAAATAACTCAATCCACTATAGTGTTTGCAACACTCAGATGCAAAGTTTGCAAAATCTCCATCTGTTTAGAATTTCTTTAGTGCCTATTAAGCTTAAATGCAACATTCCTTATTTGGAGCGTTCGCAGTGGAAAGAAGTTGGAATGAGTCCCGTGGGCCGTTGAGTTATTTGTTGCAAATTCTGGGTTTGAATCTGTGTCCATAGGTGATCATGTGTTTTTTGTCTGTCTATATGCGACGGATTAGCGAGCCGCCCGTCGCGCAGTCCGCGTCGCACCCAAAGGCAGCAGCGAAAGCCTCAGCTCACCTCTGACCCCGAAAAAGCAGAAGAAAAGGCACGCGTGGATGAATTTAGGAAACGTGGTGAAGAGGCTTGTGTGGGAGAGTCGTAGGCCTGCTGCTATTTTACAAAATGCTTTTTACCCAGCAGTTGAGTGGATTTCTCAGTGCGGCAGATCTAAATCCTCAGTGAAGTAAAAATAACCATGAGAATTAGCTCCGTTATTGATCTGCAGTTTCTACACACCGTCTCTCCCCTCCAGTTAATCCACAGGGTCAGTTCTAATGACATTGAGAGGCTCCGCCGCCAGTCGACTTTGCCGCCATTTGCAATTTAGATGCAGGGAAGGGAGACGATGTATGAGGGAGAAAATGTGCAGGGAAAGTCAAGTAGAAGGGAAATAAGAAACGTGTTTTGGGTTCAACAGAAACCTAAAATCCAAATCATGATGCTTTGGTTGTCACCTGATGAAGTTGTCACTGATTGCCGAGGCAGTCTTTCTTTACGCTCGGCGAAGTTGACAAGCGTAAAACTGAGAGGAAAGAGTTAACGTTCCGATTTGAGCGGTTTTGCTGCTTTTTTTTTTTTTTGCACCTACCAAAAGAATTCTTGTGGCAAAACAGGAAGCCACAGAGGGAACAGTTGCCAGCCCTAATCTTGTGCAGATCCTCTGATAGCTTTCTCCACCACAAACAACGCTCGTCAGGGTAGAGGTGGCTCTGAATGGTGCTGAAAGACTTGACAACCGGGCACAAATGAGCTCTTTTTCAGCTCAGGACTGATTAACTCTCAGTTTGTCGTCATGTGATAAAGTATGGCCAGACGTGCGCCCAAAAATTGCCGTTTTTTTTTCCTTAGAGGTGCAGCTTGTATCATTCCAAATCACAGCAACAAACATTTTCTGTTAGTGATTTTACCTTTGCCTACTGCATCCACATCCAATCAGGCTCCTGCGTGTATATTCAGAAAAACTATTTTGTATGTGCTGGCAACATAGAACAGCAAGCATCCATTCCTAACACTAATGAGTGAAACAAGATGAAAACAAATCTTTATGGGATGTCCTGAAAGTTACCTCAGAATGAAGTCAGAGAGAAAGAAATGTTCTGCAGCTTCTGCTCGGGAATGTTCTACTCTACTTACGCCAGCACTTCAGCTTTACAGATGCCATGTCTGCTGTGCAGGCAGTGTGTGTGCTCGTAGATGACACATGAAGGTGTAGCAAAAGCAAGCAGACGACTATACCTGTTATTTTTCCTGTGGGGAGTACAGCAAACGTCTGTTTTAGGTGTGGTCGTCAGTCAAAGGGAGGCTGCAAATGAATTGGTACCTGGCATTTATTCGAGTGGAGGTCACTATTTGGGGAATATGAAACTTCACCTGCATCAGGGAGCAGCTCTCTCTCTCACTCTCTCTCGCTCTCTCTCTCCCTCTCTTCTTCTGCTTACTAAAAATACCTGAACACAAACTACATTTTACAGTCATGTGTCAGGTTAATGTCTACAGCGCGGGTCTCAAAGAATCGGAGTGTTGTCCCATTAAAACAAAAGAACTGCTTTGTTCCAGCGTCACGCTAAATCCTCCCCTCAGCAATTACCGTTCACCTTCCAAAGACCTCAGAAAGGAACACGGCAACTCTGCTTTTTTTTTTTTTTTTAAAGCAGGCAGTGGAGCATAAAAACAGTTACCGCATGGCTCTACAGGCAAAGACAGAACGAACAATCCCTTCTAACTGGTTCCAGAATAAGGTTATGATTTTGTACCTTGATGGAATGTATAATGTAATAATGCTAATTGTTGCCCATAATTCAAGCTCAAACTCAAAAATAGTATTCCGTACACAATGCAGATCCTCGCATGCTAGAGAAACCCAATTTCCTCCTGCTGAACAAGTTCTCACAGACACAGTCAAGTGCATCTGAAGCTTTTGGCAGCAAAGCTCAGTTACGTAATTCTTGCTGCGCGTGTTTGCGCAACATTTATGTGCAAAAATGATTAAGCATCACAGGCTGAAATCACATCGCCACTGCTGCAGCATTAAGATGTCTGTCAAAGCTAGGTCGAACATTTGCCTCGAGCTGTTTAGCGTTTTCAAAAACAAATCTGCCAGCCGACAAGAGAGTTCCTCGAAATCAAATCCGGTTGATTTCCCATCTAAACTCGCCTTTACGACTCAGTGAGGAAAAGGACTCTGTCGCTCAAACTGTTAAATCCTTGCTCAACTCTTCGTGCGTCCTCTTCGAGTGGAATGCAGCTTTATTGCTCAAAGCCAAACTGAAACAGTCAACCTCTGTGGTCGACCGTTCCCTTCCAAATTGATGGAAAGTACGCCTTAAGGTTGCACAAAACTTTGGAGTTCAGACCTCAGAGTACCTCATAAGACTTTAATTCAGTGAACATTAAATGATCAAATCTTCCTTTTTCCTTTTTGTGGTCTCAAGAAGAACATAGGAGGAGCTCAATAATATACTGTACATGCAACAGTTTGGTGAAGCGGACTCACGTTCAAAGATGGACTCAAGTGTCACCATAAGCATTATCGCTTGTTTTAAGTTATAAAAAATATCATATAGAACAGAATAGTACGGCTTTTATTGTCCCTTTGTATACTCAGATTGAAAGCAGCTCGAACGTATGTTTTTTGTCAAATTAAAACAGCATTTTTCTACACTAAAATGTCTTTTATTCAAAATAATTTCATGCAGGATAACATGCAATTGGTCCTGCTTTGCCATTTTACGACTTAATCTTCTTTTAAACAGTGGTTTACTTATTTCCAACTCGTGTGACATTTAAGAATTTCACGAGACACATCTGCAACCTGACTCCTTCACATTTTGCCTTTGTCGTTTGTCATTAAAAGTAAGTTATTTCACCATGCTTTTATCTCAAGTGGACTTGACTATTGTAATGGTCTTCTGCCTGGACTCCCCCAACAGAGCATTAAACAGCTGCAGCACGGGTTCTGACCAGAACAAAGAGGTCAGCGCATATTACTCCAATTCCAAAGTCTTTACACTGGCTTCCAGTCAGCTTCAGAATAGATTTGAAAGTTCTGCTACTGGTCTATAAATCACTAAATGCTTTAGTTCCTGAATACATGAAATAAATGCTAATGGCGTCCTCGAATGCACCTGAACAAAATAGTTTTTGACCTAATATATTCCCCTGTATCAGCAGTAGTGGTTCTGCAGCCCGTAAAGTCCGACCTTAAAAAAAACCAAACAACGACGCTCCAATAAAATTGTGTGTCACACTGTGCTTGTATCTTACTGTCAGGATTTTCATCTGACTTCCTTTTTCCTGCTCTGTGTCCTCAACGTCTCCCAAGTCCTCTGGCTCTCTCTGTGACGATCTCAACTTGTTTCTCTCTCTCAACACCATCAACTCACTCGGAGTCTATGTCCGCCTCATTGCTATTTGTCTTTATGGCGCAGAAATAGGATGTAATGTCCTTTCTTCTCTTTCTTTTGAACTACAGACAAAAAAAGCAATGGAGAGAAATACCCAACATTTCAGCAACCCACTCTATAATATATAGAGAATATGTATTCAAATCTGCTTTTTGTCTCTGATGTCATGATTTCCATCATGTCAGAGCGTTGCAAAGTCACAGGCAATATTATGTGGAATGTGCATACTGGGTTCTCTCAACTGGATATAGGCCAAGTGCGTTGCGTATAGTGTAAAGTGCGTCCGCTTGACATTTGCTTAGAAAGAGGCTACCCCTTCATCTGTCAGTCAGCTCTCGTGGACCTCTGGCCCAATGGCGAAAGAGTCCATCAGTAGAAGAGGTGCAGTTAATATGGGCACACAACCTCTGTCCTGACCTTGATGCGGGATCATCTATCGTTTAGGCTTACAGATGGAATGGGGGTGAAAGGTGTTTCCCAATGAAAGACTCTTGAACCCACCTCAGAGCCTCTGAGCATGTGGGTCTCCAAGCATGTATAGAGTCAGTACTGAAAGCACGACAGAAGACACAATTGCTTTTCTTTTTTCAGTTTTATTTTCTTCATTTGAAATGCATGTAGCCACAATAAAGAACATTAAGGATTAAACCTTATTACCACTGCAGTTGTATATTATGTACATTTAAATGCATTTGACAGCATTCTGACTGTCCCCCCCCCCCCCTAGCCCTTTATACTTCCCTTTATACTTACTATTCGAATTGCATATATTTTTACATTTAAATCACTTAGTGGCAAATATTTTGTTTGTATACAATATCAAACTTTAAGTTGTGAATATAAATGACAATACTGTACAAAAGAGGACAAGCCAACAAATGTACAGTACAGTAGTGCCTTGAGATATCAGTCTTCTTTATCCATCCATCCATCCATCCATCCATTTTCTGAGCCGCTTCTCCTCACTCGGGTCGCGGGCGTGCTGGAGCCTATCCCAGCTGTCATCGGGTACGCCCTGAACTGGTTGCCAGGCAATCGCAGGGCGCATGCAAACAAACAACCATTCGCACTCACATTCATACCCCGGCTTATTGAAGAATTTTTGGTGGCTTAAAAAAAAAAAAAAAAAAAAAGGTAAAACTCAGACAAGCAAGACAAAAAACTTTGCTTTAGAAGCAACGGCGCACACACGTCCGGTGCAGGACGCTGGATGACCTCTGGTTTAGATAGATAGACTGGCGGTGGTGTCTTCTCTTATACATATCAGCACTCCGCAGTCCGTACACACGCCGCCCAGCTCAGATCGTCAGGAATCTCACAGATGGGAAACTTGCTTAGAATTAAACAAAAGGCAGTGCACACATTGAATTTTCGGAAGGTTTTCTGCTCTGGCGCAAACACTACCTTATGTTTTAGGACCAGAAAGAACTGATCAAGGTATGAAAAGTGTTTTTCTGCCCATTTCAATATAGTTGAACTTACAGTAGATGCGCTGTAGCCCACACCTTTATGGCATTTGAATCCTCTGTGCAACAAAGGTGCTTTAACTTCAGTGTTTTTGTAGTTTTTATACAAATGGGCATCATAATCTGCATTATAAACGTGATTTATATTTGCCGGCTATCATTGCATGAAACTTAGAAAGAACAATAAAATGATCGCACCTCCATAATTATCAGACATCTGTTGAGGGAAATTGCTTGAGGTCCCTTTCGTAACAAATCATTTAACAGCTGCCTAATTACTGTAGGAATCAACATCAAGGTCCAAGACGTACAGCTTATTGTATTTTGGTACTGGAAGAGTTATTTTTCATTTTGAAATTATTTAAAAAATTTTCAATTTTTAAAATGAATTACAAGCTGCAAGGCTTATTAGGGCCCTACTGTAAAGAAACATCTTAAATGTCTTTCTCTTGTGAGAATCAAGTTATAATATTAAACAATCATAAAAAGGTAACTGCGTTATGATCTAGTCCACGGTTTACTATTTCATCATGTCGTATGTAGTAGCAGTTTAATGTGATTGTACAAATGACAGAGCTACACAGACAACTTTGGTTGTGTTTGTCCCGTGACCAACCCGACGTGCGGAAGATTAGAAGATGGGCGCTACAGATGGAGGCTCGATGAAGTCCTGAAGGAAATCGCCGAATGGGTGGAACAGCAACAAATCAAAGCTAACAGATGATTCCAAGTCATAATCTCTGCGCGGGAAGAGGACAAGGTTTGTAAGACCAGTACGGCAGCTGAGAACTCACCTTCTATCTTGCAACGCACCTCTGACTGAAAGCTGAGTGTGCACCTTTCTTCCTATAGGACGTGATCCTGCTATCCAGGAGCATGAAAACCATTGTAGTTGCTGAGCTTAGGATGCCTTGGGACTTGAGGTTAGCCACGTCCCACCAACTGAAAAAAGCAAAATCCTAAAACCTGATGGATGAAGCAGCTATAAAAGGGTGGCACGCAACTATTTACCTCATTGAAGTCGGCTGCTGTGGATTCCAAGCAAAATTGATGCGCTACTTCCTCCGGAGGTTCAGCTGAAGAAAGCCACCGGGGATATAGCCGCCGCAGCCGAGTCTAGCTCAAGAGGCCGCAATCGGAACCCTTCTGCTGGTGAAGCCGAGTCAGTCTTCGTTGCCCCGCTTGGGCCGGGTGTAAAGGTCAAAGGCAAAACGCCTGGTGCAGAAGGGTTTCCAAAATTGATCTTTTCAATAAATTCAAAATAGAGGCGAATGCATTAATGATTGATATCTGCTTTATCAACAGGATGGTTGATAATCAGTACACACCCAATATTAAAACTCTAATGAGAGCAATTCACATTTTCACAGATTCGGGTGCTGTGGGGGGACTTGGGGTCGGCCTGCCGTTCCCCAGAGTGCCGCCCTGTGCGGCCGCACACTTGGCGCATGCCAATTTCCGCCACTGCATCGGTGTTTGCGGGCTATACTTCCGTGATGCAACGTCACACCCTCAAGCGCGATGTCTGCGTAGTCGACACAGGGAGGGTGTAAAAGTTCTTCTTTCTTCCAGATTTTTTAGCCAGTCATCTATGAAGGGTTGGTAACTTTTTCCACCATTAAGAAAATCCGTGGTCGGGACACTTTCTTCATCAGCAGAAAGGAGGGGGAAGGAAGTGCTTAATGGAGCAGGCAGTTTCAAGACGCCCCTGCCCCTGGACCAGACGAGTCTCATGCGTTTGACTTTGCTTTCGCTATGTGTGCTGTGTACGTGTTCGTCAGCTTCATGTCCGCATCAGCAAACAGCAAACAGGGCCAATCTTTGCCTGACTGTTTTACTTGTTATGCTTTTTCTCGAGTGGAGCTGAACCATGTGACCATCCCAAATAGAGAGAAGCCAAGCAAAGCCCCTCCCACTTGCTCTTTCTGGCCTGGAAGCAGTAGCATGGTTGCACACCACCTCATTTTGACGCCTTTGTTTTTTATTTTTTAATTTTGATTTTTTAGTTAAGTTGCAATAAACGTGGTCTATGTCAGTAATTCCCGACCATTTACGTGCCACGAGAGATCGTCAGCTGTGTTGCAGACTATTTAACTGAATTCTCTTTGTACTTTCAATACCAGCGATGCAGTGACAGGCTGAATTATGAAATGCTCTCCCACTCGACGGCATAAGATGCAATTCACCTGTTGCCATTCACACAACAAAATAAGCACTGGCTTTGTGTTCAGTTAAACAGGCCCAGATTTCCCACTAAGTTAATTTGTGCGTAAATTGCGACGAGATCATCATTGATCATCACTTTGCTTTGTGTAATACCTCTTATGAAACGGGACGTAGCGCTTGCGCGTGTGCTACGGATTTCTATCTGCAAGTGTGAATGTGATTCTAGATATAGTCCATGCGTGTCTGTAATGGGACAGGTGATGGCGTTTGGTGAACCCTAAAAAAATTGAACAACTTTGATGAGTGCTATGAAAGAGCATACTTCACAACTGTTGCTGAATCCTTTGGAAACAATGTGACAAGGTGTATATTGTTCATGCTCCACCCATTATACGCAGATATTCATTGAGGCACTAGATTTAGTGAATTTCAACGCCGATTAATCTCCAGAAACTCTCTTGTGCGGCAACTTTAATCGGTTGCTAATTAACGTCTTTGCATAAAGATGCTCTCTGTGGAAATATACGATTACAGAGCTTCACCAGGCTCTGTGGACAAAGACTGTTGTTTACAACATTGTCAAAACACTATATAACAAATCATTCTTTTGTGCGGGCTCGTATGCATGGAAGTTACTATGTAGAATTGAGTGTATGTATGACAGACGGCAGCTACTATGGAGAAAGAAAATGTTGTTATGATTTAGTTTTCCTCTCGTCCACACACATGCAACCTGCCATCGATAAACTCAGACAGATGGCCCGGCGCTGTAAAACCGAGAGGAAGAAACTCGTGGGTGGACTGAGAGATAGAAAGAAAGGAGACAGAAATAGGAAAAGAACCAAAATCATTGGGTGCAGACCTCTGCCAAGGCTGATTCATATAGCTTTCATAATCAGTAAATGAAAACCTGGCATCTCGCTGAAAGAGAGCCTAGTTTATTTTCATTTCTTTTGGATCCGAATGTAGATGAGACGCTATTAGAGCAACAAATGAACAAATTTAAGCATCTCAGCATGTTAAATTGGATTTTTGATCATTGGACCAACATTGAGCCGACGTTCCATCTTTTTTGCTCATCGTAAAATATAGCGATATTGTCAATCCAAAATGCAGAATTTTACATCACAAACAAGAAACGATGTACATGATTTTTAATGTACTCCAGCAGCTCGCGACCCTAGTCAGGATAAGCGGTAAAGAAAATGGACGGATGGAAATTAGGCAGGAATTTGCCCTTTGAAACGTATTTTCCCAAGTGTTAAATGAATCCATATAATGTCCACAAGCCCAATTCCAATCGAGTTGGGACGTTGTGTTAAACATAAATAAAAACAGAATACAATGATTTGCAAATCACGTTCAACCTATATTTCATTGAAGACACTACAAAGACAAGATATTTCATGTTCAAACTGATCAACTGGATTGTTTTTAGCAAATAATCATGAACTTAGAATTTGATGGCTGCAACACGTTCCAAAAAAGCTGGGACAGGCTCATGTTGTGACCACTGTGTTACATCACCTTTTCCTTTAACAACATTCAATAAACGTTTGGGAACTGAGGACACTCATTGTTGAAGCTTTGTAGGTGGAATTCTTTCCCATTCTTGCTCGATGTACAGCTTCAGCTGTTCAACAGTCCGAGGTCTCCGTTGTCGTATTTTACGCTTCATAATGCGCCACACATTTTCAATGGGAGACAGGTCTGGACTGCAGGCAGGCCAGTCTAGTACTCGCACTCTTTTACTACGAAGCCACGCTGTTGTAACACGTGCAGAATGTGGTTTGGCATTGTCTTGCTGAAATAAGCAGGGGCGTGCATGAAAAAGACGTTGCTTGGATGGCAGCATATGTTTCTCCAAAACCTGTATAGACCTTTCAGCAGTAATGGTGCCTTCACAGAAGTGTAAGTTACCCATGCCATTGGCACTAACACGGCCCCATACCATCACAGATGCTGGCTTTTCAACTTTGCGTCCATAACAGTCCGGATGGTTCTTTTCCTCTTTGGCCCAGAGGACACGAGGTCCACAATTTCCAAAAACAATTTGAAATGTGGACTCGTCAGACCACAGAACACTTTTCCAGTTTGCATCAGTCCATCCTAGATGAGCTCGGGCCCAGAGAAGCCGGCGGCGTTTCTGGGTGTTGTTGATAATTGGCTTTTGCTTTGCATAATAGAGTTTCAAGTTGCACTTACGGCTGTAGCGCCGAACTGTTCGGCTGGCCTGGGAACGCTTCGGGATCCCCCCGGAAGAGATGGATGAAGTGGCTGGGGAGAGGGAAGTCTGGGCGTCCCTGTTAAAGCTACTGCTCCCGCGACCCGACCTCGGATAAGCGGTAGAAGATGGATGGATGGATGGATGGATGGATAGATGGATGGATGGTTTTCTGTAGTGTTCCTGAGCCCATGTGGTGATATCCTTTACACATTGATGTCGGGTTTTGATGCAGTGCCGTCTGAGGGTTCGAAGGTCACGGACATTCAATGTCGGTTTTCGGCCTTGCCGCTTACATGCAGTGACTTCTCCAGATTCTCTGAACCTTTTGATGATGTTATGGACCGTAGATGATGAAATCCCTAAATTCCTTGCAATTTTACGTTGAGGAACATTATCCTTAAACTGTTGGACTATTTTCTCACGCACTTGTTCACAAAGAGGTGAACCCTCGCCCCATCTTTGCTTGTGAAGGACTGAGCAATTCAGGGAAGCTCCTTTTCTACCCAATCATGGCAGCCACCTGTCCCCAATGAGCCTGTTCACCTGCGGGATGTTCCAAACAGGTGTTCGATGAGCATTCCTCAACTTTCTCAGTCTTTTTTGCCACCTGTCCCAGCTTTTTTTGCAACGTGTTGCAGCCATAAAATTGTAAGTTAATGATCATTTGCTCAAAACAATCAAGTTGATCAGTTTGAACATGAAATATCTTGTCTTTGTAGTGTCTTCAATGAAATATAGGTTGAACATGATTTGCAAATCATTGTATTCCGTTTTCATTTATGTTTAACACAACGTCCCAACTTCGTTGGAATTGGGGTTGTATGATTACCGAAATGAATGACGTTTTCTAGCATATTCTAATCTATTGAGATGTACCTGTATTACTCAATTAATCTCCAACGAGACAAATGCTTATTACCTCCAAAGGGGAAAGGTCACCAGGTTGTTCATGGAGATCAGCTCAGTCCAGATGATCTTTCTGTCCACTTAAAAGACTTGTTTTTCTTTTTTTTTTTGGGATGTCTACTGTCAGTGTGCATTGGGTTGTTCCTTCAGTCATCTTCATTTTCCATTTAAACATGCAGTTACTTCGAAATGTGAGTTTCTTGCTTGAACACACACAGGGAACATAACGAATGATTGTATGACTTGAATGGATCTCATGGAATATGATCTCCCTCACAGTTTCACCTCTCTTCGCCCACGTCATCCTTATTCTTTCACCCCCTTCCTCTTTTGTCTTCCTCGCCATCCTCTCCAACACGTGGCTGTTGCATGTGAGTGGTTGTCATGGCGATCAACCCAGAGGGACTCATCCCAAAACCAAAAGTTCTGATTGTCAGGAATAGAAACGTCTCCGGGGGAAAGGGGTTAATTTGGCACTGGGAGGGGGTGATCGAGATGAGAGAAAGTGGAGTTGTGTGGGGGGGGGGGGGGGGGTTAAGAGATAACAGAAGAGAACGAGGCAGCATCCACTCCAAGTGGGTCACATCGCAGGAGCATTGCGTAAGCGTAAACACTGCTGTCCCTGTGCTGCGCCCTTACGTTGCACACGCGCACACACCTGCACACGCGCACGCTCTTCCCAAAGCGCTTACTGTGCGTGAATCAGCCCTTTTCTAACAGCCCCAAGTGCTGATTTCACATGCGGAATACAGTGGCGTGCCGCGGTCCACCTTGTTTTGTTCCTCTGGCGTCCCTTCCCCTTAGCGGATTTGGTATGTTGTGACAACCTGTGGCGTGGATCCTCCTCGAGGACGGACGGCAGCGTGACACGCAACCTGCAGTAAAACCCGAAAACACATCATAGGCTGGGAAGAATATATGTCGCTTGACACTTTATTAGGTACAAATTCTGCCTTTGCAAAGATGATAAGGCATTGATGAAACCATTTCTTTATTATTACGATTGTACTTTATGGTTGTTGTGTACTGCCAAGTTATTCCAATTTCCAAACCTTTTCCCTCAACTGTTACCATCGGGGGGGGGGGGGTTCGGTAGCCCATACTCCCGAAGCACCCCCCACAGGACCCTCGGAGGGACACGGTCGAACGCCTTCTCCAAGTCCACAAAACACATGTAGACTGGTTGGGCGAACTCCCGTGCACCCTCGAGGACCCTGCCGAGGGTGTAGAGCTGGTCCACGGTTCCACGGCCAGGACGAAAACCACACTGCTCCTCCTGAATCTGAGATTCGACTTCCCGACGGACCCTCCTCTCCGGCACCCCTGAATAGACCTCAGACCTACTGCGATGTTGCAGAGGCGTGTTAACCAGGACAGCCAGACATCCAGAGCCTTGAGGAACTCCGGGCGAATCTCATCCACCGAGGAGCTTTTTAACCACCTGGCTGACCTCAACCCCAGAGATAGGAGAGCCCGCCTCAGAGAACCCAGACTCTGCTCCCTCATGGGAAGGCGTGTCGGTGGAATTGAGGAGGTCTTCGAAGTATTCTCCCCACCGGCTCACAACGTCCCAAGTCGAGGTCAGCAGCGCCCCATCCCCACTATACACAGTGTCGGTGGTGTACTGCTCCCCCCTCCTGAGACGCCGGACGGTGGACCAGAATTTCCTCGAAGTCGTCCTTGAAGTCTTTCTCCATGGCCTCACCGAACTCCTCCCATGCCCGAGTTTTTGCTTCAGCGACCACCAAAGTTGCACCTAGAGTAGTTGCATATTACAGGTATTGTTTCAATTAAGTATTGGCAGAATACGAACATGTGGTTGCTTTATCTGCATATACTGTTTGAAGTGAATGATACTCATCGTTGTTAGTGATTCAACTTTGTTCTTCTGAGCAGCAACACACTTTCCTGTATTTCCTGTCGTTTATGCTTTTCATTTTTCCTCGTTACCGCATCATTACCGCAAAACATGCAAAAGTACAAATTTGCTCACTGAGCCCCAGTCCCCCAGGATTTTACTTTTAAGGCATACTTTTCCAGAAAATGTTGGTTTATTCTACTTCGTGGGCGTCTGTCTCGCTGCGCAGCGACTACGGGGTCCGTGGCGCAAAAAAAGATTGGGGACCGCTGCCCTAGATTATGCACAAACTATGTAATTCTTTGCATTCTATTTAATTATGCATAACTATTACAATGTGTTTTTCTAATGTATATATATAAAACAACATTTTCTTGGATTCATAGCATTTCCATCCATTTCAATGGGGAAAGGTGATTTGAGATACAGTGCGAGGGTCTGAATGAAACATTGTATCTCCAGGCCGCACTTGTAGAAAAAGGAACTGCGAGACAAAACATGCAGCACTACAACTGTCTAGCACTGCAACTAGGAACAGTGACGAAGCGGAGAGCACCCAACAAACCGGCCAAAGAGAATGCAGACCAACAGGAAACAGCTGCGGTGAGTTATGATGAAACAGTAGGTCACAGAAGTAAGGCAATAATGACACATTTGTCCATCTGACCTCCGACACTCGGATACGCTGCGCACTTTAATGCGACCTCCCGCGTCAATGAACACCTGACACCCGAAACAATAAGACAGAAGTAGAACGAGGTAACGTCATAGCTGTCCATTCAACGCACGACTCCCGCAACAGGAAGCCAGGAAGTGGAAATAAGACTATAAATGATCCCCGGCCGTATTTTGCCTGTGAAGACAACGATCGCTAGAGTTAGAGGTGTAACCAACGGGAAAACCGAACAGCTGTCTATCTGAGAGAAGATGGAAAATCAATGAGAGCCATTTCACCCAACATTGGCTGTAGGAATACAATCATTTGGAATGATCTGATAAGCATAAATGAGGTGGGAAGTTGTAGACTGGCCAAGTCAATCTGCAGACTTAAACCCTATAGAGCATTGCATTTTACCAGCTGAAGAGGAGACTGTGACCTCCCAAAACAAAACAAACTGAAAACAAACAACAAGTGGAAGTGACTGCAATGAAAGCATCAGAAAAAGAACAAAACTGTTTGGTGATGTCAGTAGGTCACATCAGTACGATATCGTCAACGTTTGAGAAGTTGCTGCTTCTCATTCCGACACTGAAATCTCATACACAAACTTGGCAGCTGCTCCAACAGGTGATTGTTTTGCTCCTCTACTCCACCCGCCGCACTTCATTTATTTATTTGATTTATTTTTCATTTAGGTGAATTTTTTAAAAACTATTTATTTACTTCATGTCACACATTCATCTCTTTGCCCCGGGACCTTTCCGAACACGTTTGTTCCACATGTGCTTGCATCAACCCCAGGGATGCGCACAGACATTTTTGGGGGCAGGGGCTCAAGCCCCCCAAAAATGGCACCCATTGGCAAAATGATTCATGCAATTAAGAAAAAGTAGTAGTATGTATCTAACTTATGTATTAATTTCTATTAACACAGTCAGTAATACAACTATTGACAAAGGAGGTGAGGAGAGGCTATAGTGCATATAAAAAGTCAACACACCCCTGTTCAAATGACAGGTTTTTGGAAGGAGAAGGAGGGGGGCTGAGGGCAAGGCCGGATCATATTAACAATTCGCCCAATGACTCAAATAAATGCCTGCCAGATTTCAAAACACTTTGGGTAAGTTTTTTTCACCTAACATTAATGAATGAAGGGGTGAAAATGGCCAACAGTGACAAGGGCACTTTTTTTCAACCAGGGCAAAAGGGCAGGTGCATGAGCACCACCTAGTGGATATGTGTGCACCTGCCCGGTCAACACGAATGTAAATAAACACAGCGGTGGAGAAGTCTGTATATGCAAAGAGTTTTATGCACACTCCACTGTGTGTGTTGTACGTGTGTGTGTGTGTCTGTCTGTGTGTATGTGTGCACGTATAGGCGGTTGATTGTAAAAAGGCGCAGCCGAAGCGAGTGGTTGGACGGTTTCAAATTCCCCTTTGCACTGAGAGAGGAGGGAGGATGTGTGTGTGCGTGTGTGTCTGTGGTTGTGTGTGTTTGTGTGTGTGTGTTTCAGGAGAGCCTTTCCAATTAGGGAAGAAATGACAGACAGACACACAGACAGACACGCTCAGAAATGGAAAGCAAAGGGGAGAGAGACAGACAGGAGAGGGGAGGGCAAGGGGCGGGGCTCGGTTGGATAGGCGTGGCTTCGGCGGTGTCACTCAGCCGCCGTCGCCGCTGCGAGTGGGCGGTCCCGCTTGAGGCGGCATCCAATAGGAGCGGACGCTGCTCGTGTCGCCATGGTGACGGGGCTGTGCCCAAGGAGGTTGTGATGGCTTGACAGGTGCGTGACAATCGGAGCTCTCTGCAAGCATGTACGCCAAAGGCAAGAGTAGCAACGTGCCGTCCGACAGCCAAGCCAGAGAAAAGTAAGTTTTATGTATGGGGGGAGGAAACCGAGGCTGCCGGAGAAGGAGGAGGGGGGGAGGTGGGGGGGGGGGGGGGGGGGGGGGAGGCGCGTGTGCAGCCGCGCGCAAACACGCACGGAGCCGCGCGGCGCGGAGCTCTGCTCCGGCTTGGAAAGTTGACCGCTTGCTCTGTTCACAGGAAAGATTGACAGTTTGGACCTCTTTTCTCTTATTAGTTTTTTGTTTTTTACTGTAGAATTCAATGCGCAGTTTTCTGGCTGTTGTACAATATGTTGGGTGTGCCAATTAACTTGTGATTGTTGTTGTTTCAAATGCTGCGCAATCCTCCACGCGAAAGAGAAACTAGACGTTGTGCGTGGATGCTCACGGACGAAATGCGCGCATTCGGCTGCTGCAGGCACGGGTTCTTGAAATCCTCCCAAATGATTGCATTTACGTTTGCAAGATTGGAGATGAGGATTAACATTTATTTCTTTTTTTAAAGTGCTTGTTTTTGTTTGATGACAAATAGTAATCTAATTAAATGATTGCGTCTGTGGAGGAATAAAAGCATGTCGTTACACACTGTACACGTTTTCCATCACCTTTCACCAAATATTCATGTTTCTCCTGTAATATGATCACGTAGAATATTTATGTGTAGTTTTAAATGTATTACTGCTTGATGTTGTCAGAAAAGCCTACCAGTTTGTCTTTGAAAGTGCTTAAGGAGTACTTGATGTCAAGGGAAACTTTTGCCAGTGGACGATGATATATATGCAAGACAACCTGTCACTTGTGTCCGCACACATTTTCTTCACATGTTAACTCTCAGTGCTTGCTTTCTTTATATATCTTATTCATTAGCTCAGCTTACAGTTGATTTGTTTTAACACAGCGATACACACATGTTCAAGGACAGACATTTGCATAATGGGGGCTTTATTTACTTAAGTTGTTTGCTGCCTTGCTCAATGGAACAACTTAAAAGCGGCTTCTTCCTATAAGATGCATTCCCAATTTGGGTGGACTGTGCACAGCTATTGCTGTCAGAGTTACGATCGGCCAATTTGTCAGGTCTGTGTTTGCGTTCTCTCTCGGGTGCATCGGAGTTGCAAGAAAATAATACGACTTTTTTTTCTGAGCTGATGACGGTTGCATTGCTGTTGGAGAATTCCTTTGCTTCAAATGCTCACTTTTCCTTGTGTGTTTTGGACATACTTGGCAAATAAAGATGATTCTGATTCTGATTCTGATTCTGATTTGCCGGCACGGCGATTGGGTGCTTGCCGGTAAATTCGGCCCTCGTGTTGCAGTTCTTCGCGGCTAATCGATATGAAAAGGACCCCCCCCCCCCCCCCCCCCCAGTTTCCTTCCAGGCTGTTGTCAAAACTCAGCAGACTTGTGTAGTACATGGAGGGGACCCCTATAGCGAGGTCGACAGCATTCCTGACTGCGAGCCAATGCGAAGCTGTATTACAAAAATGTTCTGTTTTGTCTGACACTGCAGAAAGGCTTTAATTTAACAATATGCTTAATTGTGACGGGCGCCGGGCGTGTACAGGGAAAATAAATCATAAATATGAAACAAAAAAAACATTTTGATTCATGACACATTCAAATTGTGTGGGCAACTTTGACATGTTTTATTGCACTCTTCCTTGTTTGAAAATAGGAGCATGTGAACATATCCGAATTAGTCCGTAAACTAAAAACAATATCAGTTTGGAGCCCGTGTTAAACTCAAGGCCCGGGGGCCACATCTGGCCCGCCACATCATTTTAGGTGGCCCGTGAAATCGTCAACTTCCATGATTTTTACTCAAATCTGTGCCAAAATTTCAAATTGTCAAGTGTAATAAACAATAACGTTGAGCTATTGCGAGCATTGTTTTTTTTTTTTTTTTTTTTTTTACAGTCACTTGAACAATAGTTAAGCTCTTATCCTTGCCTTCTAAATTTCAAAACTAGTTCTCCACCAATCTGTTGCGCATACTGTATGTCATACGACGATGAGGCAATGAAACATTGATATGGTTTGACTGTCATGACGGGCCTGTGAGGGAAACCGGACCAACAAATGCAGCCCTCGACAAAAAATGACTCGTGTGGTGTTCGCATCTTCTCCGTGTTGGTTTTCTCCCACATTCCCAGAACATGCATGTGAAGTTCATTGAATACTTGACATCCTCCATGGATATGAATGTGAGTGTGGATGGTTGTCTGTGTCCTGTGAAGGACTGCTGACCAGTCAAGGGTGCAGCCTGCCTCTCGCCCACAGTCGGCTGACACTAAATCGCTCGTAACTTTTTAAAAACGCATTATTACCTTGCTCCACTGATTGGTTGGGAACGTGGCCAAATATGATTACTTTCCCAATACAGGCTGCATAAAAGCTTTGTGTCAGTGTTATTTAGCATATTTATCTTTATGAAGCAGCACCTCGCTTGAAAAAGCTCTTGCAAACTCAACTTCCTAATTTGACTACATACGTACGTTGCATAGAATTTGCGGTTATCTGTGGCCAAAAGGCAAGGTTTATCTTGTGCGCCAGTGCCGAGGCCGTGACAAAATACAGGACTGTCTGAGAAGATGGAAACGCTGCGAAAGGCAAAAGGCAGGCAAGGGCGAGATGAATTTCGTTCTTAACAAGCTGCCTTGTTTATCAGCGGCGTGTATCAGAGAGGCAGACCGGGTCCGACTGCTGCCGCCGAGCCGTTGTTTCTCATTTCTGCCGCACAGCGGGCCATCAAAGAGCGAGCGAGGGCGACAACAGATTAGAGAGCGAGAGCGAGAGAGAGACAGACAGGAGAGGAACGAGCTGGGGTGATGGAATTTGCCGGATCATTAGTTCATTGGTTGTAGTGTTGACCTCAGGACGGACCCGTGCAGGCGCACGTACTGTACGCGCGTTTGAAATCCAAATGCGTTTGACCTCCGTACAACTGCTCATCTGATGTGTCCTTGCTGCAGATGCACATAAAACGTATCTTTAATATAATTCATAGTCTGCACAATGTGCCCGAGATTTGGAGAGCCACGAAAGGAGAGCACATTTTCTCGTTCTCCAGAAATGTTATCCGCCTTTCATTCTGTTTAGTAGCTTCAATGCTTTGAAATGCCAGCAAAGCCCTTTGTTCTTGATAACAAAAAACAACGAACAACGTCCGCAGCTAAGATTCAAACGGTTGGTCATAACTTTGATTTGAGTGATATGTGCTCATGAGTGAACCAAATTATTACCGCCACAACAAAGGAGGCAACAGATGACGTGCACATAGCCCTGATCGGCTACACTGTTAAAAATGGCCATAAACCCTCCATTTATGAGGATCATAACGTTCACTGTTTATTGGAGAGAGGTGTTGATTTATTTCCGTGCGCTTTTAGGAGGTTGTGATTTGCTGTCGAGCCGCACACGGTGATGATGCTGAGTGCTGTTCCTAATATTTTGCAAGTGCCATAAAGCAGGGATCGGAGTTCAGCCACCGAGCAGCTACGCTTTCCTAAACATGCAACGGAAAGTTTTCAGCTGAAGTGACAGGTAGCTGGCTGTCAAGTCCTTGCTGGCTGCCATGGCAACCACAGGCTGACTTTCGTGAGTAAGCTTGTAGTCTCATCGTCATACTCACACGTGATGCGTATGAATTTCTTTTAGGAGTCAGAATTGATGTTGACAAATGCAAAGTAAACAGAACTCAGCTGAATATGGATTCACAGCAAACTTTGTTCCCAATCTTACCGAGGACCCCTTAGTTGCCCAGCACGGTGCCTGACGTAAATAAGCGGCCCATGATTGAGCATGGCACAGAATCAAACAGTCCGGACTGGAACAAGGCACATGTTGCCTTGCGGAACTTCATTTCCAACTGTGTTCTGAGTTGCAAGTGCTACCTTTTAGCGTTGGGCCCCTCATGCTCAGAATACCTTTGCCAGGCTGTCTAAAAAAAAAAAAAATACAAAAAAATACAAAATCTCTCAACATACATCGAACATCAATCTAGGCACTTACATTGACTTTCTTGTCAATGGAGCGGTAACTTGTAAGATGTTTCGACTTTCCTCTTGATACGTGACACCTCAGGAACTTTTTTTGGTCACTGCAGTAAAATGATAAGCCCGCATGGTGCACATTAAAAATGTGAAATGTGGGTTTACATAGTGCGTCATTGTATCACGTTCGGAGGAAACATTTTCGACGACTTCACTGAACACTTTCTTTGCGCCTCTCTTCTCTGCCTGTTTGGCTGTACCTGTGTCGAGGCCTGCACTTGATTGTGATTAAAAGTGACACGACATGGCCACTCGCTGTGAACTGCAGTTGTTCAACAAGCCCACGTCACTGACAGTTGGTGGACAAAGGCCATGTACTGTAGTTCTGCCTTTGTGGTTTGAAGTGCATTTCATTACATTACCTCTGTACAACATGA
Organism: Phyllopteryx taeniolatus; assembly: GCF_024500385.1. NCBI lineage: Eukaryota > Metazoa > Chordata > Actinopteri > Syngnathiformes > Syngnathidae > Phyllopteryx > Phyllopteryx taeniolatus. The sequence goes on from NC_084504.1 coordinate 26,936,014, forward strand.
GCCACACAGAAGCGCCCAGCTCATCTTTACGTTAAATGTCATTGTTTTTTTTTTTTTTATTGGACTTCAAATGAAGAAAAAAAAAAAAAAAAAAAAAAGGGGGGCAGCCATCTTATGATCACATTTGTATGCCAAATTATCATAATTATTATCATGTCATTGTTGTTCAGTTTGATGTGCAGCTGCCATCCATCTGGTGGAGGTTTAGCCATTTGCGGCTCATCATTCTGCACACACACACACACACACACACGCGCATGCATACGTGCGTGCGCAAGAAGCTCATTTTGCCAAATTGTGACGTGTGTGTGTGTTTTTTTGCAATGGTCAGACTACACGTCTGAAACACCGTCAAATCCACGAGGTAAGCAGAGCTGCATTGGATTTTGTTTGTTTAACGAGCAATTTGGTGGCATGGTGATGAAGTCTTTATGTGGGTTTTCACGTGTTTGGGAGCTGGCACTCGCATATTTAGAACCAGAGCTTAACAAGTGTCCACCTCCTGGGCCCGTAGTTGTCATGGTAACAAAAGTACAATTGTTTTTTAACAAATTTATATACATATGTGGAAAGTTTGTCGAGAGACTGTTTGTGTGTTTTGTTCAGTATCTTTTTTCTTATATATATGTACATATACACATATGGCAGCAACATTAGTTTCAGCTCTTTGAGAGTATCAATCAAAATAAGGTTTGTTATGTTTATACAGGGTGTCCAATAAGATTCCATAAACATGATTTTTTTTTGTTTTGTTTTAAATGAAAATCCTTTTTATTGATTTGATATGAACTGGACAACTACAATTGTTTTGAAAACACATGTAAATGCTTGTTCCCCACTGCTGAAGAACACGTATCAGCACATCTGGAGTTATGCTTGTGATGGCATCGATGATGCGTTCAGGGAGGTGATTTAGGTTTTGTATCTTTTCCTGATACACCGTGGCCTTCGAACGCCCCCTGGAGATAAAAATCAAGTTGAGTGAGTTTCTGGGGATCTGCGAAGGCCGCGCCTGTTAAGATACTTTTCGGCATTAAGATTTCCGTTAAGAAAAAAAAAACGGTCCAATAATTTAGTTTCCTCATATGCCGCACCATCAATTTTCCAGCGCCTTGCATCTTCATCGAGCTCATCCAGTGAGGATGATCATTTTTCCAATAATGTGCATTTGGCCAATTAACCACGTTGTTTGTTTTCTGTTAAATTCGATTGCAACCGTGTGACTGCTTCCTTAATGGAACTTCAGTATGATTTAAATTTGTTGCTCTGCATGCAAACACATTTCATAAGGTCCCCCCGCCCCCCCCCCAAAAAAAAAAAAAAAAAAAAAACCCAAACAAAAACCATTAACAACACAAACCTATGGTACACCCTGTAAAGAAAAAACATCATTTCCAATTTTTAAACTGTCTAAAGGTTGAAGTTGACTGCTTGCAGGCGTGAGTTAACAAGTGTTTGTCAGCAGTGAAAGTGACAGTTGTAAACATGGTTCAGGTGATATCTGGTGGCGCAGACTGTTGTGTTTGTTTGACCCATCTGCCTAAAGCAGCAGGCCTTGTGGCGAGCACTTTGAATGTGTGTGTTGGATAACAGCAGTGAACGCACAGCGTTTGCAACTCCGTAAGCCCATCTGATCTGTCTGCTTACAGCGCTTTGCCCATATGTTTCAGCCCTCATAATCAATCTCCATCTGTCCGCCATGCAGCCTCTATGAATGGGAATGACAATACTCTGTCATTATTACAGTGACCAGTGACAATCCGCAATAATAACACGTTGAAAATCACAATTCCTTTTTGGATCATCCTTAAAGGCATCACTCCAAATATTGGCTCCCGGGTTATTGTGTGTTTCGTGACTAACTTGAAACGATCTTCTTAAAAGTGACACACATGCTCAACACCCACATCGATCGGTGCAATACCTGCACAAATTTCCTGACTTTCAATACGAATGATATATCAAGAATTCTGCCTTGAAAATATGATATCGCTTCGTTTTGTCAGCGAGGTATTCATTCCATGTTTATCGTTGTGGTTGCACTGTATGATGGTGTAAAAGTTCACACCATCATACTGGGAGCTGTTTGTAATCATTTTTATGATGCATATCTGTAAAATGTATATATATGTACATACATATAAAATATAATTTACCCATCAGGGAAATTAAGTAAATGAATCCTATGAAAGCAACAATAATCATGTTAAAATGATCCTTTTCGGATTTTGTGTTATCGATCGTCTTGAATTACGCAGTTGCACCTCAAGCTGTGGCCCAAGATTGTATACAAATTTGCACTCCAAAAATCAATTGCGTGACAATGAAATGAATGAATGAGAATATTCTTCTTTGAACTATTTCTGTTTTGCTTTTGTGACACATGACACAATCATGCCACGGGTGATGAGAATTGTCACAGAAGACGTATTTGAACCCGCTAAACGCATTGACGCATCGTTCCCCGGAGCCTTCCAGCGAGGCTGCTATCAAAGTCAGCCGCAACATCCTTTTGAAGGTGCGCGTTGTGTTTGTGTGTTCCTCTGATGAACGCAAGCAGGAGTGCGACGGGGAGATGTGTCAATCAACAGATGGGAGCTTGTAGATGGCTACTGTAAGCCTCGGGGTCCTTGGGAATGGATCAAGGGTACAGAGGAGCTCGTTTGGCATCAGATAGCATGCGAGGGAGAGAAGAGGGGCAAAAAAGGAGGAAAGAGCCCAGCTTCCTCAAAGCTTTTTTTTTTTTTTTTTATCACTGTTTGTCCCCTGGGAGCTCGTGGGTGTCCTCAAGTGTTTCTTTTTTAATTAGAAAGCCACCATTACACTTCTCCCTTCCTTCCACTTTACCACTTTTTTAATATATCTAATTGTCACCTGGCCCTGCACTTTTCCAATAAGTAGACTGCACGTCGGTGAGACAGTTGTGGTCTGTTGTGTTACCATTAGCCGTGTTGTTAGCGGTGGCATTTGTGGTTTTTCTCAGGAAGTTTTGTGTCGCACACCGGAGACGCCACATATGCGCGGCTCTACCGTTAACGCCAGGAATATGCGCGCCCTCGGAACATTTCCTGTAACTTGAGCTACAATTGTGGAAAGAACACTGACAAACACGGGCCTAACTGTGGAGGCCAACAACTAATTTTGGTTTGATGAAAACAGAAATTACAATTGCCTCAGAAATGACCTATGAATAAAAAAACAGCGGTGACGTGGCAGCGTCAGCGTGAGGCAGCGGTGACGTTACAAGTTTCACCACATATTCAGCGGCGTGGTCGTAACGTCGTTGTTCCCGACATCAAGTAGCCTTTCGGTATCGCAGAGCCACATTCTTCATTCTGTCTATTTATCCGTCTAGCTATCTACTGTATCTATATCGTGCACGTGCAGGTGAATTTAGAAGGAAGGTAAATTGTTGTGGTTCATTTAAATAATCAATGTAATATTATCAAATTTACATCTTACAATAGAGGAGAATGATGACCAAATAGATGATCTGTTTAGGACATACTGTTCGGTTGTCTTAATAATAACACAGTGCTGGAACTGCGTTAGTCCAAGACATTGGGAATATGTCGATCCAAAGATTTTGAAAACTGAAGTAGCTTTGATGTAGTTTGGCTACTTTGGTCATTTTATTGTAGCGTCGCTCGCTGCATTTCTCCGGGGGTTAGCGTCAATGTAGTGAAGCTCACTACATTTTCCAAGTAGCTTGCCCAACACTACACAACATTTCATAGCGAAGCCCCGGATACAAAACGGATATTCTGTACCATTGAGCTGCTGTGAGAATGATGGTGATGACATCAGAGCAATCTGATAGGATGTCTATTAAGTACGCGTGGGAGTCGCAATACGATATTAACACAATATGTTGCCGACTAACGTCGACTATCACCATCGTCCCCTGACTCTAACCCTACTGAGAATCTGTGGAGCATCTTCCAAAGGATGGGACTCCAAACAGCAACTGTGAGAGGCAAATCTTGCATCCTCCAATGAGGTACAAGCGGAATTTACAATTCAATAATAATCCATAATCAATGAGAGAGTTGTTAAGGTGATATGTAACAGGAGCTCTTACAAAAATGCATTTTGCTCAAAATGATGACAACATATGACTGTTGTGCATCATCAATTGGATTTTGAATCATTTGTCCCAAAAAAGCCATGGTTTTGAAAATTAAACCCTCTCGACATTTATGGAAGTTCATCTCATTGTTAATAATCCAAACATTGTATTTCCATACAAAATGACAGAAAAACAATATATGCGTCATCATTTGAAACACGATGCACGTGTCAACTTTTCCCTGCGTGCCGGCGCGTTTGCTCATAGCTGCTGTGCCTCCTGTGACGGCAGCTGCTGATATTCCACCGCCATTGATATGCAAGCAGCACGGCACCGGCGCTAGTGCAAGGTTAAGCATGCATGACGGCCAGGCTTAGAAACTGCTTAAGACACACACACACTCGCTTTTTTTTTTCCCCCCTGCAGTGACTGTTCTCTGTGCGTATCCCTCTATTCGTGTTTCTACCCCCCCCCCCCCCCGCCCCGCCCCCCTCTTCTTTTGTGTTTGGTTGAGCAGCAGAGTTCTTCAGCTTTACCATCCTCACTTGATTGCACAGACGTGTGTGTCCTCCAGTCCCGATTAAATCCTTGATGACATTCGAAAAAAAAAAAAAAAACACAGCACATGACCTTGCTTAGGGATTTTCAAGGTCCAGTTCACATTTGATTTCTCAGTTATATAGAAAAAGTAGCAAAACACTACCTGTGAAAAAAAATAATTCTTGCTCCACCTCAATCTTAATTCTTCATTTTCCATGAAATGCTGTACAATCATACTGTAGGCTTGCAACTTTGTGAGAGCAGTTGCAAATGGCCTTTTTCTGTGAACTGGAAGCAAGCCCAAATCGGCTGAGTGAAAGTCATCGAGGTGAAATTCAGCTCTTTGAACCACTATACTACAGATTAGGGGTGTAATGATACGTCCAAAAACCCGGTTCAAGGCTATATTCGGTGCAGGAAGGGAATAAAATGTAAAAGATAAAACTGCTGATATGTTGTTTTTATTTAGTTTATCATGTCATCCCTCAAGTGATAATTCAAGTGTGTTTATTTTTGTTGCACACTGCATCGAGAAACCGACCGTACAAATGCAGGAACACAAGAAGCAGTGATGCCAATTTCGGAACCATTCAGATGCCTCTAACGACTTTTTTCCCCCCCCTAAAGCAACTAGTGACAAATCTAGTAACTTTTATGTATTGTTATTATGTGTAATTGGAGACTTTTGGTAACTCTAACACTTTCTCCCAGCTGCAATCAAAGCAAGAGACGCTCACTCCATCTCCATCTCTGTATGGATTGTTCCTTACCGAAAAATCGAGATAGAAAATTGATCGTAACATTTACACCCCTGATTTTTTTCCCCCCATGCAGTGTAAAATCGTTGAACAACAGTGCAAATCTGAAACATCCAAGGTAACTCCAATCTGGTGAGGGTTCTGGCACATATCGTCGCTGTCGGGTGGAATACTTTTATCTCCAAAATCACACTTTTTCGCAGCAAAAACTTAACACATTCAGTGCCACTGACTGCTTTAGAAGTCAAATATCCATGTTAACTGGGAGGGCTGGCACTGAATGAGTTTTAAACACTGTCTTATTGGAGTTACCAAACACTGAGTTTGTTCAAGTTGGTATTAGGACTTTATAAAGCTATCATGAATCAAACGCTAATTTAACTCGCTTTCATTGATTGTAAGGTAGGACGACAGCCAGCGACATCCAATCTTCGCTCAACTCGAGCACACAAAAGGCCGTTAATACTCCACAAAAGCAAACAATTGCGGTTTCATCATCTTCCCAAAGTCTTTCACCAAAGGTCTTCGAGCCGTGAGTGATGCCATCAATAAAATGATGAGCAAAGTTGTTTCACACATTCACTGCCATTGACGGCTTTAGAAGTCAAATATCCATGTTAACCGGGAGGGCTGGCAGCGATAGGGAGAAAAGCGTTCAAGAAAATTAATAGATGGTAATTTTCAAAGCTTTACATTGGTTCGATATTGTGTAAAAATAACAGACGACATTGGGACAGACCAGGGACAATATGTAATCTTGCGCATCGTGTCGAAATGATACGTTTGTGTCTGGTCCAAAAATGATCAGCCCAATCAGCATTCTTTGAGGTAATGGAACCTGCAGCTAGGGTTGAGGAACTGGCTGCCAAAAATGAGAAAGGACTGCACATTTGTAAACGAGGCCGGCCTTGGAAAACATGATGAGTGTGGAGTGTCCCCAAGCAGCAGTTTGAAAGAGCAAACAGCGGCACTGACACCTTTTGTCAGACAGCTTAACTGTAATGGATGTTTTTCATTCCAGGTAATATTAATTATATTACTTATTTAAACAGTTCAATTTGTAGATCATTGACAAACAAATGGAATGTTACATTTATTTACGACTTGTTATTGTATTAAAATCCTAAACCCTCTGTGAAAGCTTTAGTAACATCCTATTCTTGGCTAAATTGCATTTGTGTTTGTGTGTGTGTGGCATCACGTTTGCTGTCAAAAAGATTTACCGAAGTGTTGTGAAGAAAGGCATTTTAACCCAACGATGAGCACATTCATCTACATCTCCCTTGGGTGTTGTTGGGGCTTCTGTGCCATGTTGCAATTGAACAACACGCAGATGGATGTGCCACCGAGTTCATGTGAGAAGGGAGCATCCCATAGCATCCGATTTCCCGTTAGGACGGCGGCAGGTGTTGTCCAGTTTTTACGACAGACAAGTGGAAGGAGAGTCAATCTCGCATTGAATAATGGTGCAGATCGTGAATCCATGTGAGCTATTTCATTCCAATAGAAAACAATCACATAATGACATGATCTGACATGTTTGAGCAAACGTGAGTGTGAAAAAAAAAAAAACGATCCAAATATTATGAATGCAATATTAAGTGTCTCTTATATTTTTTTTATGGCTGTGATTCACTACCTATTTACAGAAACTTCAACCTATAAGAGTGAACATCATCCTTTCCCTTCCAGGACGGATGACGGATGACCTGAGATTTGTTAGGCTTTCAAAACTAATTTCCCCCCATGGGAAATCTGTTCAAGCGGAAAACTGTTGCCATCGTAAAACCTTTATTAACTGTAAAGTGTAAAATTGCTAAACACATTTAATACTAAGACCAAAAAAAACAAACAAACAAATGCTAAAACAGCCTTAAATTGGATGATAAATGCCTGAGGCAAAGCTAGGTTTGAAACGGAAAGAATCGTAGACTGCAGATTCATGTTTCATGTTTGAATTGTTGAATGAATTCATTTTTTCCCGTGTAACCCTAATGGGTTAATATCAGCTATGTTAATAACCTCCTTAGCTGTAGTGAAAGATGAGCCAAAAAGTTGACATAGTCTCGAGAAACTTTGGATGCAGTGGCAAAGACACGACACGATGACAAAGCGGCCGTCATCAGCAATGACGATCCGTACACAATTCGACTAACTGCGTGCGAAGACAAGTGGAAGTAAAACCGAGACTGTTTCACTTAACGACCAGGAAGAGTTGACAGCCTCGCTTACTTTGCCTAATACAGACTTTGCCTAACATTAGCCTCAAGGCTAGATAGCAGTTAGCTTGATGGGAGTCAGCTGCCATTCCATTCCATTTATTAAACATGCATGCGCTATGTTTAATATAGCAATATATACCACGGCAACATACCAACGACCGATACCAAACATATGATATATATTTTATAAATGTGTGTTATTAAAGAGTACTATACTAAAATGTAAACATTGAAAGTGTACGTACAGTTTTTTTTTTTTTTTTAAAACATGGACGTATGGACTCGGTATCTGCACGGAGTTCTGCTGATTCGTGAAAAGCCACAATTCCCGCTGATGTTTTGATGTTGGCTATCATATTTATCTATTTTCAACACACATTTAACTACCGGAACAAAACAGCGGGCGGACCTCCTACTTGGCGGCCTCAAGCGTGCCCAGAGTTGCGTGACATCACGGGAAAACTATCTTCAATTCTTCTTTTCCCCTTTTAAGGGTGACTCTTTCCTCCTGCTTTTCGGGGCTCCTCGCATAGAATCTCCAAAGGGCAAACATTTGAACAGTGTAATGAATCTGACGTGATCCCTCCGTATATTCTAAGTCATCTTTACGGTTTTGTTGAATTGAAGATTTACCGGAATAGTGTGGAGACAAAGTTGAACAAGGAAATCAATCCTAAAATTCATTTGTGTTTGCTCATGTGTGAAATTAAACAGATTTCCCTCGAGAGGTGACTCAATCTAAACAAATCAAACCCAATGAAATGGAACTAAAATCAAAGAAAGGCTGCGCTTCTGCTTGTATTTGACTTAACCCCTTTTAATCCCTTCCCCGTCCCTTACTGTCGAAAAATGTTAACGTCACAAAGTCATGATTTGTTTCAGATATCAACGCATTAGTCTGTTGGTCGCTCGCCGCTCGTGCGCTACGATAAGCTGGCATTTCCTGTTATCTCAGCACCACGCATTGTTGTCTGCGCCGCGAGACAGTCGAGTCTCGCCGCTGCCGACAGAACAACAACTCTTTCACCGAGCCTCATTGTGTGACGCCGATTGCTTAGAGGTGTCTTTCCTCATTGTGTTGTCTGCTCAAGTCTTAATTCGTGCCGTACTGATTTTCTGCATCCTGCCAGTATTGCATCGGAGCCCGCCGATCAACTCAGCAGTCGCGGGGGACTCGCCGGTGTTTTATTGGTCTCCATTGAAGAGAAATGGGAGTCTTGACGACGAGTACTTGTTGCAATCGATCTTGTCGTTCATCGTGTTTTGTAGAATGACTACCGAGTCGGGTGCCCGTTACCGATTCGCTACATGACGTCATCACGTGTGCGTGGATGGAGTGAAACTTCGCGTTTCGTCTTTAGAATGCAAACTAATTGAAACTTTGAAACTGAATCAACAGCGCCTCTGCTGGTCGAAGCCCGCTAGTGTACTTTGTCTTGTCACACTTGTTTCAAAGTGCAATGAATCCACAATGGAATCCATGCAATCAGCGAATCAAATATGCCCATCCCGAGTTTGTTTATGCAATGTGACCAAACAATTATCGTTGCAGGGAATGTCGTTTTCGAAGGATTTCGATGTGCAGAAAAAAAAGTCTCAAACAGATGTTGAGCACCATGAAATGAAGGCCATTTAAACACATCATCTTTCCATTTGAATAGATTTTGCACAATTTGCAACGTAATCAACAGGAATTCATAGAAAAGTGACATGCTTGCGCGTTTAACTGAAAATGTTTTGTTTTCTGTCACTGGTGTTGCTTATTTGCAAAATGTTAACATTTGCAGTACCTTATTATTGTCACACGTGACAATACCATTTTTGTTGGGAGAAAAATATTCCCCACAAATGTTTTCTCAGAAACAATTTCCAGCCTTTTGATATTCCCTTTCAAACTCAATTTCTCTGCGTTTGTATCTTGTCCCGAAGGTCAGCGCCAGGGTCAAATTGTGGGATATGAACTTAATGAAATGTAAACAAAAGGTGAGCCAAAGAACACGGGACTTCTTGGCTATTCCTCCCCATCAGGATATGAACTTCATTCTTTGGGTTTAAACTCTCACGTGTGACCTTTCCACTTGAGAATTCTCCCCCCCTTTGCGGGGGGCAAACTTTCACAGAGAGCCGCCCTCTTTGCTTTTATGTTAAGCCACCGCTGAATACGAGAAAGGTTTTCTCCTCCGCCAGCAACCGGTGTGATGTTGCGCTTCGACTCCGTTGTGCCAGCCTGGAAACGGAGCAGTACGCCCTTCTGTCCGAATCTCTCGAAAAGACTCCGAAGAGCTTCACTATGTGCTGTGGAAGTGAGGGGGATTAAGACTAGAACAAACATTTGCTCAGCAAAGCTGTGCGTAAGACAATTTCAGTGCAGACAAAACATGGAACACGAGCAGATGAAACAAAAGTTTATTTGAGTACAAATGTCTTCCCTTCAGACTGTTTCCTTGTGGGATTATGACGCGTCTCGCTAATCTTCAAAGCTGGAAGTGAACTTTTCGCCGCTCCTCCCAACGCTCAGCTCCATCCCGAACCCGCTGCCGACATCGATGCGGGAGCCTCGGAGAGAAAACGCTTTATAGGAATTGCGGTACGAGCACGCTGCATTTAGCAGAAGCCATTAGCGAGACCTCGGGGGGATTCCTTGGAAGCGTAATGGAGAATATAGATTCGATTTATGATCATCAGCAAAAATGCCAATTAGGGATGCATCCGTGAGAAGCCTGTGATATACAGACACAGCGCGCATCCGCTTGGAGATGAATCCAAAGCATCAATTTGACGGACAGGTTGGAGAACCAAGTCGGTACGCAAAAAAACTTCCATTCAAAGTTCATATTTCCCCGCGTCTGAACTTGAATATTACCCAACTCAGAAAACAAAATACAGAAAAAAAATCTCCAAGTCTGTTATTTGTTTTTTATTTGAAAACATTTCTTTATTGAGTTTTCACATAGGTAATAACAAGGATTCAATAATTGTTACAATGGACAAGATTTATCCCCGTTGCGGCACCTGCTCCGAGCAAACCAATGCAGATACAAATAAATGGCAATCAGGAAAAAAGAGAAACAAAATGCATTTCATACTTTTATCCATTCATAGACGTGAAACAAAGTGTTGCTTTGTACACAACGAGAATTTGTACTCTTTTGAGCTGACACTATTCAGCAAAAAAAGGCTCTGGTTGAAATAGTCAAACCTTTTCTGTTCTATTTTCAAGCACATTCCAGAACGCTTGAAAGCCTAAAATATCCTCAGCCGCGTGCAAACAGACCAACAGCTTCATATGAACAAAATCCAAAATGTTGACCAACCTGCTAACTACTAAATCCCTTTTGTTCTCCGAGTATTGTAAGCCAAAGTCACCAATGCACTTATAGGCCATGAATTTCCGTGTCAAATTTGAAATGGGTATATTTATACCTTTTCTGCTCACCGCTTGGAGCTCCCAAAGAAAACCCACACCGAGATTTTCCAACGGCGATTCGAACCCGAGTATCGTGCGGATAAGCGGTATCGAAGATTACAATAAGCAAACATTTGGTGGGGGGGGAAAAAAAAGTATATTATGTTATAACGCATTGAACCTGCTTTATATTTCCAACACAGCAGGTGTACCGTTGCATTTCACCAGATTTTCTTTTCCTCTCCAACATTTGTCCAACCTTATAAAAGCTTGAATAATTGATGATAAATGCCAATGCGAAGCAACTTCAAGTCTCTTGTAGCTTTTGAACATCTGGAACGGCCCCCCCCTCCATACGGCTCCGATAGGGTGCGACACTGTATGCGTCGCTGCTAAATGTCCACGCGCGCTCCCAATGTTGTGCTCTTTAGTTCGGCTCTCGGGCTGCAGCATCGCTCCACTCGCGCCCCGTTCTGACCTCCCCCTCGCTGTGCTTCCCTGCTCCCGTCATGAATCATTTACTCTCCCTTTCTCGCTCTCTTTTGCTTCCTCGTCCTCCCTCGCTCTCTCCATCTTTCCGTTCCCGTCTCCCCCGTTCAGTTGTCTTCGCATCGCTGCTCATATGTATGGCTTTACCTATCGATTTGTGAGGGGCCTTCCCTTCACGGCGGACCTGCGTTGGCTTCTCTCTATTCCCGTCGACCGTATGCATCACTTTGTACGGGTTTTGCTTCCGATACTAAGCCCAGCAGCCGATGCGAATGTGCTCGCACCTCGTCGACAGGTTCAATTATACTTTAGTGTGATGATAATGCCACAGGGATTAATCGGCCGCAGCCTGAGTTTCCTCGTCAATTGTTTGAATTGCTAGACCGTTTGCCCCATAAATATTGTGAAGATGCCCCTTCACTGGGAAAAACAAACCAAATTGATGCCAAAGGTTGTTGTGTTTCTCTCCACTGATGTTTTCTCGAAGCACCGCATTTAAAATGAATTATTCAGCGTAGTAATGGCTCTATATTTGTTGTTGCTCGTCAGCGCCCCGCGCTCGCGCTCCGTGCCCCGGCGGCGCCCTCTCATGTCCGTCTGCCTTCCTGGAGAGCTGCTCCGACCCGCAGAGGATGCTCCACTTTAATGAATGAAGCGGAGTCATTTAGCGTGGCTCTTAATGGCGCATAAAGCCGTGCTGCGAGCCTTGATTAATCAGGGAAAGTGTTTGGCCCGCACTCGCGGGGTTGTCCTCAGCGGGGGCACTGGCTTGATCACCGCTCACTCTTTTGTGCGTTTCCCTCTCGGTTCGGACCAAAGTTGTCTCGAGCGCGGGCACGAAGCAGCAAGAGCTCATCTCATCCGCAGGCGGTGCGTCTCGGATGCCGGGAGCTCAGCGGACTGCGACCGTTTGGCACTCTTGGGTCTGTTGCAGGTTGTGCGTGAGGCAGGCGACTTTATTCAAATGTTGGGATCATTTTACACAATAAGTCGGTGGCTTCCAAGTTCCAAATTCCGAGCTGTAAGACCATTTGACTTGAAAGGTTCCACAAGTTTCGCTTTAGGTCATCCATTGCACGGGACGTTTCCATGTGCTCCTGTATTTCGACTTTTGGCCATGAAGTATTGAAGTTACTTGAAAGCAAAGACACTCCGAAAAGTGCCGTTTTTTTTTTTTTTTTTTTTTTACCAACTGACAGTATTCTTCGATTTAAGAAGGTAATTGAGTTGTTTTTCCATTAGCGGAAGATAATTCCAACATTTCAACTTCCTGACTGTGACTCAGTTTCAACATAGGACGACTGTTTCATTGTCCTAGCTTCTAGTAACTTCAAACTCTGGAAATTCACTAATACAAATATAATGCAGTGCACGCCCTACTGCAGAATGTATGCATGTTCAGTTTTGATGTTTTTTTTTTGTGAACAAACGTAGCCACTTTTCCGGTCTTTCTGATCTTCTCTGTCCGTGTGCCATTCATATCTACGAGATCCTGATGCAAAATACTTTTCGTGTTCGAACACGTTAGCCACTCTGACTGTTTTCCCATCTTACGTTCGATTGAGTCAACCTCGTGTTTGAGTCCAGAACTGGATTAAAAATATAAAACCTCGACAATTGGATGTGAAACAGCTTTGAAAAAAGAAGTCGATTCAAAAAGAAAACTCTTTCGATGCTAAATATTAGGTTCTAATTCTACAATATCTTGAATATAGTTTGGTTTTTAGATGACTTTTAATCCCCAAAAGGCTCCGCGGTTACAATACAGTCCAACTTTGACCTCTAACCTTCCAGCATTTGGGGTGGAGCAACTTAAGATATACTGTAAGTGATGTGAATAGAGTCAAAGTCGCTGAAATATATGATGTCATATTCTTTCAGCATAGTGCAGCCAATTTTAACCCATTTTCTTTGTTTCTTTTTGCACCCCATGGACTGGTCTCAGGTAAAGACATATTTCACCAGACAGGCGTGGAAACAAATCAAAACGAATGCAATTTACCATTACGCTAATTCGCGTAAGCTTTGTCTCCGTTTTACTGTTTCTATTTCACTCGACTCGGTTTGCTTCGGCGATCAAAATAGCCAACGCTAGCGAGGCCGAGCGCAACCCGTTTATTTTTCTACTCTTGGACAAGCGCAGACGTATGAAGAGTTTGGCGTATTGTTGGCCGGATTTGGTCGCTCCACAGAATGTCAAAAGTCACAAGTCAAAAGTCGTCCGTATTGGCCGAGGGGAAGACGTGACGCCAAAGCGATGAGTCGACTTCAAGCTTTATACATCGAGCCGAAGACTCGTCCGCTAGTCAACTCATCGGTTCAACCGCTGTCCAGCTCTTCATCAAAACCTTTCTTGAAGGTGAATTTCTAAACATTTGAAATGATGCTCATCCCCGATAAATACGAGAGTTTTGTCCCAATGCATTTGACTGTCACAGCAGACGAGCTGACCGCTTGCACTTGCTAAAAAAGTCATCTTCCCTCCGCTGGTTGCCTGTTTCTTAACATAGCGGCAGCCAGGATAGGTTTGAGATCCAAATAGGAATTTGATTAGATGTGAGTCGGAGAGCACACAAACACTTCAATACGAAGGGGAAAAGAGGTCACTGAGGGAGCTTAAGGCGGGTTCACCTCCTCCACTTACACGCGCTCACCTCACACTCAGGAAGAGGAGGGAAACTGCTGGGTCCTTCGCCCTGGCGAAAGCTGGAATTGATGCCGAGTGCTCTTGTTCAATCTCACACAGATTAGCAGGTTAGACAAAGATGCGATCCAAACGTGGAGCTTGTATTGAACAACAAAAGATTCTGTGCAAAATGCACCAGCTGCCTTACCCCAATTACGAATGCAAAGATTATTCATACTGACAGTTTGCTTCATAATTCGCTCAGTTTATTGTGTCAAATATGGAGGATTGTTAACTTCAAACAGTCGCCCGTCCTCTAATCCTTGACGCTTATCTCGGCTCTGTATTTTGACTGTCTGTCAGTCCACTTCCACGTAGCCGAGAGCTTTTTATGAGGTGAACAAGTGGGAAATGAACAACGCGAGAGCAGCGTAAGCGACGCCAATGTCTTTTTTTTCCCTCTTTGTTTTCTTTCGATGTCTTTGAAGGAAATTTGCAGTAACGCGTGAACATTTGGTCAATATTAAGTGCTGGCAAAATGCCGTCATGTGTTGCTTTGCTTCTTGCTTATCAGTCCTGCTGCAGCTCTGCCCAATATTGCTGTGTGTTGAATACAAAAAAAGAGAGAGCGAGAGAGGAGAGGTTGATGCCTGATTCATGTCTGTATAGTTCCCATGCAATTCAATCAAGTTGGGAGGCAGCGATGGAATTCACCCCTTCTATCTCCGCCCATCCGAAATACTTGGACGTGTTCTCCTTTCGATGTCACCCTTCCTCTCTGACCCTACACAGCGCTCGTATCTCAGATTTTTTGCTCGGGAGTCAAAGCAAAACAATTGGCCAATTCAAAAAAAAAACAAACAAAAAAAAAAACCCCAGTATCTCAAGGCACCACTGTATCTGTAAGGAGTGAAAGTGAAGTTGTCAGAAAAATACATTTTGAAGTCAAGTACAGATGCGTGAAAAACAACCTAAGTCGAGTAACAGTATTTTGCACTTCCTTACTTCCTTCCGCTCGATACTTTTCTGAGGCCAAGGAATGCTTGAAAGCAGCAATTTCATTCCCACCGATGTTGAAAACAAATCGATCTATCTACCAACATTGTCTTCAACATCTGTCTTATGGCAGATACATTCATACCCCTCCTATCTGGGCAGTGGGCCACATATTTACCTGAAAACAAACGTGAGTGATAGAACCTATTTGTTACTCGTGATGTTCAGAGCGGAGTGAGTGACCGGAGACACATCTTTTATTCGTGTTCCGTGGTAGAGGTGTTGAGAGTTTTGTCGAGCTTTTGGTTCTTTCGTTTACTTTCGGCACATGTTTTTGTCTCTATCGCTTCGGTGAGACATCGCGACAACTACATGAGGGATGGCGGGACGGAAAGGACGGCAAAGCGCCGCGCGCCTCCTCTCGTCATTAAACAAACATGGGGCGGAATGGAGTGCAGGGTGAAATGGAAGTTGGCTCAGGGACAGCAGGAAACTGAAAAGAAAGTGACAAAGGAGATGGATGGGAATGTAGGAGAGGGACGGAGGAGGAGACGTACCTGTGTGCACAGCAAAAAGGTGCGCAGTCCATCATCTTCAAGACAGGCAGACAGTCTGGGGAGTTTATTTTTACTTCCATTTAAGAGGTGTCTGGACCAGATTCAGCAGGTCGGTAGCACCTTTCAAATTGGGTTCTAAGACAAGCACATTTTATGCTAGCCAGTATACGCTTATGCCGCGTTCACACCGAACGCGAATTCGCTTCATTCGCGCCTCACGTATGCGGAATCAGTTGTGGTATGCTCGATTGTTTCCGAGTGAAAGACGTCGGGCTCCAAGAACCAATGACGGTGGTCGTGCTAAAACTTCGGCTAATGCCATTGTTAGCTTGGCACCGACAGCTGTAAACAAGGAACATAAATATTCCTACCAGTTTTGCCGAGGTTCTTGCAACGGTGCTGGCATTAACAAAAAAGTTCCAGGTGCCCACAAGCATTGACGGTCATTTTATCCTCCATTGGTCTGCTCAACAACTGCAGGACATCTCCGGGACGTTGTGTGTGAGGAGCAAACATTCTCCACGCTGAATCGCTGTCGCCACGCAGCGTCATGCAAATTTGTTGACATTTTCCAACTTGAACGAATCGACGGAGAAGCGAATTTTTTCCTGCGTTTGTCCGACACGTCAAATGTCAAATGTGTCTTTTGCGTGGCCTGCCATGAATTTGCGCTTCATGATGCATTTCCTTTTACCTTTGACGTAAACATGTCTCGCGAATAGTTCAATTTGCGTGATACCATTCGGATCATTCTTGACTTTTGCCGACTTTTGATAGTGATAATATGGAAAAAAAGGAAAGCGGAATTAGCAAAATCTAGCCACCTATCCAGACACACCCAAAAACTTTACCTTAGTCAATATATTAAACAAGTTTACTGTTATCCTAATTTAATCTAACAGGGTGGAAATTTAAGAGTCAGACACACAGCTTAAGGATCCCAGAACTTACTGTCTTCTATATATATATATATATCCAACAACTTTTTGATTTCCCAAAAAAAAAAGTAGTTTACCTTTATCCTAATTTAGTCTAACAGGGTTGGACATTGAAGAGTAAGACACACAGTGTTTTCATGGGGGCGACGGAAAAGGCGCCAATAACCAGGAACGGCCCCTTAAATTCACACCATGTTGGATATGAACGCTGCTCACACAAACCAGCATGTAGTCGCCTTTAAAACAGGGTTTGAACTCTCTGTGCCTTCTATTCAACAAGGAGATGGAAATGTCCTCCAGAGATTTTGGGCCATCACAGTTTACTCTTTAAAACCTGTATTTTACTTCCATTATTCTTTAAAAAAAAAAAAAAGAATGAATTATTGTATCAGATTTTTTTCCCCAGCAATTGCAAAAAGCCAATCGGAAAGCGCCACACTTACAAGTTCCACTTTTGTCATTCCGCCAGTATGACACTATTTCATCGTTGATTGCTTATTTAAAATGTGTGAATTGATTTCATTTGCATCTGCATCGCGATTGTGTTTTTTCCTCCCACCTGTACCAGTTTTTGTGTTCTTTTTTCGGGACATTGACATTTCGTCGTTAACTTGGAATCCAATGATACACTGCCCGACATGAAAGTTTCCTTATCGTCGTTCTTACTCTCACCATTTGTTTTCAAAGAAAGTCACCGGTCCTTTCAGAAGACAAAAAACAAAAAATGGGTTTGTGGTCTTGATAGCAAAATGACTCATACTTATTTTTATTGTTACGTCTTTGGATCCTTATGTGATTTGCGCTTTGTGATGGGACTGTGGCACGCTTGCACATCCGCATCGTGGAGCATTCTGTTATGTTCTAAAGATGAAATATAGTGCATACGCCAGTATCATAACACAATTGACTTATTCGATCACCCTCGTCCTTTTTGCGCAGGTTAGCGCTGTATGTGTACGAGTACCTGCTACACGTAGGAGCCCAGAAGTCAGCGCAGACCTTCCTGTCAGAGGTAAGTCACACGGATGGCGTGCACGTTGAGCACATTCTGACAAATAGAGCGATCCCTTCTGCGGCATGTCCGGCAAGTGTAACAGCCGATCGAATTAGCCAGGACAAAAAGTGCTGAGCCAACATGTTGGGAGCAGAAGATAAGCTTTTTTTGGGGGGTTTTAAAAACATTTACGTAGCAGAGCTGGAGCCAGAGAGCTTTAAGCATGACGTCTTCAAGCCGGCATCTTTTCTCTGACATCATTCACTGATCTCCCCCAAAAGCTCATTCTTGTCCTCTGTGGTTACCTTTCTTCCTTCCTCGCTGACTTGCGTCCTTATCGCTACCTGCATTACTCTTACTTTGGGTGCGAGTGTGTCCTTGCTGTGATTCAGCTGAGGTAAAAAGGTGATGAGGTGAAAAGGAGGTCAGTAGATTCTGGTGGCGGGGCCTGAATAACGGTAAATTACCATTTTAGAGGACAGTGGATCGAGGCTTGTGGAAAGAGAACAAAGAGAAGGAGGATGGAAAAAGCTTACATCATCCGCTGGCGCCAATTCTCATCATTCTAACTTTATGTGTGTGCACATGCGCAAAACCACACGGCGTTCTGTCGCTCCCCTCCCTCCGCCTTACGTGCTCTCCCCTCGCCACATGTGGAAGATGAAAAGGATAGGCGGTGTCGGGTTGAATGTGGGAATGCATTAGCTAAGAGCGCAACAAGTATAAACACAGCCTTGTACACAACTCGCACACAAGCTCGACCCCAATGTTGCTTCAGCTAGGACAGTGGGACGGAGCAAAAGACAACTTTAAAGGCCTCTTATCCACCTTTTTATCATCCGCATCTGTTTATAGGTTATCCGCCGCCTCAGGAAGTGCACCAGACTAAAATACTAAAACAAAGAGCATGTTGTGCCAACATACTAACATTTTATTGCAATTCTACAGACGATTACGGAGAAATAGACGAGCGTGCAAATGCAAAAATCTCACAGTGGCTTGCATATCTGCTCCTTTAAATGAAACAATTAAAAAATGGAGATTTGCATTTCAACCTCAAAGTTTTGGAGTGACCTTAGAAGCATATTTTCCCAAATTGTTGGACCTCACAGGTTTTGGATTTTCTAATTTCACTGCAGTGTTGGGATCAAATACATAATTGATTCCCATTTTAATTGTTTGCTGGTTTGATGCTTTTTCAAAGAAAAAAAAAAAAAAACCCCACAAAACATTCCCCCCTCGTTGTTTTATAAAGTTGGAATTGAGCGACGAGCCATTTTGTATCGTTTCTTTCCATTTGAGTAACGATAATGTGTTTGCCACAGTGCAGCATACCAAATGAATGTTGCCAGTCAACAAACGTCTTTGCCGGAGCTGTTGAAGCGTGCAAAGAAGAGAGACACTTCCTTCCTCAACCCCCCCCCCCCCCCCCTCACCAATGAGCTTCAAAGCAAATCATTCCTTTAAAAGTCTCCGTGTGACCTGGAACTGTGGTTAGGACAGTCTGACTGAAATTGCTGAAATGTTCCACTGTTTCCTGTTATCTGTCTCGCGTCTGTTAAAACAGATGACTCAGCCTTCTTTTATCCATATCAAATGTTTGAGCTCATTGAGAAACCACCAAGACAATTCGGGCTTTTCAGGACAAGACCGGTATGGTCATGACGATGACGATGACGATGATAACGACGAGGATGGTGCAGATTTTCGAAGAGTCTTGAAAAGCGCGGACTTTTCAACAGACGACGTTAAATCCCGCCTCGCAGATTTGTCAGTTAGCTAAAGAGCGAGCCGCATTATTTCACTCACGTGCTATTCCTTTTCGGATAGGACACATGACGAGCACGCGGCGCTCGTCTTTCGCAAATGTGAGATGCCGTGACGGCAATAATGCAAAATACCTTTCCCCCTTTTGTCACTCGATAAAGACAATTCAAAAGAGACAAGACTGGATTGTACTCGAGGAGATCACAGTTACACACATTTCACCGTATTAAAACGCACTTTTTGAAAGTATTTATGCCTCCCATTTCTTGACAGTGAGAAGAGGCGCGACCGACGTGCAAACTACAATATCACTTTGAGGAAACTAAAACTCTCCAATTAAGAGGCCAAGTGTGCTTTCTGCAAGCTGTTTTGACTCCACATAAAAGATATGAGAATAAAAGCAAACCATCCAGGTACAAAAATGTATCTTATTCCAACATCCTTAACGATCAGACTAATCACACCAAAAAGCAGTCATTTCGTGGGAAACCTTCTCACTAAGCAATGAAACACTCCAAAGAGCAATGACACCAGAAGAATGAATCCGACGTGCGTTCGGGGTGTTCAACTGTTTCTCTCAGGCTCCTACTCATTGATTACATCATCTCACCCCAACACAACCTCAGGTTGTTGTCAATTCGACGGAGATCTCAGACAAACACTGACCCATCCACTTAAGATCTTTCATCATCTCTCTGGTGGCCTGTCATTTTTTTCAGCGTTTACTAAAGCAAATTGTTCTCTCCTTTCCCGGTTTGTCCAGATCCGATGGGAGAAGAACATCACATTAGGAGAACCTCCGGGGTTTCTCCACTCTTGGTGGTGGTAAGTTATTGTCTTTCATAATTCAAGTCACATTGTTTGTCTAGCTATTATCGACTTAAGTCGTTTGAAATAGCAAAGAGCTTTCTACAACGTCATGGGTCAACTACTCACCCATGACGGATCTTTTACAAGAAACAGCTATACAATATTAGTGTGCTCTATATTATATATCATCAGATGGACGTGTGGTTCTCGAAAGAAGCTGTCATGTCATGTGTCGTGTGTTGTAGCGTTTTCTGGGACCTGTACTGTGCAGCCCCGGAGAGAAGAGACACATGTGAGCACTCCAGTGAGGCCAAGGCCTTCCATGACTATGTGAGTCCACGCTCACGGAGCATTGCTTTTGCTCTCTCGTCGTTTATTGACTACAGATGAACAGATTCCACGTTATCTGGAAGAAGAAACTCCGATCGCGATATAATGTGGTCATCGGCATGAATGTACGATGTATACACACTATTTAGCAAAAACTGTCTGTTTAACTTTCCACAGCAGTGTTATCTTTTTGTGAGGAAAATCAAAGGCTAAAGAGAAGTGCATAAATTGGTAACAGCAGGAGGTCCATTGGGACAGTGGAGCCCGTGATTCCCAAAGGTGCTTGAAATTGGTGAAAATGTTTGAGAAATGCTGGAATTGGGGACAGTGCAGCAGAGACTATTACTACTTTCTTGCTTCTTTCACATCTGAAGAATATTAATAGCGAGATGGAGACTGAAAATGATCCCCAGTTGAGCCTCAATTATTCATAGTCTGGCCAAATTTCCAGTTGAAGTGAAGTTTTTAGTTTTGAAATGGACATCGTTTGGTTGTAAATAGCACAAGAAATCGTCCAAACGCTGTCAAACGTTTCGTAACATTCACCATTTTCTTTGCTTTTTGTTTGATGCCACGTCATGTTTTCCCGGTGTCCTTTTTTCATTGATGTCTTCATTTCCAAGTGTTCTCGTGACCACTGTTCCTTTTGTCTACCGATCAGCTCCCTCCAGCCACTCGTGTCTTGTCCAGGTGTGCCTCGTTGTCTCATCAGTTTGTTTGTTTTTAGTTGCCTGCTTTCTTTCATTCAGTTTGAGTTAATAACCAAAAAGTAGAATAGAAATGTGTTGTAGTACTTGGCTGTAACCTGCAGAGGCACCGTTTAGTCTGTCAAATCTGTCGCAGTCATTTTTTCATAAAGAAAAACAAAATGATTGATTTACTGCTGCTGGCTAGCCGAAAGGCCATGTTACCTAGCCCTAAAAGTGTGAAAAAAGTTTTTGGGTGTGTTTTCTAGTGTGCTTTGACTTGCTGCGTTGTTTCATTTTTTTATCCAGTTTGTGGAATAAATGAAGAAGTGAGAGAGTTAAGAAAATAATTCTGAGTAACGCCTGGATCCGACGACAAGGCAAATTTGGTCTTTCACGATTGCGCTATGTCAGACTACTGCCATAAAATCTTGCCGTAACTCGGCCAGACAGCGGAAAAACTACACGACATATTCCGATACCGCCGTATCCCGTCTTTTACGATCTCTGGGCTTTATCTTGTCAAATCAAACACTGTCGGAGAGGCGGAAGCAGAAAACGTGTCACCGGTCAACTCGACCGGAGGCACCCGTTACCATGGTGACGACAACAACAATGTATTGCGTGGGGGAGAAAAAACGAACACAAAATGAGGAAACACGTGTGTTGGTCGTCTCCGGTGCTCAGGAGAGGACATTCATCAAGGATACTTTTAATACGCTACGGCTCACAAGCAGGCAACAAAACGTTCTGTACGACAAAATCATGTTGGGCCCAATCTGGGAAATCGCCCGCGATAGCTAATCTCGCCAATATCAGAGCTAAAATCCTGTAGTCTGATCTAGGCATAAGAGGACATACTGAACCTTTTTTTTTTTTTTTTATATCTTTTGCCTGAGGGAAGTTCTAGAAAGAAAAGTGCATTGATGGTGTTCAGTGCCCTGTTCTTCCTGTGTATCCTCCGGTCTGACTCATCACATTTGCCTGGATTGGGCTTTATTGAGATGTATAGTGGGACGTGCACAGGTCAGGACTTTCTGCCTACCCCAGCAGGATCCTCCTACTCTCCACATCTCCTTTTCTGCGTGATCCCTCCTTCTTTTACTCCCGCCATCCTGCAGAGCTGCAGCGGTGCTCTCGACTCGTGCGATGGCGCGCACGCGTGCGCGCGGGCAGGTGATGCCGCTGACGATCGGGGTGATGAATAGTCACTCCAAGGACGAGGCAGCTATGTGATGATGTCATCGTACGGCCGCGGGGATGGGAGCTGGAGGGCAGCGTGACCTCGGTTCTCAGGGACAGGAAAGCAAGAATGGAGGAAAGATGAATAGAAATTAGAAAGAGAGCTGAAACATGAATATATAGGTTCAAAAGCATGTCATACAACAATTAAATCAATCCTAAAAAAAATACAATAGAATATCGCGTCTTCTCCTGTGATTAGAATCAATTCAGGAATCACACAGGATCTATCGTAACGAGTTCGTTTTTACATTTGCTGCAGGGATGTAATCAGAGAAGTACAATTAGACCATATGTAATGTAATTAGACTGAGGTCAGTTTCAATCAACGCCTTCAATTCCACAGTGGCAACTGAGATCCAATCAGAAGTGCAACTCAGATACTGTATCTGTTGCTCAATTAGAACCAAATAAAAAACAAACAATGGAGCTACTTTTTTTTTTTTTTTGCTGGTGTCTCAACCGTAGTTTCTTCACTTTGACACTGATGGAGATTTTAATCAGAGCTTGTGAATGTAATTACCTGCAGGTAGCTAATTAGCAAGTGAAGTCCTAATTAATAGCGGTGAAAATTTCTGGCGCTTATGCTTTTTGTCTTTTAGTTCTTTTGTAGGGCTAATTGTCGGCATTTTGTACAAACAAAATATTGTCTGCTTTCAACT
The DNA here is from genome assembly GCF_024500385.1 of Phyllopteryx taeniolatus. Classification (NCBI taxonomy): domain Eukaryota; kingdom Metazoa; phylum Chordata; class Actinopteri; order Syngnathiformes; family Syngnathidae; genus Phyllopteryx; species Phyllopteryx taeniolatus. Next base: position 26,959,106 of record NC_084504.1, read on the forward strand.
TCAGTGTTTGGAAATCGTATGGCTGTGGTTGTTTAGTATATACTGCAGTCGTGAAGAAGGCGTTCCTTCCAGGGGGAAAATGGACCATTATCGATTTTGAACTTCAGCGAATGCGTCTCGGGCATCAGATTTGCCGTTTGGAGTTCTGTTAAGTGCTTTGTAAATTGTGTTCTCAAAAGCAAATGAATGGGTTCCATTTGTGAGAGTCCATGATGTCATAAAAACAAAGTTATTTTGAAATGCTTTGTCCAGACGTGAGCTGATTTAAGAAGTCAGTCTTAGTGTTGGTACTTTAAATGTTGGAAATAATTTTGTAGAGGTAATGACTGAGACAGTCTATGATGTATTTGGATCTAGGTCTGCTAGTGTCGTGCATTTTAAGGAAATGCAAAAAAAAAAAACGATGTGGCAGTTTGATCAGAATATCTGTCATTTATTGCAGCGCAACAATGATTCGCACAATATTGCATTGTCTCCAAATGTTCTGTAAGTGTGTGCTTGCCTCACTGTACGTGGTACTACTATGTTTACAATCTGTTCAATCAGTTAATTTCCTTCGGAATAGACAAGCGGTCCGCCACGGTGAAGAAAACCAGTGTTAGCAGGTTGCGCTGGGGTGGAAAAATGAACGCGATACCCGACTCCCGAATGGAGGAGATTATCAGCCTCTGACACTTGTACTGGTTGTGTGTGCAACCCCTGATAAGAACATGCTTATTAACGGAAACAAGTTGTTGGTTGAAAAGTTGTTTCCCCAGGAAACAAACAAACAAAAGAAATGCTTCAAAAGAGACTAGTATGTCTTTTGAGGGTGCTAAGAAATGACATTTTGCCAATGGTCTAAACAGGGCTGTCAAACGTTTGTCACAGTCCACATTGTGCTTATGGTTTCCTTTCAAGGGCTTTTACGACTCTGAAGCCGTATAAATATAGAATTACCTCATCATCATGTTATTACTTAGGCACAACATATTGATGGATGACTAGTTTTGAAATGAGAAGTCAACTTTTGGTCAGTTTATTAAAAAAAAAAAAAAAAAATCGTTTTGGTAACAAAAAGATGCTTGCAATATCTTAACGTTGAAGGGTGAAAGTCGAGACATTTTGCAATTTTGGAGCAGATTTGAGCAAGATTTGAGGCATATGATTTGCTTTAGGGGGCCGCAAGAAGCATGCGGCCAGCTGGATTGGGGCCCCGAACTCATAATGTGTACGGTCTCCTTTCTAATTGTCCGGCATACTTTTTGTCAGAGGAATTGATTTGCTCAGTTTGACACCCGATTAAAGGTTTCCTTGACCCAGAACCTTCCTCGTATAATTTATGACTCCCTCATGTAAATGAAGTTAGGCTTGTTATTTTCTTTGGACTTGTGTTGTGTTTGAAGGACCCTGTCCCAGTCCCCTGTCCTTTGCGTTTGTGTGTCGTTTCATTGCCTCGTTCTTGTCAGAACTCATGCTGCTGCTTGCCACAATTAGTGCTCGCCATACAAGCAAGCGCAATTGTTTTGTTTTTTTGTCAGTCAGCTGTTTTTAGTGAATCAATCACCATGGATTGTGTTGCAGCAGAACCTCTCAAAGAAAAAAGACCCAAAAAAGCCCCATAGAAAATTCGGCTATTTTCAATTATTCATGTTTTACACCAGGACAGGTCAGACTCACATTTGTGTTGCTGTTTGGAGTGGCTGAAATTCTTTGGAAATGTAAAACATAATGGTCGGAATCCCATAATATTTACTGAGAACATGCATGCTAGTCAGTGGATAAGCCATTTAAAGAATATATTTTGTTGCATTACTAGATTACTGATATTATTATTATTGCAGTTGTGCAATAATCATACTCATTCTATGTATTATATGGGATATGAAATTTAGTTGTTGTTTTTTTTTTGGTCACAATAGCTGTAAGAAAAAAAATCTAAAGCCTGTTTGAGGCCATATCACAAAATTCAGACCTTGAACTTTGACCTGTCAGCGTGTTTGTTGTGTTGTGCGAATGAACCAGAACACAGAGACCCTGTCGTCTCAAAGCATTGTGGGTAACAAGCTGCTTGCAACCAGTTGTGAACTAAGAGGGGGTGGGGGGGATGCGGAGACCCCCAGTCTGTTTCCAAGGAAACAGAGCCATCTCTCCTCTTCTCTCCATCCTCCAGTGTTCCTTGGCACTGTTGAGAAAGAGGAGGAGGAGGAGGAGGAGGAGGAGGAGGAGGGAGATGTGCAGGTGACTCACTGTAGCATCATCGCCATGGCGATGAGGAGCAGTGAGCTGAGTGAGGAGGGAGCGATGGTGGGGGATAAAAAAAATCAAAAATACAAATAAAAATAAAAGCATGGAAAACTCCATAGTTGGTTTGCTACGGCAAAACAAGTGCTGTTCCCTTCCTTGTGCAGTGCTTTATTTGGCCCTTCTCACACGTACCTATTAGTAGACTTGGCTTCCTTTTCTCCCTCCCGTTGCCTTTAGTCTCAACGAGCCTTCTCGTCTCCCAGCGGCACCGTTTCACATCGAGTCATATCACCGCGCGTGTTTGGACATGTACGCAGGTGGGTGGGTGTGTTTTGGTGATTGCTGACATATGCACGCCTTGCGCCCCCCCCCCCAACTGACATGAGGGCATGCTACAGGGTGGAGGGGGGAGGCTAAGTGAGGGCAGAGGAAGACAAGAAGCTGTAAGAATGAGAACAAGCTCGTTGGGTCAGGGAGGCACAGGATTTATCAACCAAGAGTTGAAGGTGAAAAGTTCCCATTGAAAACATTCAACATCTAAGGAGTACGTTTTAGCAGGCAATAAGAAATGAATTCTTTTGCCTGGCCTTCCTGTTTGGAGTTTGCATGTTCTGGACACTCCTCCCACATTCTAAAAACATGTATGTTGTGCAAGACTGTCATTCTGTTATCTTTCATTATGATGCAATACAGTTCTGCATCACTGCAAACTACAACCACATAGTTAAATGAATGCCTCTTGCGCCATTATGTTTGTAAAGGACTGCTTAGATTGTGCAGGTCTACCTAATGCAGGTTTATGTTTATACTGTTAAAAAAAAAAAAAAAGCAATACAATGTGTACAGTTGGCGCTGCTGAGCATCTAAACGGTCATCTTTGAAGTATCTTCAAAACGTTTACATTTCCATGTTTGCATTGACAGCTCAGTTGTTAAGCAGCTTCCAATCACGTCCCTGTTTCGTGCGACCCGCTCTTACACAAAAAGGAGGGTAAATATCGAAGTTGATCGAGCAACTCCGCCAAGAGTTTTGTGTACATGAAAAAGATTAAAGATTGGAAATGTTAAAGAAGTGTCAGGCCTACTGAGAGCTGCGGGAATGCTGTCACAATCAAACTGGTTTTTTTGTTGTTGTTGTTTTTTTGCTCGCTAGCAGAAGTCGGTCTAAACCGACAGCCGCTCAGGCCACGTCTAACGTTTGGTGTGAGGTAGACCGCTGGTCTAACTCAATTTTGTTCCGTTTGTTAGGGGGCACAAGCAGACATTCCTAAATATGTCAAATATAATTTCTTTCTTTTATTTAAAAAATGTATTATCATTATCATTATCACAGTTTGATCGATCCGGGGTGGAGATACAGTAGATACAAGAGGTCTGCGGACGTAGTGTATGGAAGTCGCCAGCAGTTACGACCAGCTCACTCTGTATTTAAGAAGGGGACCGACTCACATTGTCTGTTGCCACGCCGGTCAAGAGCAGTGACAAATCGAGGCCTATGTATTTTGTTTATACTTATAAGAAATGCTAAGAATGCTAAGAAGAAAAAATGCGACCTTTAAACTGAAATGTGTGTTTTCATGCCTGACTGAGAATATTTTTAGGCAAGAAAATACAATTTGCTGCTTTAAGAACTAAAACAGTTGATTGTCCAAAAGAAAGAAAAACAATTGTTCATGCAAAAATACAATCCGAATACGTGATTATTCGATACAACTTTGAGTAGGCTACTGGAATGCTAAAATATTCCTTAGCTGCAGCCCTAATCGAGGTCGCTGACCCGGAATCAAACATGTGCCGTCTGCACGAAAGACAGCAACAGTTAACACTACGCCACCCTCCTGTTCTAACTACAATGTAGCTTAATGGCAGCGTGTACGTATACAACACACAATGACGCAGCACCCTTTTCATCCCAAACTGTGGCTGTAATCTTCCTCCTCTCCGCTCAGTTGCGTCCCCCCCCCCCCCCCCCCCCCCCCCACCCCCCCCAGCGTGGTGAAACCAAGTGAGATAGAGACTCGTGCTGAAGTGTGACTCTCCAGCACCACGCTGGCTATCATTTTCAGCCCGTTGCGTGTATCTGACAGCGCATCAGCCCGCAGCAGCGCCTCACATCTCACGCGGGCCGTCACTGGCCAGAGATGTTTACAAGGGTCGATAATGACATCAGTGATAAACAAGAAGTACCCAAACTGAGGAGCTGATAGCGTCCTACCTGTAATCGCCCCGTCAGGTCGAGTCGGGTAGATTATGATTGTGCTGCCATTACGGCTGCTGATAATCAGCCGTAATGGCAGCGCAAAGGGGATCATTTTCTACTGAAGGTGATAAAAACTTCCCCAAAAAAAATCATCAAGAGACACAATTGCCAAGGCCAGAGATATTTTGTTCTCTGAAATCAATTGAAGTCTCATCTCTTCTCATCTTGAAATCTGTATTAGAACTGTTTCCTTATAATTTACTAAAATAATTAGCTATAAATTCATGATGTGCGGCCAAATTCGATGCTAAGGATGAATGTTTCCTGTTTAGCTGTTATGTTGACCAACAAAATTCAAAGATGTGGGATTACTTTATTCCCCTTTCACAGTAAAAAGACAAATGCCAAGAAGTGGAGGGTCTCTAAAACATGAATTTATACATTATTAGGCTTTTTGACAAAATGTTCCTACAATTTCCGGTATTAGTAATAGACATTGGGACCTATATTTATTTAAATTCCCAAGTGTTGCCAGGCCATTGATGTAGGACTGCATTTATTCTTGTTGTAAATATTTTTGGGTGTGTAGTTGTAAATTACCATCATTTTTAATTGGTATACAACGCTTAATAGAATACATTGAACACTTAAATTACACATCCTAATTTAATAGTGTAATCAGTGGAAACCCAAATCATGAAATCACTGACAACTGGATTCAGAATCAGATTCAAATCAAAGTGCAAAAATGAGATCACAGGCTGATCCAACGTTTGCCAATATCATAATTTGTGGAAGTGTGCCTTATCCAGTTGCTCCACTGGATTCAGATGGGAGTAACGAGCGGGCCGGCCAACAGCATCGAAGCCTTCGTCATCCAGGAACCGCTGACACACTCGGGCCAGACGGGGCCCGCCATTGTCACTCACGTCACGTCAAGTGTTGACATGTTCCCTTTCATTTTTCAAGCAGTGTATTTATCACAGCCTGAGAAGCTAAAATGCTACCAATATGTAAAACTCAAAATAGGATTTTTTTTTCTTGTTTTGTTTATTGTTGTTATTGCCTGTAGCATCTGGCTTGTGTTGCTTACGGGGGGGGGGGGAGAAAAAAAAAAAAGGGCAAGTTCGAGTGCCAGAGGGCAGGGATTTTGGAGCATGTTGAAGTAGTTCTCGTCACCACAGGACACTGACATACCGTGTATGTGCAATTAATCTGCAATGCATTCATCATCCCCTATTCTGTGTGTGTGTGTGCATGCATGCGTGCGCGTGTGCCGAACTTGTAGCATCTCCTCTTTCCATCCTACTCCCTCTCATGCTCAGGAAGTGGACTAATGGCATTTTAGAGGACGGTGGGAGCGGGAAAGAGGCAGGGGGGGGATGGAGTTCCTTCCTGAGTGGTGTGTTGTTTGAAGATCTCTTCTATTGCAGCCTTCATACTAAACCTTCGACACCAGGGGCTTTATATGCACAAAGTACGCCGGAGCACAATTTAGATTTTCGTGCAAGCGCAAAGCTCACTGGCATGTTTGCCCATTTGCACTTTGATAAAACTGCAAAGCTAATTGAGCTCTTTTTGACATTCTTATTCTACTGACTGTAGATATTGGAGGCCATCACCAATTACAATACAAATATAAGCACAAAATACGGTATCGCTCCAAAGTGCAGATTGCAAAATCTTCCAAATAAACCCAACTGTATTGCTTCAACTCATATACAGTGGCAGTGTTTCTAACACTTGTGTCCACTTCAGATAAAAGTGCCAAATACCAGTTTGCGCCTCGGTGACGTTCTCTTGATATACAAGGCAAACTGCTAAATGCTTCTGCCTCTCCCAAAAAAAAAAAAAATAAAAAATGACATTAACGTAGCTGCTGAATGTGGATGAACTCGGCTTAACAGGGTCACCCTCAATTAACCGCCATCTTAACTCATTTTATTTGGTGTTTAATCAATTAAGCCGATTAACATTTTCATTCTGACAGGAATGATGCTCATTTACTAATTTATCATTTCACCACTTTCCACCATGTACCAGCAGCTATTTCTTATCAAGCAGGTGAATTAATCAAATTAAACTTCAAATGCTGCCATGGTATGCTTTGCAATATACAAATACAAGCTATTATATGTATTATTGTTATTATTATTATTATTGTTATGAATGCTCTACTGCTTCCAAACGGGAAAAGGAGTACTGTATGTGTCTAACGCTAACCCACTAACCGTAACACAGCCCAATCCTAAACTGAGCCCATCGTAGACCCCAACCCTAGCCCTAAACCTAAACATAAAAAAACTTCTTTGTTTCTATTTTGTACAAATGGGATACATTCGGTATTTGGAAAGGTCATCTCATTACATTGCGTGGCCTGCCCTTCCCGCGATGCAGGAGCCAATCATGTTGCAACAGGGCGTGTCCTGCCTAGAACACGAGTGGAATTCCGAATAACGCATAAAGATATCAGTTGAAATAAATTTGGTGTGGCCTTGCATCGTGACAATTCGTTGTGGTCGCTGCTGTTTTCAATTTTATATATTTTAGATTCAAAATAAAACTTTTGTGATCGTTTCACTCACGACAAAACGTGGAGCGTGTAAAGATTTCATACCATTTTGTCTTTCGTCCTGATCACGTTTCTACTGTATTGTTCATCTCTGGACTCAATACTTCAACTTGAGCTTCATGTATGTTACAACTAGTGATCAAATATTTCATATTAACACAAATCTATGCCAATCATACCGTGCATATGTACACATTAACTTTTTTTTTTTTTTTCCCCCATTTAACAGTACTATACTAAAGTTTGAGGGAAAAAAAGATAGGTAAGAAGACTACACCACTTTTTCGGTTTGCCTTTCTCTGACAAATAACTGATTATGAAGCTGTCTTGATGTCTTTTGACGTACTGTAGCTGCAATGAAACCAAGTTGTTGTTTCTTACAATAGTTATTAATAAGAGTCGTCTGCAAGAGTAACAAAGTGCGGCGGAGAAAGCGAGGAGGGAAAAGGTGAAAACGGAGACGGGGAGAGAGAGAGATGAGAGCAGAATGTTTGACATTCCACACACGCAGTGTCTCTCATAGTGTTGCTCAGTCTCTAAAGCAGAATGGAAATGATTCTGCATTTTCTCCTGCACACACACACACACACACACACACACACACACGGAAACGTGTTACGCATACATATTAGTGAAGTACACGAGTGGTAAACATATAGTGTGTTATCTCATTAGGTATTACTGGGACATAACAGTGATGGGATTAGCGTAGTGTGAATGTCGTGTGCTGCCTGATTAGTTTATACTGTATCGCTCTGTTGTGTAATTGCACTACCTTGAAACGTCTCCCATTCCCTCCAACAAATGTTGAAATTCTCCACAGGAAGGCACAGGATCGGCTTCACTTCAAGTGGTTTCAATCGACTGCCAAGTTTGTTTCTAAATGTCCACAAGATTGTTTGTGCCACACAATGCAATTCTAATCAGGAGACAAGACTATCACACAGCTTTCTCCTCTACAATCATTCTTTAGAGCTGTAAAACAACAGTTGCTCAAAAGTAGGATGGCCATATTTCAGTAGAATAGAGAAGAATTGTTGTACACTGTCAGAGAAGAAAAGTATACAATTATACATTTAGGGGTTCATTGGATTGTCACTGGAGGGATACCTTCAAAAAATACTGCTTTTGTACCCTCAACATTGGACAAATGGAAAGACACTTGGTACTGATGGCATACCTGAGGAGTTATGGAAACACATAGGAGAGGTGGCTGTGGAGTTTTTAACCAGGCTGTTCAACAGAATTCTAGCAGGTGAGAAGATGCCTGAAGAATGGAGGAAAAGTGTACTAGAGGCCATTTTTAAGAACAAGGGTGATGTGCAAAGTTGTTGGAACTTTAGAGGAATGAAGTCGATAAGCCACACAATGAAGCTATGGGAAAAAGTAGTGCAGGCAAGACTCAGGACAGAAGTGAATATTTGTGAGCGACAATATGGTTTCATGGCTAGGAAGAGTACCACAGATGCATTATTTGCCACCTCATATGGCTCCTCTCAATGTGGAGGAGCAAGAGCTCTACTCTGAGCCCCTCCCGGATGACCGCGCTTCTCACCCTATCTCTAAGGGGGACCCCGGATACCCTGCGGAGGAAACTCATTTCAGCCGCTTGTATCCGGGATCTCGTTCTTTCAGTCACGACCAGCAGCTCGTGACCCTAGGTGAGGGTAGGAACTTAGATCGACCGGTAAATTGAGAGCTTTGCTTTTCGGTTTAGCTCCTTCTTTCACCACAGCGGACCGATACAAAGTCCCCATCACTGCAGACGCTGCACCGATCCGCCTGTCGATCTCCCATTCCATTCTTCCCTCACTCGTGAGCAAGACCCCAAGATACTTGAACTCCTCCACTCGGGGCAGGTTCTCATCCCCGACCCGGAGAGGGCACGCCACCCTTTTCCGACTGAGGACCACGGTCTCAGATTTGGAGGTGCTGATTCTCATCCCCGCCGCTTCACACTCGGCTGCGAACCTCTGCAGTGAGAATTGGAGATCACGTCTTGATGAAGCCAACTGAACCACATCATCTGCAAAAAGCAGAGATGCAATTCTGAGAACCCACAACCGGACCCCCTCTACGACCTAGAAATTCTGTCCATAAAAGTTATGAACAGAATCTGTGACAGAGGGCGACAGTCAAGGACTTTAAAATACTTGGGGTCAACAGTCCAGAGCAAAGGTGAGTGTGGTAAGCAGGTGAAACAGGTGCATGCAGGTTGGTGATGTATGGCTGAGAGATGGTGGCAGTGAAGAGACAACAAGAAGCAGAACAGGAGGTGGCAGAAACGAAGATGTGGGGGTTCTCTTTGGGAGTGACCAAAAGCTTGAACGAGGTTGGTGTTAGTGTTGGTGTTAGAGAGGAGATAGGAATCAATGGAAAAGGATGACGCGCTGTGGCGACCCCTAACCGGACAAGCCGGAAGGAAAGGAAGAACTACCCTCGACACCTGACGTTTACACAAATATTGATTTGGACCCTCTTCCTGGCAGTGTATGTTGTCTTGAGCGCATCTGGTAAGATGTAGTTTGGCTTTGTAATAACTAATTGCGAGTGAGTGAACGTGAAAGTGAAAGAATATTAGTAGTGGCCGAGATTTCCCTGAGGCTGCTCTGAATTAGGTTGGCAAATATTTCCGAGGTTGATTGTTCCGCTAACAAGTTCCTTCAGTCCTGCTTTTTTTATGGCTGTGCGACAAAAGCTACTTTTGAATGGCCAATAAAGAAAAGTACGGTGTGATCACTTGAGAAGACTGTTGAAGGAAACTGAGCCTCAGTAACAATGCAATAATTGTCTGCTTTTATAAAATGAATATTTTTAACCTTTACTGGACAAGCCAATGGTGAGAGCCAAATTCACATATTGACGATGAAAGTGCGCAGTAGTTCATGTGACCCTCTTTAGGCACTTTGTACTCCTTTCACTATCTTAGATTTCCTTCTCACTGCTGTGAATATAATTAAAACAAATACTCTTGCGTTACAATATAAGCGATTCATATTACTTTCACTAAACACAGCAGTAATAGGTGACCCACTCTCTGGTTGACTGTTTAGCATCATCGGTTTAAGATCAACAATTACCATATTATTCTCTTCCTACTGGGGCTGTAATGATGCAGTAACAAAAATGAAAATTGCCAACCTCTGTCGTCTTTGAAATTGCAGAACCGCCACACGTCCCTTCCTACTCCCAGTATTTGTGCCTCCGATCCGGGTACAACCATATGAGTAGTCCACAGTGCTACCAAAATTATTATTATTATTATTATTATTATGTTTCGTTAATTTACAAAAATGTAAGCAAAGATTCAAGATAAACATCATCAGCAAGCGTCCCCCAACAGCGTGTCACGCGACTACTTTTTCCGGTGACGGCCACCTGACCGGAGTGAGCAAAACGGTGGCAAGAGCTACTGCCCTGAAACTGCAGATTCTCCAAACTCATTTAGGTCAGCAGGACAAAAAAAAAAATATCAAAGCGTGGGTCAGAACTCGAGATACAAAGCAATTATTAAAGTTGTGTGTATGTGGATGTTAAAGAGGACTGACACAGCTAGAATTGGACTATTGCAATCCAAGGTCTAGCACAAACATGGTGGATTTGATGTTCTGAAAATGTGCTGTGGTTGGCGTTAGGTCACGGGCGTCGAAAGTCAGGCTCAGGGGCCATCTGCGGCCCATTGCACGTGTTTTATTGTGTGTATTACAAAACAAAAAGTGAAATATCACACAGCCATAAGTATTCAGACCCTTTGTTCAGTACTTAGTAGAAGCACCCTTTTGAGCTAATACTGAACAAGTAATACTGGGAATGATGCAATAAGTTTTTCACACCTGGATTTGGGGATCATCTGCCATTCCTCCTTGCAGATCCTCTCCAGTTCTGTCAGGTTGGATGGTGAACGTTGGTGGTCAGCCATTTTCAGGTCTTTCCAGAGATGCTCAATGGGGTTTAAGTCAGAGGCCTGGCCGGGCCATTCAAAAACAGTCACAGAGTTGTTCTGAAGCCGCTCCATTTTCGGTATTTTAGCTGTGTGCTTAGGGTCATTGTCTTTTTTGAAGGTTAACCTTTGGCCCAGTCTGAGGTTCTTTCCGTACCCACTGTGTATGTATATCTATATATATATATATATATATATATATATATATAGATATACATACACAGTTGACCTACAGCATATTGAATTGGTTTTAGCACATTTCATAAACACAAGGTGACGTGGGCTCCTTTTTTTGAGACATCCTCGCATTAGGACATATCACGATAATAACACACATTTAGAAGAACAGAATGCATCAGCCTTTGTACAAAATCCCATATGCGCCCATAAACAAGTATTACTGGAAAATATGAATCGATATCGACCCTCCAAAGTCCAGCATGTGTTCTGTGAAGCGAGTTGACTTCCAGGTTGTACTGATTTCAAATCTATTCCCGTGGGAAATAATTCAAAGTGAATTTGCTTGGATCCAGGCTCAAACATCGAATAGGTGTTCAGGCAATATTTGAAGTCATGTTAACTTTTCTTAACCGTCATAAAAGTGTCACGAGAAGTCCAACACTGCATAATAAAACTATATTAAAGTAAAACTACTCAGCCTTTTAAGACACCTGCTAGACGCACCCGAGAGGAAACAGCAATGTATTTGTCACCTTGTGGCGTGTGTATAGCTATTGTCGGAACTCCTGCACTGTACATTATAGTATTCGCGTTGTGTGTCTGTGAAAAACAAAAATAGAGAAAAAGCACACTTGTGGTGTTAATCCTTGAGGTGAGCTCAAGTTTTAGACATGATGGTTTGATAGCTAGTCAACATCAAAGTTTTGTAGAATGTTTGGTTCAACTCGAAATGGTTCCACGTTTGGGGCATTCGATGTTTGAGGTCCCACTGTATAGGATAAGGTCCCGATGATGGTCAAGATGAAGGTTGCTGCTGGTCTCTGGGGCAGGCAGACATCTTGGCTCGTTTTTGTTGCTCTCCTTTTTGCTCTGTTCATCCATTTGAAGAGGAAAAATGCTGCTTTGTCAGCAGGTCAGGTAGATGTTTTTTTTTCTCCTTCAGCACACCCCAACACGCTCACACACACACACACACTAAAAAACAAAAAGTGCACACCAAAAGGCGTACACACACACATAATCTCTCCTTTGTCCTCATTTTCCTCTCTCTCTCTCTCTCTCTCTCGCTCTCTCTCTCTGAGCATGAAGGCAAACTCAGCAGACCTCCAGGCTGCCAGAGTGCAGATGCATTCTGGGTAATCCTAGGTGCAAGGGAAGATGAGAACTAAAATGGGTGAAACCTCACAAAGTTCCGCTCTTGCTGCTGCTGTGTGTTACACAACACTTGTCTGTATCCCCCAAAGCTCGGTTTACATCAGCAGAAAGAGGAGATACAAAATGAAGAAAGATGAGGGAATACCGAGGGTGGCGGGCAGAGCCGAGGAGAATTTGAGAGTGTCGTCAGTCTGCTTTTATCTCAGCCATGATTAAACCTTGTTCCTTTGTGACCCAAAAAGTCAGCAGGCGGAAACTTCAGAGAATTCCACCTCCGTCCCATTGCCTTCAGCGAGGGAGTGAAAGCGAGAGGAGACATCAGAGGACTAAAAGGGAGAGTGAGCAGAGGCTTAAAAAAAAAATCAAAATAGACACCGTGTTCCCACATCATCATCAGACATGTAGCTGTTCACGCAGCCGAGTGGGATGAGAGAAGTCTGGGCGTCGAACACACACATGCAAATTTCAAGTGTCTGTGTACATGCATGCGCCTTTAAGATTGCGTGCGGTGTCGGCAAGTCTCGAGTGTGAGTATCTGAGCGTGAGCTGTGGGTGACAGCAGCTCCTGCGTGAGCCTTGTCGTCGTGTTTGTGTTTTCCCGGCATCGCATTAAAAGCGCCGTTCCCACTTGTAAGTTTACCGTACGAATAAAACAAAACAAACACAAAAATAAACGTACAAAATGATCACTTCAAAATTCTGCACAATAGGTGGAGCACAATTGCTGAATTGCGATACAGCAGTGGGCCACTGTATAATGTTTCCGGTTCAGTTAGATTTGCAAGCCGTGATTTGGTTGGCATTTTCCACCTTGTGTGTATTGGCACTTCGTTAATAAAAGGGGGAAATTACGACATTGGTATGGTTTCACAACCGTGCAGGAAGTATAAACTTGACGGAACGAGTCGCTGAACAAATGATCAATTTGTTCATCAAATCTCACTGTGCTGAATTCTCTCTGAATTCAACGTTGTATAATAAGGTCGTCAAATAATGGCTTTGAATGTTTACGCTCTCCCCACAGAGTGCGGCAGCTGCTCCGAGTCCCATCCTCGGCAGCCTTCCCCCAGGGGACGGCATGCCCGTGGGCCCGGTCCCTCCGGGGTTTTTTCAGGTGAGCGCTTTCAAACATTGCGTGCCAGTTGCGTATCGATGAACTGTCTTTATCAGACGCGCAGATCAATAACCGTTACTGGCCTTCCTCGAGCCACAGCTTCCCAAAAAGTCACTGTTGAGTTTTCCGTCTCCGTAAAAAGATCAGATGAGATGCTTTCTGTCAGCTGTCGGAAGTACAAAACCTAAGTGGTCGCTACCTCGATCGGATTCGGTGACTTTCTTGTTTTGCTTGGTGACTAAATTAGCTCAACATTTAAGTGCAATATAGGTGGGGCCCCGACAGCTTATTGGCCCTCGTATCTGCTTCATTCTTTAGCTTTAACCCATCCATGCTTCAAACTTTGGAAGAACAGTTTGGGGATGGCCTTTTTTTTTTTTTTTTTTTTTTACGGCTTGCTTGGATGAGATTGGTGTGGAAGAACTTGCACTGAACCTTCAACCCATCAAAGTCATTTGCCAGAAAAATGGCGAGGCGGACCCTTTCAAACGCAAGCAAGCGCTCTGTGGCCCTCTCGTGGTGCATTCTAAAATGACTTCTTGTCGCCGAGCAGAGCTGGACTGCATTAGTGTGAGAGTTGTTTCTGTTATTGAGGTTAACTGAGTCAATCAAATACAGTAATTCAAAAGAATTGTGCAGCACAGTGGACTGCTGGACAACAGATATGAAATATAAAGTATACAATGTGCACTACATTAACAGCATTTATTTTTGTCATAATGGTCATGGTTCATGTATCAGTGTATTATGGATAAAGATCGGATGCTAACATTTATTGTAATGGTTTTTGGTATCCAATTCAAAATACCGAAGATACGGAAAAGGCAGTATGTAGTCGTTTTAGCGGTTGAATATTGTGCTGCATTCATTTGTGGCCTCTCAGAGATGTGGCAGAATGACAAGCACACTATTATTAAAAGCTCATGACACTCCAGTGTTGTCATTCTTGGTTTTGTTTGTCTTGTTTTAGCTTTATTCGTCTTCTCTTCTGCCTTGTTCTAGCCTTTTATGTCCCCTCGATACCCGGGAGGACCCAGACCGCCCCTCAGATTACCCAATCAGGTACGAAGCACGTCGCAAACACACCACCGGCGGGGAGAAAAGGTCATCAGCGCTTGGCGGCGGTGAACCGTAGTGATGGATCATCTGTTGTCTGCAGGGGCTTGGCGTCGTGCCAGGAAGTCAGTCGATGTTACCCAGTGGCATGGACCCCACACGACAACAAGGTGGGCTCAGATAGATCAATGCATGGCCGGATGGACGGTTCTGAGTCTTTCTGCGTTGTAGGACACCCAAATATGGGCGGGCCGATGCAGCGGATGACGCCACCGAGGGGCATGGTGCCGCTCGGGCCCCAGGTGCGTGCGCGTGTGCGCCCTCTGTTAGCGACTCCGCTAGAGTCTTACACACTGTTTTGGTGGCCTCGTCTTTGTAGAGCTACGGAGGAGGGATGAGGCCGCCGCTGAATGCGCTGGTTGGGCCCGGGATGCCGGGCATCAGCATGTAAGTGTTACAACTGAGGTTTCAAAACTAAGAATAATAACCAATTCAATTCAATCTTGTACAAGAAATATATAGAAATCAATGTTTTTCTGGAGTCCAAGGCCCACAAGACTACATTTTGTGTGTTTGTGTGCATTCCAGGGGGCCAGGCGGTGGGAGACCGTGGCCAAATCCTCCAAATTCAAACTCGGTGAGTGTTCGACGAATGACACACACCTGTTATTTCTTACATTTTTGCTTCATCTTAACGTTTTTTTTTTTCAACATGACTTTGACGCATTTGTTTCATATCTTTCAGACTCCTTATTCGTCTGCGTCTCCGGGCAGTTATGTGGTATGTGGTACAGTTCATCCCTAAAATACAATAGAAATGTATTTTTTGCAGATACATTGGAAATCTCGGGTGTTTCACCCTGAGTCAAGATGCAATTCGGAAAAGAAAAAGAAACATGGAAACAAAGTCAAATAGTCCTGTAAAGGAAGATGAACCTTGTTGGTTTGTCTGTGAAAACAATTCCTCGATAGCAAAGGTACACAGCGATCCACGCGCACGTACGCTTTAGTCATGCAAATCGATTGTTGTGAATCCTGGTGATTGTGTGCATTTGTTGATTAGTGCGCTATTGTTCAGACTTGACGGGTTTTCTGTTTTGGAAGCAGAGCTACAGAATATCCTTGTCTACCGCTGGCTTAATTGAGCTTAATACTACTAGCACGGAAACCGATTCTATCATCCGATTCAAAATAAATGATGACTCACGGAACCGATCGATCATTTGCTAATTCTGGTCAAAGTCAAGTCAAATGATGCCCATCGCTAAGTCAGACAAATATACTGAAGTGGTTGTTATAGCACTTGTAATTGAAATTTCAGGGACCTCCAGGAGGAGGGGGACCGCCCGGGACCCCGATCATGCCAAGTCCAGCAGGTAATGTCGATGTGCATGTGTGCCACTGCGTCCTTTTATCACCGTTCTGCCATTTCCCCCAACAGATTCAACTAACTCCGGTGACAACATGTACACTATGATCAGCGCAGGCCCCCCAGGTAGCAGTCGACCAAATGTGAGTGCATTTCGATTCTATTACGTCTGTGTGAACTTGGGTTGAATTCACTCACTGTTCGTTTTTCTTTTCCCCTAATACGAACGGATCTTCTCTTTGTGACCTGAGCGTTGCTTTCTGCCGTGCGTGCGTGCGCGTGCGTGTGTGTGTCCTCAGTTCTCCATGGGTGCAGGAGGGGACGGCCCATTAGGGGGAATGGCGGGAATGGAGCCTCATCACATGAATGGATCATTAGGTACAAGAACGAAGGGATCTAATTTGTCAAATCATTAGTAGAAAAATATGTTAACGAGGCATGTGCTGTACTTTACTCAGGGTCGGGTGATATGGACAGTCTCCCAAAGGTAAGATAAGAATGCATATTGTATATCTTGGCAATTGCTCTTTATAATCGGTCTCGTCGTGTTTATGCAGAACTCTCCAGGCAATCTGAGTATGAGTAACCAGCCGGGAACCCCCAGAGAGGACGGAGAGATGGCCGGAAACTTCCTTAACCCTTTTCAGAGTGAAAGTGTGAGTTTGTCAACGGCAGCGGCCAATCGGTGATGCTGTCACGTAAAAAAAAAAAAAATTTTAAAATGCAACAAGCACAGAAGTTCCACTCCACTTTCATCGCAGTAAAGTCGACCACGAAAAAAAATCTTTCGTCGTTCGACCCTTGAGGTCACTTCTGAAGGGGAACTGGCTATTCAAATAAAATCGACTTGACTCTGACGTAACAATTACTCACATTTTAAAGATCAAACTATGTCAGATAAAACTGTATTCCATTTAAGATGTTGACAGGATGTCTTTCCCTGCGCAGTATTCTCCAAACATGACCATGAGCGTGTGAAGACAAGGCCGGCAGCTTGTTCGCTTGCCTGCTCCCGACCTTCGACAAAAAGCAAAGGATCACATCTGATGTCACGTCGACCTGTGACTCCTCCTCCTCTTCCTCCTCCTCCTCCTCCTCCTCCTCTTCCTCGCCCTCAACCTCCCCAATCAGGACAGCGACCCAGGCCTTCGTCCCAACACCGCCCCGCCTTCCCCGATGTTTGTCTCATCATTCCAAATAACCAGTTGGCCACACTCATCGGTTCCTCTTCGGCAACTATGCGACTGTACAAAGGAACAATTCAAAGACATGGGGGGGGGGGGGGGGGCGGGGGGGCTTGAGTGTATTGGTGTGCGGACCTTTCAAGCTCAAACAGACAGACGGCCAGCATCCTATTTATTTGAAAGTTTCAAGACATTGCCGATGGTAAACTTTACTGTAACTGGTTCTCGCCATGGACTTTTTTTTTAAATTTATTTCCTAACAATTATATCTGAAAGGAGAATTAAGGACACATTACAATCACATTTCCATAAGGTTTATTTATATTCTGCAGATTTTTATGAAGCCTTTTTTTTACATTTGTGTTTGTCCACCACTAACACTGTGTACTAAGAAACACGGCACACAAATATCTGGTTTTTTCATTTCGAATTTCAAAAAAAAAAACGCCTTAAGGTAGACGGACGGAATCAAATATTGACTTTTCTTTGATAATGAATAACTTTTTTGAATGTGGCCCCTGTAATGTGTTCTTTGCACTTTGATGCCAAATCATCTCCAATATTTCCTACACGTTGCTTAATGGCTGGTTGCCTATTTGCTTTGGGTTCAAATATGATTAAATAATAAAGAAATAATACCGTTGAGTTATTTACAGTTATGAAAATTAGGGTTGGAAAATTCCAACTCCTCATCCGCTCAAACTGTGACATCAGTGTGGACTAAAAGAAAGGTTGGCGCAGAAAGTGGGATTGTTCCCAATTCCTGATTTTTGATGTTTTATTTATCGTGTGCAAAAGGTCCACGTGCCTGTGAACATCCTCCTTCCGCCTTCCTAACTGCAAATTGTACAGCCCACAAATGTAGCTCCCCGTCTTCTATGTGTATTTGATATTATGGTCCATATTATTGAATGAAAATGAACGGATTTATGCCGATGCGATGTGACAATTTAACGGCGATAACTTTATTTGTGGTTCTTTTGTAAGTATGAAGCCATAGGTGGGATACAAGATGACACATTTGTAAATTGGACCATGTTTTGGTGGCAGTACGTTGAACTCCATTTGTGTTGTGTTCACTTCTCTCTTATTTTCATTTGGTTTTTTTTTAAATTCTTGTATTCAGTTTTTGTAAATATAAGGAGAACTATTTCATGGTTTTGAATATGCTGGTATAAATCTTCTCTTCCCTCAGCTGACGTCTCATGTCTGTTGTCGTTTGTCTCTTGTGTGTTTCGCGACCAAGCGACACATTTTCCCCGCTGAATTGCGACTGCGCCGTTGTACGTGTGACCCGAATTGAACAGAGGGTACCTCGTATAGAACAGCTGGAGACAACAACAAAAAACGAGCAGACAAGATGTGAACATGGAACAGGAAAACTTGACAAAACATGACATCAGTTCAATAATCCAAATACTAACGAATCCAAATAAAGTCAACCAAAACACAGATCATGACAGGTAATGACACATCTTGTTGCTGTTTGTATCGGAACACCCCACTAATCATAGCACGCACTGAATTCATTTTCCCAAGAAAAAAAAAACTACACAATGTGTATTTAGCAATTTGGCCTTTGATTCAAAATCACGTGAATGTTACCACTGTTCCAAAAAGTAAAGTTTGGTTCTCTTGTCTCTTATATTGTGTAAAAAAAAAAAAGCAAACGTCTATCATTTCATAAAGTTCCATTTGTCTGTTCCCACATCCAGTACCGTACGCATGGGCAACCGTCTGTCCGTTCATAACAACACATAACGTAAACATGTTTGTGGAAGCGTCTTTACACAGATCAAATATGATTTCAACTATTAGAGCACACGGAATATTTGTCTTGAGGTACTTCGTGGCAAAGGTCATTCCAATAGAGTATAGAGAATCATTTCGTTGGAAATTTACCAGGGCCGTACGCGGCCAACTTTCCATACAAGCGGCCAAGTTTTGAGTTTTGTCGAGTTTTTTTTTCTCGTGTTTGTCACGCATGTGATCGATCCACTCTTACAGCTTGCTTATTTCTTTATTTTTCCAACGTCAAATTGATCTCAAATTTTCGCTCAAATTTTGCTTGACACTTTGTCTCTCAACCCTAACCCTATTCTTCAGCTTAATAGATGCTTTCACACTTAACGCTTAACTTCATATTTTGTTGCACAAGCCCGCCAGGCAATCACTGCAATCAATATGCTTCTGTAATGAGTACATTTTTGCGCCCTCCAAAAAAACGGACCTTGGCGAATTCCACATTCGCCTTGAAAAGAGAGTCGGTGGGAACAACAGTCGTACTTCGACCTAAAGAGACATACCTTTTTACAAATCGATTTGTTGGCGCATGCTCTCATATTTTTATATTCATGACCAGCCTGTTCAATTCAATAATGGATGAAATGCACAGACAGATACATGTGAGAGAAAAACAAAGAGGAATCCTTGTCTTCGAATATGTCACAAACAAGAAGCATCTTGTGTTGTCAGCATGAATTTGATCAGAGGTGCTGAAAAGCGAGCTATAAAAGTAGAAGATGAAAAGGTGTAGTGCCATTCATTACTGTAACTATTCAGCATTTCCATAAACCACTCACTTTTTACACAAACGCTCGGCAAGCGGGAGTCGATCGCATAATGGCTGCGTGAGAATGAGTTGTAGGAATCACGACAACGACAATCATCCAAGCAATCCTTTCCGTCTGATGCTGCAGCATAAAATATCCATTTTCCGGAAATCTACGGAGACATACAAGCAGATCCAAAAGACACCGACAAGGTTTTGTGGAGAGTTCGTTGGTTCCCTTGTTTGTTGGAGTTCCTCCAAAAGATTGTTTAGTTCGAATATCATCATAACACATCACACTAAAAGAACATTTCACAATGCCGGCGATCGGTGGCTCGCCCCACTCCTCCGAGGCGCAAACCTGAAGACATGACCACAAAAGTGTGGCCAAAGGTTTCCCGTAGTCACGTGCACGTGTGGATGCCCTTACGTGTATGGACGACCACAGCAATCGGATCACATTTAGTGCTGAGGAGCTCAAATCCGGAGATTTGGATCATTTGAACTTCAAAAAGGTCTCAAACGACGAACCATTGAACAAACTAGCCCTTGATTCATTTGACAACCGATTAGTTGTTGATTCATCGGATAATTGTTGCACCTCTAATTGTAATACGACTTCCGTCTTTTTGTGTTCTTTTAATTTGATTTAATGAAGCTTTAAATAAGGCCTCGTGTCTTTGAGCAAAAAAAGACGTCCCTCTTTAAATCTTCAAGCGCATCCTACCACATTTTTGTATTCACGATCAGCCTGGTAGTTCCATGGACCGATTCTAATCTTCGTTCATTTGTTGACAGATACATATGATAAAAAGGTATGTCATACACAGTATTTTAATGTTACAACCAAGAAACAGAAAGGTGCAGAACTGATAAAACGATGAGAATCATCTGCAAGTTGGAGTATGTGAAATGGACAATCAAACTTGGGAAATGGGATATCGCGCCACAAGGCCGAGGAGAGACACGATGCGACGGTGACGATCCGTCGTAGGCTCGCTCTCAAAGATGTTTTTCTCCCTTTTATTGGTTCTCTTCTGGACACAGATCTGAAAGAGAAAGAAGCCTCGAAGGTCACAGGCGACCGTGTCAAGGTCGGTGAGACAGGATGGGAAAAGCATCGTACCGGTGCCGTTTCCAAAGTGCAAATCTCGGCTGAATTTGAGGCAAGCGGCCTGTTTCTTGAAAACCTCCAGTTGAGCGTCATCGAGTCTTCCCGATCTTGCTGTTGCACAAATAGACGAGTTTATGATGTCACGACGTACCTCTTTGTCAAGCACCTTCAATTTGGAGTTAACTCATTTGGTGTGGAGTAAATAGTACGGGACACACTCACTGAAGAGGACAAAGAATCTGCCTTTCAGGGGTTTGGAATGAGGGATCTTCAGTATCATGTTGTCAATCAAGAGGAGGCAGTCAGGACACGTCTTCAGGTATCGCTCAGCATGTATTTCCTCAGCGGTACTGTAGTGAGCTATAAGAAAAGAATCGTGTACTTGCGCTTCATATTGACTGAAACGACTGGAACTGGTCAGCATTTCAAATCACTGGCCACCAATCGGGCGTCCATCCCCAAATCACGGTGTCGGGGGAATCGCGACGACGACAATCGGAACGTACTTACATTGTACATTTGCAGAGCTGCTCGGAAAAGCGGAAGTGACGTTATCAAAAGAGCAGTTTCCAGCTCTGACGGGGAGAAAGTAAAGTCGTAAGGTTATCGTTATCCATTTGGCAAACGAGAGCGAAACGACAAAGTTACATTCTGTCTGTCCAGGTCATCGTGAAGTTCTCACTGTCGGGCACAGGTGAGAGTTCAATCCAGGAGCTGCTGACTGTTTCGAGTTCATCCAAGTAATCCTGATTGTCTGATGTTCCAACACAAAATATCCATTTTCCAGAAATCTATGGAGACGTACACACAAATCCAATTTTCCAAAATATTTGTTTAGTTGTGGATTTCAGATCCAATATGAAAATAACACATTTCACACATTTCAGTTTTCAGTTGCCTCTAAATGTTCATGTATATTGACTGCATGTCTAAACAATGACGCGGTTCTTCTCGAGCAATTCCGAGCCGATGATGCCTTTTATACCACACACCAGCTTCCGGTCATCCAGAGGGACGACAAGTTCTTCACAGTTCAAATCAGACGAAGACGTCAGAGAGGAAAGAGCCAGCAGACCCAAACAAAAGTGACCAAACATGATGAGATGTCGAATGACAACTGCTGAGCGCAGGAAAACTAACTGTCCACGGATGCAAAAAAGAGAAGCATTTATATGAGCGAGAGACAGAGAGAGAGAGAGAGAGAGAGAGAGAGAGAGAGAGATTCTTCTTGTGCAAGCACAGATTTAGGACCTGAGAGTAAAATTGACCATTTCTGTTTGTGATCTTTGATTGTTTTAATGATATTGTATTATTAAGACACACACAAAAACAAATCTAACTTTCAACCGCGGGGCATATTTAGAGAAACACCCGTTTAAAAGAATTGACATCAATGGGCAATTCCATTTTGAAAATGAACGTTTCTCCGTTCCTCTTGGATTCACACTTATGGAGATGAGCTGCAACATTGGAACGCAAGCAGCTCATGTTTGTAAGCGGTACACTTCAAATGGTGTTGATGGCGTAATAATTCACAGGAATCGAAAAGTCTCTTCTGGTCCAGGGAGTTTCGATACTGCAAAGTGTTGTAATTTCCCAAAACCACAATGACCTTTTTTTTGTCATTGCATATTAGCGTACAACTTAATAACGCACCCACAAACATCACACCGCACATATATACACGTTAAGTGCCGATACCTGAAAAAATATTTGTACTTCCTTACTTCTCGTGGTGTAAAGAGATAAATGTAATATACAAAGCTGCGGCCCTCCACGGGTTCTGGAAGACCTTTGGATGCAGAAGTCAGAACGCAAAGAGAGACAGCCAACCTAAACAAACGTGAACAAACATGATGAGATGTCATGATGACATCTGGACATGACAAACAAAAAAAGCAAATTATTTTACATGACTAAGCTCAACGCTTGGGTTTTACAGATCTCTGAAATTTGGGATTAGACATCCAATCAAATTAGGAATGGTGGACTTGAAAGATATGCGGATAAACACAAACGGTGAACACACATTTACAGTATTACACTTAATCGGACTTTTTTGACTATCCACAAATAAACAAAGTTCAGATGATTCGCTGCACCCGTGATATGATCGACACGGCCGTTTACCTTTTTTTTTAAATTTCCTAATTGGATCTGCAAGAGGCGGCACGGTGGCCGACTGGTTAGATCGTCTGCCTCACAGTTCTGAGGACCGGGGTTCAATATGGAGTTTGCATGCTGTCGATGTTACTCACGTCTCACTCACGTTTCTCGCATAATAATTCATCTTCTTTGAACCTTTTCTCTCGCCCTTGCGGTCACTGCGGTTGCGGTTGCGGGAGCTCGCAAACTGGAGCTTGTCACGGGTGACTTGGAGCGAGACGCGGCGTATACAAGGCACGCGTACCGTAGAAAAAACAAGCATTTACATTCACACCGCCTTTGTAATTCAGTCTCCAATTAGCCTAACGTGAACATTTTGGGAATGTGGGAAGAAACCGTAATAATAATCCGCTGAGAGAACATGCATGCCCACTTACAAAGATTTGGACATTTTAAACGGATACCTACCTAAAAATCAATTCAAGTTGTCAGGGTCCTGTTCAGTTCCAAAGTCCGTATTTGCCTAATATATGATTGGGCCTCTTCTGGCATTTATGGGCAGAAGTCTTCCTGCTGTCGGCGTTGCATCCAGTTGTCTTCAGACGTCTCGTCATGTTTGCGGGTTTTTGTTTCGGTCTGCTGGCTCTCTCCTCGCTGAGCGCCGCATCGGAAGCGACCTGTGAAGAGCTGCTCGTACCTGTGGACGACCTCGACCTGGTATAATTTGTCAATGTAGTCATTTGTGTTTGTCTTTTTGAAGGCTCCACGATATCAATTGCTTTTGGTTCTGTGCGTATGTTTCCATAGGTTGTTGGAAAATGGATATATTATGCTGGAACATCAGACAATAAGGATTACTTGAATAAACTTCAAACAATTTCCAGCACCTGGATGGACGTGACCCCGGTGGCCAACACTGATAATGTCACATTAACATGGGGGGACAAAGTGTAACTTATTCTTTTCATTCTCACGTTACTGTTAAGAAAAGATGAATCGAGGAAATTGGACTCTAACTGGTTGTTGAAGACCTTTCACCTTGAATCCAAAGGTGGGCGCGCGTCCCCTCTGGGTGGTCCCATTGGAGTGGTTGTCGTTGCCAAAAAAGACTGCGAACTAAAAAGAGTCCAGTTTTACGGATTACCATGACCTGGATGACTAAGAATCTACCGAGACAAAATAATCATTGTGATTTTACTTTCTCCTTACCAGAGCTGGAAAGTGCATATTTGAAATCAATACTTCAACTTATTCAAACTTATCGGCAACGGTGGAGTGTAAGTACATTCTGATGTAGTACTAATTCACATTCAATTTCACACAGCCAATATAATACGTTGTTTGTCCGCAGGCATTAATTACCGTTACCTTTTATTATATTAAATAAGAGGACACTACATTGTTTCATGTGCATATCTTATACGAATACCTATTACAGTGGAGTTTGGAAATTGTGTAAAATCCTTTTCAACCTCGAGTATATTCAATTGAATACAATACAAGGACAAGATATGTACTGTTCAAATTGATGAACGTTATTGGGGAATCTGGGGAAATAATCTGCATGTAAGCGGCAAGACCGAAAACACACATTGAATGCCCGTGACCTTCGATCTCTCAGGTGGCACTGCATTACAAAGATGTGAAAGATATTGCCACGTGATCTCAGGAACACTTCAGAAAACAATTGTCAGTTAACACAGTTCGTCGCTACACCTACAAATGCAAGTTCAAACTCTACCATGCAAAGCAAAAGCCATATATCAACAACACCCAAAAACGCCGGCCAAGCTCTTCTGAGATGGACAGAAACAAAGTGGAAGCATATGCTGTGGTCTGACAAGTCCATGTTTCAAATTGTTTTGGGAAATCATGGATGTTGTGTCCTCCAGGCCAGAGAGGAAAAAGGATCATCCGGATTGTTATCAGCGGAAAGTTCAAAAGCCAGCATCTGTGAGGGTCTGGGGGTGTGTTAGTGCCCATGGCCATCTGTCAAAGCACCGTTAAGGCTGAAAGAGACATACAGGTTTTGGAGCAACCGATGCTGCCATCCAAGCAACTTCTTTTTAAGGGACGTACCTGCTTACTTCAGCAAGACACATTTTGCACGTTATATCAGCAATGTGGTTTCGTAGTAAAAGAGTACGAGTACGAGACTGGCCTGCCAGCAGTTCAGACCCATCTACCATTGGAAATCCGTGGCGCATTATGAAGCGTAAAATACGACAACGGAGACTCCTGGACTGTGAAACAACGGAAGCTATTGTCAAATAAAAATGGGAAATATTTCCACCTACAAAGCTTCAACAATTAGTTTCCTCACTTCCCAAACGCTTATTGAGTGTTGTTACAAATAAAAGGTAATGAAACAAAGCAAGAGGTAAACATGCCCTTGTCCCAGCTTTATTTAAATGTGTTGTAGGCAACCCATTCAAAATGAGTGCATATTTGACACAAAACAACAATCAAGTTTGAGTTTGAACATGAAATATCTTGTCTTTGCAGTCTATTCAATGAAAAGGATTTGCAAATCATTGTATATATTTACCCCCCTTTATTCCCATTTTCAACGGAATTGTGGTTTGTAGTTCACTACAGCTCTTCTAACGAAACACATCATGAGCGATACCTGAAGACGTGTCCGGACTGCCTCCTCTTGTTTGAAAATGTGACAATGAAGAGCCTTCATTTGAATCCCATAGAAGGCAGATTCCTCATCCTCTTAAGTGAGTCTGCAATTGTCTCTTACCGTTTACTCCACACCAAAATGAGAAAATCCTTCATCATCGCCAATATACTGCATTTTGCACAAACTCTCTCTGCTTCATTGCGACATCATCCTTTTCTGTGTGCAACAGCGAAGTCTGGAAGACGAGATGATGCTCAACTGGAAGTTTTCAAGAAACAGGCCGCTTGCCTGAACTTCCAAGAAGAATTGCACTTTGGAGAGAGCACAGGTAAGACGCTTCCATTTGGGTCTCACTTGGACCCAATCACCTTTGACCTTTTAAGGCTTCTCTCTCTTCCAGATCTGTGTCCAGAAGTGACTGTTCCTCAAGAAAACCAACAATAAACCATCATTTTTTATGCAGATAGTACGAAGGAGATTGGCTGCGTACTTTGTTTTTTTTCCACCACAATGACACTATTTGATGTTTGGGTTGTTGATATATATCAAATCATATATGTGTAACTAAACGATATACATATATTTTGCTTTTGTCAAGACACCAGCCATAAAGAAAAGAACATTTGAGCGAGTTCGGCTTCAAACAACGTCGTCATGCTCGTTAGCGTAGCATACACAGGAAGTCAGCTCTCAAGTTTTCCGGGTTCGATCATGTGATATTCCACGTAGAGCGGTTTGGATGGTGCGTGTCTACAAATCAACTCAGCTGTAATCATTTCATGCAATTCAACACATTATTTGAACCTATCAAGATCTACATCCTTTTGCCACCGAGGCATCCGTTTTCTACCGCTTGCCCCGTTCAAGTTGCCAAGTGAGCCCGAGCCTATCCCAGCTGATTTGGGTTCGAGAGCCGAGGCATGCGCTAGGCCCAGTCGGCAGTCGGCAGTCGGCAGTCGGCAGGTCAATTACTTTTGGATTACTCCAATAGCAATAGCTTCTGCAAGCGAGCCTTTGGTCACCACACACTACACCTGACCGCCATGGCCACGCCTTGATATGCGCATGTATGTAATAGGTATGTACAGAAGACGTAAGCCCAGATGGCAGACATTTGACATCGAGCCCCACTTCCAGTTTTGTCTCCAAAGGCAGGCCCGTCGGCACCGGTTCCCTCACCTTTGCCCCGTTTGCATTGGGTTATCTTAACTTGGTCATAAAATATTGATTGGACTGACAAAATCAAACATTTACTTTGTAATGCAGAACATGCAAAACGCGAACGTTGAACTTAAAGGGCTTCGATTTTCTGTTTTTCCTTGAACAAAGCGTGTCATTTGCTTGCTGAACTTTGATATCAAATGTTGTCAACTAATTTTCACAGCAAGTTGCTTGATGGAATCGACTTCACGCAGGCCTTTCTGCAGCCCACTTCGTTTGTGTTAAAATATTACGACAAGCGTTTTGAAAATTATTTTCAAAAAAGCCAACAGAGAGAGAGAGGGATTGCTTATAATTCATGCTTTTAGATTGACTTATGTAAAGACACTGTTAGTGGAAGTGACAAGTGGAAAAGGCTGTCCAGGCTATCTGTGTCCAGATAAAGGCACAAAAAAAATAAAATAAATAAATAAAAAATAAAATAATTAATTAAAATAAATAAAAAATCTAGAATTGCATTTGACCATAGGGACACGTCGGGAAGCCACAACTGGAACCTTCCGTTGACACGTCGGGATTCAAGGATCCCCCCTATTTGTGATGGGGACCCTGGTGGTGGGGGGGGGGGGGGGGGGGGGGGGGGGGGGGAGGGGGTCTAGAAACTGTTTCACAACACATCTCTTTTTAGGGTGCTTCTTGGAGGCAGCCTCTATTCATTCGCTGTCAGGTGGTTGTTACATAACAGCATGACTAGGACAAAAGACCCCTGGTGACTGGACATCAATTGTGAGGGGTTTTGCATCAGGATGTGTGTGTGCGTGTGTGTGCGTGTTCCAGCCCTCTGTTATACAACACATCAGTGAGGGACAACTTGCAGGCAGCCTTCGTAACGTCATTGCGCTCGGCGGTGGTCCGGTGTCTTCAGCCATGTCCGCACAGTTGCTGGTCGTCGTGCTCGCCTTCACCTCCTTGAGTGCTGTGGCTGAACCGGCTGCACCTGACTGCAAGGAGCTTGTGAAACCTCTGCAGCTGGACAACCACAGCCCGGTGAGTATTTGAGTGCGTTCCAAACCTGAATAATGTGGAGTGTTGTACAGTCATGCTCAAAACCTGGGGTGCCAATGTTTTTAGCCAGGCTGTATATATTTGTATAAACAAAAACACTTCTTTCATTATTACGGCATTTAGCAAATAGAAATAATTTTGATAATCCTATTTGACTTAAAATAGGAAAAGTTAAGTCTGATTTTATGTCAGACAGTCAGGAAAAACAAGCATTATGTTCCATTTTATACAGTCATGGCTAAAGACATTAGCACCCCCGGGGGGGCCAATGTTTTTAGCCATGACTATATTTCACAATATTATTATTTTTTGTTTTAATCAATGTTTTAAATGTATTTTCACTTACGGAACAGTCTTAAGGTAAAGTCATCATTGCAACCATGCACTCTCAGTAAAGAAACAATGAGCAGCCACAACAATAGTTGTGTATGCACTTTACAGTAGTGAAGTAATGCAGTATTGCGCTGAAGAGTAATGCTGTGCCTAGCGATTTACTTTACTGATCTCTGGAGCAAAAACACTTTAAGTGGAAACCCCAAAAGTAAAACGCTATGTGATCTGAGATTCTGCTTTCCTTAAAAAAAACAACATCATTTTGCCATTGGGAATAATGTAAGTGAATTTGCTCCAGGCTGCGTCCCCTTTATAAAATCTTTTTTAACTGCACTTTTTCAGTAACATTTTAACATATTGAACTGCCGTGCAAGTATACAAAAAATGAAAATGAAATGTAACTCAAATAAAACAAAGCTACTCACCTTGACAAGATCTCTGGCAGACCCATGTTGGAGTGGGAGATGGAAGCCATTGAAAAGCCGAAGAAAAAGC
Organism: Phyllopteryx taeniolatus; assembly: GCF_024500385.1. Classification (NCBI taxonomy): domain Eukaryota; kingdom Metazoa; phylum Chordata; class Actinopteri; order Syngnathiformes; family Syngnathidae; genus Phyllopteryx; species Phyllopteryx taeniolatus. The sequence goes on from NC_084504.1 coordinate 26,987,555, forward strand.
AAAACAAAAGTGTGGCGTTAACGCACCTTGCGTGATGTCACGCATGATGATGATGATGATGGTTTGAACTTCAAGGCTATATTTTTGCAGAACATGATGGTTGAATTCCAAATCTTATGACTTTTGGGACATTTGATTTTCCACAGCAATACGATAATTACTTGTTAAATACATTTGTTTGCTTGTTTTTTTTTTTCCATTGATGAATAGAGGGTGTTTCACATATTTCCAATTCCATTACACCTGACAAAAAAAAAATAATCATAAAAAAATCACTTGATTCATTACGCGGTCTTGTGTCAGATTTTCGGGAAATGGGTTCTCCACGTGGGCGCGTGGGACGAGCCGGGCCTGAAGAGCGACCTGGTGGCAGCGAACAGTTCGTGGATCGAATTGTCAGCCTCCTCGCAGAGCGGGACCATCTCCCTCTACTGGGCTGACCGTCTGTAAGGACGCCACTTCTCGCTCAAAACCGATCAGTCGGCATCGCCTCTGATTTCCCCTTTGACCTTCCAGGAACGACAATAAATGTCTTCGGGGGTCAGCTGATGTCACCGTCTCCGGAATGACCAGTCACTTCACCTGTAAGCATCTACTTTAATACATTTGGTGTTGCATCCAGAAGTATTTGGAATATTTTAAGACAATGGAGATTGCTTTTAGGATTTTGGCCTTTGCAGTGAACCGGTGATAAGAGTAATTAACGCCACCCTAAATAAACATTTGCCTATACAGTGGACCCCGCTGTTCACCGGGGATAGGGAGCACGAGTAGTGAAATTGACGGCCATTCTAATTGCGTTAAAAAAATTGCGTTTTTTTTTTTTTTATTTAAACACAAAGAATTCTTGCATAAGCAGGGATAAACTGCCACTAAGAGTTTTGGGGATTGGTTACAACCACAAAAAAGAACAAAGAAAAATCTAAAAGAAAATATATTTTTTAAAAATCGAAATGTTGGGAAAACAAATTGGGACAAAAAGCAAAAAAAAAAAAAAAGGGGGGGGGGGGGGGGGGGGAAATCCGCCAAAGCGTAACCATAACTGGTTCGTAAGCATGCGGGGATCCACTGTAGATGTCACAAAATGGCGGCAAAGCAATACTTTCGTCGTACTTTGGCCCGAATAGAGGTGAGAGGAAGATAGTTTCCAAAAAAATTCAAAATACAAATCTGCGAATATGTGGGGGTTCACTGTATATGCCACCACAATGGATTTGAAAATAAATCAATAAAGCTGTTTAGCTGTTTCAATTTAAGAAATTTCACTAACGTAAGAAAATATTTATCTTGGTCTTGTTTTTTTTTTAAATCATAAACACTTGGTATTTGGGCAGGGGTGTGTAGACTTTTTATATACACTGCAACCTATTATGTTCCTTTGTTCAAATACTCGAGCCCCTTAATATGGAGGCACTACACAAAATAACCTTTTTTTTTTCATGGTACATATTTTTGTGAAACATATTGTACACATTGTTAGCGGATGAAAGCAAACTCTGCCATTGTCCAAATACGTCTGCAGCTAACTGTCAGTCATTCAAGCTGTTGTGTTTTGTCACCTCTGCACAGTCATCATCAACAACCACACTTCATATCATGACGGCAAATACTACTCAACCTGCTCCGAGTGCCTCCTGTCCGAAGACACGACCCTCCTCCCGGACGGCAAATCGAAGGGCCGTTACCTTTTCCTCTTCAGTATGTTTTTCTTAAAATACATCAACACTCAACACTTACTGCAGAAAAGTGAATATACAAACACGAAAGAACATTGCCTCTTACAAGGGTCTTACAAGTTTCTAAATTTGCCAATGTTATGATAATTATAACCTTTTAATACAATGTGAATTTTCATTACACATATATCTATACATATACATATATATATATATATATATATATGAATCATGATATTATTATTATTATCGATCAATATATTATCAGTGGATTTAATTATTAGTAGACCAGTGATTCCATATATAAAAAAATAAAATAACAACACCATGAAATACAATCAAACATATTAGAATGGAGTTTGTAGCTATGCATACAACCTGAATAAATGTTTTGACGTTTTATTTCTTACTATTTTTAAATACAGTTCAGTTGTATTTAACCTTGAAGTACAGTACAACATATTTGCCTTTAATATTTCAAAACTGAGTTTGTAACTATGCATATATGCCGTAAAAAAAAAAAAAAAAAAAAAATCACTGATTTAGACCATATGAGCTGTAAAATGTCAAATCGGCTCAGTTAATTATCCTTCGATCCATGTCCTCGTCGTTAATGTTGCATTTGTGCTTGTTGCTTTTCAAAGCCCGAAGTGGTAAGCTGGAGCCATCCGAATTGGAGACCTTCAAGAAACAGGCCGCGTGCCTTAAGTTCCTCCCAGACTACCACTTCCTAGACTCAGGTGTGTTTTTCATTTTTCTCGCGCGATTGAAAGCCTCACGCGTCAGTGCTCGATGGTCTCGTTTCAGATCTGTGTCCAGATGACAGAAAGACTGTTGCAACCAATGAGGGGGAGGAGCCTACTGGTTCTGCAAAGTAAAACGGAGCACGTAGACAGACAATTATGTCTTATTAAACACACTAAATGTTCAAATGTGATCTTGTGCAGTGGAATAACTTTTTAGATGTGTAAAATGTTGTCGTTTTGTGTGTATTATAACAGTGGATAATGTATCTCTGAGTCTTCAATTTTGGTAGAAAACACTGGTTAGCTGTGGTTAAATAAACTAATGCAATTCTCCTCTGTGCAGTTCTTTCTCGAAACCTTTGCATAGAAAAGATGACGCACACTTTTTTTTTTTTATACAAGAAACTGTTGCCTGGTAACTTTGTAGCGTCAAGGCCGCATTGTGACCACAACACAAATCCTTCGCGGGAAAACAACCTTCATTACACAAGAGGAAAGCTTTTTTTCCCGCTAATCCAAAGAGGAGTCGTGGCACTTCGCCCGGAGTCCATCGGAGGCCCACAGAGGACTACAGAGATGCTCATTCAGCCTCAGCGCTCTTTGAAAGCATGTCTCAGCATGCTTATTCACAATGCTTCTTAGTGCATTTTTTGTGTGAAGAACACATCCTGTTTCATTACGGTTGAAGTTTGCACCCCATTTTTTTTTTTTTTTACTCTTCAAGAGCCCGTAGAGAGCGAGAGAGAGAGAGAGAGAGAGAGAGAGAGAGATATCGGTTTTGGGCTGCAACACGCCGGTCCAGTAACGCGGTGCGATCATGACCCGGCCTGTCGTTGCGTTTTTGTTGGCTCTCGTTTCACTTTGCGGTGCTTCTGCACCGGACTGCGAGGACCTGGTCCGACCTTTCATGCCGGAGGACCCGCAACTGGTAAACTGTTTTATTCCTTTCCGGGTTAGCGGCTCTTTTAAGTTAAAAGTGCTGGACAAAACATTAGGTACAATTGCGCTCTAACGCAGTGATTCACAAGTCCTGTTTGTGTGGCGTGAGAGATCATCCTGCCGAAAAAAAAAAATCATTATATATAAAAAATATATATATTAAAAAAAAAATTATATATAAAAAATATATATATATATATAAAAATTATAAAATTTTACATAAATGGCCCAAAACAATTATATTCATTTACTACTATAAATAATGTATCTCTGTTCATCTCTCTATGCCAGCCACGTATAGTCACAGTCCGATCAATTAAATGCCCTACCACAACTTCCACCACACAGCATCAAAACTCAATATACAGAGTATTGTATATATATATTTTTTTTTGGGGGACATTGTTGTCTTGCGGTGAGCTGTGATAATTTTCTAATGTAAAATATGCGCCTCGGCTCAAAATAGGTTGGCGGACAATATTAAAGATAATATTGACTGACTAAAACTGGCTTTATTTTTGTGAAGAACTGCACTCCATTGTGCAAACTGCAAGCACAAAAATTAACACACGCTATCGTTAAATGAATAGTGTCAATTCATACTACATGTTATTCCAGTGGTGTCCAAACTATGGCCCAGGGGCCGTTTGCGGCCCGCCATCCATTTTCTGGGGACCCGTGGCATAGAATGAATAATAACCTTTGACACAGCCCCTACGCTATTTAATAAAAAGGAAGGGGCAAGTGTGAAAAGTGTGGTGTGTCCAAAGTAGTACTCCTAATCATAAATTGCTTTTGTACAGAGATTTTCATGTACTATTTGCCTTATAATCTTTAACATAGAAATGTGATGTAAGATTTTTAGTAAGTAAAATACACAAACAATATATCATATTCCGTTTGCAGGTATTTGGTAAATGGGTGTATGTGATGGGAGCTGGTGACCCGCTGCCATACCACCAGGCGATGGCGTCTATGAAAAGCTCCTGGATAGACTTGTCCCCGACCGCGGACAGTCACGTTGTGACATTGCGATGGGGCGATCACTGCTTGTAAGTTGCTTGATGAAGTTGCAGGACTTTGTTCGAACATGTGAATATGAATATAATATCGAATATGTTGTTGTCCCACAGCAATCGTTGCATTTTTGGGGAGGTCAACGCAACGGTTGTTGAACTTGCGACCACATTTCGCAGTAAGTGCTTCGCAGATGGGGGAAATGTGTGCATAATTAAGACGCAAGGAACAATGAGCTTTGACATGGAACAGTTCATTCATTATGAGGCATTATGAAATACTGTACTATGCTTAGCAACCGCATTAGGTGTCCAATAGAACAAGATTCACTACAAGAGCCTTCAAAAATTCTCCCTTTTTTTTATTTTCACCGTCAGATCGGTGGTGATATTTGTTAAATTAATGAATTCTGCTGTATTAAATAACACGAGATTGTGCTGCTGAGAGCATGAGACTAAATTGATTTTGCGAAAGAAACACACATACTGTAGATTAATAATGTTGCCGAATAACCAGAGTGTGCATGTTTTCCGAAGAAAACCTATGCGACCACAAAGGCCACATCCTGAGGACGTGCTCCGACTGCCTGCTGTGGACGGACACCTTCCGAAACCGGGACATCAGCGGTAGATACATCCTGCACTTCAGTAAGCACACACCTCTCACAGCAGATCAGTGTTTGAAAATGTGCTTTTACAAAATAATAAGAATAAGAATAAGAATAACCCTCTCAGCACGGAGTGGCGCAATTGATCCCAAAGATATTGAAGTGTTCAAAAAGCAAGTTGGCTGTCTGAACTTTCCGGAGAACTTCCATATATATGACGGAATAACAGGTAAGCGGTTTTTTTTGCTCACTTAAATCATTTTTGAAATCATTTTCTGCATCGTATTATTACATATACGCAAATTCACGGATAATTACTTTTGAAATCAAAAGCCAGTAAAAAAAAACAAAACTGTTTGTTCAACTACAGTATGAATCAATTTTATTTTAAAATTGGGGTTGGTAACAAACAAAAAAATGCATGCAATATCTCAATATTTTTAAAAGTGAAGCCAATTTGGAATTTTGCTATTTTAGCAAGAAACAAAGTTGACGCACACTCTCGCGGGCCACATACAACCGGATCCGGCCCCCCGGGCCACCGGTTTGACACCAGTGACTTGAATGTCGGATGAGTGCCATTTATTCAGGTTGCCACAATATGGCGATGGGAGAATAGCCTTCCAAAGGGAGTGTGTGTTATAGTTTCCTTTTGCACCACGAAGGGACAAAGGAACACATAGACATGGAATCATTCCACTGTACTTACAATAAAGGCATACAGTATTTCATATTGACTTCATTTTGTCTCTCTTTCTCCTTTTTGTCTTTATCTGTCTTCCTGTTGCAGAGCTGTGTCCTGATGACAAGCAGAGGACAGAGGGAAACACTTAAAGCAGAAAAGTGACATTTAGAACACATACAGCAGTTACGAAGAATGTTTGCTCTACGCTTAGTTTTCATTCCAATCTTATATGAAAACGTTATCACATACAGTGTAACGTGTCGTATGAGTAAAAGGAATGACATAAACACTCAGCGGTCATAACATTAGGTACCCTTATTTGTTCCATGACATTGGATTAACAGTCATCATTATTTGTTTCATTTTATGGCATTTCTCTTAGCTGCACTTCTTAAAATACCGCCCATGTACAAGTATGTGTTTTTTTTTTGTCCAATCAGATTTCAGCCTTTGTGCAGCCATGTCCATCTAATCCGAGGGCCTTCGCAATTAGTACTTCAACCGCATTATCAACGGGACAGTTTCTTTAACCGTTTGGATTTCAAATTTGCTGACCCTTGATTATGTCAGCATTTTTCTGTCCCCTGATTGGTTGATCAGAGCAAGACAACTTTGACTAGCAAAACATGTCAGTAGTGATCTGGACACATCGATACGTTTAATAATCAGCATCTCTGGCGAGCATGATGTATTTTACTTACATTATCTATGTGTTTATCATGTTATTAGAAAAATAGCGATTCCGAACGGCTCCGGGTGGACATTGCACTGCTGTACTGCGTTTCCATATACTATTGATAGTTTGTAGTTAGTTATTAGTTATAGTTATTGGGGTGTTATGAAATCCCCACGAAGCAAATGCACAGCCTGCCACTGAATCAAGCTAATGTTCACAATACAAAATGAAAAATAAAGCTGGTACAGAGTAGAATAAACAAATCCACTGATCATCAACCACCCAAACGTTGTACAATAAAACTGGTACTTATGATACTTGCCGGTCTCCTTTGTGATTATAGCCAGACACAATTGTCATTCACTTCAATGTGCAACTTACAGTAGTGGCCCCCCGAGCCACTTGGAACAACCTCCAATTTGCCCGACTCGCCGCTGGTTCTGGAGCTCTGCGTGCGTGAGCTGCTCGCCGTCTGATGCGGACGCCGGCATCCGAGCAGCGCCGCCGCCCGTTTCCTGCACCGAGCTGAGCCGAAGTAGTAGAGGAGCGGGTCCAGGCAGCAGCTGAGGCTCCCCGCGCACGTGGCCAGCAGGTACGCCCGGTAGGAGGTGTCGCCAGACTTGTGGTCGACCTCGACGTAGTGGACCATCAGGATGATGTTAGCGGGGGCGAAGCAGACCACGAACACGACAAGCACGACCGCGGCCATCACCACCGCCCGAGTCTTTTTGGAACGGTTCTCCACATTGGCGGCCGCCAAGGCCCGGATGACGCGCACGTAGGCCGCCACCGTCAACACGAGAGGGATGAAGAAGAACACGGAGCAGTAGACGGGGAAGAAGTAGCGATAGTAGGATTTGAGTTTCTCGGAATCTTGCACGTCGTGGCAGGTGGTGATGTCCAGGTGGGGCAAGTACGCCGTCTGACCCGAGGCCAAAAGAGGCGCCACCCCCGCCAGGGCCAGCAGCCACATGCCGGCGCACACGGCCCACGCCGTCCGACGGCTGCGCCACGTCAGCGAGTTCATGGGATAGACCACGGCCAGGAAGCGGTCCGTGCCGATACACGCCATGAGCAGCACGGAGCAGTACATGTTGCAGTAGAACGCCGCGGTCACGACCCTGCACATGGGCGGGCCGTAGCTCCAGTTGTTGCCGTGGTAATGGTAAGCTATCTTGAAGGGGAGGAACAGGCCGAAGAGCAGGTCAGCGCAGGCCAGGTTCAGCATGTAGATAATGGCGGGCTTTCTCGGGCGGACGGGGTGCACGAACATCACCGCGGCGACGAGGTTGAGCGGCACGCTGACGACAAAGACGAGGGTGTAGACCGTCGGGACGAAGGCGGTGGTCAGGCAACTGCGCAGGAACCGCTTGGCCTCCTCTGAGACAAAGTAGCGCCCGGGAGCGTGGCGCTGTGAGCCGCGGTGTCTTCTCACCGGCACGGCCTGGGAACCGGAGCCGGCGACGTCGCTCAGGCTGTCGAACCCGGACATGTCCACGTAGTCCCCAGCGTGGCCAGAGAAGGTCCGCGGGGAAAGCCCAGAGGCTTCAATGATGCATGAAAAGAAAGCAAAATTTCATGTTGGGGCCCTCTCTTTATGACAATTATATTGATTATTGATCATTCACACACCTACTATGAACTGCATCAGCGTTACACTTTTTTTGATGATCCTATTTGAGACATCTTATGGTTTTGAATCTCAATAGGTAGCACATTCGGGTAAAAGAGCGGACTGGAACACTCCAAGAAATAAAACCATCCTGAATATGCAATGCGCAAAACTGATTTGTCGTGCAAGAACAGCACTAAAGTGCAGCAATAAATTTGATAACCAGTTAGATACTGCACATGAAAATAAGTTAAAAAGTACAAAAACAGAGTATTAATTAAATAAACAATGTTGGGGAAATATTGTATGCGCTAACTGAACACAGCTACCTGAAACAATGTGACACAATGGTTAAAAAAAAAACAAAGTTGAATGATTAGGTCTTAAAATGATGTAAAATGTGATAAACCTTTAGTAAGAATAATAATACAAAAAATTGACTACATATTAAACTTTTTCACGTGACCCTGTTCTTGCGCAATATTCCAGGCTCTCGCTGCTATTTGGTTCCCCCTTGTGGTCACGGTGCTCTTAGCAAGTGCTTAGGACGCTTATTGCTCGGGTCAGCTGTGGGCGTCAAACTTATTTTCATCGCCACATTGTAGTTATGGTGGCCCTCAGGGGGACGATAATAACAAAGAAAGCGACATAAACGTACAATCGCTAAGGGCCATATTCTCACGTCAGTGCGTACTGTTTGTCTTTTTTTACACACCTGCCGTACGCAACTTTCACTTACGCATATTCTCCCGTCCAAACATGACACACCCACTGTACGTAACCTGAGAAATTTTGCGCAACCACTGAAGGAGGCGTGACTCATTGAAGTCTGAGGCTGGCTGTAAATCATGGAGAATTTTCCTGAGACTTGTGAACGTCATTCAAAATGATTTGAAATTCATAGCACATCTTAAAAATGAAAATACCTTCTGTAGCAGATGTGTCGTCGTGGGACGTCCACTGTTATCGCTCCATCAAACACACTAAACTTTGAAAGAGAGCATGTTTTTTTTTTTTTTTAATATTGTATGAAATAAATGCAATAAAAGTAATTTAATCAGAATACTGTACTTATGATTCTGGGGGGTGGGGGAGCTCAAAGCGAACTGCTTGTTGTGTGTAAATAGGAACAAATTAAAAATATTTTGGGGTGAAAGTATAAAATGAACAGTTTGTCTCCTTTTCATGGAAATTAACAATGCAGACAAGCACAACACTTTATCAGTAAATTAGGCAGATAGGGTGCAAGGCGGTTACACTGCTTGTCCATTATCTAATGTTCTGCGTGGGAACCTAATAATTGACCCGTTATATTGCACAATTGGTCCTGCTTTTGATATTGCAAGCTTTTATTGGTCACATTGGGGCCGCGGGCCTTGAGTTTGACACATGGTCTCATGTGATGTGAAACAAAAGGCTGTCACAAAAATAAATTTCTCAAGGTGTCCTTAGCGTGGGTATTTGTTAGTAACAAAACATTAAAAATCAACTATCGATTGTTCAGTTTACGTATAAAGGGATCGCTCTCAGAATGTTCTTAACTCCTGCTTTAACGGTAGTGTTACCCGAGGGAGCCATGTCAGAGGCCTGCGTGGTGGAACTTCCCATGGTTGAAGTTATGTCTAATTTAGAAGACTTAACTAGTTGACATATTCCACAGGGCCTCCTCTGGTTGCAAAAATACAATGTCATAATAAACATGTTACATCAGCTTTTATAAAAGCAGAATATGTGAAGCCACTGTGCAGGTGCAGCCTGATAATATCATACAATAGCCAAAGGCAAGCTATATATTAACAAGACATTAAAATCAAATACAAATTTGGAACGCCACCGAGCAGCAAATAAATGACGCATTTTTTGTGTGCGTCTGAAATTACAAAAGAAACTTGAGAAACGTACCATTGTGGGTGCTCAGTGCCGAGCTGTGAAGTGAAAACACCACAAAGAGCCAAAGTGATGGATGACCTGAGGCCGTCTTGGCTTGAAGCATTCTGAAGGTACAGTTTACCAGGAGGGAGTATTGCCAGTTTGACAAGTGTGTTAAATAGAATCCAGTCAGGGTGCTGCTCTCTCTCCCTCCACCCCCCCTCCCCCCTCCCCCCTTTGACTCCTCCCCAACACAAACGAGCTCATTACATTTATATTTCTATATTATTATTCATACATTGAACACACCGCCAATCTCCCGTGACTTCAGATTGATTTTTCATTTCAACCAAAATTGTATTTTTATATACAACTGAATAATATAAACAAAATATTAATAACAGCGCTCAATATGATACACATCGCAATTCTACACTATTGCAAAGTACAATCAAAATATGACAAATAGTGGAATTTAAAAGTGAGCCCAATCATCTTTTGATCTGTTTCGGAGGCAAGGTTTAACAACTTTTACGCATCAAAATTGGAGACTTCCCCCTCCCCGCTTAAAAAAAAAAAAAAGGAAAAAATGATATTTTTATTTATTATACATCGTTTGATTGTCAAAAATCACCTTACACCAACAATACATTAGTGACAGCATTTAAAAGTTTTATTAATTAAAATATGAATTTGATGCTTTAATTAAAAAGGCACTGGTGCACTACAGCATTTCGTCAAGCCAAGATGGAGGCAGACTTTTGATGTAACTGCTTCATCAACATACAAGTGACAACAACAACAACAACAACAACAAAAAAACAAGTGTTCATCTTACAACGAAAAAGAGAATAATTCCTAATTAAAAAATATTAGATTTAGCTCTCCCAAAATGAACAAAGGAAATAAACAGCTTCATTAAATTATCTAGAACAAGAATAATCTTACGACGTTGTGCATTTTCCGGAAACCTTGATTTTGTTGAACAAACTTAACGCTGTCAGAAGGCACAAACGATTTCCATCTTCCCCGTTTTTTTTTTTTTTCTCTTGCATTCACTTGCCATAGAATTTCTTATTTAGGAGGAAGATGAGCAAGTTCACATTGACTTTAGCTTTGTCGAACATCTTCATCACAGCCACGCCTTCATATTGTAACTGCAAGAGATCCTGGACACAAACACCAGACGGAAATGACTACAACCGCAATAAAATACTTTACATACCAATGATGCCGAATGCATGAAATTGTCACTTCTTCACATTGTGTCACGTACGGGAATTATATTTACCTGGAAATGAAGCTGCACTTTTTCCATTTCAACCCCCATAAACTTGGCTTTCACCTCAAAATCCCCAACTTCCTCACTCGGCGAAATGTCAAACATGACATTTTTGAACCTGACACACAAAAGACACACAGCACATCGGGATCGGAACCATCATTTCCAGGAAAATCGTCCTATTGCAGGATGGAACGACGACGCCTTTTTTGTCTAAACGATTCGATGACAAGACATTTATTTATTTCACATTTGAATTCTAGTGACGGACTGTGTCGGATTCAACTTACGACAGAACAAATTGGGAACAGTGGAAATGCAATTAATCATTCCTCCCTAATTTCCGTAAACTTCATTATGGTACACACAAACAAAACAAGACTACCAATGTTTTAATTAAAAGCTTTTTCGAGGGATGAATCAGATCTCCAACAGGCAGGTGATGAAATTAAAAAAAAAAAAAAAAAAAGTGGATAGGTTAGTTCCAGTATGTACCATCTGCCATCTAGCGTAAATACTATTTAATTGTTTTACCCGTCACTATACGTCCCAGGCATGAGTTGAACAAAGATGCATTATTTGTATAAATATTTTTCAGAGCAATTAAGTGACCGTGGATCATTTCCCACTGCACACTTGCGGGGAATCATTAACCAGCTGGACTTACTGGTTGGTCTGAAGTCCTTCGATCGCCAGAATGACTCCTTTCTCGTGTAACCTTGCGCCCGTGTACTTCAAAGATTGCGGCTTCCACTTTTTGCTGCCCTTTTCATCTCCTTTGCTGTCCACCTTGATGGATCTGCGTGAATTCCTAGCCACATACGCGCATAACATGGTGGAAGAGCATGAAGAGTGAAATCACAAGCAAGCCCCACGGTACACGCTGCGCAACCATGCCGGCCGGGCATCATGCTCACTTGCGGTTGAGGTTGTCCAGGCACGTCTTGATGTAGGTGTCGTAATAGTTCATCTGCTCCTGGTAGAAGGTCGTTTTGGAATTGAGCGCCGACAGCGTCTGCTGGAGCTTCACGAGCTCGGCCTTCCTCCTTTGTCGGTAGCGTCTTTGGGAGCGAATATCCTGACGATCGCAATTAGGGAGGCAAGTTGAGAGGCCCAACAACACTTGATTGACTATAGTTCATCCTTACACACTTTAGCAATGTCATTGATGATGTCCTGGTACTTGTTCGTGGCAGCGACAATGTTAGCCTGCTCCAAGTTCCGAAGGTTCCTCTGGATCTTCCTCTTCTTCTGCTCCAGGGGGAGCTGACTGTCCTCCAGTAACGCGGGGCTGCTCTTTAGACCGTCGGGGGTCTGAGCGTCCTGAACTGCCCGACGCAACGCTATCTTGGTATGCTCCGACTCCTGTGGGTCGAAGTGAGAACATTAATTCAAGTAGAATGTTAATATAACAGTATGAACCAACAGCAGATAAAGAAAACTGTCATTTTTGGCAAAGTAAACAAAAATGTCACCTGAGTGGCTGTGGCGGGGCTCTCTAAAATTTCTGGCAAAGTCTCTCCAGGTTGAATTCGAATCACATCTACGAGAAGTTTCTTTGTCCTAAAAACACAGATGGGCACAAGATGTCATTTGCACTTTTGCTTATATATTTAGAACAGTGATTCACTTGAACTCCATCGCAAAATACTGAATCCATGACGTGCAGAAGCACCACACACTTGTTCAACCAGACAAATTACGATAAGACATTTACTAAGAACCCAATACAAAACATAAATATTGTCCCATTTTTTATTTTTCATATCATTTCCTCATATTAGTGTGAACTACATTTTTTATTATTTTTTTTTGCCTCATACAAGGGTTGCGGCGGCATATTCAAAAGTAAAACTTTTTTAAAGACAATCTATTTCAATAAACACAAAAGTACCAAGCTTATATTTGGACACACAATACAACGTGCTTGAAAAGGGGCTGCCCTATGTCCAAATTATGGTCTTTATCATTATTAATATTTTGCATACAAGCGTCTCGGGCCCAGCCACTACATCTGGATGCCATACAGTACTAAGTCATAACTTAGTGCACAGTACAAAGTTTGAATGAATTCATCTTTCTAAAGAAACAGAAAGATGCACGTTTATAGGGAAGATAACCGCCGCCGGCAAGCTTCTTCCTGTTTGGGAAGGAAATGATTCAAGCGCAGGAAAAGACAAAGTTGGGTCACCAAGTGATAGCAGAGGGGGTGGGGGGGGAACAACGTGCCAAGTAAAGGTCAAGCAAAGAGAACAACGTAACTTCATCAGAACGTCATTCTGTCCATGGAATATTTAAAGAGTGATTCAGGGCCAGTTTTATGCACACATGGATCGGGACACTTGGCCTTCAGGAAGCCAAAATTGAAGGAAATAAAAGTCCAAAACACTGTGGTGAAATAAACAACTAAGAGGTCTCCATACTGGTACTACTGGTTCATACACATTTGTCCATTTTGGCATGCGAGGCTGGAATTTGTCTACAAGGTCTAATAATCACCATGTAGGTTTCAGGTAAAAAAAAAAAAAAAAAAACTCAACTCACTTTGTCATGAGAGTCTTCAAGTCTTTGTCGTCCCCCTCGAGCAGCTCAAACTTGCTGGTCAGAGTGAGGGAGATCTCAGTCTTGGCCAGCTGGTTGAGGACAACTTCCCGGTTTGTCTCACTGCTGTGAACGGCTCCTTCGCCTAAATTCAACAACAACATGGAAAATATTTGACTGATGTCTTTTAGGAGTGACATTGAACGTGCAAATGTTCAGCGCAAACACATGATGTACCAAGTAAGGTCTCAACGTCTGGGACGTCTCCCAGGTCCTGCAGGAGCTCGTGCAACAGGTCGTTGAGGTCCGGCGAGATGGCCTCCAGATGTTCCAAAAGAAGCTGCAGACGTGATTAGTTAACAAAAGTCTTGTGAACCAAAAACACTGAACTTGATTTGACATACCGAGTGCGTATTGATGACCTCCTCGATAGAGATATAGATGACGGGCTTGCTCAGGGTCACCATGTCCGAGTACTCATCAATATTAAACTTCTCCTCGGGTTCAGGGACGTCACAGGCAGACTGGAAAAACACCCTGAACAGAATTCAGTAAAAATTGGGAGCGGACGCAAAATTTGTGCTTCGCTTGTTAACGTTCTAAGATGATGATGATGATGATGATGTCATCCCCCCCCCCCCCCTTTCATTTCTCAGTGAATTACAGGCAGGTCAAAAAATAATAATAATAAAATAAACACAGTATGAAGGTGTACAATTTGGTGCCAATCTCCCTTGGCAGTCTTCTGTGCTCAACTGAGTGACATTCTCGTTTGTGTGTGACAGTTCTGATCTGTTTTGAGCAGATCTTAAGTGAGTCCAGAACTTCCAAATGCTGACTCAGCAAGAACGTATTACCTTTCTTCTCTGCCAAACATTTTCCTGGCCTCGCCAGAGGAACAGTCATTTTAACAGGGCTGACTCTTTTTCTCAAAAGCTTTGGTTTCGTGACAGGAAAGTTTTGCTGCATGTTTTAATTTCTATGGAAAACCAATGTCAATGCTGTACGCTCGCCTTAATCGTCTGTATATAAGAGTTTGCAGATCGTACAGAACGGCATCACATTTGCTTTCTTACCGGAACTTCTCGTAAGTCTGCGTTATGAAGTTGTTCATGGGCGTCATGTGTGCGTTCTCGCCCTCGAACAACTTGTTGGCAGCGGCGTGCTGGAGCATCTTTGCCACAGATCCCAGGTTGCGTCGCTGGTCCACATGGAGCTGCCCTCCCGCAGAAAGGTCAATAATGTCGAATCCATCGGGAGCTACGATGGCAGGATTCATGTAGCGGTAGTACAGCAGGTTTCCTACAACCTGAAATGCAAAGCCAAGACGACATTGTGAAATACAGCACGGAATGAATCTTAAGTGACTGAGGGAACAGAAATGTTGTATAATAAATATCAAACTACATAATTGAAGGCTTCTTTATACCTTCAACAGCTCATCTTCAGATGCATCTGGAAACTTTTCGTGAAGGCAGTTCTTCAGAACCTTTGCTACGTATCTCATGCCATAACTGCATGCAAAACAGGCAACGATGAGAACTCAAAACTGTTGACATGCATAGAAAATGACATCATATGACGATCATTGAGGCTTCTCGTGTCCAAAAAATGACTGATGGCCATCAATGATCTTGTCAACTTTTCCACACTCTGAAAAAGGCCGAGAAGTTCTGCCAGAGTCCCGACTAAACATCAGCACCATCTAGTGGTACACTCAGACCTGGCACTGCTCTCGAGTGCTCACTTTATTCAGTACAGTACGACTGTATTGCCTGCCGCCCATAACTCTAAAATAATGAAATCTATTAGAAAATACACCGAAAAGTCATTTCTTCAAAAGCTGAAAATTACATGTTGCATTTATGACATACAGCAAAACCCTGGGAGAAAAAATGTGACTGAAAGTTGCTTGATAACGAATTGCAGTACTGGGAGCAAATATAAACAAAAACAAACAAACAAACAAACAACAGTGAGTCAGAAGACAGAAATTGGCAACAATAACAAGAGTAAAACAAAATAAAGAAATAGATTTTTGTACTGCATTAACTGGATAGGCTGTTTTGGTGAGTGGGAAGGACAGATTGGACATGGACATTTCCCAAGTGCCAAGACTTACGGGATATTATCCAGGGAGGACACAATGGAGTTAAGGACTTTATCTGTTGCAGAGCGAAGTGCCAGACTGGATGCCTCCAGCCTGTTGCGCACTTCCTCATGTGACATGGCCTGCTCGGGAGTCACTTCATAGGGCAACTTGCTACGGCACAAGAACACAAAGAGACAGCTGCTCATATTTGTCCATCCGGTCTGCTCAGTGACATGGAACAGAAAAGGTTGGTGGTGGTAGTGCTTTAAAATAAAAAGGTGTGAAACGAGCAAAAATTCTTGCTTAGCAGAGCTCTAAAAATAAAGACAAGCGATCCCATCTTTGACGTCAAGCCATTGCGCGCCTTTACTACCTGGCTTCTCCAGTGGCCGTCTCCAGCTGGTTGACCCAGGCTTTATAAACATCCACGGGGTTGGTGTTGATGCTAAGATTTTTGTCATCAATGATGTCTTTGACCACAGGAGACAACAGTTGTCGCAGAGTGTTGTGGCCCCGTGCTCCTCGGTTGAAGCTCACCACCATCTTGATGACTGTGGGATTCCCTGTCACAATGTCTTGAATTTGGTCAACCTTAGATCTTAAGGACAAAAATTCACAGTAGATCAGAACTAACACCCAGACCTCAGAAGGGACATAAGGATGAGAGGTGCTACCTGATTTCTTCATCTAGAGCAGTTTTGAAGAGTTTAAGGAGCAAATATTCCTCTCGCTGGTTGGATGCATAGTTGTACAAGGTGAAGATCACAGTGTCCATAAACTTAGTGGACTTGTTTTGGGGCATCTGGAAGATGAGCTTGGCCAAGTAGGATGGGTTGGTCTGTGCAAGGAAAAGCGAGCGTGAGACGCAGTTTTGGGTTCGAGTACTGAGACAACGATAGGGTCGACATTCAATTGTTTTACCTGCAGGAGGTAAAAGAGATGTTGGTAGGCCTCCAGTTTCTTCCGTTTTCCTTTACTTAACCCCTTTATTCCCAATTTGTCCGCTGTGGCCAGGTCATCATTACTTGTTTGACGCTTCATGTTCTTCATTGTCTTATTATGGGTCACAACGTCCTTTCAGGAGAAACAGACACCATTGATGATCATTACGCGTCTTCCTGAAGCCGCACACATCGAAGAGAGGCTTAGGCACCTGGAGTGTAATTCTGTTCTTCACCAGCAGCCCAATCTTGATGTCCATCAGGTTCAAATCTTGCTCCATCTGCTGATTGGAGCGGATTTTGGTGACCACTTCTTCCTTGAGCCGCGTCACTTCCTGCTCCTCCTGAAGATCCAAGGCGCTCTGCTCCAGTAAGTGGACAAACTTGCGCACTACTGATAGGGGCGGGTCCTTGGCCCCAGCTGAGTTTTTGCACACAAGAATTGCCAGAAAATAAATCAAATCCATATTATCAAATATCATTTTGTGCACTTTAGACAGACATCCGTTATATTGCCTTACTTAGCGTTCTATAGTCGTCTCTCGCTTTATTGGCCTTCAGAAAAGCCTGGATGGTCACAATGTCCTTCTCCTATGTGCAAGAAAACAAGGACTTGTGTAACATGGAACAATCAACAACACGTTCACAGTAGGATCACACGAATGGAGCCACGTGTTACTCACATGGTCTTTGAAGTACTGCAAACGTTCTTTATATTTACGTTTGGCTTTCCACATTTTAACCAAGGACTGAATCTAAACGTAACAAACAAGCATTCACGTCAATGAATGTTTGAAGATGTATTACAGTGGAATAGAAAAAATCAATAAAACAATGCATTAACCTTGACAACTGAGGTCACATTTTTATGAAGCACTTTCATTCTGTCTGTATATATTTTTCTCTGTTTGTAACCTCTCCACAAAGCCTGTAAAAAAACAAAACAAAAACAGCAAGTTATTATTCTACATGTATGTATCAGGTAATCATTTAATTTAAAAGTCAATATAACTACATGTGAACTGCTGAGAAAATATCTAACACCCAGCAATCGTTCTGGGCACAACCTGCAGTTTGATGACACGGGGTTCTTGTTGACGCAGGTACTCCATTCTCTGAGCGTGCCTTCGCCTCACCAGAAAACCTCGGATCCTCGCCTGCAGCTGCGTCACTAAGGACTCATTGGCCAACCACAATTGTGCCCGGTTATATTCTGCAGTCATGCAACTGACTGCAATCTAATTGGGATAAATAAGTCAACTTGAATCAATAATATTAGCAGATAAATACATAAATGCATCGTGGGTGATGTACTGAAGTGGGAGCAGAGTACCTGAATTTCCTCTTTATTGAGGTTGCCCGTATCATGTTTAAAGTTTTCTGGCTCCTCCCAGGTACCGTGTCTAGTCTCTGGGTTATAGTAGTAATCATATCTGTCACTTATGCAGTGTTTCACCCACTCACTAGAGGGGCCACCTAACAGAAGACACACAGAATTTGGAGAATTGAGTTCCTCCCATATGAAGCTTTCTTCCAGCGATTTAATGACTTTAAATACCTTCAGGTGCCATCTTTGTTTGTGTTTGTTCCAGCTCAGCCTGGTACATGTCAGCACATTCAGCGATTACGACTTTCAACCCTGCTTTTGGTGATTGCAGAGCGTGCAGTGTATTTTGAGAGTCCCCTTCTGCCACCCTTTTGTTTATGTCCGCTACTGCTTCAGCCACTGTCAAAACAGAGGATGATTGAGCCAAACGAGTGTTAAGTCAAATATGATAACGGTGATGTAAAAGTGGGAGTAAAGGGCCACATAATGGAGAGGACAGAAAGTCATGACAATTACTTTTTCCACCAACAGTCAAATCAAGTGTGTAAAACCGCTTACTCATGTCAAAAAATCCATGCAAAGAAACTTTTTTTTTTGTTTTAAGAAATAGAATCATTATTTTCTTCACTACTTGCCTTCACAAAATCCCTCAAAATTTGCATAACATACATACGTAAGCGACAAACCCTTAAGGTTGAGGTGCAATTTGCAAAAGAGAAAAATTCAAACGCTCACTTGTGAAAGCCTCCTCCGCATCCTGGTTGGCTGCATGTATAGCCTCTTGGATTTGGTCCAGCCAAAGTACAGCAGATTCGTCTCCCGAGGACTGCAGTCAGAAAAAAGAAGTTGCCACATTGTCAGCTAAGTACAGTCAAAGTAAAAGCAAGTATATCGTCAACCATTGTTTGCTGACATGAAATTGATACATCGAGGAATTATGAATCCTTTAGAGCCTGAGCAAGTAATTCACTCAGCATCATGTGAATCTTCATCCACTGTTAATAAGAACCCCAACAACAACTAAGATCAATTTAGGGTGGTGAATACAACTGTAGGTAGTACAAACTTTCCCATTAAGTAGTAAGACGTACAGTATAAAGACAAAATAATGTACATGTCCCACTTGAGCAAGAAGACCACGAAAAACAGAACTAATGTTTATTCAGCCTAACTTTAGAGGCTAATTATAGCAAACTCCAGAGAGTTAAAGCAATCTCTGACCACACTACTGACAGGAAGGAAGTCCCCATTAACTTGGGTCCTAAAATTAAAAAAAAAAAAAATACAAAAAATTAAAAAAAAAAAAAAAAAACTCTGCATTGACTGAACTCTCTGGGCCCACCCCACCATTTCTTCTAGCAGAGCAGCTTACATCACAACTTATGGGAACATGAACAAAAAAAGCAAATAGCCTTCTACAAAAGACGATTTGTATTGAACCTCAAAACAACAAAAACAGGGAATGTATGCACTCACTGCAAAACCTGTATTAAAGTGGGAAACAATATTCAGCACTGTTATATTGCCTAATGAGTTACCTCACAATATATATTATTAAGAAGTATTTAATGAAATTGTTTAATTATCACAGCAGACGCTAAACCACAATTTTGTGTCCTCCCACTCCAGTGAGTAGTTACTGACGCAGGCTGCCGGGAATTTTGTTTTCACAGGAAACGTGCATGTAGGACCGAACAAACAGGCAAGCTTTCCCTGTATTCTATGAGGAAGCCGAGCTTGAGTATGCGTCGCTGGCACTGCGGCGATGCCCCAAAGCAAAGTTAACTGGTGGATCACTGCTATCCTTACTGAAGAACACTGAAACCATTGTTCTGCATCCGGAAGAAATGGCGGACATTTTAGCCGGAGTTGTCATTTGTCTCATGGCAGTGCAGACCGTCCAGGTTGATGGTAAGTGATTTACTCTGATCTACTTTCCCTCCTTTTACAGTAAACAGCTTACCCTTGGGACCATACCAATTATTAAAACATAAGAAACGACTCTCTTATTGGTGAAAGGGAAATATATATTTTTTTTTTTTCATAAATACCAAGATTTTTAATGTAAAACTAATTGCAATTATACAAACTAAACACTATAGCTTCAGCTAAAGTTTGGTTTTTTTTTTTTTTTTTTTTTTTTTTAATTGCCTGAGAACTAATTATTTGTTGAAAAAAAAAAACGTTTGCTATACCTCTTTATAAACATTGCTTTTCTCCCCCATATAGGGAATAGAACCAGGACCACAAACAGTCCACAATTTAAAGTGGATCCAAAATCTTTCAGGGGCAACATATGTCAACACAATCTCACAAAACAGCTGTCAGCGGGTCTCCATCCTAGCGGAGACCCACGGCTGGATGTGAACCCAAACGATGCTGCAACAGCCTACACCACAGGGGTCTTAAGCACCTGGATCCTTCCTTTATCTTACATCTTGGCCATGATTGTGGGGATCCCCTCCAATGCCTACATTCTGGCCTTTCTGCGATTGAGACTCCGAACAAAGTCCTTGTCCACAGTTGTGCTTTATCTGAACCTGGCCTTGTCGGACCTGCTCCTCCTGCTTTCCCTGGCGCTGCGCGTTCACTACCATTTCAGTGGAAACAACTGGGTGTTTGGGGAGATCTCCTGCCGGTTGATGACAGCCTTGTTTTACGGCAACGTCTACTGTTCAGCACAGACTATAGCGTGCATCAGTCTGAAGCGCTACCTCGCTGTGGTGAAGCCTTTCTTGTATAGAAGGCTGGCCAAGACCGCCGCAACAGTGTGGGCATGCTTGATCGTGTGGTTCCTATTTGGGGCTACTATTGTACCAGAGCTACTGGTCAGGCAAAGCTATTGGCTCGATCAGCTGGGGGTCACCACCTGTCATGATGTGCTTCCCCTCGAAGAAAAATCCCATTCACTGCTAGTGCCATACAGACTGATGCTGGTTTGTCTGGGCTTTGTAGTCCCCTTTCTGATTTCCATCTATGCACACGTGTCAGTCGTACAGCACCTTGGACAATCGGGGTGTAACTGGAGACCTTTCATCAAGATCAGCACTCTGGTTTTCATCATCTTTGCGGTGTGTTTCTTGCCCAGCGCGATCCTGCATATTGCACACTACGCTCGCCTGTTTTCCAGTGGGGACGACAAACTGTACGGATACTACAGATTTGCTGTATGTCTCTGCTGCTTCCACAGTTGTTTGGATCCCTTCCTGTGTTTGCTCATTTCTAAATCAGCTGCAGCGGAGATACAATTCATCTCCGTCCGCAGGATCCCAGAAAGGCTGGCTGTTAAGATATGCGACTGAATGCGTGCGCAGAAAAGACATCGCCTTACAGGACCATTGTTTGGACACAGCAGGTAATCACAACCTCGGAATCATCGGACAATGAAACAAAAACAGGGTAGCAGTACATGTCAAGAGTAATAGTTATTTTGTAAACATATGCACAACACTGGGACAGGAATATGTTGAAATTCTGTTGATATTGTGAGTGCAATGAACAATTGAGAATATTATATTTTTCTACTATTCAAAAATAAATAAATAAAAATCATATTAAAAAAATCTCAAGTTCATGGTTGTAGATATCTTGATGGAAACACTAAATTGCTCATTAATTTTCTCATCCATGCCAGAAACATTATACACACAATGTAATTGTGTGTATAATTGGAATACATAAATTCATCAGTTTCAGAAAGCCGAAAGCCCTCTGATATAAACACAAATGTCAAAGCTGAAGGAGATATCATTTGTCCATGTTGAGCGCTAAAGGAATTGAACACCAAATTAATCAGGGACATTTCTGCATTGAAACATTGCTTGACGTGGACAAATATCATGAAATCCATTGTTTCCAGCAGGGGTGGAAATAAACGTAAAATCATATTACCTGGCAGAGGAGCTGTTTGGTACAGTGTAGGACATCATGGTAGTGTTTGGCTGTGACTGGGTTCACTCCCGTCAACTTGGCTGTGGGGAGGAGCAGGGCTGCAAGTGTCTGCTGATGATCACCAGAGTTCAATGCCTCGTTGATCTCTGCTATTGCTATAATTCCTAGAAGAAGGACGGAAATGCCTAAGACGTTATAGATCATTTAATGTATTGAAATCGTCCGATTTAGGACTAACTGCAACATAAGCATTTCTCAATCTGCACAATTCTAAGCAGAGGTTGTATTCTAGCAAAAAAAAAAAAAAAAAAATCAGAAACTTGTCTGACATTCTTACGTTCATGTTCTTCAAGGACCTGAAGGTTGACAGCGTCAATGCACTTTTGAAGATCATTCCAAGTGAGGAACTCTTGGCCCTTTGCAAGAGACTCCACCCGCTGCTCGGTTAAGGTGTCAGCATACCTGATGAAAGGGACCAGGGTAGACGTTTAAAACAGCTTCATCGAATGACCGTACCGGGTCACACAGACACTGAATAAAACATTTTTTGATATGAGTCTGAACAATTTTTTTTTCAAACCCAATTGCCCATTGAAGAGTAAAAAGCGCAGGACTCCCACTAATTACAACAGCAATCAGTATATGTGGGTAATTATGAGTAGTATATTTAATCATTTGTTTAAATTTGTTTCTATATCAGTCCGTCAAAATATCTTTGCATGAAACTGGTCCGTGGCACAAAAAAGGTTGGGGACTGGTGTGCCATGAACAAGTGCCTGAAGGAATATTGAGGAGCTATCAGAGGACATTTAACTTAAAATGTTTATTTATTAAACTAGATGTTAATGAATGATTGAAGGACTATCAGTTATACGCAGTCAATGTCACTAAACAACGGTTCACAACGTGTCCAACAGTTGCCATACCTGTTCAGGTTGTCTTGGTCCACGTTTGTGAAACCCAGAGGCGAGTCTGTTAGTTGCTCGATCACAGCCTGTGGATCTTTGGTGTCCAGGACCTCATTGAGCACAGCTACAGCTGACAGCATTTCCACAGCCACACTCAACTCCTCATGGCTCAGGCCATTCTGAATGCAACATAAAGGTTGGAATCTTAACGCATGGGGTGACATTTGACCACACTGCATATCCCATAATCTAGATATGAGCAACAATGTTGATGTGACTTCATACCCTCCCGCCTTGCAGTTGCAAGCTAAAAAGCTCATTCTGATAGAGATTGGCAGCTGTTTGGTAAACGATTGGCAGTTGAGCCTCTGGGTTCAAGAGCTCCTCCACAGTCACCACTGCGTCGCCAAGGCGAATGGCAGTATTGATTGCTGAAACGGCCTCAAGTTCTGGGCAGAAAAAAAACAATCAGATTCAATGATGTTAGTGAACATACTTCCAACAGAGATAATACAGTATTCCGAGCACTGACAGATGTGGGTTCTTAAAACGCATTCACTGCCATTGACGTCTTTAGAAGTCAACTGGAAAGCTGGCAGTGAATGAGTTAAATGTGTACGTGCTCGTGCTTACTTCGTCTTTCGGCCTCTGCAAAGTCATTGCAAGAGCTGACAACTCTCTGAATCTCATCCTTATCCACCAGAACTGCCTTGTCTTCATCCTGCAGTAAAATAATAATAATAATGGATTGATACAAATATATGCAAATTCCTTGTGGTCAAACGACAGCAACTTATGACTAGAGCTTTTGTTTAAACTGAGGTTACAGTGGCAGATTCACATTTCCTTTAGTTTTGGAGCCAGCAACAATATTTTGACGTACTGCTTGGAAGCTCATACAATATGTTTGGCAATGTTGTTGTTGTTGTTGTTGGTGGGTTTCATTGTCCAACAGTCCGTGTGGACTAAACATCCTACAAACTCGAAATCAGGGTACCTTGGATTTATGCTGACAATGCGTGGTAAAATGCTCCAAGTAGCAGCGTTGGTTCGTGTCCTGCACACCAAGCAGGGCCAGTTCTGGAAGCCTCAGTGCAGCCAAAAGACAAGCTTCATCCTGGGTACACACCGCCTGATTTACCTGCCTAACTGCTGCTTGGACTGCCAACAGAAAAACACACAGCTTATTCTTACAAGCCTATGCGTGATTGCCAACAAAGAGTTTGTGTACAGGCATTGAACGCTTTGGAGAAAAAAAAAAAAAAAAAAAAAAAAAAAAAAAGTTTAATACCAAAAACATTTATGGTTACTAGGAAGGTCAGTGCTTACTGTTGACAAAGTCTATGCAGGTCTGAATCTCCTGCTGTGTCAGCATCTCCTCGTAAACATCTCTTTCCTCAGTACAAACTGTGGAGTACTAGGACAAACAAAGACATAGCCTTTTTTCATATAGATTAGCATGGCATAATGTAAAACAAACCAAGTTTCAAGTCAACTCCCGAATGATGGTGGTGTCTTGGGAAATAAAAGCAAATGAGAGACAAGTTGCCTTGTTAATGTTTGCTGAAGTGCAGCTGACATTGCAGCAGCTGGAATGTGCTGGCACGGCTTATAGCGCGAGTCATTGCGGGAAACCGTTTTTCTGGGCCACTAGCTGATGGTATTAGACACTGCAATTGGAACCATCTGCTTAGACAACTTGAGAAGTGATGTCTTACTCTCCTGTACTACCCAAAGCAAGCAGATCGAACGTTATTTGTCATTTACAACAGAGCAAGCCAAAACAAGTTACAACATTGATGCGTTCAACAACCGCTAAGGAGGTTATACTTTAATAGCCGTTTGTGCATCAATCAGAGAAGTGGAGGAAAGACTAAAGGCGGAATTCATTCAATTTAGTATAAATAAAAATGACAAAGGCAAGGTGTGGATCCGGTTTATCTTTTGTCCCCTTTTTGTTTTTTAACATGCGTAACTGGGCATTCTTTTTTTTTTTTTTTTTTTACATTTACTTCTTAGCAAATAATGCATTAAATCAAATCCGAATGACAAAATCAAGTCGTATGCCGTATTTATGATGTAAAATTTGGTGATCAAAAATAGGAGCGTTTAGTTTTGGCAGTAAAGACCATCAGTCAATAGAGACATTTGACTACCATGTATAGCTCTTACACTGCCTGAAGACTGATCTTGTTTACGGGTCTTGGCCTGGCTCAGCGTGTCCTGATAGTCTCGCGCCAGAGCGTCCTGGGTATGCCTCAGCATGGCGTTTGGATTTGTCAGGGCGGCCATTGTCACAGATGCCTGACCCCTGTCAACTGCCTCATTGATGGCAAACACCGCCGCATGCACTAATGACAAGAGCAACAACAATACCGTTTGAATAAAATGCACTGCAGTGACTAAAAATGTCAACCTCTGGACATCTAGATAGGAGGTAAAGAAGGACTTACATGCTGCTTCATCCACTGAGAGCTCATTGGCCAGGATTCCTCCAATCTTACTGAAAGCTGGCATTTGAATACCATACTTGTCGAGTTCACTCCTCATGTTACTGATCTCTTCCTCTGGGGGAGACATACAGAGCGATTGATGGAACGTGGTCGGGTAATTAGTGAGTGAATAAGAAAGGTGAAAAACGTATTAAAATTAACAGACGCATGACTACGATTAAGGTTAAAAAGAAGCTATACATAAATTGTACTTGTGTCTTTTGTTCTGCTGCTGTTACCTGTAAAGGCCACCTTCCCCAATAGGTCCTGGATCTGTGGTGCAATGCCCAGTTTATACAAGTACAAGCTGAAACAAACAACAGTGTGCGTAAGATTAGCACTAAAACTTTAGCAAGCACAGAGAAGCTTATGACAATCTGCAGCTACAAACGGCAATAATTAACTGAAAGATTTGTATGTTTTCCCTTCTTAATAGAGATTTATTCCTGGCCGTTCTTTTATTATTTTTACTTCCCACCAATAACACACAAACACCACAGGGAGGTAGTGTTGGCTGAGGATTCAATAAGCACTGAAACCAGCCACTCCAGCGTGTCCTCTAGTTCAATTAATTCAACAGCTAGCTGACTGGAAACTTCATCAAACTTTCATTGGCCTGCAGGTACCCGATATGTCGGAATGCATTATAGATACTTAAGGTAGCTCTGGCGTCAGAGCAACTCAAACAATAGCTTATTCTGCACTTTGGACAGTTTGTGTGCAAACATGGAACGGCCTCTGTCCTTGCCACATTGACAGAGTTTCATTCATTCTGAGACAAACACAGAAACAGCTGACCAGCATTAACAACAGGGACTGGGGAGACTTGAACACAATCAGCTGATCAATTGCTTGGAGCAACTCGTCTCAAAAGATGACTCCAATGATTGGGATTTCCATTCACAACCAACCATTGTTTTTTTGTTTTTTTTATTACTAGCAACACTTGTTCAATCATAAGTCATTTTTGTTCATACTACATTGTTGTTGCTTGACATTTTTCCACCACACTGTGTGTGCCTACAGAACATCTGCTGCTTGGACTCCATGTGCACACACGTTTGCGCACAGGGAAGCGGGGCAGCCTTGTGGGGAGTCCTGCTGGAGCGCAGGAAGGAAGAAGTTGTGTGTGCATAAATTGGGAAGGAAACCAACTCTCAAAAGGGCCTGACAGAAAGACTACAACGGAGAAACAATCCAAGCAGCTCACGTAATCTCTCCCTAAATCTGTCCTGCTTACCAGATGGTCAGGCAGATAAAAGTGGCATTTCATTCAAGTCATGACGCTGAGAAATAATACAGTATATATTTATGCAGAGAAAACGCAATAAAGCTAGGGAGATACTGCTAATTTATATACAAAATTTGCTGTTGAGACGCTGAAATCAGATTTGAAAGACTAAGTTAAACAATGGTTCTAAATGATCAATCGATTTTTAAAAACAGTTTAATTGATTAATTAATTAATTAATTGTGACACCTACACGTGCGCCGCATACACTGATGTGCACACTAATTGAAGTGTAAACTACCACCACAATTCCAATGAAGTTGGGAGGTTGTGTTAAACATAAATAAAAACAGAATACAATGATTTGCAAATCATGTTCAACCTATATTTCATTGAATACACTACAAAGACAAGATATTTAATGTTCAAACTGATAAACTTGATTGTTTTTAGCAAATGATCATTAACTTACAATTTGATGGCTGCAACACGTTGCAAAAAAAGCTGGGATAGGTGGCAAAAAAGACTGAGAAAGTTGAGGAATGCTCATCAAACACCTGTTTGGAACATCTCGCAGGTGAACAGGCTCATTGGGGACAGGTGGCTGCCATGATTGGGTAGAAAAGGAGCTTCCCTGAATGGCTCAGTCATTCACAAGCAAAGATGGGGCGAGGTTCACCTCTTTGTGAACAAGTGCATGAGAAAATAGTCGAATAGTTTAAGGACAATGTTCCTCAACGTACAATTGCAAGGAATTTAGGGATTTCAGCATCTACGGTCCAGAATATCATCAAAAGGTTCAGAGAATCTGGAGAAATTGCTGCAAGGCCGAAAACCAACATTGAATACCCGTGCCCTTCGATCCCTCAGGCGGCGCTGCATCAAAAACCGACAATGTGTAAACGATATCACCACATGGACTCAGGAACACTTCAGAAAACCAATGTCAGTGACTACAGTTTGGCGCTACATCCGTAAGTGCAACTTGAAACTCTACTATGCAAAGCAAAAGCCATTTATCAACAACACCCAGAAGCGCCGCCGGCTTCTCTGGGCCCGAGCTCATCGAAGATGGACTGAGGCAAAGTGGAAAAGTGTTCTGTGGGCCGACGAGTCCACATTTGAATTTTTTGGGTGGGAAATTGTGGACGTCGTGTCCTCCGGGCCAAAGAGGAAAAGAACCATCCGGACTGTTATGGACGCAAAGTTGAAAAGCCAGCATCTGTGATGGTATGGGGCTGTGTTAGTGCCAATGGCATGGGTAACTTGCACATCTGTGAAGGCACCATTAATGCTGAAAGGTACATACAGGTTTTGGAGAAACGTATGCTGCCATCCGAGCAACGTCTTTTTCATGGACGCCCCTGCTTATTTCAGCAAGACAATGCCAAACCACATTCTGCACGTGTTACAACAGCTAAGTTCATGATTATTTGCTAAAAACAATAAAGTTTATCAGTTTGAACAATTAATATCTTATCTTTGTAGTGTATTCAATTAAATATAAATTGAACACGATTTGCAAATCACTGTATTCTGTTTTAATTTATGTTTAACACAATGTCCCCCCCCCCCCACACACACACACAATCTGAGCTCTGCATCAGCAAACAGAAGTTGCTAGCCTTATTCAACCCACTACTGCTACCATCCATACTTGCTATTGGCCAAACAGCTTGAGACAGCCCCCCCCCCCCTTTTTTCAAGATGGGCTAATTTCAGCAAGACAAGAAATGGGGTGTGCAAAGTAAGTCTATAATTCTCAGGGTATTTTCACAAAGCATGTCACAGACATGTTATCAGGACGCCTGGAGTTTTTTTTTGGTCAAAACAAATGCATGATATACCTTCTTTAACAGAACCTGAATCTTAAAAGCTGAATAGTACTGTGTAATCTAACAACACAGTAAAGGGATCTACACAGATGTTTTCAAAATACTTTTCCCTCCGCTTTTAAACATTTTAAATCATACAATTGAACAAGGCTAGCCCACAGCTGTTGCTTACGTAAAAGTACAAAATGCAAAGATTACCGAAACCAGTATGTCTATCGACCATTCTCACATGCTTATAATCATTACAATCTACCAGGTTGACCTCCAAGACATCGACTACAGTAGCGCTTAGTGGAGTTTGTTTAATTCAATGAAAAGGTGTGGCAGTTTGAGAACAGCATATCCGGTCTTTGCACAAAGGATCATAAATGTTGTGTAATAAGTGTAGCCGTCTAGATCAAGACTAATGAAGACATTCAAATGTACTGTACGCAACCAATTCATACCTCAGTGCATGTATGCAGTACACCACCTTCGGCATGTTTTTGCGGTCATACACGTCTGTCGTTTCAGGGTAGAATATCTGAAAGAAAAAATGGGTTTGAAAAATGGCACTGTTTTGTTGCAATCAGCTACTGGCAAATCATCCAAAACATTCATTTCACAGATTTTTAAGCCACTAACAGCCAAAATAATCTATTATTGGGATCTCATTCTGTTCTGTTGCGTCATACAAAGTCTTTGTGACAGGCAATTTATGTAATTGCTAACAAATAACTCTTGTCAAACACACTACAAAAGAACACGACTGGAACAACATCACATGCCGCTGCACTGAATCGGGACTTTTGTATCCTGTCATGACAATTGGTTACCTCGTTGACAGATCTCGACTAGTCTTCATCTCACACGGAGTTTTTAACAAAACATTTTCATTCATGTTTTAGGGTAGTAAACTCAACTTTAACACCTTGTTGGAGCTCCGAGCAGTAGGTTGCAGTTCAGACTCTCCTAGCTTGCGCCGGACCATTTGTGTTTTAATCATCTCTATTCATGTTGAAGTATTCTCAGTCCATATGGCAAAATACACACATTTCCATAGCTGGTTGCCTGGTATTGCAATGTTATGTTTCTCTTACAGACACAAGGTTGTGTACAGGACCTACAAAGAACACACAACTTGTACATAGAGAAGGTGTTCGACCACTTTTGGATCGGGCTCCACCTCGACTGGTCGTAATAAAGGTTTCTTTCCGTAAAGGTGCCGTGGCTAAAATCAGGCAGCACCAGTATGTATACTACATAGACAGTATGCAGGGGTGTTTGTAAGACAAGAAAGCAACTGTTTGGCTGTGCACACCCCTTACCTTTGGGAGACCCACTGACTCCATGGCCCTGAGCCACTGAACGGTGTTGTCTGTATGCCTGAAGTGCAGTCCGTTGGTCTGAAAGAAAAAAAGAAAAAAGAAAAAAAAAAAAAGGGTGGATTGTTGATGAATTTGTTGAAATGGTAGGAATAAAGGTTGTACAGTATTCCGCATAATAGAAGCTATCAAAAAACTAAACAAACATACCTTATACCGAGTCTGATCTCTGTCATAGATCCTTTTTACAGACACCATTTTGGGGGCAAAGAAGTTGGCAAGTTTTCCAAGGTAGACACCATTCCTCAGTCCTTCCTCCAGTTCTGTGGTAGTAGGTAGGTCTTCTTCCAGGCAGGCTTCCATCCACCTGACAACACATACAAACTGAGCTCAAAGCAGGAAAATACTTCTTCTTCTCTGCAGTGGTCTAAATGTTCATTTATTCAGCCAAACTATAGCA
This sequence comes from Phyllopteryx taeniolatus, assembly GCF_024500385.1. NCBI lineage: Eukaryota > Metazoa > Chordata > Actinopteri > Syngnathiformes > Syngnathidae > Phyllopteryx > Phyllopteryx taeniolatus. The sequence goes on from NC_084504.1 coordinate 27,017,686, forward strand.
GCAAAGGCAAAAAGCTGGAAAGTAGGTGTTGACACAATTAGTTCTTTGGTTTGGATCTTGTTTAAGATTTTTAGTAAACGCCAAGTGAGAATGTTTACTGTAATCACTTTATTTCAAGTTTACAGTATATAGGTTTAAGATCAAGACCTGCTGTAATTTATCCATTATGTAGGCTAGAGTTCTTGCTGAACTGAAAAGGTTCCACCATGAATCCCCATCTCTCCAACTGAGCTCACCAGCAGAGAAGAAATATTGAAATAAAAGATTTGTGAACTTTGTTTAACCTGCGACGTGAAAAGCAGCTATTCCCCGACACTGGTGAGTATCTCTTCGAAAGTGTTTGGTCAATGATTTGTTAGGTTGTGAAATCTGTTACACATTATCAAGCTGGATTGGGGAGAAGCCATTTTTAAAGTTGGAGTTCCACCTCTGCCCCCCCTCTGCTGCTGGAAATGTGTATTTGTGTGTATTTTCTTACCTCCTAACAACAGAATAAACGATTTATCAAAAATTGCACAGTGCTCAGTCACTTCGCGTCATGCTAATTGTAAGCAATAATGTGTTTACTCCCACACAAACACACCTTGCTTTGGTTAATTACGGAACTCCAAAGACCTAGAGTCTGACCAAAGTTGCCAGCAACTATTTGGACAACACAATTGCATAGTTTTAAGGTGGAGGCCCATCACTTAGCCTGTTACTGATGACAAATAAGAAAACCTCAACCGTAAATATTTTAAATGAGGAGTGTTTGCCATAACCTTTGACATTGTTTGGGGTAACATTCCATTTGATCGTTCGGTCATGGTAATATTACCCCATGAAGAGAAGCTATGTCTTTCTGATAAATACTCGGATCACAGTGCATTAGTAGAGGTCCAAAAGCAGAAAGCTTTAAAAAAAAAAAAAAAAAAAAAAAAAAAACTTACTGAGATGTTTGAGATTTCTGGGGAAAGCATTTGGCGGGAACACAGTCAAAAAGGGACATCCTGCTCGTGAAACATCATTTCCTGTATTTAGAACAATGTAGGGGAGCATGTCTCCTGGAGGAGGATGGGCTAGTTCCATGTTTACAGCTATCAGAGGAGACCTTCCTGTCATTGTCCAACCTGTGGCCCACCAGGAGAAACGAAGCAACACCGTGTTGGAGTCTTTTCTCTCAGCTTCGCAACCACAATAGATGATACGACACCGAAGGCACGCTTGTCACATTTTTGTCATGAGTTGGTGTACTGTGAGATGTATGAAAATGGACGCACCTTGTTGGTAGAATAAGTAGAAAATAGAAAACTTCATTTGGAAAAAGACGACGCACTGTAGAAGAGAGTCCAAGAGAGGATCTATCTGTATCACAGCTAAACAAACCTCAACAAATGTAAACAAACAACGTTTTACCCTTTGGTGAGAGGACAAAGTCTACCTGAAAAAAACCTGTGTGTAAGAGAGGGGCCACCAAAAAACTAGACTTTACACCGATTTTAAAATCGGGCTGATCAGTATTGGCCGATAAATAGCATTTTATGCTGATCGGCTTTAATGTCATAATTCGCCAAGCGCCACAAAAGACATTTACTCCGCGTCGCCATGGTGCACAGCATATTTGAATCCAAAAGCTAGTTGATTTTTAGCCTTGTCACGCGTCTTTTGACGTACTATTGGAAATATCTGACGACCAATAAAGTTTTTTTTTTTTTTTTAAAAACACGTCGACGGTGTGGAACAGACAACACGTCTGAGACAGACAACACGTAATGCCCGGATGAGACGACAAGACAAATTTGCTCTTCCACGATTGCATTGTCAGACAACTGCAATAAAACCTTGTATTGTGGATGGGAGGAGTTATTTTGGCACCAGTCAAAGATGAACAGAATGAAAAAACATCAATAAGCGTCCAAAACCGAACTGTACCGCTTGGCGGAAACCGATCATCTGAACGGCTCGTCTTCAACCAGATGATCATTTTACAGCTTGACTGTGCATCGAGTTGCGGATTACTATAAATAGAAAGGCAGCTTTCCTAGTTCTTGCAACACTATTTTCACAGGTACCAGACACTAAACTCGTGGGTTCAATCCTTGTTCAGAGAACACCGACTGCTGACCCCAGAGCGTAAATCCTAATCCCTTGCCATCCCTGCCTCATTAGAACTCTTAATCCAAATCCAATTTGACACCTTTTTCGGAATAGCGGAACCATTCTTCCTTTTTTCCAAATGACAAGAGTATAGTTAAGTGAGTAGCAGAGGAAGTTCGAGAATGAAACTTCCGTTTGAAGGAAGCAGCTGTTAGGGTTAAGGCCTCTCGGGACAGTAAAAGCAAGACTTCCACAAATGTTATCGAGCACACTTAAAATAATAACCTAGGGTCATATTCTAGGTAACAAGGTCAACACTTGGTCTAGCCTACATGCGCTTGAAGGTCCGATGACATAGCAAATAATAGAGGCAAAGTCTTAAGTGTGCAAGTTTGACTCAGACATAAAAAAATTGAGTGCACTGCACACCGTAGAACGACAAATGTCAAGAATTGAGTTATTGCTGTGTAAAAGACACTTGAAAGGAAGTGGTTTGTCTCCAACAATGTGTCACAACAAATGTTAATATCGTCTTGGGAAAGTGACTAACTGAAAACATACAATTGTATATGGCATATTTTATGATGTGAGTCTCTCAGGGACGATCGAGAGAGGTCAGAGCTCAAGTAAACGAGAGATCCTACCGAAAAAATTGTTATGTGCACTCCTGAATATAACTATTTTTACAATAATCTGTGACACCTGAAGTCACCTTGGAGCTCTTCTGTTGACAGTTTAGACATCTTACCGTTTGGCCTCCTCCAGATGACACAGGTACTCGTAGGCGATGTTCTGCCGCCTCCTCTCATCCATCTCCTCCGCTGACAGCCTCTCATCATCCTGAATGGCTGCAAAAATCAACACACACATGCCGTTACTGCTCATTTTGACAATCGTCAACAAAACCGACCGACATTACACTGATACACAAATGTAGCTCATGAAATAAAAATGTCAACTGATCGTGCATATTGACAACCGGTAGTTTTTCAGTCAATATAGATCAAAATTGAAAAGAAGCCAATATTAACAAAAGGCGCTCGCTACAAGTGACAATTGTGTGGGTGTTCAGTAAATGTAAAGAAGGCCGTCGAACTGAGAGGGGGTGGGGGGCAACTGTCCAGAGCTCTGACCATTAAGGCGGTCCCAACCAATTCCTTTTAACGATCCCACATGGCATGATGAAGACTGACTGGTTCATTCTTGTTCAAAGTGTTTCAGCGGATTGTTGGGAGCTCTAGGGCCCTTGGGAAAGTCAACTTCACCTCACGTTTTAATGAACGACTGTGCAGGAGACAAACTGGGCAGATGCAAGTGGCCCTATAGACTGACAAGTGACTTCTGCTGGGACTTGACCTTTACCTGCAGCTGAATGACTTTTCCCTGGCAATGAGTCTTCCAGCGGCCTAATCCAATCACGTCTCGTTATTTCTGGCTCAGTGAAGATCTATTCCTATGGGTTGACCAATCGCCCCCACCCCCAATTCTTGGACTTCGAACATAGTTAGCAGAATGTTCACATAGAAGATTAAGGAGAACATGATATGATTGTGATTGGATCTCCTTAGATAAGCAGGTGTACCCAATATTCTGGCAGGTCAGCACATTGGACACCTAATTTTTACGTGCACCGTATAGTCATACACCGGTTGTGTGCCCACGGCTGCCTGATGCAAGACAAAGTGGTTAAACCAGTTGACTGATTAGCCTAAACGATGTAATCCCAATGCCCCAGGAGAAGAGAAGATAAGACTTAATTCCACAATTCATTTCATAGTACAAATGTATTCATATGAACTTAGTGTATTCTATTAAATGTAGCATTTATATAAATTGCTTTAAAACAATTGCCACACACACACAGTTGCATTCTAGTCTTAAATGTTACAATGCATATTATTCCTCGGTGATGAAATGCACACACATTCATCCATCCGTTTGCTGTAAGCACTTGTTCCTCATTAGGGTCGAGGGTGTGCTGGAGTCTCGCCCGGATTAATTAATTAACACAATTACAACATACATGTTTTGGGAATGTGGAATGAAGGCCGAGTACCCGGACAAAACCCACGCACAACATGCAAACTCCGCAAAGGCTTGAGCTGAGATTCTAACCTGGGACTTCACGACTGCGAGGCAGACGTGCTGGTGACCACGATGCCATCATGCCACCGACAGCCACACCCTACATGTCAAGTAGAGTGGAACCTCCAAAAATCAAACAATGCACGATCCTTTCCGCTAATTTCTAAACACATTTCCTCAGAACGAAACCATGTAAAACAAATTAACTCATGGCAGGGTCAAAATGTTGCCACCATAAATCCTCCAATAACTTCAAAGTAGATTCTTCGATGAATATTTTAAGATCTGTAATAGTTATGCTGTCATAAATACAGAGACGAGTTAAACACAAACGCAACAGGAAGAGTTTTTCCCTGGTTATTTTCATGCTAGTGATTAGCCATGATGCTTTCAGACACATGGTATTCATGTTCGCATCGGCGCAAGATGTGCTAGGCAGCCACACCTTTCCCTAGTTCATCAGATTTCATCACTGGTACCCTCTTGTGACAGCGCCAGAGTAAACGCAAACGCACTAACTGATGGGATTTATCACAGGCCACGTCGAACAAGGTGTGTCAGAAACGTTCCAGGTCTGGTGTAACAAAAGATCCATTTCAAGTTTTCCCCTGGAGTTAAAACGCACTTCCCCAGCCTTCATGCACACCATCAAGCACTCCTGGAAGGATTCTTCCGAGATCCCCTGCAGCTCCGTGGTCACGGGCATCTTGAGGTCGTCAACGTCTTCAAAACGGGTCTACTTGATAGCTGCCTTTTGGGGAAAAGAAAATTTATTTAAAAAAAATAAAATAAAAATAACATTGAGCCAGGTCGGGTGAGTAGCGAGGTTGCTCCAGCACTGAGATGGTCTTCTCGGCCAGGAACTGTAGGATGCTCAGGACTTTGTATGCAGGCGCGCGGTCAAGGTGACAGTGAAGGGGAAAACTCATACTTTGGTTTGAAATATATCTTTTCAAAAACCAGGTCTAGGCATTTTTCTGAAACACCTCGTAGTCACGGTTGCCCTCAAGGGGACCAGTTGTAATGGTAGACGGAAAAATCTTGGAAGTAGCAATATAAGTGGCTGCCATCTCTGTGGAATTCCAATGGGAGAAGGGGTTCCCTGAGTAGCAGACAAAAAGGTTGATGAGGCATGTTGAGAAATAATGAAGTTGTACTCTTTCACCCTAATTTGAAGATGCATTTTGACCAGATTTTCAGAAAAAGCTCAATCTCTTAAGAACCAACCATCCAATTTAAAAAAAAAAAAAAAATCTTGTTGTTCTCATCAGGTTCAAGTGGCCATTCTAACCAGACCTCGCATTTTGACAGACTGTCATTTGGGGGAAATCTTGTCACGTTGCTAGTTTTCAGGTCATGGTTCGGTTCAGATTCTCTACAGTTGAGGAATAAAACACACAAAAACCTGCTGATCATTCCTGTTAAAGGAACAGATTCAATTTCATTTAAAATGAAAGTCATGAAAACCGCTAACCAGAAGATGAGCTGAACAGCTTTTTTTTTTTTTTTTTTTTTTTTTTTTTTTTTTAATAACACGCTAGTCACATGCCTGCAGCCCAAGGCAGATACACTTCTTGTCCCAGACTGAATATGTTGGGTTTTGGAACGCGTATAATCTCCCCCTCATATTGCATCATCACCTCTGCATTTCATAATTTGTATGGTGGACGACGAGCTTTGTCAAATCAAGCAAACAAAAATGATGGCAAACGTTCACAGGCAACGTTTGGCCCACATGCCCTTAGTTTGACACCCGTGCTTTAGAAGCTCATTGAGCTGAGGTTTCACGACAGAAGTCTTATGACCTGACGCATGAAGTTCGTTTAAAACATTTGGGTTGCACTTCAAATTGTACCACTTTCGGGGACATCCCACATTGGAAATTCCACTGTTTACATCTGAGGGTGACTGGGAAGTGCAAATGTATATTGCACATATTACTGCAAAAGAAAAAAGACAAAAAAAAAAAAAAAAAAACCTCTGAATGAAGCTACTATACACAAGCCATACTATACTGGCTAAAGTGCACACTTCCTGCACTTTTGTACTAAGTGTTATATTTAACCCACAGGATGAGGTTTGCTGCCTTTGTGTGCACATCATCATGGGACTTCAGTTATTGGCACTATGTTGTTGACTCATGCTGTTTTTTTCAGCTGCAGTATTCCCCCCCCCCCCCTCGCTAACAGTAAGGAAATGCGTAAAGTATATTTCTGAGAGATGGTTAATAATTATTCAATTAGTGTTTTTTTTTTTTTTCTTGGGGGGGGGGGGGGGGGGGGGAATGGGCCTACTTACCTTTGATTCCAGCTGGAACATGCAAATTAAAACACTCAACACTGAGTGAACATTTGGATAGCTTAGGGCTACCCTTGTGTTAAACTAACATTTGTGCCGTTTCCCTGCAGAGGCACACAAACCAAAATGGCGTGTATGCAAACCAGCACAGTGCTGATGAAACAATTGATTGGCCTCGTCGCTTCAAAAGTTGCACTTTGCCCTCATGTTTACTGAACTGCAGTAAGACCTGACTCGACGCCGGAAGCCTTGGGATGCGTGTTGATTTGATTTGAAAATATCAACACTCCAGTGCAGCAGTTAATGTTTAAAACTATGAGAGCAGACCTGATGTGTGGAATGACTGATATGTTGACTAAATAGATAAAACACAAGGTGAACTGAAAACCCCGTGTCGGCAGTCGCCACAGCACGTGTATCCCTTGCGTTTTACACACCATTCGACGGACGCAGTTAAGGAACAGAGTAACTCGTCTGCCGTGTTTATTTTTGTTTAAACTGGTCTTATTTTATTATAGGAAAAAAATAAAAGTCATTTTCGTTGTTGTGCAGACACACCTCCTGGTGCAGGAGGAGTCACGCAGGCTCAACCACCTGCTGCTCATCAAACAGCCAGCCGACACCGAAGTTGGTTTCAAACAAATTACACATTAAGAGTAGAAAATATCACTTACTTCCATAGTGTGGTTTATGTAGAGAACCCTTTTCCTCATGGTACATCCTGACTTGTGTCCTCCAGCGGTCGTCAACGCGTCTGAAACGCCAACAACTTTTTTTTTTTTTTTTTTTAAGCTAACGTCCAAACACACGATAAGGTGTGCCTGCCAGTTAATAAACTTTAAGTCCAGCTAAACGAGAGGTATTTATTTAAAAAAAACAAAAAACAAAAAAACAAACACAGACACAAAAAAACAATTATATATAAATAAGACCAGGCACAAAATTGATTAGAAACTTCCCTTGCGCCCACCAGTTCCCATAGTGAGCACCTCTTTGATGTGACTCCTTCACAAAGTGACTATGATCTTGAAAGTAACGTTCAAGCTTCTACAACAGCCGAGGAAGCGCCTAGCTCCTTTGCGCTCCCTGCTGGCCACAAAGTGGAATTGTGTTGCGTTCAAGGCCTTAGCCAAAATAAAAAAATGGAAACGCCACAATTATATACTGAACACATTAAATCAGCTGTGGAACGTAACGAAGTACAAATACTTTGTTGCTGTACTAAGTAGATTTTTCTTGCACCTGTACTATATTTTTCAACATACAATACAAATATAAATACAAAAGAGTAAGTAAAGAGAGGTAAACTCCTTTACGGTGTACAGCTGATTGATTGATTGATTGATTGATTGATTGATTGATTGATTGATTGATTGATTGATTGATGTCTTGGGGATTGGGGAGCATTAACAACAATGGCAACAGATTCGGAGCCGCAAGATATTCACATTCCCCATCTATGGTTTTGTTTGAGATAATTGTTTGAGGTTTTCTGCGCCAAGAATGATTCCTTGGGTCCTAAAAATCCCATTTATTAAAAAAAAAATTTTAAAAAAAGGAAAGAAAGAAAGAAAGAAAAAAAGAAGCTATTTTTATCAGTGGCCGATTTAGCTTTTTCTTTTGTTACTTAGTTCAACATTGGCAAAACCCTGAGCCAACATTACCTCTGGGTTTAAAAAATAAATAAAAAATGAAAAAATTCATAGTGTCAAGTTGTCAAAAGTTGTCTGATACTGGTATGCATATATATTTTTGTACATAAGTACATTTATGAATCTGTGTTCGTTCGCCACCAGTCATGGAGTTGAATTAGAACATTGACTTTTACGAGTTTTTTTCTTCCTTCCTTTTTTTTTTACAAAGACTTCTACTTAATTACCGAGTGTTCTGCCACCTCTGCTTTAAGTATGTTTTGGTAATAAATTTGAAAATGTCTTTTTAATCTTAAATGGTAACTAAACAGGAAAAGAAACATACACGATTGAATTAATATATAATCACAATCTGTTTGTAAGGGTAATTGCATATACCTATTTCCTGAATGTAAAATGTGAAAGTAGTCGTTTCATAAGAATTTCCATGGGTAATTAAAAATGATACTGCTTCGAAAGTCCATGTTTATGGAAAATCTTTCAATTTGTCTATCTCCCAACTATTCTATGTAGCCGGTAGGTGGCAGCCTTTGTTAATCAGAAAATATATGTATTTATTATAATGTATTTATTTACTTATTTATTTTTAATTCCTGCCGGAAATGTTGCCACGCTTCACTGGCTGCTGGAAAGTATGAAACCTACTATGGAAGAGTAAAGAGCAAGCGTAAACTAAATCGGGTAAAATATGAAGCGTAGCAGTATAAGTATATCAATGTGTAATATCTGAATTCTGAATGTGGGCCGTTGAGGGCTTGGTGATTGGCGGATGTGACATCAGCAAAGATGAACATTTAAGCTTGACCGTTGGCGCAAATTTGGGAGTCTGAAGGTATGAATGTGCATCCATCCTTTTCCTGCTCGTGGGAATAATGCGACTTAAAGGCATCAGCGATACTGTTATGCTTGACCACATCTGAGAGCATTACAATCTTAATATTCCGTAAAATATCATTTCTAAAGATAGCAGTACTTGCTATGCTCTAACAATGCTCTAAAGTCAAATACAGTAGGCCTACTCTCTTTCATAGTGGATCACTCAACCATATTGTGAGCTACAAACAGGAGGTAACCACATTTGGCAAGTAATATAATGAAATGTAATATGACTGTGTGGTTCTGCACAATGCTAATGAAAAAAAACAAAAGATACAAAGCATCATTTGCAAGAGAACATCATTTTTTATTGTATATATTTCGAAAAGCAACACAAACTGCCTTTGCCACCTTTTCACTTCTTAACATATGTTCACACTCAAAACAGCAATTTGCTGCAATGACTGGCGGGGCCCAATAGTCACAATGATACACACAACTTTATTGTCCACATACATTTGATTACCTCCATGAAATGGATGGACAGAACTTACAAGAGTGATACATTCACATTTTTCTTCAACAAACATCTGGATATTGCCGACGTTTTCTGGTGAAAGAGTTCAAAACCAAACCAAAAATAGCATACAATAACAGATTTTGTACATGCAAGTACACACACACACAGAGTAGAGAGTGGGAAAGAGTGGCAGTTGTGTAGGAATCTGAAGCCAAGGACTCGCAGCGATGCACAGCATGGACATAGCAGCGGGCACACAATGCAATCAAAGTTGCTTATACACATTAATCCCACACCGCCACTAATATCAGCTTTGATTATATACATTATTTACACTCGGAAATGCACACTATTAGTATGCAAACACATGCATGCTTAGACACACGTGCGCGCGCACACACACAAACACATACTCTCACACACAGATACAGTACATTTAACCAATACCCCGATACCTCAAGCAAAATAAAGTTTGCAAAATTAACTTCTCTCCAACAGGTTAATCAGCAACTAACTATGGCATAACATTTCTGATACTGGATATATATATATATATAGTATTAAAAATGGTGCTTGATGATGAAACATTTTTTTTTTGTCTACAGCGCCATGTTGGGGTACAGAATTTAATCTTGTGTTTTGGCCATGAATTAAACGAAGTACATTTTCCTATCTTGCAATGGTAATGGTATTAGACAAATACATAGAAATATATTGATAGTAATATGTTTTTGTATAAGTGTTATTATTTGCATTTTGGTTGCATTGTTGTTTCATTTTGCATTGTTCTAATGGTATATTACTCGTAGTAAATAATAATAAGCCTATGCCAGCCATCGTCGGGGAGGAGGCGGGGTACACCCTGAACTGGTTGCCAGCCAATCGTAGGGCATAATAATTGCATAAAGACGTAAATTGCTATTTGAATTTTTGAAAAATAATTTTTCAACAAAAATAGAAATGTCCATGTATATAATAATGTCTAAAGAAAGGGACAGGTGAGAACAAACTGAATTGGAATTGACTCCTCATACAGTATTTCACATATATTCGCAGAAATATGATAATAATATGATATATATATTTTCTATATATTTATAGTTTCTGTCCTGCAACCTCAGGGTACCACATGACGACGGGTAGACTGCTCCAGCTCAGGAGAGGCACGTTTCAAAAGGCATTCAGTATTTGTTTTGAGTCATTATCGTAGGTTGGTTACTCAAGCGAGCCACATAAAGCAAAATCAGAGGAAGAGCGCTGAGGTTATTTTTTGGATTATTGTTTTTTATAGAGTGATAGAACAATATGAAGGGGACAAGGCTTGGTTTCAATGTATGGCTCAATCATTCATTTGATTTGTTTTTTTTTTAGTATGGCATTTTTTTATTTTATGTTGGTAGGCAATACAAAGGGCTTGGTATCCTCCATCTACTTTGGGGAAGTTCCCAATAGAGTATGTAAGCAAATGCTGGGTGCAGTCCAAGCTGAACGTGTGTCTATGTGTGAGCTTTCAGGAATTTTTCCATCGCACCTGTCTGCACTACGCCTGACCATCTGCAACATGTTGTGATGTTTGCAGCAAAACCAGCTGCCGTGCATTTGCGTCGTGTGTCCGCTCCGTCTGATCATTGATTCCCTCCGTTATCACACAGCCGGTTGGCTGAGCTCATTACGGCTTGTTTTGCACTTTTCTCCCCATCTGGCTCCTCTTAATAAGACTATCAATATTAAAAGCCTTGAGTTTAAGGCAGGCGATAACACCATAGAAGATGCTGGCTGCAACTGGGATCCCTCCCAAAGCAAAATGAAACCAAAGTTTTCGTAGGAAACGTGTGCGACTATCAGCCTTGTTTTGCAAAATCTCCACGTAAAATATACGCACAATTGCTAATTAAATTGCGAAGAATCTGGTACTGTTGACCGGTATGCTTAAATTGCTGCACTGCTTTACTAATAAGCTCGATATGATTAATACATTTAAGATACAGTGGATATTTTTAAAAAAAAGTCTACACACCCCTGGTAAAATGTCAGGTTTTCAAATATCTTAGAGTGGGGATAGTAAAAATAAACAACTGAGATACTGTGGTTGAACGAGTGTGCACACCCTCTTAGAGTAATTGGGGGTGTGGCTGTGTTCAGAATTAACCAATCCCATTCAATGGGAGTCAGCACACAAATTGCACCATTTAAAGTGCCTCCGAGTAAACCCAAATTAAACTCAAATAAGCTCAAAAGCCTCAAGGTTTTGTACAAACCCTTTCCAGTATTTGGAACTGTTCACAATTCCCTCCACCTTGACAAAGGCTCCAGGTCCAACTAAAAAAAAAAAAACAGTGCCCGAGACAAAGGACGCTGCTGCCACCAACTGTGTGTATGTTGTTCTTTTGGTGATGAGCAGTGCTGCATTTGTGCCAAGCATGCCCTTTGGAGTAATGGGCAGAAAGTTCAACCTTTGCTTTCATTGGAGCGAAAGACATTTTCCCAAATGCGTTCGGCAGATTTCAAGTGTGTGATTTTTATTTATTTATTTATTTATTTATTTATTTTTTGAACAGGGGGTGTAGACTTTTGATATCCACTGCATGTATGATCCAAGCCACTTGCCCCCCATGATCTGTTATCCCCTTCAAGCTCCATGTTTTTTCTAGGTTGTAGTCTGGCGAAGCTGGTGTTACATGAGGACATTCGCCCTGGTATCAGGCAACCGGAGGCCGACCAGACCTCCCCCCACGAGAACTGACGATGCCATCAGGATGGGGATGGCCTTCGTGATGCCAACCAGAGAACCGAAAATCAGGTTTCCCAAGACTGCAGCCAGCTTACAAAGGGCATTGCAGAATCCAAAGCCAGTTCCTCTGTGGAGAGATTTTGGGAGGAGAGAAGTGAAGACTAAATCAAGAATTATAGAGTCGTCTTTAAGTGGTAAAGAGTGTGTCGTCTTTGTGATCACTGACAATGAGTGACCTCTGTCGCTCATTGTCAGTGATTAAAAATCCGTAGCAAAGGGAACATCACCAAATTGTTGTGAACCAATTTGAACCTACAGTTAAAAGATAGCAATGCTAGCAGTAGATACAGTCTTAACCGTTACATACTGTTGATTTTCCCATAGAATGTTAAGGATCAATTGGTCCCGAGCCAGGAATATCCTCATAATAATTGCCGATATCAAACTCTAAACTGCAGATATTTTCAAAATGTATTAGTAGCCTGTCTGAGATTAATAAATGGGTAATGAATCCTTGAGCAAGTTTTCAGAGCAAAGCGAAAGTATATTTTTGTTTGCTGCATTACAGGTCGTTGTTTTTGCAGGTGCAGCTCTTGCGCCTGTGTCGAGGCACCCTCTGACCTCTGTATGACTTATCTTCTGTATTTTTAGCATGTAGATCTTTTTTATTTATTTTTATTTTTATTTTTTTTTTTTAGATTACCCTATGACCCGTCAAAGTACCAAAAGTCGTATGTTTGAAAATGTGGTAGGTACACAGACAGTTCTCGGGAGTGTTTTAAGTTCTCTCTTGAACACTGTTACCACAGTCCCTTAAAAAAAAAAAACATGTAAAACAAAAATCTATGGCATGTACAGTTTCAAGATTCCCACCATTACCACCATTTCCCTCTATTTAACGCATAATAGTAAATGTAAAATTAAAAAACGGGTTCAATTTGACCCGTGACAGCCTCAGTGCACACAAACTTTGACGCGCCTGTTGTAAAAGAATGACATTTCCAAATATTGAATTTTTGTGTATCTTGGGGCACTTGAGGAAAAGTCATGCAATTTCAGGTGAAAGAATGACGTTTAGTGTATTTTTAGTTCTGGCTTATGTCAAAATGAGTCACTTTTGACCGGAACAGTAGACAACGGTATGTAAGGTTTGAAAGCAGCTTAGAGACAAGTCGAGTGGAATAACCCAAATCCCATCTTCATAGGGGAGGCCTGTAACTTTGTCCTGTGAGAGGATGATGACTGACTCACTGTAATTTTGAGAATCTTTTGAGGAAAAAAAAGAAACTACCGGAAAAAGCCAAAACAGGCCGCTACCCTTTCGTTAAGTCAAACAGTCGACAGGAGCACAGATCGCAAATTGAAGAATACCTGTCAGATTTAAACCATTACCTCGGACCGGACATCTTGTGTCTGATAACATTCAAATTCAGTTCAATTCTAGCTCAAAAATGGGTGAAGAAATATGACATTGCGACAAATCCACAGCCCTTACCTGCGGGCGGTCGGGAAAGATTCAGTTGTGACCACGTCAAGGGAGTTCCAGGCGGAGATACTCAAGCCGTTATAAAGGCACAGCATGAAAATCATCATGGACTCGCTGGTGCCGAACCACAAAAAGAAGCAGCTGATGCCTGACAACACCATGGAGCCACCTGATGCGGAAAGACACAAAGCCCACAGAAAACAACACTGAGCAACTTTCATTCAGGTCATTGCAATTCTGGATTCTCGTCAATATCAATCTCCATGATGCACCCTTCCCAAACTAGCTGCCCTACCTAACATGGACAGACGTCCCGTTTTATCCATGAGAAGAGCGGACACGATGTTCCCAGGTAGAACGGCCAACGTTCCCAAGAAGTTGATGAAGTAAACCCAGTAGGCGCTGTAATCGTCATCAAATGTCATCTGGCATCCCGTCTTGTTATGTGCGAAAGTGCTGTTGACCACCTCAGTGCCATCGATCAGCTTAGAGTCGTCGATGTCTGCGCGCACAACGCGCATCATAGTTTATCTCGGCGCAATTTCGTTCGGAAACGAGACACTCAGAATGGATAAAAGCGTCTCACCTGTATTGAAGAAGAACGCATCGATAAAAGTGCAGTTATGGAAATAGGATCCCACCGATGTGACATCATCAAAGTAGCAGTTACGAAACGTTGAGTCCACAAAGGTGACGGATTTGAGTTTCATGTTGATGAATCTGAGTGGGCACAGTGACATTTTCCTTCAGTGGGTGTGGGGAGCCCGACACTCCCGTCTTCTTCGGTGCCAATATACAGTACCGGGCGATATATAATAATCGTATTCGATTGAATACAAGCAGGAAACAAAAACTCAATCTGAACAGAAGTTTCTGCATCGGAAATGGACGGAACACAATATGCACCGATCTGAAACGGCCTACCGATCATTGATGAAAAGTCCATTTTTGTGTATCTGGTTCTCCAGAGTAAAGTTGAAGGCGAAGTCTTCAATGCGTTCGCTGTTGTGGATTTGCACTTTGGAGGCATATTCGTCTGCCTGGAGGTGTTTGATGACATCGGGGAACCAGACAGACAGACCATAATACCTGAAATCAGAATAATATGGACTGTCGAGTGACACTGCCAATTTTCTCAGGGTGTTTTTACTCCCCAGCAGCCTTTACTACGAAGTGTCTCAGCTCAAACTGAGGAGTATTGATCCCGAGACTGTCATTGATTTGGCCAACATCCCCCCCCCCCCTTCTCAGTGTGGCGAGAGCTCACGATGACAGAAATGCAATTGCTATTATCTGAGCGAGGAAATTGCACTTGATTCTTCTACAGCACAAATGACATTGGAACACTCACCCGAAAGACAGCGTGAACCACACCGTGGCGAGTCGCATCATATTTTCTCGCATCGGGTAGTTGAAACACTTCATGAGATTCAAATAGATCTTGAAGAGAGACAAGATATGAATTGTGTAGAATTGCGTGAAAGACAAATCTGGTGCGGGACAAATGAGAGAAAACAAATTGGAAAGAGAACATACCCCATGGATTTCAGCCTTCAGCCGAAAGACAGCCTTGGAAACCGGATTTCCGGATTCGGACTTCAATTCGACCAACTCATCGAGCTGCTTTGGGATCTTTATCCTGTTAACCTGGTTAATACATTAATGACAGTTAGCATAATCAGGTTAGAATTAGTTTCACTTGCAGTATCTAGGTCGAATTTGGATGCCTTGTCTGAAGTACAAAGTTACCTCTTTTTAAGAATTCAGTTGTGACTGTGTTCTGAATCATTTGATTTGTGACAAATATGAAACCTTGGGCAATTGTAATTTTCTGCCACAGAAGCCGATAGCATCAATAGCATTGACTCCTTAACATGCAGTTCAGACTGCAAGTAAGGCTGAATGACATAGAAATGGCATCATGCAGATGAGAACCAGAGAGTGTTAAAACCTGTCCCAGCTGTGGCAGAAACAAAAATAAGCCTCTTTGCTTCCTTTCAAGCATCAGGAATCCGAAGCAGAGCAGCGGCAGGGAGATATAAAACTCACGCTGAAGACTTTCTCCGGTTGCCCACGCGCTCTCATGTTGGTGTCGTGGATTTGTTTGAGGATCATCCAGGCTTCGTCGTGCTTCCCCACCTGTCAGCAGGCAGCGCGTCAAAAAGAGAGAAATAGTTGTAGCATCAGCAACAGCTCACTAAGCAACAGTTTGTAGTAATGGTACTACCGCCGTGGAAATATTGCATTGAGTGCAGTTCTTGCCTAATACAACATAATGCAGAGTAAGCAAAGATTTGCAGTAACAATGTCAAGCTTGGAACATTTGTTTGTAACCAATTTGGGGAAAACGTGTGTTCCTACCTCAAGATAAAATCTTGGGCTTTCAGGCATGAAGGTCAGTGCGACCACAGCACACACGCAAGGTAGGGCACAGACCACCACAAACACTCTCCAACTGTGGAACTGGTATGCTGAACCCATGCTGAAACTCCATCCTGCAAAGCCATGCATTGAGGGTGGATCAAAGAATAATCCAAATGTTCCCTGCTTTTTCACAATTCATCGTTCCTGACCCCAACACGTACACACAGTGGATTCTTGAAGCCGTCCTTTTCCAAATGGGTTCAGGCAAGTCCAAATTTCGAGCTGCATGCTTTGAATGTACCACAACAACCTGGGCACCACCGTGGTGTCTGCTGTGGTTGAGAATATGTGCTGGAGAGTATTGCTATATATTCTCTGTTTGTATGTGTTGCTGCACCGTGTGTTGAAGTAACAGTTGGTTGAAATGTTTATAATTATTGTAACATGTATTCTCATTTCCTTTAGATTGGCTAAGGTGTTTCGCATTTTATATGAGCATTGTGCGTACTGATTTATCAAGCCAGGACACCATGGACTGGACCCGTTTTGCCAAGTGCGAGTATGTCAAAATGACGTCATTTGAGAGTTATTTTGGAGGTGCACAAATAAGATGACAACACACTCCGAGTCTTAATAAATTCAGAAATAATACAAGACAATACATTTTGCCTGTATGTGAAATAAGTGATTTAAACGGATTTCTTGTGAGCAGTGTGTAAACTGCGCACAATCGACCAGCCAGAAAACACCAGCAACAACAATTGAAATGTGCTGTCACTTATTTCGGTTTTGGGAGGAAGCCGGGAAAGAAAATAATGCTGCAGTGCCAGTCGTGACCTCCCACGCCTCTTGACAGATCGTGCCTCATAGAGATGCTTCTCCACGGGGAGCAGTGCCATTGAGCCATTACCAGGCGTAGGTGGTCGTCAGGAAGCGCGCGGTGTTAACGTTCGTGTTTATGCCAGAAAATGTCCAAATATAATCTTCTTTAATAGCAATATACTCACTGCTAGTTTTCAAACGAGGAGATTGATTTTTTTTTTTTTTCAGAACTGGAGAGCACGCAAAAAAATCTAATGAAAAAAATGATCGAGA
Organism: Phyllopteryx taeniolatus; assembly: GCF_024500385.1. Taxonomy (NCBI): domain Eukaryota; kingdom Metazoa; phylum Chordata; class Actinopteri; order Syngnathiformes; family Syngnathidae; genus Phyllopteryx; species Phyllopteryx taeniolatus. The sequence goes on from NC_084504.1 coordinate 27,034,809, forward strand.
TCTATTTCAACATAATACAATTCACCTCATCTCGCTTTCAGGTGATATATAATCATTTTGGAATAAATATGTTCAAATATATTTTAAAACAGTGACCGTCACTTGAGGTATCGACTCAACAGAGCCCTTTGGGGGCCTTTTGTCAGACTGCTTTTATTTCCTAATTGCCTTTTTCTGTGTGCAGAGAGTGAGCGATAGGAGAAAATCGAGAAAGGATGGAGTTGTTCAGCATTGATTGCCTTCTGCACAGAAATGGTGCCTAGCTTCTTCCCCTCGGGGTTTGTGTTTCACTCACGCTATTGGAAATCTCATTACAGGGATTATGTACATAATTGTCTCGGGCTGGTGAACCAGTTTAGCACTCCTTCACTACTACTACTACTACTACTACTACTACTATAATCACAGCTATAAAGATAAATTGCTTCATCTGCTTAAACACTGCTCGATTTACAATTATAAAGAGATATAAAAATGGATAGCTGGGCAAAAGAGTCAATGAATGTATAGATGGTTGAATGGAGTCAATGTATGGACACGCGCACACACACATGCGATCTCACCCTGCGCTTGATGACGTCAGCATTTTCCGTCCTCCGATTGGATGTTCAGACTAAAACTTGACGAGCAAAACACATCTGTAGCGAGCTGCAATAATTACTAAGGAATTATAATAATAATAATAAAAAGCATCTCTGGTGAGTACAATGTCTTTTATTAAGATGGTTCATGTTTTTTGCCATATGATGGGACAAATATTGATTGTGAACTGCTACAGATGTATGTAGCACAGCTGCATGCTGTTATATTGCCTTTCTGGATAGTATTGATGGTTTCCATAACTAGGAGGTGATAGCGGTGGATTAAGTTGGTTAAGTCCCCACAGAAGGCCCATGTCCTAAATGCACGGCCAGCCACTGACACACACGCACACACACACACACACACACTGGCACAGACAAGTGCAATCACAGTTACTGACATCACAGGTTGGCCAAAGTGCGGTCTGGCCATAAATCACCTTGAGCACAAGCTTTGTCCTGGTCAAGCAAGGAGGAAAATCGAATTATGCTTGATCAAGAAGAACACTTTGTCAAGATGGGCAATGGAGAGAGAGCGGAGAGAGGGGAGGGACAAGTAATAAAAGGAAGGACAGTTAGAGGGAGCCGACAAAACAGGGAGAGGAGGGGCACGGTGGAACATGTAAAAGAAAAAAAACATGAGGAAAATGAAATTAGAACGCGCTTTCCCTTATTTCATGTATTACCATGGGTGATGTGAAATGGAACACCGTGATAAATCCTCCACACTGTCAGTGTCAGCTTCAAGGAATGCATGCATATTGTTAACCTTTTTAAACTTTGTCCTTATCGCGGGAGCAAAGCAACGCTCTATGAGGAGATTATTTCTGCAGAGAAAAAAAATATCATCAATGATACGCGATATAATGATGTTTTAAGCTTTGTCAACCAGGGTTTGCCTTCAGAGGTCATTAGGTGTGCCGCGGGAAATTATCCAATTACACTTCATTTTTCAGGAAATTTGTATTCATTCGTAACAAATTATATGTTTGTTCATCTCTCTATGCCAGCGACATATAGTGACAAATTTTCTTCCAGTAGTAAATTGGTAAGTAAAGTGAGTGAAGATCATCCTAATTTCAGTATTCATACTGATAGCGGTAAATCTTTTTGTTTAGTGGTGCTGGGCCATGAGATTTTTTTTCTATGTAAAATGGGTGCCTGGGCTCAATAAAGGTTGGGAAATATTGCTTTAAGGTTCATATTAACACTGCTACTAAGTAACTACAAAAATACGATGGTGCCTTTAGATAGGACATTCATATCTCAAATCAGCTTTCACCATTGAAATGAATGGAAATGCCATTAATCCGTTCCAGCCTTCCAAAATGTACAAAAAAAAAAATGTACTTCATAAAACATATATTAAAGACATCATTTAAAAGAATATAGAACAATTAACTGTTTTAGTCACACTTTTTGCTTCAATTCATTATGCTGCTCCTTGTGGTGAGTGCTGCTAAGCCCAGTGATTATTAGTCATTCTTCACAGAGGATAAAAATATATATGCTCCCCGGTATGCTTATATTATTTGTCTACATGTGTTGCTCCATAGTTTGTGTTCAAATATCCGTTGCTTAAAGGGTTTCAACACCACCACACCGATGCGATTTGTTAGCCCGTCAAGGGCATTTCACATGATGGGTTATCATCAGGCGAGCTGAATTTGAGGCAAAGTTTGTTTGATGTTTAGTTTAAGCGTAAACAAGAGCGACAAAGCTGGTCAACTCACCATAATGCGGGATAATGGCCCACGCCATGGCAGATGCGTAGATCTCGCCAATCATCCAAAACATACAGAGCCAGCTCAGGTGTTCGCCTCTTTTCTCCCTCGACAAAACCTCTGCAAAGAAAGAGAAAACAATGGGCACTGCACCTCCTATCCTGCAAGAAGCAGAGAAAAGTCGAAATTAGAGATTTCCTACTGTTTCACACACACACACACACCCGGTAAATGTTTTCCCAACCTTCTTCATCTGATGCGATTACTTTGTGATCCTTAATTAAAGAACTAGGCTCAAAAGGCTTTTCGATATCAACATTACTTGGAATAGAGCACAACATGACACACGCCATACAACTTGTCTTGATTTCAAGGTTTTGAATTACGCTAAGCTACAGATGGAATTACTGCATGAACTCCTCAAAAAGGAACAGTTACAACATCACAACGTGAGTACACAAAACGAATAATTACTCATGTATTGAGCAGGGTTTCTCACTTACAAAATGATATCATGTCATTTATGATTTCTTTATACTATTGCTATTATTATATATTTATATTTATGGTAATTTTAGCAAAAAAATGTGCATAAAAGTTTGTTTTTTAATATATATATATATATATATATATATACTGACAAATACCTGCTGGACACAACATTAGATAAGAAAAAAATTCTCTCTTCACAAAAGCTATATTGCTCAGTTGTGAATGACACCATTTCATTTGGAGATGCTTTGTTTAATATTAGAAATGTGACACCAACCACAATAATAAACAGATACAAAATGGGTTATTATCTATAAAGGCAGGATACATCTCTGTCAATTGTTTAGGTGTGCCTTATGTTGGAGAGAGTACTTTTCTTTCGCAACAACATGGGAACATTTTATTCTCTGGGGGGAAAAAACCCATCTCAGATATATTTAAAGTGTTTTAGAGTCCCTGTGCTGTGCAGGAAGAGTGAATTAGTCTTTAAGCGATCCTCAAATGAAATTGATTCAAGCTCTTTGTCAGCAAAGGGCGCAATAATAAGGATGAAGACAGAAATACTCGATACGAAAGGAACACAAGATGGACACGGCCCTAGTTTGACCTTCACAAATCATTTCAGCAAACATATCGGCCCACGCGTGACCTCCAGTCTCAGCAGGCTTACCCGAACCCGGCGGCGAGGCGGCAAACAAGGAAGACGCCGTATCCCTGGACAAAAGACGACAGGAAGGCGAAGAAGCCGTTGGTGGACATGCAAACGAGGAGGCACTGTCTGCGGCCCACTTTGTCGGACATTCCTCCCCAAAAGAACGCTCCCAGCATCATCCCCAGGTAAACGACGCTCCCTGCCAAGAGAAGCGGAGACGCACAGGTGTGTGTGGACTGTATGTTAACGCCAGCTGTTTTTCTTGCAAAGGCCATATTCCACAACTAAGCCAACAGATATGAGCTTTAGAAATATGATTCAAACATATGATGATTCATAATGCATTCTTTTTTTCGTTGTCGTTTCTTGAAGGCGACGCGATTAGCTTATTTTGGGAATGTGACAGGAAATCAGAGCGCCCGTAGAAAACCCCCCACGTGCACCGGGATCGAAGTCGAGTCATAGAATTTAGAATATAGGTTAGGGGAAGGGTGAGAGCGTCGTCTAGCATGAAACGCAAATCCAATTGAATTGAATTGAAATAACGTATTATGACTCTGTTAATCTCTTCAATGAAATGAAAAATAGGATTAAAGCTCCTACGAGACTGTCGTAATTGTGTCCGTTGATCATTGTGATTGCATTCTGAAGGCAGACTTATTTAATCGTGATCGTATGGTTGGTAAAAAAGAATAATAATCATAATAATGAATACATCTTGATATATGCTGACCTACACGGATGTGTATACTGTATGATCGTAGTCGTGGATGAGTAAACGTCCTCATTGCAATAGACCTAATGGCAAGGTGCATTTACTCTCGATAATGTCTTCGGTGCTCCTCGCCTTAGCTGTGAGCAATATCTGCCGAGCTCGCTGCAGGGGTCAAAACATCTACGACGTACCTCCCTGCATCAATCCGAGTGGGAATGAAACAAAAGTCTTCAACGATGCGCGGCTCACACGTGCTGCATTAGGAACGGTGCACAAATTCCGAGCAATAAGGCAGGGGGAATCCACATCTTATATCGTGCATTTGTTCAACTTTAGAAAGCGTACTGGCGCCAAATAGAAGAAGACAGCACCTGCACTCCCTCCTACGTGCAGCGCATTAAAAGCAGTTGACAAATGAATATACCCTGCACAGGACAGTCCGTTACGCAACGAATTTATCGATGTTCTGTCCTGCTTGCCGCACGCCATCTCGGCGCATGATGTCAGCAGCGCTGGCCCCAATAAAGAGCAGGGCAGTACACTGTTGTGTCACATATACTGTAACTCAAAAATAACATCATGGTACAAAGAGAGGTCTGTCGCTAAATGCTAAATGGCCAAAAGAAAGGTCGGGATTCATCTCAGGGCAAGATAATATTGGTTTCTGTGGCCGCAACCAATGCGTTGTGAGTATTGCAACTTTTCACCGGCCACACTGCCTTTACAAAGGTAATGCGAACAAATATATTTACTGGTCACCTTTTCGACAACATGAGAAGGGAAATATAAACAGTTCTCTGTATACTATTGCAAACAACCACCACAATTAGTTTGCTCTGACTGTCAATGGCGATAATGAATACTATGAGAAAAAAAGTCATAATATTACGAGGATACGATCATAATATTATTAGGGGGGGGGGGGGGGGGGGGGAACATTACGATGAGGACTGTTGAAGATCTGGTCAAGATACACAATAGTAGAATCCTTCAATATGAAAAGTTGAATGTGATTTTGCAAACTCATTGTATTCCTGTGACATCGACCCTTTTTTTCACCAGTATTTTAAAAATGTTCCTTGTTCAACTCAGTGTAGCAGGTGTAGCCCTAATAGTCATTATGGAATCATGCAGGGGTACCTAATGTTGCGGCCAGTGGGTGTGCACTCTTCTTAATAGTTCACATTTCCACCCGATGGAGCATGAAATAATGCAGCACTGCATCACGCTGACATTCAGTCTGCAGTCAGCTAATCAATAAAGAACATGTGTGAAATGATAAAGCTGGACAGGCAGGCATATTAATTCATGAAACTTCAGCACTTTGTACGGTCACACACTGCTGCGCCGCCATTGATTTAGATGAGAGAGAAAAAAACAAAAACCTCTTACGTGTCTGCAGACAAAGAAGAGGAACAAAATCGATACACGTCAGTTCAGTTGAGCGTAGTTGAAAGACAAACTGCGGCTGACTGAGAAACCACTGCGAGAAGAAAAGTATCGTTTCTGATACATTACACAAGGCAACTGTGCGAATGGAAGTCAGCTCGTACACAAGCATCATTGACGTGAGTAAAATACAGCAGAAGTTTGGATGTGGTGACCCACATGGACTTGAAAATGACAGTGCGTCAGGAGACTTGTCAGGCTGAGGCAAAAGGTTTTGGCCAGGATCCTGTGTCGGCATGTCAAAACACATCACTCACAACATCAGGCCAATTCAAAGATGGGACGGAAAACATATAGGGATTGGGCTCAATTATGCCCTGTCCATTGGAAATCTAATGTTTTGTAAGTTTGACACACCACAGAGAAGAGTGATGTTAACAAGTCTGCCGCACTTGAAAAGAAGAAATCGCCATATATATTCAAATGAGGACTCAAAACCGGGAAAAAAAAAATAAATCAAGGCATTCCTCTCAGCTCTCAAACGCCGTGGGGGTGCGTCTGCTGAATGTGCTGAAACCACCCAAAAAAAATCAGGAATACTGAAATGATGATTTCCAATCATGTTGTGAGTATATAATATAATATATATATGATTTATATTGCTGCGAAACGTGTAATCGGTCTCAGAGCTGGATAAAACTTCGGTTGTATAGCTTCTGAGCCTACATACACGCAGAAAATGGATCAAATTGGATAATACTTGAAAGAGATGTTCTGTTGTTGTTGTTTTTTGGGGAGCATGAGAGACAATAGGGATCATTTTCAATGTTTCATTTTTAAATATTCTCTTTGGTGTCATCATGAGTAATCACTTTTTGACTACATTGTGTGTCGTTTTGATCGGATTCTGGCTTCCGCTGCGGAAAATAAGTCAGCTCAGAGGGAATGGGTTTCCAGTGGAATCACATGACAGTAGCACAAGTTAGTGCCTCAATTGCAGGGGTCAAAAAAAATACAATTAAAAATCATCAGCCATGATCCAATCTCAATTACAGTAACAAGTGAGGATAATTGCCATGAAATCAAATGATGCTCTAATGGGAGAGACGTTAGATACGGTTTCCTACTGTCGGACATTGCCGGCCAAGCCCCTCTGCCCCACCCCCCCCCCCCCCCCCCCCCCCCAACCCGATGCCTTGCATGCCCACACATGTAGACACGTTCCCACCCATTGTTGGAGCTGCTCCGAACAAGTGCTGGTAATCTCTGCAGTGATGTTGTCATCTTACCGCAGTTTAGCTATGCTCAGCTGCTCTTGGACCCCGGAGCTCCACACAGAGGGGCTGGCAACAGGGATCAAAAAAAAGAGAGAAGGGGGGGGGGGGGGGCTGCAGATGGAGGTGGATCATACAGGAAAAGGAAAAGCAGAGAGCAAAAGGCTACAATTGCTAACAAGATGAGGACATGACGAAAAATATAGCCCAAATAAGACCAAATAAGTGACGATAGGGTGGCGTGTTGTTCATGTCTTTTGTGTGTGAGATGATGGCAAAGCCTCTCACTCGCAACGTTGGCACGCTTAACAGCGCCAGTGTGCCAGCATCCCGCTGTGATCCGCCCACTCCTCCCTCCCCATTACTCCTCTTAACTTGGTAATCGCTCTTCCACTGCTCACCACACAGCAGCTCTCTTCATATTCTTATTTGCAGTGTGTATTTTCCTCACCGCCAGCGCACACACGCATGTACACCCACCCACACGCAGAGACAGACACACACGCACGCAAGGCAAATCTTCATCGTTCCTTCTCATGTGACGCACGTTTTCAAATGGATTTTAGTTTAAAATGAAATAACATTATTATTCCATCAAACTCAATCTGTCATACATTTAAAAAGATCATCGTAAAAAAAGGACGCTTGTCAGACACTCTTTCTGCCTTTGCAAAGATAACCATGTTTTGTTTTTGATTGACACTAAAATCCCAATCATTTGCTTCCTCCATCCATCCATCCATCCATCCATTCTCTACCGCTTATCCGGGTCGGGTCGCGGGGGCAGTAGCTTCAGCAGGGACGCCCAGACTACCCTCTCCCCAGCCACTTCATCCAGCTCTTCCGGGGGGATCCCGAGGCGTTCCCAGGCCAGCCGAAGGATGCGGTCTCTCCAGCGCGTCCTGGGTCGTCCCCGGGGTCTCCTCCCGGTGGGACGTGCCCGGAACACCTCACCGGGGAGGCGTCCGGGAGGCATCCGAATCAGATGCCCCAGCCACCTCATCTGGCTCCTCTCAATGCGGAGGAGCAGCGGCTCTACTCTGAGATCCTCCCGGATGACCGAGCTTCTCACCCTATCTCTAAGGGAGGAAACTCATTTCGGCCGCTTGTATCCGGGATCTTGTTCTTTCGGTCACGACCCACAGCTCGTGACCATAGGTGAGGGTAGGAACGAAGATCGACCGGTAAATTGAGAGCTTCGCCTTTCGGCTTAGCTCCTTCTTTACCACAACGGACCGATACAAAGTCCGCATCACTGCAGACGCTGCACCGATCCGCCTGTCGATCTCCCGTTCCATTCTTCCCTCACTCGTGAACAAGACCCCAAGATACTTGAATTCCTCCACCTGGGGCAGGATCTCATCCCCGACCTGGAGATGGCATGCCACCCTTTCCCGACTGAGGACCATGGTCTCAGATTTGGAGGTGTTGATTCTCATCCCAGCCGCTTCACACTCGGCTGCGAACTGCTCCAATGAGAGTTGGAGGTCACGGCTTGATGAAGCCAACAGAACCACATCATCTGCAAAAAGCAGAGATGCAATACTGAGGCCACCAAACCGGACCCCCTCTACGCCTCGGCTGCGCCTAGAAATTCTGTCCATAAAAGTTATGAACAGAATCGGCGACAAAGGGCAGCCTTGGTGCAGTCCAACCCTCACCGGGAACGAGTCCGACTTACTGCCGGATATGCGGACCAAACTCTGACTCCGGTCGTACAGGGACCGAACAGCCCGTATCAGGGGGTTCGGTCCCCCATACTCCCGAAGCACTCTCCACAGGACTCCCCGAGGGACACGGTCGAACGCCTTCTCCAAGTCCAATTTGCTTCCTGTCATATGAGTATAATATATATATATATATATATGTGTGTGTGTGTGTGTGTGTGTGTGTGTGTGTGTGTGTGTGTGAGATCTGACCAGCACTCAAGAAAAGCTGAATTTTATCTCATCATTTCATTTGACTTTATTTTACATTTCTAGCTATTAGAATAATAGGCCAGATGATATGCTCATAGTTGTACATTCGAGCAATTTATGCAGCTTACCACTCGTGATGCATTTTTCGTCGCTATCAGATTTCGCTTTTTTTTTTCCTGTCCATCGAGACAATTAAATATTACCGCGGCACCACAACTAACTTCATTTTGTCGCCTGTAATTACACTGAAAACTCCTAAAGGATGCCAACAATGTCATAGGGGGGGTGAATCGATGCTATCTATGCTAACACATACTGTACTCGCACACATATACACTAATCATGTTCACCTCAACAGGGAGGAGCCTCCGGGCATTCAGTGAGGGAACAAAGAGGGGAGAATGGGGGAAGACCACTAAGTAAAAGACAAGCACTGAGAAAGGAAGGCGGGAGGGAGGGAGGGAGGATAAGCGATGGAGTCACGGACGGGGACGAGCCGAGCGTATCGAGCATGAATGCCTAAGAGACCTCGCTTGACTAGAGAGGAAGAAAAGCGCTTGCATGGATAGGTCTACTTGAAAAATAAAGATGCAATATCTCAACCACTAGGATAGAATGAAAGTCACACAGACATACTGTAAACTATATATCGTGGTCTAAGATCTCCAATTTAGGAATTTCACCCCCTTGCAATGTCATGATTATAAGGTCACATGCTAGCGCACCAATCTCTTCTCATCCTTTCTTTGTACACTGGGGCAAAATTATATGGAACGCTAATTGTTCTCCAAAACTTCAATCACAGAATTGTTATGTCATTGTGTTAGAGATGCGTCACGACTTTTTATCCTCACAACGTAGCAAGGTACCCTCTGTGCATGTTGATGTGAACCAAGCAGCAGCATATCCTAACGTACCGAAAATCTAAAGCCGCTCTGGTACGCTGACACAGTGAGTGAGTCCATCCCTGCGCACGACATTGCGCTGATGGATCGTACACCTGCAGCCATCCGGCCTGCTGGGACCGCTGCTCAGCACACTGGGAAAGCAAAACCCGCTACCCTCTTAAACCTGACGCCAGCCTTGGGGACAGCAAATCTTTTGTGACACGCAAATGTAGACTGAAACATGACATGTTTGCACACACTACAGGCAAGCGGCACTAATCCTTTAGTTCTCAATAAAGGCAGGGTCGGCAGTCGCTAAGTTATTATAGTCGATTGGAGAGCGCAGGATCAAAAATATGGAGGATGGGACTGATTGCTGCAGGATTCCCATTCCGAACAATGTGAACACCAAATTTGACCGGCGGCGTGCAAAGGTTGGGGACAGGGCAGTGACCAAAAGGGCATTTGTAGGCATCAATCGCAGCAATTTTCAAAATTGGATTGAAAAAAAACAAACTAAACTCAAGAAGGCTTTGAAGTGGATTTTCCGACCAGCCTATCCCGGATGATTGAGGCTGAAAGGTGGCCAAAACCCCAAATGCAGAATGTTGAGTGACTGCACAAAAGTCAACAATGTGAACCACTAAGCTATGTTTCATTCTAGCCAGAAAAGGTGGGAGATGTTGCAGCGTCAGGTTCCTTGTGATATTCAAAGCTGGTTTGTTTGTGAAGTTTGATTGATAGGACACGTGACATGTAAATACATACGCACACATATAGGACGCAGGTTCACTCACCGAGCCATCCTGAGCTGGAATCGGGCGCACACATGTCTGTTTCGGCGCTGGGAAGCACAAAGCCCACCACGAAGACCTCGACGCCGTCCGACATGAGGGCCAGTCCGAGCACCAGGAACAGCTGCCACTGGAACCTCCCGTGGCCGCACTCTTGGATGATGAGCTCGTACTGCTGTGCCAGCTCCTCCTCGTCCGCCTGTCGTTCCTGATCCAGCTCCTTTCTGTCCCTCACCGCGTCCGACGTCGGTTGCCCCAGGGCCACTTGGCCCTCCTTATGCTTCCTGTCGCCCGTGGAGGGGACCCCCTGGTACTCGCCCTCATAGATCTCGTCCTCGTCGTCGTGGCCCTCGGTGGCGTCGCTGGAGCCCTCGTCAATGTCGTGGTAACCCTCGCCATCTTGCCGAGGCGGATTCCTGTAGAAATCCTCATCGTCGTCCGCATCGTCCTGGAATCGTGAATAGTTGTGCTGGGATGAATATTCATCTGCGGCACGGTCCACCACCTTGTTGACCTTCTTGGTCGCCTGCCGCTTTGCCTCCTTGACCATATCCTTGGCCCCTTTAACCAGGGAAGTCCTGTTATTGTAAGTGTCCTCCATTCTGGCGTAACCAGTTGCTGTAGTGGGAAGGCGAGCAAGAGCTGGTTTACACTGGGAACGGTCAGATCAATGAGTCTGAAAAAGCAGCAGAATACAGAATACAATTCATTAGGGTGAAAAAAAAAACAAAAAAAGCAATGTATGTTGTAATCATTACGCCGGCTATGAGAGATGAGCAAGTGTAAGAGACGGCTCGTTCAAAAAAGAGAACCATCATTTGGTAATGTCCGCCAAAACACGTAGAGATCCGTAATTGTGACGAACCGCCGACAGGTCACTCGCATTCTCCGAGGCCTTTAAATCGTGTGAAGACAATCTTCAATGTTCAATTGCTCTCTAATTGTAATCACATTTTTTTGACAGGTTTGTTCTGTCTATTCCTTATTTCATGCTTGGCCTTTGGGTATTGAAAACAAAAGGATGTAGAATCTGCAAACTCATGTTCTGTTGGTACACAAGGCAATTAAATAAGACACTGGCCAAAATCAATGTACCGGCAATAAAGAGAAGGTTTATTACGATGGGACTGACAATCTTATCATATTTCAGCTGTGAAATGTGAGAAAGCATTTGTGCAATTGAGACCCGGTGTAAATTATGATTTCATGTTACATGACACCCTGGTCATTTCATACAATATTTTACCAACAGACACATCCAAACATGTATGCGCAATAACACACAATGGTTGGCGAGGTCCCTTCCCAGCCAGCACTAATGAGAGGGAGACCCCGTCTAATGTCATTTCACGCACATATGACTCACAGTTCAACGTCTCATTTCAAAAGTGCGGCCTGCTTTTTCCTTATTATTGTATGGCAGGCAAACATACATTAAAACGCAATTTGCAATTCACTTTGAAATAAACATATACAAATTCAAACAAAGGACAAAATGTGAAGTGGGGAATCTTATTCTTTTTCTTTGTCCACATATTTATTGAAATATCAATATATATATATAAATCATAATAATGGATATATTGGAAGTTATTGCGTTATTCCTTTGTCTTGTGCTGTAAAATATATTTCATAAGTGACAGGGTTATATTACATTATTGCATATGATCTAAAGGATAATAAGCAATTGGACAATTGGAGCTCTCCCCTATTGATGGCTGCTGTTGATCTTTTTAGCCACGCGCATCAGAGCGACTCACAGAGGACTGAGCGGCACTTGTTGCGGTAGTTTGTGCCATACATTTGAAAGTGTTTGAATATTTGTGACGTGTGCTTACTTTCTGATGGTGTCTAAGTTGAAAGGGGGGGGGGGATCCTAAAGTGTATATATAGAATATAAATATAAAGTGTGTATATAGAATATAAATATATTTATATCTTGCCATGCATGGTCTGACTATATTACATTTTGTTAAAGAGGTTTGGACTGAGCTAATTATTATTATTATTTTTTTTGAATAGTATACTGTTAAGAGTATACTTGAAATTGACGTAAAAGTAAATGGTAGACTGATTTAAGATTAGGGCCGGGAGATCAGAGCCGTCCAGAGCGCACCCTCCACGTGCGTCTCGGAGCTGTTCACCACAGCCTCTAATGAACACTGAAGCCTTGTCAGGAGAACACAAATCACAGGGCCAGCTCCAGCTCCCATAATGCAATTTTACTAGACAAAATGACACTGCTGATTCAAGGTGACTCCACTAATCTCTTTGGCTCATCGGATGACTTCTGTGGTGATGAACGAGGACCAATCTTTTTTTTTTTTTTTAAAATGCTGTCACTGGTATCGGCGATAGTCCTTTATCGAGCAAAAGAACCATATACAGTGTACCGTTTTAAATAGCACAAAAGAAATGGGCTCTTATTTTTGGAAGTGTTAGCTTCTAGCTAAAGAGCAAATGAAATGTCTCCATTTTATTTTATTTTTTTTGCTAAACTAACAGTCGGGGGCGTCAAAGTTCAGGGGCATGACTGCTGCAGGATGAGGCTATGTTGCTGAAACAAACTGTTCTTTTTCCCCCTTAAGTCTTTGCACAACGACAAGCATGCTCACATAGCTCCTAGTGGTGTCTGCCTGTCAGAAAATCAGTGGCGTGCATGGTGAGGTGTGCTATCAGGCGTGATGAAGCTCAGAAGACACCGGAGCTCACGGAAGACCGCCTGACCGCAGCAGAAGAGGCCCCCCGACTGCGCACGTGGCAACAGGAGCAATCGCAATCAAACAAACACTTGCAAACAAGACAGCAGTAGTGCAGCTTGGCCATTTTCCGTGTTCTCATCTATTACAACAACCACCAACGGCCTTATATTTGTATTGCTATATTGTATAGGGTCATGGTGTTATGAATGTGTTTGTTGTTTTAATACGTTTGTTAGGTTACACAAATATGGGTGTTAATGAAGGTGTATAATTCAGTGCTGATGACAATTCTGATTCTCGGACTTCCCCTCACTTTGCCGAGTGCCATTTAATGAAGGATCTCCTACATATTTCTCCATCACATGCTCATGTGTGGCGGATGTCGAAGCATATTGTGTAGAACTCAGAGATTTATGAAAGTTGTGTGTGTGTGTTTACAAATCCAGTCCATATAGCATACTTGTATATTGCTAAAAAAAATAATAATACATTTAAAAAAATACAATAAATAAAAAGATAATAGATTTTGACTCGAAATTAGAAGCCTGTTTGATTCATAAAAGAAGTCCATTTGATATTTTTTGTGGAGTAAAAAAAATTTGGGCAGTGCATTTCTAGACTAGATGTTGACCAATGTACAAAAAAAAATAAAATCTATAGAAGAAGGAGTATTGTACTTTTCACTTCAATCTGCCTCTGCACATGTGAGCATCAGTTTGGACTTTTTTTTTAAATTAGATTTTAAATTAGCTAAATACAGCAGGCTCAATTTCACCAATGTTGAACACTTCTCAATGACCAATCACAGATGCTTCTTTTTCAAAAATTCAGCTTCTGCCCTTTGAAAGCCATTCACCGGCACGCCACGGACACCTCACGGCTGGTTTGATCCATTAGTATCAACAAGAAGCAGGTCCAATCTCTAAGTGGGCAGCGCAGCAAGTAATCCCATCAAAATGGAGAAGTCGTGGCCTCGTCTGGAAGAAGGCGCAACCGGAATGGGATGTCTTCCATTAGGAGATTTGATCAAACTCTTATGCGCTACTGTAATGTGCTAGTGCATGTGTTTGCGTGTTGCAGTGGGCGTTGGCAGTCGACAACACACAAACAAAAGTCAAACACGTCAACCTAAAAAAAAAATGACGTCTCATATCAACAAACGTGCAAAATCTGTATTCATATTCATATTGCTGCCTCATGTCTTCTTACCATTTGAAAAACTATAATGCTAATGCTGAAAACTACGCTATGATGCCCGCCATCGCCGGACGATCAGTGTCATCGGTGTGACTAATAAATAGTATATATATATATTTTTTTTTGAAATTCCTTTGCCCATCACAGCCATCCAAAATGTTAGATAATTATTAAGTCATTAACGTTCCACTTGCGTGAAAGCTGAGAAGCACATCAACAGAAGGCTCGCAGCCAACCATTCTTCATGGACGCAAATCAACGCTCGTAAACTTTTTTCTTTTTTTTTTTATCCTGAAAAATGCTGGTATGGCATGAATGATTTTCACTGGACAATATGTCAACCAGTTAAAACTCTAAAGTACAAATGAACCATGGAAACTATTAATAACATTGCTCTTTTGGCAACAATGTCAAAATCCAGGGGATACATTGTGGGTGGTAGTTGTTGTTGGTAATAGATTACCGGGGAAACAAAATGACAACAGACATCCCTGACGACACTATTCTTCCTATACTTCATTTACCTACACCAGCTTTGTCTCGTTCAGGCGGAACCTTATGGTGTATCCATTGAGATTTAGTGGGGTGCACATTGTCAGATAAATGCAAGAACTTCAGTCATTAACCATGATCGAAACCAAACAATGAAACATCTGCTGAATCTCCTCCTTGTTTGTCAAAATAATGGAGAGAAACAGGTGCTTGTGGTTCTGCTTCACTGCCCACAGGCACTAGTAGTGCCGGGAACGTACTATCATCATGAGTTCAAAATGCTTTTATGTTGAAAAAGACAGGTCAGAGTATCAAAGACCGACACATGAGTGTTACTAACCAAACCAAACCATCTTGATACCACGGTATAGAAATGTTGTACTTGCTTTTTTTATGGTTATATAAGCTAATTGAGGTGTGCCATTTTTTTTAAATTTTGGGCAGGGTAGTGTGATTAAAACAGCCCAATACAGAAAATAAATGACTCTAACAGACTTTTGAAAATTGCAGAGCATCATAGCATAATGTTCATATTACTTGCCAAGCACTTTGCCACAGGTTTCCGGTTCAGTGGTTGCAAGCCTGTAAATCGTTCATTGCCCGACGAGGTGCAATTCACGGGTGAGTCAGTTGCCTGCTCTCACAGCCCTTTTTTTGGGGGGGGGGGGGGGGCGGACAGAGTGCTCCGGCTGCCCCAGGGCAGGCGGCTGCGTTGCTCTATAGCCTCAAAGTCCACGGCCAACAACCCGAAAAACTCGGCTCCTATCAAGGGCCGGTGTCTCAATCTCACCAAAAGCCAGAGAATAAACAGATCCATTGTAAAAGCTCATCATGAATGTGTCCAATCTTGTGGTGCAAGACAAGCAATTTACAAACTCAATAGTCGCCGTGAATTTGAGGAATCATTTTAACAATGAATGAAAACGGCAAAGAAACTGAAATTCTTATTAATCATATTAAATGAATCTTAACTGTGGCCCACTTTCACAAATAATGCGAGTTTCATCGCAGGTAGCCATCATGCATAACTTTTAACAAATGAGCAACAAAAATATGAATAATCCCTTTTGTGAAACACAACCCAAAGCATTACTAAAGATTAAAAAAAAAAAAAAAAAAAAAAAGATGTTTTTTCACTTTAACCATTTAGCTGAAAAAAGATGAAATATTCACATGAGACTAATGGGTTTAGCAACTTGAAAATGTATGGGGGAGGGAAAAAAAAGACTTACCTTCATTGATGGCAACAGAAGTAGAGAGAGCTTCTTAAAACCCATTGTGCGATGTATGTTGAATAAATCTCATGGGCATTTCTTTAACAAAGAAGTGGATCCGACGTAAATGAAGTGCACAACGTGATTCCCCCCCCCCACCCCCCTCCCTCCCCGACGCAGTCTTCTCTCGCTGCAGTACTTCAGAAGAGGAGACGGAGGCAGAGGGATGGCGGACGGTGGGAGGGAGGCATGCAGCGAGGGGGAGCAGCGTAATCAATAATTGCATTTCATTGAGTGATGCGGGTAATTCCGTCTGATGGGACAATCTAGTTCCGTGGCTAGATGACGTGGAGAGAGACGCATGGCACACAAAAATAGCTCTCATGTTGAACTTGTTGGAAATGGCAAAATGTTGCTTTCGAGTCAAGCCTACATTACAAAATCATTTGTAATGTCTAATTCACGTGGGAGTAAAAAGTTATAGAGTATTTTGCTTTGTCTCTGTCATCATTTTCTGCTGCTGGAGCTTACAATTAGGTAAGCGGGTATATGGGAGGATTCATTTTTCGACTTCATATTATTGTTAATATTCCAATGAATACATTGCAGGGTCAATTAAGTGATTCAGTCCAACATTCCCAGAATATTATCCATTGTGGTAAAATCCAAGAAAGAGGGTTGGAAGTCCAAAATATAATAGCACTTACAAAAGCAACTTTCACCAAGAGGTATCGTTCACTTTGGATCGCCATACACGCGCGCAACAGAGATAGTAGAACATACTATAACAAAAAGCAAATCATACAAAAAAACCAAGCAACTTTAGTCTAAATGAGGCTCCTCAATTCACTTCACTATAGTTCCTTGCCACCAAGATCTCACAAGATGGTGGCAAAACATAGCTTTTGTCTCTATGAAGCAGCTCAACTTACTTGGACATAGTTCCTCGGCACCAAGATGGCAGCAAGTCAGGAGAATTACGTGCTGAGTGTTCAATTTCATCCACATTTGATCAGGTCCTGGCCGTTAAGTGGCCGAAGAACAGAACCCTCATACTCAGTGGGAGAATTTCCAATCGTGAAATCAGTTCCTGATGTTACACTTCGGAGATTTTTCACAGCCATGAGATATATCATAACTTGCTGCTGTGATATTTGATGAGCACATTTTGTCGACACAATGTCCAGAAGGATGTCACGTTATTATTAGTAGCCTAGCAATAATATTGTGTGCGGAGGCAGCTTCCTGAGGAAGATCAATCTTCTGCAGCATCACCACTGGCAGCCCCGGAACCCATCGGCTTGATCGTACCTGGTCCTGGCATTCTGTCTATTTCAATTACTTTAGCTCATTCATTCCCTATGGGGTTTTTTTCTTCTTCTTAGTTTGCAATAAGGCTCCAGCCCGCCCGCGACCCTGGTGAGGAGAAGCGGTTCAGAAAATGGATCGATGGATAGTTGGCAAAAGGTAACATGATGGATTATTTCATTGATAGCTTTTTTCTTTTTACTCCTGCTTTCACAAATAATAATAATTTCAGACCAAGTACCACAACTGGGTCCGAATCTCGGCTCCGGTCTTCCTGTGTGGCGTTTGCATGTTCTCCCCATGCCTGGGTGGGTTGTTCCTCCCACATTCCGAAAATACGCACGTTAGTTTAATTAAAGATATGGAATTGTCCTTACTTGTGAATGTGAATGATTGTAATGAGTCTATAAGGACTTGGGCTTTACGGTCGGAGGACACTATGGTATAAAAAGTATAAAAACGCCAACAACCAGTAGTTGTTGCAGAGATGCTAGTCGGCTTGCTGTCTACTGTCAAGGTGCCCTTGAGCAAGGCATCGTCTCCATTAGTGCAGCTCAAGCGGTGCAGGAGGCTTTGGAGGAGGTGCAACATATAGTACAAAATAAATGCAAATTGGCTCTTGGTTTGCATCATATTAGAATCATAATTGGTTTTATTGTCATTGTCAGTGAACGATACAGTCACAACTAGGAATTGTTCTCGGTCCGAGGCGTGCTGGAGAGGATTATAAACATTACATTGAATAAACAAAAAGAAGAAGTACAAAAAGGATCTTTTTTTCTTTATCTCTGAATATGATGATTCATAGATGCAGTGACCCAGGATTGGGACACCCAACTCCTCCAAACCCCCCCAAGCCATAAGACTCTATTTAGTACTGCTGGAGAGCAGAGGAGCACTTAGCTTAATGTACAAGATAGATGACCCTCACACACACACACACACACACACACACAAGCACGCACATACATACACGCAGCTCACGATCTAATGCGCATGCAGGCATATTCTCTCTCTTTAATGTGAGTCCTCTATCTTTTGCCAAATACTGTAAGTATACGCACATAAGGAGATGACAAATGGTCTTTTGGGTGAAAATACAGTCTTTTTCTTCGATCAGAAGGTGCAGATTAAATGTGACAGGCTTGAAGAACTGTTGAAGTTAATGTCTTATAATGTCACATGTAAGCGGTATGATGTGTGACAATAACAACAATGCATCTGCTTATCCTGTGTACACAGTAAATACTAAAATAGTTCAGGTTCTTATGAACTTCAACGATTCCTCTGTTCTGTATATCAACGTATCTCCTAAAGGCATTGGAACAGTAAATTCCAATTCCTTAATTTCTGGTGAAGACCGAAAACATTGATGAATATGTGACAAAATCAACATTGCAGCTTTTATTTTCAGGTATTGTGTTTAAATCTCCATCCATCCATCCATCCATTGTCTTCCGCTTATCCGAGGTCGGATAACCAGAGGCACTGTCCCCGATGTCCATGTGACAACCAGGACAGCCCCACAACATCCAGAGCCTTGAGGAACTCCGGGCGAATCTCATCCACTCCCGGGGCCTTTTGAACCACCTCGGTGACCTCAACCCCAGAGATAGGGGAGCCCGCCCCAGTTACCCCAGACTCTGCTTCCTCATGGGAAGGCGTGTCGGTGGAATTTAGGAGTTCTTCGACGTATTCTCCCCACCGATTCACAACGTCCCAAATCGAGGTCAGCGGCGCCCCATTCCCACTATACACAGAGTTGATGGTGCAGTGTTTCCCCCTCCTGAGACGCCGGATGGAGGACCAGAATTTCCTCGAAGCCGTCCGGAAGTCATTCTCCATGGCCTCACCAAACTCCTGCCACGCACGGGTCTTTGCCTCAGCGACCACCAAAGGCGCATTCAGCTTGGCCAGCCGGTACCCATCAGCTGCCTCAGGAGTCCCACAGTCCAAAAAGGCCGGATAGGACTCCTTCTTCAGCTTTACGACATCCCTCACCGCTGGTGTCCACCAACGGGTTCAGGGATTGCCGCCACGACAGGCACCGACTACCTTACGGCCACAGCTCCGGTCGGCCGCCTGTGCGTTGGGACAAGCAGAAAGTCACAACAACTGTGTGCCTGAGCTTTATGTCTTTAAGGGGCGTGGCATAGTGAGTGACATCAGGAACATGGTCCATTAGTAAATAAATAAACAACTCAGAAGTCTACAGAAACATTTTGTCTGATAATTTCAGGCAGTAAGATAATGACCAAAGCACACTCGAAAAAAAAAGGGGAATAGTAAAACAGGGGCAAGAAGTCAATATCCAGGCTTAAACCCTATAGAGCATGTATTTTAAATCTCGAAAAGAGACAGGCTGTAATAATTCCCCTCCTAAAAAAACAACTTCTGCAATGACAGCCTCGACAAGCATCACAAAAGAAGAATGCAAACGTTTGGTGATGTCAATGGGTCACAGGTGCAGTGACCAGTCTATCTGTTCCAATACCTTTGCTCACTTGCAACGTAGTGTTCCGAACTCTTGCAAGTTTTAGAGATCCAGATATAAATACCTGGAAATAAAAGATGAAATATTGATCTGTTATGTGTTTATTGTGTCTCATACTGTATTCATATTTTGGAGTCAAACCCAAGTGCTCAGTACTCTACATTAAAAAATAAAAGAATTGGCTTCACTGGTCCAATGCTTTTGGAGGCGAGTATATCTGCAATGGAGGTGGTAACAGTTGTGCCAGCTTTCCTTAAAAACACAATCTAGATGGAAGTTGACTGGAAAGACTGTCGACTGCTTATCTTCCTCCACATTAGAGCAAATGGATGTGGACACTGTCGCTAATTTCTTTTGTTCTCATAGAGAACAGAAGACTAACCGCTTAAAGTCCCTTCATCCTTTTTTTGCGGCTTCTCTTTCAAATCAAAAAAAAATGAACTAGTATGAGTAATAGCTTTAATCTCAGTTTCTGTTCCGTCCACCATTTTACACGATTGTGAACAGTACCTGAGCTAAAATACCGGGGGGAAGAAAGCAAAATGGGCTGTGATTATTGTCCCGGAACAGATTGAACAGACTAAGAGACAAGAATGTGAACTGAATTGGATTTCAACAGACAAGCCTTGGTGGATTTCTTCCACTGAGGAATGGGTGAAAGGCTTTTCCCAAGGGTCCTACAGGAAGGCAGGAAGGAGACCGCAACACATCAACAGTGTTGTTGTAAAGCAACATTTTACCAAAATCCAACACTGTATCTAAAACTCATTTTTAGAGAAGGGACAAAACCAAGCAGCCAAGCTGAGATGTCAAAAATTGCTGAAAACAAGGAAGAGTGAACACTTGAACCACCAGCTCTGAAATTGGTAGAATTTATTTGTGAGACTGGCCGTTTCCCGACCTGTCACTCAATAGGAAACCTGCACTCGCCCGAGGATTATCCTCAGTCCCTCACAATTCAGGGACTAAGTCCGTCCATCCATTTTCTTTACCGCTTATCCTCCCTAGGGCGGCGGGCTGCTGGAGCCTATCACAGCTATCTTCGGGCGGGAGGCGGGGTACACGCTGAACCGCAGGGCACATAGAAACAAACAACCATTCGCACTCACATTCACACCTATGGGCAATTTAGAGTCTCCAAACAACCTACCACGCATGTTTTGGGGATGTGGTAGGAAACCGGAGTGCCGGGGAGAAAAAAGTCATAGCCTAAAAATATAAATCGTTAAGAAAAGAAATGTAGAAATGTGTGTAAAAGGGTAAAACTACCCTAAGGAGGTAATGATTTACTTGGTTGTACTGTGTCTTAAAACTTGTAATCATGGGCTGGTCCCAGTCGAGAACTAAAAAAATACTGATGTAACTTCTCAACTTTCCAAGTGCAGTTAAGTTATTGTTTGGGGCATTGAAACCATGCTAGCTGCGTGAACTGAATGGCAGCTATGTCAATATATATTATATATTATATTGGAATGGAATAAAGTTCTCTTTGAGGTTTGCCACTCAACTGCCTGAATTTGGGTTTTTGCTGCCTCCACCATACTCCAAGGTTCAATTTGAAGGGAAATCCAAAGTTCTGACACCAGTTCTCAATGCGGATCCATGTCGCAGTTGCAAGTTCAGCCCTCCAAGTGATGAGAAGTGTCCTTTTCACAGTTATTTAGGACATTTAGTCAACTCATTAGTAAATTCCCGGTTTCAGTTATTGTCGTTAAGGTTTTTTATAATTGTGTGTAGTTTCAATATGTTGGACATCTGGGGTAAAAGATGTGTTTGACGTCTTTTTCGAAAGCTGAGCCCTCATTTTCTTGTGAATACGTCTGGGCAGAGGGAGCTCTAAATTTGTTAGCAGAACAAAGATTCAAGTACAAACACATTGATGAATCACAAATGTGTGCGTCAAACGTGTGTTCGTACGATTTAAGCACAAATTTGTTCGTGAATGAGGCCCATTGAATGTGTGCTTGAGTTTTGGAATCCTGTTAATGTTTGTATTACATTGTACTGCTAATAGCCCAATATAAAAAGAAGACAGAGGGTTATTATTAAGTTGTTTATTGTCTGTACAATACAGTATTTCACAAACATGAGTAGAACCCTCACATTTTTGTAAATATACCACTGTCTTGCTAAAGATGGTGGACTGGCTTGGCATGTCTCCAGACCTAAACCCTATCGAGCATATTCAAATTAAATGTGGAAGAGGACCACAAGGTTTCTAATAGCCACCAGGTCCATGTCATCGTGGGGGAGTGCATGAGTATTTCTGTTGCAATCTGTGAATCTCTGGTGAACTCCAAGCCCAAAAAGATTCAAGTCAAGTTTATTTGCATGACTCTTAATCACAAAAGGGTCTGAAAGGGCCTCACAGGCCCACAGTTGGTAATGATTGACGACATCTTTTTTAACCGAATCCCCCCCCTATCGGGCAAGGAAAAACTCAAAACCCCATTTGGGGAAAAAAAAGAAACCTAGAGAAGGGACTGCAGATGGGGGGATTAAAGGCAGTGCTGTAAAATATTGCTGGCCCCAGACATACACACAGAAATAACAATTGGCACAAATTGGGCGCAATTAGGACATTTTCACTTTGGGATACTCACTTTTGTTGTTGCGTTACCTTGAGGGGATATCAATTTAGTGTTATATAAGGATCCGTCGACTGACTACATTGTAGAAAAGGGTAATTTCTTCAGTGTTGTTCCATGAACAGCATGCATGTGGAGACCCTCCATATTGCTGTGGGAGACAATCTTGTTCCCTTGCAGAGGGTGAGCGCCACATACTGTATCTCAGTCTGCAGGTCACAACTCACATATAGCCATGATAAAGCTAATTTACAACAGCCAGCAGGTATTGCAGGCTTTCTCTACTAAGCTGCCCATTCCACTAAGCATTTCTGTCAGAAATATGACATGTGCCCTTCCAAACTCTGACCCCATCACTGGATCTGCTGTCAAAAAGGGATTTAGAACACGGGAAAAAAAGATAGAAAGTGGAAGACAGGCTCTTCCTAATGCATATAATTTTTGTCAGGTACCCCTCTACTGTTTCCCCATTGATACCCGTATGGCAAACCAGAACCCCCCAAGCCTTGGCTCCATCTGCTGATCTCATTTGAGCTTTAGTGCTTTAACTGTCATGGAGCAGTGCACAGGGATGTAAAACCCAGGCAGGCTGATTGGTAATGATCTCCCTGGCTCGTTTCCCGTATTGCTTTTTAGAGTACAGCCTTTCTCTCACCGCCGCCTACCCCTCCGCAGGATTTAATTAAGATATTGACATAAACGTATTCTCGGCTCACTTGTCTGATTCAGCATTCTGAGCATCTTATTTTTGTTTTTTAACAACAATCACATCGTAGTTTGCATACTGTTGTTTTTTTGGCTTTTCTTGTGAGAGACGTTCAGTCAAACAGTGCTCAGCTGAAAATTGTACACCCCAACAGATCTGTTCGAAAACCTCGAACAGACCCTTCAGAATCAATATTTTCTATGGCATACTATTGTGCAAAATACTCCCATAACTGTGGGCCATGAGATTTGTCAGTGTGCACATGAAAAATGGGGGTGTATTTATTTGTACTCATGTTGAGAAATGCATTTCCAATAGAGCTAACAGTATAGAGGTCTCAGACAAGGTACAGGATGCGTTTGAGGGGTTAAAGTGAACCATTCAAGAACACATTTGTGGGGTCTCTTATTCACATTGTTTGAAATACTGTATTGTGCAAAGGCCCCTATTAGAATTGTTATTTTTGCAATGTCATTAATGATCATATACGCTATAACTAGAGGCCCAGTAGATAGCACAAACCACCACCAAGGCTGAACTATCAATGAAAGTGAAAGCAATTCCGACAGCTTTGTATATTGGTTTTGTTTGTCCATCTGTTTGTTACAGTAGTAGATGGACATGAAGAACTTTGGTTCATCAATAACATCACTTGCAGCACTATATGTACCTGTATTCTGTTTTTATTTATGTTTAACACAACGTCCCAACTTCATTGGGAATTGGGGTTGTAATATCTCAGATAAGAGACAATAATTTGAGAGGTGGAGGTTGACGGGAAGAATTTGTGAACACAGAACACTCACCCCCTCAGTCTCTTCGCTTCTCTTGTCGCCGCCACTTCCTAAGTTCTTAGTTCTTAACTGGCAGAAGCAAAAAGTAATCACAGTGTTAGCCCGGGGATCAAACTCACACGAGCAAAATCATTACCTACCTCTGGGGTTTTAGGTTTCGGCACTAACCAGTCAGCCAAACACTTATTAAAACAGAGTACCCGCTACTGCCAAAAAATAAATAAATACAGCAGTGGATTCAAAATATCTATATTTTGAAATGTGTTATTTTATTATCGACATTTTGGTTTAATTGTTTGTCTTCTTTAATGTGGTGACGATTGACCAGAAGTGGGGCAGCACCCTCGCGCCCTCTATTGACCTGCCACCACAGTATGACTCGACACAAGTGAGTGATGTGATGCATGACAGGGAGCCCAAGGGCTAATGCCATGTCATTGTCATGAAATCTCATCTGTGAAGCAGCGAGATGCTAGGAGATGACTAATGGCAACATTGCTTTCAGTGGGGTCATTATTGTCTCTTTGACAGAAAAATGTATTGGTCATTGTGATGGATGAAAGCAAGAAAGTTCATGTTCGCAGGAGTTGTAATATGTCTGAGTGGAAACCGACAAAGGACACAAGATTATATCAAGAAAAAAGGACACAAGTTTAGAAAAAATAGATTATTATCTTTGTAAACGCAGAACTCCTGACTTAATGCGGTCAGTGAGTGTAGCGTTTCGATTTTTTGGGGTCAATTCAGGTAATTTAAAAAAAAAAAGAGTACAATTTCTGAACAAAAAGGGTTTGAATTAATGAGGCAAACAATTTCCCACTTTATGTTCTGCCAACCACTACAATATCCTGAATAGTCTAATGTAGGTGAGCTAAAGTACCGGAGGGAAGCATCATGAGCCTGTGATTATTGTCCTGGAACAGATTGAAATGAAAAGAGCAGAGAGGAGGGTGAGAGTTTCAAAAGGTAAACATTGTACAGATGTAGGAAGAAATTACATTGTATGCATAGATATTTCCCATTATGTTAAGCATTCAAGTTATTAAAATTGACACTATCTGCTTTCGTTTAACTTCGATTGATTCTCGGCGGTAAAGATTAATAAATGCATCATTACGTTTTAAAACGTGTCAGGGAAACATGATTGGCAACAGAACAAGGTGAGAAACCTAGGCTAGCTAAAGTTCTTGATTCACAAAATACCTTCATGCAATCGCATCGTTATTCAACTGAAGTCAGCATTGTGATACAACACTCGTTACCATCCTCTTCTGCATCACTCCTAGTTTGATGTTTAACCTGCCTCCTGCCCACAACGCATTGGCCAGCCCAAATGTCCATCTTGGGGAAACCATTTGAATGTTATTCCTCATGTTTTCACCTCTTTTTGCCAATTTCAGGTCCAATGATAACTACGTTTGTTTGTTAAAACAGTGGAGGGTTAACAATGGCTTGCTATGGAACACAACATTCGAGGTCAACTCCTTTCTAAATACAAATACGGTATGCACTTTAATTTACTGGTTGCGGGGAAAGCAACAACAACAACAACTACAACTACTACTACTACTACTCCTGTACTATGTTTATATTCTAGCTGCCAGGAACACATATGAGGCTTTAGGAGGATTCAGATTTGAGCTCCGCCGGCGTTGTTCCGTTTATCGTTCCCAGGAAACTGCATAACCAATCAGAGTCGGGCGTATTTAGCTTTCCTCGAAGAGTATCCAATCATATCCTCTGTTGTTGAGGAGTCGCTCGATTTCAAACGACTAGCAATACCAACCGACGGGATAACAGGGAGGTAAAGCTACGAAATATTCTCTGTTGCATTATGACTATTACAGTAATGGATCATATTTAAAGCACAGTTGCTTTATATTTTCTGCCCGATCAGGTATGTTGCGTTGTCGTAATTTAACAGCGAGCCTGAGGATAAAAAAGACTTCCCATATTTGTGACATTTGCAGCAAAACTAATCAGCGTTCATTACAATGTGTTTAGTTTCAGTACCCTCATTCATCCTATTATTCTGCCCTTTTTCTTATTAGTTTGATACATCATAGCCATTTTGACCGTAACTCGTTGTAGGTTTCTTCCTACTACTTTGTACGGATGTATGTTAAAATATATATTTTTAAATTTATTGAATTACAGTGTTGTATGTCAGTGGAAATATTTTATGTGAGTCTTTAAATCATAAAGATTACAACAATGCACCGTAGCATTTTAGCTGTAAAATTCTAGATCCTTTTAAAAAAAAAAAATAATTATTTTTATTTATTTTTGTTTTTATGACAGGCTGAACAGTATGACTCAGCTAGTTATCCTCTTCCAGCAGCTCAGATTCCTGTTTAGATGTCTTCAGATGAAGAGGCGAGTGTCCCAGTGTTGCCTAAGGACTCAACATATCGTAGCAACTCTGCCTCCTCTGAGCTTCAGGTGAAAGCTACACTATTAACATGTTTCTTTAAGGACAGGTTACATTGCACAGGAAATCAGTCCTGTCTCATCTGTTCTGTGGACTAACAGGATGAATATGAGGAGCTCCTCCAAAGTGCCGTGGCTTCGCCAAGACTTGATGCCGTCTCTGGTGCTCGCCTGGTGGGGAGGGGGGCCTCACATTTGTCTGCAGAGGGTCACAGTTCACAGAGGCATTCGCAACAAGTCGCAGGTATTGCAGAGTTAGTTCCCCCCAAACACACACGTTGGCCTTAATTAGAACCTCGCATGGTAATTTGCTTAAAAGACCAGCGCTGTTAAGTCTGGTACATCCAACAGTTACATAATCATTTTACCTATTTTGAAGGAACATCTTTGTTTGACTGTGTTCTTTTTGTTTGCTTTGGCTGCTAGAGAAGACCGTGCATACTACTAGCAAAGGTTTGGGGAGCTCAGACAGATTACATGATGCATCTAATATGGCACGTCCAAACACCCAAGGCTTCACTGAGTACACTGAAGTGGAGCTTTTCATCTCGGAGGAAAACATTAGCAAGATGGAAAACATTCTGGATACATGGACCCAAAAATTGAAGGTCAGTTTTGTGGTATGGTGTACTCCTTTCTTCCTTCATTTCTTCCTAACGTGACAATATGGACCCAAGAATGGTGTTGCGATAATGAATGGCGCTGTTGTCTTGCATTGGTGTAATATGTCAGGTCATTTCTCTTCATACAAGCAATTGTGAAGCATTTTCTATGCTACAGTGGAGCCTTGACAGTCAAACGCAATCTGTTCTTTTTCAAAGCTATTTTTTATTCTTAGGAAATTATGCAAAGAGAATTTGTTCCAAACTTAAAAGTTTGCCATCATAAAGCATTTGATAATCGAACAGGTGCTGTTAACAACATTTCCACTGCCATGGCAAGAGCAGTTCTCTGCTGCAGTGGTTCTCAAACTTACACCAAGCAACTACCTCAAAAGAGAAATACCTCTCCAAGTACCACTGCAATGAACAACATTTAAATAGGGAAAAAAAACATCTTCAAAACTTACATTTCCAATGCAATATTATTCTAATCCACTGTAACACTATATAATAATATCAAGAAGCTTGAACATTAGCACTTTGGTAAAATAGAGGAAAATAAAAACTAATTAAATAACAATTTAGTCAAAATGTATTGCACGTAAGTTAAAAAGATTTACCTAAATAATTGCTTGTACAATAAAAACGGTTATAAAAGATTAAATGCAAATGTCTTGTACTTAAAAGTTCAAAACAACTGAACTGTAATTAACTTGCACATACCACTAGAGGGAGCCTGCATAGCACTACTGTGATACTAGGACTGCACTTTGAGAATCACTGATCTACTGTATAGTAAACAAATAAATAAAGTAGACCTACTCCCCCTCAAGACACCTGACATTATGAAGATGGAACAGGAAGGTATGTATTGTTATTTACATTAACAATTGTGTGGTAAAATGTAATTGTCTATACTGTCTTGTGTTTTGTTACTGCGGGTACACTGCACTGGTTGCCAGTCAATCACAGGGCAGTGAGGGCATAGCACAGCACCAGCTAGAGCAAACTCACGCATTCACAAGAAGAACATGAGCAATATTTAAAAGCCAGAATGTTTTTGACGATCTTTCTCTAAATTGTCCAACCTTAGGGGCGTTTAACTTTGGAGGTTCCTCTGTACTGTATGTTTCCAGGGCTAGACCTGTGAATCATCTTGAAGTGTGTCCTTTCAAAATTACAAATGTATGGCAGATTACCATGACCTGGTAACTGGGAATCTACAGCCAATTTTTTTTTTTAATGTCAGCTGCATCCCAAGCCCGCTAGTGCATGGCTTATCCAAATAAATCTATCAGGCGAGACTTGACACATGCGTGGTTCACCGGAAGATTGCCAGAGAGACTTGATGGCATTTGTTTACATCTTTTTTTTTAAAATAAAGGCTATATGCTCATGTCCTCCTCCTCTATTTGTCAATCAGACCAATGTGCTGAGGGAGCTGAGGAAGTGGAGGGTGGCCTTCATAGATCAACACAGGCGAGAGTTGCAGAAGGAGCGGGAGATTCATTTAGCCAAGAATGAGTCCTTGAAGTCGGAGCTCGACAGCCTGAAGGAGCTACTACACACTTATGAGATTTCCAACAGGAGAAAGGATCAGGTGACCACACTGAGCATTGTGTATAATAAGTTCCGCTCTACTATAGTGCCCTGTTTTTGCAGAGCTGCACCCTTTTCTTCATTTAGCTGTAATAAAGGTGAAGAACAACACGTTTGTTTGGGCTGATTGTTTCGTACCGTCCCCTCCTTCAGATGAATACAAATCTGAGTGTGGTGTTGGACAGACAAAAACAGAAGCTTGAAAAGATGAGGGCCTTCACCCAATGGAGACTTCAATACATCGAGGCTAAAGAGGAGGTATAATGATTCATTCTATGCCACCACGATATTTGGTTTCTAGTTGTTTGTCCACGGCACCCACCAACGGACACATTTTTTTTGTGTACAGATCAGTTTTGTTTGGAATATTTTCACATTTTGAAAGACCAAACAAGGGCCAAAACTGTTTTTTTTCCCCCCCTCTCCTTCAGTCAGTCCGTATTTGACTTTTTCTTGAAGAGTTAATGAAAATAATGAATAAATTATTTATAAAAAAAAAAAAAAAAAAAAAAAAAACTTTGACTCTAATGATGTTTTCATCCATGTACAGTCAAGCCCAAAATGGCAAGATGTGTATCTTGTCTGGAAATGAGACAAGTGACTAAGATGTTGTCTTGAAATATTAATGAAAAATATTCACAATTGTCATAATTTTCTTCGATTTGGAAAATTATGAATGTTCTTCATATTATTGGACAATTTGGAGGAAACAATATTTCTCATCAACATGATATCTCCAACACAACATTTTAACCATCTTGTTCTAGAAATAAAGTTGAGTTGAGTTCCTTCTTTAAAAAATAAAATAAAATAATAATAATAATAATAATAATTCACTTTCTCCAAATTAGTCCAGAGTATCTCGGGCACACTTTTTAGAGAACAAAAAATGTTAAGAGAATGTTAGCCGGGATACATTTTTGTCATCTATGACAATACAGTAATTATAAATGGACTGAGATCATTTCAATATATGTACTAAATATCCACTATTTCTGATACATTGTATGGTTCGTGTTGTTGCGGTACCTACTGCCTTACCTTTACAAATATCTGTTCTTGCTTATAAGAAATAGTGCATTATATGCTTGATTACTTCCTGAATTCTCAGAGAGGTCCAGTGAGCCGACACAAATTTGGGCATGAAAAGCTGGATTTAGTTTGAAATTCGTAAAATGTTGAGCCGAGTGAACTTGGACGAGTCCGCATTAAAGCTCTCCATGATGCTGGATGGTCTCTTCTCGTTTTTATAACAGGGGGTCTGTACATTCCTGAACAGTGTAATTATTCGGCTGTTTTTAATACAGAGTCGACTTAAATGTAGTAAAACCAGTTGATATGCTGTCCATAGTGTTCATTTCAGTGACAAGAAAAGAATGTTTTGAAGAATAATTTTTTGCGGCCTTGTGATATCCTTTTCAGGCTCACGCGTACCGGGTAGCACAGCAACACTACAACTTGCATCTGAAGAGGAAGGTGTGGTTAGCATGGCACTCAATCACCAAGAGGGAGTGGAAGGTCAGGATGGAGCAGGCATGCCGCACAAGAGCTGAGGAGGTGTGCACCCGCCTGTCGGAAAATTACCAGGCACAGATTCAGACGGTGGGTATGGTCACTCGACAGCATGTGCCAATTGGACCATTTTAGAAGTTCTCTTGAAAAGAATCTTTTCTTTCTCTTAACCGCTACGGAGTATCTGAGTACATTGCACTCGACTACTGTCGGGATAAACCTGGAGCACAAAAAAGTATTTATCATGTACTGCTACCTAAAATCCACATCATGACCAGCATGACGAGGATGTATTTGTAATGTTCATATGTCCGGCTAATGTAATGTATAACTTTGCAATCATGCCTGTGTACACTGTTGTTGTTTTAGATGACTGCAGAACACGGCGAGGCCCTCGAGAAGGCGGAGGCCGAGATTGAGAGACTGCAACTCGAGCAAGAACGGCGAGAAGTGTGTATGAGGAAAGCCTTGATGAGGGGTGTGTGCGCCCTCAACATGGAGACTCTCCACTTGTTTAAAACCGCAGACGGCGGACCCCAAGACCTTGATGACTTCGGTATGCTATGAAAGATACAAACGCTTTGATTTAGATTTGTGGAAGTGGAAGATCCGCGGTGCACATTGCAATAAAGAAGACAATTCAGATAACCAGTAGGATGTGGTTATGTTTTTGGTTCCAAGTTGCTTTAATTGTTTAATTAATTACATTTAAAATGATTTTGTTTTCAAATGTGTGACAGTTTCAGTGTACTTTCTGCAGACATTCAACGTCGTATATTAAATGACAACTTTGCTTACGACAGACCCCAATTCACCTCCCGATGATGATGATCCTGACGCTGATGTGTCGGCTCAGGTCCAGCCACGTCCCCCCCGAAGCCCGGCCCAATTCGATCGCCCAATGTCTCCTCCTACTTTCCATGAAGACGCAACAGGGTAAGGCACCAGAGGTTTTGAAGGAAAGAATGGCGCTATTTCTTCAATCTGTCCCAAGATACTGCAACTCAAATGTAAATCCGACCATGTTTTTGCTTCCATTTGAGATTCACTGAATAATGAATTGAATGTGGTTCTTAAAACTCGTCTGTGCTGGTGAAATATTGCTGAAAAGGGGGATTTTAAAAAGTGCCGCTTTTATATACTCGATTGGAAATTAGCGCACATTTCATTGTGTTCAAATAAAACCATTTATCATGATTACCATATGTTTTTCCTGTTTACTACTGTGTATGTTTGAAATTGATACATACGACCACTGCCTTATTCTACCTGCATTTCTTTTCCTCAGATGGGCTTTGGTGCACCAAGGCACACTGAATTCCCCCCTCCCACTTCAACTGCGCTCACTGCAGCCGGGCACACTGCAGCCAGGCACACTGCAGCCGGCGGGCACGCTGCTGTCGGACGGCACCCTGCGGCCGGTGGGCACGCTGCAGCCGGTGAGCACACTGCCGCCAGCCGGCACACTGACGCTGCAGCCGGCGGGCACGCTGCAGCCGGCGGGCACGCCGCAACGGGCGGGCACACCGCAGCCAGCCGGCACACGGACGCCGCAGCCGGCGGGCACGCTGCAGCCGGCGGGCACACAGCAATCAGTGGGCACATTGCAGCCGGTGGGCACACTGCAGCTGGTGGCCACGCTGTAACCAGTGGGCACAGTACAGCCAGCGGGCACGCTAAAGCAGGGCAAGTTGCAGCCGGTGGGCAGGCTCCAGCCGGCGGGCACCCTGCAGCTGTACACAGCTCATTCTCACACGAGGCACGACCTGGCTTTCACAAACAGGTGAGTAACAGAGAGTCAGAGTCACTTTTCTGAAAACGACATGACAACATAAAGTAGTAATAACAACAAATGATTTTCACAGTTGTCTTAAATAAAGACCTACTGTCTAATTGCTGAATCGTTTCCACAGGCCACTGGGGGAGTGGCGACAGCGAGCCAACAAAAACCTACAAAAAGTTCAGCAGCTCGCAGCTCCACCCAACATGTTGGTCAAAGTATACGCAGCAACCTCGAGGGGATGAGTGTGGCTCCACCTATGAGCTCCACTGCTGTAGACTACCATCATCCTATGACGCAGGTAAGCAAAAGTTAGAATGTAAAGTATAGAAGTTACAATATCTTTGTCTGCTACACACATATGGGCACCCTTCTATTAAATAAAGGCAAACCCACAACTCACTGAAATAACTTTCACAAAAGAACTATTGAGATCGGAATTTGTTTTGAGGTCTCAACGCTTCTGGGACAATTCAAAAGCAATGCACGATTTTTATGATTTTCTTGTCTTTATTTGTTTTATTCTTTCTTTCTTTCTTAAAAAACTGTGTGCCGACAATTTTGCCGCCGTGTGTAACATGTAATAATGTTGTCTTCCTTTTCTCGAAGCAAACTCTTGGTCAGGCTACCGCCTCGAAATTTCCTCGCTCCTCCCAACAGGCTCCCCGCACCAGCGGAGGCTGGGCTTCGTCCAGAATGCACACCAGCAACTGTAATGTACACACTATTCAATTAGTTGACTATTGACACGTGCTGTAAATGTGATATTGAAGACTGACCAACCACCCAACATTCAAGTTTATGACTGAAAACAAAGCCTTCTTATATTATAGGATGTGGTACAACGTAATAAAATGTATTGTAAAAGTCCACTCGCTGGAGAGATCCAGGGTTATTATCACCAGAAGTGCTCTTCATTATAGTATAATAAACCCTTTTGCTATTCTCATATACCATATTTCTGAGTTGTTTATTAGGAATAGTTGATTGGGGAAAATGCTGGTGGACAAATGTGTTTTTAGAATATTTTCAAGTGTTTTCTCACAAATATTGTAAACTCACTTTTAAGTGAGTTTACAATACATGTATGATATAATCAGATGTCATAAAATATTTACGATCATCGGAAGAAATGGAGGCGTCTGTTTGAGATGAGACATTAATTCAAGTGGACAATATGGAAAATTCTGGTTTCAAATTGCATTTATGGATGAAAGGGAAATGAAAGTTTTCAGCCATTCTGTGTGAACTATTCAGTGAATGTTTTACTCCATTTACTCTCTACAGACCCCCCACCGCCTTGGGATGAGCCTGGCCCTACAACGTGGGCTCCATGCCCGGTTCACTTTGACCACCCAGAATCTCCGACCCACCATGAAGACGACAGTAGGGTACGGCGCAAATGTGCCATTGTTGAATCTCTCCTGTAATCTCGAACGTCACCATTCATGGAACTCTCTCCCCTTGCATTCCTTTTCTTAAGATGGGCGTTTGGTACACCAACGAAGTTCTCCCTTCCACTTCAGCAGCTCACAGTTCATTCCCACAAGGGGGCAGCACTAGTTTCTATAAACAGGTGTGCTACATTATTTTCTTAGAAATACCTGTCACCTATAGACCTTTTCACCATAACATTGACATCTCATGCACCTCTGGGTGGCATTAAGAAAACAGGATGACTTGAATGATGACTTTGGCCTTCTTCTCTACCGTGTCTGTTTGTCAGTCAAAAAGATGTTACGTGAGGTAAATTACTTAAAATTGCTTCGCATTCCGCCACCCTAAAGTACCCTAGGACCTATTGTTTACAAAAATTACAAAAAAAGGTCTATTGAAAATCTATTTTGACAGTAGCAATTGTTTTAGTACGCATACTTGAAATGTCCACTGTTTCAGCAATGCCCCCGCTAAATTCAAATCGTCTCCGCAGGCCTCTGGGCGTATGGTCACAGCCGGCCAACAGAAACCGGCAAAAACTATAACAGCTCGCATCACAGCGCAACCATTTGTTGGTAAGCGTATACGCGGCAACCTCCAGGTGATGGGTGTGGCGCCGCCCATGACCTCCATTGTCGTAGAACGCCATCAACCTATTACACAGGTATGGAAGGTAGATAATATTATGTATTTCTCTATACGTATTAGCATCTAATGTGTCCCCCCCCCCTCCTCCCCCTTTATTTTCTCCAAGCACGCTATTGGTCAAGCTTCTGCTCGCCCTGCCCAACTGGGTCCCCGCACTCCTACTGTTGTGAAGACTTCCTCCAGAACAAACACCAACACTTGTAATGTACCCTCTATCAAAGTAGTTGATTAATTACATAAACGTACACACACACCTCACATAAACCAGCATTGTCGAGATGCAGGATTTGACTTACTATGCAACGACTCTGAGTATTACTGCAGATGTTGCTTTACAAGTTTTTAGTTTTTTTTATAGGTATCTTGAAGTTATGTGTGAGTTTTCCTTCCTTTTGTGAGAGGCAAAGGGAACTTGAGCAATTATTCTTCAGAGACTCACTGAAGTTTGTGGTCCGATGCACACGTAAATTATCAGCGCAGTTTTCAAAGATTTTTTTTTAAGCTGCAAGTTAACTTTATTATTCAGGAAAAAGTGAATGTATAAAGACATAGCCTTCTGTACATCAAAACCAAAGGCCTCCTGTTTGTATATGATCGGGTGCTTTCTTTTTACAAAATAAATTATTTTGGAGCAGTCTTTTTATAGAAGTGTGTCCTGAAAGTGATTTAACCATAAAAGCAATGTAATGCAATGACACATAATGTCGCATCTTCGATCATGAAACTGTGCAGCTCCTACTGCTGGCACTCTCTGATTCCATCCGAATCTTATCTGTAAGAAAGGATAAAAAAAAAAAGAAAAAAAAAATCACAACACTTGAACTGACATGCACATTCCTCAATAAACTCATTACAAATATTTTGAAATCAAATACCTGCAACTCTGCTATGTCCTGTTTGGACAAGGGCTTGATAGAGATCTATCGAAGGACTTTTCCGGGCCAACTCCTCTCCGTGGAGCCAGATCAGCAGCATCCTGTTGCCATGTTCTTTGTAGCTGTGCTGACCTGTGAACAAATATTCACAAGACTTGTCAAAAGAACAACACAACCCAAGACCAAATGTAATGGCACATAAGGAAAATACAGTATGTTTTGCTACTTTTACGATCAATTCAACAGTCCTTTGCGGTACACTTTTAAAACTTCAATACAGTACAAAGACAACATCTTTAATATTCAAACTGATAAACTTTATTGTTTTTAGCAAATAATCATTAACTTGGAATTTTATGGCTGCAACACGTTCCAAAAAAGCTGGGACAGGTGGCAAAAAAGACTGAGAAAGTCTGTTTGGAACATCCCACAGGTGAACAGGCTAATTGGGAACAGGTGTAAAGGATGTCACCACATGGGCTCAGGAACACTTCAGAAAACCAATGTCAGTAAATACAGCTACATCCGTAAGTGCAACTTAAAACTCTACTATACAAAGCAAAAGCCATTTATCAACAACACACAGAAACGCCGCCGGCTTCTCTGGGCCCGAGCTCATCTAAGATGGACTGATGCAAAGTGGAAAAGTGTTCTGTGGTCCGACGAGTCCACATTTCAAATTGTTTTTGGAAATTGTGGATGTCGTGTCCTCCGGGCCAAAGAGGAAAAGGACCATCTGGATTGTTATGGACGCAAAGTTCAAAAGTCAGCAACTGTGATGGTATGGGGCCGTGTTAGTGCCAATGGCATGGGTAACTTACACATCTGTGAAGGCCACCATTAATGCTGAAAGGTACATACAGGTTTTGGAGAAACATATGCTGCCATCCAAGCAACGTCTTTTTCATGGTCGTCCTTGCTTATTTCAGCAAGACAATGCCAAACCACATTCTGCACGTGTTACAACAGCGTGGCTTCGTAGTAAAAGAGTGCGGGTACTAGACTGGCCTGCCTGCAGTCCAGACCTGTCTCCCATTGAAAATGTGTGGCGCATTATGAAGCGTAAAATACGACAGCTGTTGAACAGCTGAAGCTGTACATCGAGCAAGAATGGGAAAGAATTCCACCTACAAAGCTTCAACAATGAGTGTCCTCAGTTCCCAAACATTTACTGAATGTTGTTCAAAGAAAAGGATAGGCTCCAGCGCTCCCGCGACCCTTGTGAGAATAAGCGGCTCAGATAATGGATGGGTGGATGGATGTTCAAAGAAAAGGTGATGTAACACAGTGGTAAACATCAGCCTGTCCCAGCTTTTTTGGAACGTGTTGCAGCCATCAAATTCTAAGTTAATGATTATTTACTAAAAACAATCAAGTTTATCAGTTTGGAAATTAACTATCTTGTCTTTGTATTGTATTCAATTAAATATAGGTTGAACATGATTTGCAAATCATTGTATTCTGTTTTTATTTATGTTTTAACACAATGTCCCAACTTCATTGGAATTGGGGTTGTAAATTATCAACTCCAATGGTAAACTATGTATGTATGGTGACGATTGCCAAAAGTCAGTAGTCAGTTTAGACAATCTTAACATCTGGTGTACTGTATAGTTGTCTTTTTGTGGGTTGTTTGTTTGATACTCGGTGAACCTATTGAGGTACATTGTCCTGTGTACTGCGATGCATAACAGCTGCTCAAACGCACAATTTTAGGGTGATCTGTATAACCTCAGGGACGTTAGATGTTCCACTGTATTTTATTATTGAACTGTATTGGCCAGATTGAAATCAGCGCTACCCGTCCACTGCCTCTCGATGGCGGACACTTGCTCCAGAGCGAATCCCCAGTGTTCCGCCAGACGCTTCCAGTCTCTTGGCTTCAGGAGCTCGTAGGCCAGACGCCAGGTGATCGAGCGGAGCTGCTTGGTCTCGTTGCGGTGGTCCAGTTTGAATGTTAGCGGATACTCGCTGCGAACACTCCTATTACACTCTGGGTTGGCCTGGAGGGGGTATTAAATCCTCTCAGTGGTTTGATAAATATCACCAGCTGGAAAAAGCTTAATCTCCGCTCAACATTGACAATATAAATTGAAAATCAACGATGAAATCTCCATTAAATGAATCAGAAATTGTCTTTCCACCTGAAATATAATGATCAAAATCAAATGGCTTTCGATGGATCTGTCTGCCTAAAGGTTGAAAATATGGCACGCATATATTGAAATAGTGTCTTACCTTCTTCCATGTGTTGTATCTTTCTGCCTTGATGATCATGTCCACAATGATCACCTCATCTGCTCTGGCCGCCACTCCGAGAGCCGTCTTTCCCTGCTGCTCCAACATGTATACCAAATTATATGAATTAAAACAAAACGGTAGAGGGTTTTCCCTAATAATACAAATCTGAATCTGGCCCAATGAATAATTTAAAGCAACTCTTTAGAGTATATCAGCTTTGTGTTCCGAGTCAATTTGTGAGAAAACTGAGACGAGATCAACATTTATTTTAGTTTGCATACTTTTTTGTGACATTTTGTTCGATAGTATGCAGTGAGATTTTTCAAATGTAAAATGGGTGCCTTGGCTCAATAATGTTTGGGAAACACTGGTACAAGATGTGAAAAAGGAACATTTGGAGTTGGTTCCTCATTTGTTGCTATAAGCTTCCACTCTCCAGATTTTCGGACGTACCATATTTTCTCAGTGGCTGCCGGGGATGTTTATTTAAGAGTGCCAGACTATTCGGGATACGCCATTGGCCTTTACTGGTAATATTTCTGTTTTTATAATTGGCTTTCATCAATAAATAATGATGTCAAGTTGAAGTAAAATGTATTACAATAAATGTTGAGTGAGATTAGTTTAAAACGAAATAAAAAGGACTTATCTTGAGGATCACCGTCTTTATGTATTGTCAGATTTAACACTGTGTCGATAACAGATGGAGCCGGTATGGCACTTTGCTCCTGTTTTGGTTAGCAATTGATGTCAAAATAGAGAACATATTGGCTCAGCATGAGAGAACAATAACATCGACAGTATGAACTGAAGTCATTAACATTACAACCCATTTTAGGGATGAAGGGAGGTGTCTCATTGGGGAAAGTTGCTTAAAGTGGAGGCCACTAAAGTGTATGTCCTAAATCCCCATATCGCTTATCTATATGGCATTTTGCTTGAACTCTTACCCTGTCCTCGAGTGTCAGGTCAACCTCAGCTTTCAGTAGCATTTCCACCACGTCCATTCTTGCTAGCTCAGCAGCAAGATGCATGACTGTCTGAGACCGCTAACACAACGCAATGCACAAAACATGTTCTTGTAAGTGTGAGGGTTTTTTTTGTTTTCTTTTAACAAATATTGTTTGTCAAATCATTGCATTGATTTTACCTTATTGGTGACATTAAAGTTGCATCCTGCCTCCAGTAGAAAATGGATGACAGGTATGCGGCTGTTTTTCACTGCCAGGTGGAGAGGAACCTCCAAGTCCTTTGTGAGCATGTATGAACTATTAGATTACTAGAAATGTTATTAATAAGTGATAATGACGTTCACTTGATATGAAGTGAGAAGGTGTCTGGTTACGTACCTCATTCTCAAAATCTGTGTGGGCTTTATATTCTAAGAGGAGACGGACAAGAGATGTGTCTCCTCTCTCTGAAGCTGGGTGAAGGGCGCTGTAATTGCTCTACAACAGAGGATTTTGTTTTTTAAAAAAGCATTTTAGTTACCAGGTAAACAGAGATGCAGCTCAAAGGTTAACCTCTCTATACTTTACACCATTTGAAGTGTTTTGAGTGTGTAGTGGTACCGTTGTTTGGATGTTGGGGTCACAGCCGGCTTTCAGCAAAGCCAGGACACACTGTTCTTGAGCGTTCTCAGCAGCCTGGAACAGAGCAGTCTCACCATCCTGACACACAAAGACATAATGGGGTGGTACTGTATGAGATAGCATTTGCCTTGCGTTGTTATTTTTTGAATATAACAAATACCATAGCTATCTAGTATCTACACTTATTTTGATGTGGAAAATATTGTGTTCAATGACATTGTCTAGTATAACAAATATATATGGATACATGTAAGTTTGAATAGGCTTTTAGTGCGTCATTGTGTGACATCGATTACTGAATCTTAATGGTACTGTACATCGGTTTCCCCCGTCCGTGTTTGTGACTAGACATGACTTGAAACAACTTCAAGGGGTTGAAATACACTTTTCTTAGCTTGAAGTCTCATAAATTAACTTCATTTGGGGTCACTCAGAGTCATGATTATTGAGTACTACTGTAATTTCTCGTGTATAATGCGCATTAGCCCCCCGCCCCCAAATGTCAAAAGTCAATGGTATGCATTATACATAGGTAAAGGGGAAAATGGAAAAAAAACTTTCCCATTTTATAAATGCATGCCGCCATCAAGAAGTTATGAAAAAGCTGTACACGTTCATTCCAATATGGCACCACCACCTAGAGGTTATGAGAAAGGTGTAGCCTACGCTTTTCTTCCAATATGACGGGGTACGTATGACTGCATATACGTACAGTTGTGATCATAAGTTTACATACCCTGGCAAAATTTGTGATTTTTTAAAATTTTTTATTTATTTATTTTTTTAATACGACTGATGACTGAACAACAACCATCATTAATTTCTTTGTTGTTATGTTTTGTTTGATGATGATGCTTTTCTGAAATGCTTGCCAGTTTAATTTGAAGCCCATAAAAATAAAATTAATTTGAAGCCCATAAAAATAAAATAAAATTTTCTTTCTTACAAATCCTGCCTGGGTAATCAAACATTTGAGCACAGCTGTGTTTTTTCTCATTTGAATTTCCAAATAAGAGCAAGCAAATAAAAAGAATTACATGTTCAAATAAAATGTTTATCTTCAGAATAATTCTTTGAATAAACCAACAAAATACAGATAATACTTCGTTTTGATCATATGGATAGATTGGTAAATGGACTGCACTTATATAGCGCTTTATTTACAACATCACAGTGCCCAAAGTGCTTTACAAAGCCTCACATTCACCCGCTCACACACCAATGGGCGACCGCTGCCATGCAAGAAGGCACTGCCAGACATGCGGACAGTCGTAGCCGGGATTTGAACCAGTGAACCTTCGGTCACTGGACAACCCACTCCACCTAGTGATCCACAGCCGCCGAGGAGCAAAATCATGCATTGTAAAAATTTATTATACATAGGTAGAAGGGTTTTCCAGAATTTTGAGGTCAACCTTGGGGGTGCTTATTATACATGGGTGCGCATTATACCCGAAATTACGGTATTTAACAATGTGTTTCCAAATGCAGCCAGTATGTTTACAATAGTATTTTGGAATTTCTTTTGACATTTTAATCTAACATGACATTGTGATTGCATGTACGGGCAGGAACGATTGATCGATTGTGCAGACAGTTCGAATTCAAACCACGGCACAGATTAATCATTCACTGGATTTTCCTTAATTAATCCACCCCCCTCCAATGGATTATCCACTGAGCCCGCACTGTTACAGAGTACATTAGGACAGGGAAGGTGTTTCATATGATTGTGTACCATATTAACTTCATCCCGGGTATCAAAGCTGTGCAGCAGCAGTTGGACAACGTCCAAGTGGCCGTTCCTGGTAGCTAAATGCAGAGGCGTGTCTCCTCTCTGGCAAGAAGGAGGGAGGAGAGCGGATTGCGTCAAAGCGGCTCTGACTTGCAGCTTTGATGCAGCAACGACCCACACACACACACGATACAGTGGCATAAAATGTTTCGGTTTTTTTTTTTTTATATCATGTTTTCAGTGACACACACACACACACCAAACCTTGTTGGTCCTCATGGTGGCCATGTTGTAACACGGATCCATCAGCATCTCTAACATTTGCATGCATCCATGCTCTGCCGCCATGGCAAATGCACAATGGCCTGACTGGAAGGCAACGATTGAGAGAACAATTAGTTGTATTTTACTTACTTAGCAATAAATATTTGAATCTGCATTTACCAATATGGGTTCATAGCACACTGAGGACTATTTATTTATATTGAAAAACTATTAAACTACTGCATAGTCATACCTATGAACAATTTTGAATCTTCAAATGAACCTTCCATGCATGTTTTCAGTATGTGGGGGGAAGCTGGAGTAAACGCATGCAAGCAGAACACGCAAACTCCGCCAAGTATGGCTTGAGGCGAGATTGGACCCCAGAACCTCTTATATATTATAATATTATTACAAAATACAATATTCATATTGCATATTTCATGAGTGTGACACAGTGCAGTTCTACACGTCAACGTACAATCCCACGAATAGATATAAAAATTGTATTCAGTGAGAGTAATACGTACATCGCAAAACCTTTTTTTCCAATATATATATATATATATATATATCTTTTTTTTTTTTTTTAGCAAAGGCTCTATCAAGAAAAAGAACAACGAAAAAGTGTGAGTTTATGCTTTTTAATGGCTCAGGTCAAATATTGAGTGCTGCAGTTTATACCTACCATTGCTCTGTTTTATGTGCAAGTTTTTGCCCTTTTCGATTGGATACTAAACTACATTTTTGGCACTGTCCAAAATTGTTGAATTTGCCCTTGACTTAACCAATAAAAGCTTTTCCTATTGACACGGAATACCTTATCATCTACGTCCAGTTCTTTCATTTGCAGGTCATTGACAATATATTCTACTATTTCAGTGTGATTGTTGATAGCAGCACAGTGCAGGATGTTTAGTCCTTCCTGCAGTGGGGAAACAAAAACACAGGATGCATTTGGAAACCATAGGACAAGAAAATGGCCCAGATGTTGGATACAGTACTGTTCTTGTATAGCACTTGTTCCAATCACCTCATTCTCAATCTTCTGTTCTGCTCCAGCCCGCACTAATAATTTCAGGATCTCTAAACTGCCAAACCAGGCAGCTAAATGAATGGGTGCCACACCAAACTGGCAAACACAAACATTGGGATTAAGAGAAGAGACTTGTTGGTTGAGTGATGTTTTTTTTTTTTTTTTTTGGAATATAAATTCACAGCATCTTCTCACCTTGTCCCTCTGATCCACTTGGACTCTGCGCCGTAGAAGCAGCTCGACCGCTTCCTTGTTTTTGCCGGCGACTGCATAGTGAAGGGCAGTCCTATTGTGCTGGACGGCAAGCAACACGATTACAATGCAATCGGGGCTTCTACAAGTATGTGATACTCTACAACCAGTAGTGCAATGACTTGGGAGACTCACCACATTCTTTGCATTGGCATTTAAACCCTTTCCAAGTGTCCTCATTGCAGCTACGTCGTTGCTCTTAGCTGCTTCAATAAACTGCTTCTCTGTTTGCAGCACTGCACAAGACACAGCAAATGTTCATTAGGTTACACAAAATGCAGTACTTTGGATTAGGAGCGAGTGTTTGCTCCTTACACTGTATACTATATACTTGCTATATATAACCTTTCTAGCTTTATGTAAAATTGGCCAACAAACTCAAGGGGAGTTACTCAGGAGCAACTTGCCCAAGTGTGTCGCTTCCCGGAAATATTGCTGCTTTTCCCCTTTGTCTTCAGTAAGTGTAAAAAAAAAAACAAAAAAACATGTTCTATTGGCTTGAGCTCAGGGTTGAAATTACGTCACTGACTTGGCCGTTGAAGAATACTGAAATTATTTGTACTGTGTTTCACAGTAAGATGGCGGAACACTTTGCTTGGTGAATAAACAGGGCTACTCTCTCCTCACGTATAGCCGACTACAACAATTTTGGTAATCCCAATAGACTTAAAACAGGACAGACTGAGGGAAAAAAAGAAGCCCACGTCTTTTTCTAGTGTATGTAAACGTCTGATTACAACTGTACATAATGTGTTGCATTAAGTTTGAGTACTGAGGAGGAACCAAGGTTTAGGAAACCCTAATATAATGAAACACTGGGGATTCTGTGCTGATAATACTCAATACCGATGCTCCACTACAGTAATGAGTGCAGAACCTAAACAACGTGGACTTGTCCTTGTCCTTGATGATTTAATCCATGTTTGCAGTACACAGGAACAAAACATAAAATCAAAAACAAAAAACAACAAGCCAAGGATAGTTTGCAATGATTAACTTTGACTTGAATGTAAAGATGAGAAAGTTTCTCCAACATTTGCTCCCCGCTCTCTTGTGCCTCTTTTCACATTACTCATGTACTCACACATCTCTTTGTCGTCAAAGCTGTTGTCCATCTTGTCTGCTGGATGCTTGTTCAGAGCTAAATCAGCAAAAGCCTTCTTTGGTTCCCGTTTCATCCATTTTCGAGGGTCCAGATTCTCCCTCTTGGGACAATGTTTCTTTATCATTTCCTTCCAAACCAAAGCTTTCTTCTCAATTGTTACATTTTTGAGCTGCAACCACTTAAAACAGTAAGATGAGCAATGAAGCGTTCCACTTTTGCGTGTTTCAGCATCGGTAACCAAAGCAAATACTGTACCTGAAGAACCGGGTCCCGCCTGAAGCGAAGATCAAACTGAGACTTAGTTGCTCAATACTGGAGGGCCAATCCATGTTTGCTTTCCAAACTC
This sequence comes from Phyllopteryx taeniolatus, assembly GCF_024500385.1. Classification (NCBI taxonomy): domain Eukaryota; kingdom Metazoa; phylum Chordata; class Actinopteri; order Syngnathiformes; family Syngnathidae; genus Phyllopteryx; species Phyllopteryx taeniolatus. The sequence continues at coordinate 27,078,185 of NC_084504.1, forward strand.
ACACCCTTCAGTCATCAACTCATCGTAAAAAGTGGATTTAACCTCGCCTCCTGTATTTGACCTATATTACACAACTTGCAGGATGTATTTATGCATCACATGGGCAATTCCGTTTTTTTTCTTAATGTGTATTTATGTAAAAGATTATAAATACATTTTGCAAAGGGATGTTTGTTTGTTAATTTTGTTCTGAGCTGGTCAGACTCCAGGGCATGAGCTCTCAGCTGTGTTTGGGCCCCATACCACTAGGAGGCGCTGATCAAATGCAACTGCAATTTTTGGAATTTTATTTTATTTTATTTATTTATTTTTTTTAGTCTTAACATTTGACATGGCCTGTGTTCTTTGCTGGCATTTTACTGCAATATGCTATTTACTCTCAACACTAGGTGGCAAGATAGGAGAAAAGATATAGTTTGTGCATTCGCTTTTCTAAAAGTGCAAAAAACGCAAAGAAACTTTACAAAACAGTAACATTTGTATTCACAATGCCCCACTTGACATAATTCAGTTACAGCAGAATATAGGTAAATTGCAATTGTTTACATTGTCTACATTACTTTCTACTTTGTGCGAAAAAACAACATTGAATTCCTTAGCATATATTTCCCTACACTGATAGATTGGTTTTAGCATGTTAAGTAAGTTAAAGCTAAAGAACGTTGAAATGGGCCTTGTATCCTTTGATTTTCTCTGTTAAAACAAAGTTTGGACACCCCTGCTCTACAAGTAAACATTCGTATCTGTTATGCGGAGGTATTCAATATATCATTAAATATATGACTGTATCTACAGTACTTCACTGTCTATCGACCATGAAGCGGGGCATCCCAAAACATGCGTTGGGGGTCCCTGGATTCCTAAGGCCAACCCTGGTCTGGTTCCACATTTATGCACACAAAAAACTAGCCACTTTTTTTAAAATCAAGATTTTACAAATCATAGATTCAAACATAAAACGGGATTTATTTGCAAATGCATTGCTACGTCTGAATCATTCATTCATTGTTAAACATTAAATAAAATATTTAAAAAGACAAACAGCATGTCATAAATATCACCAATATCAATGCAACACAGTAAAATACATTTTCAGTGATGAACATATATTAGCACTGACGTACAACGTGGTTATTAAATAATGTATTTCCATACGTCCATGCATTTTCTTCCTCTTCCTTGTCTTGATTCTTTTGTGACTCCAAGAGGGATCAACAAAAAGGGTTTCATACAGTAACAATTTCATCTCAATGTGTATTGGAGTGCAATGCTTCTTTCCAGCTCCTCCAACCTCATCACCTTTGTGCATGACGTGCAGTCAGTCACCTGAAGAACTTGTCAATGGTGTTGTGCGGGCCAAGACCTTTGGCCTTTTTCGAGGGTACATATGAGGGAGAGTCTTTTCTGGATGTGATAAGAGCAAGCAAAAAAAAATAGGACATCATTGTAAATACATTTTCATCGAAAAAAGAAGTAAGGGGATTTGTGTTTGGTAGATGATTTGTTGGGCAGAGAAACTTTTCACGAGCCCAATGCACATACTAAATTGTGCTGGTCATCACACAAAGGCATGTTCCTTAGAAATAAATGTAGCACCACTTAAAAAGGTAATAAACATTTTGGTCAAATATTTGTATTCTCAAGAAGCAGTGTTACAACAAAGAAATAATATACCCAATAAATCTGTTTACTTTTTGGGCGTGTAAGAGAGGTTGGGACTTTTTGACTTTGATTTGGTCCATGCTTGATAACATTTTACACAACAACATGCCGTCTTACCGTTTGCTTTTACCTCTGCCCGCTTGTCTCGGAGGAGGAATGCTTCTGTCTGTGAACACAGCAACTCAAAACCTTATTTTCTCTTCTTGGGGGGCGGGGGGGAAGACGACAACTCATACACTTAAAGCGCCTCGTTAGAAGCATAAAGAGTCCAATTTGTGAGATATGATTGTTTCTGAGGAAACTGTGGTGCCCAGACTTGGTTCACTATAGATAAAAGAAAGGTGAGGAAGTGATTTGGACAATTCCGAGGCTTGGGGCAAAGATGAAATAAGATGTCTTTTATCTGTGGAAGTCAATACGAGTCCCTGACATCAATGCGGCTTGCTGTAAATAAGAAGGTCAAAGGCCACAGCATCCTTACAAAGAGATGTACTGAGTTCCTACGTCGACGGCATGTATGTTTACAGATTTCAGTAAAGTGAGACTCCATTCAAATCCTGTTTGTGGTTTGAAAACTGCAAATAAAACCCCCCTTAACTGCAAATTGTGTACCCCTGTTCATCTAGCTATGCCAGCAAAGTAGTGACATAAACAAACAATTAAATGCTCGTCCACTCGATGGTGGGAGGCACAATTAACGGTGCAACGGAATCATTTGTGTTTCCTGCTTTGTGTTCAACTCAACAGGCCCAGATTTCACACTTAAGCACATTTGGGAATAAAAAAAAGACAAGATCATCATTATTTCAGTATCTTGTATGTACTTTTTGCGACATTTTTCTTATGGTGAGACATGCGATGTTTTCCAATGTAAAATATGTGCCTTAGCTCAATAACGGTTGGGAAACAATGCTTTACAGGAACTAAGAGTGTGAAAATATTACTTCAAAAAATTGCATGGACAGTTAATGTTTTACGATAGCCACAGTTTTTAGCTTGAACAAATTGATTCACTGTATTTCCATCCATCCATTTTCTATACCGCCGATACTCATGAATATTAAGGCTCGACCAATATGGATTTATTTGGCAGAGGAAAATCCCGATAACTGATTAATCTGCTGATAAAAAAATATAAATATATCGCCACTTGTTGCTTACGATGGTAATACAGGAGCAGGAGATTTTAGAGTGAAAAGCAGTATCACGCCGAGGAGCTTCTGCAGCACGAACGTCGCTGTTGTAAATGTTGGCGGTTGTTTGCGCACGGTCACACAACAACTTGGAAAAGTACGTCATTGGCTCAGGAAAGATGCAATTGGATTGAATGGAGCGACAGCTCCGTGTAGTGGACAAACGGCGGAAGGACTTTGACACTTAACAGCATTTACTGCTTCATGAGAAAATAAGAATCGATTGGCATTTAATGGGGCGGCACGGTGTGAGTGTGGTTAGAGCATCTGCCTCACAGTTCTGAGGACCGGGGTTCAATCCCCGGCCCCGCCTGTGTGGAGTTGGCATGTTCTCCCCGTGCCTGCGTGGCTTTTCTCCGGGCACTCCGGTTTCCCCCCACATCCCAAAAACATGCATGCTAGGTTAATTGAAGACTCCAAATTGCCCGTAGGTGAGTGCGACTGGTTGTTTGTTTGTATGTGCCCTGCGATTGGCTGGCAACCAGTTCAGGGTGTACCCCGCCTCCTGCCCGATGATAGCTGGGATAGGCTCCAGCGCTCCCGCGACCCTTGTGAGGAGAAGCGGCTCAGATAATGGAGGGATGGCGTTTAATGGGCAGAACTCAGGTCAATAAGGGCTGAAATTGGCCGACTGATGAATTGATTGCTCGTGCCTTAATTCATCTTGGCAAAAGTCAACATCACAGAATGGATTTTGCTTGACTGGCGATAAACGTCACGAACAAGAACTCACCGATGACATTATTGCTCTTTGCGACTTCAACGGGGGGCGATGTCCCCATCTCGTGCAGCACTTCCTGGTTCAGGCAGAGGTCAACGTGGCGATTGAAGACAGTGAGATCATTTGTGTCCTGGGTCAGCTGACACACCGGGCAGACGAGGACGCTACCGTCATTGTGACACGCCCGAGTCTGATACGAGGTCACTGTTCCCTTGTCGCCATTGATCAACCGGGCCGCGTGACGACAATCCTTCGTCAAGTGGTGTTCGTCATGTTTGTTTGAGTTGACTTGATTATTTAGGCGGTCGTCACGTGCCTCAGTACCCAGCCCCTCACTGTCTTTACGGTCCTTGTTGAAATGTGACTTTGACTCCAAAATATGGAGCTCACCTTTACTAAGGCACCGGTCTATATGGCTGTTGAAGACATTCAAATGGTCTGTGCTAACCTGGCTGCAACACACAGGACAGGTGAGGCAGTTCAACGCTGAACTTGACGTAGAGGCTCGAGCCTCTGACGAGCAAACAGCATCACTTTCCGAAAGATGTGAGGCAGCGCTCTTCGGCCCCACGCACTTTGTCGGTGACCCCGCCCCTTTGTGATCATTGAGCGCAACGACAGATGCCGTCTCCTTATTTGGTCGCTCTCGTGTACAAACTTGGAGCTGCAGTCTCTTGGCATAAGCTCTTTGAAAGAAAGACAGGGGTTGATCCTCCAACAAGCCCTTTTTCTTGATCTCCTCTTTGGTCAGACACGTCTGTCCTGTGAGAGCACAAGAAGAGAGACGATCCCCATCAAACTGTTGACGTACTTCCTGGGTGGAGCCTTGGCTCTCTGCCTTCTCCGATTGGAGGAAACCAACGATGCTCTTCTGCAGAGGCTTTTTATCGTTCGGGCTGACAAAGGCAGAGATACGAACACCTACACAAAAAAGAAGTTGTGTCAATAGCAATGTATGATTCCAATTTCCATCCATTTCTTCTGTATTTTATTACTATGCCATTAACTACCATTGACACGGAGATTGACTTTTCATAATGAATAGGGTGCCAGTTTCTGGTAAGAGTTTGGAGGATGCTCCCACATATTGATTTTTTTTTTTTTATTTGTGCATAATATGCATAAATTGGAAGATCAAACGTCAAATCAGATTTCATCCTGATTTAATCGGATTGGTCATTCGGTAAGAATTTGAACATGAAAAGGTTGAAACACGTACCGGTACAGATACCTCTCACATGTCATCAATTGAATAACAATGGCATGAAAACGGTTTTCGAAACAGATTTAATCTAGGTGTGATCTCGATTGCATTGAAATTTGACATGACACATTCTATTTAACACGTTAAGATAAATTACATCATACGAGTTGAAAGAGAATTTGCTGTGTAGGCATTACCAGAAGCTGGATTGTCACGGAAGATTCGGTCCACATATAAGGCAGCGATTTCAATTTAGAGTGAGGAGACAAATAAAAGTGAGTTTGCTCTGTATGCAGGACCAAAAGTTGTGATCTCGATTGCAAATATGCTAGCAATTTCACATGAAAAAATAAATCCACTTGAACATATTTTATATATATGTATATATATATACACAACATATGCACATTTGGTAGCAGCTTCCATCAACCGTAATCCATAAATCCCATTTAACATGCTTACAGGCTTATATTTGAAGATGAGGTTGTCATTTGTTGTTCTTACGTAAGATTTAAATAAATAATAAAGAAATCAATCAAAAACGTTCCCCTTGGAGCCAGAAGAAATTCTGAATATAACTTTCCCTCTGTTTAACTATTAGAATCCTTGCTAGCCATTCATTGAAATGTTGAATCCCTAGAGGAGGGCTTTTGTATTGCAACGTGTGATTACCCATGAGCCTCAGTCTGAGTGGCTGTGGACTTTCGTGCTCTGTCTCCGTCTTAAGAAGGTCTTTGGCCACAGCAAAGATCTCATCCGCGGTGGCGATGGCACAGTGTAGCGTCGATGCCCTGGTTTTCACCTCAAAGTTCACATTCTTCAGCTTCAGTGTGATGCCTTTGCCCTTTGTGAGCGTTAACAGAACACAGTTTAGAGCAATATAGTTCTACAGACACTTTGACAGCAACGGAATGCTCCCTGGGAGACGTTTTCAAGTTTCTTGATGGCCGTCCATTTCTTATGGCTATCACGGGCACATCAGGACCCAGGCAGAGAGTTGATGACCAAACATTCAACTCTTCCTTTATCGATTTAAAAGTCAGAAAACAATTAATAAGCTCACACAAGTACACGTCCATAAGAATCACTTGGACTCTCAAATATTCTATATTGGTAAAGTCAAGAAAACCTGTAAAATGTTTATCTTTCGTGTCTATGTTTTGATACTTCTTGCAATGTCAGTGCAACGACATTCTCCAAATAAAACCTATGTGCAATTAATGTAAGAAACTGAGCTCCTCAGACAAGCAGTACCTTGAGATCTTCTCTCTTCATGTCTTGTGCCAAGTCTTCACAAAGTTCTCTGCATACAGACAGCTGCTCATCAGGTCTGCTCAGTTCCTTAAAGGTTCTGCACATTGTATGAGAGGAAGAGGAGAGAGTGACAAGAAGTACATCAGTGGATTGAATTAGCAATTGATGATGAAAACCAAACCTCTCAGTGCTCATGCTTTTCCTTCCTTCGTTCCTGCGTGCAAGCAAAGTGGGTCATTTATCTACTGTGGACTTGAAGTGGGCTGGAAATGTGGCTCTAAATTACCTTACAATGTGCGTGGAGCCCAGACCCAGGGAAACCTGCATGAAGTGATGCCAGGCTGTCTCGGAGAACAACAATGACAACATCGCCATCTGCTGCCCCAGATGAGCACAGCTACTGATGTCCAGACCTTTCAGCAGCTTCTCACTCACCTTCCCTATGCCCGAAACCTGTATACACACACACAACGTTGAAATTGAATATTGATGCAGCACAATTACATTCCAACATCTTAATAAACGATATACGAGTGCTCTGTTCTGTTTGATCTGAAGCAAAACGCAGTGTACTTTGCGAACTGGGAGGTTCTGGATGAAGTCCATGACAGCCTCTCTGGTGGATGCAAGTCTGTACTGTCCGTTAGGCTTGTTCTTGTCACTGCATACCTTGGCCAGCATCATGTTTGGAGCAATGCCTGGAGACGGAAGTGTCATAAATAGCAGAATATTCAAAGAACATCTTGTAATACATAACAATGAAGATAGTAACTACGTCTGAGCAAATAAACAGTCTTCCTGCTTGATGCCAGCGAATGTGAGATTAAAGCAGGTGTGTCAAACTCATTTTTGTCTTGGGCACATTTGTAATTACGGTTTCCCTAAGTCGGCTGTTATGACTGAAAACCATGTAATTGCCCCTGCATTTTGATGTGTATTATATACCAGTATATTTTTTAACAACAAATTGAATTTGAAATCAGAAATCATGGACATTTTTGGCAAGAGAATATTTCCGTTTTTTTTAACTTTTTATGTTAGGAAAGGAATTTGGCAAAGATTGATGTAAAACCGGTTAAAGTGAAGAGAAATTGCAATTTTGGTGGAAACTTCCACTTGGCCATGCAGATGCTAACAAAAAAAAAATGGCTTGTAACTGAAAGCATAATGACAAGTGACGAGCATGGAAATGATCAGAGGAGCTCGCCAAACGGTTTCCTGTTCCCTCGCTCTAATGTGTCCGGTACTCGTCTCTCAAATGGCGAGTTGTTTTACTCGAGTTTACCCTCATTTAACATTATTATTCATTGGTTAACTTCAAAATGTCAACATCAGGCAGCCGCTGAAGGCTGCGCTCTGCATGTTGAAGGGCTTGAAGAGCTTCTTCCTACCTGCACTGGCAGTCAGCATGGTCTTCTGCTCAATGCGGAAGCGCATTTCCCTCACAGCCTCCTCAACAGACGTACCGAAAACCTCAACGGCTTTACCAGTTGCAGCAGCTTCAGAAATGGAACTCGGGCTTTCCTCAAACAGCACAGGGGAGAACCCTTTCACCTCTGATTCCTCTTGGTGCTCAGGCTGCTCTCCACCTTTAAAGAAAAAAATATATCTTTCATACACCACATTTTGTGATATTATATGTACTTTTTAGTAATTAAGTCATACCTATTTCAGTGCTGCTGGATCTGTAGCGATGTGTTCGTGAGGCCTCTGGCCAGCTCTTCCTCAGTTCCAGGTGCTCCGTAAAGTCCAGATAGGCTTCGTCCAGACTCATAGGCTGGAACTGAGGATCATAGTCTGCAAATATCTCCCTGATCTAACAAAGAGACACAAAAACCAATGAGCCAGTGGTTTAGGGTGGCCTGCGTTTATGATGATGTGAGTGTTACCCTCACCTCGTTGCTCACTGATTTGTATTTATCAAAGTTGCACGGAACAATGACTAAGTGGGGACAAAGTTTTTTGGCTATGAATCCTGGCATGGCTGCCCGAACGCCATATTTCCTGGCATAGTAGTTGGATGTGGACTGAAAAAGCACAGGTGAGAAGTCCTGTTAGACAACCTTCGAAAAAAAAACAAAAAACTATGGTTTAAATGATGATTGATAACTTAAATCTAATGAGATCCAATACAAGAGTTAAAAATCTTTACACAGAAAATATTGCTCAGTTTTGATCAACCCTGTCAATATTTTTATTTTTTCTGTTCTACACCACTGTAAACAATCATATTGCTGAATGAATACCGTACATGTCAATCGAAACCAAGTATTATGATCATTGTAAAGACAGAATTTTCAATACAATTCTTATTGGATCTTATTGGATAGTTATATTTTAAAGTACTTAAATATAGCCACATGCAAGACATAGAACTAATAATGCATGATTAATGTATTGTGGATAACACTCACCAGTGATAACACTCACCAGCCACAGCACTATGTGCGTCTATTATGTCAACGAGTTATCTTTGGCAGATTTTTTTTATTGGATCTCATTGTGTCGGAGAACCAAATGGAGTGGCCAGTGAGTGGAAACGATAAGATAAATATTCTTTTGACCGACCAGCATGCTCATGGATCCGACAGCCATGGGCTTGTCCTTGAGGTCGGGACAGTCTCTCATTTCCACTGCAGCGTAGAACGCGTCCATGTCCACATGCGCAATCACACGGCTTAGATCACGACTCTTCTCCAGCTCAGAGGCCGTCCTCTCCACCTATTGAGAGGGCATTGATGGGAGGTAACTCCGATGTGCTCACGTCTTTACACTATTTACAGTGTATTACCTGATCTTGGGCTCTCTTTAACTGCTGGTCTGTGATATGTGCTTTTTGGAGCATCATTTTCTCAATGCGCTGGTTCACCTGATGCTCTCTCTTTAGCTCGTTCTCATAAAACTTGGATCCCTTCAAGTGAAGGGCAAGGATAGCATGAGCAAGATCTATCATGACAACTTACAATCGTACATCTTTTCAGGACTGTCTATCATTGTATTGAGGATATGTGAGTTTTACACATGGCTGGACACAATCTTTAAAAGCAGAACTCTCATTTTCAAAAAAAGGCCACAAGCACCGTTATAAAACATTTGCACTTCACTACACACTGTGGATTACGACTGTGGACATTGCAGGATGGGAGGCTCTTAAGAGTTTCAAAACAAATTGAATGAGTTTCTATGGTAACTACCTTCGATGACTCCATGATAATCTTGTTGATTTTGTCTCTGTCAAGACCCTCCATACCAGCTTTGTTGTCGTTGAGGGCCATTCTGGAGAGGAACCCTTCTCCTTCAGTGGCTGCAGTGCCATTTTCCATCCTGATGATCTGATTCGTGACGTGCAAATAAGCTTGCGTTTGCCCCAACAATAACAAAAAGTTCCAGTCTTATGGCTAGCTATGTATACCATTATACATGTATGAGTTACTGTATACGCGAGTAGAGTGCCATTTTAAATCCAAGGGCTGTAATCAATCCTAATCGCGAAGATACAGCTACATAAAGTACAACTGTCAAATGTCCAACATTTGGCAATTCGTCTGGAGCGGCACTTCCGCATTCAGTCGTCATTAAAGGAAATGGGAAACTTTCTTTCCGGTGGAAATTTTGGACATCGTTTTTCTTTTACGGCGGTATAGTTTTAATTCATGGTTGTGTGGCTGCATTAAACAAAATTGTAGCCTGTGTCAAAATTTAATTCATAAATGGATACTTACATTTGTGTTTATTTTTTTTTCATTTTCATTTTTTTTTGGCTCACTAACGTATAATTTTCAGGTGCTATATTTGCGCAAAGTCACTTCATTTGGTTCGCATAATTATTATTTTTTAAATGATGTACGCATACAACGTCATTTTGAACTGTTGTGTGGAACGCTTCAAACGATGACACTTAATGTCAGGTGGACTTTGAAGAGGTCAGCTGACGTGAACTTTATTGTATTTTTACTCCGGGACATAGTACAAGAATACTACTTCAAAAGTGCCCGCCGTGAACCATATCGCATTACCGTATCAATTAAATGCAATTTAGCGAAGTGTGTATCAAATTTTAGCTTTGGTATGTTAATAATTAGCACGAATTGGGAAATTTAAAAAAGCAAATAACCTCAATTGATCCGCAGCGTGTATGTATTGAGTGCCTGTTTAAATCCATTAGAATGTATTTAGTGAAATTTTGTAAATACCTCAGTTGTTTCCGATATTTTATTTTCAAAATACAAATTGATACAATTGTTCAGGTGTACTTTCTATTTCAAATTATAGTGGCACTTGAAATGCATTGTTTTGAAAGACGCCAGAGTACGTCTTCTGCTATTTGATCACGTTAGCTTGACGCTAGTCTCTTTCAGGTACACAGTGAAGCGTGGCTGCGGCTCCTCCCCCTCGACCCAAATGACAAGCTAGTGGAGTCGTCCGCCGTTGCTAACAAAACCGCGGAAATAAAGCCGTAATGCGGTCGCTTTCGTCGTCATTTGTTGCTTCTTAGTTGCGGTGACGGCACGGCGGGTACGCGAAGACCTTCGTCGACCCGTTTTTCGCTAGCCAGTCGTTTCGCGGGAGGCGCGCATTGGAACAGTCAAGTCACAAGTTACGAGTCAAGTTAACGTTCGCTAGTTTGGTTTGACAGCTAACCGTTCACGGTGACTAGCTTGTCTCAGTGCTAGTCCACGTCAGTTTCAAAACAAATCACGCAGAGCGTTACCTTTTCTGCATTTGTGCCAGTTTTACTCAACGTTAACAGCCAGATAACGTTGGACTGCGTACGGGGAGGCTAACTTTGTGTTTATTTCTTCTGCTGCGTTTCGGGAGGTTTACCAAGTTAGTGTTGAGCTCGAGAGCTCCGTCGACTACAAAAGCCACTCGAGTTCTTCTGAATCTTGGATTTAAATGTCCGAAAAGAGTTCATCGTCCGGCTCAGACGAAGATGTGGAACCAGAATCCGCACAACCTTTGGAGTTCGGGGGCGTTTTGAGCAAAGTATGGATCTTTATTTATTTATTATTTTAAAGTCATATTGTATGTACGTCATGCAGACCGTAAACTTCATAACGGCCCTTGTTTGCTCATAGTGGACCAATTACATCCACGGATGGCAGGACCGATGGGTGGTGTTGAAGAACAACACTTTGAGCTACTACAAGTCGGAGGATGAACGGGAATATGGCTGCAGGGGCTCGTTGTGCCTCAGTAAGGCTGTCATCACAGTAAGTGTGCTGGGAAGAAGGAACTTAAGTGTGTGGACGCGCTAGAAAGCAGAAGAAGCAAAAGCACAAGTTGTTTTGTTTTATTTTTTAGCCACCAGGGAACAAATAAACACAGTTGATGCTTGAGTCCTCCAGGTGATGCATGTGTTTTGCTCCAATCGCCAGCACGCAGTTATTCCTTAAGCCATTTCTGAAGATAGAGAGGTAAAGATTAACTTTTCGGTCGCAGATTGTATTAAAGATAACAGGCAAGCATCGCAGTTTGGCCCAGCACTAGCAGTCAATCACATTCTCGCTCTGTTTCAATTAAGCGCTGCTTGTTGTCATGTAAGCTCTGGCTGCATACTCTTTACGCTCCGCCTGTAATTCTCTCCCTGTTCGGACCTCACAGTTTTTGTTGCCAGATAAGCTATGATTCCACACCTTGGTAAAATATTGCCCTTTTTTTCCCTGAACATACCACCACCCAGCACAGAAGGCAAACAACTTGTGCGACAGGATTAAAGGGCCCACAATGTGAAACGTTTGTACGGTTTCATAATTAGGTTGCTGTAGGATAAAGTGCGATTTTTTTATAAACAATTGTCAATTTTGGTGCGACTTTAAAGTAAGAAACAGGAAATAGACGCCCATGATTTCTTTTAGCAGGCCTAATGAAATGATGTGGCGGGCCGGACTTGAGTTTGACACCTCAGGTATCAGGTATCATAAATGTGGACAAAAGTAACCCAAAGAAATTACATTATTTCCTGATGTGAATGATTGTTTCAAAATTTGAACACCTCTTGAGGTTGACGAGTGTCCCAGAACAGATGATCTACAACCATTTTAAGGTTCTACTGTATTTTGCTTGAAGTGCAAATATTCTTTGATTACCTCTTGTTTTTATGTCTTTTGTTATTAAATGTGTTTTAGTGTTTTCTTGAGCCCTGGAAGACTAATAGCCCAACCCTACTAACTGTAAGGATGCCGCAGTCTCGTGTACACAAGGCACAAGCGCAGCTCAACTATACATTTGGTCTTTCACAAGGGGAATGAGAATACCCAGGCAGATTAAAGGAGGTATAAAAGTGGACGATAAAAGTAGCGTTTTATGGACTGTGTCTGATAAAACTCAGTTGGATCCTTTAGAACCTGACATGGCATGATGGCTGGATACACTAGAGGTTACTACTGTGCCCCCGCCCAGCAGACAGATCATATATTTCGACCTGCCGCTAATGGCTATTTATCGGTTCCTGTAACAGAGCGGGATTAGATTAAGAAATATTCCACTTCAGGGTTTCTGTCTTGTGTGCAGGTGTATGTCGCTGGTGTCAGACAGCAAAAAAAAAAAAAAAAAAAGCACGTGTGCCATATGAGCAAATCTAGTAAAACACGGTCAACGCGAGGTCGTGTCAGCTGACAGCCGCGTCAGCCGAGGAGAATCCAGTCAAGTGCGACTTATTTGGCGTTAAGAGCCTTTGCGGAGCACATCTCTCGCCTGCTGAGCGCAACGGCCAAATTCCAATCTCACGGGAAACGGTGGAATTTCTCTTCACGTGTTTGGTTGGGTGCCTTGTGCGCTCGGTGTCTGGAGGTGGGTGGGGAACATTGCAGGATGGGGGAGTAAAATAGTTTCAAGATTTGGGCTCAATGTAGGAGGTGAGGTTGTGACGACCCCGCGGTCAAGCGAAGGCAAGCTTTAAGATTCTCTCTCAAGTTGTTCTTGATTTAGTGTTCACTGAAGTAAGACATCAGGTTCTCATTAACGTTCTTGTTTATTGTGTGGCAAAAGTCGAAAACAATGGAATCCACATGTCATTGCTAGTCAGCCGTTGTCATTACAGACAACTTTGAGTACATCATATCAGGCCCCTGTGTGATTATTCCTCCCTTGCAACAATAGCTACAATGTTTTTTGACATCGCAAAATAGTCGGTCCGGTAGTAAAGAGTTGTTGACATTTCCTTGCAGCCCCACGAGTTTGACGAGTGTCGTTTTGACATCAGCGTCAACGACAGCGTGTGGTACCTCCGAGCCGAAGACCCCGAGCACAGACTCCAGTGGATCGAGTCAATTGAGTTGCACAAGGTGAGTGGAAGGAGCCAAACTCTGCTCACATTTTCCGACATTTATTATTTATTCATATACCCACTCGCCAGTGTGTTAGATGCACCATAAATCGGATGCTGAATAAATTAACAGGCTAAGAATTACAATGTCCACATGGTCCAAGTTGTTTTTCTATTAGCTTTGGCGGCTTTGATTTTCTGGTGTTCTTTCTCTCTGTACTTCCTGGTCTTCCCAAGTTTCATATTTCTTCCTCTGGCTGGGTTGCATGCTGCATGATTGTGGCGCCCTGCTCAATCAATTAATGCGACAGGTCCTCATTGCCATTTTTTTTTTTTTGGCCTGTTCGTCAGCATGTCAGAGGCATTGACAGCAACCAGAGGAGTCATCTCCCAGTCCTATAGCATCGAAAATATTATATTGAACCTATGTTGGCTTCTTAGTCATATTTTTTTTATTACTCATAAGCAGTCTGGGCCGTGGCTGTCCGGTTTATCGCTGAGATGGGTGTGGCAGGACAAGGACAGAGACGCTTGCTCGCATTGACACACACTCTTTCTGTCTTTCCTTTCCTTGGGAATGTGAGGAATCTTAATGTGTGCAAGATGGGGGCATTCCCAGTCATGAGAATCTCAGCAGCTGCTTACTTAGTTATTTTGCCAACATCTATGTCGTAAAGTGTGTTGCATAGCTTACCGAGGCCATGTTTAGCATCCTTGGCTACCTTGAAAGGGGCTATACAGATCCAAGTTGTCATTGTTGACTTCCGTATTATTGGGAAGCTTTTATTTTGAAGGTGGCTTTCGCCGCGAGGTGGCGACTTATTACCGTAATGCCTAGAATGAACAAAATTAGGGGCGGCTGGATTAATTGCTACTTTACGAATGGAGGCTGGCTTGACCGGCGCTATATACCTACTGGGGGCGTGCCTTTAGCGTCCTCCTTCAGGCGCACGCTTTTCCCCCTTTACGTCCGCATGCTGTCCTCAGCCACGTCCGCTTTTCCTCTGTATAAGCAGCGTGTCGGCAGGAAATGCTCCCAGTCAGTCAAGCGGAGCAGTCATCAAACAACAATATTTATAGATTTTGGAACTCGGTGTACAACATAAGGCGCGCCGCATTATAAGACGCCCCGTGCATTTTGGAGAAAATGTACGACTTTTAAGTGCGCCTTATGGTCGTGAAAATACGGTACATGAATTACACCAGCATGCAGCATTCTGTCCTTTTTTTGCCCCATTGACTCCTATTATAAATAATATTTTTCAATACCCTGTAAAGCTGATGTCTTACAATGCTTTTGCCATTGTTTCTCAACGTTTCTGATTGTTTTCGTACAGAAAATAAAAAAAAATTATAATTTCGGATGTAATTAAACTTTTCACCCACTAAGTGGCGCTAGAGACCGCAACATAATTTTCATGCCAAAATTACTTTTGTCTTTAAAATTTAATTTAGAAACAAAACATCCAAATGCAATCGCCAGGGGTGTGCGCACGCGTGTGCACGTGCACATAGGTGTGTTTGGCACCATTATGATGTTTTTTGTGTTACAGCTGCAAAGTTTCACCGCGATACTTACAAAGTCTTAGTATGCAGATAAGTATATTTTGTGTGCAGATATGAGTATATTTTGTGCATGTGTTTATTTTCAAACCTGTTTGAATTGCTCCTCTCTCATTGGTCAAGAGGAGAGTATACCGATTTGAATATGTCCCTCTCTCATTGGTCGAGACCTGGGCTTTTCAAATCTCAACACCTTGGTACGCATGGAACATGCGTTGAAAAACCAGGGAATGAGGGTGGTCCTGGAGGGCCACACTGTCACGGTGGACAATTCCTTTTACGTCCTTCACTTTGGCTGCAGGCTTACATAATTATTCTTATTGCATCAAAATCTGTGTTATGATTTATTGACTTATGAGGTAATTAGAGCCTTGAATATAAAATATTCCAATTTGAAATAAATGTTATTTGAAAATATGGCATATTTAGAGTTATGGTCACAACACAATACTGCTTTTATTGTCCAAAGAGGGCGTACAAATATATATATATATATATATATATATATATATAGGTCAGAAGCTGCTGAACATTTGAGAGATTGAAAGTAAAAAAAACTTATTCATCTATGACTTAGTTATGACACTTTTGTGTTTTTTGCCATGAACACAGCCATTGCTCCAAAACGATAATGCGTAAAAAAATATATGTTATGACCTGCTGACTCATTCAAGGCTCTAATTACCTCATATCAAATACTCCACTTTGAAATGTATTTTTTTATTTTATTTTTTTTAATATGGCATATTTAGAGTTATGGTCATAACACAACACTGCTTTTATTGTCCAAAGAGGGCATACAAAAAAAATATATATATTTATGGATAGGTCTGAAGCTGCTGAACATTTTGAGAGGTGGGAAGTAAAAAATATTCATATATATGACTTACTTATGACACTTCTAAGAGCTTGTGTCTTTTTTGTAACGAATACTTCATTTGGCTACTAATTCCAACGCAATCTGAGGGTTCATGACATTCTGGCATTCTTTCTGTTAGATTTGTCATTCAACAGACTATTTTCAATTCAGCGGTTTTTATTACTGTAACCTGATTTGTTTTGTTGATTTGTTTATTACATTTATGATAGTTTCATTAATAAATGGAAGATTAGTGGGTGCATCGTGGTTTTCTACATCATTAGTAGTTAGATTTGAGGACATATAACTTTCACATGGCACTGAAATCTAAATTAAAGATACATATATTTCGGGTTTACATCCATAGTGTTCATATTCATGTGTGTACATATGAAATAGCATCTGAAAGTGTGTGGTTCTCTTGAGCACCTAAAGGCAGCACATTTGAGGGATTCGCTGTTCTGTGAATTCTCATCAGGTCAGCTTCAGTATTCATAAAAATAAATACATAAATAAATAAACGGTCCGTCCGAGTGTGAGTGACCGCAGGTCTTTGGTCCATTAGTGGCAGTGTGAGAGTGTTTTAGGGTTGAGTTTGAACTGCGTCCTGCAATAACCCCAGTGCACCGCTGCCTGCGGGGTTATGATTGGTGAGTCTTGTCTGTACTGCCCTTCGCCGGACAAAAGATGAGCTTGCATCATTTGTCACTTGCATACTCAACCCAAAAGATGGACCTAATTCTTTAGCCGCTTTGTTTTAGTTTTAATCATCCAATTGCAGCACATATCGGTGCCTCGTTTTCCATTCCGTTTCTCAACTACATAATTTAACATGATAATTCACGACTTTTTAAGTGCACTTACCAAAATCAAGGACGCGTTTTTTGTTGGTGGTGTAAAAACTTGTGCTAAATGTACTGACATCAAGTGCACCTCTCGATGAATAATACATTTTTAAGCTCTTGTTCTCACAGCTACCAAATTCGAGAGGGATACATAAAACTCACCATCTGACTGTTCCATTTTGTTGCGCGCCAAGGGGTGGCAGAATAGCGGATTCATTTTTGAATTTCACTGCTTCAGACTGCTGGCTGGCACTGTTGCATTCTTAAGTGGATTCGAGCTAATCAGAACAAGCAGAGACAAAAAAGAGGGAAAGAAGTAAGCTCTTAAATGTTGTCGTCCCCCCCGCCCCCCGTCTCTGATCCTCTCTTTCTGCTTGACGAGGACAGGCTGCATCCATCGCTCCCCCCATGTGATACGTTTTATTGGCCAAAGAGCGCAAGACTGCTCTCGTCTTTCTCTCGAATGCATACATGCTTGCAAATGGAGTTCCTCCCTGGCTCGCGCTCGTCCAGGCCAGCGGTCGATGCTGCATGTACAGCTGGGCAGGATGAAAAGGTTTCCCATATCAGGGTGTGTGGTCTTGTGTGATGAATTTACACAGCCAGAGTGGACTGTGTGCGTATGTATGCGGCTGCATTAGAAGTGACTAAAAGCCGAGCTGCTTCGCTCTCCTGAAGAATTCTTCTTTTCAGCTTCATCCATGTTTCTGCTACTGCTACAAAGCAATTTGCCCCCCCCCCCGGCACCCCAGCTGTGGTAATGCTCTCTCTATTTAACAAGCTCAGCTGATTCTTTTGCTTTTCTTCACTGCTGCCGCTTCCCGTTGCTGCTTGAGGTGTGTCCATAGAAACTGGAGTACAGGACTGGAGCATCTGAACTGTCAGAACAAACTAGGGTGTATGTCTGGAGGAAAAGTCTGGGCCATGTTGGGGCCAGCAAGCCGCCGGGACTGCAGCAGTGTCCTGCTCTGCTTTGGCTGCTGCAATGGTCGAATGGTGGGCTCATTTCGTGGAGGCATGCTGCCCCTTAACTCTGACAGAACTCTTAAATTGGGTGCTATTGTGCATGTGCTCATGGGACAGTTATTTATGGACTTGCCTGCACATTGTTGTTGTCAGCATGATTCGTTAAGCAAGAAGCTTTGGGATGATAGTTAATCACAATTCTAAATGTATTATTGCACCATTTAAGGTTACGTTAGCTTGGAATGACATGCGCAAATGTATTATCTTATTATGCAGGGACAACTAACGCATACCTTTTATTATTACATTATTGTATTACCTTGTATTTGAGAAATTAAATTTGCTTCCATTTTAGGTTAAGCGTATATTTCTTGCTTCAGCACACAAGCTACATTTTCCTGTGTACGTTTCTCACCAGCAATGCTTTCTTTGCATGTTTCTATTTATTCTTCATGTTGTAATCTCGACACATCCCTTATTGCTTTGTCCAAATTAGCTACATTATTTGGAGGCTGAATTTTCTGATTAATAATTTTGAAACAACAGCAAGCTGTCAGCCCTTAAACATGTAATTAGTGAATTTGCAGCTGTTTAAAATGTGTCCAAGAAACTGCAGGGAACAGAAAACTGAATTAACAACTTAGAAATTCATATTTTTGCTTCTCAGCTGCAGTAAGTGTAGACGAGCACTATGGCAACTCTGTGGTGTGTTTTTTTTTTTTTTTTTTTTTAAATACTTGGTGTCATTGCTCCTCAGTCCTCACTCAAGTTGTGTCACGACTTTGCTGTCTGCATTTTGGATTCAGTAGCAACATGTTGTATTGAGGCGTCATTGGCATCCCACTGGGGTTGGCTGGTTCCACATTTAAATGAGACAATAAATGAAAGAAAGTTCTCAGGTGTGACTTTTTTCCCCCCACAATTTGAAATAACTCGTGTGCGCTGATAACATACATGTCTGTGACATGCTTTCGTCAATGAACCAAAATTACACGAGAGTTTACACGCTACACACATTTGTTTTGGTCAAATCATCCAGTTGTTGTGTGGGGGGCAGAAATGCACAACAGCTATCATCCAGGCGCGCTTTCAGAAATAGGCAGAAAACAAAGGATTGGCTTAGGCGTTTAATTCCCGCTTGATGGGTGGGTGGGCACTCCGGAGACCTAACTATTTGGATACAAACAACTAAAACGGTCAATTTAGCGCCTTTAGCGAATCTCGAGCATTTTCATTTCATGTTACAGAGTCATCTGGAGGCTTGAATTTTCACTTGGTAAGACTGGTGCTGCTCAGTTTGTGCATATTTGTCATTCTCATTGTTTCTCTAGTGTTTGGCTGTGTAGGTGGAGGTCCTGTGCTCTTGTCCAGCTCAGCGTTGCTCAGTGCTGAAACTGTTCTACGTCTTCTATGTGTGAGCTGCAGACTTTGGAAGCACAGCGCTGAAAATGTCCAGTCTCTCTGCCTCTCCTTTACCCGCTTGTCTTACTTTGTATGCTGTATTTGTAATTGTACTCTTCCACGTCTCCACTTTCCTGTTCCCTTTCCATAGGCTGAGTCCGGGTATGGGTCAGAATCTAGTCTGAGGCGTCATGGTTCCATGTTGTCCCTCACTTCAGCAGCCAGTGCCTTGTCTGCCACATCCACATCCTCTTTTAAGGTTAGTGTACTCTCCATCAGACAATTAGAAATCATCATCCAATGCTCTGAAACCTAAAATGGCGTCGCCCTGTTCAGAAGGGACACAGGCTGTGTGAGAAATTAGCAGAAATGGAGACCTTCCGGGACATTCTTTGCCGACAAGTGGACACGCTGCAGAAATATTTTGACTCCTGTGCTGACGCCGTCTCCAAAGATGAGTTTCACAGGGACAGAGGTACCGATCGCGTTATGGGCTCGTTTCTGTTTGGATTTTTCAAACCCAACTTCCACAACACTCTGTTGCCTCTTAATCGGAATCTTGTCGAGCAATGTTTACATTTTGTCAAGTCAATACAAGCATTTTTTTTATTTTTACTAATTAACTTGTTGGTCTCAGTAGTGGAGGAGGATGAAGAAGACTTCCCCGCCACTTCAAGGCCAGACGGCGAATGTTGTCACAACAATAACGGCAGCAAAGAGAAACGTTAGTGTCCTGCCGATAACTGACCGTCGGCGGTCAAAACATCAAAAGCAAGTTGCGAGTTGTGATTACTTTTGGTTTTTGCTTGCTTGTGCCAGTGTTCTCCCCCGCCAGTCCCAAAGGGATCAATGGCATCGACTTCAAGGGAGAGGCCATCACCTTCAAGGCCACCACAGCGGGCATCCTGTCTACTTTGTCACATTGTATTGAGCTGATGGTCAAACGAGAGGACAGCTGGCAAAAGAGACTGGACAAGGTACACACTCAAGACTGATGCACAGCACACGGACACAAGTACAGAGTCAAAACTCTTTGTGGATGAATTCAATATTAGTGTTAACTTTGCGGGAAGGCTCTTTTCTGCAAGGTCCGTAAAGGGTTGCTGGAACAAGAAGCGAGCTTATCAAACCGCAACAGGAGTGAGTGACCCAACTACAAAAATTCCCACTGGCAAACTTGTGAGGTCTTCCCTGAACGAGTTTATTTCATTTTTGCTTCCTGCAGGTGGAATAGCAAAGTGTGCTAATATTTTTGTCCACACGTGGCAGTGTCTGCATTGGCACACCATTGGCATTTCAGCAGGCGTCTGCTGAGTAAAGGTTTGAAACACTTGTCACCTGTCTTTGTGTTCAGGTGATAAGACTTGACATGATCGTGAGATGGTAACCTGAAAAATGTTGAGTGTTTTGCAAGGAGGACTTTTGCTATAACGTGTATTTGTTCTCAATCAATGGCTGACCATTTCCAGAAACGCCCACATTTACCCACAAATGCACGCGTCGCCCTCAGTAAGCATCAAGCCGGCAGCGTGACTGGGGTGCTGATAAGACACACGTTCATTGGTTTTGGCTTGAACTTTAGAGGCCTGTGTGTGCGCAGGTGTATGTTTGTGTGTGCGTCAGTAAAGGAATGCTCTTTGGTCTTGTTCGACTCTGCTCTTGTTGTCAAACCAGTTTCTGTGCAATGGCTTGCTGCCCAACCCTAAAGAGTACAAAAGCCGGGAAGAGATCGGAGTGCTTTTGACGGCTCAAGTGAAACTAAATGTTTTTTATTTTAACTGTATTTGGTTTTAAGTGTGAGATTTAGCTGCCATTGGGGAGCAAGGAAGGGCGAGTAAGTTAGCAAAGTGCAGCCGTACGGGAAACTGAATCGGGAAATGACGGCTCGGACGTCTTGGTTAAGTTTGTGGAAACCGCAGCGTCGGTCAGAGGTCCTCAAGCACCAGACGCAACACTGGATACCTTTACAGAGCTGCAGCCTCGTCTTCAAAGTAGGTCCGCTGATGGCTGAAGCTAAGAGCTGACAGCAGAGTGTTCCTGTTTGTTTTGTGGCAAGTGGTGACAACTTACAAAAAAACATAATTAGTGTTCTTACAGCGGCTCTGTCTGGTTTGTGGAGTGCTTGACAGCGGCCGTAGTCGCTTGTGTTAATTTTTGTCTGAAATGTGAGCTGGTTCTTTTGCTCTGCTGAGGAAACGGTAAATGTACAAGCATCTTAAGTTCCTCTTATTATCCTTTTTAAAAGCA
Source organism: Phyllopteryx taeniolatus (assembly GCF_024500385.1). Classification (NCBI taxonomy): domain Eukaryota; kingdom Metazoa; phylum Chordata; class Actinopteri; order Syngnathiformes; family Syngnathidae; genus Phyllopteryx; species Phyllopteryx taeniolatus. The sequence goes on from NC_084504.1 coordinate 27,099,367, forward strand.
GAAGAAATCCTTTGACTGGTTTGTCAGGTTTCTGTGGTGTGAAAGCGCCAAGTCGTACAGTATTGTGCCACTTTTTTAGCTGGACATTGTAAACAGCACTGTGGTGTTGTTTTCACACATCTTCCTGAAGTCGGTTTGTTTACCTCTGACAGGGACTGAAAAATTAGCTTAACCGCTTCACTGCGGAGATGCTTGGATTCTTAAAAAAGATGGGATGGGATGTTGTTTTTCAATGTTCCCTACAAGTTTTAAAGCTACTCATTGGTCCCTAGGTATTTTATTTTATTTTTTACACTGGTAACCTTATTTAGTTGTTTCATTTAAAGGGACATCAAATGGAAAATGGAAGTTCCTCTCGCTGGCATCGGCTGGAATCTTCGTACCTCCTTAACCTTCACTTTACAATTCGTGTGGTCTTGCAGGGGCTCGCGTGTGCTCTGTCGTTTTCTTTTTTAGAATCGGGGGCTCAAAGTGCAATCACCGCTAGCTCTGGCCAAGTCGTCATGGAATCTGTACTCACTTTTGGCCCAGCAGTATTTGGGACGGCATGAAGGGGGAGCTCATTTGCTTGAGGCAGGGCCGCCCTCTTAATGCAGGCCCATTTCTGCAAGACAAAAAATAAGGTGTAAAATTCTTGATGCTTTTATTCACGTACAGCACTTTGTTTCAGGTGTGGTTGTTTTTTTAAAAGTGCGCTAAAACGTTGACTTGAGAAAAGTGAGAAACCGCTCTCGGCTCTCATTATATTGTCCTCGTACTGTATGGCTAATAAAAAAATGTTTTTGTTTTCAGGAGCTGGAAAAGAGGAGGCGGGTAGAAGATGCCTACAAGTCTGCTGTGCATGAACTGAAGAAAAAGTCCCACTACGGAGGCCCGGACTATGAGGCGAGATGGACTTAATTGCATTAATGATGGAGTCTTTTATTGGGGGACCCGATGCTGTATGTTTCTTTTGGAATTCCCACATTCCTGATTGCTATTGGCTTCGTTTCCAGGAGGGGCCCAACAGTTTGATCAATGAGGACGAGTTCTTCGACGCGGTAGAGGCTGCCCTCGACAGACAAGACAAAATAGAAGAGCAGGTGTGCTGTTAATCTGCGCCAGACTTTCTGATGGCACATTTTCAACACCCACATTTGAGCACGGCGTCTTTCCCAATGCTGTATTGTATTGTATGTTTCAGTCTTTCCTTTTGCGCATCGGTTTTGTACTCACGTCAAACTTGGGGATGCAGCATGTGATGAAATAAGTTCCGAAACATGACGCCCAACGGCTCCAGTTGCTCCCCATCCACTTGATGAATTGAGCGTGTTTTTCCTCATATTCAGTGCTATTCCAAAGAGAGTTGTCATTTCAGTTGATCTTATTGTTGTTGATTTAGCGGAACAACCTTTCTGGTGCAGGCTGGAGGATGTGATCGTTCTTGCCCATATACTGTACATACCGTACTAATTCAATCCAGGCATTCCGCTGTGTGTCTAGAGTTGTGTACTTGGCGTGTTTCCTAGATTGATGTTTTAAATGTGTCCGTATTTCCAAAAATGTTGTTGTCGTCCCTCAGTGCCAGTCAGAGAAGGTCAGGATTCCTCGACTGACTCCGGTGCCCCCCGGTGACGTCTACTCCAGCGTCAGCACGCACAGATTCGCGACCAAGGTTCGTTCCGCACCCGTTGGTCCTCATGTTCCCCCCCCCCCCGTGCCTCGAAAGCTCTTTCATCACGTGGCCACCACTTAACCCAAATAATCTGTGACTTGTTAGCATTCAAGCAGCTGATGATTGATTCTCTTGGCTTTGTGCTTTTTGGTGTTTTGCTTTCTCCAGTTTGTCATGCCTTTCTCTTTCTAATATCTCTTTGCTGCACAGGCGCGTAGTCATTGCTCTTCCCTGTCCTCTGTCGAGCTAGTCAGTGCTTCAGATGACATTCACAGATTCAGCACTCAGGTACTTTGGAGGGCCCTTGTATGTGCCAGGGCGAGCACACTTTACAGTCCAAGAGAGAGCGAGAGAGAGAGAGCATGAGCAAAACACACAAAACACTTTCTATTTAACTTTCCATTTATATTCACAACATGATGTCATTGCAATCAGTGGAAAGATCTAGACTGACCGTCTGACCTACTAACATTAAATTCTCTGCGACTGCATTGGCAAACTGTCCTCATTGTGGACTTTAGGCATTGTTGAACCTTCAGCGGGTTTAAGTGTTGAATCATTATTTTAACAACTAACTGCATCATATTCTGTATGTTTAGTTACTGCCTACTGACTCTGTTTGCTCGACAAATTCCCAACACCTCTGCGATAACATTCCAGGCTCTTGGGTGCCAGCTACTCAGTTTATTGGACACTGCCGCAAACCTAAAACCTTTCACTGACGCACAAAAAAAAGGAACAAGTATGACTGGGGACATACAATACTGTAGTGTATACTTTACCTCTAAAATGTATTTTAAATGTAATTCACACTTGACCCACAGACAGCATTAATGGTGAAGAGAAATCCTTTTTCTTTTTTTTCTGAAAAATAAGCGCTTGATTCCCAACTAACAAGAAATGTGAAGCGCGATGACTTGAATTAAAAATCGTCTCGTCTCCTAGGTGGAGGAGATGGTGCAGAATCATATGACGTACTCGCTTCAGGATGTGGGCGGAGATGCCAACTGGCAGCTGGTCATCGAGGAAGGAGAGATGAAGGTGAGAAGCTGCGTACGAGTCGTCTCTTGTTTGGTTACCTGAGAATTCACGCGCAGCAGACTCTTTTATAAATAAACACGACAGTGTCTAAAGCTGCAAGCTAAATGTGATACAAGGGTTTTATCCCCCCCCAAAAAAAAGATTTGTAAAGGCTATTTTGTATAGGGGAGGAGCTAAGTCTAGCCTGGGTTGTTAGTGGATGTTATGGAGAAGCCTGTAAGACCATTTTTAAGGCTCAACATCGTGGTATCTGTTTGAAACGCTTAACTGTTTTGGGTATATTGGTTTGTTGTTAAACTTAATATATAGACAATTGTAAAAACCTTTGCGCAATGTTTCCCAGGTGTACCGAAGAGAAGTGGAAGAGAACGGGATCGTGTTGGATCCTCTAAAAGCGACACACGCCGTCAAAGGGGTGACGGGACACGAGGTCTGCCATTACTTCTGGGACACTGCAGTGCGCTTGGACTGGGAGAGTAAGTTCCTGTTTCAAGTCCACCACTATGTGCTCTCTTGAAGAAGTCATTCCGCGCGCGATGCTCAATTGTTTCTTTCTTCCTCAGCCACCATTGAAAACTTTAACGTTGTGGAAACGCTCTCCGACAACGCCGTCATCGTTTATCAGACACACAAGGTAAACCCGACCTCCCAGAAGCCATTTTTGAGGGACCGACCATTTTACTTCCTCGCATGGTCTGCAATGTACGCTCATTCTGACGTTGGCCGCGTGCGGTCGTGTCGTAGAGAGTGTGGCCGGCCTCTCAGAGGGACGTGCTCTATCTGTCAGCCATCAGGAAGATTCTGGCAACCAACGAGAACGATCCCGACACCTGGTTGGTGTGCAACTTCTCTGTCGACCACAAAAATGCGGCCGTAAGTTCACTGTACACGATTGCATCTGTTCCTTCCGTCAACTGGAGTAAGAGCTGCGCAAGAGGATGAATCTTCAGTGGGTTATTTGGGAGTAATCAACTGGGTGTCAAAGCATACTTTAAAACATGAATAAAAGTCTTCAGTTTGAATTTGTCGGCAGATACACTGAATCATTGAAGCCTTTCTCGTCGAGGAAATAAGTGTACTGTAATTGGACGTCCCTAACAATGCCTTATTTAATGTATAATAAAGGTTTATATCTTTTTCAGCCCTCCAACCGGTGCGTCCGGGCCAAAATCAACGTTGCCATGATCTGTCAAACTCTGGTCAGTCCACCAGAGGGCGATAAAGAGCTCAGCAGGGACAACATCCTGTGTCGAATCACTTATGTGGCCAATGGTGAGTCGGGCAGGATTTTGCTCTCCTGTGTATCATTGTTTCTCAAAAATGTACACATACAGTAATGCTCCCTTTATTTAAAGTTTGAGTTTCAACCAGAAATATACCACAAACCATGATCCCAAACTGTCCTTTCAAACTCATCTTAAAACCTTACCCTAAGAGTAAATGGCTTACAGATGATTGGATTCGGGAAAATGACTCGCTCTCTCGTTAACTTCTTCCGCCTCCGTGGCTAAACTTAGCAGCTCCCCGGAATACAGAGCTGCTTGTTGAGATGTCACTTCAACATAGTTCCTTGGCACCAAGATGCCAAAGCCCTAACATCCAGTTTCAGAAAGAGCACAATAACGGTAAACTAGGCAAGTATTTCAGTAATTTACGGAGAATGGCTTCCAAAATGGGCGGGGGGAACACTGTGCTGAAATATCGATGAGATGATCTCGTCTCCATTTACTCACAAATGGACTTTGGTCCTGTTTAGTTGAATACAAAGCTATTATTAGGATGTTTGAATGGCAAAAGGTGGACACAGGTTAATTTTACCTTCTGCCCTCGACTAGAAGCGCATTTAATTGTTCTGTCGCGATATGTGGCTGACATATAGTTGAACAAATTTGCATTATTTGCAATAGATGAGTACATCATTTTCAGACAATTTCCCGCAGCTCCCCCTGGCGATCTCCTACTCTCAGTCAGCGGCTCTTATCCCAAGTTCATTTGAAGCCGAGCTTTATGCTGTGCACGTTTACTGACGTTTGTTTTTCTGTCCGCGGTGGCAGTAAATCCAGGCGGTTGGGCTCCGGCCTCGGTGCTCCGAGCCGTCGCCAAGAGAGAATATCCCAAGTTCCTCAAACGTTTCACCTCCTACGTCCAGGAGAAGACTTCGGGGAAGCCCATCCTGTTTTGAGAGGTAATGGCCAATACATCCTGCTTTGGAGCTGAGCTGTAAACCACAATATAGTATTACAGTACATTTCCTCATATGGCGGCTGCTGTTTATTTAAGCCACATAAAGACAAGGAAGCATTTACACTCACACCTGAGGACAGTGAAAATCTTCAGTGAACCTAACTAATATGTTTTGGGGATGCAGGAGGTAGCCGGAGTACGAAAAAAAACCTGATTTAGTTTATTAGGAGGCCTTCAGGTGAACAAAAGCATTTTTAGAATAATTCATTTTCCAAAACTAATGATAGTTCAATGAAATATTTTCTATATTATGTATTACAGTATAGAAAATACCATACAATGTTCCCCGGAGAGTTTTTGGTGTGGTAGCTACTGCAGAAATCCCTGCTATAACACAGAAATCTGCAGTTTATAGCGATGTTATTATTTATTTATCTTTACGGTAATGTCCTCATTGTAGGAAAGGAGAGCCACAGTTGCCGATTCGCTTTTCAACCACTTACTGAACACCGGGAGAACAGCAAAACGCACAACACTCACGCCTCTTAGAGTTCAAACACACACAGTATTTTCTGTACATTTAAGCTTGCAACATCAACACCTTATCCCAACTGTGAAGCATCATGGTTGGGCGTGCTTGCCGTCACCATTGGAAAAATGAATTCATCATTCATGAGTTCATCAAGATATTTTGCAGAAGAACTTGAGGCCACCGGTCCAACAGGTTTTTTTTGTTTTTATGTGTGCGCTCATAAATAGATTTCAATGTGTTCAGGATGTGTGTTTAAAGTGTGTGGGAGGGCTCAAATAATTTCCTTGCCGTATTGACCAAAATCTTGTTTCAGGAAGTGAAGGCTGCTCCCCCTGAAAGACGCCAGCGTGCAACATGCGTCCCGACAAGCACAACCGAGGACCCCCTTGAACACGAGACTGGTTGTGTGGCTTGAATCCATCAGTATTTGTCCTTCCAGCTTAACATCTGTGGGTCCTTTTTATATATAGTTTCCTCCTCAGTGGTTTTCAAACGATTGTTGGTCGCTTTTTTGTAGATTGTTTTGTACATTTCTTATGATTACATAGTTGTTGTGATTTGGGGCTAACTGTTAGCGTCAATGCTACTCGTTTGCTGCTGCTAAAGAGAGAAAAGTGAGTGAGTCTTTTTCGCCTCCCGCCCCTCTAGTGATGAGCCCGTCCGCGGCCCAGCGCCTGAAGCGCCTGAAGCGGTTTCTCTCCGATATCTTTATATTTGTACAGCTTCTCTGGAGAGCAACCGCAGGACACGGCGGTTTGTGCAGAGAAACCACACTTAGTTTACCAAAGCGACAAATGTGAATTGACTGTTAAAATGCTTGAATTAGATGCTGGTCGATCTGCCAAGGAAGCTTTGGCTTAAAGTCTCATTGACACATAGAACAGATGCTACGTCGCAGCTTATCTGCTAGCACCTGGCGGCCATTTTGGTTGCTGTAGCGTCTCGCGGTGTAAAGATTTCTTTCCTCTCTTTGAGAGTGAAGTAGATTCCTTGATTTTCATAGCCCACCGCACCCCCGATCTTTAGTCTGCCTAAGAAATGTCTCCACTCAATTATTTTTGTCTACGTGCACATTTAGTTTATCACCTTCATCCTAAATTTAGCATTCCAGCGCTACGATTACATGTTGCGTGCCACACTACAGTGCACAGTGACTGATGATGATAAACTACGTCCGGGGATGCCTTAGACACCAGCGAGAGTCTGGCGGTTCTTACTATACAATCACCACGTGTGCATTTATCAACCGTGATGAAGTGTTTTTGTGTTGGGGTGGGAGGTTCAGCATTTCACATAATCATACCTCAACATTAAAAACAGCTCTGGATTGTTTGGTATCATCGTTGTCATCAAATTTGATTTTGTTTTGGGGGGGGGGGGGGCAATGCTTAAGAAGGATTTTGGATTATTAATTTATACGATCTACACACCATGTCCGCTGAAGAGTATAGCTATTGTTTTTAATTTTGATATTGTCACTAATCCACACACTTTGTACGTGTGTAAGTTGTACATCAAAAGTGTTATTATTTGCACTAAATGTAATGCAAGTTGACAATGTTCTGTAAATTAAAATTGCTACACAACAGAAATGTGACAAAGTGTGTTTCTTGTTTTTAGGGTGGAGGGGAGCAAAAATGATTGAAAAATAGTTTTTTCTCCCTTTACTTTCCAAAAACAAGCATTCAACACTAAATCAGGTCACCAATCTTTTTGAAAGTGAAAGCTACTCGTGGGTACTGATTATTGTGAAGGGCAACTAGTTTGATACACACTTATGAAAACAAATTACCTTTATTTGGTCATGATTTATGTGAAGACACTTTTTTCAGTTCTTAAAATAACAGATTTAAAAAGGTAGGAAACCTTGGCTGTGAATCTAAAAGTAGCAAATGTCTGGTAATACTGTTGTTTGTTTCTCATTACACTTTCTGTACTGTGTCAGAGATGATAAAGGTTAGACACTTGATGTCACTTTATTCAGACGGTTCTTCATAAATATGCATTGTCCTAATGTGATTTATTGTTCTCAGCAAATGGTAATATGTTGATTTACATAAATTATGGCATTGACTCACAAGATCCTGGTTTTCAACATTTATAGTTGGAAATAATTGATGATGAAGAGACAGCATCGTGATCTAAGATTAAGAGGATGCATTATTCCATATGAAATGACCTTCCGCTATTATACAAACAAAACTATCAAATTGATCTACGACGTCGCCGTGCAGTCACAAGTCCAGAGGGACAAGTGCCATGCGTTCGCTTTCCCAAGTTTGTGCTTATGTGAGCCACGCCACCCTGCTATGGATCGCCTCTTTCTACACGAGTCCAAACGTGTTCACATGAGGAGAGGGTGCAGCGTTGCTCTGTTAACTTCAGTCAAGAGCAGAAGTCTTTCTTCACCTGGCTTTCAGGTGATCAAGCTACTGTGACTCCACTGTAAACATTTCTCATCAGATCAACTAACGGAGCTGAAAAAAAAAAAAAAAAAAAAAAAGTCTGTCTGTTCAGCTGAATAAAATATATTGTAAATATAGTTGTAGAGCAGATTGCTGTGGAGGCCATGATGAGATACATGAAAAGGAATGGCGTCAAGTGTCTTCAGCACACGGTGTGATGTCACAGATGTCCATTCGGGTGACGTGTCTTCAGTCAACCTCTCGCGTTGGCAATAAAAGGCAACCTGACTGCAGCAGCATGACAAATGGGGGAGCCGAAATTGAAGCACGTGGAAGGGCCGAAGATCCTCAGTTCACTGCAAGAGACGAGAAGAAGATAAACTCGTCGTGAATATCTAAACCAACAACTGACTAGATTACGGAATTTAATTACAACATTTATGTAGGTGTCCATTACATTACTGTGAGAAAATATGTAATTAAATTACAATTCCTTTAGGAGATTTTTTTTTCTTACATCACTTCCTCCTAAAGCAGACACTTGTGATTGGCTCTCTCCGATCATGCGCCATTCTGCTGTAGTCTCAAAAATGACATACTTTTCCAAATATGTTAATTTATTATATATACTTGTAAATTGTTTAACTTTTTAAAACGTGTATTTACAATAAATTGGATCAGTGGTTTATTGTAAATAGTAATATTTGAAACTTTTTTTAAATCAAGAACTATTTCTTGTAAATAAAGTAAAAAAAATTAAAATACATATAAATGTAAAGATGATTTATTTTATAAAATAATGGGTTAATTATAATCATGAGTATTTTATTTATTTAAATGCATTATTTTTGTTCAATATATAAAATAATTCAATTTACACTGTCAGAGTTAAAAATCTAATTTGGCCCTGGAGCACAAAAGTTTGTCCACCCCCGTTCTACAAGTAGAAAGAAGTTGACCTGTTATGTCAATTTATGTCAAATATTCAAAAATCAATGGATGAAAAATGGCACTTGCAACAATTGCAATTTGAAGATGGTTTAAAAATTAGCCCCAGTAGACAACCATTGTTGTGCTGTGTCAAAATTATAATTCAAAATCAATAGCAAGCTTACTTTTATATTGCTATGATACAAAACAAATAGTGTTCTTCCTTAGCTACAGCACAGCAATAGCCTTTAAAGGTCACATCTTATGCAGTTTTATCACTTTGTGGGGACCAACTAACCAAGTAAACGTCAAGAACCGATCCGTCATCTCGGTCCATGTCCACGTCCATGGTGCTGTGTTCGGACGTGAGGCAGATGGCGCTGTCCTCCAGGGTGAATGTGGAACTGGACCCTGCGTCCTCTCTGAAACCCAACAAATGTTCGCTTTTCATATCTTGCCGTGCATAGCAGGCATGCCTGTGACGGTTAAAGGCCGCTGTGTCAAGACGTTTTTATTAGCGCGTGATCAACAAGACTGAGAGCACCGATGTCAAAAGTTCAGCTTGAGAGTACACACACATTTGTGTCAGGGGGAATTTTCAAGAAAAATATAATGTTAGTGCGGTCCGAAAATTATTTAATACAAATAACATATCTTTGTTCAACTATCTATGCCAGTGATGTTTCAAAAAAAATTTATTATTATTTTTTTTTTTTACACAAAATTATGTAAACTGCCAAAATGTACCTTATTGATACTTAAGAAATTTACACTATTAATTCCACCGAATTGGACAACAATGTCGAATTTTTCATGACCTTTGAATGGCGGATTTAATGATGATTTGTACTTTTTTAAATGAATAATTAAAGCCTTCATTTCAGAAAATCATTTCAAGATACGCAGACAGCCTGTTTATAAATGTTTCCCTCGAAAGGAGAAAAATACAAATGTACAATGGAAGCTTGACTAAAACGTGAGGTGGATTCACAGGCTTTTCCAACATATACGCTGCTCTAGCCACTTCCAAGTGATTCAAATGAACACATTTGTAAGGCTTTCTTTTTAAGCTAGTTAAGCTTTAACTGTTTGTTTGATGTGTTTGTTTGTCCATGAGTATTCCATATTTGGGTCTAGAATGTGGTGCAGACCTGGATAAAATTGTGAAATGTTCCTCCTTTTAATTTCTTATTCATGACAAATGAAGCACATCTCTGAAGGACGGCTCTTTCTGAGGTCTGCAGTCAACTTCTTTCCTTGCAGTTTACAGTCGTCCACTAGGGGGCAGCAGACGAGTTGTTTTCCTTGCTTGAGCTGAGGCGACTCCCTCAACACTTCACTGTTGTATTTTTGCTCTTTCACATGTTCGTGTACAAAAAGTCGTAATGATACAAATAGTAACAATACACAGGGATATTTACATACGAAGTAAATATGCCGCTTCCTCTTTATTTCGGTCCCACTGCCGAACAATGCCTCCTAGTAAGCGTATTTATTTTTCTCAAAACAAGACTTTATAGAACAATGAGCAGGTGACAACACATTGAAGCCACCAGAAGAGAAGCGGTGAAGCCAACACTCGGATGTTCGTCGCCTCTGATGTAATACGAGCATGAATATTTCATGATGTACACCCAAGCCCTGTGAGGTAATCGAAAACCTCTAAAAGACCGGCGACACCTTCACGGAAGCTTGAAAAACCGAAACATACAGCGCGCTATATGGTGCTCAAGTATTTAGGAAGCACTGAGTCACCTCTTCTGTGGCGCATTTATTGCCAATAAAGAGTGTGGGTGACGCAAAGGCACGGGCGACGACAGCGTGGGAGTGTGGCATGTGTGTGTGTGTGTGTGCTACCACGCCTTTTTAAAAAATAAATAAATAAATAAATAAACACCCACGCATAAATATGACCTCTTTCCGGTCCCCAAGGCCAGGGCCCGGCGGCGTTGTGTTTTTAAATGCTAAACTACACTCTCGCAGGGCAGCCAGCCATGACACGATTAAGGCAACAGTGAGGAATAACCGCATTGTTTTTGCTCCCAGGGCTCGTAAAGCCACTTTTGCAAATGCGGTAAACACGCATTTGGAGAGCGAAAAAGACACAGAAGCCAAACCAACATCCTGTCTCAAAATAAACAGAGAGAGGTGTCCTGGCTGGTCCGCTTATTAGGTTGATGTTTGTTCACTTTTGTTAGGTTAACCGATTGGTTGGCAACCAGTCCGGGATGTACCCGACCTCTCACCCCTAATGAGGATGAGCGCTATCGGAAATGTACGGACGGCGTTAACGTATTGCTGTTTTTAAAGCGTACCTTTGGTCTGTTTGGTTTTCCACGCCAACCAAGATGGAGGAGGAGGAGAGCGTGCCCATGGAGGAGCCCTCGAAGTACGACAGGTTGGCGGGGACCAGATCGGGATGCACGTATGAACCGAACACGGCTGAGGACGCAAAAGATGGGAGTTGTCACTTGACAGGAGACAGCAAATGCGAGTGCTCACACAGTGAGCGCATTGACTTCACAAGCTATAGTGGAACTTTAACTCTCTATAAATCCTCTTGCATGCATGCAGAACCCTTTATTTTTGATCCTACTGTGCTATTTGTGTAGTCAATAACGAGGGAGTACAGTTTTGAATTGAATTCTGGGTTTTTTCCTCCCATTCAGAAAACACGCACGTCACGTTCATTGCCGTTAGGTGTGACTGTGAACGCTTGTTTGATATATGCACGGCCTCTCGCCCAAAGTCACGTGGGATGTCGTCACATGCCACAAAAAGGCCAGCTCATTTTACTGAAATTCTGTGGCTCCCCGTATACTCGCGGTTCGCCACATGCGGATTCAACTATTCGTGGATTTCCCCCCCCCCCCCCCCCCCCAATTATTTTCCCAATTTTTTTTCTTTTCTTTTTATTTGGTTTTTTTTAAGCCCCCCGTTTTTCTTAGGTTTTTTTTTTTCTTTTTTGGGGGAAAACCAATCGCAAAAACATTTATAAGAGGTTTGTCCCTGCTTATTTAACAATTTTTGGGGTTAAAAAAAAAAAAAAAAAAAAAAAAGCGATTCTAATGGGCATCATGCCGCCAACCAGAGGAAACACTGTTCCCATTATGTTTGCGCCCATGAGGTTCTGTTTCATGTATAAGGAGTGTGTTCTTAAATTGCTCCACATGAAAAGTGTCTTGAAATGACTTTGGTTGTGATTTAGTGTTACGTAATTCAACTACACGGACCCTCCTTATGCAAGCCGCACAATGTTTTCACAGGCCAATTAAGCGGCTGCTGGTTTGTCATGGCCCATAAAAGTAGACCTTAGGGTGCGCTGATGATCAAACAAAAAACATGAGGCTCCTCTGCAGAACCGTTTTGATCTACCTTGTCCATCCAGACTGGCCAGACTGCGAGCCCCCCACCGACAGTCCCCCCTGCTCTTGTCTTCGTCCCTTTCGTCCGTCTGCGATGAAAGGATCTCCTGAGAGGACGACTTCAGAGCGTGGATTGATGTGCGAGTCCTCTTTGAAGGGGAGAATCGAATCTCTGCACATGAACACACACACACACACACAAAAAACAAAAAAGGTGTTTGGGAGGGAATCAGAGTGAAGTGCAGACTAATAGATTTGCGAAGTCCTCACATCACCGCTTCGGCCCCGTTCATTCCCGCAGGGGTCCCCGCATGGTTGCGTAACGCGGACATATTTAATATCGGCAGGAAGTTCCAAAACAACCTTGTGAAAGCAAAACTGACGCTCAACGCATCGATCGGCTGCAAAAGCTCTCATCGGAGTGGAAATTAGAAATGCTATTTTTATTGCCTGGGTTCAGTCCGTTTATTGATCCATAGTACTGTTAAAAGATGGAAAACACCTCTTTGTGAGGTGGTGCAAAAATACATATACATTTCATCCTTGCCAGCACATTGTTGGCATTTTTCTATTTTTTTTTAATCCGACACACAAAGAAAATGTTTTCTTTTTTTGGGACAAAAAAGATACAGTGTTCCCTCGCTATATCACGGTTCACCTATTGCGGATTCAGTGCATATTCATATTCTGCGTAACTGTAAAAGTAAAAGTGTATGCTCTAATTTATTTTTGGGGATGACAAAGTAAAACAATAAACATCATGTTAATGACAATTACAATATACAAATACCATAAAAAAAGCGAGAGAGATGAATTATGGAATGCCAAAACAAATGTTGGCCACATGCCTCACATTTTTAAGAGCAGCTACAAGCAGACCATCAGGAAGACAATACAAGGAACTTTTCCTCCAGTTAATTTCACAACTGTGTTCCGCCACACCCGTCAATTACTATATATGACGAAATCAAATCCCAAAATCTTCTCTCTTCCCTTTTTCTGTGTCAACAAAAGCAAACTTACGGTGAGTCTTCCTGAAGACGAGAGTGCTCATGAACTTGAGAAAGCGGCTGGCATAGAAACCGGGCCGGTGCACCGACACGGAATCCTGCGGACAGAAAATGTTTTGAAGTTGATTTTAGGACAATATAGCGGGCTCCTTTCAATGAACATTTCTTTTTTCAAAAAGATGCGGACTTACGCCATCATACACCAGAGCTTTCCAGGAATGTTCCAACTTCTTTATGAATCTACAGAGAGCAAAAACAAAACAGCTCTATGTAACAACTTTTTCTTTAACGCTTCATCAAACCATACATGCTAACCCCTTTGGCACCACTAACTATAGTTTATAATTTTTGCTAAACCACACTCTTGTTTGGGATTATGGAACATTTCACATTTAAGGGGCTGTCTGAGAAAAAAATAATTGGCTCTTCAGTATTTATTCTGCTGGAGCTGATCTCGCCTCAAGCAGTCACCGACACTACAAGTGACACTTTTATATTCCCATACATCCTATGAGCTAATGGCCTCTCCCTCCATTACCACATCATTTTCCTCCGTCCAAGAAATAAAACAAACCAGTGTGTGGAGGAAGAAAAGGAAAAGACGCATATTGGATTGGGTTGAAACACCCCAAAATTTAAATGTCTAGTGGGCGTGCGTGTGTGTGCGTGTGTCTGTGTGTGTATATATATATATATATATATATATATATATACACGCACACACACTCCTCTCTTTCTAGCAATCCACTTCTTTCTTGACAATCGCACCATGTTTTTGTGGTTGAATAAATTATTATTATTATTATTATTTTTTTAAAACACACACACGCGCACACACACTGTAAGCAGAGCCTCAGTTTTTCTGTTGCTGCGATGTGCGGTGCTCAACTGTTTGGTGTGCAGCGATGAGTCTCCAACTGTCATTTTTTTGCAATGCTGCACTTCAGCCATGTTTGGCCATTCGCTTTAAGGGCGGCAGCCTTAATGAGATCCAACAAAGGAACTACTATAATAATAATAATAATAATGCTCGGTTTTGATTGACACTGTCAGAGAGGTATTCATTTAACAACGTGTTTACCATTGTGGTTTGTAGTGACGTAATATTTTCTTTAGCTAGACTAAAGTAGCAGCTAGAAAGCACAATAATAAACATACTGTTCAATGGCGATTTCAATCAATATTGCCCATCCCTACCTCCGCCAAGGAAGCTTGGTTTGAATCATTTGTTTCTGAACGGTGTTGTCAAGAACCCCCGCATTCGCAGAAAACAAAACAATTTGGGCCTTTTGGTTGTTTGGCTTAGTCGAAGGCTGCGTAGTTTTTGTTACAGTTCTTATTTGGGCCTCAGTAGATTGCGCAGCTGCACTTAAAAGTTTCCACAGCGTCCTGTTGAATTTCTGCTGCATCGCTTACACTTGTACATGACATGACATCATGAAATAAGCACTGTACCTATATGACTGCAGAATGTCTATGATGCCAAGGAAGATGAGCAGCTTCTCGTCTTTGTGTGTTTTGGCAGGGATGCCGCCCATGCTGCAGACATATGACATTGTTATACAGCGGTTAACGCTTTTTCTTCTGCACTGATCAAACAACATTCACCTCGTGTAAATTGAAGGACAATGATGGTGCAAGGTCGGACTACTGTTGTATAACTGGATCTTAAGACATAAGCAGAAATGTGTGTGTAAGGAATGTGCGCGTTCTCCATCCGAGCCCACTCACGTGTCGTCTGTGGTGAGGGCTTCAGCCGCCTTGCCGTCCCCCTGGATGGACTCCAAGGCGGTGGAGTAGAGGACCCGCTGGCCCACAGGCCTGAATCGGTCCCCCGCTGCCTGGCCCTGCTCGAGCCCCTCTCTCTGGCTTTGGTCCAGGACGTGGACACCCAGCAGCAGGCTGTAGTCCATGATCTTAAAACTCTCCAGCACCTGCGAGTGATAAAAGATTGCCATGCATGATGAAAAAAATGCATTTTTCCCCCTGTTTCTCAAAACTTATGAACACACATCATCAGCTACGTGCTTAATCACCTCAAAGGCCAGAGGACCGACAGGAGGAAATTTGTGTTCAAACCAGATTTGGGCAAAATAAATAAGGTGTTTCTCCACAAAGTGTTACACATTGACCCGTGTGAGGAGCCTTTCACCCAGTTCCCAAAGTCTCCCGACATCTCGTCTCCTCTCGGCTCGGCTTTGAGCGGCGAAAATAGAGTCCGCAAACATGAGTGAGTGAGGTGCGAGGTGAGAGTTGAACCGGCAAACTGGGATAAGAGTGACCGAGTATGTCCTCGCCGTCGCAGTTAGGCGGCAAACCCACTTCGAGGTATTGTTGGGATCGATAATCATTGACTGAAGTCGTAAAAAGGTCATTTGAAGGTGTTTTTCCCCTTGAGTATTCTTGAAAGTGTGTGTGCGTGCGTATATATATGTATGAGGAAGTTATTGGGGAAAATAAGACCACAGATATTAAAGAAAGATTCTTCTGTGCTTTAAAGTCGACTTCCGCTGTTCTAATCTTCTCACAAGCAAGACAACAACGCGTGCATGCAGGTGACTCGAGTGCGGATCCGTGAGCCGCAGTCAAGTGCGTGTACCCACATGCAAACACAAAATAGAGCAAATGAGTTCAAAAAACAAACAGTGGGGCTTTTGTCGGAGCTTTGAACTTTTCCATACCAAGGATTTGCATCTCTTCGCCCCCGGCCTATTCAAACTGGAAACGCACACGCACACAGACACACACATGGCGTGCACACCAGCCTGCCTACGAAAGGGCATCGTTTTGCCCCGGTCTCGGCTTTCCCAGGCCCACAATCAAGCTGGAATGGCTGAAAGAAAACTACTGAGCCTGTCATGTTGTTTTTGCCAAACTTTTGAATAAATGAGGTTTATAGGCAAGGCACTAAAATAATAATAATAATAATAATAATAATAATAGTAAAAAAAACTTGTGCAATTTTAGACTCTGGGAAAAACCTGTGACTTAACTCAGTGATCCCAAAACAGGGTGACGTGAGCGATCATCAGGGCTTCCATGGGAAATTATTCAATTCTCTTTGAATTTGTCGGAGAACTATTATTTGGTCATTACAATTATATCTTTGCTCATCATCTGTGCCAGTGGCTTTTTAACATTTTTGCAAGTTTTTAACGTTTGAAGGAGGAAGGCGGATCCTAACGATGAGGAGCTGTGCCGTTTGATGCAAATGCACACATTTGGCAGTCTGAAGCCACAGACACGACAATGTGCTCACGCTGTGTGCAGGTGCAATGCCAGGAAATTGTCTGAAAAATATAGATATTCATTATTCATCAGCTTTGGATGTGCTGCCTGATCAGGGAAGCACAGAGAATTGAATATCCTTGACGGAATGTTCTCAAATAATAAACGAAACCGTCATTTTCCTTCTTGGATCGGATCCTATTTTTCTCCCTGCGCCAAGAAACTGTAATATGATCCTGTAAAAATGGTACATAAGGGATACGATTACTCAGTTGGACAGCTGTGTAAAGGCTGTGTAAAATAACACTTGACATTGAGACGTTAAGTTGCGTCTTGAGAGGCAATACTTTGCGTTTTTTGAGCCACAAGGAGAAATTTGTAATTGCAAATTCACTTCCCAATATGAACGCTCGTGTATTTAGTCTACTTCATCTATGCATCACTACCGTTCGAGCAAAATTCCCCTTTAAAAAGTCTCATTGGCTATACAATGACATTTCACATGAATTATGAATGCACTGTGTTGTCTTGGCGTAGCAGGAGTATCGGTAATTCAGAGAGGCAAGAAGGAAGCGTCTTGCTATTGTTTATCTGGACCTATGGTGGAAATGTCAGTTCGTTCCATTTCCGTACAAATAGCTCACGTGGATCAGTAATATTCACTTCCGTGGACAACCGAGTCTCCCCTCCCTCCTCATTCCTTGCACTCCCCTCGCCCCCCGTTGCTAGGCGGCCGCTGACCTCCTCCCCTCTGTGTTTTGGTCGGCGAGCCTCTACTGGGCTGACGGGCTGAGCTGCTTACTCATGGAAATGGACGCACGCATTCTGCTTAGGGGGCATTTTGCTTCCCGCTCAGGAGGCGAGAACAGGAAGAGGTGAAAATAACAAATTGCTGCTGCTGCTGCTTTCATATATTTGACGTACATGGACAGCACATCAATTGATACGTGACGTACAGTATCTGCTCACTGACACTGCTTCAGGATGCAGCACACAAATAGGTACACCTGAACGATCTGTATCAAATATTTTGCCTTGACAAAAGCGGCTAGAAATGCATGGTTGAAGACAACCACAATCCTCCAACTGTTCATGAAAATCTGCAGTACAAAAGTTGGGGACAATTTCAAAGTTCGTGAAAATCCGCAGTACTAAAGTTGGGGACAATTTCAAACTGAATTGCCGTGCGTGTGCGTGCGTGCCATGTCAGGTTGAACTTTTCGAAAACACTGACTTAGCAAGATGGGAGGATGTCGTCCTGGCTGGGAAAGATTGAAAAGAAAAGAAAGAATGCAAACAACGTCAGCATGATGGTTAATGATCCATGGGAAGCTTCATAAACTCAAGAGATGTTTCTCTGTAGTCACCGGAATTTATGATGTTTCGACGTTTGACTTGAAAGGTGGGAAGGGAATCAGGAGATCGATACCCATTTGCAGACTTTTCCCAAACATGAATATGATTATCTGTTACCTAAAAGTACCTGCAAGCATCACACTGTTCATTCACTGCTAACATTGACAGTGTGTCATTTGTTTGTCGAACTTCTTACGTTAATGGTACAGATTGGCCCAATATGGAACAACAGGCCTGGAATCAGTCATAACATGTCGTGATGAAATTTAAAAAGAAAAGGCATTGAATGTTTCCCTCCGAGATTAGGTGCGACATCGTTTCAAAGAATGGGAGAATTGTTTTCAAAACATTCGAGATCTAAAACCTTGTCAGCAAATCTAAATAAACTATTACTATTGTGAGTCCCCTTGCCGACGCACAAACACGTGGCTGTCGCTCACGCTACCAGGATCAGGTCTTCATCTCATTGCATGTTTGCCCAGATGTCATTTGGTGAAGCACAGCCACAGGGAGACAAGAGCAAAGCGCCTTGGGAAAACTGGCAGCTTAGACGAAACACACACTACTTCCCATGCACGTGCAGTTCTCTTTATACAGTTGTATCATCTACAAGGGCCACGTTGAACACAAATAATCTCCACCAAGGACGCATGGATATAAAGAGTCAACAAATGCCAGTTTTTGGGCGGATTTTATATAAAAAAAATAAAATAAAATAAAAAGGAGACCAAGGTAAATAATTTCAAACACGTTTTCCACTATTAATGCGCCCTATAACCTGTACAACTCAAATTGAATTATTTTTGTAATCTTTTCAAAAGGGGAAGAAAAATGAAGCAACTGAATAAATGTGGTTGCACAGGTGTGCACACCCTCTTACAACTGGAATGTGGCTGTGCTCAAAATGATGTAAAATGGGTGTCAGCACACACCTCCCACCATTTGAAGTGCCTCTGACTAACCCCCAAATAAAGTTCAGATGTTGTAGTAGGCTTTTCTTTTTTTTTTTTGCTTTCTAGCACTAGCCTGAATGTTTTGTGCCATTTCATCCCTTTCGTAATTCCCTCCACGTGATGCTGCCACCATCATGCGTCACTATGGTGATGGTGGTGGTGTCTGGCCATAATCATTCAAAGTTTATTTGAGAGAAATGTCATATTATTAAAAAAAAAAAAAAAAAAAAAAAAATAATTTCTGACAACTTTATATTGTCGATATTTCATTTTTCTTAGAATTGATGAATTACGTCTCATCATTTACCGTTACTCGTTGATATGGGTGTAATTGGTTTATACCGTGTACGCAAGCCTCGTGCAGCCTGATGACAGAAGACCGAAGTGGTGAAATGTTTTGAGGCATGAAGGAATGTCTTTTAACCACAAATGACTTGTCCTAGAATTCTGATCATGCTGATGATTACAAATCACCTGATGTTCATGTCAACATTCCTTCCACTGAGTAAAAGCTTTGGCATGTAAAATGTCTTCCACCTACCCGGCAGTCTCTCTGCAGTGTCTTCATCAGATTGGTATAGGTCTCCGCGTCAAAGTGAAGCCCTTCTTCGTGCATGTCCTGGAAGTCCAGATCTTTGAAGGTCGGACACGCCTTTTCTCTCTCCTTCCTGGACGCTCGTCTTTTGTACGTCGATCCTTTCAGATCGTATTTGTAGTGCATTTTAACCGAGCGGGGCAGCACATTGTTCATTACCACCAGGCGGATGTTGATGCCTCCCGACTGGATGCAGTAAAGTCCGTAAAATTTGGGGAGTAAGGTGCGCGGATTCTGGTTCAGGTTCTGTGAGGTGGAAGACACCAAGAAATTGTTAAAGCAATGGTTAAGAATATTTACGACCCAAACTACCCATCTATCAATATTGTATTATGTCTTGAAGTGAACCACCCAAACTATACTACTTTAGTATATTCAAGTAATCCAAAATTGGCACAATTCACATGTGGTAACATTGCCATAGGACATATACTTAAGGTTCGTTATTTTACTGTTTTAATGAGATAGAACTTCACTCCAAATGTAACCGAGTATGACTTACCATATAGTATCCAGGAAGTAATCTCTGGAGGAATTTAGCCTCTTTGTGCTGGACTGTTTTAATGATGAACTCATCGTCGCTGGTCAAGTAGAAGAGAGAGCCACTGGCTCCGGGGTTGGTCAGCTCAATCAGAGGCTCGTTGACTAACGAGTACTGAAACAGGGAAAACAGCAACAAAATCCAGTTACTCTACTTGGGGAACTGAGAGAGGACCTCGCTCACAATCGCCACTTTAGGTTATCCCAAAAGCGGTCGTGGCCATTTTCTTCCACACCGAACCCATCCAAGCACGCATCGACAGTAGCATACCAAGTAGTCGTCAGGTTTGATGCCGAACAGGTCCCTGAAGTAGCGGAAGGCCAGCGGTGCGTAGGTCTTGAAGCGGAAGTCAGGATAATGATGTGCTGGGGTCAAGTTGCTTCCTTCACTAGAATTCAGAGAGATTGCCAGCACACATGAATACACCGTGTTAACTTGTATGACGCAAGATCCGTGGAGAGAATCTCAAAAGTATTCAAAGCATTGTACAACAGCTTCATGTTGGCAGAGTTTGCCTTTTGATCATGACAGGCCACAGTTAGAGCAATCATGAGGAACCATGATGAACTTGTATTGTGTGCGTGTACTCTTTAATTACAATATCAACCGTGGTGGCGAAACATATGAGCCTTGTGTCTGCTACAACACAGAAACATGATAATCTACGCTTGCATTGTCTTGAATGTAATACTCGGTCTGACCTTTTCCAGAAATGTCGACCATTCCTGTTTTGTAACTAACCTAACCTGAATGTCAAGGAAACGCATCCGTTAAGTGTGTGTGAAAAGTCTTTTGCAAAGTCCTTCCTTTTCTGGACTATTTTGGTGCCCCCTCAGGCTAAAATGATTGCATTTGAAAATGTACTTGTCTTCCACAGTGGCTTTAAAGCTGGTAAACATTGTGCTCGATTAGATTCAACTTCTTAGTAAGGCGGTTACATAGTGGCTGTGCTGGCGTTATATTCTGTAAGCGGATACATAAGGCAGTGCTGTGTAACAGTACACCTAACTCCAAAGTGTTATGAGACGGCTGTGTTTGGTGCGCAATGAAAATAACGATTGGCAGCTAACGCCCCCGATGGAAACAATTTAGCAATGCGCACCTTAGAATGCTTCCTTCAATCGAAATATCGAGTCGTGTGTGTGTTCCGGTTTTGATCACCAAGGATGGAGACGCAATGTGAAATGTCATCTTGAGTGATCCAGAGCGAGACTGACAGGGCCAAAACAAAAACCTCAAGAGAGGGTTGTGTGGGAAGAAAAAACAAAACAAAAGCGTCAACTATCTCTTGGGACGCTCATGCGGTGAAGGGAAAGCGTTTGCTCGTCTCTGGCTGCCATATTTGGCTTTCCCGCTGCAAAGCTTACCGGTTCGCCTTAAACTATTTGTATTTCGCAACAAATATCTCAGTCGGCTTCAAGAAAAGCATCATTATGAGGCCCGAAAACCAAGGTCAATATTTAAAAGGGCGCCCGGTGAGAGAGCACATTTGCATGGAGTTTGCATATGCAGGTGCACTATACAGAAGTTTCCAGGTAAAGCTGTGGTTCCACAGAGACAACTTTATCACAATGTGTTAAATATATTTTAGAAGTTATCATTTATTTGAAAATAGGAGGGTTTTTCCCAGACATAATGTTCTAAACAATAAGACACAACACAAAAATAATGTTGGGTAAGATCAATCCAACACAATGTAAAGAAATCAATCATTCACCAATGATTGACGATGATTCATTTCAATGAAAAATTTGGCATCTTGACTGTAAGTCACAAATCAAATTACAGTTCTGTAGTTATTCAAATTCAATGCATTCAACATCTTTTTTCACAGCAAGAACCATGGCCACAATCGGCAGTCAGTATGGATAATTATCACAGTTAAACAAAATCTCCGTTTACACAATGTTTTTTTAAATAAATGACAGTATCTCGGTATATTGGCTGGAAAATCCACTCGAACATTTTGTGGCAGCAAAAGTTCAGTTCACCGTTCCAAAAATGAAGCAGTTCAGTTCACAGTTCTAAGTTTACCATTCGAAAAGTGAACCAGTTCATAGTTGTTTTGGTTTTTTTCCCCCCCCCCAATATGTTGCTGACGGGCTATTCCCCTTAAAATTCCCCATTGTTGCCACCCATTCTGTCCACACTAGTAGCCAGCTACAGCTTTCACCCTACAATCTCAAAAACATGAGGAAAAACTTGTTGCTTCAATGGTCTTCTTTTAAATGAGAAATTCAAACAAAAACAGGATTTCTGTCCTTAATGTGCAAACAAACACACACAACACAGTATGACAGGAACGATGGTGAAAGGACATTGATAACTTTCCATTCTAGCAGCTCTGGCTGACTATAGTAACAACATGTTATGTTATCTAGTCTTCTATTACAAAACAAAATAAATTCCATATTATGGCAGTGTGATCATACGGTGTTTTAACTAAAGCATTCTGGTACAAATAATCATTTTCCAAGTACCGTATTTTCACGACCATAAGGCGCACTTAAAAGTCATAAATGTTCCGCAAAATGGATGGGGCGCCTTACAATGCGGCGCGCTTATATGTGCACAGAGTTCCAAAATCTGTAAATGTTGTTGTTGTGACTTTAATGAGCGCTCCGACTGACTGACTGGGAGCATTTCCTGCCGACAGGCATCTTCTATAGAGGAAAGGCGGACGTGACCAACTCGAGCAACGGATTAATGAGCAAAGAACAGCCGGGAGAAGCGTCTCTACAGTCACCATTCGACTGAGTGCAATAACCCGGAGCTTGCCATCATTCCGGGAGGCTTGACGAAGGAACTCCAACCGCTGGGCATCGCTGTAAACAGGGCGTTCAAAGTGAAGTTGCGAGCGGCGTGGGAGCCACGGACGACAGATGGCGAACACAGCTTTACTAAGACTAGGAGGCAGCGAGTTACGCCACAATTTGCGAATGGATTGTGGATGCTTGGGCTAACGTGTCTGCTTGCACTGTTGTTCGAGCTTTCGTAAAAGCCGGCATCATTTCTGAGGAGCCGCACGGCAACGAGACTGACTCAGACAACGACGAGAGGGAACCTGCCGTGTTTGATGGAGAACTTTCCCAGCTGTTCATTTCGGATACAGAAGATGAGGACTTTGATGGATTTGTGGAGGAGAATTGATCAAAAAATAACATGAGTACATTGTTAAATACTTCAATAAAGTACAACCGAACTCAGTTTTGCTCCCGCTGCCTTTTTAAAAACATTGTTTTAGCGTGCATGCATGCTACCGTATGTTTTAAGCTAGCGTATGTTTCACCATGCCTGCGCCCAATAATACGGTGCGCCTTATGGTCGTGAAAATACGGTAATCAATTTTTACAATTATGCACCAAAGAACACATTCCATTGTATTTACAGAGTGTCCCTGAATGCACCTCGCGCATGTAAACATGAATGGTGGCAGAACAGAATCAGTTGCAAAACATGAAGGCCCGTAAAGAGTGTATTCGGACGGGTTTCCTCCTGGAGGTCCCTAACAAAACCTGGCGCTCTTGAATGAAAATGACCTGTAGTCCCAAAATCGCTCACAGACGACAGAAAGAACGCGTTCTCAATAACGTTCATCAGGCAAAAATGAACTAAGTTCTGGTCACGTTCTCCCAAAACATGAACTAGTTCAGGTGCAATACAGAGTACTGATCACATTTTCTGTGACTTCTGCTTCAAGTAAACATGATTATTACCAATTTTGTAAGGGGTGGAGAAAAATAACAGCCATCATAGTGGAGAATCCAGGTTTGCCTACTTTTCCATTCATTTAATTTGCAACAGAAAACATTTGCAGCCAAAGAGGAGCCAGTTACTGCCTACACGTAATCTACTCTAATGACGCTGTATGATTGACTGGCTCTCGGGTTCATACAGACGTCTGGGTGTTATGCATGTTACCTTTTCGTTTCAGAAAATTGCACCCATTATGAGCACTTTAGAGGCTGCATGTTACTGTGTTGATGACATCCAAGGACTGACCTGGGCAGAAAGACACTCTCCACCACGTAGAAGTCTTGCATAAGCACATCTCTGTCAGGCTTGGAGGTGAGGTTTCCAACTGTATAGCCAATGCCCAGCTGAATGGCTCCCTTCAAGGCCGATGACGTCGTCTTTCAAGAGAAAACAAGTGTGTTAATTGCACCCTGTCACTGGTGTCCCCAATGCACACAGCATATGTAGCTAGAAATTGCATTTCCCTCACAAATAGTGAAAAACTTAAATGATAAGGGATGGTATCGCAAAGTAAGAAACTGAGAACTGTAACAGTGGGTATTACATCGTGGTACACCATCGCAAACGGCATAGAAAGTGGAATCCGTGATGTCATACAAATTGGAATTCAACCAAAGCGTGGGGGGGAAATAAGCCTCTAGTCTCAAGAAACAAAATCAAATGAGTAATGTGTATGTTTTGACATCCTTACAGTAGTTTAACAATTACACTTACACTTTATGACAGTTAAGAATAGGGATCAGCAATTGACTGAATTAGCTCAACTTCATCTCGTTCTCCTTGAGAAACCAAAAACTGCGGTGCACCCCATTTTGCCTCATTTACGTCAAGACATAAATCCGTCATCAACAATCAGGTCCGAACAATCGACACAATTCTGAACAACAGATAAATCGAAGTTGATTATCAGGTTCCCTATTTAAGAATGTCAAGATGTTAATAACATTTTTTATGATAGTAACATTTTCACCCTCGAATATATTAGTTCTATTCTTCAATAAGACAAACCGACTGCTAGCCCACCAAAATGACATCAAAATGGCCCTTTACGAACACATTTAAGAAACTATTTAGCATGGCACATTTACAAAAAATACACAAAACTGCTTAAGAGGATGGGGTGCAAAAAAATTCAAACAAATACAGTATTGTAAGCAGTCTTGTTGTGTGGGTAGCAACAAGATGAACTTTCAACACTTTTTAAAGTATGTGCAATGTGGACAGTGGCAGCCACTTGGAGAAGCCTTGCAAAAAAAACGGTTAACATAAGCAGTGACGTCAAAAGTGTGACTAGCTCTTGACTGATCTCTGGCATGAGAGCAGTGCAAGGTTCGAGACATTATGTGTTGTAAATGCATTTATACAAAGCTATGCGAATCACAGGCTCATAGGGGAAATTCTCATAGACTTGTTTAGCCAAAAGAAATATTAAAGATGCTAGTTCACATGCCTTGTAAAAAACACAATCGGGCTATTAAGTGAGAAGGCAAACTTTATTACTTTCTTGTATGTTTTCTCTCTGTTGGAACTCCAAGCACCCCCAATCCCATTTTCCGTTGTGGCTGACATCTGAAAGAAAGGGTCACTCGTCATGAGTTCATTGATTGACGATTTGTGCCTCTATTACAATAACAGACTACTGTATTGTATATTAGAATCAGAGGTTGTATCAAATGAGTGAATCATCTTGTTAATTGTGTGACCATATTTGGAAGAGCTGGTGGAATCGGAACAGAGTGAAGGGTGGCTCCGATTGATAACGAGACAAGGTTGCCATGGCAACATATCAATCACACGGCCGACAATGTCCGGAAGCACAACCTAACCTGCTTTATTGCCTCTCTAAATGACACCAGTACAAGACTTGAAACGAGTGACTTGAGACCAAATCGGTTTACAGATGAATTCTTTACACCAATTGACTCCGTAAAGGAGGTTATGTTTGAATAGCCATTTGCTCGTTTGTTGTTATTTTGGAGAGGCTTGAAACACGAGTTAAGGAAGAACCTGGTATCTTTGTTCCTGCCGCTGAGGGAAAACAGGGAATTAGCCCTGAAGCGACGATATCCCTGAGAATATTGTCAGCTCAAAATGCTGCTGGAAATCACATTCCTATAACTGCATTTTGTTAAAAATAATAAGAATAGTAATATTCACAAATTGTTTGTGCTTGTTAAAGGCTGATGGAAAATAAACCTTTTTGCTTGAATTTTGTTAAGTATCCATATTCATCGAGCGAAAACCTAAAATTGAAAAACATTGTTTATTGTGTCAAATATTTCTGTTTGCTTAAAATTACATTCATGAATAACAAAGTCTCTAATTAAAATATCACAGTCGGTTCTTGGCCTTATATATTATTAAGAAATACTTGTTTCGACTTATGACATTCGTTTGAAGTCCGTGTCATGAGGTCTTGCGTGTATGACAATTCACATTTTCTGTATTGAAAACAACATGAGTTGCAATGTTTCCAGTCATGACCTGCGTGTGAAATGTTCATGGTTTCAACTCTAACAGTTACCTTGCTTAAAGAAAAGCTTTGTCCATCAGTCATTCGGGAAACATCTCTTGATTGCCAGGTTGAATGTTTATCCACAGTTTGGGACGTATGTCAGGAATCTGAGCAGGAACAGAGATGCAGAAATTGTCGGTTAAGCGCAGTGGAAAACCAGGAACAACCATCTCTTGATGTTATGTAATGTTCAGGAGTGACTCCACTTCACAATCAGTCCCCTTTTCTTCAATTCACTACTACTGTCTATGTCTTGTATGAAAAAGGAAAAGCTACCTTTTTAAGGCTTCTGATAGGCTACAATGACCTCATGATACTTCCACCGGTTTTGACATGCATATCACAAAGATGGTTTTCCATGTGGATCAGATTTTGGACCAACCATTGTCTGACCAGCGTCAATTGCGTTTGACCTCAGAGTTTCCAGTATACTTGGGTATGTGGACAAAGCGTTAGATAAATGCGCCTCGGTGTTATCTGAGCCGACGAGGACTGCAGTTGAGGAGGCACGAGGTGAGCTGTAGAGAAACAATAGCAACATTTAGCCTTTGCCTGATAAGGCAAGTCTGCAGTGGCCTCACCACCTGCATATAAATGATACACCAAGCTCCAGGTTTCAGAGCACTTTTCCAATATGACAGCTCTTTCACACAGTTATATAGAGCTAAATATGTTGAGGACTACGTTTGAATCCGTCTTTCATACTAAAAATACATATTTACCGAAATATACTCATGGAGATTAACAAACAGAATGATCCAAGTGTTTGACTGTGAGGAATGTTAATAAGCCTGCAGGCCTGTTTGACCGTCTGCTCTGTGGCCCGAAAGAAGAGGCTGGTCTGTAGTGCTGTTCACTCTCACGCGCTCTCACCTGACCCAGCCTCCACCCAGCCGGTGGGCGCTTCAACAGACTTTTCCAGAACAATCCATGAAGAGGCCCGTAGCTGGAGCGAACAACAGATCTGCTGTTGTCGGCCACAACAAAAGAGTGGACAGGCAGAAGGGCACATCATCCCATCATTTCACTTCTTACTGAAATGATTTAACTCTGTGCGCTATTCTCGAGTCTTCTTAATATCACCTGCCTTGGTCAGAAACTCTACCACCCTTTAAATAAATACCGAAACACCCATCAAACAAAGACTTTTGCAATATTTTCATTACAGTTTTACAGACAATGCTATTGGCTTCCAGTCGGTCGAAATGAAAGTTAAACAACCGCTTTCCCCCCCCCAAAACTGTCCTGCCAAGGAAAATACATGCTGGGAGCAGAATTGGAGTGTCTGGTGTGAAGAAAATGCAATGTTTTGGAATTGGCTGCAAGTCGAGGTGCTGGTTTGTTCAAACTACAAAGGGCATGCTCCACCCTAGTTTAAGATGATGTCTTATGTTGGCCATGTTCTCATCACCGTTTGTTCATTTTTAGGGTTATGCAAGAACTACTTCATGATTTCTGCTTACCTAGTTGTGAACAGAATTATGCAAAAACTAAATTAAAGCTTAAAAAAAAACAGAATTTTGTGGTGTGATGTGCTATGGCCCAAGGATGTACTCATGGACTCAGGATGATTCACAAATGGCTACATTACACTAGGCTTACTGTTCAATGTTTGGGGTCAACCAGACTATTTTGTGTTTTCAACAAAAACACACTGTTGTGTATATACACGACTGTTGACAAGTGTGAGGGTCACTTAAAAACGATCCCAAACTGTTAGACAGTAGTGTACAAATTTCTTGACATTAAAGCCGATCAGCATAAAATGCTAAATATCGGCCGATAAAATCGGTTTAAAGTCTACTCAATAGTATACCGGCAACCAAACCGTGGCTTTGGACTGGGTCTAAAACACTGAATGTTCGATAAGACCTCTGGAAGGCAATACAAACAATCCTTAAATTGGCACTCTTATCAAACTGCTCCGATCATTTGAAGTTCTTTGTCTCGTTATAAAATCAACTTCATTTACAGTATGTATCATTCCTTCCAGCCAACCATACGTTTGACACCGCTGATCCCGTTCAGGGTCACTGACAGTATTTCTCCTCAAAAATGATCAAGATCTAGTTCCAGCACCACAAGCTGGAAGACCAAATTAAATACGTATAACGGAACATATCCAAACAAAGTGTACCTCCTGAGGGAGACAGTGTGTATACGTTGTGTGTAGCACTACTTTGTATTTCTGTCACCCTGGGTAAACACTTGTGTGTCACAGTTTGGTGTCTCAGTGGCTTAGTTACCCTGCTGTGGAAAATACAGTAGTCAGTTCTGTTATAGATCAAACAGCAAGCTGCTGTGTGTGGGCCCCGCTCCATTCGATGGAAATAAGTCACTAAACAACATATGATGTGACCTTCTGGAGTTAATGTTGTTTTAATGTACCGGCCAGAACATGAGGCACAATCTAATGAGATAAAAAAATAAAAAATAAAATAAAAAAAAAGTTTATGCAATGTCTGCTTCAACAAAAGATGATAAGGATCAGTTTTGACTGAGTCACATTTTCCGAATGGCAATTTCACAAAATGTTTATCGTTGTGGTTGAGGTTTGCTGTGGTGTAGAACTAACTGCATCACACATACATCATACAGAGCTTTTTCTAATACTGTATTTTGTCACTATCATGTCACTAAACATAGTAACCAACCAGACAAGATACCGTCGCACAATTAACTGACCTTTGCACCAGTTGAGAGTTTACAGTTTGGCGAACAGGGATACTTTCATTTTGTATCACAGTACTTCTCACTGTATGTATTCTTGTTTGTGTCATTCTTCGAGGGGCAAACTGTGATGTATCATTAGGGTGGTGGTGGTGGTGCTGGTGCTGGTGCGTGGTCTGCCACGGGTCATGGAAAATCATAACCAAAGATTTTTAGTTACAAATACAATCATAGGTGCTTGGCTAGTTAGCAGGATTAGGAAAACAAACTACAAAAATACATTTCCACAACTTTGTGGACTATATGTAGTATATGTACCAATTAAGAAATCATTTATAAAAGGTGAGGCGCTAGATAAGGTATGTAAATGTGGGCCATACAATTTTGGGGAGGTTCCAGGTAAAGGTGCTGCTACATAAATAATTTTTCCTGTTTGGGTTCACTTTTGAGCTTTAATGGGTGCCCTTTAAGTGTTTGGCATGTCATAGTAGCTATTTATTGACTAGACTAAGGAAATGAGGAAAATGAATTTAAAGCAGGGGGGGGGGGGGGGTGCGCAAGAAGAATTCTTTCAGGAAATAAGTGCGCCACTGGCGTGTTTGTCTTTGAAACTAAGCAAGCAAACTTAAGTTCCTGTAAGCAATTATCGTCAGTGAATTCTATCATCCGCCTATATGTTCTTTTCACATTGAGGATGTAATGTTATGTGGCATAAAGTGTGTACTTGCAACAGCATCGCCATGGAAGGACTGCATGTGTTGTGTCGCAATGGTGCCACCTCTAAACAATACCATATTGCATGCCACCGTTCTGCGTGTGACCTTTACTGGACTAGGGAGAGAGTTGACCTTTCACAAGTGATATGAACAGAGAGAAGGTGAGTTACAGTAATGAGGAAGACAGAAACAAAAGGTTTCTCCATTTGTAGTGTTTAGTTGCTTGCTTACCTCCCGCTGGACAGTTACGAATCAGACAT
This sequence comes from Phyllopteryx taeniolatus, assembly GCF_024500385.1. Taxonomy (NCBI): domain Eukaryota; kingdom Metazoa; phylum Chordata; class Actinopteri; order Syngnathiformes; family Syngnathidae; genus Phyllopteryx; species Phyllopteryx taeniolatus. The sequence goes on from NC_084504.1 coordinate 27,129,078, forward strand.
ATCATCAGGTTATATTCATAACGAAGCCACTGCAGAGAACAAGCGCGACTGTGTAGTCTACACTACTAACAATGAGTTCTATTTTAACAAGTACAATCACGCACAGTAGATCCATTGACTGCAGTCATTCTCTTGGTGTAAGGCAAAAAAAAAATAAAAAAATAACATTTTTGCAAAACCAACCCTATGAGAGGCCTGTGGATACGCTATACTGAGTTCTTCTCCCCAATTCCATTCTGCTTGAGAGGCAGCGAGGAAGAGGTATGTCCAGCAAGTCACATGAATCCGCCAAAGGAGTGGGCTGGGGAGGGTAAATAGAGATGATTATACGGCCAAAAAACAGAAACAATATCCTCTAAAGAGCCATAGTGACGCAGAAGGAAATTCCATGCTTTATTAAGAGTGGACTAACTATTCTGACCAATGACATCAGTGACATGCCGTATACAACTTTCCCTCAGTTGCTAACATGACATGAAAAACATCATATCAAACATCATATACTACACAATGATATAAAAGAGGAAGAAGGAACAACTTGTCCAAACTCACTCTGATCCTGTACAACCCAGACAGGTTTATTACTTCTATTCTATTAGTGATTCTGCTATGGTAGGTACCTTGATTTGATTTTTGTTAGGAATAAGGGAAATAGAATGAGTATGTTCCAGGGTCACACTGTCACCATCGTAAAAGCTTTATTAACATTACAATGTTTGAAGTAGCATTTTAACATTAGCTGTGTTGTTCTTAAGGTGCTTTGCTTCACCTTCTTTTCGGTCGGCTTTAGCCAAAGCGTACTGAGCGGCCGGGACAGAGAGTTTTCTTTGTCACCATAAATTCCATTGCTGGTTCTATGATTATGAGCACACTTTTCTTTGTTGCCATCATTGCACACTACTGTAGTGGCAACACACACAAAACACACCCAAAAAAGTCAAAGAACACTCCCTAAACACTTTGGGGAGTTACTCCCGTATGTGCTCACTGAAGTATCACGAGAGATGCCGAAGTCAGATGACGTCAGGCATGATGAAGGCCACTTTTTTCCAGAAAATGCGTTAAAAATCCAATCTCATTCCACTGTTTAAAAGGGCTCAAGCTACCGAAATTTATTAAAAAACAGAAATATCAGGCTGACTTTTGGCATTCTTTAAATTAGGCCCCAGCCAATATGTTTCTTTTTTCAGGCCGATGACAATACAGACGTTTGGCAGAAAGAAAGAAAGAAAGAAAAAAAAAAAAAAGATAAACGATTATTCGGCCGATTTATTTAAATGAATTACAATTAATAAAAATAACTTCTTTTGGGGTTGTTAAACGCTGAGAACAACAACTTTAACGTTGCATCACATTTCCTCGACTCCCATTATTTTCTTTGCCATGAAATCAAGTCTCCTACGAACCCAAATAAAAAATCAGATGCCTTTGACAGAGCTGGATTTTAAATTAAGTATACAATGTACATACCAAACAAATAGTAAAGCACTAACGTTACTCTATACAAGTTACAACACGCACAGTTTGTTGCTGTTAACTTTTTACAAGCGTTAATATGAATTTTTCAAAGGGTTATTTTTAACCATTAAGCCTATGTTAATATCAAACCCATGAACTTGAATTAAAATGTTTGGTATTTTCTTTTCACTGGGGTAGGTTACACTTTCACAAGAGAGCTTTAGAACACACTTGCTTGAATTCCATACGCTAGTGTTAGTTGGTTATTTGAATTTGAGTTGATTGCCCCACCATTTTTCGGTGGAGTTTTACTTGTTCACTGTCATAACACGTATTTTATTGTTTTACTTCAAACCTATTTGTCGGAAAGTACCGCTCGGGCCCACTCCCGTTACTGAGAAGACTGACGATTAAATGACGTGATGTCACAGCTCCAAGTAGTTGGCGTCAATCTGCACTACTCAAGACACCATTCAGCAGGTACCGGTACTGTTTTATGGACTCGACTAAGAATGTCATCTTTGTCTCGTGTTGTAATGTGCTAATAATGTATTTAAAAAAATATTTCTATATTGAAAAAAATTAGGGGGGGAGGGCAAAAATCCAGCCGGTTATGATTATTTTAAAAAGGGCTAAAATTGGCCGATGAAATCGTTCGGGCCCTACTTGAAATATTGCTCGTCTCTACCCAAGGTCTTCGTTTCTATCCTTTCATTTGTCATCCATACATCATGGGCCCCACACTGGGTGGGCCTCTCCTTGTCTTATCACAGCCATGACAGGGGAGCAGGAGGTTGGCATGTGGGCTCAGCAGGACCAAAACAACAAGCAGGACAGAAGCGACAACAAACAACTACCACTGAATAATCGGAATATTTGCGAGCCTGCCAACTTTTCACCGTGCCAGCAAGACTCCAATGGTCTAATAAGGAGCCCAATTATGCGACGATCAGGGCTGTGAGCCCTTGCGAGAGCGTGCGGTGGGGGCCATGGAGGGGAAGTCATTATGAATGGGTTGAATTATAAAGGCAAATTTGACATCCAGATTTAGCCTGCTTCAAAGATCATGAAAGTGGCACTGGTATTTGTTGACAATATACTGTACCGGTCCCACAGGTCACACATCCGTGTCATACCATAACACAGCTGCATGAAGTAGAAAAACTCCTTCACATGTATCAGACCACTTCGGCAAATTACATAATGGGAATTGTTGTTGGCGTCAGTAGAATTCAACTGAATCGCGTGACTGCACAAATCCCCATGACAGGATGAGTTATTGGGAAAATACAAATTAGGGTTGTTTGAAGCATAAAAACGCAGACAACATAGTATTGTTTTGCCATGTGTTGCCAGTGCTCTTTTTATATACACTCACAAGCCACAGAGGAATTACTATTCACTAGTACAGTAATCATCTAACAATCTAACAATCAATCTAATAACGAGGTTCATTACAAGAGACAAAATGCAGTTTTGACAGTTGAAATGTCTGAACTATAAATGTACATTTTCCAAACTGTAATATCCACTTGAATTTGTAGTTTGCATTTACGTACAGCTGCACTGGAAACTAGAATATTCAGAAAATTGTGTCTCAGGGAGAAATTAGGACTGGATATTTACAATATTTGGAAAGTATTGTATTAGATGTATGTAATGTTTTTTGCCCAAATGTGTTTTCTTGTTAAGAACTGTCAAAAGTCAGTTTTGTATATGTTCTAATCAATTGCTTATACTCACTTGCTTATACAGAAAATGATAATAAGTCGCAAGATGGAGTGACCGACAGTTGAGTACTGCAAGTGACTTCCCATTTTGAACACGTCATTTTTGATGTTGGATATCTTCTGTGCGACATTTGGCCAGTGCTGACAAGAGTGAATGAACACAATAAAAAGGAGATAACAGAGAACAGAGCTCGTCGTTCTTGCGGATGAACAACAGACGAGATGTGTGCAAACTAAGCCTCAAGAGATTGATCAACTACCCTATGTAGGTTTTATAGGCCTGTTTGACCTGTCTAGGCCACAAAGCATCTTCTTCATCATTCATATAGGGGCCTGATTATTTGCAATTTTGGTGAGACGTTAATAATTCATGGGCTCACCAAACTAAATTAATCACCTCATTAAAAATAATGTAGATGTCTGTTGTCGTCAATGTCTCCACAAAACAAATGTTAGGATAGTTTCTGTCTAACAACTTCAGTCCTCCATGCTGGAAGCAGTACAAGATTAACCAGTTAGAGAGTAATCATTCGAGGCAAAGCCTGAGGGCTTGCCACCATCTTGAGAGTACACCCATCACTTATTAACCCATCACAAACTGCTGTCGGCAACCTCCGCCAGCTAGCATTGCGCAGGGTTAATTACAGCCAAACACTGTACTGTCCACTTGAGTCAGGTTTGTCCTGTTTCTCATGCCAATCATGATGTTACAGAAAAACCTTAATAAGTGGCAGTGGGATTTTTATTTTGCAAAATGGTTGCGCACCAACCACTTACGCAGGCTACGCTATTTGCAACGTGCTTCCCATAGATGATCTTGTTGTCCTTCTTTAGATACCAAGCTAGAGGTTGAGACTAAATCAACAGTACTTCTGCTGGTTGTAGCCAAGTACTGTAGTGCCCTCCATTTTGCCTCAATTGCTTTAAGACTAACAATGAATTTCACACAATCGTCTGGATTACCAAAATCTTGCAATTAATTAACTGCTCTGTATGAAATATAAAATCAATTTTGAAATTTAAAAAAAGCAGCACATGCTGCTGCCTTATTGCTCATCCCTCTAACCCAGTCACTTGTTTCCAATTAACATTTTATTATGGGACTAATCTCATTTTATCTGCTCTGAAGCACTTCTTGGCAAAACAAAACAAAAAAAGAGATCTTGTGCAGGTACTGATAGTAAATGGATGACCAGGACATTCCCTTTGTGCTTAAAAAAAAAAAAAAAAGTGGACATAAGTGAAAGAGATGCAGTGACATGACGAGTGGCCCGCATTTCATTATCACAGTACAGTGAGGCATTTTTATCAGTGTAAGCAACACCCCCCCCCCCCCCCCCCCCCCCCCAAGGGGGCACACCCCTGCATGAAGACACGAGGCACCTCGGCCCCTAACATCATTATCAGGCATGAGACTAATCACTGGAACCTAGCGCTGGCTTATGTAACTGTCTTAAGTGATCCTCATATGCTTGGTATTATGCTGCAATCATTACTGGATCCCATGGAGCACTGTACACACAGAGCGCTCTTTGACCGACAGTCACAAGGCTGCGCTCAAATCCTTCATAGTTGGGTCGCCGCTTTACAAGAAGTTAAGTCTGTGGACTAAATATGCTCCAATAAATACACATTGGTGGAAAAAGGCAAACATTAGTATCAAGTTCAGCTTAAAAATACGGTAGTACCTTGATGTACGAGTTTAATTTGTTCCTTAAGCAAGCTCGTCAGCTCAATTTACAAACCCCAATTCCAATGACGTTGGGACACTGTGTAAAACGTAAATAACAGAATACAATGATTTGCAAATCCTATCCAACCTAGATTGAATTAAATACTTTACAAAACCAAAGTATTGATTGTTCAAACTCCTTTATATTATTGAGTTATTGTTTCTTGCCAATAGTTTGAATTTGATGCCTGCAACACGTTCCACAAAGGCTGGGACAGAGGCAACAAAAAACTGGGAAAGTTGAGGTAGGCTCAAAAAACACCACATGTGGAACATTCCAAAAAGGAGCATCCCCGAAACACTCGGTTGTTCAAAGAGCTTTAAGAACAACATTTCTCAGCATACAAGTGAAAGGAATTTAGGGCTTTCATCATCTACGGTCCGTAATATCGTCAAAAGATTCTGAGAATCAGGAGAAATTTCTGCATGTGAGCAGCAAAGCCGAAAACCAACATTGAATGAATGGGATTTCAATTCCAGCTCCACATTAAAAATCTGCATCATTGTGTGAAGGATATTGCCACGTATGCTCAGGAACACTTCCAAAAAAAAAAAGTGTCAGTTAACATAGTTGGTCACTACATCTGCAAATGCAAGTTAAAACTCTACCATGCAATGAGAAAGCCATATATCAACAACACCCACAGAGAAACAAACACAAAAAACAATTCAAAAGGAATCAGCCAGGGGAGCCGGGCGTCTCGCTTGCCGTGGTCGCTCACAGCGCATCGTCGTCGGACGCCAGCGCCAACGACCCGCTGAAGAGGAACGACGAGCCGCTGTTTCCCTGGTTCTTTTTCGTTGAGTAAGGTCGGGGCGTTCTAAGTCTTTCGCAAATCATATTTTGGCTTGAGACACAAAGCAAAAAATAATAATAATAAAAAAAATAAATCAACTGAGCGGCGGTTGATATCTCGAAAAACTCAAATTGGAGCACTCGTAAGTCAATGCTAACATTAAAGTTGTGTGCAGTGGTTGTACTAACTGGTCAACAAATGCCTGCTTATTGTGTGTGTATAGTGATTTAAATACTGTAAAATACACACTTAACAACTATAGGTGAAGCAATAAGCAAGGAAACACAATTATACCTGATAACTACCTAAATGCACCGGGAAGGGACTGCCATTTGATGTGTCCGAGACACGAATACTGTAAAGCAGATAATCCGATTCATAAGGTTAATGCGAAGAAAAATTCAGCCCTGTAATGTGGTGGCACATCTTACTGTTGGGAAGCATTACATAACAGACAGATACTGCTTACTCGGTCTACACTTGAGTTTAAAGAGTAACAGACTGCGCACAGGAGGTCTGGTGTTACCCCTAAAGACACTGCCGAGCATTTGCATGAACAATTTCCATTTCAAATAGTTTCAGCCAGTGCGGAATTAACTCTTGCTGTCTCCCAGGCAAATTCAAAATGAACACAGGAACTTCCTTTGAGGAAACCACAAACCTGCAGTCTATCATCATTCTGGATGCAATTAAAACCTATAACAAAAAGATCCGAAAATTGTGTTTGGTAGATTATTTTCTGTTGTAACAATGCTTACCAAAGAAAAAAAGCTATACTAACAACACTATGGTGATGTTGTGGTATCAAACACAGAAAACCCATGACAATAAAGAAAACTGAGAAATATTGAGCATCCGGGCAGCAAATGAGTAACAAGGTTGAAAGTCAATACAGTATCAAATATAAAGGTATCTGTGACGTGGACCTAAGTTGCACAATCCAATCAAAATGATCTATATTAACACTCAAGTAGATCTTATGGTGTCCCTTGAAAGACGCTCTATTAATTCAAGTTAGTATGATTATTATTATTTTTCTTTTTTTACAATAAAGGCTGAAAGGCAAGGCTATTGTGTTATAATTTCAGTGCTGTTTGAAACCTGTGTGTGACTTCCTCTAAAATATGACAGAAAAGATTGCCCAATCATCGTTTCCCACCGGAGATGACATATTTGCAGCTTCTCATAAATCACACCGTTAACCTTTTTCACCCATTACATGGAAAGAAATGAGAGTGAACAACAAATAGCCTACTTGTGAATTGTAAGAGCTACTATTATTAGGCTATATCCTATTAACTGTATCAGACCATTCATCATTTTGTTGGAGAATGCAATCTCTTTGCACCTTTTCATTATTGTTCACTACAGCTCCATAAAACACAAGAGAAGACAGAACAATGACTGTACATGGTGCTGCACTGAGAGAGAGAGAAAATAATGCACTCACCTGCCACTTTATTAAGTACACCTGCCAAGTCTAATGAGATCCAATACAAGAGCTGAATCCTAAATTATACCATGACAAAGATAATAATGCACACACTTGAAATTGTGTGGGACGTATTATTGTATCTACTGTATTTGTTGTCGTCTTTTATTGGGGTTGGTGCTGCATTATTCCGAGAGCTATTTCTATTATTTTTGCCACTCTTGTAGCTAAACAAGGTAACCAAAACATTACAACAGTAGCCTATGGCGCAGTGCTGCTGTCCTACAGCACGAACAATAATAAACACTGTTAAATTAATGACCATGCCAATTACTATTGTGGAAGTGGCCAGTGAGTATGTTTTGATTAGTTGAATTAAAATAAACTCAAAATCAGGTGGAATAGTTAGTTTCCCATGATGATAAACAATGTTGGTGCGTGGAGTTGACTCAATATAAACAGTAAATGCACCTGCTCGCAATCGCTCACCTGTCGCGATAGTTACTCAAGACACAAATGAATGGAATGATGATAGAATGTGTGTCTGTCGTAAATCCTTGTGAAGATATTTGCTTGGTTTATTGGATCCAAGCTAACCTTACCTGCTAGCCGACCTCTGCCGACAGCAGACGAGTAGAAAAAGAAATGTTTTCTTTTCCCTCGGCGGTGGTGCTACGTTTTTGCTGCAGTTAGGTCCTCAAAAATATGAAACAGCTCAAGCGCGGCGTACGTCCGACGCGACCCGACTTGACTACCACTGGGCACAAACTACTCTGGCGATACCAGCAGGCAGGACGACCACTTGAGTGTGTGCGCGTGTTTTGTCACACACGGTGCCGGGCGGTGCGACACAACTTTGGAAACGGACTCACTTCCGCCCTCTGTCGGCCACAAAAAGGAAATTCACAAGGGCAAACTCACTAAAAAGTCTGTAGTCTCACCGTTTACATTAAGGACCACATCAGAAAATACTTAGCTCTCCATGTACCAACATAATGACCAACATTAAAATTCATTATTAACGTTCAGATAATGGATGGATGTGAGAGATCATGGTATGCCACAAAATAATTATCCAATTTCACTTATTTACGACAAATAATGCATCTATTGCGGCGACACATAGTGACAGGAAGGACAATTCTCTTCTATTGGTTTAGTCCCCATTTGCTTGTGATGTAAGCATGAACACAAAACAAGTGTGCAGAAATAAGTGCCTGCAGTTTCAACCACTTTGCACTGTTGTGTACTTTAAGGTGAGTCATCATGACTGTCCCAAATAGTAGGAATAAAGAAACACGTAGAAATGGGCTTCCAGAATACAAATGAAAACTCTTCTTTTTTTTCTTTTTTTTTTTAAATCTTTGTTATGCACAAACCTTAAAATTGTCACATGTAGTCGTAGTTTTGTCACATAAGCAAACAGGTAATGGGATTGAACATGATGTAAACCCATTAAAACAGATTATTCTCAAACAAGAGATTCTTTGTTGATGGAACTCGTACATTCACAATGCAAAACAAGTTCAAATCTATATCCTGAATTTCTCCATGACCCAAAAGAACCACATGTTAAAATCAAAATCCAAATCAAAATCAGGTGTTAGTATTATTTTGCAGGTGAAAAATGTTTCAACGTCTTGTACCCTCTATTTGTAGCCAGCTCAATCATCCAGTCATTTCTTCAATGTGGAAAAATATGTTGAAAACAAATAAGAAATGAAAAAAGGAAGAATGTCTATTGCTGTTGTGTTTACGGGCGAAGTTTAAGAAGGGGTGGAGAAGGGTTTGATGAGACCCAGATCCAGAGCTTTGACCAGACATGACCGTGCCGCGTCGATGACGTCCTGCCTCTCGGGGTTGTCCTTTGCCTTGCCAATCACCGACATGATTTCCAGCAGCTCACTCTCGATGAGTTTCTTAGCCAGCTCACCGTCGTCCGAGTTGAACATGTTGAACACGGTCACAAGGCCGCGGTGCTGGATCATTGGGTTGCTGTGTAGACACAACCTCTGGAGGATCTCCAGCCACTGGACGGTCTGTGGAGAGATGTCACTTGTTTGGTGTTACTGCAGCAATTGTGTGGTAATGTAAAACCAGTGGTGGACCGCCTCTGCGTCGGTATTAAGAGGTGGATTAAGTCGGATGAGTCCCCACTGAACGGCTTGCCGCTGTGTACTGTGTTGCTTAAGCGAGGGAAACTACAATTATATGTCCTCTGAGTTGTTTTTTGTGCATCCTCATTTTGTCGGGATACGTACCACAAGAGTCATCTTAGTGCACAGCTTCTTCTGAGCAGCAGTAAGCATAGCCAGTGCTCCAGCCGCAGCAATCTGAAGCTTGTCATCATCTTCCCCACAAAGTAGTACCAGCAGCTTCAGCTTATCGTTACCGTCCGCCAGGTAGCGCTCTTGCACCTACAGTATAAAGAGTTGCTTCATGTTGCTAAACTCCAAACATCTTGTACTTGAAAATGTGACATTAACCTCTCCGGGTTGATATTATGGACTCGTGTTCTTACATCTTTACATGTCACAAGGTTGCAGATGCATTCAGTGGCAGCTTGTCTGATCTGCTCGTGTTCTTCAAACATATAGCTTTCGATATCAGGTAGCGCATTCTCTTTCACGATCTTTATCCTGCCAAAGCCATATAGCAAAGGTATGTTATTTGGTCAAATGTGGAACAAAATCACACGAGGAAAGAAATGCAGCAATGCCTTAGTTTTTCACTGAAACCGGCAAAGTTGGTGAGGCCTCGCAGAGCTTCGAAATTTTGCATTCCATCTCTGTCTGTGTGAAGGAGGTTGACTAAAGGCCTCACCACCTCATACACCTTCGGAGGCAAAAAGGAAGACAAGTTAAGATTATATGAAATGCCCAGAAAATTCTCGTCGCCTCAGTCTTTGTCTTACTCTTTCGCCGGGAAAGGCGATTTCTGGGTTCGAAATGGATGCAATTTTGGCAAGCGCGTGAGCGGCCTTCCCTTTTCCGGGCTCTGTCCCTTCCAGAGCCAGAGGGATCAAAGCCTGAGGGCGGGAAAACAAATCATTGCGTTTTTCAGTAGCATGAGCACATTGCTGCATTTTATATGTTGATTCCCCAAACATTTGACTCACCTTTCCTCCACCTTGGGCAACAATAGTACCACGATCTTTGGGATCCTCCGACAATGCCAAGAAAACCCTAAAGAGGAGAGACAGTAAAATAACAAGAAACCATGAAACCCATAGAGGAAACAATTCCTTCATTCAACGCTTAAGATAAAAACGGAGTCGTGGACTCTATATAGAATGACAGCAATGGTGTGTTAGGATTAGTTATATCCGCATACAAAGTGTACACAGAGCTGTTTATTTAACTTAACCTCTATTCTTTCAAAATTACTCTGCACTCTCCAGTGCAGGGAACCATGAAACTGGTTTGCTCCTTATGTTTGATGTGTTGTCAGCAGAGGTCGGTAGAGAGGCCACAAGTTAAGAGTACTGAAGTAGAATAATGTGACTTAAGTTAAAGTAAAAAGTAGACTGGAAACATTTACTTGAGTAAGTATTCTGTAGGGGGAAAAAAAACAACAAAAAAAACTCAAAGTACTGAGTAACGTGTGGCTAACTTTTTAATCAAAGCATGAACGTCAACTGGACCAAAATATAAAAAGAGAATGTGCAAATTCAGACATCGCCCAACAATATCACTTCAAGTGAAACAATAATACATCTTTATAAAGCAACATAAATGAAGGCAAAATCTGCCATAAGAAATTGTTTTAAAGCAGCTTTCTTTGTTTATACTCCCGAAAGAGCACACACCGGGCAGAGATGACCGGGCAGAGATTACACGGCTGTTCTTTTCTCTGTTTCTACCAGTTTTCACCCCCAAAAAATGTTGCTTCTGTGTGAGGCTGCGGTGGCGTTCTGTGCTTTCGTGTGTGACTGCCTGGCTACTGTGACAATCACAAATTCTCCCAAAGTAAATGTAACAGAATAAATGTATCGCTTGGTCGACAGCCACACAATCTCTCAGTCGTACTATTCAGTTTGCTAATGCACATTAGTATTGCGAGTATTCTTTTCGCGTTTCATACCTTGAGAGCATCTCCTTGGTCTCGTCCGTCAGGATGGAATTGTCTGCTCTGACCATTACAGCAAGAGCAGATGTGACTCCAGCCTTGAGAAGCCTCTTCACTCTCTTCTCAATGAAATCCTTCTTATCCTGAAACCATGTTTGAGTCATAATGCAAGGAGCGCGTGCATTGGCAATGTACGTATTGTGCTCCACGGTTTGTTGTACCTTGGGGTGCTGCTCAGGCACGTGCTGTTTTGAGAACTTTGCCAACTGTACCAGCTCAGGGATGATCTCTTTCTTATCATAGGTGTTGGTGCAGTTGACCAAGGTGCAGGCCACGGCATATATGATGGTCTTATCTTTAGACTGAATTTTTTTTTTTATTTAAAAAAAAAAAAAAAAGGAGTTATTTCTAATGTCAACCCATATGAGCATTATAATCTAGATTTCATTTGTCAATTTTCAACCTTGGCCAGTTCAAACATGGCTTTCAATGCTTGCTCATCCTCAACAAAGTCATCTTTGACATCAGCATCGTTCGTTAGGTAAGCCAAACCCTCGATAGCCCATTTCCTTGTTTTGGAATCGATTTGGGGATTGCAAAGCCACCTAGAAGAGGCAACAAAGACAAGTTACTTTTTTTATGTAGACTGTCTGATGCTTTGTTTAAACTTTTTGGGGGGGGGGGGGGGGAAAGCAGATTTTCAACAACAGGCACACTACCTGGTCAAAAGTAGCGAGGCACACCTATGAATTGACCCCTAAATTCTCCCTGAATTTAAATTTCACATTTTGGTCAATTCTACGCTTACAAATTTTGGACCCACTGCACAGTCTCTTCCATTTCCCCCTACTTTATGTGTTATAAACAGGTGTCCTAATACTTTTGTGCATGTAATCATAGAAATAGTATGTATGTTAGTGGGGTTAGAAAGTACATTTTGCAGATTTGTATGGGAAGTGAATTCACTTTCAGAACGTTGATTGTGTGAAATCTCACTTCCTGCACTGCTTGGCTAACTTCTCAGTGGAGCCCTCAGCAAATTGTCTTAAGCTGTAGTCATCACCTCCTGCTGAGCCCAGCTTGCAGAGACCCTGTCAAGGGAGCGGCAATTAGTATAAATATATTTCACACGCAAAAAAAAAATCTCGATGAATTTTTCTGCTTAATAGTACATCATTGCTGTTGTGTTCATCACTGTGTTCCTCTCCAGGGAGTGCAGTTTTCTACTCTCAATCCAAAGTATACTCACCACCAGCGAGCGCATTTTAATCTTCTCATTTTTGGTCTTCTTATAGATGTCCTTAAGCAGTGACACGCCATTGGTAATGATGAAGCTGGCGCGGCTCATCTTTGTCGAGGCATGGATAAGCGCCTCCACTGCCACCATCTGGTCCACCTCACGTTCAGAGCCACACAGCGCCACCATCATCTCCATGATGCCTTGCCTTCCGACCAAGGCGTTCCCAACGTCAAACGGACCTTGCAGCAACCCGGAGATCACGTTGATGGCGTGTATCGTCTTGTCCATGTCGTTAGGGTCGATTTTGGCTCTGTGGAAAAGTGGAAAATGTCAGTAGATGCCAAAAAAGATATATATATATCAAGTAGCTAGTCTCTGAATTGACGGGAGGGACTTAATGGACACACTTTATGTACTCATCGCAAATATCCCTGAAGTTGTTTCTCTCTGGGTCGCACGTGAGGTCATCGTAGAGCCGGTTGAGGAGCACGCTGGCAATCAGCTGTGTGTTCTCAGTCAAGGGTAACTGGTCGGGCAGTTCAGGAACCTGACCGCACACCTTGAGGATCTTCTTCAGACCTAAAAAAAAATAAATCAAATAAAACAATGAAAAAGAAGTCTTTTGAAGAAGCTCTGCCTGTTTTGTTTTTCTCAGAGTGATAGTCAGAACTCTTCTGGCTCACCATGATCAACAGTGAAGAGGGCCCTTGAGTTGTCGGGCTCTTTCCTTCCTTTGCGAGGGACGTTCTTGCTCAGGAGGTTCAGCGCTTGGTCTCGGCCATGGCCGGACACCTTTTTACTGCCAACCATCTCCACCAAAGATAGGAGAATAGTCTTCAGGTCTTTAGAGGCATCTGTGAAGAACAGAAGATGGAATATTTAACGCAGACATCTACTGATAATCCAAAAGTAGATCTATTCATTCAAGATGGCGATTAAAGTGTGTTAGTGGTCATCAAGAACATCAACTTCTCTATACCCTTTTTTTTGCTAAAGATAATAGTTTACAATTAAGTCTCACCTAAAACCAAGGACTCTTCTTTCCCATATTCTCGTTTATCCTCGCCTGTGAGGGAGTCGTTGATGCATTGGAAGAGATTGCATGTTGCCAGTGCAATCTCCTCATTGTCGAGTGCCATAATACTGCACAATTTATCAATGCCCACCATGTGAATAATGGCCATTGTCTGTCAAGAGCAATGTGAAGAGAAATACACTTATTGAAATGTTCTTCTTTCCAGACTGTCAGCATAGGATGGGTGTGCACATTTACACAATCCTATTCATCTATATTGAATTTTCACCCGAGCTTTGTGTCCTGTGCACATTCCCGAAAGAGTACGAATAGCCGCGAGGATCATCTCTGGTTTTCCCGTCTCGATCATGTTGAGAAGCAGAGGGACGCCATTATTCTGGAAGATTCTCTCTGCTCCTGCATCCTCTCTGGATAGTACGATCAGGTTGTTGGCAGCCTTTCCATTCCAAAAAAAAATAAATATGTACAGTACTGTAAATGTAATGTGTTGTGATCTAAAATGAACAGATTCTCATGTTCATCCACTAAACGGGAATAGGTTATTATGAGTTGTATTTTCAGGTGACACTAAAAAAAGAATCCACCTTTTCCTTCTTGTCCTTTTCCATTTCTTCTTCAAGGAGAATATCGAACATGTTCTGTACCCTTGAGTCTGTGGAAAACGTTGTTTTGAGCTGTGGATAGAAATTCATCTCTGATCATGTCTCACCAAAGGATTGGACAAGGGATGTTGAAATTCTGAGGCATAACCTTTGTACTTTAGGTACACACGAGCGAAAATGTAATTCCAAAAAGGCACCATCAAAATATTAAACAGTTTGCGGCTATATGATGTTTCTCTAAAGGTTTGTTTTCATTTACACTTGGACATGTGTTGTGATGACATTGTATGTGTGGGTCTGCTCGATTCAAAGCTGACCTTAGTCTGGATTTCAGCCCCGAGTCTGCGGAGAGTCTCCAGGAAGGTTTTGTTCTTTGGTTCAATGGTCGCACATCTTTGTACATCTTTGAAGGCCATATCCAGTTTTCCAAGCTTCTCCAGAGCTTGGCAGCGCCTGTACAAGGCTTTGATGTCAGCTGCATCAACATCAATAGCTGTCAAAGATGAACACAGGACAAAGTTTTGCAGTTCAAAAAAACTCATGGCAAATTATTTGTCACTGTACATTTGTTACTATTTGGTACCTTTGGATGCATCAGCGACTGCACTGGAATAGTTTTCCTGTGAAGAAGTTAAAACAGTTCACTTTAAAAAAAAAAAAATGACATTCAAAAAATGTACCGGCATTACCAGATAACTAGTTAGCAACCCTGTTTTTTTGTCAATTGACTGTCTGTTGTCATACTAGAGCGGCTCCACCTACCGGAGACAAATTCCTTGTGTGTTTTTTGGACGTACTTGGCAAATAAAGGTGATTCTGATGACTGAGTTGCAAAGTTTGAGTCAGTTTCTTACCTGTTTTAGATAGCACGCAGATCTGTTTCTGTAAATAACTGCCAACACCTTCTTGTCCTGACACACATTGATTGCTTTGGTGTAACACTCGATAGCCTTGTCAATATCTCCTGCTTGGAAATGGTTGTTTCCCTCATCTTTTAACTGGATTGGGTCTCCCATCTATTTCAAAAAAAGTTTTAGTCACAAGGCAAAACAATCATTAGCTTATCAAAGCACAAGCGATACATAATTCCATACAAGAGTCAGCAATCAATACGATTTTCCCAAAGTGACCAAATATATTAATTCAATATTTTTTTTTTTTTTTTTTACGTATCGATTCTCACCGTTGTTTGTAAAAGTGTCCTGCTGACCCGAGTCTTGTGCTTAGCAAATGGCTCAGCACATCTTATGCACATGCTATCTGTAACTTGAAATGGCCTTTTTTGGAAATGGTGCCGTGAGCAGTGCAACAAATACTGCTTTCCTAATGGACACAGATGCACACTCCCCGCACCACCGATGTCATTCTATTGTGCATATGTCCCCCGACATGCTTGATTAGCCCCCACCCACAAAACAAACAAAAAAGACGAAAATAACGACAGGAAGTTATACATTACCTTGCTCCTCTTTAAATTCAATATTTCTTCCGTTCCCAGAACTTCAGTCAGATGAGATTGACAGTGCTGTGTATTCCTAACCTCCTCCACCGAGACCCCCATTTATATTTGGCGTCACAATGAGGCGGGACAACTCAAGGTGGACCATTCATGACGGATTGGGGGGGGGCCACACTAAGACACAAGCTACCCTGAGAAAAAAAAAAAAAAAACTTTACTTAAAGGGCTCTGTAAAACTAAGATTACTTGTGTTGCAGAAAATAATATTGTCGGGTCTTGAAAGTACAGCAAGTTTTTTGAGGAAAATGAAAATGATATGCATGCCTATCTGCCAAAAGCAACCCTCTTTCAACTTTCCAAGATGGTCTCCTCCTGATAAGGTTTATTTCGGGCACAGACAGCTGAGAACTCAATAGCAAATGCCTGATGCGAGTGGCAGGAGGGGGTATCTGAGTGTGTGGACTGTGTGAGCGTGATGGGGGTTGGGGGGGTTGACAGCTGGAGGGCCCACAGAGTAACCTGGTAGGTTCTAGAAAAAGAAGGATCTCGAGCCTCTGAGTGTGGAGGGGGGAAGTCAGCAAGTCAGCTGTGATGGTCGTAAGTGGAGTGAATCGACGTGTGACTGTTGATGTTTTTTTTCTGCTACAGAATAAAATACAATTGATCTTAAAACACTTATGCTGGCCTTGACCCTCTGTATTCAAAACATATTTCAGATGTGGTAATAATAGAGAAGCAATTAAGCTGCAACACGCTAGGTTCATGACGGCTTACGCTTTTGCTCAATTGATGCAGGAATGCACATTTCCCCTTGAAAATTCAAATATCGGGTCCATTCAGTTCAAGCTATGATGTCCTTCAATGCAAAATGCTTTTGAATCGAATGGGAAAATATAAAATGGCTGACAAAAAGAAACCTGGAACTACTAAATCTACAACTAGGAAATTACTATACAATGACTACCAAGTATATCAAGTACAGACAATCTCCATGAGCCTGAGATACTAGATGAGCCTCATCACAAAGATGGCAAGAGATAGGGATATCGAGTTTCACAAACAGATGACTTACGATGGTGAGATACGGGACATTTTGAGGTTGACAGCATTTCGCGCCGCACTTCATCGTACCTTCGTTGGCCTGAAGAAATGAAGACTGCATCTACAAAAGATGAAGCAGAGTCACCAAAGTTAAAACGCGCATAGGATCTTTGTCCAAATCGTATTCATTTAAAACATTGTCACGAGTGTAATGATATAACAATGTGTTTACTACCGTAGTTGTAGTTTGCAGTGGTGTACAACTGGTGTGGAGACGAGTATCATATTTTGAAGTGTTTCTAATATTCTGGTTACCTTCATTTTAATGTATTTTTTTCAAATTATTGTACTGATTAGTATCCCTCATGGGGAAATTCAATTTAAGAGTCTGCTATATTGTTTGTTGTGCACACCACACACACAAAACCCAATAACACACATGCAGACATGCAAGGAGCGATTTCAGAGTAAAAGAGGCGGCACCTCTTGAGCTATAGGGGGGGTGTCTTGCTCAAGGGCACCTTGGCAGTTGCAAAGAAGCAGATTAGCATACCTCCAACATGTAATTACATTGCACAGGTGTATATATTTTACTTTATTTTTTATTATATTTGATATTTAAAGACGATGACCTTTTGAGGTTTTCATCATAAACAACGTTTGTTAGTTATTACTATTTTAATCATGTTTAATGTTTGAATGATTTTTTTTTTTTTAAACAAGCATTATTATTATTATTAAACATAATCGAAAACAAAACTGGACATACTAAACCATTTATGGATACAGCCCAATCACAAAATGAGGTCAATTCAGAAACAGAGGCGCAGTACATGATGACGGGTGGCTTTAAGGACACAATAAAAGCAAACTAGAATTAAAAAAAAAAAAACGGCGTGTGACGTTTGTCAACATTCGCAACTCGCTCTGTAAAAATGACGAATGTATCAAACTGATGAAACAGTCTATCACTGGCGTCATTTCACAAAGTACTGTCGCTGCTTTTAGAAGGGGGGGGGGGGGGGAAATCACATCAAGCCACTGACCGTCGTCGTGCGGAGAGAAGTACGTAGCAACCGGGACCACGATTGGTTTGTTTACTTCCGGTTTGTGACAGGAAGTGGAGCCACGCTACACCGGAACTGGCCTGTGGAGCTGGAGCAGGACTCCTCGCAATTCCCATCATTCGCCAAAGGGCTGCTTCTCCCAGCTCGCTTCCAACTACATAGCCATTTACTTGTTAACCTGCACAGGGAATGTAGAATGGCCGTGGCGTTCGGGAAGCTCGTCGTCGGCGCCTTTGTGGAAATAAAGCGTAGTGATGGTAAGTTTGAGGCGAGCTGCTCTTCTTCGTCGCAGTGTCGAGCCCAAGTTGTGTGGGGAGCTTTGTTGAGAGGTGGTGCTGTTGAATGCAGCGATGTTTTAGTTTCTGATGGACGTCGTCTAACCGACGCTAAATGACAACGTGACTGAATATATCGTGTTTCTTTCCGCCCAAGATGAATTCCTTCGTGATTTTAATTCATTGTGTAATGATGATGATGATCAGCCGGCGTCCTCATTTTGCGACAAATCTCAACAAACACGTCAATTGAAGGATTACAGCATGATTTGAATATTAGCCACCGTAAACGTGCGTTTTAACGAATTCTATTCAAATAGTCTTACTTTTCCAACCTAATTGGGAAGTTCTTCATTGCGCACCATTAACTGCCGGGGATTAGCTTAATGGCTAATGCTAACGTTACCAGCTTTATACTGCAGATGAGAAACAGGATGTCGTGAATGTGTCAGCTTGTCAAGTATTTACCCGTTGAACTCGCCTCTTTGCAAATGCTTTATTTTTTTCCCCCCATATTCGGTTTTCTTGGCTCAAGTGATAATGGCGGGAGCTTGACCTTGTAAATGGCAGTTGCTATGGAAACTATGATGTCCACAACATCAAGCGATATAACGTTGGTATTAAAGTCATACAGTACTCTAAAAATCGTGGTCAGTTTACTATTATGCTTTGTTTATATATACATACATATATATATATATATATATATATATACTTAAACCTTTCATGCTACACTAGATTTACTGCTTATTTGCTAAAAAAAAAAAAAAAAAATGGCCAGGGGGCCATAGACAGTATGGCTCAAAAGAGCATTTTATCCAGCTCACTATGCAATTCTAAACAAATAAAAATTTCAATTTTCAAATTTTTTAATAATAAACATGTCTTTGATTATTTGCTCTCAGAGGACTGCGTGATACTTTCACTGCTTAAAAACATCCCTTTGGATATTTTGGGAAAGTTTTGAGAAGCAGAAAGGTATTATTGTATTTGCTTTTATTTAAAACACTAAATAGGTTTTAGCACAATGAGCTTGGAATTCAACGGGTGGCCCGGATGTGTTGGCGCTGATTTGTTCAATTATCCTAAAACATCTTCAATGGTGTGTGTATATAATAGTGTGCTCACGTTCCTCCTGATCGGGCTTTACAGCGGTCAAATGTAAAGACAGTAGTGCGTAGGTCCAGAGAGGAAAGCGTTTGTTTCTGCGCAGTTCTCAACTGGCTGGTTTTTGCATCCAGAGCAGGGATTTCCCTCTCAGCAGGGGAGGCGGGGTGGGGGGTGGGGGGGGGGGGGGGGGGGGGGGGCGGGCGATGGTGAGACTCCTGCAGATTCAGGCCACCAACCCCATCTGTTGTGGCCAGCATCCTTAATTCTGACAATATCTATGCTTTCTTTATTACATATTTCTTCTTGAGAAAAATATATCTTATAATAACGTACAAACCAAACATGTTGCTGATAATATGGCACCTACTATTTATTCACCATGTTGACTTTTTTGTTTTATGATCGATTGACATTTGAACTGTTTCTGATGCTTTAGAGCCTTTTGTTTGTTCCTCTGGTTGATCAGCGCTCGATGCACCCGCGACTTTGAGCCCCTTCAGCCACTGCAAAGCAAGCATCAGCTTGGCTTTAGTATAAAAGTGGGACACAGTAGACACAATGGGTTCTTTCAAATTAACTGCTATGACAGAGCCCAGTGTGATTTAGCAATGTCGGTATAAATGAAAAACGTACAGTAGTGGTGTTCTTAAGATTCATATATAATGTTTTAGAATGTAGGGAGTTGGTTTCCTCTCTGCAGCAGCTTCCACTTTTGTGGGAAGATTTTATACAAGATTTTTTTGGAGTTTGTCTGTCCACGAATCCACAATATATTTGTGATGTCCGAGGTAACCGATGTTTGATCTGAGGGCCTGGCTGACAATCTCTGGTCTGGTTAATCCCAAACATGTTTGATGAGGTTGAGGTCAGGACTAAAGTGGTTTTAAAATAAAATGCCCAGCGGTGTATTGTCTTTCTTTGCACTGTCATGCTGAAACAGAAAAAACAATGGGTATTGAATAGTCCAAAATGTCTTGGTAAAATGAATCATTAAGATTCAGGTGAGCAGAGGCAGACCAGTGGTAAATGGTCTGTGGACTGTTGGCATGTTCTCCTTGTGCTGCGTAGGTTTCTGTGGGTACTCCTAGATTCTTACTCCACATTTCCAAAACATGCATGACAGACTAATTAATGTGTCTAATTTGCCCATAGATGTGACTGAGTCCCAATGGGTTTTGTGTGTGTGTGTGTGTGTGTGTGCCCTGAGATTTACTGGCCCCCAAAGTCCGTTGGGATAGACGCCAGCTGACCTGTGACCCTGAACATGATGAGCAGTGCAAAATGAATGGGTGGATGGGGCAACTCTGGGTTGAGACCATCCCCTGATTAATTACGAGCTTTGTCACAATATGTAAATTGTGTGTGATCCTACTCAGAGGACAAGCAAAAGCTGAGCCGGTTTATCATCTGAAACTCACTAGTGCAAATTGAGCTGCGAACACAGGTTCCGTTGAGTGCCTAATCTTCATTTAGACGCAACTAGTGATATAGATAATTGGTTGCTTGGTTAATTGAGTAATGAGAAGTCTGTCACTTGTTGACAAACTTCTTTTAGGCAAAATGAAGTGCACTCAGTGGGTGGGAAGACCTTGCCTGCATTCATCATCAAGGTGACACCGTGACAAATGGTACGGTGGTGAGCAGTATTAGCTATTGTGACCTATATTTGCATGTAGGTAAACGCCTGCAGAGGATTTTGGTGAAGAGACAGTCCCCTTCCCCGATCATGAAGTCATTCTTGGGATGGCCGACCTTTAAAAGAATGCAGTCAGTGGAATTCCATATACTTTCAGAATGCATGTCGAAGTTCATTGACAGCAGTACTTGTTAGTTCCACATATGGAAAAGTTAACTTTCAATGAGAGTTGAATAGAGAAGAGACAGTTAGCCTGAGTCAAACTCCCGGTTCGCGGGCCACATCCGACCCGGTACACAATTACATCTGGCCCACGTAACCATCTGATAAACAGTGTGGGTCGGCCGACGCGGCGAGCTTGAACGAATAAAGGCCGCCTCTGCTGCAATCACAATTTTTGTGATTACATGTGCCATGTGATGCGACAATGACACACAAACTACAAATCTCTTAAGGCAGCGCAACGGCTGCCGTACTGAACAGTAGGCTACCCACAGACATTCCGTAGCTCCGACGACTCGCTGCTTGAGCGCTGTGTATCTTCGGGGTTGTTTTGTTTCTTTTTCAAATAAACCAGGAACAAAACGACACCTTTAACTCTATTGTCCTTCTAGCACGACTCCCGTGCACACCCGTCGACCAACAACAGTACCACTTTCTGGTCTAAGCCTTCTGGGTAATGTAGTGTCAAGATATTTACCAACACAGTACATATATGTGTGAGCAGCTGTACTCTGATGATTATTTTTTTAAAAACATCACATAGGAGTCGCCTCACTGAAGAACACCTGCAGTCGCTCCATCCTGAGAATTGAACAAAAGCTGCCAAGTATCCAACTCTGACAAAAGGAACATGAAAGTTTGTATTCATTGTTAAAAGGACATCGAAAGTTTTTATTCATTTAAACTTTAATTGAAAGCCAAAAATATATATATATTTTCAGATTTAGTTTGCGAAATGTTCATATTTCGAGTTGGTATAATTTTTATGCAGAGCAAACTATTCTCATTTGATTTATTTTGGAATAATATTGTATCCTGTCTGTTTAGATTCGCATTTCTGTTGACTAAATGTTTAATTTCTGTCTTTTCAATAAATGGCTATTTTGTTGGGCCTGCATCCGAAAAGTGTGCATTGAGTTTTGCCCCTCTGCAATTGAGTTTGGCACCCCGGTTTAACCAGTTGAGTAGCTATTGTACAGTATACAGTCACTAATACATCAGGTACACCTAGCTCAAGCCCTTCTTTTTTTATTTTATTTTTATTTTTTTTTAATTTGAAAGAGGATTTAGGGCGTGCTCACAATGAGATTCCTCTTTTAAGCATTCAGTCTTCGAGCGCTTAAGGTGTGCCATCACTTTCTCATAAATTCAGCATTACTGCAATTGTTTGTGGATTAATGCACTTCTATTTTGCAAGTTTGTGGTTATTAATAAATGGCAAGAGCACTCACATTAATCATGACACATGCATTATGCACAGGTGAGCAAGGGTGGTGTGGGGACTTTTTTATTATTTTTAAAAATTTTGGCTGAATTATTTGTAGTAGTTCTGTTTATTTGCATTGTGCAAGGTGGGCTGTTATGAATATCTGGAAAGTGGCGTGATTGCATTCATTATGGTAGTTTTTGATGTCATGTGTAATATAACCTGCAACCTGAGTTATAGTGGGGGTTCTCTTGAGTAAGGCTGAATTCCCAATAAAAAAGGATTTTTCATTATGAAATAACAATACCAATACAGAATTTTCAGGTGAGGTGTGGATATTATTTTTTCTTTACTTGGATTACACTGTAGTATCTGTGTCTGTGAATGTGTGGCTTTAAAAGGCAGGGCCTGGCCTGCGATGTGAGTGACGTGTGTATCAGCAAATGAGAGAGTGTAGCTGGATGCCTGCAAAGGATCGAGGTTGAGATTTTGCTTGGACTTTTTTTTTTTTTGGCTAATTGGGGTTAATTCTTATAGCCCCACATCAGAGTGCTCACACTAATCAAATGTGCCGAGCTTTAGGCATTAAGTGGGCTCAGCACAGTTCAACTGTAATTTGTGGTGCTGCTGAACGCTTGTGTTATGTTGAGAGATATTATGCTGTCAGAAGAATATACAGTCGTGTTGACTTGTATTCTCAGCTGGGGCAGTTGTGTTTATCTCTTATCAGTGGTTCTCTTATCAGGTGATGACCTAAACCCAAAGTCAGAATCTGAGTGTTCAAAGACTCTACCATATAATTGAATTCAGAATAATTTATAGTTTAGTTCACGGTAATATTAAAATATGATCTTTTTTTTAGCTTAGATTTTTTTTCACATTATTATACATACCTGTATATATATGTAATGCGTACTACAACCAAATTCTTTTAACGGTTGAGTTGACCAGTTGTATGTACCCATGCAATTCACTCGTGTTTCATTTATTATTGATACTTCGTCACACTTTTATAGTGACTAATCTATCAGTTATTTTGCCACATGTTCAGAAATGACATCCACCTAAATGTATGAAGTCATACAAATGTAAATGTGCAAATGCAAGGAGACATTTATATTGGCATATGACTATTTACTATACGCGTTTATGCACAAACTTGATCACATTTGGTGAAGTTGTTATTAAAGCACTTGATTTAGAAGTATTTTTGAACTTCTGTTCATTCGTGCTGCTCTCTGATGTTTCTGTCTAATTGTTGGACAGGACGCATACATGAGGCGATGGTGACATCTCTGAACGAGGACAATGAGAGCGTCACGGTGGAGTGGGAGGAGAAAGGAGACACAAAAGGGAAAGAGGTAAACCACCTTTTGTTACTGCTCAAAGGCACCAGCAGTGACACGGGCCTTCTTTTTGCGCTGAATAATTCATGAGAAGACGTCAAGAGTTTTGATGATTACACAACCAATGCAGAAGACACACTTATCGTAGAGCCAAGCTTTGGCGTGCTAGTTATGGTTGTCTGACACGATGTGGAACATTGCTGGATTTTAGGATTTTTTTTTTTTTTAATAACTAATCTGTTGTCAAAATAACTCAATAGTTGTCCTTTGTTTCCTGGCAGATTGATTTGGAGAGTATATTTTCACTTAACGCCGATATGTGTCCAGATGAAGAAATTGTCCGGAGTCCAGAGACTCCCCCTCCTACTACAGGTGTAAAGGTCAATAAAATAGCAAAGGTGAGAGTAGGTGTACGAAAGGTTGGTATTGCTTTGCCCTGCGTATAAATGGATAGAAAAACATTTGGGAGCCTAATGGCAGAATCATAGTCTCCTTGTATTAGTTACTGCATTTGGTTTTAATTATTGAGAGGTTGGCTCTCGGTATTCAAAAGTAAAACAGATTTTTTTATGATGTATTTTTTTTATAGTTGGTCAGGACGTATTTATCATGCGTTGTTGTTGCGTCGGAAGTGGACCACTTGTAAAGTATTGTGTGTTATATCACATTTCAAGTTTATGTTACTGTTGTAAATGTTTTTACTCACAAATTGCAGCAAAGCTTCAATGATGATTTAGCATCGGATCGGACTCATCCGCATCTTGTATGTTTGCTTTTATATCCTGATTTGTCCATTTCATTTACAAACAAAAGATGGACAGCTTGAGAAAGCATGTAGTTAAATTGACAACGTCACAAAGTCAAAGGCTGAAATGTGATTAAAAGAGACCTGCGCTCTAATCAGCACTAATCTTGTCTCGCAGGCTTTAACAACTTAACTATGTACATAGTTAAGGTAGTAAACTAGGAATAGAGAAGAGGATGAAAATGAGATGAAATCGAATGTATTGTCTCCCCCAATGTAGAGTCGACGTTAAACAATGTGATCTCTCACTAACAGGTTTTTATTTTTGTTGTTGTTTTTGGCAGAACCGTGGGACGATAGCACCTTCAAAGATTGACACTCCATCCAGGGACAGTAGAGGTTTGTTTCAGAGGGTCTATTTGAAATGATGACAAACTAAAACAGCTTTATTTGTAGTTGGACTTGATCATTTGTGTTTTATTTTTTGCTAATCTTAAAACCAAGTAACAATCTCATAAGACCCCTATTGTAGGTACAGCTATTTGTTGTTGTCCTTCTAGAATGTACGTTATGAACTAAATAAAAAAAAAAAAAAAAAGAACACAGTTGTTTCTCAGGGCATTGAATCGATCTTTGTTTTAGAAGATGTTTCATTGGTAATTTGGTATCATTCTTTTTGGAATGCAAAAGAAAAAAGAATGATACCATACGTGGTTTCCGAGTTGGAGCGGAAATAGAGTCCAATTAAAATGAGGAAAAAACCATACGTTTTCTTGTTGGCTGAAGAACTAAAAACAAGGCGTCCATCTATATTTGTTGCTTGTTTTGCGGCTTTGCAGTGATTCTGACTCAGGCCCGACCCCATCAGTCTCAACACGCTGAATCAGCAGCACTGCCCCCTCCATCACAGCAGGCTCTGCCTCCCCACGCTCCCACACAGCAACAGCTGCAGAATGGTAAAGTTGAAGTTCTGACCTTACTACTTACTACATTGTATGGCTTGCGGGTGTTAAGTTATTGAGTCCTCTTGACTGTATTCACTTACGCTCTTAACCTGACCCAATGTTTTTATGGGAGAAAAGTGTCCCTCTTTGATGCTGTTTTATGTTTGTCGACCACGTTCATTCCAGAGTCTTTACATCAGCCGCTTACCAGAAAGGAGATTGGACAACTTTGTATGTATCACCTGCTTACCGCCCTCAGTGTAATAGAGTTCCCAATAGAATCTTTTGCTTTTAAAGTACATTTGTGTACGTACACCCGGAATGTCTGCCAGCTACTATTCAGAGCTGTGATGTCACTGGTGTGTTGGTGATGTAGCCCAGATAAAAAAAAACACCCTGCAGAGAGGATTGTGGGTGTCGAGCAAGCCAGGCAGTTCAAATAAGTGTGTTGCGGCTTCACCGCGCCGTCTTTTTGGCTCCCATTGATAAAGCCTCTGGCACAAAATGTTAACTCCTCTCGGCACATAAGGAGAAAAAAAAAAACGCTTTTTCTTCAGTTCGGTGTTCACTAATGAGCCTTTGGGAAAGCTTTCTCTTCAGCCTGCTGCTGCTGCTGCCTCACCGACAGCCTCTGTTTAGCTCACAAGGGACGGTGCTGCTTTCCCGTTTTACTGCTTTGTCTTGGTACTGACCTAGCTCATTAATTCCTCCTAGATTAGAGGAGATTATTCATCCCTCTGCTCTGATAGTCTGTCTTCTTGGGAACTGGAGATAGCAGGAGGCCAGGATTGCATTAGCAGTGCTTTCTTTGGAAAGGCAAGGTGGTGCTTCGCAGCATAACCAGGACCATCGCTTCTTTTTTTCAGGACGGGTCGTTACTAGCACTGTAACGACTCATGCGTTGTTTTGTAACCTTGAATCACACTAATATGTTGGTGTGTTGTGCAAGGAGATTTGGGTTTAGAGAAAGGAACACTCTTGAATTGAATTTGAGAACACTCGCGAACCTTTTCCAGAGTCCGTGTCAGACCAGCAAAATGTACAATGAATTGAAATTATGGAATAAGACAGATATGGAGGTCTTGACATCACATAACAGTACAGTGATCCAAACCAAACTCAATGTAATACAGCAATATAGTTGTGGTGCAGGCGGCACGGTGGCCGACTGGTTAGAGCGTCAGCCTCACAGTTCTGAGGACCGGGGTTTAATCCCCGGCCCCACCTGTGTGGAGCTTGCATTTTCTCCCCGTGCCTGCGTGGCTTTTCTCCGGGCACTCCGGTTTCCTCCCACATCCCAAAAACATGCATGAATTGGAGACTCTAAATTGCCCGTAGGTGTGAATGTGAGTGCGAATGGTCGGTTGTTTATGTGTGCCCTGTGATTGGCTGGCGACCAGTTCAGGGCGTACCCCGCCTCCTGCCCGATGATAGCTGGGATAGGCTCCAGCGCGCCCGCGACCCGCGTGAGGAGAAGCGGCTCCGAAAATGGATGGATGGATGGTAATTTGACAATATTTTATGCTATTGGTGCGGACGGAGATTGTTGTCCATTCATTCTAATGGAGGCGTTGTGACTCCTCATTTGAGTTTGTGCATTGCTGTGTTGGAAAGTTGCTTCCACAGAGCTAAGAAAGAAGAAAGGCCAAGAGAAAAAGTACTAGCAAAAATCCAATACTTGAGGAAGTAGGAGACTGGGATTGAGACAAGTGTTAAGATCGCGCTGCGTGAAGAATAAATCCTATTTTTGTCACCTAAAATCTAAAGGTTCTTGCTCCTCTTTGTGGCAGCGAGGAGGAAGTCAAACTGTGTGAAGGAGGTGGAGAAGCTGCAGGAGAAAAGGGAGAAGCGTCGGCTCCAGCAACAGGAGCTGAGGGAGAAGAGGGCTCAGGTATATTGATGCCTACAACAGCATTTGATTTGTCGTGTCAAGTAGTGCCTCAGTGCGTCTCTCCAAATCTTCTTGCAGGAGGTGGACACAACCATTCCTAATTTTGAGATCATGTGCATGATTAGGGATTTCCGTGCAAGTCTAGACTACCGACCTCTGACTGCAGCAGACCTGGTGAGAAGAAAGCATTGCTAGGTCACTTATAGATATTACATGACCCCACCCCACAGCAATTTAACGTTTAACATTTTCATGTTGCACCACTCAGATTGAAGAACACAGAATATGTGTATGTGTGAGGAAGCGTCCACTGAACAGGAAAGGTATGGTTTCCCCAATCGTATGTGAGTCAGTTGTCTTGACTGGGCCGCTAATTCTCGCTTGGGCTTTGTTTCAGAGCTCACCATGAAGGATTTGGACGTGATAACCATTCCCAGTAAAGACGTGGTGATGGTACACGAACCTAAACAGAAGGTGGACCTGACTCGCTTCCTGGAGAACCAAACCTTCCGCTTCGACTACGCTTTTGATGACGCCACAACCAATGAGATTGTTTACAGGTTGGTTCGGTCCACTGCTGATTGTCCGGCTTGCGCGTTTTCTAAAGCTCTTGGTTTACACACCGAGAAAGTCACCTCAGTATATAAGTGGGTGTGCCTAATGGAGTTGCCCGTATGATGTTCTCTTTGTCATCCTGAAGGTTCACTGCCAGACCATTAGTGGAGACCATATTTGAGAGGGGCATGGCCACCTGCTTCGCCTATGGGCAAACAGGAAGTGGTAAAACTCATGTGAGTAGCTGTTAATGTAGACTACAAGTTAAAATTAGAGACATTTTCAAAATGCCCTCACATCTTGTGTGTTTTAGACAATGGGTGGAGATTTTTCTGGGAAGAACCAAGACTGCTCGAAAGGAATTTACGCATTGGCTGGTAAGTCATAGGCCATACCTACAAATGTCGCAGTTTAATGTTCAAAATGTGGAAAAAGTGTCTACTTTTGCGTTGAACATATTTTATTTCTGTCCAGCTCGGGATGTATTTCTCATGTTGAAGAAACCCAATTACAAGAAACTAGAGCTACAAGTGTATGCGACCTTTTTTGAAATCTACAGTGGAAAGGTGAGCAAAAACAAATGTGATGTTTGATGGTCTTCTTTTGTTGACAATGTCCACTTCACTGTGTCTGTTTTATAAGGTGTTTGACCTGCTGAATCGCAAAACCAAACTGAGAGTGCTGGAGGACCGGAAGCAGCAAGTGCAGGTGGTGGGGCTTCAGGAGAAGGAGGTCAAGTGCACAGAGGATGTCCTGAAGCTCATAGACTTGGGTAACAGCTGCAGGTACGTGACCTTAGAAGTCCAAACAGTTAGTGATGGACTGCATCAAATCCCAATATATTTCATCATAACAATCCCTGTGTCCTTCCCCCAAGGACGTCGGGGCAGACGTCGGCCAATGCCCACTCGTCTCGCAGCCACGCCGTCTTCCAGATTATTCTTCGGAGGAAGGGAAAGTTGCACGGCAAGTTCTCCCTCATCGACTTGGCCGGGAACGAGAGGGGTGCCGATACTTCGAGCGCTGACCGCCAGACTCGCCTGGAGGGTGCGGAGATCAACAAAAGCCTGCTGGCCCTCAAGGTTTGTGGGAAGTCAAATCAACCGTTTGATCTCGCTGCATGTTGTGACTGGTCACTTGAATTGAACTGTCCCAGTTGAAGGATTTTCAAAAGAATGACCGATTCATCCTTTGCAGTAGACGTGCGTGTTCCTTCCCTCTTATTTCAGGAGTGCATCAGGGCTCTCGGCCGCAACAAGCCACATACTCCTTTCCGAGCGAGCAAACTCACCCAGGTCCTGCGAGACTCCTTCATTGGTGAAAATTCCCGTACGTGCATGGTGAGTCCATTTCCTCCATATCGATACATCATATATATATCGGCATATCTTCACACTGTCGTCATCTGAATGATTTGTTTTATTTGTCTGGGCAGATTGCAACCATCTCTCCCGGCATGACATCCTGCGAGAATACCCTAAACACACTCCGCTACGCCAACAGGTGCTCATATGTTCGTCGATTACAATTTCTTGTCGTAGAAGCCGACAGACTATCCCCTCGTTGCTTGCAGCGGATTGATAATAGCTGAGCTTTACTCAAGATTCAACACATCAATGTGAAATTGCTTGCTACTCCTGGTAGGAGTCTGACTCTCTATCCCTCCTCTCCCTTTATTCTTCTCACCTCTCCCTTTCCCGCCTCTCCCATGCTGCCCGTCCGTCTATGCGCTGGCGTAGAGTGAAGGAGTTTGGGATTAGTCCGTCGGACATCCCCTTCTCCCAGGGTGGTCAGGGGAGTCGCCCCGAGCACTCTCCGACCGATACCTTTGACTATGATGACTTTGCTGCTACTCCCCCTGGCAGGTCAAGCGTTTGCACTACACACACATGCGCATGTGCTTCCATCGGGTATTTACACAATAAGAGCCAATACAAGAGTTGAATTCAAAAGTCGACTTTGAAGTGGTATCTCTCATTTTTGAATTATCTCTGTCGTCCTTAGTCAATCGAGTGATTCCAATTCATGGCGCACGGGTGCAGTAGCATGTAGTTTGCCAATTACATGAAAGTAAACGTGACATGATTACAGTGCTGCTTTGAATGGGGCTTTTCCTTGCATCGTTTTTTGTTTTCTTACCATTTGAATTCATTCCATTGTAACGACAACTCCATCAATGGTCTGTGGGCCACACACTAAAATCTAATTTTTAAAAAGCAAAGAAAATAATCAAGTTTCCATTTAACAATTGTTATTTTATGAAGTGATTGTTGCTGAATGGTGAAATTGATACCTATTCCGGACTGCTTAGTCACTTTAATAGTTCCCGTATCGTTTGCCATTTTGTTTTATGTTCTGTTCATTTGTATTGGATTGCTTGATTTCTTTTAACTATATGTTGGTACGGTGACCTTGAGTGGCTTTAAAGGTGCCTACACAAAGGTTTCCTCACCCTTGTCCAACCTTCACCCTCCGCAAGTGCACCTTGCCTTCTATTTTGGGACCCGCTTGCGATGAAAATGCAACAAAATGAAATGCGTACCAAACTGAACCAAAACCACACGCCTTGCTCAAAATGAGTCTTCTGTAGCAGAACTAAAAACATACGGAAGTGGTGAATTTGATTGATTCTCTCGTGTCAATTATGCACACGCCTGTGCTTTTACGTAATCTGACTGTGATGAAGGTCTGCTTACTACTGAGCCTACAGCTCTTGTATCGGATCTCATTGTACAAGTGTACCTAATGATATGGCCGGTTAGTGCATTACAGAGAGGATGACTTATACTCATGGGTTAAATTTACCGTTGGACACATCCGCCATCTTTAAGCCTTTTCTCTCTCCACCTGCATGATGTGACTTGCACTTTTTTCTTTGCCTTTGATGGGCAACATCTTTTAGTTGTCCTTAAGTAGCACCCATACATCTTTTTGACTGTCTTAATATGTGGACATATCATCGTTGGCCATGCGTGTCATGATAGTGAACCTAGACATTTGGGTACGTGTTACTGTCACAAACACATGAACTGCACCTCAATGAAAATGTATGGATGAACCACTTTGGGAGGGACAAGAGCACAGCAAGCTCATTGTGACATCCGTACAAACCGTCCCTCTCCATGCACGACGTCACTGCGTCGACCCCTCCCCCCGGGTAACCTCCACTCCATCTAACAGTCACCATCGCCGTAGAGCAGGTCTGCGTGGTGAAGATGAGCAATCCTGGTGAAATGAATGTTCCTCCTTCGGCGTTCAGGGTGAAGGAACTTACTGTGGACCACAACCAGGTGACAGAGGGAGGCCGTGCCAACATCCACGCCGTCACCCAGCTGGAGTTTTTAGAGGAAGAATGGCAAAACAGTTCGCCACAGAGAGATGACCTCAAACTGCTCTGTGAGCAGAATGTAAGTGGTCTGTGGCTTTTTGAACTTTTCATAGTTCTCATATTGGATCTCATTGATAAATGTTGCGATGGGTCAAGGTACAAAACATTAAAAACATTCATGTTATGGTGATAATAAGCCACAGTTACATAATGACTCAAAGAACAGCATATATTTGACGACTATCATACTAGACCAATCAAATCTTGCCTTTACAAAAACAACAGCCGAGCGCAGACCTGTGCCAAAAGCCAAACTTAAAAAAAAGAATGAATAAGCTCTGTTAATTTAACTCGAGCAAGTAGCATAGCATAATATATTGTTACTTTATGCTATATTGTGTGTGTCAAGTCTAGTAGCTTTTCTGTAGCACTAGTTTGTGTGACGCTAGTCTGGGTTTGTCATTGCCATGTCTACCAGGAAGAGGAAGTGTCTCCTCAGCTCTTTTCCTTCCACGAGGCTGTCTCTCAGTTGGTGGAAATGGAGGAGCGGGTCCTAGAAGACCACCGGGCTGTTTTCCAGGTCAGACCACACAAGAAATCCAAATATTCTGGCTCCTTCCAATGCATTTAAATCGCTTCATTGCATGAGTCATGATTGTCCTCCACTGCGAGTGAAACTACTGTTCCTATTTCCAGGAGTCCATCAGGTGGCTGGAGGACGAGAAGGAGCTCTTGAAGATGACAGAAGAGGAAGTAGACTACGACGTGGAATCTTATGCCACTCAGCTGGAGAAGATCCTGGACCAGAAGATAGACATCCTCACTGAGCTCCGAGGTGTGACCGAGGCAGACTTACATCGAAAGTGGATTCCATCAAATCCCTCAACGCTGATCTGTTCTCCTGCTTTGTTTTGTGCAGATAACGTGAAGTCTTTCCGCTGTGCTCTCCAAGAGGAGGAGAAGGCCAGCAAGCAGATCAACCCCAAGAGGCCACGTGCTCTTTAGACAATATGAGGAGGTTGGAAGAGAACCACTAGACAAAAGTTCGTTTGCCTGTGAAAGCACAAATAAAAGGACTGACCATCCCAACAGACTCAAACAATCGCAACGGTTCTGACTCTTCATAGAAACCTGAGACTGTGTTGCTTTGGTCTTGTTAGGAAATTTAGAAAGAAAACCTGGGAAATAAGTTTTTGTTTTTCTTCATGGAGAATGTTTAGCATTCTTCTTAAATTATTTTCTTGAATACTTGTTTGTACTTTTGAACTGATTTGTTTTTTTTGGGGGGGGGGGGGTTTGCCACACAAAACCCAGTGTTTGGTTTCCGGTTGCCCTGGCTAACATGTAGTCTGCTTGTGCACTGATGTTATGGCATCCTCATGCTTTTTGGCACTATATAGTCATGTCTGATATGCAGTCTGTGTCTTCCCTCCCACATTTTACCTGTGCGGAAGAAGCAGCGGAGCGAAATATTGTTAGCCTAATAGCACAAGTCACCATTCAAATTAAGATTGACTTGAATTTTTTTTTCTTTGTAGATTTCCAGATCATGAAGGTTGAATTTGTTTTTGGTTTTTTTTCCCATGTTTTCCGAAAACATCCAAAAGTGACTCAGGCAATTGTGCTAACGATGTTTCTTGTGTCCCTGAAAAAGACGTTTATGTGTAGTACGCTTCTATTTGTGCCATTTCATGCTATGCGGCAATAGTTTCTAAACTTGATGTTCAACATTTTCCACCCATTACACTTTTGTTATAAAAACAACTGGGGAACACCTAACAATAAATGTATATTGAAGAACACTATTACATTGTAGTGTTTGTAGCAAGGGGCAAAGGTTAAAATCTCATTTAAAAAAACAGCCTTTTAGGGCACGGAACCATATTTTGTTTAGTAGAATTATATTGAAAAGTATATGAAATGCTAAGTATTGTAAAAATAATTCTGACATGAAATATTGAAAAAGTCATTTTGTGACTGACTTTGCACAATGCTACTCGCAATTCCTACAAGGAACATCGGCATGCAGTATTGCTGCAAGTTCATTTTGGCTAAGCAGTAGCACCTCTTAATCATTCAAGTCTGATTCTTCCTCCTCCTAGTAACTCGAGATTGAAATCGATACGAATTTAGCGTTTCTCATTAGTGCGGTACTTTTTTTTTTTTTTTTAACTCTTTAAAAATCTTCACAGCATATTATGTTGATCATATCCAGTATGCACTCATGATCCGTAACATACACCAAAAAGATGTATGCAGTTTTTGAGTACCTTACGAGATATCGGAGTGCCTTACTAAATTGTCCAGTACAGCTCTTATTGGTCCGGAGAAAATGAAATGTTTATGAGCAACTGATACAACTTTTAAAATTGATACTGAGAACAGTCAAAAGCAGAGCCTTTTTCATTAATCCTGGCAGTTTATCAACTCTCTTAATCCAGGTTTTTTTCCCCCGGTGGGTAAATTTCCCAATATATGGATTGATCTGTAAAAATATATATATATGGTTTTGCAAAATACCTTTTGCATTATAGAAAGCTGACGTTTTAGAAGAAGAAAAAAGTGAGCATTGTGTTGTAAGCGGAATCAATAAACAGGATTGTCAGGCAAGCAAAACAATTGCTAGGAATCATATTATTGGGAACCAGTGCTCAAAAAAAGGTTTTTAAATTCCCATCCCTCCTTGTAACCCAAGTTTAAATCCTGACTCAGATGTTTGTCAAGGGGCAATGATTTTATTACAGGATTGATGCATTCTCAAGATTTTGATGAGGTTAAAGGATAATCTTGAAATACAAACCCATATATGCTCAGTATAACACTAAATAGTACACTGAAGAAGCTCAATATGAGTTCATGACGTGTGTGTGTGTATGTATATATATATATATACCATATATATTTTACAATTAGATAAAAATTACTCATAGGGCTCCAGACGGAAGAAATTCTGTAGTCTTTGAGCTGCTGAACAGCATGCACTGGTGTGTCTCCTCACCTCCGCACCTTTTAAGAAAAGTGGATCCCGGCCGAGTTAAACGCATGAAGCAATCTGAGGAATAAAAGCAATGGATTAGAAATACATTCATCAAGTGAACACAATGTACTTTTTTGACCAATGATTCTGAAATAAGAATATAGAGTTCTCTATTTTTTGGAGGTATTGGAAAATAATTCCTGCAAGTCATTCTGACTTGTAACAAAATAGCAAAACAATTATAAAGACGTCTGTGAATATTCTCATTCATCCAGGTCATTTCATTCTCAGGGCATTGAATCAATCGCAATTGGAATGTTCTGTTTATCTTAGAAGACGTTTTGTTTCGCCTCTCATCCGAGCAGGCTTCATCAGTTCATGCAACAAGGCTTAGGACACACAAGCCAGTGTTTGTGTGGAAAACTCAGAAGCATGCCCCACACCACGTATGGAATCAATTCTTTTGGAATGCAAAAAAGGGCGGGAGCTGTTAAGCCACCTGGCTGAGAGGCCATTGTCAGTCCATCAGAGTTGTCTAGTGGAAACTTCCTGGTTGTGGAGTTACCTATTGTTCAAGGAGACAGAATTATTGAGTTTCTTTGGAATAGACGGAAGGATGGCATTGGAAATTGGAAATAGGTGATCCCCCTCTGTTAAGTGATGGTTTTTCCACACAAACACTGGCTAGTGCCCAAGGTAAGCCTTGTTGCATGAACTGATGAAGCCTGCTCGGATAAGAGCCAAAACGTCTTCGAAGACTAACAGAACAGTGCAGGTGCTAGCGATATAATTTCTCAGGACATTGCAAAGACAGTAGACCAGGTTTGCAGGAATGGCATTCAACAGATGGGGGGGGGGGGGGGGGGGAGTATCCAACTTACACCATAAAGTCATCAATGTCCATAGACCTGGCCCTCTTTTGACTGAATTTTGCTCCCTGTAAGACGCTCTCTATTTTCTTGGTGATGCTGAAGTCTGCTGGCACTTCCTGTAAGGATGAAGATGTTATTGTTCCAACTTGTGTGTCACAGACAATTGCTGTAATCATTTTCATGGTACACTCACCACATTGTGTACCGAGCAGTGGATTCTGTAGTTCTTCTCCAGGAGCTGCTCGACTGCGGTCGACCTGGACATCCAAGAAACCAATGTGAATCTTCTGATCTACCAAACAGTTGAGCATTGTGAACAATTCACACTGTTGTTCTTGCTCCCATTTATCATGAATGGGGCTCAAACTATCATTTCATACAATTAAAAGTGTATTCGGAAACGCTACTTTTAGTAGTCAGGGACACTGCAACAATCACCCACTATTTACATTCACAGATCACATCACCATCCTGCCTATGCATCCCACGATCAGGGTTTACAATTCCAAAATACTCACTTGAACGCAGCGTTGAGGGTTTTATTCTTTCTTACAAAGGCTATTCTGACCAGGCCGTCCCACTCCTGAACCGAACAGATACATCCAATGTTAAAATGTCTACCCATTCCTAAAAATAAAATCAAAAATATATAAATAAATAATCACACCTGAAAGTTAATTGGAGGAGGAGGATTTTTTGGCTCTATCCTCACGACACTGGACTCCACTTTGGGAGGAGGACGGAAATTATTCTTCCCTACCTGATAAAAAAGAAAATCAACAACAACACTTTCTTCTCGGTAAAACGTCATGATAAATAGAAGAACACGTACTTTCATCAGATGGTCCACGCGAGCCAGAAGCTGAGTGTTGATGGACAGCCTGCAGTAGAGTTTGTCTCCAGGTGGGGCCACCAGGCGCATGGCAAACTCTCTCTGGAACATTAACACGGCACACCTGAACAAGACAAATTACTGAGTGTGATTTGAAAAGACGGGAAAGTGAGTATTTATACCTGAAGAAAGGTCGGTGAAGCAGCAGTTTGAAGACAAATGGCGATGAAATCTGCAGAATTAAAAGTGACACAAGAAAACATGTTCAGTAGTATTAGCATGTCAATTGTTGACAATGTGAAGAAAATACACGTTTACCTGGTACGGTAAATTGGCCACACACACGTCAAAGAACGGCAGTTCTGTTTTTAAAACATCCCCAACTAATATCTGAAGTTTGGTCTGCATGGGTCTGTTGGAAGCCATGACAAGCTTATTGCACCACACATGCACTTTTAAGTGTTCAAAGCTAGCTAATCAATGATGCCTCTCACGTGCATTGTACTCTTTTCTGCAGTTCAGCCACCAATCTGCAGTCCAACTCACACGCCACCACCTGCAACACACGAACAAGGCCAATATAGTATTTAGTTTTGATTATTTTTATTTTATTTTTTTTTAAATCAAATTGAAGCAGTAAATTACAGAATGTTATTTTCTATTTGTGTGTTGTGATACTTTGCATACAATAGGCAGGTAAAAATAAATCACATTACTTGAAGTTTTATGCTAAAAAGACTCTCTTACCTTCTTAGCTTTTTCGAGCAGTTTAACTGTCATGTTACCAGTTCCTGGACCCACCTCCAAAACCACATCTGTTGGCCTTAGTGCAGCCTGAAAATGAAGTCACACATTGCGATCAAACAACCTCATCAGGATCCCAACGCGCTGATGCAGTCAGGCTACCTTCTCAATGATGCTATTAACAACGAGAGGATTCTTCAAGATGTGCTGGCCCATTCCTGTGTTGAACATTATGCCTGAAACAAAAGAGATGAGCCACTATTGTTTATTATTTGTGCTTTAGATTACAGTGATTCTCAACTGGTGGGTCAGTGTCAAAAAAAGTGGGTGACGGAAAGGTACTCAAAATGTAAAGAGGGTTCTCAGTTCATGCAGGTGCCCACATATGACGTTGTCAGGTTATGAATGGCACACGACCTAGTTTTGTACAACAGCGTAAGAATGTCATCACACAGCACAAGATGGCATGCTCAGTGACTACTGCATTTACTGTTTATAATTGAATTGCTGAATTGAGCAAGATGTCTTTTTCATACAAATATTTACTGTAGTCACTGATGGTGTAGGCAGCATGGGTTCAGTTCCCACTCAGTGACGGTGTGAATGTGAGTGCGAATGGTTGTCCGTGTCTATATGTGCCCTGCGACTGACTGGCGACCAGTTCAGGGTGGGATCAGCTGGGATAGGCTCCAGCGTCCCGCGACCCTAACCAGGATAAGCGGTGTTGAAAAATGGATGGATGGATGGATATTTACTGGACTGCATTTAAACACCATCTCACACAATTCGTTTTCATTCTTCATTTTGAACTATTGACGTTGCACTTTCCTAAAAAGAAAAGCTCAGTGCCAATGTTGTGGTCATATTTAGTGCAATTGTAATATTCTGTTTTACTTTATTTTTGTACATTTAGTAGTCATGTTATTTCTGTGTATCAATAAGGTGTTCTGAAAACCAGTATGTGAGCAAGTGTAGTTATTAAACCGATGTTTCCAAATATTACAGTTGAGCATAAAACAATACATATTCTTTATCGTTAAGTTCGATACAAGTGGGTACCGTGTGACATCAGAAGGGGAAAAAAACCTGTTTCAGACATGTTTTAATGACGAATTTCACGTTAATAACGAAAGTGGCATTATGTACTGTAGAAACCACACTAATCAACGTCAATGTAAACAGCGGAGATTTGCCCCCATATGACGGTTTCCTAAAATGGTTTACTTTATCACGAGCCTACGTTAATGTTTTGTTTTATTATTATTATTTGTTCATCTGTTTCATTTATAAAGTACTTCAAAGCAATGCCATTAGTAACTCGTATACCCACGACGCAAACATGCTAAAGCTAACTTTTCACATGTACCTTGGTTTTTAACTTCCTGATGCTGCCTGCTTTTCTTCTCCGCTTTAACTTTCGGCATCTTGCTGACGCTTGTGGACGCAAATGCTACAGAAACGCCAAAAAAAAATCAGAGGAAATATCTTCTGGTGGATTTGTAAACACGTGTGATGAGCCCACGCTCTTCTTCGCTGGCAAGTAATCCGATTGTTTAAAACACGCGTCGCCCCCATGGTGGCCATATTCGGTATGACAACAATAACGACTTTATAACA
The DNA here is from genome assembly GCF_024500385.1 of Phyllopteryx taeniolatus. NCBI lineage: Eukaryota > Metazoa > Chordata > Actinopteri > Syngnathiformes > Syngnathidae > Phyllopteryx > Phyllopteryx taeniolatus. The sequence goes on from NC_084504.1 coordinate 27,167,041, forward strand.
AGTCTTTTAGATATAGTTTATTTAATATTTAAAAAACACACACACATACATACACGTATACACAATGGACAAGTGGATTACTTTAGTCGGGGATAGGAAATTCCTCCAGAGTCAGGGCTATGTCTCGCAGTTGTGGATCCTCCATCCAGTTTACTTTATACGCTAACAGAATTCCCTGCACATGAGAGAATACATTACTTATTTCACTGTAGACAAAGGTAAAATCATTTCCTAACAAATTTGTACTGCAGTGTATTTTTATTTTTTTACCCTGAATACATTCTGTGCTATGATGACCATCTTTTTGAATTCTTCCAGGTTTGTGCGGCCCTTCTGCAAGACAGCTTCGTACTTCTCTGAATCCGGGTGCGCTTTCTTCACCTTCAAGTTATCGATCTCTTTCATTTTCTCATGCGTGCGATGCTTCAGCTCTAACCACAATACAAATATTTTGTCAAACATGTTTTGGGAAGAAAAATGTTTCCCGTAAACCATATTAACTTACCAAGCCTGTTTTTCTGGAGTACTGTGATTTCATCTTGGAGAGCCCTTGATTCCTTGAATACAAAGAGAGGAAAATGAGGACAAAAAACGTATCATCGCCATAACAAGACCCAGGGTCTACGTTAAGGAAAACTTCCCGCGCAAAAACCTTCTCATTCTACTTTACAGGGAGAAAAAAATGTAAACGCACTGAAAGTTGCTTACCTGCTGAAGTGTTTTTATGTGCGAGCAAAGCACCATGCAGCGGTCACTGATGGCTTTCAGCTCACTGAAAACAACACAACAGTGTATCAAGCTAACAACGTCATCCTTTCCCCCCCCCCCCCCCCCCCCCCCGGCTCCATAAAATAAGTCTCTTAATTGTTTCTGTTAACTTACGCAGCCTCTGAATCATTTTGTTTCAGCTTTTCTCCAATGGCGTGCCACATCTGCATTCTAAAACGCATATCAAGTCAGAGTTGTGTTCAGGCGTATACTTTTATGCATTCAGTTGGTTAGGTACAGCTGCGCAGTCTGATGAGATCCATTGCAACGTACTTGCTTTTGATTGACACCGTCTAGTAGCTTTTCTAGATGAATATAAATCAGTGGTTCTTCGATTTTCACACGCAAGGACCAACATTAAAATACAGGAGCGCAGAAGGCCCAAGCGTTCATTCAAAACGAGACAGAGGTTTTAGTCCTGAAAAGCAGATTTAATACAACTTTACTTAAATAATTAAATTAAAAAGTGAAATCAAATGGAACTTTACTAAGGCAGGGACTCTTCCGCGTACCACTAGTGCTGGCCTGGCCAACCCGCGGCTCGCGAGCCTCATGCGGCTCTTTAACTAGTTTCATGCGGCTCTTCAGGAGCTGTCACATGACATGCGTCAAAAATGCTTGGCTGGCGCTGTCATTCACTCCCCCTACAGCTAGATGGCACACTGACCATGTAAGCCTGTTTGAGTGACGTCAAACGAGCGACGAGAGAATCTTTGGTGTGACATCATTTGTGTTGGAAACAATTTCCGTCAAGTTACCTCTTGAAATGGCAGGGAAAAAAAGCACAGCCAAACGAAAATATGAAGAAGAACACAGGACGTTTTTGCCAGAGTGGGAAAGTTTATATTTTTTTGTTAAACGTAATGGCAAGCCGATCTGCCTTATATGTCACGCAGCATTAGCGCATTTCAAAGCTTCAAAACTTCAGCGTCACTTCAGCTCACTCCACCCTAACATCGAACAGGAATTTCCAAAAGGGACTGAACTTCGCAAGAACAAGTTGGTCTCTTTGAAAAGCAAGGCAGAAAAGCAGGTGCAGTTTTTCAAAAAATTATTAAAAAGATGTTATTGAAAATTATTCTATTATTGTTTGTGGACTTGCTTGAACTGAGAGTTTGTGTGTGTGAGATGTTAACTGTTGAAAATTACTGATATTATCATGTTGGTGTGGTTATTTTCATTAGATCTGGCTGAGCAGAGGTCTGTGTATGCGTGCATACATGATTAAAAGATGATGTTCATGTGTACCCATGTGTATGATGTGGCTCTTTGCAGTAACACAGAAAGAAAAGTGGCTCTTAGTCTCTGACTAGTTGGCCACCCCTGCACTAGTGGTACCCAGGTTAAAAACATTACGTTTTTTATGTGCTTAGTGCAGTGTCATGTCTATTATCTTAGCTGTATGTTCTATTAATCACCTTAGTGATTTTGCCATTTTATTAACGTAAAGTCAAGCCACCTAGCACCATGTCAGATACAGCAATAACAAACACATTGTTAACTGAATATCGCTGTGACAACGAAGTGCTAAAAAGTGGTTTACCTGTGCAAAGCCAGTGTTCGGTTAAAATGAAATGCCTTGATTCTTTCCAGCTCCCTGACATTGTCTGCCCTGTAAAGACAAACATCTTAAGAAGCATCTGCAATTTGACGGTAGGACGACAGGATGACAAATCAAGCACTCACAAGCCTTGCTCTGCTTCAGCCAGGGAGCATGGCCTCGGATTTGTGCCTGCAAGTGAAGATCTGATATTCGCGTTTGTTCTCAGGACAGGAATTTGTCATAAAGGTCTGAAAATGAGACGTGTACCTCTATTGCGTTGCACTTCCATCTCAAAGCACTGGTTAAAGAGCTGCTCTTGTATTCTGAAAGAGACGACAATAACTTACACAAATATGACACAGGATACTTGTTACGATCAAGATAGAAGCGCACTTCAGCATGTCCGGCGTGGTGTCTGATTGGCCGTTGGAGCCATCGCTTAGGGGCACGTCGTCCTCTTGGTTGAGGTTCCCCGTGTCGTCGCATGGCTCCATTACACAACAGCTTGGCAGAAACAAATACAAATCATTTTATTTACTGACATCCGTGACTCCGATTTTCCCATTTTGGTCTTTCTTTGATATGCGCAGGGATTTTCAAATGGTGGCTCACGGCCCAAACGTGGGCCGGGGTAGAGGGGGTCCTCGGTTATGTGGAAGACAAGAGAAGATATAGAAGACAAACTATTGGTGTTGCACTTTCCTAAGAAGATTAGATCAGTGCTGAGATATGAGCAGTAGCTTGCACGGGGCACACACAGATTTTGTGATGCGCCCCTGAAAACCAATCGTCGATGGGGCTAGGGGGTGCAGATGGAAAATTTTAATCCTTCAATTACAGCTTTCAGCATTGATATTCATTTGTCAACGGGTAGGGGCGGTTCAGCTATTTTACTATTTACATTTTTGTGCATGCCATTGACATTACTCCTCGTTTTTTTTAAATCAACATCTAATCAAGTAAGGTTGTTTAAAAATTACATTTTAAATATAGAAAATCTATATTTTGAATGGCTATTTATGAACAATGCATTTTCTTCACTGTCACACGCGTCTATAAAAGTGGATTGCGAGAAAAGTTGAGAAGCACTGGCATTGCGAATAAACGTCTAGTTTTAAATAAATACGGACAGTGTTTAGTTGAATAAAGAACAAAATTCAAGTTACCTTGGTAAACAGAGTCCGATCAAATCTTTTTGGGGGGGGGGGGGAATCTTGCTGTCCAGTGCTAATAATGCAACATCCAAAGCAAACTAACAATAGCGTTACAATACACAAAAATAATTCATTATACGTTTTATGCTACGGTCGATTTTCAATCGCTAGTCCGTAAAAGTCGATTTGCACGAAACGAACATTGGCGTACGTTAGTTACATTGAATTGACCCGCCCGGAAGTGACCTGTTAATCTGCGTCATCACCGCCAAACGATGGGTAAAACGAGCTGCTGCCATCTAGCGTCTGTAAGTAATAAACACAGTCAATCGTAACATTTCATAACTGTTTTTTACAGCGGCAATGCTTTTTTACCAGCTGTTTTTTTTTTTTTGTCTTTACAGAATCTAAATAAAATAACAATACCATATGTAATCATATCTAACACGTAAACAGCCTGAGAAACAAGAGCTTCCTCTTCCTCTTCGTCGACCAAATCAGCTCTCACCCATCACCCAATGCGGATATAAAGTATGGATGGATGGATGTAAAATGTCATTCTGCATTTTATAGATGTATGACTTTAATTTAACTATCTGAAGAACTTTGTGAGTCCTCTCTGTGAAATGAAATTCACTTCCTGATGAATGTATAACGTGGAGCATTTTGTTAAAACACTGTTGAAATATGAGCGACTATGTAACTGTTATGTTCATTCATTCATTCATTCATTCATTTTCCTCCGCTTATCCGAGGTCGGGTCGCGGGGACAGCATCCTCAGCAGGGAAGCCCAGACTTCCCTCTCCCCAGCCACTTCATCCCGCTCTGCCGGGGGGATCCCGAGGCGTTCCCAGGCCAGCTGAGAGTCGTCCCCGGGGTCTCCTCTCGGTGGGACGTGCCCGGAACACGTCACCGGGGAGGCGTCCTAATCAGATGCCCGAGCCACCTCATCTGGCTCCTCTCAATGCGGAGGAGCAGCGGCTCTACTCTGAGCCCTTCTCGGATGACCCAGCTTCTCACCCTATCTCTAAGATAGGAATCGCGCCTGGATACCCTGCGGAGGAAACATTTCGGCCGGTTGTATCCGGGATCTTGTCGGTGAGGGTAGGAACGTAGCTCGACCGGTAAAGCGAGAGCTTCGCCTTTCGGTTTAGCTCCTTCTTTACCGCAACGGACCGATACAAAGTCCACATCACTGCCGATCCGCCTGCTGATCTCCCGTTCCATTGTTCCCTCACTCCTGAACAAGACCTCAAGATACTTGAACTCCTCCACTTGGGGCAGGATGTCATTCACGATCTGGAGAGGGCACGCCACCCTTTTCCGACTGAGGACCACGGTCTCAGATTTAGAGGTGCTGATTCTCATCCCAGGCGCTTCTGTAGCCGGGGATCGGATCGCCAAGGTCCCCGCCTTCGGTCACCGCCCAGCTCACAATGCACCCGACCCCTACGGGCCCTCCCACAGGTGGTGAGCCCACAGGAAGGGGCACCCTTCACGTTACCCTTTTCGGGGTGCGGGCCACCTTCGCGCCCCACCTCCAGGCCTGGCTCCAGAGGGGGGGCCCCGGTGACCCGCATCGGGGCAAGGGAAAACGTTTTCCTCTGTTTTCAATCATTATAGGGGTATTTGAAGCCGTGCTTTGTCTGGTCCCTCACCTAGGACCTGTTCGTCAAGGGTGACGCTAGCAGGGCCGTGAAGCCCCAGACAACTTAGCTCCTAGGATCATGGGGACACACAAACCCCTCCACCACGATCAGGTGACTGCTCAAGGAGGGGGTAACTGTAATGTCCGCATGAATTATGCGTCATAATAAAATAGGCGCAATGTAGGTTTTATTATATTGCAAACGCTTACACTGAGTGATCAGTGAAATCCTTACAAATGGAGGCTGTTGTTTACCTAATGCAATGTGATAGGAAGAGTCTAAAAACGATTACATTCCACCAATACAATTATGAATTAGTAATAACACCATAACACATCAATTCAATAGCACCCCCTAAAACTAGGTGGACAAAAACAGGCACAAAAACAAAAAGACTAATGAACTACCTTGACGCATTTCCCACGTTTCCCACGGTCCGGGAAGGCACCATGATTTCGGTCTGTGGTCTGGCGGCGGTCAGCTGACGTGTCAAGGTAAACATGTTGTCAATGTTATCAACGCTAGCCTCATTCAAGGCTGCGCTCATTGCTTTGCGTCTTAAGCGCGCATGGCGGAAAGGGTGAGGAAGAGCCGCTTCTTTCAAGGCGGTTCAACGCTATGCTAATGACGAAGCTAACGGACGCCGGTGGCCTGACACCCAAGTGGATGGAAACGACACCGCACGATGCTTCGAACAGCGAATTGAGAGAGTCGGACGAGCTCGTCAGCTGTTGGTAGATGGTTCGAACGCCAGCACCGAGAGAGTCGGTGATGCCTTCACGGGCATAGCGGTGCACAGATGTCATTCACAATGGAGGATCATTTGGAGTCGGGCTGGGTTGCCGTTCGCCCGAATGCGTTCGAGGAGAAGGAGAAGCACAAATTTGTCTTCATCGTAGCCTGGAACGAAGTGGAAGGCAAATTTGCCATAACATCTCACAACAGGACGGCGCAAAGGAGAAGCTTTGGCAGCAGGGACCCTCCGTCCGAGGATGGAGACAAAACAAGGTGGCCCGGAAGTCCCGCCGGGGATCAAGTGTCCACGAGCCCCGGCTCAGGAGCCAGGGAGGCTGCCGCGAAAGGCCTTAAAGGCAAGCCCCCAGGTTCCAAACTAAGCCCTGTGAAGATTACAACGGTGGTCGACTGCGTGTCATCTCACGTCAGTTGTGACGGAGAGTCGCAGAGAGAGGAGCAGCTGCCCTCCGTGGACACGTCGGACCTGGAGGATAGTCTGAGCCGTGAGGACTGCAGCTGGGCGGGCCTCTTTTCCTCCCGGGATCTGCGGGCGCTCCATCAGCAGCTGTGTTCGGTCAACTCGGACCTAGAGCCCTGCCTCCCCGTCTTCCCGGAGGAACCGAGCGGGATGTGGACGGTGCTCTTTGGACCGGCCGAGGTCTCGGAGGCCGACATGGATGAGCTGTGTTCCGAGTTGCAGCGCTACCTCGGCCACGCGCTCGACATATGCGGCTGGAAGATCCTCTCGCAGCTTCTGTTCGCGGAAAACGAGGACCCAGACGAGTACTACGAGAGCCTGAGCGAGCTGAGACAGTGCGGATATGAAGAGGCGCTTTTCCGCGAAAGTCAACACCTGCGAGAGGTGAGAGTCGGCTTCTTTTCAATGGCTCCAAAGCGGATAACCTATTGCGATTTGTCGAGGATAGACACAGCTAATTCATCCGGTTTATTGAACAAGCGCTAACAAAAGAAACGCGCGCGTTCATGCACGAGCTGCCGTTTGCAGGCATTTAACACAAAACTTGCCAAACGTTTAGCCAGTTAACAGCCGGCCGCTAAATGCTAAACTGCCTCATTCATTTGTCATCGCTAACCGGGCCAGGCCCCCCTTTAAAGCCACACACACTCAAAGTGACATCTTTTGCAGTGTGGCATGTGAGGATGGTGACCCCAAGTGGGCAACAATGATATCTGCACCTCACGTGCACATTTTGTCTTTTAATGGTGCATAATCCATTTTGATCCAGTTACTTAATTAATCAATGTTTGGAAGTCAGGTGTAGCAGACATTGCTGTCATTATTGACTTTATTGTGGAAGAATGCAGATGTGTAATGTTAGGCCATCATATCATATTTTTCTTTTATTTCATAGTAATTAATACATGGATTAGAATCCTACTGTATTTATTTCTTACCATCAATGTTCATAAGTCTATGTGACCTGCTGTAATAATAAAGAAATAACACAAATCCAATATATTTTTGTATTTATTTTTACAGAAAAATGGTGAATCAGTGGATTAATTAGCCATGATTAGATTAGAAGCCCATATTCACTTCTCGCTGTTATTAATGCGTGCAAAAGAAGAGGATATGCTCCAGACAACTGTAACTACAACCGCAAGAAAATTCACGTGAGAAGAAAATCCATCCATCCATCCATCCATCCATGTTCGAAACCGTTTGTCCTCATTGGGGGGGTCGCAGACAACCATTCACACTCAGACTCATCAGACCAAAATCAATCGAGCTCGAGGACATTAGATTTAAAATGCACCGTTCGGCTGTGAGGCACAAACGCTAACCTTGACCGCACCGTTTAATACCCGATACGTTGCAAAATGAAACGCTCTTTCCACCTTTTGTGCACGCCCTACATTTTCCGAAACAGTATTTGTGTTGCCGTCGTATGCTTTGTACTCAACTTTTTTTTGTCGCAGTGAAACGAGGCCACGAGAACACACATCCTACACACACGCTATCGGGTTGTGGGTCGACTTATTTCAGGGCTGCGTGTCGCCTGCTCTGTCCGGCAACATAACGTGTGACTATTGATCTTATTCCCAGCAATAGCTCACGCTCAGCACAGAGTGTGTGCGCTTTATTTGGACCGCCGGTATTTACAGTTACAGCCTCCTTTTAGCCGGTGGCGTGTGTGCTTCTATTGATGGAGTATTATTTGCAATATACCATTTGTATGCTTTCATGTGAATTGACTCGCTGACTTTCCGACTTAACAGACACACTTTCGAAATGTTACAGAAGGTCTTCCCACAAGAGTGTAAGCTGATATAGCCGAAATTCAGTAGACCAACTTGCGTACGTTTCATCCCAATAACATTTGATTTGTCGTGCGTGCGCGTGCAGCTTCTGGACAGACACAAGAGCTTGGACAGCATGGTTGACTTGCTAGAACTTTATGAGGAGGAGGACCAGGCCTACGGATGCTTGCTGGAGGCCTCCACGCAACTGTACCAGTACCTGCTGCAGCCATTCCGCGACATGAGGGAGCTTGCCATGCTGCGGAGACAGCAGATCAAGGTAACACGCTTACAGCAACGTGCCAGGTAAGCGTTTCTACTTAATCAATGCGTTCAAAAGCAGAAAAGAGGCATCTCGCGTCTGATAATTGCTGAACCGGCTATTCAGTTTAGTTTGAACAAAAAAATAAGAATAACAAATTATCGTGGGGCACCATGCCAAACAAACATCATTTTCTTGAGAAAATGTTCAGTTCATGAAATGTTAATGGCGTGTTTACTTTTAGCTCATCACTTCCAAATCACATCTCTGTACAAAGATGGGATTTTTTTCAAACGCAGGAACATTAGAGCGGGCGGACTGCCTTTGAGCCACTGTTGAGAAAATTCTGCGATGTATTGGTATTTTCTAAATATGATTGATGACATCTTTAGATGGCAACCTCAACGGCGCCCATGCTGGTTGCGCGCTGACTTTCGACTCAGGTGCTTGAAGAAAGAAGACGCCATTTATCAACAAGCGATCCAAGCAGAATTGGTGGTGGTGAATGAATGAATTGTTAGTCCCATAGTTACTGGACCAACGCAACCATTATTCAAATGAATACCTCTCTGACTGTGTTTTGTAAAAGGAAACGTTTTGCTCGAGCTCTTGTAATGTATATGCTTAATGTCTTTCAAGAGTATACTTGAATGTGGAAGTGGGCGGTTAGCGGCGTTCAGTGGATCTCCAATTACCTGCAGCCTCAGAGACGCATAAATAAATGAGGGTTTGCGTGCTGCTATAGGGTTACCCTGCACATTCGGTTCACTTGAATTTTGTTTCATCACTGCCTGAAAAACCGTGGAAAAGAACAAAAACAAAATGCTCAGGTCCCACCGAGATTTGAACTCGGATCGCTGGATTCAGAGTCCAGAGTGCTGACCATTACACCATGGAACCACTGGAGCTTGTGCGGTGGTCTGGTGGTCTGGTGGTGGTCTGCAGTATTTCACGCTACCCTATGGAGCAGCAGTTTTTTTATTTTTTTTTAAAGTCAGCTCAGGCCATAATCAGGATAATTAAAAAAATGTATTATCTATGCATCTTCTATTCGACTTATCCTGTTCAGGATAACGGGACTATGTAGCGGGCACGTGGAGATACAACCTTTCACGCTCACGTTCAAACCGCCATTCAGTAGCAAGTCAAACAAATGAACGCTTATTGTGTCATTTATCATTTATTTATTTGTAACTAATCAACCAATTTAAAATGTGAAAGAAATTTCCGTCCATGGGGGAGCTTATTTGACCAATATTGCTTATTGTGTTATATACAACAGTAAATCCATTTATAAATGAATTCCAAAATAATAGAAATAAATGAATAAATATGTACATTTTAATCAGTATGTAAATAGACCAGATTCAAAAGAAATGGAGCAGGCGAGCTGTACTTTGCCCACCTTTGGCATACAGGAGAGTTCATAAATGATTTTTTACTATTTTTCAGTTTGGAAGGGCTTTGTAGATTTCAAAGCCCGTCTGGAAAACATCGTTGCTGCAAAGCTTTTGCGTTTTGACAAATGCGCTTAAAGTGCGGGAAACACGATAATGTAACATTTAGTTTGAGAGAGCCAATAATGGCTCCCAAAGTAATGTCATGGTTTAAACCTTGTTTTGATTTTTAATGCGCCGCACTAATGTGTAAACATTAGGCTGTGATAGAAAAACAAAACCAAAAAAAAAACAGCATGTACTGTGAATTAAAGGTGCCATCATTTTTTTTAAAAAATAATCTTCGACGTCCTTTTTTTGGGTTTGCAAGATAATTTGGGTTGGAAATACCCAGGATGTCCTTTTTAAAGCTACTCCCGTTGGTCTTTTCTGCCTTTTATTTCTGCATTGACATTCATTTGACAATCTGCACAGACGTCAAATTAAAACCGGGTGACGGACTCATTATGACCTATGTTATGCATGGGAAAGTGGAAACAAATGAGATTTTGATGGCGTGAAGCCTTTAATCCAAGAAAATGGAGCTGGTTTTATAGTAACATGACACATTTGCAGTACCTTTATACGACGAGTGCGTTCGCTGAGTTAAGTAGGATCAGGAAGGGATGTTATCGTGTTTACTCCATCCAGTCAATCCAATGTAAACACATTTCTTTTCAATTGACGACTGCTTCCGCTTGAGAAAAACACTGTACAGGTACTTCTCGTGCGTGCGTGCGGTGGTGGTTTATTGGTGAGTGGATAACGTAGCAAACTTGAGCCTCTCTCACCAGATCTCCGTGGAGAACGACTACCTGGGCCCCAGGCGCATTTCTGCCCTCCAGCAGGAGGACTCTGATTGGCAGAGGAAAGCTCAAGAAGCTGTCCTTATTATCCAAGAGTTCACCGTCAAATATTTTGAGACAACGGCTAGAGCTCAGAAAGGTAAGGTAACACATGACCGCTCAAGTCGTTGAAGTCGTGGAACAACTCTGAATAACACAAATGCGCTTGGCCTTTGGGTGTTTTCAAGCGCCAATGTGTATTAGTGAGGCAGTGCAGACAGCGGCTCTGTTTCGACAGGGACAGGTGGAAACAAGGGCGCCCAATTGATCCGAAAGCACATTGTTCAGGGTTAGCTTCACAATGTCACCCTCGCCCTCGGATTGGTCAATTTGGAGGTTGGAATTATCTGGTGTGGTCGAGCAAATGTTTCGACATGAGTGGTGATGTGCATTCTCTGTGCAGTTCACCAAGTGCAGTAACCTCCCCCGAGATGACCACTAGATGCCTCACTGTCCTCCTTAGCCTACCTTTAATGAACACATTTGGTGTCCTCTTGTAGCTGGTAACTCAAGCAGTTTGACCATGTGTTTGCGTTTGTGCGTTTGCAGGAGTTTATGAGCGTATGAAGGCGGACCAGCGCAAGTTCGGTAAGGCCTCGTGGACAGCGGCGGTGGAGCGTATGGAGAGAATCCGCTACTCTGTCGCCAAGGAAACCCTGCAGCTGCAAAGAGCCCGGGAGATCAGCCTGGAGCAGAGGAAATGCACGCTTCGAGAAGAGGTACGCAAGGGAGCAAAGTGCTTCAGAACACTTCGCCACGCATAAACGCAAGCGCTTCCCCTCAGATGCAGAGCCTGTGTAGCAGCGAGGACGCGGTGACCCGACTGGACCACATGGAATCCCAGTACTACGAGGTGCAGCTCCAACTGTACGACATCCAGGCCGAGATTCTTCAGTGCGAGGAACTGCTTCTCACCGCCCAGCTCGACAGCATTCGGAGACAGATGACAGGTATGGCTTCATTCCAACAGGTGTGACTACTTTCGGGCAACACATGCCACCTTCTCGGCGACGTCTCGTATTCAGTATATTCAGATTTGGTTTCACTGTCAGAGAAATGTTCAATGAGAAATATGTTCCTGTTGAGTTTCGCAACGGGAGCGGCAAAGAGCTCTCAGTATGAGGCGGTGCAGTCCTTCAACACATTATATTATTACATCATCAAAACTGAACATGTTTATCAACAACTTCTATGTTTATTATTTCAATACGCAAGCGAGGTCCCACCGAGATTTGAACTCGGATCGCTGGATTCAGAGTCCAGAGTGCTGACCATTACACCATGGAACCACCCGTTGAGAAGGTTGAGTGTACGACGTGGTGTTCGCAGAGCACCGGAATGAGGTGGTGTACTACGACACTTTTGAGAGCGCTGACGAAATAACAGAGGAGGACACGGCGGAGAAGGAAGAAGTGCATCGACTTCAGGTCAGCGCGCGACGACTGGAAGCGCGACGGGGGCGCATCACGGCCAAGCGTTCCTATCTGAGGAGCAAGAGGGTGCGTGCGTACGCTTGTGTCGCACATACTAAGTGCAACATGTATTCTATCTTGTTTGAAAAAATGATTACGGGCGAAGACGGCATATCTGCGCCAGGCTAATTTAACAAGCCCACATGGATTCAGAATCAGAATCAGAATCAGAATCATCTTTATTCAGGTGACTGAGTAACTCCAAATGTCCTGAACCATTTCGCGGAGCGGGCAGTTCGAAAGCTTTTAATCAGGTCCATCAATGCATGTTTGGATATTCTTTGCGTGAAGAACCTCAATTATGAGGGAAATCCTGACGATGCCAAATCAGCGTTCCTTTTGTTGTTCTGCAGGAGATCTGTGTATCGAACCACGTTAAGAAACAACAAAAGCGTCAAAGCACCCAGAAAGACTCCTTACAGGTAGATGTTTCTTTACTTTCTAGCCACCTTGGTTGTGAACATGCAGCGTATCTCTATGTGTATCTTTGTCCCACGGAATTTTATAGACAAAATACGAAGAAGAAGAAGAAGAAGAAGAAGATGATGAAAGAAAGAATAGCAGAGTTCGTCAAGAGAGGCAGAGGACTCTGGATCGACTTCGCACTTTCAAGCAGGTACATTAAATGCCGGCCTACGAGCTGGAATTCTCCCGCTGATTTTCATGTGTGTGCGTGCGTGTCCAGCGCTACCCGGGTCAGGTGATTTTCAAGTCCGCTCGATTGCGTGCGGCCCACGGCAGAAGGAGAGAGCGCGGCAGGATGACGCCGACGGACGGTGAGGGTGAAAGGGAGGAGCGTTCCGAGCCCGCCGGCGCACGGGACCCGGGCCGGCAGCCGCTGTTTCTCAGCATCAGCGTGCAGACGGACCCCGGCTCCGTCGCGGTCCTGGCAGCGCAGTCGCTTCCTCCTTTGCCCGTGCCCAGTCCCGCGGACTCCTTCTGCTCCCCTTGCGCCCTGTCCTCGCTGCTGGCGTCCCCGGCCTCGCCTCCGCCCCCGCCCCCGCCCCCGCCCCCTCCTCTGCCTCTCCCGCCAATACGAGAACAGGTGTCCCCCTCCGACGGCCCGGGCAGACAGGCGCTGAGCGCCGAGGAGCGGAGTGCGTCAGAGGAGCTCTCTCAGTCCCCTCTTGGCCCCTTCCATCCTCGATTCTTCGACAGCAGCCAGCTGGTGAGCGCCCGCAAAAAGCTGAGGAAGACTCCGGGCTTTGAGGCCCACAGCGGACGAGGTACTGCGACCATATTGACTTGGCTGTAATCTGATTGGACAAAACATATCTAACATCCACATGCAAGTACTAGAAGCAGTGCAGCCAAGAGAAACACTACAAAAGGAAGAGAATAGATTGTTGGTAATAAAGAAATGCAATTTCAGGGAACACAGAATTCAGGTTGTAAATGTAGAATAATGTTTAGGCCAGCAGAGACTGCGTGGCTGTCCCTGACTGTAATATAATAAATATTCCGATAGATTTTTGAGTCATCATGGAGCGAAGCAACTGAGGCAAAAGGGAATGGACTACTTGAACGCAGGCGATAGAAACACTGTCGATTCAGTTCAACTCCAGCAGGCAGGAATTCTCTGCTCAATGCAACGCTGGAATCAAAACTGGAGTAGAGAGCTTTCAGAGTCATTCTTCCATCCAAATGACTCCGATTATTATTACTTGTACCAATAGAAAAAATGGAGCCTATCATTTCCTGTCTTCTCCTAAACAGGGAGCTCCCCCATGGACGAAGTACTGGCCTCCCTGAAGAGAGGCAGTTTCCACCTGAAGAAGGTCGACCCGCGGGCCATCCCTCCCGCTGCTCACAGTGACGACGACCCCAACAGCATCTTAGCGCAGATCCGCAAGGGGGTCAAACTGAGGGAAGTCCCCCCTCAAGAAAGGAAAGGCCAGGAGGACGTCGCTGCTCCCAGAGACCCTCTGACCCAAAGCATCTATGAGGCACTTCGGCGAATAAAAGAGGCCTCGCCAGAGTCGGACTCTGATGACGACGGGCCGGGTGGGCCCGACTGGGAAAGCTAGGGTTCGTAACTCAGACCAGACCAAAATGGAACCAATAAGACCGCACGATAGCGAATAGGAACCTGCTAGTGTCCCTCGAGGTACATTCCACAGCACTGTACCCTATTGGGATAATTACAGTGTTTAACTCGGTTTGCAAGCATGTTCCCAATAGCACCACCCTTGAAGCTACTACCTGGTGACACTGTACCTTTCAAGGTCCAAGCCTGTACTCGTACTACACTACACCACGCTACGCTCTTACTACACACACACACACACACACACACACGTAGCAACAACACAAAGGGGGATGGGGCACACTAAACATCACCAAATATAGGTCATCCTGATCATTTTTTATTCTGATTCACCGCATTGTTCGTAATTATTGTACTGTGACAACGTAACGATGCCATATTTATTTGTAGTTATTCAACTGTTGTGTAGCCGATATCAACATGCCCAGTTTGTTTGTTTTCCGACCCTTTGCACTGAGCCTTCAATATGGAATGGAAAACCTCAAGCAGAAATCCGTCTTGACACTGGAACAAATACGTTTATGGGCACGGTTTGTAAATTGGGCTCATATGGATTATAAGAATACAAATCCCTCTGAGATTTAAACGGAAATCACGAGGCCAAGCGTTACCATCTTTAATATGAAGCCGGTGCCGCGCGGGGGTGTACGTCAACATGTACGTCATGTCGCGCGGACAATATAGTGAAGGCACACTGCTCGTCTCATACGACATTGCACATAAGCAGTAAATCCTTCAGTATGTTACACTTGATTGCCCCCCTCCCCCCTCCCCCCCTCCTGTCCTCTTCTGGCTTCACCACCCCCATGTTCCTCATCCAGCTAGGATGACCATCTGCTGAACTGCAGCATGCTATGCGATAGAGCTGCGGGAGATGTCGCGCCTCAATCCGTGGGTTATTGCCACAGCGTGTTCGCAACGAGCGCCGGGAGATGCCCGAGCTTTGTGCGGACTGTGGGAGGCTCTGCATCACCGGCGACTGCTACTCCACCTTCTCCACACGCACACTCGAGTAGGCAGTCACGCTCAGTTGGAAGTCAGTCACTCACACGCTAGGTTTGTAGCCAACGTGCGCTTGCTGACCGCATTCTGTAACAATTTTACAGTTCCAGTATCGCGTATGGTACAATGGATTGTGACACTTTGCTAGTTCATCTACGGGATGTGAAAATAGGAGATCCCTTTTCAGTTGTAACAGCTTTCAAGTCTGGGATATATATATATTTTTTTTTTTTGCACATTCATCAGTGGTCCATAAGCTTTATCCCGCCTAAATAATAATGTCTCAATACTTATGTAATGTATATGAACTGGTTTCAGCGCTTATATTCAGCACTTGAATATGTTGAATTTATGCATACAGTCATTTGAGTGTGTTTCAAAGCCCTGACTGTGGAACAGTTAATATCGAATTCATTTTTTTTTTAAATGTGGCTACTAACATTGTGAAGAAAGTGGCTAACCCATGCGCTCTCTGACTCGTTCATCATGAGAGCTTGTTGCTTATTGCCCATGATGTGCTTTTCACATTCATTCTAAAGTCGTTTAAAGTCCTAACAGAAGTTTATTAATCGGAAAACAGCTTTTCTGTTAGTGTCAGCACAATATCTAATGCACGAGGTCAAACTGCCTCCCGACTCTTAACCCTCAAGTACAAGCACATTCCGTAGCTTCACATCACATGAAACTGACTCGGAATTCTTTTGCCATTAAATAGCAACCACCCGGTGCAGTTCATTTTGTCAAGTGCTTATTGTGATCCACATCACATTCACTCTTTCTACACTTTATCGACAAGAACCTTATTGTAACGTCAGCTAACTGTATTTGCTTTGCATGTCATCGCCCTCGTGTTCGTCCTTCCTCTTCCTCAGCATTTAAAATGTTTTATGTCAACTCACGCAGGCTGGCTATACGGTGCCCCGTTTGAAATGTGCTATACCGCTATGAAGACAAGCACTCAAACATGAATCATCACCTCACACAGCCACATTTAAATGCTTCGCCGCAATTGCCCCAAATACTCTTCATCTGCTGTTAAACTTCAAAAGCATTTTGTTTGTGCGATGGTTTGTTTTTCCAACCTTGCCCCTGCATTTCAATAAAACCTCGCAATGCAAATATGGTGAGAATGCCTGTTTTATCGAATCCTTCTTCCTCATGTTTTGAAGTACAAATCATTGCATATGCCAGTCCACGCAGAGAAATGTTTCGGTGTGTTGAAAACTTTCACCATTTTCATGAAATCTTCAAACAGGTCTTACAAGCATCAGTATCCTGAGGTACTTCTTTAATATCATGAGTTCAAAATTACTTTAAATAGTCAAAAATATTGCCAGTCTTCTCATACCTCTAAATACAATAATGTTACCTACATTAAATACCATACATTACAAAACAATAAAACGAAAAAGCTTAATTCCGCTGCTGTACAAAGGCATTCGTCAGCATTTAAGCACGTTATCTTAAGGTGTGCCACCTCAAAATCCAACATTTGGGTAACGTGTTCCGGTACATGGGCCTTATTCCAGTGTATTAACGTGTGCAACTAACTATTGAAGTAGATCATTATCACGTGAAAGTCAAATCTCGATACATTACGTGGTTCAAATGTGTGGTTACACAGTGGAAACAAGGTGCTCCATTAATAATGTGAATTAGGACCGTAGAAGTTGCAGCATCTGGTGTGAAGTTTAAAAACAATTTGGGGACCTTGAAAGTCACAAAGGCGAAGATTTCCAGAAGAAGCCGTCGATTCAGAATAATCAACCTGGTATATGTAAGAGTATTGCGCTGTTATGCATTTTCAGTGTAGATATAGACAAGAGGTTGCCGCCCTTTGCTTACAAAGTCCACTCTACAATAACACCTTTTCCGTGGGTTAATACACAACAAGAAGTCACTGCAGGGTGTTACTGCATTTGCCTTCCTTTCATTTACATGAGTACAAAGTTGTCGTATATGGTTCTCTATTTATATCATTGTTATAGCCAGTGTAAAAAAAAAAAAGGAATCAAGTTCTGTGTTCACCGATAGAAGTGAAAAGCCGTTGCCAGTTTCACTGAGGGTGGAAAGTCACTTCACACACGATTAGTAGATAGAACGCTCCGGAAGCCCTTCGTGATGCACCACTTGGACCAGCGGGGCTGCCGCACAGGTCGGAGGTCAACAGCAGTGCACTTCCTGTTGGTCGGGGGCAGAGTGGGTGGATCAGCCGCGTTGATGTGTGTGCAGTCCAATTGAAGAAAAAGTACCTGATAGAATGACACAGAGGTGCTGTACAGAGCCTGTCTGGTATTGCTCAGTGCGTGTGCGTGTGCGTGTGCGTGTGTGCGTGTCGACCATCGGTGTCCCCAAAACACGATCGCTCTCTCACAGCACAAGCACACACATTTTATGTACAAAGATTCGGTCAGTCCGCTGGCGTGTGCTCGGAAGGCACGCTTTCGAGCAGAAAGTCAGAAGCGCCCCACACACACACACACACATGCACGCGCGCGCACCCACACCCACACGCCACACTGAGTTTGGCAGGAAGACAGCTCCGTTGCCTGCGATGATGGAAGCAGTCCGTATGCGAGTCGCTCTCAGGCCCGACCCCTGAGAGTGACTTGGGAAATTTCCGCGCGGCATCATTAACACCCATGGAAGCTTTACGTCTTCTATCGAGCAGTGGCCATTTTACAGGAAGGGCAAGCGGGGCGGCGCCTCGCCAGATACAGCAGATGGCACTGTGGGGAAAAAAGCTCCTTACTTGTCTTACAGCGCAGTGATTCGATCGTAGAATTGTTGTCTACAGGGCTACCTTGACTCACGGAACAAATGAAAACCGTAAACCGCAGCAAATATATTTTCAAGACTAACTCCGGAAGTTCTGCGTTGCTGCCGCTTCTCCTGGTCCTTTTTCCGCCGCGTGGCGCATTGGCGGCATTCCGCAAGTTTGCCGGGTCGCGTGATCGTTCGTTGTTTCACTGGGCTCTAAATTTGTGAATTCTGCTCGGCAACGCAACCGCAGAATACAAGCCGTTCTATTGGTCCACACTGTGCTTGTTAACTTGCAGGTACAATTTTACTTTAGCTTTACTTTGGATTAGTTTCAGGAATCACATTGACTATCTTTCAGATTGAAAATGCTTTGGAGATTGAACAATTCAGGATACGAAGTCAAAAATTAAAACGTCATACAAGAATCTGGAAAGGAAACAAAAATGCGACCGACAAAGCATTTTGCCATGAACTAATCACCTCGCCGACCAGTCTCCATTTTTTGTTCAACCTTGGCAGGGGTCTCATTGGCACTTTAGCCTTGCCCTGAATTGGGGAAATCTGCAAGCCTGACCCTAAAAAGGTTTACAAATGTGTATTGTATTTCTTTATTTGTTTTCAATGATGGATTTGGTATTCTATTTTTGCGTAGAAAACTGCATTGGAACAAATGGTCGAGGGGCATCTTGTTGAGTACCGGTAGTTTTCTTGTTATGTGAAAATGGTCACGGCCCTACTGATTTCCTTTCATATAAAATGTCACTGCTATCAAGTAAGACGTACGTGCTGTAAGTAGTGGATCAGCTTAGTGTAATAATGCCGTTTTTTTTGGATTCTCTGGTACTGTGACACATTTCGTTGCTTCTCCGTACAGCCGAGTCACTTTGAATCGTTGCAACATCGGGACAGTGTTTGAGGAGATTTGGCAGCTTTGGCGACATTTTTGAGGAGTCTGAACAGCAATTATTTCCACATGACTTTCCACGAATGACGGGGGAGTGTACGGATGGCACTGAGGCACAGTTGTCAAGTGGGAGTGACGGAGTGGGAATGTAGCCTGACGTTCACCGACAAGCAAAATGTTCGCTTCAGCAAGAAGCCCAAATCGAGTTCCGTCTTTCATTCATTCTTTCCATTTTCATTTGGCAATCAAAAATCATAAAATGAAAGACACTCATTATTTTCTTCTTCTTATTATTATTATTATTTTTTTTAAGTTACCACCCAAAAAAAAAAGGACAGATTTTTTTACAAATCATTTTTAAGCTCAGATAAAAAAAAAAAAAAAAGAATTGATTCTGATCATTATGTGAGCCGCAGGTTTGGTAAAGAGAATTAGAGACGCAAGAATGAGTCAACTGAGATATATACACGAACGGTGTTGTTGTTGAAGTGATTTGTCCCAAGTCGACTTGTGCAGTGATTCCCAACCACTGTGCCATTGCAGCGCCAAGCATCGGAAAATGATCGCATTTCATTCAATTCGTCTGAATTTCCGACATTTGTACTTCTATCCAAGCCAGCGACGTACGCTGACGTCCAGAACAGTGAAATGCTCTTAGGCTAGATGGCGGAACATGTGCCTTTAAGGGGCGCGGTCGATGTCAGGAAGTGGAGTCGGGTGGGCCGATCTGCGTGTGGCCGCCCGGGCGTGAGTTGTGGATGACAGCAGCTCCTCCTTGTGAGTGTTTTCATTTTGTATCAGTGCGTTTGACTGCTTGCCTCAATCAATAAAAGGCCGAAAGTGCATCGGCGACTGCGGCTCTCCTTGTCCTTCTCCTCCTTGTCCGCCGCGTATCTGAAGAAATCAATTGAATTTTATAAGCAAATCTGTCACTTTGTTTTGTTTTGTTTTTTTGCTTTTGATTTTCGATTGCCAATTGAAAATGGACAGAGCGAACGACGCCGCGGATTCGATGCGAAGGCAAAGGTGAGGCTCCTCAGCCGCGAAGGGCGATGCCTGCAATCGGATTTTCTCTCAACTTCCAAATGGTTGCGGTGCGCGACGAAACGCTCGTACGGCTCTGTAATGAAGTCGTGCGGCGCCTCCTCCTCTTAACTGGCCTCCTCAACGAGTCGGGCCAGCGTGTCTCTGAGCTCGGTCAGCTCAAAGATCTTGCCGTCCAGCAGCTCCAGCAGCGTTCGCAGGCTCTTCCTGAAATTCTCCTGCTCCTCCTGATTCTCCTCCAGTCGCTGCTCGGCCCCCGCCAGCTGCTGCTCCAGCACCCGACTGCGGAGCTCCGTCTCCTTTTGGAGCGAGAGTCAGAAGACATGGCTGTTGCCGGCACATTTAGGACACGAAGAGCATCGACAATTCAGAGGGACGGAGGCTCACCTCGAGTTTCTGGGCGAGGCTGTCTTTCTGCTCCATGAGGTCATTCATGTTTTCCAATTCTTCTTTTAGCTTTTCCATTTCCTGGAGAATGACGAGAGACAGATTGAAATGGTGTCAAAGGAGGGTAAGGTGCGGTTTTGGACGCAATCTCACCTCTTCTTTGTCTCTCAGGGTTGCCTCCAGTTCCTCTATAGTTTGGTTGAGCTCTGTCTTCTGGGATTTGATGGCCGGGCTTTGGTTGCTCTGGCATTCAAGCTCTGTCACCTACAAAA
Source organism: Phyllopteryx taeniolatus (assembly GCF_024500385.1). Taxonomy (NCBI): domain Eukaryota; kingdom Metazoa; phylum Chordata; class Actinopteri; order Syngnathiformes; family Syngnathidae; genus Phyllopteryx; species Phyllopteryx taeniolatus. The sequence continues at coordinate 27,187,587 of NC_084504.1, forward strand.
TTCAGAATTCAGCACCATGGAGAGATAGCGACTTCATGAAATTCATCATTACCGCTTCCTTGATCTGAACCAAGAGCCCACGTTTTTCATTCTCGACTTTACTCCAAGCCTCTCATGTTGAGTGCTTCGTTTTGCACCAAAAGTATTTCGCATCTCAAAAAGAATGAGCCGCCTCAGTGCGCACGCAATGAACATGCCGAAGCCCCCTCGCCACCGCTTACTCGTTTGTGTAGCCTCTCGGCCTCCTCCTGGTAAGCGGCCAATTGCTGTTTCCACTGTTTCACGTTGGCAGTGGACTCCAGCAGAGCTGCTGTTAGCTTGGCGTTGTTCCCCTTGAGCGCCTCCAACTCGGCTTCCCAGTGTTTGGTCATCGCCGGGCTGCGGGACACAATCGCAGGCGGTGATCACACAGCGACTTGAACACGCTGGACACTCGCTAGCGGGCGCTACAATTTCACATCGCACGGTCGAAGCTCGTAATCTGGCTAGTAGCCTTGCAGCGATCCACTTATCTATCCGCCAATGTTCTTTCTTTCTCTTGTGCATCTGTCATCTGTTAATCCATCCACTCCTAGAAATCCATCCATCCGGTAATCATCACTAATCATTCATCCGCATATTATATATGGCATACGTTTGTCATCAATCAGCCGTACAATCTTCAATTTAACTAGAATTCATTCCTCATCCCATCAATCCCTTCATCCATACATTCTATCGGCGCACCTATCGATCGATCGATCGATCTATCTATCGATCTATCCATCCATTGAGCAATTCTATCCATCCATCTAGTAGCTATCTGACTGTAATCTCAGATCACAAACTCAAGACAGTTTGAGGCCTAATCTGATCCAGCTCCATGAGAAGATGAGAAGAACCAGCGGAATGAATAAATGTGAATGAGTTTCATGACAGAGAGAGGCGTGAATAACAGCAAAAAAAGAGGTTTGATGGTCTGGATCTGAGCGTTCTTTTCTCTTCATCTCATCAGCACAAACTCACATCGATGATATGTACGTGCACAACTCCGCTATTTCCAATAGCGCCCACTCAGTGAGCAGTAAAGGAGAAAAATCTCTGATCTAATTCACTCGGCACTCCTACGGCGCCTTCACTTCTTACACAACAGCCGCCCCCCTCTTGGAGTGCACGCGTGTCTGCGTGAGACGACATGCCGTCCTACACGTTTGAACTGACAGACACACGCACACGCTGTCACCGAGGCACGCCAATGTATAAACCCCACACAGGCGCACGGAGAGCAGGAGAGCAGGCGAGACGTCAAGAAGCGAAGACAGAGACGGACGGAGAACGCGAAAAGAGAGCGGCGGGGAAACAATTGGAGCTGAACATCATTAGATGCGTCTGACTGGAGGCTGAATTATGGCTCGGGACCACACAGATGGTGTGCGGGTCACTCGGACGGTAAGTTAACTGTTGTGCTGTGTTGTGTTACTTGCACTGATCTACTTTTCAGTTGTATTATTTTGTATAGGTCTTCACAATACCACGGCTGATGAACTACGCACAGAAGTTATAAAAGTTCGCCTGTATTTATTTGGCTGTTAAGATTACTTGTGCACAATGTGGCAGACAGTACTTTCTATTTTTTTCGGCATCACTTTCGAGCATATGCACTAACTCCTGAATAAACCATTCATGTTGTTTTGTGCTTCACTCCCCCACAATAACCGGAAGTGTCCTCCAAGGAGCAACAAAATGTGTGCGATTCTGCAGGTTTTTCCGCATCGCACGTGCCCTGACGTCGCAGCTTCATCAGGTTACTTTCTTTCCCCTCACTGAGCACCTCCGAGAAGCAGTTGCCATGGCAGCGGCGGAGGCAGGCGGTCACGGCGCTGTGACGTTGGGCATACGCGACGCCCCCGTTCGCCTAAAATGAAACAAAAACTCCTTGCGCCCTTCCACTCACATAAAGCGTTATAAAAGATGTCCGTCATCCTCCGCTTGCACCCACACGCAAGGGCTTACGCTTTTTTTTTTTTTTTTTACAACTGCAGTTCTCATTAAAGTGCTCTAGAAAGTGAGTTGAGTCCAGTGTGTAGATTATATTTCATGCAGAGCAGTGATTCAATTGCAACCTTCAAATGATTGTGTAGAAATAAAATGGTTTTATAATCTGTATTGTGTCATTTCCTTAGTGTGTGTCCTTCTAACCCGAGTGTTGGACATTTGCCATTTTGAAATAAGGCCTATGAACTTTGCCTCGTGACAAGACAAAAATGATCTAAATCTTGAGTTCAAGTGAATTTTGATTCGCCGGACGGGTATCTTTTAGCTGGGTAAAGATGGTAAGATGTGACGTTAGGAGATATTAATTATTGATACCCTATGACAATATCCATCCATCCATTTTCTGTACTGAGGTATATAACAAAATGATTTCCCCCCCTTTATTACATAACATCAATTATTTAAGTCTCCCTTCTGCCAAGATGTAGCTCTATAAAAAAAAAAAAACTCCATTTTTGACCAGTGTATGAGTAACTTGAGACTCAAGCAGATCAAAGTTTTCAAATGAATTACAAATCATTTGTGTTTCCTTTCCCATTCACATTAAAGCGTGTGCAGCCGACCTAAGCGGCTGATTGGCCACCAATATTTCATATCAAATGCTCCTGGCAGCAACAGAAGAATGTAAAAGACAAGGTTAGAATATTCCAGCTATCTTTTTTTTTTTTTTGCATATGCCTCTAAAAAATGAGAAAAGACAGGGGTTCGCTCATTATGTCCACAATTGCAATGTTGAATTACAGAGTGGAGCCCGTCCGTCTCCCAGGCACACCGTATTAATGGACACACACACACACACACACACACACACACACACACACCTCGCTACAAGCCGCCCTCATTGCACAAAGCTCCTCTGGAGCCATAAAGATTTCATGATGCAACATTGGGAATTCCGAAGCATTCACGCTTAAGATTTGAAACCCATTTGGAGACGTATGATTAAAACCCCGCCCGCCAAAGGCCTCCAACGTGGCCTTTCATCGGAAACTAACTAATGATCATACATTAAGAGATTGATGTCTTTAATTGAGACCACCGGGGAAAATTGAAATGATTGGTACAAGATTACAGAGACGTGACAGTAAATGATACATTCCTCAGAACAGAGCAGCTCAGTTTTGGAAGCTTGAATTTATTATAATAGTTTAGTGCGCCCATGTGAGACTTTGTACACTCTTTGTTACGTGGGTCTTTTCCCACCACCCACTCCACACATTATGTTGTATAAGTCTTCTCAAACAAGTCAGCAACATCTTTTTTTTGTGTGGACATAAACCTCACGATTGCACCTCATTGAAATAGTTGAGATTTGAGTTCACAAGAATCACACTAAGCACTACGACAAGGAACAAGGAATCCACCGCCAAGAGAAATGATACAACAGTAGCATGCTCTGTCCAATACACACATCATTAGATTCCATTTACATGTCAAATTATTGCATAACATACAAGTTTATCAACAAGCATGTCCAAATTTGACCCCCCCCCCCCCAAAAAAAAAAAGATTCCTGAGAACCACTTTGGAGTCTTATTGCACCAATAGCTCAATCAACGCACCAAAATGTCACCATGTCAAAAGCAATGGCATGCATATTAATAAGATGTTAGCCTGATTTTGATTTCAATTGTTTTTTTTGGATTGAATATTCATTGTACTGTGCACAGCAGCAGTCAGGCTTATCAGAAAGAGCACACCCGACAAGTCTTAAACTGACATTGGTGAAGAGATGGATACTACCAACACCATGCTGACATGGCAACAACAACTAAAAAAAGAAAAAGAAATGGGAAAAAAAAGGCAAAGTACACGTTTGTGCTTCAAACTGACAAGACAGGAAGTGGGGCACCCGCGTCTGGCGCAACATGGCGGACGCCAGCGTGGGCGACGTACCTATGAGCGAAGGCCAGCGCGTTCTGTGACGGTTCTGGTCTGGAGTCCGAGTTGGGGGGCGTGTCGCAGATTTCGTCTGTGCCGTTGATGTTCTCCATGGGCGGAGTCACGGGAGTCAAAGGTGACGAGAGCTCCCCGGCCGGAGACTCCTTCGGGTGAAAGATGTGAAAAGTGAAAAGTTGTCATCTTTTTCCTCACGCTGCGAGTCAGTGTTGGAAAAAAAACAAAACTAAATGAAAGGGCGTTTCTCCAAGATCATATCGACCACATCATTTCTTCTTCTGCATACAGAAACTCATATTTAACACACGAGATCAAATTTGCATGGGTCAAAACTATTTTAGTTGAATAAGTAGTGATTCAATACAAAAAATATGCAGTGTATATGAAATTCCTTTGAAACCGTTTGTTTTATGTTGGTTACACCTTTAACGAATTCAAATGTAGTCTTCAACGGGCAAAACTCCAATCCGAAACTAAGTTTACATACTCAGCATTATTTGCTGTTTGAGTAGTCAAAGAAGTAGGACACGTTTGGAAAAGAAAACGCAGATGTTAATCGCATGTTCCAATACTTTTGCTTGGATGAAAACCGGGTGGCGCTCAAACGAAAGGTGCGATCTTGATCAAGATCCAGATGTAAACACCTGGAAATAAAAGCAGTACTGTCGCTCTTTTGTCTCATATTCATCTTTCGAGTTCACAGCCGCATATTTGCAGACTATCGGCAAAATAAAAAGGACGGGCTTCACTGCGCAACTCGCTGTAGCAATACTTTGGAAAGGGGAGCGTGTACACAATTCCTGGCTACATTTCATCAAGCTTTTGTGCAACAACAAAAACATCTAGAACAACAAACTCAATCTCCAGGGTCTTTTATTATAGGAGATAAAAAATAAAAAAAAGTGAGAGAACCTCATAAATGAATCCTCTTTCCCATATACATAAATAGTTCACTGGGGAAATGATGGAGGTGTGTTTGTATGCGCTTGCTCAGCTGCCTCCACCACTGATGAAGTCTTTATGAGCACTCGCACGTGCCGACAGCTCGTTAAAGAGCTCACTATAACACTGGGAAAATTGAACGAGCGCAGCTTATCTTTATGTCCCATACAAGCGGAGACAAATCATTTCAATGCTCCACATACATGAAACAAAGCTATTAGGACTTACGGCTGGGTGCACAGTGCGAGCGCTAACACAATGGCCTCGCTTGTGCGTCCCTAATGGACGAGAAGGAAGTCAGAGATAAGACAGATTGTGTCTCGTGTTACGCTTCCTGCCCCTCGTTCAGAGCGCTGAAGTCCTACTCGGATTTGGCTCAATGGCGAGAAACGATGGTTGTCCTTAGACAAAGCCACGCGAATGAAGCCGTTAACAACATTTCAATCACAGTACATATTTCCCTGGAGAGATTCTCCTTTCAAACGCGCTCACTTCCTCCCACTAACTTTTATTATGTAATATTCCATAAATAAAGCCTCACCTACAGGCCACTTGTGATCCACAAGAGCTTTGTTTATTTCACATCATGAATATAAAGTTGCCATTAGACTGAGTTGAGAGTTAAACACTCGCGGGTGACAGTAGGTGTCGGATTCTTTAAAAGGCCAGGAACCAGCTCTAGCATGGGTGTTAAACCCCAAGCGCCGGGGGCCAGATGCGGCCCGCCACATCGTTTCATGTGGCCCGCGGAAAAAAAATCATGCTCGTCAACCGCCGTGATTTTCTGCTAAAATCGCTACCCACATTCCAAATTGTCATAATAATAAACAATAATGTTGAGATATTGCATTTTTCTGTTACCAAACCCTTCTTCTACAGTAACTTCAACAATACTATTATCCTTGCCTTCTGATTTCAAAAGCAAGTTATCCCTCAATAATATGTGTTGGTGATGATTAAACATTTATATGGTTTCACTGTTCTAACGGCCCTCTGATGGAAATCATAACTACAATGCGGCACGAGACCAAAAAGAGTTTCACAACCCTGATCTATAGTATCGTAACGTCAAAATGGACGCAACGCACGTCATTTTTTTTTCATGTATATTAAAACTGTCTGACCTGACAGTAGGATATGAATAAAATGATCTTTTTTTAAAAAAAAGTCATCACTCTCTGTCCCCATTTCATGCCTCTAATTTAATCTTACTTATTACTTTATTTAAACAACCACTGACAAGGAACCGTTGTCCTATAAAGGGCTACGAGGTGAAAATCATTTTCATGTCGGTCGAGAAAAAAAGTTTGAGAATGTTCTTTGGTGATTATGACCATGTCCTTTCTGAACATACCTGAGAGGGCGAGGTGGCCATTTCCATCTTTTCTTGACTTTTCTCTTTAGCAAGCCGTGCTGCTTCTTTATACTCTGCAAACTTCTCTGCAAACTGGACATAAACACACCACGCAAATTTCAGCTGTGTATGACGTCATCCCCCAACACGCACACCCACACACACGCACACAGAGTGAGAGATCAGTGTGTAATAGGTCGGCCTATAAAGTCAGGGCTAGGACAGGCGTAAGCTATTATTATCAATAATGCCCTGCATTTGAATTTTAAAAACAAGGCCTATAATACTTCACCAGAAACATGAGCTAAGTAGGTCACTGTTGTCAACCTTTTTGTCAAATGGCACACACACGCACGCACACACACAGACACACACAAAACACAAAGCAATGTCATTGTTACCATTGCTGAGGTTGTGTTTCCGCATAACTTTGTGTCAGGGTGGTGAAGAAGAAATGTAGGATCCATGATTGTTTGGACTTTTCTTAACCTCGGGAGACATGGCACCCGTCTACCTTTTGGTTAGTTTCTGTTAATAATGCACGCATCCACCCTAATGACAAAATTCCGAGACGTGTGCAGTATCACTTTGGAGCTGTTCTAAATGAGTGTCCTAACGAGTGTCCATTTAGTGTTGCGTCCTCATTTACTTTTGCAATCATCCCAACTTGTCATTGGGTTGATCTACAGTCAAGCGGAGGACTGTCCGGTTTCAAAGTGAAACTGACGCCTCTGCTGGAGGACCGTCTCGGGTCTGCCGTTCGGAGAAAGGCAGCCGGTAACTCGATAGCGTTCCACTTTGCCGCAACAGGATAGCTCGGGTCTCGTTAAAGCGATAGTTGTAGGTGCACGTTGGATCTGAGATAGCAGAAGATGCACATGGTAGCGCAAAAGTTTGATTGTTTTTAATATCTTTGTTTCACAGCAGTCATTTTCACACGCAGGAGCAAAAGCAGTAGCTAGTAGGACACACACATGCACTACATGATGGCATAAATTAGGTTTCCATTCCATGTAGATTTTAGAGAGGCATGATTCTGCAGATTCACATTGATATGCAATTGTTTTATGAGTTTTTTTTTTTTTTTGCCTTAACATTAGATTTTATCTTGATTGTGTGCATGTTTTCCATCTGGGGTCCCCAAACATTTTGAAAGTGAGAGCTACTTCTTGGGTAAGGATTAATGCGAAGGGCTGCCAGTTTGATACACGCTTCTTAAATATCACACATCCTATTACCTTTAATGCTATGCTAACAAATAATGATATCCATCTATGTGAAGACACTGATCATGTTAATGATTGATCACAATAATTACCGGCAATGACTTAACATGGTAGGTAACTATCAATATACAACACTTTTCAAAGGATCCCTTCTATAACATTCCGAGGAAATCACAATGTTTTACAATTTTACAAGAGACACTGAGAAAAGATTGTGTACATACAACCTTACAGGTCCCAGCACGGCAGGTTAGTATTTCTTCAGTTAAACCGAACGAGATAAAAGTCACGCGTGAACCAAAATGTTGAGCTTGATGACTCCCAGCGTAAAAACATACAAAAATAAATAAAATAGTTGAAGATCATGATTTGTGTCTGATCAATCTATGTAGGGTGATCACTAATCGGGTGATCACTAATAGCAGCCCCAAGAACATAAAAGTAGTAATTTATTGCTAATATAAACTGCTTTAGTCTCTATTTTGTTGAGATCGGGGTGTGCGCCTGATGTGAGGGTTCGTCGCACGACACACTCGTTGTATTGGAAAATAAGAGACTTGTCAGGCACAGGGCGCATTGTCAATTTCCGCTTTACCGAGGACAAATGCCGTGCGTCAATACTATCCTCCGGTTAATGTCTACCTTACATGAAAATTGAGGGCCCGGCAGTTGACCAAATCACATCAGCGTGGTGAATAAAATCCCACATTCACATCTACAAGGGGCAAAAAAAAAAGCTATGGCAACTAGAATGTAGAAAAGTGTGGAAATGTCATCCCCCCTCAGGGACTGCTGGGAGGGGGAGAAAAGAACATCGGAATGTTTGTTTGTGGGCGTGCGTCTGTGTGTTTGTGTTTGTCGGGGCGCTACCTTGGACAGATGATGCTCAGTGGAGAATCCCAGGCCGTAGACAGTGTTAGCGCGACTGTCCGCCCACTGGCCAAACTTCTGTGAGGTCTTGGTGAACGTCATGTTGGGACTGATGGTGCTGTTAATTATTGCCTGCGGCACAGAGGAAACACACTTAATACATTTTTTAAATGAACTTACTACGGTGTGTTTAATGTGTGTGTGTGTGTGAACAAGCGGGTCAGACAGAAAAGCAGAGAAAACGATTATTTCCACCGTAGATGATGACTTATTTCATTAGGGACGCCTGCACAATAAAGAGATCAAATGGAAGAGTTGTATCAATGACACTGCCGCCTTTACATATTGTCGCTGTCTGGCAGAAACCTCCTATGTCCAAATGTCAATTTCATATTTTTTTCACAAATCAATACTAGTGGTCAGTCCCCACATGGTTTGTTATTTTTTTTTTACAAATTATAAACCAATGTAGTGTTGAAAATAGCTTGAGAGCAAATCTGTGAAGTCTTTTGGACACTTCATCGGTCTGAGAAGTGTCGTATAACTCCACCTCGTGGCATTATGTCGCCTCAAGATCGAAAGTTTGGATGTTTTTTTGTTTTTGTTTTTTACACAAAAACGAGTGAAAATAATTAAGTTTGAGTAACCCTTTTTTGTTAAAAATTGATAGCTGTGTTCAACTCTCTGACATGTGTCATATAACTCCACCTCTCGAATCCGCAGGAGCCTTGTGGCAGTATGTCGCCTCAAGATTCAAAGTCTGGATTTTTTTTTTTGACAAAAACAAGTGACATTTTTGACAAAATAATGCGGCGGGTGTACCGTAGTCCACTTACATACAGTATATGCATTTACTTGGTCACATACTGTGGATCAGTCAAATGAAATCGACCATAGAACTGCACTGCATCGTTATGAGAGGTGGTTCTTATATTTTGGTTGCCAGAAGAAGTTACATAAGGAGGTTAAAATATTAGAATCAGTCTGTGACAAAGCGCACTTCAATTGTTCGGCGTTGCAGCCGGTAAGTGGACAGTGAACGCTTCATCTTGCCTTTCACCAATGAGTCAGCTTTGCCATTTGGAAGATGTCTCGAGCAACAGACGGACTAATCTCGAAACAACACCGTTATTACGATTAAACTATAACAGAATCAAGCAGTGGAAAGGGATTCCTCATATCTACAGATGTAGCTGAGACAGTGTTGAAAGGTCATGAATTATTTGGAGACTTTACACAGTACACTTTGGTCAGTTAATGAGAACTGTTGACAGTGATAGGTAGGGGGGGAAAAAATCATTCAAATCATCTCTAAAGCAGAGCTAATTAACGTCTGATCAATGACTGGTGATACTGTGGAACATTCTGATGAACTGACATCAATACAAGTTTGGGGAGGGTTACGTTCAGCATGCATGCGTGTTACATCATCAATTCATGTTTCCGGTTGAACGCGATGCGAGATGGTGGACAAAAAGTTTGCATTCGCCATCTCTCCCCGCCGCATCCTCGGCTCAGTCGCTCCTATCACAACATTGCCCACGGAAATAACATTTCTGGACAAATTGTTGTCTCGTCAGGAGCAGGCCCAGATGCTGTCGTCCACTACCGAGCCACATAATGAGTTGTCGAGTGTGTGGAATTCACAGACGTTGGATCAGACTGATTTTTCCACTTTGATTTGGAGCATGATTCCTAATCCATGTGTTAAGGATTTGGATTTTTACCATTGCTCATTCGTACACTATTTTGCGCTCAGCAATTCAATTATTGAGCCCACAAAGATTTCCAAAAGGAATATTTCGTTCACCGAGATATGCGATGTGAGTTGAACTGTAAGTCTTGGTATATTGACATCGCTTAGTGAATTAATTGAAAAATCAGGATTTGGACAACACATTTGGACAATTTCTTACTTGTGAGTGTTTAGGGATGATCCTTTTCTTTGGGATGAATTATGACAGTTATTGAATATTTTGGTGCGCCACATTTAAAGGGAATGAGAGGAGCCGTTTTGATTGGAGGTGGATGAAGTCGGGTGTAAACACTCCCACAGCCCGCTCACTATCAGATCCCCTGGGCTACCCTCGTCTACGAAATTACCAACAACCAGTCTAACCCGACCGCGGCGCACAGTTGTGTCACCTGCCGTGCTTGATTTACGCCGTTAAGGAAAATAGGGCCCCTGTTTTTTACCATTTTAGTTTCTCAGATTTTTTGGGACATGGCTAAAACGGGGCCCGGTGACGCACTAGCGCCCGTAGGCTGAGTTGCCCCTTCCACTAAACTATCCCTACATCTTATCTTTTTATACTAAGTCCATGTTAGAGAGTCACTCTATGGAGATCTAAGTAGCCAAAATACGGGACCTTTAAGCTCAAACGTGTCGGGATGTTAAGACATTAAAAAAATGCTAGCCAAAATATCGCCCACTTTTCAGCGGCCTGTGATTTCACCCATTCAGTGAACACGCCCACAGCATTTGAGAGTGGAAACAATGGCTTAATTTTTCCCGATTTTCAAGCCTCCTTTATGTACTTTTTTTTTTAAATCATTCAAATGTGGCAGGGTTGGTAACAACACTCTTCTCTGTGGTGTGTCAAATTTAGACTTTGGGACTTGAAATATCGTACATCCATCCATCCTTCTAGACAGACTTGCGGATATAGTTCGTGTGCAAATAGTATTCGTGTGCACGCACACACATTGAAACATGAGCTCCAAGTCTTGTGACAGCGTGCGGTGCTTTGGCAGTGCTGAGCGTTTTAAAGAGCACGAGCGCCTCCTGCGATAAAAGCAAGTCAGTGATCAGCAGTTAAAGAAGGTCCAAAAGACTGACGCTCACCTTGGTACCATCCAGGCTGATGATGCGGTAGACATTTCGCGTGCTATCGTAGAAGTAGGACACGGTGACGGCGTGTTTGCTGGTGGGCAGCCAGTTCTTCTTGGTGTTGGGGTCAATTTGGAAGACGTGGGCCCGCGTGCTGTAGATGGGCTGCTCCCTGAAGGGGACGAAAAAGAAGTTATGAACTTCTTTGTGCCGCAGTACCAAGGTCTCTCCAAACCCGACGCCGACGCCGAAACTATTGTTGTCCACCGGAGTGCCGGATCGCCCGGGCAAGCGAATGATGAGCTCGCCATCCTCCATCGTTAAATTCACTCCAGCCCAAAACAATTATGAAATTATGAAACACATCAGCCAGTATGTGCAGGTGTATTCTTGAGAGGAAATCAGCGTTCAAGGCGGCGAGTCGCTCTGTCATCACCACCACCGGCCGACTGCACCATAAACTCTGTGAGTGTTTGCCCTCTTTGCAGTCGGCGGCGTCTCTCTATGCGCCGATATGGGAATGTCTGCAGCGCAGCGCGGGCGAGGGTCACGCAGGGGAGAAAAGAGAGCGTTTAAGGCTAAATATAGACAGTAGGCCACGCTTTACTGCCAAAGACACGCCCCGCTGGACTACACTTTCCACATGGACTAACTTTCCTGTATGTGTGCGTCTTTATATAAACAGACACTGTGGAACAATTTCAAAGAAAAGTATACCTCTCAGAGAAACACATCCTAATAGTTTGGCTAATTGATCAGAAGATGAACAAGATTCCCTTACGCCGGGTTCACATTTATTCAATTTGGAAATGTCATTGAAGTATTATGTGCAGTTCAAGCCTCTGGCATTTGTATTTTCACTGCATCCAAATCTTTGCTGCATTTGCACCGTCATACGCATTCACAACTGCCAATTAGTATTTATTGATTCTTTTTTTTTCAATGTTGTATTATTTCAACGTATTTCTTGAGCCCTATTAACTGGGACCTCGGAGAACACATTTTGCGCCATATCGTGTGTAAACGTGTGTTAGTATGACAATAAAACTGTGAGTTCCGATTATTCCAGGGTGTACCCCTTGACAATTCCGCTTTTACAGTCCCAGGAAATGATGGAGAACGTTACAGTAGATTGTACACTCAAGTACAGAAACATAGTCCCTTTGATACAATACCTATTCATTCGAACTACTGAAGTAATGTTGCCGCATTTATACCAGTGCAGCACGATCAAAGCTCCACGATGGGTTCGACTGACAACAACTGAATTCCTTATTGACCTTCGCGTGACGCCCAGAGAGGAGTCTGGATTGACCCCGGCCCGTGGAGTATATTCAAGTTTTTGGACCATCCATTCACTCATCTGTCTCCTACGTATGCCTCGCTTCATTGTTTTTGTTTGTTGGTTTTTAACCTACTGACAATGGCCTCATCCTTCATTGTGTCGGCTTCCCGGGTAGAATCTACAGTCAGTACACAGACGCACACGCATGCACACACAGTCAAAGCACAGGGTGCAGGGGGAGATATTCTGAGCTGGCAGTGCTGGCAGAGCGGGAGATAGAGAAGTGCTTACACTGCACTGAGGGGTGATGGGGGACATCAAAGGCTTGGTGTATAAATGAATATTAAAATTCTATCAGCGGTACCCCTCCCGTGTGTGATTAGCCCAGACTGAGAAAGACAGTCAACAACACAGAAATAGAGGGAAGTAAGTCGGGAGGGGGATAAAGGGTGAGCGCACAGGAAGTGTGAGAGTGAATTTGGGCTGATTACTGCTCCTCCACAAAGCTGCTTGTGGAGTGCAAATGATCATAATCATGGACAGCAGTGCAAGTGGCGGAACTGTGAGTCATTTCAACTGTGCACACATCGCACGAGCGCGGCCCCGTCTGTGTGATCTGCGCAATAGCTGCTTGGCAACCGCCGTCCTATCGCATTGCATAATTCGACAAAGCCGCGGCTAATTTGGCATCGCTTGTCGCTCACTCGTGTGCGCATCAAACACCACAACATTCCTGCGCTTTGATTCTCACGTGACGGCAATAACCCGAGCGTTTTGTTCCAATACGACACCCGCCGGTTGTCGAAAAAAGGCCTAGCTCGTCCTTCACGCAAATAATGGATTGATTTGGATAACATTTCCTTCTTTTTTTTTGATGCGTGACAATAATCTTCACGTGCCCTTTTAAATTAAACAGCTTTTCATCCATTTTTAATCAGCAGCCCAATGACCTAATAATTCTTTCTTGGAACTCCATTGCAATCGCACAACTGACCTCGTTTGCTCTCCTAATGACCTTGCAGTGGTCATCAGTCATAAATCAACTTCATTAGGTACAGACGGAGCGGATCTAATACAAATGATGCATAAAATGAAACCGTCAGAGAGATGTTATTGCAAATATCTGTTTATTATTGTGGTTGTAGTTTGCAAAGCATAACGCGAGAGGTGTTTCGAATATTTTGCCCCGTTAGAGGAACTAATCACAATAATAGATTTAGTGTGGAAGCAGGGGAGGCGGGGGAAAGATCGGTTGGCATGCAGGGTGCGCGAGAGCAGGTGATGCTACGAGATTGTCGAAGGCAGAGGAAAAAAGGGGCGATGTGATGAATGCAAAGGAGTGAGAGCTGATGATGCAGCCATTTTTGTGGCATAAAAGAGTCCACAAACTGCTCGTGTACGCTTACTAGCCACAACAATAGGAACATTTGCACTGAGATCCAAATGTACATCTCCTATTAGCTTATAGGAGATGTACAAGTTGTAATACTGACATTCTTCAACATGAACGGCAGCGAAGCCCCGCTATATCGGGGTTCATCTGTCGTTCTTCTTTTTAATACAACTTAAGAACGTTACATTTATGAACATTTCAGACATACGAACACTTCCGTGTTAGTTAAACAGTTTTTTGTGTTTGTAAATCCGAATTTAGATTCTCGCATGCATTGTAGTACCACATTGTGCCGCATAATGCCGGGAAGCGCTGAGTACTTCTGACTGTAGAAGCAGCATAATTAAGAGCAAGAAGACGAGGCAGAGAAGGTCCCCTAATAAGCTCAAGTAGTAGGCGTTGTTCCCACGTAGCACCTGTGAATACTGTTGCATTTGTACAATATTGCGACGCTGCTTTGTGTGTGTTAAAGTAGCAGTTGTTGTTTGAAGGTTCATAATTACCGCAACATCGATGCTAATTTCAGTGAACTCATCCATGATGTTGGATATTGTATGTTAACACGAAGTTAGCAGACTTTCGCTATCAGAAATTATATGATTTGGTTGAACATTTGGCTGTTGAAATATACAATATTGAATCCTCTTTTGTTTTATGTGTCAGTTTCCCAGTCAATTTGAAGTGGGTCTCTGTAGCATGGCTCTCCATTTGTCACGGGAGGGTCTACTCTGGAACGTAATAAACGGGGGTTTAATGCATTGTAAATAAACAAAAGAGAAAGATATGTCACCAATTTGTGGAGAAGATATTGGCATTTATGTCAACAATTGGCAATTATGGAAACACAGCTGGTGAAGTACTTGTTTTTTGTGAACTTGAGGAGGCAGAGTTGCTTAACAATTTCCAAACGGATTTTTTTTTTTCCACGTGTGTGACTTTATCATGCAAAAGGCTGCATGCTATTTTCTACTTGAGTGTGTCCCCTTTAACTATGCAGCTGCCCCCTATTTCTGCAGATGGGGGATGGGGTGGTGGTGAACAAGCATTACATAATCGTGGTCCCCCCCCCCCCCCCCCAGGAGCGCTAACTTTCCCTAGACACCTTGACCCCCCCACCCGGCACCCAAGAGGCTTTCCTTCTTTGGAGAGCTTTCTTTTTTTCGTATTATTAAATGATTGTTATTAATTCCACAGAAAAGAGCCTTAAAGGGAGTTGAGTTCACGTGAGGCAGAGTGGGGTTGTTAATGAGTGCGCTTCAAGTTGCTCGATTTACTCAAAGTGCCCGAGATGACCCGTGCTGTACCGTGAACACACTTTCCCCTTTGCACTCTCGAGCACAAAGACATGAGAATGACACAGAAAGAGCGAAGGAGAACAGGGAAAGATAGTAGTTTCCCATGGGATGTTGATGGACATCTCTTGTTATTGTCTAACCCGGACATACCTCAAAAATGTCATAACAGCAGAGAGAGCTTTTGGTATTAAAACCAAGAGTGAAGATGGCCTGGGAAGGAAAAATCACACTCACAGAAAATGAGGAAAAACAGGTGAATTCAGATGTTTTTCAGAAGCTTTCTTACGGGAGACGGGAAATATTGGCAAGCCGAGAAAGCCCCCTTAAAGCTACATTAGGGAGGCTCCCAAATGTAGTGTGGTGTGCTTTGCATGTTCCAGGTGGGCGCTTTTGCAATATCAAAAAAGAATCAAAGACCCTAATTCAAATTCTTCTGGCTCTCGATCCAAACTAGCGCTGGCACCAGGTCAGTGGGAACGGGGGAAAAGTGCCCACAGCAGTGATTCTTAAAAGTCTGGTACTAGTACCACTAAGGCTAGCACAAGTAGTTCATTTGGATTCAACTTTTTAGTACAATATATTTGAATTTCATCTTTAAAGACTCTGGAAAGTGAAATCTAAGATTTGTTTCTATTAGTACATGATACATGTTTGAAGATGACTGGTGCTTTGGATGCTTTAGAGCGCCCCGTTGTGAGCCATGAGTGTGCGCACGTCAAAAGAAATAAGATGGAAGAGCGAAGGGGGAAAAAAGGTCCACAGCCAGCATGTGCACAAGGGACTTCACACTGGCATGGCCGCTTTAGAGTGCCTCGTGGTTGCGGCGTGGAAAAGCCCCACCATATATTTAGTATATCCAGCCGGTGAAAACCCTGGAGAGAACGTGCAAACTCCAAACAGTAGGCCCAGAGCCCGGAATTGAACCCCCAACCTTAGAATTGTGAAGCGGATGCAAAAGATTATTTGTCTTGATGTGCCCTGCGATTTGCCGGCGACCCATTCAGTCCAGCGGCCCTAATGAGGACAACCACTGTCGAAAATGCACGGATGGTCGGACTTTACTTGATACCGCCAACGTCAATACTTACATGTTGCCATGACAACAAACTCTTTTTATCATGAGTTGACACGTGCGCATTGCTGCCATCGGCTCAGCTACGAACTGTGACAAGCTCGGCCTTAAAATACGATTCCAATTGTGTCATTACTTCTACACTTAACCCATCCGCGCAGAAGTATTTGCATCACTCTGCTCTCGATAGCATTAGATAGGTTCCGTTGCGGATCAATTGACTCATTGAGTCGGTTGCGTAAGACTAACTTAGTCACCAGCACGGCAGAGCTCGCAGAGCGCTGACGCTAGGTGGGAGACGGTTGGATGGATGGATGATGTGCTGCCCACACAGTGGGAGGTGTAAATGTGCTCTGTGCAAGGCTTTTGTGTATTATAGCTAAGGCAGGAGTTTTGGGCTGAAATTGCACCAATGAAATTAGCAACCTCCTGGTGGGTCGTTAATCCCACTAAACTGTGGGGGACATCTGTTAATGAAAGCGAGGCCTGGTGGGGGTTAGCGACCACTAGGCTCAAGACGGGCGGGCGGGAGGCACGAAAACGAGCACTGTTGCACGCCAAGCAGGTACATCTCGCCGGTGGGCGCATGTTGTGGGAGATATTTAAGGTCACAGCTGCTGCCATGGAGACAGGATGCCACTCGCAGTCACAGAAATTGTGTTCGGCATCGCAGCGACTCTGATCGCCGCCTCTAAAGACCCGAAAGAGGATGTACAAAAACATCAGAGCGCAGATGTCTGACAGCACTGGAGAAGAAAGCATGTTGTTACTTGCGCCCTGTGTTCAAAACTTACATAACTGCCGATAATGTAGGCTGGGAACACGCAGCGTGATGGCCAAGTGGCGTTATTACCTCCGCCGAGGAAGTTTTCACTTTGGCTTGCGTGCAGCTTCCTGTCTACACTTTCGGATATATCAGTTCTTTAATAACTCTAACACGTTGACCATTGCCATTGAGGATGGCATGAAATTAAATAAAGTTTTAAAACAAAGGGGGGGACTATATCTTATCATATCAGATCATACATGGAATTTGAATGAAATGTGTTATTTGCATGCAGGGTCAGAAGCTGTAATGTTAAAATACATTTTTATTCAGATTGCTCATTTGGCAGTAATTCAAGTTAAAACGGAAAAGCCAATTTAACAGATTCAGACACTTTGACAATATGTGTAAATATTAAAGGCTTGGCAGAGTTTTGTGTATTCTCTATTGTTTTTTTGTTGTTGTTTTTTTTCAAGTGTACACTGACCAGCCACAGTAATATTTGAATTGATTTTTTTTTTTCATTTAGCGGCATGAGTCAAAATATTAGGAATATCTTTTACATAACCACACTAATAAAGCTTTTGTAGACTGAATACCTCTTTGACAGTCAATCAAAACCAAGCAATGAATATTTGCTTCTGGCCCTCATGACACTGTGTAAACGGTCACAATGTTGTAATTTATATGGGATACGATCGAGGAAAAAAAAAACAAAAAAACTTTTGGACATCCGTTTTGCCTTACTTTGGGAACAAACTCTCAATTAGGATCCTCAAAGTTAGGTAATGAACCCAACTTTCCATATTGGCCCTCAACTCTGGCTTCCTAACAGACCTAATTAAGAGAAATGCATTTATTATTGCATTTTATGATCAGCCACACTCGTCTGGCATTCATCTGAATCTGCATTTGAACATTGCTTTTCTAATACGAGATGCAGCCATTGCTTTGTGTCTAATTTAAGGGGAAAAAAACACTTACCCCATTGTTGAGGCTGAAACGCAAGGCGACACCTCAAGACAAGAAGCAAACTCCGTCGGATGAGACGCTGCATATATATATATAAATATATATATATATATATATAGAAATATATATATATGATGGTGTTGTGTCCACACTGCAGCGTCCCCCTTTGCTCGATTTCACCGTCGGGTGCCTCTGCAGGAATGTGATGTCAAGCGCTCCATCCCCCGCGGTTGGCAGTCACTGCGCGGACCCACGCAGAAACGTCGCCGTGCGCATGGCTCCGCAAAATCCGACGCGCTGGAGCTCAGGAGCCGGAGATCCGAAAAGGCAGATTTCCGAGCTGGAGGAGGAGGAGGAGGAGGAGGAGGAGGAGGAGGGTGGAGGAGGAGGTGGGTGGAGAAGCCCCGCTGCGTGGACTGGGAAAGACAAACCAGAGGCAGGAGATAACACACAGCAGCATCACAGCGTCCACCCGCCTCCCTTCTCCCTTATTGGCTCACAGGCAACACCCCCACGTTCCGAGGAGCGCATCACTTCTGCACCGCTGTTGCGCGCGCGCGGTGCTCGACGTATATTATTTATCGCGACGGTGCACGACAAATGCTCGGTGCAAGGCTCGGTTATGGGTTATCTGCTTTGCGAATAGCAACGATGCATCGTCCGCCTTCCTCCCGCGGCGGGAGCAGCGTGTCGCTATCGAAACTTCTACGTCACCGCACCGTCCTCCGCAGTGACGTCACTAGGCTCTCAAGAGACTCGTTTCTTTTTTTTTTGGGAGACATTGTTGACCAAGTTTATTGGGAAATAAAGATGCACTGGACACAACATGAGATACTCACGCATAAAGATGAGAAATAACAAAGTACAAAGGGGATGCAAGATATTCCCCCATGCATTGATTTATTCATTTAACCAGGTAAGGCAACTGAGAAGAGTTTCTCAATTCTTCTCTCATGTTATGCACGGCCTGCTTTAAGTGGATTATTTGATACTGTCGACTATACAAGAACGATTCGTGGCAAACGTGATGTGTCTTGCTTCTGTCATTTAAACATTCGCAGTGTAATCTGAAAATCACATAAAATGTCTTTTTCCAGTTGTGAGCTATTTTTTTCTTCTTTTCATCATTTTTTTTTGTTCTTCAGTTGGCGTATTTTTTTTTTGTGCCAAGATATCAAAATGGGTATTGTAAACATACTGAACGAGAATATAAATGCAGCACTTTTGTTTTTAATCCCATTTTTCACAAGCCTAAATCAGCGATCTTGAAGTTGTTCTACGTACAGTGCACAAAAGACTAAAATATTGTTTACAAATCTAAATTTGATTTCATTGGTAAATGCAGAGGGGTCTTCATTAGTGTTGTATGGTGCAATCCCCCCCCCCCCTTAAACTTTGTATTACTAAAATAATATATAAACCCATGTAGGCCTGTAGTTAGTAATGAGGCTTATCTAAAAACAAATGTGAAAAATATCGCTGTCCATTCATTAAACGCAATTTGGCATATCTTGCAAAAAGGAAAGTATTTTCTTTAGTTGACTGTGACGCGAAATTAGAGGCAGTCAATGTGACATCTTTCTTGAGTCAGACGACAAAAAGTTGCTACGCGTCCTTTAATAAAAAAAAAAAAAAACTAAACAAAACAAAAAAAAAAACAGGTCGTCACGATACCGCGAGATTACGCAACCAGGAAGTGGATACCTCCGTTGAATGCACTTTTGGAAACGGTAGGTCTTGAAGACGCGTAATTTGTTATTAAATAAAATTTTAAAGCAACCGGCTTCTTTCCTAAGATAATATTGTTGTGTTTATTTCTGTCTAAATGGTCGACTGAGGCGCCACCGGATTGCCGCTTGCGTGTATTAGCCTGAAGCGCTAGCTAGCTAGCTAGCAGGAGCTAGCGCACTGCCTCTTGAGCACAAGTTTCTTATTGATTCTTGTGAAGCGTAATGTGCCATTTTCACGATCCTTACGATCTTCTAGGGAACACTTAGTTATCATCAAAGTTACTGTTCCATTACCTTTAATTGTGTTGTTGTTATAATTCTTGTTATTTTTTTAAAATCTTCGATATCAGTGTTGTTGACGCTGAGGCATGTTCCCACACGGCGCATCACCGAGGAGGCGACCAGCCTACAACCCCAGGCCGTATCACGCACCCGCTCAGGTGGATCCCCCCTTTTTCCAGCACAGAGCGGTCGACGGGTGAGCCATAATCGTTTTTGGATTGGGCTAAATATGTTGTGGGCTATATTTGGTTTTTGTCACAGTTATACATTTTTATGCCAAATTACACGAGTAAACTACTCACCAAAAAAAAAGTTAGGGATATTCATTCAACTTTTGGGGAAGATTTCGGGATGAGCCCAACAGTACATTGACTTTCTCTAAACGTTTGACTGCACATGCCATTGTTTCAGTACTTTTTGCACAACTTGCTTGAACAAAGCTGCACGGCAATGGTCAGAACAATTAAAAAAACATTACATTGATCCTTCGCCCCCGCCTTTTAAAATTATTATTATTTTTTATTTTTTTTATTTTATTTATTTATTCAAGCAGAATGGAGAATCTGTATCCCTTTAATGCTGGAGCGGTTTTACTGTGCAACAGTGGAGTTTTTTATTTTTATTTTTTGCCTGCCACTGTGGTTCTTTGTGTGATTATGGATATGGATATTCATTGAAAATTTCAGTCAGACAAAAGAAGGTTTTAAAGAAGAGTGACACTGAAAAAATAACTGAATAAAAATAAACAACAAAAGACAGGACACTAACTGTAAGAAAGATAAGCAAAAATAAATAATTATATGCATAATACATTGGATTTGAATATTGAACAGGGCACTAGTGCTGAAAACAAACAAACATTTTTCAGCATTCATTTCTATGCTGTTCTGTGACTCTTCCAGTCTCTGTATCGCTGTTGCAACCTGCTCATGACACTCTATGACACACTAAGCTCAGTTCAGTGGCTTTCCCTCTGGCCTCGCAAATTTGGCGAGGTATTGTTGATCAGTTGTTAGGCGCCGACTTGGTCTCATGATGAAAATGGGGACAGCGTGATGAAGACGACTGTTTAGATGCAAATCTGTTGAACTGGCAAATTTATTTGGATCAAACACGTGAATTTTGCCTTTCAGCTCCTTATTTTGCATTCAAAAGTGTAGAGGTCAAATTAAGTTCACCTGTGAAGGTTATAGGGCATCTTGAAATTTCACCAGAAAGTCAGCTTTCTGTGAGTAGTTATGTTATTTTATAAATTTACATTTGGGTGTTGTGAGCAATAACTGCTCTGGAGAGGTTTGTTTCCACTCCCTGTGGAGCAAATGTTTTTAATTGTTTGACATAATGTGTTTAACAGGTATGATGTTCCTGTACATGACAGCTTACCTATTTATGATTGGAAGCCTCGTCCACTGGCCCCTCCCCCACCTCCTCACATTATGGAGAATTGGCGCAAGTATGTCTCAAAGATTATTATTGACATTTATAGTCATTTGGGCTTTAACACCACACGTGCTTTGACAGGAGGAAACATGAGGACCACGACTCCCCGATTGTGAAGCGCCTACGTGGTGACGCTTCATCATCCCTCCCCTCTTCGAGACATCCAGTCAGTCGGCACACTCATCCCTCTTTTAGTCCTGACCATGCGGTGGCGGGCTCCTCGAGATCATCCTCTGTTTTTAGTCACCCTCATTCCCATGTGCACCCTCACGTGCCTGCGATCCCACGCAGCTCCACGAACATGCACTTCTTTGCCGACGACAAGGTACCATGAGATGACGCAGTATATTATCACACCGTTTATGTTTTCATGTTGTTTGCCTGTTATTGCGCCCTCAGCTAAGCGCTCAGGTGATGAAGCTGTTCGAGATGTGCCAGCAGCAGTCTTCTGATTTATGTCAGAAAGAGAAGTGCCGAAGTTGGCTGCAACGAGACGAGCGAGTCTCAGAAAGTGCGTATGAATGACTCCTTTACTCTGCATTGTCTTTTCTTTGTCACTTCTTTGTTTTTCTCACAGTGGGGCGGCTGTATATGACGGGATCCACCATGAGCGGGTTAGCCAGTCGGAGCAGTGACGCCGATTTGTGTTATGTCCTCCATGAAAGTGTAAATGTCTTTTGACTTTTGACTCCGCCTTTTGCGCTATCGCAGATTTGCTCTCATAATCACAAATCTTTGTTTCAGAAAAAAGCAGATCCCATTGCTGTACTCTCTGCCCTCCAAAGGATTATGAGGTCAATGAGTGAGTACAAAAATATTTTTCGTAAAATTTCATGTTATACTCTTTGCAAATAATACCACAACTGTCCTCATTTGATGCCAATTAAATCAGAATTAAGTTAATAATCCTGGAATCAATGTGTGTTACAAAGCTCCAATGAAGTATTTGGGCCACATTGGAGAGAGAAAAAAGTAAAATTATCCGGAAAAAAAGTATGATTTCAAAAAGGACGTACAGTAAAAAAAATATTTGCTAAGATTTTAGGGGTACTTGGATTCAGTGTATGGGTGCTTGCGCACACCCAGACGTGCTAGAAACACTTATGTTGTGTAATATTTTCCCCACATCTACGGTCCTTCACAAGTTCCAACACCACAAGGTGGTGCTATTTCCACGGTGAGATGAAATGTTTTTGAATAAAGGACGACTCCAATGTTGGTGCTTTTCTTCCTAGTTTATGTGGAGCGGATGCGGCTGATCAGAGCCAAAGTGCCGATCCTCAGGTTCCAAGAAAAAGGCAGGTAAGGTAGGAGCAACACTTGTCACCGACCTCGGGTTTCGCATCGTGCGCCGATCCAAGATTGAATAATGCATGTTGTTCTCTCTCAAGCAATCTGGTGTTTGACCTGAACGTCAACAACACAGTGGGCATCCGAAACACATTCCTCCTGAAGAGTTATGCATACGGTACTTGTTCTCACCATTCCGAAGTCACTTCCACCTGTTAGAGGACGGCTAAACATGCCTGGTCGTGTGACCCTCTGTATGTTAAGTTGAACCCAGGATACGACCCCTAATCGTTGTCATCAAGAAGTGGGCACGGCACCATCAAATTAACGATGCCAGTCAAGGAACGTTAAGCAGCTACGCACTGGTGCTGATGGTGCTACACTACCTCCAGAGTCAGTACACACACGCATACCCGCTTTAGTCCTCATTCCAGGATGCATTATAGTTTCTTTGCCATCGCAGCTCTCAAAGAACCAGTGCTTCCTTCACTACAAATGGACTTTCCAGTAAGTCTCCACACTTTTTCACAACTTACCTTTGTGTAGATTGACAGTTGCATAGATAAATGCAAACATGGAAAATCCAGTGTTCTTCATAATGAATTAAAATAGATCACTTTTAGTGATTTGCAGTGGAACCCCGTTGTTCGTGAGGAAGAGGGATCGAGCCGAATCACGAATAGCGAAAATCCGCGGATAATTGATGCTCATTATAATTGCATTGGAATTTGTAATGTTTTTAACCCCAAGAATTGTTGAATAAGCAGGGATAAAAAAAAAAAAAAAAAAAGCAAGGGGGAAAAAAATGAAAAGAACTCCGCATATAGGTGAACCGTGAGTATGCGGGGTCCACTGTACTTTCTTTAAGGGGGAAATATGGAGAGAAAAGAAATTCCATTAGAAAAGTCTCATAGTACACCACTAAACAAATGTTACAAAAAGTAGCTGTATACGGTACCTTAGTGTGCATGAACAGGCAGCAAACAGGTCAATTGTACCTTCTGCCATCTAGTGGAAGAGTGTTTAAGTGTTCTGCCTATCACAACATGTCACAGGTATAGGACAAGGAACAAGTATACTTTGTCGTCAATAATAATTTTTTTCAATTCAATTTCACCACAGTGAGAAATATGCTGTGAAAATATCTTGTAATTCTTGAACCTCGGGGGCGGGGTATTTTGACAAAAGCATGCTACAGAGATGTTATTAAAAGACACCAGGGATTTTTTTGTAAATTGTGAAAAAAAAGTCTCCCTTGCTATACATTTAAAAATACATGTACTAAGGAAAGCCACTAGGGAAGGTGACCGGAGTAAAACAAAAGTCACGTTCAGTGTATTGTGTTGACATGGCCTTTGCACTGGATTTGTAACCATAAAACACGAGTGATGAAATATCATATTAGAGTTGTAAATATCTTGTGTTGATTTTTAGGAGTGTTTTGATCCCTCTTTGGAGATTGACAGGATCCCCGAGGCAGCTAAAAACATCCCCCGCTACAACTCACAAAACCAGTCGTCTCTGGGAACGCTACTTCTGGGTTTTCTCCGATATTATGCGACAGAATTCAGGTGTACAGCACAACACAACACAACACTGCGCCGATGCATGTGCTTCACGCGCTTCTGTTTTGCTTTTCTCTGCTTGTTGTGTATTCCCGTTCCCTTCGCCAGCTGCCTCTCTTCCTCTCTCTCGCGTTTCTGCTTGAGTGCCAGGGGCAGGTGTGACCTTTGGCTTTCCGCAGCACTAACCTGACATCGTATGATGTGGGCTGTTCAAAACGTGGCACATTGTAGAAGTATCCGGGCTCCCTTTGACATGATTTGGGTTGAAATTAAGAGATGCGTCACAATGTGGAACACCCGAACACATTCTTATTCGTTGAGGATTTCTTTTTATTGTTTGTGCATCACTGCTATTTCCTTGCCTTCGCTGTAATAGATGCCATGCTTTGTTTTAATCACAAGGCGCTTTTGTGCTTGATGTCAAACGCCAACTTCCGAAAATAAAAATTACAAGCGCTGCCATCGTTTGTGTTTCATCTTTAAAGTAAAAGGTCTCCCTTTACCCTTTGAGTGAATAAACACACCTGGCTATTACTTGAGGAAATAGTATGTCACACCACACTTTTCGAGTAGAATATGTTTGTCGTCACTTTGATTCATACATAATAATGAGTCATCGCTGATTCACCCTGACGTTAGAAAATACACATTCTTGGAACCCAAAATAACATGTTGTTGTAAATAAGGGGAAAATAATGCTGATCAAAGAAATGTCTGAAGTGTTTTATAAATGACATTTCTGTTATTTCTGATGCAAAACAAAGAGCTCCCTTGAAATCAGTGAAGTAGGCCACATCATGAGGTACATCTTCCCAATCTAATGAGACTCCACAGAGATAATTAATCTGAGGATATTTACTTCCAATTACAACTGAATAATCCAGAATCTTTTCCGTAATGCAGCTGGAAGAAGAGCGTGATCTCTGTTCGAGCTGGCAAAGCTTTGCCCAAGCAGAATCATCCAAAGTGGAACGACAAACTCATATGTGTGGAAGGTAAGCAAATTCTCTGACTGCACCACAACAGTGAATTTACAACAAAATCCTTATTCGCGAATTATTGTAGGGGGGGCGGGGGGGTGTTGCCATTTTTCTAAATTTCTCAGAAATACTTACAAGATTCAGGCAGAGACAGCAGGTGGGTATTTGAAGGTATACAATTCTGCTATGCATACTTGGAATTTTTTTTCCAGACTTAATGTTTGCCTTAAAAAAACGAGGGAACAGGTCCTACATGGCAATGAAAATGATTAGTCAAAACTGACAACTTTGTTTATTATACTTGATTCAACGCTCCAATTAGAATTAGTTTTGAAGAAAAAAAAAAGACACACTCATTGTCATTGCATATAATTGGCCATATTTTCCCAGTTTTGAAAAGAGGAATGATCCAAAATTCATCCTGATCGTTATCGACGTCTGATCTGTACATTCAATGTTTGGTTGAGGTTATTACTGCCAAAGGAGGGCCAACCAGTTATTAAGTCCAAGGGTTCACTTATTCTTCCTCCCAGTGTATTATATTAATTTGGGGAAAATATCAGCGCCAGTGAATTTTCCCTTCTGCGAGAAGCATTTCATCTTCAAATATGCTGCTTGCAGCTTTTTCTTTTTGTTTCTTTTTTTTTTTTTTTGAAAGCACAGTGCTCGCACTACAGTCATATTGGTGCAGTGGTGAATTAGATATTGAATCATTTGTTTTTCCAATTGATTCTATGACTCTGACGGTCTGTGGCAGAAGCAAGGTTGCAGAGCACAAGTGATCTACAAAATGACAGGCACACCCTTTTTTTTTTATTGGTGGACCGCCAATTATGCATTCAATCATAAACACAGTATTCTGAATATTTTTTTTATTGGATTGAATTCATACAGCATTAGAAAAGGAAAAAAAACACATGCTGCCCTTCAAAGTGTAGCGTGTTAGCTGTGTACACATCACACTGGCGACGACACATCCGCTACAGAAGGTATTTTCATATTTAAAGTGCTTTATTTTCCAAATAGATTTCTTTTATATTTACAAGTCTCAGGAAAACTCAATGCTCCATGATTTACAGCCAGCCTCAGACTTAAATGAGTCCCGCCTCTTTGGTGGCTGCGCACATGTTACGTGCGATGGGTGTGTCAGAAGTTTGGACGGGAGAATGCGTCTAGCTGGAATGTATGCAAGCCAGGCATGTTTATTAAAAAAAATATAATTGAAAAAAAAAAAAAAAGGCCGCGCATGAACAGGAGATGATATACATAATATATAATGGGAGAATATGACCCAATAATATTTGTGGACATGACTAATTCCATGGTATTCTCTTTCAGAGCCGTTTGAGAGGAAAAATGTTGCACGGGCAGTCTTCAAGCAAGCCAAATTTGATGCCATCAAATCTCAGTTTCTTGAGGTATGCGGAAAAAACATTTAAAAAAAAACGTAACATAAACATAAGGACACTATTCCTTATGTTGCTCTTTTTATGCTCTTCTTCCATGTGTTCCAATATAGTCCTGGCAAATACTATGGAAGGAGATGGACCTGAACTCAATTCTCCCTGTACAAGATATCATTGAAGAGGAAACATCCTGGAAATGAGGCGTTACATGACTCGATGTGTTTTCCCAAAGAGGCACAGGATCCATCTTTCTCAAAACATCCCAGTCCGCTGCAGCTTTGTATGATTTGCTTACACTCGTTGTAAAGAATTGATGTTGAGTGGGATTTATTTTTTGTCTTCCTCCTGTCACATAACAAGTGTCTTTTGTACATGTTTGTCATGAGTTTTGTTAAGAAATTAAATCACTAAAGGTGATGGATTTGAATTCATTGTGACGCATGCTGGATTTTCTGTCGTTTAGCCCACTGCTCCACCCAGGCGCTGGAATCGTTTGCTTATCTTTACTGTAGAATCTGGATAAATTAACTTGTGATTTTTAGTGTGTAACTACACACAAACACACAAAACATTTTGTGAAAGTCTGTCTGTTGTATGGATTTGTTATTTTTTTTTTTAGGCTTTCAAACTAAAGAGGAAATATGAAAGTTGTGTGTATGAATGGCCCTGTTTAAGCATTGCCAAGAACAGCAGGGGAGACGGAGGAATACTGTTTCAGCACACGGCCTATATTTAACTTGGCAAAGGGGATTTTGATCTTAAAGTTACACGACTCCAGCTACAATTCATTGGTAAAGATTGATGTCCACGTCATGTACGTTTGCCCACATTGCCATTGGGATTTTCTAAGAATGTAGCTTGTGCACTGAAAACTTTGCATCTGACTCGAGACCCAATGAGATTGAGCGCCTTCTCCCTGCATGTACTCCCTGCCCTCCCCTCTTTTCATTCCCCACTTCGTCTATTTTTGGCCTGGGCTGAGTCAGATGGACCCCTCCCAACTTAGAATGACACAAACGGAACAGAACAACCCTCTAGGACTCCAAAGCGGATGAAAACATCAAGAACACCATCAAAAATACACTTAAGTACGAGTAATGATGGAGGAATGTGAGAGTTTGGACTCTGAGATGACCGAGCTGACGGAGTTCCAGTGTGAGGCTTCAGATGTCATCAGCCAGGACGATGAGGACGAAGTGGAGGAATTGCAAAACAGGTGCTTACCACACTCGAGATCAATAGATGAATAACCCCAGTAGGTCAATTCTGCAAAATGCCCGCAACATATTTTGTGCGGTTAGTTTTTGTACTGTAAAATTTGTATTGTAAAATTCAGGTACTAGTGGCTGGAGAGCATGATCCAGATTGCACGAAGGAGGACTGTCATTCAGGTCAAAATGATAAACTACTCTCCAGCTATAATGTGATGATCCAAGGAGTTTAGGTACTGAGGGCAGCCCCATTCTGCCAGTGCATTCTCTCGTTTATCATGCTGGGTGCTACACATATCCTTGCCTTGTCATAAATAGTTAAAGAAACCGATATGGTGTGTTTTGAAAGTCCTCGCTTCTCCTATTACTTGACTGGTTGTTTTGGAGTTGGCGCACATTTTAATCCTTACTTTTTTTTATTGCATTGCTCTCGATGGTCTTCTCTATCAGGCACATGTTGCGAAACCAAGTTTTGACTTGTAGTCCTTTGACTTTGGACAGCACATACAGCTAGTCTCTAAAGAATACTTCCTTTGGATTTGCAGTCTACGTGAGGTTGTCCAGGACCAGTCTGTGAAGCCCAAACTCCAGTGCCTGATGGTGGATCCGTCATTCTCCATGGTGACTGTCCAGAGCGAGGACAGTGGTATCGTTTGGGAGACAGCCTCCAGTCGCTGCTCTACTCCCTGGGCCTCTGAGACCAGCTCTATCTCTGAAGCATGCAGCATGGAAGGATCTGGAGCTGCCGGGAAAATCACCATCATCTTTGAGGAGGACAAAATAGTCCGTCGCAGAACAAGGTCGGGAAGGAACAGCAGATTGAAGGACAGGGTTAGCAGATCTGGCAGTTCAAGATCAACCTCAGCACTGGGAGTGGAGAGACCCGAGATGGCAGAGGTGTCACTTCCTAATGAGAAGCAGAAAGGAGCAGAGACAGATTTTGAGGGGAACAAAAACAAAGATCAGCAGTTATTTAGTTTGATTTCAGAGGGATATGAGATTCTTAACATCAGAGTCCCATCCAAACTTCCCACAGTGGATGAAGAGGAAAGCACAGAACTACAGGACAACCTGTCTTATCTGGACCAGACTCCCAAAATCCGATCTCGAAACCAGCTCAACGAAATCTCGCAGAACCATGGCCTGCCTCAGGAGGTGAAAATACTGGAATGCAATGAGGTATTTATTGAGGCATATGATAATATTTTTTATTTTATTTGTCCAATTAAAAAAATACTAATAATAAAATCCTCTTTTAAGTAATTACATTGTGATCAATCCACAGCCTTCAAAGGAAGATACTGGCCATTCAGCGGAGGATGGGCTGAGACACATTTCCCCTCCAGAAAATGGCTCCAAAGACATTGACTACTTTGAGAAGTTTACACTGCTGGATGAGGTGGTTCCTGGAAAAAAAGCTCCAGACCTTCAGCAGGAGGTGGAAGATCTTGTGAGGGAATGCAAAGTGGAGCCAATGCCTGCAAAGGTAGTCAAAGACGGCACGTCAGACTCGTTTGTGTTTGTGACAGAAGCGGAGATAGTTGGGGAACACCTGGATGAGGTCTTCTACGGCGAAGGAGCTCCTGCTAATGCAATGCAGCAAAGAGCCGATGAAGTGGAAGAAGGTTCAAGAGTGAGAAGAGAGAGCCAGAGATCCATGAAGGAGAGCGGCTCAGTGTTGTTCGGAAGTGAAGAAACAACCCTCACCCCTATTTACATCTCCGCTGGACCCCCTAAGATCATCGACCCCATCCTGCTGGAAGAACCCACCGCCATGTCCTTCTTGTACTCTGACCTTTATGAGGATGCTGTAGGCGAGAGGAGAAAGAGCGACGAGGAATACTCCGAGATAGAGAGTGTGACGTCTGAAAAATCATTCAAGAAATGCTTGTCTGATTCAGAGGAGGCAGACGGCTACCTGGAAAAGTTCATTTTGAAAGATGACACCCCCACAGTAGACCTTCCAGTTGACTTAGTGCAGGACAAGAGGGACAGGAGGATGATGTGGTCACAGAGTAAGTTTGAAATGACGGGCTGTCTAATGAGAGCTATGGAAGAGGAGGAAGACGCGGCCAAGACAGAGGACACAACACAAGCAGTCAACACTGCATCAGTTAAAGATTCAGGAGCGTCAAAGTCTGAAGAGCAAGTTCCAGATATGGCAAGCGAAGGAGTACGCCTCCATGAGGAAAGGGAAGAGCGTCTTGTTTCTGTAGATTCATTTCACGAGGATAGGCCGAAGGCGGAAGGTGTGCAACCTCAAGATGGAATTCCTGAGGGCTTCACTGACACACCTTTATACTTGAAGAGCTTAGGAGTAGAGACACCAGAGGAGCACCAGCAAGTCAGTGATCAAAGTATAAGTGAAACCCAACATCTGTCTCAAACACATGCAGTGCAGGAAAAGGAACATGAGATGCCACCTACAGTTGCTGAGGGTCCTCAAACTCTCGACAAGCTTCAACAAGAAGACACAGTAGGGGAAATCAGTCAGAAGGCAGCAGCTGAGACGGAGATAGTGGCATCTGCTCATATGGACAGCCAAGATGAGATCCTAGCAGAAGACGCAATGAGAAAAATGGAGGCTTCAGAACTTCCCGTTGAAATGGAGACACTAGAAGAGAAAACAACATATCAGAAAAAGGAGCTTGATCCTGGGCAACCTGCGATTGAGGTCTCTACTGACTGTGAGCCTTGGGTGCATGCATTCGTCAAGGTAACCGAGAAGACAGCTGATGAAAAGGTGCCCCAGACTGAGGTTCGGATTGATCTTCAGGATGTAACAAGCATTCCTCAAGGTGAAACAAGAGTGGATGTGTTGCCACAGAATGTTGCAGTTGACAAGTCGGCCTGTTTTGTGCCTGATCAGGGGTTGGATGTCAAAACCAAAGGAAAAGAAAAAGCAACTGAATCAGGTGAGACACAGCAGGAGATGATTGAACATAAGGATGAGGCACCTTCAAAAGACAGCAAGGCTGACACTCAGAGGACTGAAATAAACGACCACTTGATTGTCCTTGTCCCTAAAGGCCAAGCTGTAGAGATGGACATAAACATGAGTCCTTGCTCACAGAGGATTCCAAAAAGTGATTCTGTGACTCTTCCTGATCTGGACACGAAATATGAACATGTCACTACATCTGATCGTGACACCGTGGAAACAATATCATTGCCTCAGCCGAAAGAACCAGTCGGACAGTTGGAAAAATTGAACGAGACGTCCTCACCTACATCTTCAGTAGGAAAAGCAGAGTTGGAAGACCTGATGGCCGAGAGGAACAAAGATGATGGCGGTTTTTCCCCTCTGAGGAGCTTTACCCCACAGGAGGATTTATCTCTGCCGCATCAGGAGGACCTCCAACCAGATGCTGCAGATGTAGAAGAAAAGGTAGAAGTTGCCCCAGAAAGAGATATTATGAAAGCGTACACAGATCTCGAGATCGGTTCTTCCAGAGAGGACGGGGGAGAAAGGGAAGCTCAAGAGGAGACACCTGAAGCCGTTCCAGAGGTTACAGGTGATGATTATGAGATGATAACTGAAGAGGACACCAGAGAGCTAGCAGAACCTCAAGTATGGGGAGATGTAGAGGAACCAGTTCCGGTGTCGGTTCAGGAGGTCGAGGTGGCGGAAGACGAGAGGGATGTGGACGTGTTTGGAGATGAAGATCTCATTGAGGCTGATTATGACATCATTGATGCTGAGGAGCACCGTCAGGCCCGATTGGCTGCTGAGCTTCAGGGGATGGATTGGTTCTGTCTCACCTGTCAGTGTTTGCTGTCTAAGGATGCCTGTGACTCCGGGGACCATGATGGCCACGAGGTGACTGCAGTGGACAAAGCCTTTGAGGACATCAGGGTAACGTATCATGCCGATATACGCGCGCGATGTTGAACAAGTTTAGCCGTTTCTTTTGTGGAAGCAGAAGAAAATGGATGGATGGATATATCATAAAAATCAACGGAACACCAGCACTACATTTCGTTTCGATTTAATTGGACTGTACATTGCTATATGCTATGCCAAAGGGGGAATGCTATGCATTTCTTTTGATTAATTACGAGTTTTGTGACACTTGTTAAAACAATAATTATGACTTGACAGTAGTACATGATGCATATGATCTGAGAAAAAAAATCAGCCCTCTCTGTCTCCATCTTGTGCCTCGAATGTAATTTTAAGAAACCACTGTACCCAAGGAAATGTATTGTAAATGGAATAAGAGGCACAAGATGGGGCCAGTGACGGCTTATTTGTTTCACATACATATTCACCATGTACTATTGTCAAGTCTTAATGACTTTTTTTTTTTTTTTTAACAATGACAATGAAGTGTTGTATTTTTTTACTTTTTATTGTTTGCAAACAACAATATTTGGAACTTCCAAAAATATTGACTTCCACTGTGAAATGAAATCAATTTATGAAGATCTAGCAGAGATGGTCATATTTTGGTTACCTAAATTACATACAGAGGTGGGTAGACATTCCAACTAGTACCTTATGATGTAGTTTGCATTGTCCAGCATAAAGTTAAGTCAGTCTGTCTCTTGACCGTTTGTTTGGTTCGTCGTGACCTGAAGTTAAGTGGTTCTCATTAAGTGGGTTGTGAACTATTCCACCCGTGTTGGCGGCTGGCAGGATGCACGCAGGCACATTGAGCAGTTGTGATGTAATACTCTGCTTTGATCGCTGGAAAAGGTCCTCTGTGACACCAGCAAGTGGGCACTGATATGTGATCTGTTGACACAGGCTGGGCCAACAATGTTTTAATAGTCTTCTTTTTTTTTTTTTTTTAAATATCAGCAATAACTCGATCAGTCAGACAAGAGCCTTTTTCGTAGGCCAAAAAACTCTGGAAAGAAAGTCAACAGTCGTCTACTTCTAGAGATGCATGGAAAAATAAATGCGTGAACGGAAGTGTGACTAAAGTTTTGAACTTTTGCCACGTAACAGGAGCGACTGAGCGACTGGATCTCTGAGCTGCAGGAGAGGTCTGAGAACATCGAGGACCTGGTGTCTGAGCTGGAGTTGGCCTACCACTCTGTGGAGGTATAAATCTGAATATATAGTTTATACATTTACTGCAGGACTGGGCAAAGTATTTGTTCATTAATCCGGCCCACCGAGCATTTACACTATCAAGAATCCTGTCATGTTTGTTAACCTTTTCATCTCATTAGATGGTGTAAGTGGACCTAATTTTGTGGCCAGTGAAAGTATATCTGAAGGACTACTTTGAATTTCCGACTGTGTGGTTCACGAATGCACCCCGGTTCGTTAAGAAGGGTTCATTTGGCGCTCGCTCCGTTCCCCCAGGACCAGTGCGTCGAGAGCGAGGCCGCCATGCGGGCGCAGAACGACGAGGCGATGGCCTTGGTGATGGAGCGCTACAACGAAATGTCCGTCAACATGGAGGAGGAGAAAAAGGCCAAGCTGGAGCAGCTCTACGACCAGATCGTCTCCTTCCGGGAGAGCATCGACTCGGCCAAGGCTACCCTGGAGACCACGGCCAGAGAGGCTGACGCGGACGCTCGGGTAAGTCCTTCTGATGGCTTCTGACGTTTATCAGTCACTATTTATGTACAATTGACTCCATTATGAATGCGTTGTTTTAAGTATGAGTCGAGTCTTTGATATATATCATCCATGTGTTTTCCCTTCAGGCCCCTGAGGACATTCATGCGAGGTAATTTGCCTTTAACGTAATCTCAATGGAGTCTGTTGTGCTAGAAAATACACTGATAGGCCACAATATTAGGTACAATGTAGAAGAGCTCTTACAACAACAAATACGTCATTTTGCTCTATTGTGACACTACCCTCCAAAAAAAAATATGGATATGATATATACACACAGGTGTGTCTCAATAAAATCTAGAATCTCGTGGCTTTATTTCAGTAGTTCCATTCAAAAAGTGAAACTAAAATAGTATTTAGGTTCATTAAACACAGAGTGAAATGATTGCAATTTTTGTTATATTATTTTGAAAATGATAGCGTGCAGCTGATGAAAACCCACAATTCACCATCTCAAGAAATTAGAATGTTACATATGGAAACAATGTGATTTTTATGATAAACACTGGGTAGGGATTGGCCTTCTGAAAAGTACTTTCCCCATGTGTTTAATGAATTTGACTTTTTGAATTGAGCTTCAGAAATGAATGAAGTTTCTTGAGATGCAGCTGTCAGAAATAAATATACAATATTTCAAACATACAGTATGAGTCAGTAAAGTCCTTCACCACACCACAACGTCAACCACAATAATAGAATTCTGTACAGATTATGCTCTGGATGTTCTTGTTCATTTCCCAGGCTCAAGGCAGCTCTGGAGTCGACCATGTCACTCGAGTTGGGCTCCAAGGGCTTGCTGGTGTTTGAGGATTACGCCAAAGGCAACGCCTCCGGCCCACAGCTCGCGCAACGAAAGGGAATTGCAGGTGTGCACGTGCAGACGGCAGTGGGTCAACTTGTGTGGCGCCAGTGATAAATGTTTCCCGCTCTGCGCCGCAGTCCCTCAGAGGCCCACGCTGGAGCCCCAGGAGGCGGGATCGGCTGCCAGCTCCAGCGTCGCCGTTTACTGGAGGGTCAACCCCGGGGACGTCATTGACTGCTTTCAGGTCTATTGCATGGAGGAGCCGCAAGCAGGTAGATCAAATATAGGGAGGCCATTGTCCCCCATTGTTGTCCATATATATATTTCTAATATATACTAATTAATGTATTACATTTGTTATAGTGTCATTGATTACATTATGATTGCCTGCACAATCAACTGAAATTCAATACAAGATACTTTGCAACGATAATAATACTTACCACGTTTAGCAATTGGCAAAATGCAGGTGTCAGAGTTGGCAATGCAGTTCTACACTACAGTTGTACCGTACAGGTACAGCCAAAATAGTGTACATTCATACTTTTAATAAAAGCAAAATGTAAACACAGTTCCTATACCGGACTTGTTAAGGTGCCGTAAATTGTGGTGTATGTTTCAATGAGCAGTTTTATTGACATTGTACGATAAAAGGCCCACTTCTAGGCAGTGTCCACACAAACAGGTATTTAAAAAAATCTTTATTTGAAAAATGTAATACACTACCATTCAAACGTTTATGAAATGTTCTTATTAAAAAAGCCTTTTTTTCTATGACATTAACAATACTTTCATAATTAATTTATTGAAATAAATGCACTTTGGAAAAAAAAAAAAAAAAAAAAAAAACGTTGGGGGACATTAATACTGTAAGTGACCCGTAAACTTTCAATTTCAGGTGAAAAGTATTAACTGTATCTAATGTGGTCCGCTGGGAGTGCCGAGCGGTCCTACAGAATTTTGTGTTTGTAACAGTGCTTGAGATCTCAACATTGGCCAAAAATGCCATCAATAACCATAAACATAGCAAAAAAATTGTCGGTGAGATCAGAAAAAAAAAAAGACAAATCTCACCTCATCATGTTATCATATTCCAGATACATGATGCAGAAATAAACAACATGCAGTGTAGGTATACAATCAAAATTAAGGAATTAAGAAATATAAAGAATAGGTACATTTATTAAAGCATGTGTTTATCATTACATTACATTACATTATGATTGTCCACAAGCTTGCAGTTGGAGTTCAATTTAAGTGAAGTTGTGCTTTCCACAGCCGTGTCCGAGGAATACCGCGTGACCGTCAAGGAGAGTTATTGCGTCCTGGAGGAGCTGGAGCCTGATAAGTCTTACAAAGTTTGGGTGATGGCTGTCAACTACACAGGCTGCTCCCTGCCCAGCGAGAGGCTCGTCTTCACCACTGGTCAGTGCGCACCTTGATGACAGAACTCGGATCCAAAGCGTACATGAAATACAAGGGTGACTTTTTTTTATTTTTATAAAAACAGCTCCGTCAGTGCCGGTAATTGATAGTGAACGGTGCACCGTCACGTGGGACTCGGCCAAGCTGAGGTGGAGCCCAGCAAAATGGAGTCCTGGACAGAGTTTCATCTTGGAGTATTGTCGCCAGTACGAGATGGAGGGAGACGGGCTTAGGTGGGGCCATGTTGGATTTAACAGCTTTTTTATTTATTTATTTATTTATTTATTTTTTTACCAAATGACTAAAAAACAATTCATGATTTCATTTATTGAGCAACAGCCCTCCCTATGACCTAAATGGAATAGAACCCTAATTAATGTGTTTGCTAACACCTCTTTCTGCCCCCCCCCCCCCCCCCCCCCCCCCCCCTTTTATTGAAATAACTGCTGCGAAAAAAGGTCATGAAAACAACAAAGCTAGTGGTGGCCTAAGATTTTTGCACAGTCGTGTAAGTGTATGCGTGACTAACTCTACTGTATTTGTATGTCTTTGCTATTCTTCTAGATCCATCGCTGGCATAAGAAACTGTGAACACGGCGTTCGGCTGCAGCCCAACGAGAATTATCTGTTTTACATCAAAGCTGTGAATGAAGCTGGAGTTAGCGAACAAAGCGAGGCTGCTCTCATTTCAACCAAAGGTTTTCCAAACACGTCCATTTAAATACGTACAATGCCAAATACTGCGTTGAAAATTGTGTTTTTATAAGGATAATAATGTTCACTTTTGACACGTCGGTGAAGTTCATTATCGTGTTTGGACAGTGGATAGAAGAAAGTCGACAAAGTCACCCCTGTTCAAATGCCAGCTTTTTGAGATCGACAAAAAATTATGAGAAATCATTTCAAAACTTTTCCCATGATTAATGTGGCCAAATTACCTATACAAATCAATTGTGGTTGCACGCCCTCTTATTTTCACAAATGTGTTTGGGAAATTTTGTTCTAGTCCGATGAAAAACCGAGGGTGAACGTTTTGACCTAACCCTAAGCGTAGTACAACAGCTGAGCTTTATTTGGGCTTATTCGGAGGCACTTTAAATGGCGGCAGGTGTGTGCTGACTCCCATTGAACATGAGTTTGCATACGGTTAGTTAATTCTGAACACGGTGAAAATGTAAGATGGTTTATTTTAAAAATACAGTGATTGATTCTCATTTTGAGTTGCATTTATAATTAAATTGTAATTAATCAACCCATTTAATTTAAAATGTTAAATGTATGTACTGTGTATATATATATATATATATATTTATTATTAGAAATATATATTTTTTTTATTTTTATTTTACAATAAATAAATGACCAATTATTTCAAGAGGAAAATACATTTGAAAATGAATAAATGCTGTATTGAAGCGGTTTAGAAAAAAAGTTAAACGAATGCAACAAAAATAATGCAGGATTCTTCATCATGTATACGCTCAAGGGGCCAGATTAACCAATGGAGGGGGCCGTATGTGGCCCGCTGACCATACATTGCCCACCCCTGTATTATATAGTGCAGGTGTACCTAATAAGTTGTCCTAACAGTGTGTACTATTTGAAAAATGTATGACAGTATGACTGTTTTTAGGAACAAGGTTTCATTTGCTGAATGCTTCAGCTCATCCTGCTCTGGAGCTGTCAGAAGACCAAACCGCTGTTTACCTGTCCCAAGATGCTCATGAGCACATATCATCCACAGAAAAACAGTAAGTACAGGATTTGTTTGAGTCTATACAGCGCAACTCCCAAAGTTGAACGCCCCAAAAGACATAGAGTTTGGAGTTGGGATTGTTCTGGAAAGATGATCAAAATAATCCATAAAGAAACATCACGTATGATGACCCAGGAGACATCAGCAAATTTCATGAAACTTTAGCTCAGTGACCATCTGAAACTAAAGGATTTAACCCCACAAGCATCTTTTGCTTTTTCTTTGGCTTTTTTCGTTACCGGTGATGGAAAGGCAATACAATAGAAATACAATGGGTGTGAATAATTGTTTTTCTACATTGTTTCCAATTACAATTGTACAACATGAGTCCGTACAATTAATGGAGTATCACTTTCATACATACACAAATTCATTAATTGCCAACGTGACTAAATAAAATAATGGATGGGTCCTGGCTAAAGCGTGAGTAGTTCTACTTTGTCTTGTCATTTAAAAAAAAAAAAAAAAATCATTTCGAGTTTTATTATCCAGTAGTCAACTTCTCCATATGTATATGGACAGTAAAATGTTACTTAAGGTATTGCCTGTACATTTAATAAAGCTTTTATGATGGTAACAGTTTGAATTCACTTTATTACCTGTGGGAAATTGGCTTTGAAATTAGAACAAGCAAGCATTGTTCAACTTTGGAGGTTCTTCTAATTGCGCATAAAAGGACGAAAGTATTGAGACGCACCGATCGGGGGTTGGACAGAGCCCCAAATGAAGGCCTATTGATTTGGTGTAGAAAAACTCCACCTCCACCCTATTAAATATGGAATGAAACAGAAGTGAGATTTCAAACCACAAGCCTCATCAACAGTAACCTCCGACCAGAGACGCGCTCCAATCTTGTACAAAGTCTTCCCGCCAGAGTGGAAGCTGTTCCTGCTTCCTTTTCTTCCATTTTCACGTCCTTCACGTGTCTCGATAGAAATAAAAAAAACAATAATTACCGTGCAGCGTCTTTTATATTTTCCAGGCCTCCATCCGTCCTAGGTGAGTTATTACCAGCGAGGGGTCACCATTATTGGGAGACCGTCGTGTCAGGATGTGCAGCATACAGGCTCGGAGTCGCGTACAGCTCAGCGCCAAGAAAGTGCCCACTGGGGGAAAACAAGCTTTCGTGGTGTTTACAGTGCATGCCGTCACCATCTGGGTAGGTCAAAAACACAAACATCTGTCCTTTTTGTTTGCCAGAATTGTCTACAGAGTTTGTTTGCGGTTGTGCTCATGTAGTTGCAGCTATCAGCTGCTCCACGGTGCCACTCAGTCCGGCGTCTTTGTGATGGAGTCGCCCGAGCGGGTGGGCACGCTCCTCGACTACCGGCAGAGGCGTCTGTGTTTCTACAATGCGCAAACGGGTCAGTTGTTGGGGTCTTTCAGGCACGACTTCGCCAGGCCGTGCCACCCTGTCCTGACCCCGGAGGTGCCGGGCCGACTGGCCGTCGGCATGGTGACGGAGGTGCCGGAGTTCGCGGACATACTCCACGGTTATTAGAGTTCGTGTCAGGAAGTTGTTGGTGTAAACTTAGCATGATAAAGCTCGCCGTCATACAAAACCATATTGTAAAGTCCAATTGCTGTACACTCGCATGACGTGATTGAATGGATCCTTTTTGTAACAATGTTATCAACTTGTAAATATCAAATATATTGTTGACACAAATCATTATTTAGGATACGAAATGCAACTGAACTGACATGAAGGGCCTGTGAGTGATTTCTTCCCGTTGTCTTGTTTGTACATTTTAGGCGGCATGTCAGTTTTGTACTGTTTTGTAATTGTTCCGTTTTGCTACACCTTCATAACAAAACCTAGCGTCTGGTGTTAAAAAAAAAAAAAAAGACTCTTCAACCTAAAATATAGATTCTTCTTTCAATGAATTATACTGCAGCACTTTTGTTTCCTATTGTGAATACACCTGTTTTTTGTTGTATAATTATTTTTGTAAACAGTGTGATCAGTTGTGTTTTTATTTCTATGTTCTGTTTCCATTTTAATTTCTTTCTTGATTGGAAACGGATATTGTTGAGATGAAGGAACATGATTCTTTTTCTATTTGCTCAACCGGAATGTTTTGATTCAGTCCACAACAACTTTCATCACTAGATGGCCTCAGTGTCGACTGGAATTTTAGTGCCTATTAATGTAAGACTATTTCCGCTTTGTTAGATGCTGAAGACATATTTACAAACTGTATTATATCTGAGTAGTACAGCATCAAAAATATGGTGGCTGATGCAACAGGTTTAAAGTCCCAGCGCAGGCAATTTGGATAAATGTAGTTGACCATTAACATTTAACACAGTTGTAATTGGAAGAAGAAAAAAAAAATGTTTGTTTTGGGTTGTGGTTTGTTCACACACTCAGCCAAGACTCAGCAGGAGTCTCTTTCTCATGTCAACAATAACTGGGACACTATCTGATGTCGGCCTGGCATTGTTTCCTCTCAATTAGTCTCTTTTTTTTTTTTTTCTCTTCTCTCTATAGCCAAAGGCCATCTGCAAACAAAGAGTGTTCTATGCTCCAAACAAGTAAACAGACTATCAGAAAGGCATGACCAGCCACGCTGTAAACTGGCCAACCACTGTGAGCGGGCGAGCTGCAGTGGCTTAGTTGAAAAGACGGAAAGCAGACAGTTTGCCATATAATAACGGATGTGATTAAATCTAACTTAAAATAAAAACACGTCGTTGTTATTGTATTTTATTCATATTTCATTTGAAGAGTTGTTACATTCCATTCAAAGTGCATTAACAGTAACCGCAGATGTCGTTAGGGACCACAAATGAAGATATAATGAAGAAGCGAAGGCACACAAAGCAAAGCATATACCAGTAGTTGTCCTCACAAGTCTGCACACAGGAAATAAATAAGTTCTTTCAATATATGTTGCATTGAAAGGAATGCATCAGTGGTGATTAGTATATTTCGTAGCGTCTAATAGACTCGTTTAAAATAAAACAATTCAAGATTGGGTAAAACAAGTGACAGTTACAGCAAACAATAACGACTGGCATTAAAACACGTAGCAGAGTGTTTAGCACTGCTGCTTCACAGCAAGAAGGTCCCGGGTTCGATTCCAGCATGGCCACTCTTAACAGCCTTGCATGAAGACACAGGTTTTAGATCGTGAGGAGATACTAGGAAAATTCAGCACGTATTACTATTTATTACATTAAATCGCCACAGCACCTCAATCCCAACCATGTTACAGTGATAAACTGAACCAGTATATCGAGCAAACTGCATTTAGCGGTTTTTTTTTGTTTTGTTTTTTTCCCTAAGATTCTATTTACAATTATACAAGATTCCCAAAAGTGGAAGGGGCGCTCCTCCGACAATCAGGGTTGCATGCAGAATGGAAATTACACCTCACTTTACAGGACATTTTGTCATGTATTTTTAAAGGGCTAAAAGCAAGGGTGCAAACGTCTGTGCTCACAATATTCGATTTTTGAAAGGGGCGGACAGGCCAG
Organism: Phyllopteryx taeniolatus; assembly: GCF_024500385.1. Taxonomy (NCBI): domain Eukaryota; kingdom Metazoa; phylum Chordata; class Actinopteri; order Syngnathiformes; family Syngnathidae; genus Phyllopteryx; species Phyllopteryx taeniolatus. The sequence goes on from NC_084504.1 coordinate 27,228,473, forward strand.
GTCATTTAGATGAGGGGAACAAAAACATTTGAAAAGATTTCAAATAAGTTAAAAAATAATGCATCAATAAAATGTTTTGTTTCACTCTTGGCTACTGTAGTATTGACAAAATTATTTGAGATAAATGAATTTAATTAAAACAATTTACATTTTGACCAATTTTAGGGGGGAATCAGCTAAATGAATGCAACAAATATGACAGAACAAGTCACTGGTGGTACAGTATATTTGTTTACTTGCCCGACTGTCTGGTTCCCTTCCCACTCAGTGACTGTGAATGGTTGTCCGCTTCTATGTGATCGACTGCCGATAGGCTCGTGCGAGCCGGCCGCCACTCCGAAAAGGATACGTACTCTATAGACAATGGATGGACGGATTTCACGGGATTTTTGATCATCTAAACGCTCGGTGGGTTGAATTCAAGAATGTAGCGCTGGGCACCATACTTTGCCCACCCCTGGTCTCAAGCCTTGTTGCAATGACAGATGTCCATCATCTGTCGGGTCCAACAAATAAAGTCAAATTCCCTTCTGGAGAAATAAAGTGTCAAAGCAGCACCGTTTACGTTCTCTGCGGGACTATTCCTTTTCTTTTCATTTGAACGTTCTGTCTTCCCCAGTTTAAAATTCCATTCTATCATTAACTGCCATCGTGCGTGAGGTTTCTACCTTTCTTTTTTCTTTTTTGAAAGACCTTATGCCATACTTTCTTCTCTTTCGCACAGACATCTTTGAAAGCCATCATCATTACTTTCAAATGGCTTTTACAGTTACGTTGTGGTTCACGTTTGATGACGCTCCATAAATCATCTACAAGGTGGTCTTCCCTCCGTTCAGAAGGCGGGATTATGGGGGAAGGGTCAGAGGTCACGGGTTAGGCAGGCATTGAGCTTTTTTCCACGAGCAGACTGGGTTTGGGCTCTGGCCGGTGAGGTTTGTGCTGAGGGCTGCTGCGAAGGTTGTCATCCATCTGCCAGAAAAGACGCAATGTGAAAATGGGTTGTCGAAATACAGTGCCTACATTTTTCTCTTTTGGCCTTCCATCCATATATCAAACTCAGGGTACGATTGAGTTTTGGAAGTTAGTTCACATGGAAAATGCTAAATGTTTGAAAACGCTCTTATTTGCATGCCAGACAAGTAGATGGCAAAGTCAAAAAAAAAAAACACCACATGCATGCGCAGCAACGTCTTATTCAAGTAATGCATTTTCAACACGCTTCATCATTGTATATGTGTAGGCAGGAGTGAAAACCTGACATACGTAAGTAAATATTAGCAGTGCATTCACGTTTGGCTTTTAAGCTCCACGACATTGTTTTTGTGTAAATGCGGAACGGAAACAGCACAATTCTGATTCGTTTACGCTGAACCACCCCTCCAAAAACAAAAACAAAAAACGCTCCAAGGACAACCTACAGGGCATCCGGAAAATATTCACATGCAGCTTCTTCACTTTTTCCACATTTTGTTAGGTCACAGCGTTATTCCAAAATAAAATAGTCATTATTTATATTGTATATATATATATAAATATAAATATATTTCCCCCCTCAACTCTACACGACACCCCATGATAACAACATACATGCACAAAATTGTGATATTTTGGCAAATTATTGAAATAACTAAAACTAAGAAATCACCTCTAAGCTGATGTCGGCTGAGAGGTGCTGCAAGGAGAAAAGGCCAAAGATCGCCAAAGATAGTTTGTGGCATTATATTCAAAACGACTTGAGGCTGCAAAAGGTGCATCAACAAAGTACTGAACAAAGCCTGTGAGAACCTTTAGTATGCATATTTATCTTAATAAATGAGCAAAAACCATTCTTAAAAGCTTATTGTCATTATGGGGTGATATGTGTATAATTTTGAGGGGGAAAACAAGCGTTCGACTTGTGAATAAGGCTATAAACATAAAATGTGGGGAAAAAAAGTGAATCAATATGAATAGCTCCTAGAGGCGTTCGATGTGTTTCTTTTGCCGTTTTTGTCTGATGCTGCATTGTGAACCTTTATCTCCTTATTCTGCAGTTTTCCCCTTTCACGTCACATTCACCAGCCATTTTTTTAGGAACACCTGCACCAACTGTTTTATGGTGTACCTAATGTTGTGGCCAGTGTGCATAAGAAAGTGCTGTCAACCATGCAAAGACGGGGGTGGGGAAGAAAAGCAGAAGCACCTTTTCTATCAAGTTGGACTCTTTGTTTACAAGCTGAGTTAGTTTCTGGAGGTTGGCATCCATTGTTTCCTGAACAGATGGGGGAAGACCTGGAAAAACAAGGACTCCCATGGAAAAAGCACAGAGCTGGCCAAGCTTTAGTGGAACAGCAGGAAGAGTTAACCCCTCAAAAGCCATCAAGCACGAAGATCTGTGTGTGTTGATGCTAAAGCGGGACTTGTTCCCTGCGCGTGTACACATCTTACACGGGTGTGCGGAGCTGAAATAGCCCGCCAGGATGTTGTCGCAGAAGTGCGTGACGTTCTCCAGCTGTCTGAGGTGGCTCTGCAGGGGGCTGTTGGGGAGGTGGGCCTTGTGGAGCGGAGCCACAAAACCAAACACAAAAGCATCCAGGCTGGTGGGTCTACAAACACAAAAAAAGTTACAAATACCCGAAAGTGCACTGCAAGAAAGTGAGAAACTATATTCATCTACTACTCCGTTCACATTTCATACACTGAGTAGGAATAACCGCCTCAAGAGTGAGCTCTTATTTATTACGTCTGAAGCAAATGGATTTCAATTACTATTGTCTACTGTGAATGTTTGCCATTTCTACGTACAAGTTTCCAAAGAAGTAGCTTGCTGCTCCCAGTCTGTAGGAGAGGAGATTCAGGCACTCCTTAGCATCACTGTACAGCTGACACAGCGAGAAACAACAGTGAGGAAAATATGACAACAGGTACAAGTTCACTTGTTTTTATGATGAAAGCCTGCTTTGTTTACCTTTCCTTCCAGCTCCGTGATTCTGCATTGCCGCGACCCTCCGTTGGTCAGCAGGACGCGGGAGCGGGCGCTGTCGGCATGACGACCGGGCACGAGGAAATTCAGGGGGAACGGCGAACGGGAGGCAAACCACGGCCGTGTCACATTGGCGTAGTTTTCTGCATCCAACCAGAAAGTGTGCAACTGTGAGGTGGAGGACAAAGAATCAGTAGTCACACTTGCAACATTTATCGGTGTTCAAGATTGAGGAGGGCTCTGGATACCAATGCAGGTTGAAGTTTCTCCTGGAGGAGAGCAATGTACGCCATGGTGTCAGCTCCTTGACGGGCAGTCAGCTCGTAGTCGGCATTAAACCTCTGAAAACCACACAAATTAAATTCACGCGCTTGAGCGCGTACAAGGCTTGCACTCATACCTGCTTTCGCAGGAAGTTGAGAATCTGTGAGGGCTCTTTCACTGACGTGTCGCCACAAATTAGCTCAGGCACTGTTGCTGTTTCAAAACAAACAAACAAACAAACAAACAACAACACTTATCCAAAAATCGAAGCATTTTTCAAACCCTGGTAATGATTCTGCTTCAGCCCACCTGTCAGAGTTTTCCATGTCCAGTCTATAGGAGAAATCTTCACTTTGGCCCCAGAAAATTTGGCATATGCCTGAAAGAAAAGAAACAAAACAACCAACAACAACAACTGAATTAACATAGATGGTAAGAAAAGCCAGGTACGCAAGAAAGGTACGCATGGATAAAGCCCCACATACATTTTCAGAATGATAAAGGGGCATTTTTCAATCGCATCACCAAGATTCAAGATGGTGAGCACGCAACGTTGCAAACGTCTCCAGGACGCATCTGGAAATATTTGAGAGGCTGCCGGTCATGATAGCTAAAAAAAAAAAATCAGCTTTCGTCCATCCGTCGGCATCAGAAATACTCTCCGCTGTAGCCACAAACGCACAAGAACTCATCAATACAGTATTTTCTTTGAAAGCAAAAGTAGATATCGTACGTCCATATATTTGCACGGCAGATCCAGTATCTTATTAAAAGATTCTGCAATGATCATAAATGATCATGAAATGATCTGAAATCCGACAATCAGCAAAGCAAGTCGAACTAGACTACGAATCCGCCCGTTGAGTTTCAGGCGTGCCAGGTTGCAGCAAAAGCACACTTGACCACTAATTAGGAATTCATTTAACATTATGGCATTACCTAATGCCACATGGCTAAATGCTAGCTAAAATTGCAGAAGGACTAATAGTGGCAAATCTGTGGAGGCAGCCTTGTATAGATAATACAATACAATACAATACAAATGACAACTAAGTAACTCTCAGGAATTTGACTCTGTACTGACCTTGACGGAACACGTTTTGCTCTTAATGTCTGACAAACAGCCACAGAGCTCGGACAAAACTCACAGTCACTAATGTTCACACGTTGCGTCTGCGGACATGTTTAATAACGACCGCCTGTTCCGTTCTTAACAAGCGACGCGGACCGACTCGGTTAGCATGGAAGCTAACCGGAGAGGAGACGGCGAAAGAGGAAACAACGTCGCGCCGGGGAAAGTGACGTGTGTAACGGCCTTGTCCGCGCAAACGAACGCGAAGGTTACCAGGACGACGAGCGACTCGCTGTGGACCGACGGCAGACCCCAGTCGCCTCCCCAGCATCGTAGCTCCATGGCGGCCGCCATGTTTGCTCCGAGGAAGGCGGTCGCTCCCTCGCTGACGTCACACATTGCTAACCATAACGTCGGCGCCCGCCCGGGTGACGTCACTTTTCTGCAAGCACCCGGCCACGCGTGGAAGACACTCTTCACTCGTAGCTGTTACTGCTATCCAATAGGGAAGTCAAGTCAAAAAAGCCCTTCTCTATCTGTCACCTACTTTACAACGACTTGTAACTTTTATTCCCTACATTTGAACACAGATATTTATACTTTTCTACTTTGTCAAAATAAACTCCACGGATAACGACAGGAATGTTAAAAAAAAAAAAAAAAAAAGACAGTGGGCTATTTATTTATTTATTTTTTAAATCAGTTTATTTATTATCTATTAATATTATCTAGCATAAATCCGACTCGATGCGTGGCGTAACAGGGCAGAGGCGGGTAAGACGGCGGTGTAGGTAATTTGGTCGCCAGCGCAACAACAGACGGACATCTGCGATGCCGAGGGTGTGATCGCAGCCGACTTCAGTCCTGTCCAATCAAAGCGGCTCCTCTCATTCCCTTTAAATGCGGCGCGCTAGTTGCACATTGACAGTTTCTGAAATGGCAGAAGAAGAAAAAACTTACTTGCTCGAGTCCGGGAGTTCAAAGTGCACAAAGTACGTTTATATTGAACTGCAAGCGGACCTCCACGGTCAATGAGATCACAAATAGTATTCTTTTTTCTTGAAATATTCGATGTGTGTTATTGTAAAGATCTTCAATCCAATAACTGCGCCTTGAAGTGGCCACTTGGAGACCGCCCTCATCCACGATCCTTCGTGCTGGCCAGTGGGATGATGACAAATATTTCATAATGATGATAACAATAATAATGAGAAACAACTATACCAAAGCCCCACACAAAATCCAAATCATGAATTTGATTCAGATGTGTGCCTTACTGAGAATGTCTACTCTACTCATTTTGTTTCTGCACTCTGGTAATTAATAGTGTTTTACAAACTAGATCTCTATGCATAATAAACACATACACAGCGTGCCTAATACATCATTTCTTTTTTAAGTGGCGCATGACTCCACAGTCGCCGCCACTGTTTTGCAACATATGAGGGAAGACACTCCCCTCTGCTTTTAAAGCTGCGTCTGTGGCCAAATAGCCACCTCACCTCTGCTGAGATTTCGCCTTCCACATCGGCATTCTCGGCTTTGTCCATCGCAGGCGATTCAAACTTTTCAGTTCCAGGAGCGGATCTTCTCGGGACTGGAGACGATGGGTGTGTGGCCCGGAGTCTTGGCTCTGTCTCTGGTGCTGCAACAGCTGGCGATCACTGCTACAGCTCAAGGCGTTGGTGAGCGCTGGCTACCTCACTGACTATTCCTCATGCGAAAACAGCATTCATTGCAGGATTGTGTTGCGTTGCATTTTGAAACTGCACTGTGTAGCTGTTTCTTGGGGAAAGGAAGCCTAGTTGGTGCATGCCTCATGATTATATTGTGATATGTAAACAATGCAATGGTATGGCGAAATTGATGTATTCTTTTTGAATTGGGCTTTTATCACATTTTAGAAGAAAAAAAAAAAGCTTTGTCTTTGAGAAGACTTTGATGGGACGAAATTGTGACTTTTCAAGTACACTACAAAGTCTTCAATGACGTGAGACCACTAATCTGATTTCAACTAAACTTTCAGGGGGGTGTGGGTCATGTCCCAAACAAACAACTATTAGGCTAAAGATGGGATTTGTCTAAATGTCCTTGATCAAAACGATGGAGAAAATGAATGATCGAAATATTCTTTTTATTGCGATTGGAGCATATTTGATGCCACTGTTGCTTTGAGCAGAAAAACTAGCTTGAGACTGAATGAACAGTGCCTCTGCTGTTTGGACTCCTTTTTAAATCGATCGATTCCAAACAATTGCCCAACTTCTTCACAATCAATTTGACAGATTCATGAATTCCTCATTATGTTGGCCACCTCCATTGTGGATCCGTACGCTTTGTAAAGACGTGATTAAGATTGTTTGGCCTGGGCCGAGGCCTATTGAGTGCAACTCAAGGGGCTTTAGAGGTTGGAGAAATAACACTGATGTTGAATAGGAGCCGTCTTAATTGGTAAAGCAGCTCTACCTGGCAACTGAGAAAGTGCGTATGCAAAAAACCTGATTTGCTTGGCAACAACACAGCGTTTTTCACCCCCCCCCCCCCACATCATTTTCCCTGCCACTTCATGTTAGTCTTGAGTTGCGCAAATGGCTGCATGCACGTGTATGTGAAACGAGTGGGTTGGCCCCAGTGGAAAGAGCGCGCCGCCGCTCCGGCCCCTCTCGGCCCCTCTCGGCAGCTCCAATGCGCCACTCTATGAAAGACGGCGACGGCAGGCTGCAAAACGCAAGCAGTTCCTCGCAAGCGCACACGTGGACGCCCTGTCACACTTCATAAAGTGACTCGGCAAAGGCAATGCACAGTACGCTGGCAACCGTAACAATTTGGATGGAGAGCACCAATGAGAAATAAAAAAATCATTCTCTGTGTGACCCAAAAATGTGGGGAAAATTGTGCGTCTAAAGCAGTGGTAGGCAGAGTATGGCTTGCGGGCCACATACGGCCTGCTATGTTCTTTAATCCGGCCCACAGACAAGTTTCCAACGATTGGTTAATTAAAATGTGTTTAGTCATTTAATAATTATGTTAAAATTACATTTATACCTAATTCAATATTAAAAAATAAATGAGTGAAATAAACAGATTTCATTGTATTTATTTGTCCTACAGTTTTTCAGAATTTCTAAAACACATTTCTCGAAACCTCCACCCGTGTTTTCAACACAAGTCCAGAACCTCTAAGAGCATTCACGAAACCCCTGACCTTTCAATCACAACGCAAACAATGACCTCAAAATCTGTTAAAGTTTGTTCAAAAGCAAACAGTGTGTTCAGATCACGCACACAGCAAGTCAAAATAGATTTGTCAGACACTAGTGTTGCAGTCTAGACTGAGGGTGACACTCGCGTCAAAGTTGAGTTCTCGAATGTTAAAAAGGGAAGTCAATTGTTATTACCGTTGATATTTCATGCTTTATTTTGATGTCTTAGTATTGACACTTTCCAATTTCTTAACACTGCTATGGGTTAGAATGTAAAAAAAATAAAAAATAAAATAAAAAGTTAGGCTACTTGAAAACGTCCATAGTGTTACTAAAGGTGTTATGATTGCGACAATTTCACATCAAATCATATGATTTCTATTTCCATTTTGTCCCACAAGTCTGAAGTTAACCAACATGCCAGAAGGAATTGTGAAGTTCCCCTTCCCTGTGTTAGTGTATGACCTTCTGGTGTCGCCGGACTGCCTGCCGGACTTGCTCCAAGGAAGCTTGAAGAATCAAGGGCGGGACGAGGCCTTCCTGCTGTCCTCCTTCAAACTCCAAAACAAGGCCCCCACATCCCTTTACAGCGTCATTAACCCCAAAGACAACAGCAAGTACCTGGAGCTCAACGTGCAGGCCAAGCTGAGCAAAGGTGAGTGAGTCAACTTTACATCCAGGAGCTCAGAGACATCGGCGCTCTCTCTCTTTGAACACGCTCTCCGTTTCAAGTCACTCTGAGGTACCAGAAGGCTGACGGCAGATACGGCACAACCAGTTTTAACCACGCCTCCCTGGCCGATGGCAACGACCACCACGTGCTGCTGCACGCGAGCGGTCTGCAACGCGGCCCCGCTCGCCTCAACATCTATGTGGACTGCAGGCTGGTGCACACTCTGGATGACCTGCCAGCTGCCTTCGGGTCCATCCCGCGCGGTCCGAACTCAGTTGCACTTCGGACGCTGCAGGTACAGCCAATGACATGTTACAATTGAAGGCACAACAACTCAACTGCCGTCGCTTACATGTCTGTGTTTTGGCTTTTGTGATGAAGGGTGGCGTGACCGACATGAAACTGGTGCTCGACGACACCATAGACAACGTGGCGACACTGCAGGACTGCACCCTGGATCAGAGTGAACCTCTGAAGCTGCTGAGTGAGAGCACGGTGACACACAAACCATCTTGTGAACAAAAGCACCCCTACTAAGGAACCGCCGGACAAGCTTATTTACAGTACTTGTGTCACTCCTCTGTATTAAATGTCAAATACATTTTCATATGTCTATCACATGCAGGTTCTCTCAATAAAATGAGCCAGCCTTTAAAAAATATAGCAAAACACAACATGGTTGCCAATCTTTCAATTCAATGAATTTCCAAAATGCGTGTTTACAGTACAGTAGTAGTACCATGGCAGTATAGTCCAAAGTACCAGGGTCCTTGTGACATGTTCTCAGGTTTCCAGGCAGGCACAGCCGTTCAGGAGCAGACCACGATGCAGGAATTAAGAAGCATGCTGGCCGAGATGAAGGAGATGCTCAATCAGCAGGTAACTTGTGGATTTTGTGTGTGTATATAAATATCAACAAGTACTTTTTATATACACACACACACACACACACACGTACGTATATAACATATACATTAATGTACTTCAAAACTGATCTGAAGTAGTCAGTCAGATGATTTAATGATGGCAACATGATGGATGATGGCAATGTTTTGATATGAACAAGTCATCTGCTTCTTGGTAGTCACGGTGATAAGCGGTTCAAAGAAATGGCAAGAAAAACACGAGATGCGTATACTGAAGATACATACACGTGTCGTACAGCACATGTATGTTTTACTCTAAGTGTACTGAGACTTAACTGGTAAAGGGTGAAGAATGCAACCTGAATTGCAATTATGTTTAACGTGGCTTTACTTCTGGGCAAGATCGCTTTTGCTATAAAATCAACTTCTCGTAAAAAAAAAAAAAAAATGACCTGCTGGGTTTCTGGAACTGTTTTGTTTTCAAGGGAACCTTTTGTGAAACCACTGGCGCAGATGTTAAAAATAATAATAATTATATAAAACAAAATGGAATATTTGAATGAAACCTTCAAGATGTTATACCTGGTAATACAAGCCTGAAGCCCAGACTGAGATATCTAAATGAGAGGAGACAGCTACAGAAGCTTGTTCCACTGACATATATTGCCATTTAAAAAAAAAAAATATATATATATATATATATATATATGTATATGTATACATATAGATTCCAAACAGAGAAACAAGTTGAGACATACAGTAAATGTAGACTAATTATAGTTTTCCCTATATTTCTGTCTAAGATAAAAGAGACCAATTTTCTGAGGAACACCATCACAGAGTGTCTTCCTTGTGGTACGTAGCACGGAAACACTGAACTGACCTTTTTTGTTCTTCTTCTTCTTCTTCTTCTTCTTCTTCTCCATTTTATGGATAACCCAATTGAAAAGATGTCTGGACAAATATATCGGTCCAACAGATCCCACTGAATTCAAGCCCATACTGCTTTGCTTCCTTCTAAAAGATTTTGGACGATTCTATGCTTCCAACAGGCTTGGGAAGGCCTTATTTCTCGCTATGACAAAGAAAGAGTTTGGTGCTCAGAAACATGACGTCAGCCCCACTCAATACTCGTGTCCATATATTGTCTGCAGGTCTGGGTGGAAGTCCAACCAACCCAGGACCACCTCCGGGCCCAGGCCAGTACGAAATGCCTCCTTTCTGTCCACCTGGAACGTGTTTCCGACAGGACATGTGCATTCCCTCTTCAACGGGAGGATACCAGTGTGCTCCCTGTCCTGATGGATATGGTGGAGACGGGGTTCACTGCGATGACATTGACGAGGTACCGAACCATGCTCAAATTGGGGAAAAGGACAACGCGATGCTAATTATGTGTTGTCGTCTTTTAGTGCCAATTCAATCCATGCTTTCCTGGTGTGAGGTGTGAGAACACCGCACCCGGGTTCCGGTGTGGCAAATGTCCTTTGGGATACGATGGACCGCAAATAAACGGAGTCGGAGTGTCATATGCTCAAGCAAACAAACAGGTATTGGTTTTCAGTACTCCATAAAACGGACATAAATAGAGACCTCGGTTGAGATCTTGATTGATTGAGATCTCGCAGTCTTATGAGGAGGACAACAAAACGGGGACAGCAGTACTATGGGGGAATATGAAACAGGGAACATTACTGATGACAGCGAGTCCGTGGCCTTAAGAGAAAACTGTTTTGGATGCTGTCAGCTACAACGATGAATCGAGGCAAATATGTGTCATCTGAAAAAAAAACATTCAAGTAAAGTGTAATTGTTATCATTAGCTAATTCAGAATTTTGATTAAAAAAAGAAAAATTGAGGGAACGTGATTTATTTTCTTCATTCAATACGAACACTGAGTAAGTTAATTACAGATTCCGTATGTAGAAGTTTTTTTTCATTGTGCAAGTTATAAAAATGGGAATTGTACGTTTACCAAAGTAACTGTACTTAAGTACATTTGCCATCTGTGTTGGTTTTTCCCATCATGGCCTCCGAAATCATAATAATGTGAGAACTTTTCTCATTCATGTTTCTTGAAGGTGTGCGAGGATACAGATGAGTGCCTGAGCCCGCCTGACTCCGGAGGTTGCACTGCCAACTCCCATTGCTACAACACTATAGTAAGACCGTAAAATAAGATCAAACCACGACGACTGTTCCCCAAAGGTTGCGAAACCACCTGCGATCTGGTGATCGTCCGCCATTTTCTCCAGGGCTCCTTCCGCTGTGGAGACTGCAAAAACGGCTTCAGAGGGGACCAGGCGAGCGGCTGCCAGGGCACCAGGCTCTGTCCCAACGGTCAGCCCAACCCATGCGACGCCAACGCCGAGTGTGTTGTGCAGAGAGACGGCAGTATTAGCTGTGTGGTGAGAACAACAACAACAACAACAAAAAACCTCCTCCCCGTCCCCTGAATGATGATTGTGAGATTGGATTGGATTGGTGAAACTTTGATATTGATATGAAAAGGAAACAAAACAAAACATGCCTTTTTGTGTTTGTGTGTGTTAGTGTGGTGTTGGTTGGGCAGGCAATGGCTATAACTGCGGAAAGGACACTGATATTGATGCGTATCCTGACGATAATCTTAACTGCCCAGGAAACAACTGTAATAAGGTTATGTATCTTCTCACTCTCTACCAAGCCAACCTACTTACCACCTACCTATGTACGCAAATATCTAACCTACCGATCCACCTACCGTAATTTCTCATGGATAATGTGCAGTTTTTACCCCCCCAAAATTGTCAAAAGTCAATAGTGCGCATTATACATGGGTATAGGAGAAAATGAAAAAGACTTTCACATTTTATAAATGTATGCCGCCATCTATAGGTTATGAAATGCTGTACACTTTCATTCCACTATGCCACCGCCCGTAGAGGTTGTGAAAAAGTTGTACACTTTCATTCTGGTATGCCACCTAGAGGTTATGAAAAAAGTGTCGACTACACTTTCATTCCAATATGGCAGGGGTACATATGACTGCATACATGAATAATTGTGCTGATAGGTTTACATACCCAGGCAGAATTTGTGAAATATTGTTGTTGTTTTTTAAAATACGACTGATGACCGAACAACAACCGTCATTTATTTCTTTATGGTTATGTTTTGTTTAACGGTAATAATGCTTTTCTGAAATGGTTGACAGTTTCATTTGAATACCATTAAAATAAAACGAAATGTGTTTCGCCTGGTCCTTCATTTTTTTCTTTAAAGAATTGTACCCAGCTTACAAATTCTGCCTGGGTACTCAAACAGATGAGCACAACTGTGTGTTTTCTCATTTACTAAATAAAAGTAGGGCTGTGAATTTCAAAGTAAGAGCAAGTAAATAAAAAGAAAGTATTATGTGTTCAAATAAAGTGCTTAACTTCAGAATAATTCTTTGAGATAATACAGATAATACTTCATGTTTTGATCATGTGGGTAGAAGCAAAATCATGGATTGTAAAAATGCATTATACATGGGTAGAAGGGTTTTCCACAATTCTGAGGTGTAACTTTGGGGGTGCGGATTATACATGGGTGTGCATTATACAGGAGAAATGACGGTACCTATTGTAGCTTACCGTCCTACCTACCAAGTGCATGTAATGCATCATAGTTTTAAAGGGTTTAACTCATTTGTTTCCAGGACAACTGTGTGTTTGTTCCAAATTCTGGCCAGGAGGATGCCGACAGAGACGGGATGGGCGACGCCTGTGATGAGGATGCAGACAGCGATGGCATCATTAACATAGACGTAGCTAATAGATTTCTACATGCAAATATTTACACATATTATTTGAAAGGTAACAAACAATACGGCGTGTTTGAACATCCCAGGACAACTGCTGGCTGGTTCCTAATGTGGACCAGAAGAACAGCGATAAGGATCTCCATGGCGACGCCTGTGACAACTGCAGAACAGTGGAAAATCCATCCCAGAGAGACACAGACAACGACGGGCTGGGAGACGACTGTGATGACGACATGGACGGGGACAGTAAGTTTGTGCTCCTACTGTCGGTGTCAACAACCCTCCACCCATGTAGACATTTATGCATTTTTTTTCACCATTTACAGCCGTTCTCACATCCGTGACAAACCTTGATCAATATATCCCAAGGGTCAAGAACTACAGGCTACTTTACATGATATTATTTTCTGCCTGTTCTGAGGGGCCGGTGCAGTCTTATGCAAATGAGCCAATGCTTATTATGCTTATTAGTGTGACCGCATGTGTGGCTGGTGTGCAACGGACACACCAGCAAACACAAATACCCTTGCAGAACATTCGAGTATGAACTGCTAATCCAGATTGCTAGCGTTGTTGCATCACACTAATACGTGCTAAACACACACACACACACAATGTACACAATGCACAATGCCCTGCTTAGCTTTTTGGCTTTGACACGATAGCGCTAAGGTGCAACATAACCGTCGTTTGGAAATGGGGGCTCTTCTCCCAGTCGAGCTGTCAAGACTGTCAGAACCGGACAAACTCGGTTTTGGGGTGATATTTTGTCAATCGTCTGCAATCTGGCAAAGTTCAGTAAAGCCTGCTCGCACACACATTTTCGGAAATATATTTATTGAGTTACTTGATGGGTGGGCAGGCACTAAAGAAGCCCAACTATTTGTTTACAAGCACTAAAAAAGTCCATTTTCCATAATATGTTCCCTGTAAGTGGCTGTAATTACAGGGTGTCGTTTTTGTAAATGTCATGGAGCGGCTGAAGTCAAAGTCACTGGATTATTACTGCTTTTATTGCTCAAAGTGACTTTTAAAAAAACCAAATGTCCACTTCAGGCATTGAAAGACACTTTGTGAGCTACCTAAACCACCCACCATCCTGTTCTTAATGTTGAAACAAAAAACCCCAAACTTGATTGAAATGTAAAGTTAGAACAACTACTGCACGCGGGTAGTTTTAGTGGTCTGTGGTCTGGCAAAGCGTTATCTGTTCAACATCCTCCTGTGCTTTTCTTTTCTCCGTCTGTTTGCAATTCCCACCTCCGCTTGTTAGGTCATTCGATGTACGTGCAAGCGAATAGCTGCAAGGCGTCACCGGTTCTGCCGAAAAGGGTGCGAAATGTTCAAATGTTCCGAGTGTAACTGCAGGAGTTTTCACAGGCTTCCCTTCAAATGCTCAAGTTTTCCACTGGAGACTTCAACTCCTTGTGTGGACCTTTTGTTTCCCAGACATATTGTGTTCTGGTGAATTCTCAACAGTCATCATGGCCCAGCGCCAACCTCCTGAAGATTACATCTGAGCTCAGTCATGTCCGTCTCGTCCCCAAAAAGATTTTCCGAGCAGCCGTCTGCCAAGCACTGAGGGCCTCTGGAAACTATTTGACCTTTGTCTCGAAAACACACGGACATTGTCTGTGTGGAGTTCGGAACTCTGTCACGCTTGTTCATTCCACACTTCGCAGCCATGGTAAAAAAAACAAAAAAGCAACACAAAATATATCTATTTATCAGATTTGAAGAATGATGTGGACAATTGCCCACGAGTGGCTAACTCGGAGCAGAAAGACAAAGACAATGACGGCGTGGGAGATGCCTGTGACAGCTGTCCTAACATGGCTAATCCCAACCAGGTAACTAACCAGACAACCCCCCCCCCCCCCCCCCAAAAAAAAAAGACATTAATACCTGTATCCTTAAAACACTAAGACTTTTCCCCCCCACCCCCGTCCACAGTCAGACTCGGACGATGACCTTGTAGGAGATACTTGTGATGACAACATCGACACGTAAGTACTCATGAAGCAGATTTTTCATTATACAGTCAAATCGGGTGAAATCATATTTATGCTTTCAATTTTTATGTTCTGGCAGGAAAAGGTTCAATACATACCTGAAAACTATTTAAAGCTTGACACTTTCCACGAGAATGAATGATTTGTTTTCACAAAATTGTTGAGCTGTCTCATTTATGAAAAGTTCTTTGAGTTCTCTTAGCGAACAACAATGTTGAATAGCATGAAAAGCTCGTCTGCAAATGATTCCTATCCAGTGAATAGCGTCTCCAAATTTGCCGATATATTTGTTTGTTGCTACCTATATTTGTGTCCGCTTGACTCCTTTATTTTCCCTTTTGAAATATCCTATCTAGCAACGCTGACCTCGCCTGACCTTCCTCCTCTTTTGTAGTGATGGAGACGGCCATCAGAACACAAAAGACAACTGTCCCAATGTCATCAACTCCTCTCAGTTGGACACGGACAAGGACGGCATGGTTAATATGCACGTGTGAAAAACCGAGAACTATTGTGGGCTGACGCCATTTTTGTGAAGATAAAGGGCATGTCTTTCAGATGCATACTGGTCTAGATCAAAGTTTAGTTCCAAATTTGATTACACTGAGCACTTTTCCTGATTCGTCAGCGAAACATTGCACCAAAAACCGATTCCATGACGGCCGCGCCCGTGAAAACAAGCTTAACCTCCTGCATAAACATGCCAGAAGGTGAGGTTCAGACATTGACTAAAGACCCCGAAAGTAAGTAGTGCTTTAGCCTGGGTGCCAGAGCATCAGCTTGTTAGTAGTATAAGTCAATGGTCCTATGCAACTGAAGTGCAAGCAACATGATCCATTATAATATCCAATATGTTCCAGGTCCAAAATAAGGATATTTGATGAAATGCCAGAAATCTGAGAAAAGTTCCATATAAGTTATCAAGATGTAACCCCCAAGCGCTATCTTTTATTGCAGCCATAACATTTGAAATCACTCACCTGCAAAATGACAAAGATGGAGGTATCCCACTGTACTTCGCTGGGTGGGGCTCACGTTTGCCTGTGTTTGAAGGCCTTTCGAAGTTTCACATTATTGGCAGGGAGACGAATGCGATGACGACGACGACAACGACGGTGTCAAGGACGACGAGGACAACTGTAGATTGGTAGCCAACCTAGACCAAAAGGACTCGGATAGTGAGTATATTGACATTTTAGCGACACGCACTTTTAATTGCAGTGCGCCAAAGGAGCGCCAAACCAACGCGTTTTTGTTTCAGACGACAACGTGGGGGACGCGTGCGAAGGCGACTTTGACAAAGACAACGTCATCGATGTCGTCGACCACTGCCCAGAAAATGCAGAGGTCACCCTGACGGATTTCAGAGCCTATCAAACCGTGGTCCTGGATCCGGAAGGGGACTCGCAGATCGATCCCAACTGGGTGGTTCTCAACCAGGTGACCATTTGAAGGGATTTCAATCTTTACGTTTGATAGAAGACAGAAGTTGTCAAATGGGCACGCCCGGTGATCCGGAGCTCGGAGATCTGCAAAATAATTTGGAGTAAATCGTTTTAAAAAAGTGCACAACGGCATACGGGGCCCGGTGGCCAACAAAACAAACATAATCAACCACATACTTAGCTTTAGGCTAATTAAAAGCTCTGATATTACATCACTTCAATCACACATCCCTCCATGAATAAAGTTTTTTTTTTTTTTTTAAGAACAAAAGCGTATTACTGCAGGATAAAAATGCTTTTTTACAAATACATATTACAGATAATCAAAATCCTTTTTTAAAGAACAAAACCTTTTCTGAGAATACTGTCTTTTTTGTTTTTAGGACGAAAGGCAAATCTTTCGAGGCTATAGTCCTCTTTTCTAGAGAATAAACACATGACATGTTTTAAATTCACTACAATAGGCATGACTTTCTTCCCTTGTAACACTTTGACTTTGATAATATTCCAAATGTATCTTGGGAAATCTTCTTTTTTCCTCCAAAATAGGCAAC
Organism: Phyllopteryx taeniolatus; assembly: GCF_024500385.1. Classification (NCBI taxonomy): domain Eukaryota; kingdom Metazoa; phylum Chordata; class Actinopteri; order Syngnathiformes; family Syngnathidae; genus Phyllopteryx; species Phyllopteryx taeniolatus. Next base: position 27,245,312 of record NC_084504.1, read on the forward strand.
TTGAATTTTTTCGGACATTCAGACACATGGTGGTTATGTTTAATTGCCGTCGGGATTACGAAACACTATAAGGGGTCCCATGGTCTAAAACGTTTGCGAACGTAAGAATATCGGGCATTAATTCCGGATTCTTTTTCTACAAGGGGATGGAGATAGTCCAGACCATGAACTCTGACCCCGGCCTAGCCGTAGGTGAGTGCCGCACCCTCGCTCGGCTTTCTTTTCTGCTGCAGCGACCCACTAACGGCTACCTCTGTCCTGCGCAGGCTACACAGCCTTCAGTGGCGTGGACTTTGAGGGAACGTTTCACGTCAACACTGTGACTGACGACGACTACGCCGGCTTCATCTTCGGTTACCAGGACTCCTCTTCCTTCTACGTGGTCATGTGGAAACAGACGGAGCAGACCTACTGGCAGGCCGCGCCCTTCCGAGCTGTGGCCGAGCCAGGAATACAACTGAAGGTCGGCGTACCTGCCGTCTCGGTGAATTTGACTACATCGTTCCCGCTTGATATTCTGTGTGTGATATTCTCATTAGGCGGTGAAGTCCAAAACGGGACCTGGTGAGTATCTGAGGAACTCCCTGTGGCACACCGGAGATACTCCAGAGCAAGTTCGTCTCCTGTGGAAAGATCCCAGGAATGTGGGATGGAAGGACAAAGTGTCCTACCGCTGGTTTCTCCAGCATAGACCTCAAGTCGGATACATCAGGTATACACACACCCGCGCTTAAACTGTACACCATCAATGCGCAAACTAACTAGTCTCCATCTTGTCAACTAGGGCTCGCTTCTTCGAGGGCTCCGATCTGGTGGCGGACACGGGTGTGATCCTTGACACCAGCATGAGAGGAGGAAGGCTGGGCGTCTTCTGCTTCTCCCAGGAAAACATCATCTGGTCCAATCTGAAGTACAGATGCAATGGTGAGTATTATTAGCGAGTATTCTGTCATGTTTACAACAAGTAAACAAGTCTCTTTCCCCGCAGACACCATTCCTGATGACTATGACGAGTTCAGTGCCCAAAACACCAACTGAAGGCTTGGATAAATCAGAAAATCTCACTAGGTGCCATCATATGCTTTTTTTTTTTTTTTACAAGAACCTAGTGAAGTGTGTGTTAACAGGTACTGAATGCGTTTACATTATCCAGTGCAGTGTTTATCATCTGAACATTATACGCTGTTCATGAAGATTGAATAAAAGAAGCACTCAGTTCGATTGACTCATTTTTCAGACATTTAATGAATCAGCGCATGGACCAGCTCGTCCACAACAGTTAGTACCATTTCCTGAATATGAGGTTTGGCTAATCTGGCCATTTCAAATCGGGGCTTTAGTCTCTCTGATCCCATTTATGCCATTCCAGGGGCTAGAACACGGGACCCTTCTGCTCACAGGCTATATTCTGAAATCACTCCCCGTCCATCGTCTTGGAAGTCATCCAGCCATTGTCTCCGACTTTGGTTGTTCCGCTGCATTTGTGTGCAACAATGTGTCCAAAAGGAAGGGAAGGACATAAATAGGATGAATGTCGCAGAATCTGAATCTGTCCCTTTAAACCAATCATTTTATAAATACAAATAGACTTTTTACCACCAACCAGTTTGTGAGGGCTGAACAAATGTTTCACTTTAATAATTAATATTTCCACAATACGATCTAAGCAAAAAACGTACACAAGTTACTAAAATGATTTGTTAGGAAAACAACAGGGTTTAGTGGTGGTGTGTGAGAAACAATTTACTGTTAACAAACATTTGTGAGTATTAATTTAACCGTAATCTCAACATCCAGTGTTGAATAACTTTTTTTTTTTTTTTTTAGTATAAGCTGATCCATAAAAATAGACACAACTTGATTTAAGTGTCTTAAATGTGCTGGAAACATAAAATCTGCAAGTGAATACATTTTCCATGGAGAGTTCAGTAGTTGTTTTCCATCTAACATCTAACTTTGGCAAACCGCTGCACGCTTTACAGTTGGAACATCATCTACTACTGTCATTGTTAAACAAAATGGCTTCGATTATACAGAATCGACACAGCAAAGATGAGCGTTTTTGTCAATGGTAAATATATATATATATTTTTTTTTCTACCCAAAAAGACTTTGCTCAAAAGGGAGCACTGGGTTTGACAAAACCCGAAAAATCCAAAACGACAGAGAGCTTTTTTTCTTTTTGCATAAAAAAAAAAAAAAAGAAAATCTACAAAAGGGAACACAATATGACAAAGCATACTCACATACATATAAGCTTGAGAGATGAATTTGTAAAATGTAATTCAGTTTTTGCACTTTCCCTCACAAAGGGACTCAAAACAAACAAATAAAAATTATTTCACACGGAAAACACTAAACAAATTGATCTGATTATTTTTGCTACAAATTTATGGAACTATTGTATAGAGCTGGGAGAAAACAAATACAAGACTCACACAGGGGAAAATGAACAGAAAGTCAGAAATAGTGAGGGTGAGTTCACAATGAACAGAATTCGCATGACCTTTAAATTGGATTGTAATACAAAATGTCCAGACATTGTAATTGTACAAAAAAAAGAAAGAAAAAAGAATACCATCGAGGTATCAACAGCATAACACGTAAGAAACATTTGCAAATAGTGTAATAAAAGGTATCAGACCTTCCTCCAGTTCTAAAGGTGAGGACAGTAGAAGACAATGGTTCAAGGTTTAAAAAAAAAAAAAAAAGAAAAGGTCACTGGTCCCTTGGCTCATTCTCAAAGCTACATGGTGACAGCTCAACTGGAAGTCACCTGACCAGACTGTGGCGACTGTGTCCTAGGCCTCAAAGCGCTTGGGGCAGATGATGGGCATGATGAGAGTGCACATGTAGAGCAGCAGACAGACCCACGAAGAGGAAATCTTGATCCAGAACACTGACCAGCTCCCGTCCAATAGCTTCTCAATCCTGTAGTTGTCATAGCTGAAAAGGATTCATCAAAGTGGGTGAAAATACAAAATCTGGGATGGAACTTCCACTAAATGAGCAAGCCTGACTGACGACTTACTGGAACCAGTTTGTTATGGTCATCATGACGTAAAGGGAACCCAGGAAGAAGACAAAGTGGAAATATTTGTAGCTGTAGTTGGTCGCCTCGCTCTCATCGTACACCACATTTTGCCCTGCGCCGGTCTTCTCTTCATCGTAGTCATCTGAAAGTGGAACAATTCAGTCAAAGCAATTCACAAAAGAAAGACATTTTTTTTTTTTTTTTAGGTACAGAATTTGCTCTGTGCATGTGGGGTCATAAGCTTGAAAGCAACCAAAATTCCAAGTGCACAAATGACAGCCATTTAAACTCAACATGGATAATCCCGTTGAATGTTTACTTTCTCTTAGCTACTAAGATTGTAAAATGCAAGCATTCACTTATTGCTTCGAACATTGACATCTGCACTTTCTGAACGCTCCTTTGGATTGTGTTGCCTTGCCTCCCCCTCCACCTCCAGCAGGTGGCGGTAGAAGCCCACAAACGGCTCCACACTTGACACCGCCAACCTTGTAGTAACAGTGACATCAGCTGCGTTTGCTGACCAATACCTTCTCACCATGTCGCATCAGTGCGATGAATAACAATGAGCAGAAGCGCTCTGTATGCACACACTACCACTGGGAACATATTCACACACTCAACAGGCTGGAGGGACACGGGCTCGAGAGGGAATGAAGAAAAAGGGATTTTTCTACCTGTGTCATCCCCAAAGCAGAAACAGCATCGGGCTCTCTGAGGGATGAAGACAAACGCATTAAACCCACGTGGGCAAAGATATCTTGAATAGACACAATGTCCCCTGAGTCGAAACCAATTGAAATATTTTTCAGCTTCTGTTAATTGAACTCAAACTATGAACAAATGTTAGCACACCACGCACTCAAGCAGAGTAAAACATTTGAGCATACTTCGGTCTCCGGTTCACTGTTTCTGCACACTCGGAGCGCCGCAGATCTTCGCTTGATCGTGGAGGTCAGGCTGGTGGAGGGAGGGAGGGATGGAGGGAGGAAAAACAGAGAGGCTGTAATTTTCCATCACAAGTCTTTTTTTTTTTTAATCATGTGCCGTTCCAGACGGCTACTGAATCAAATTTTCTGCCGCGCTCTTATCTCGGCGATAGTTGTTACCAGGAGTAAAGGATGCAGCCAAACAAGATAACGGCTCCGAGAGCTGTGACGATCTTCTTGTCACTTTCCCTCCCAGATTTGAAGGGAAAGACGCACACGGTTGTGTTCATTCCATCCTTCTCCACCACTGCAAGTACAAAAGCACCAGCAGCTATTAAGAGCAGCATGTAGAGCAATGTCATGCATATGCATTAGTACAAGAATGATCAATTATTTACTATGGAGGCCTCATAGATGGATAAGTGATGGGAAAATGTGGGACACATGAGGTGGCAGTAGCTCAGTCTGTGAAATGCCACAAAAAAATAAGAAAATAGGACAGGAGTGATGCTAGGGTTCTATTGTTTTTTTATATGTGAATATTAACACAGGTTAACTAAGTTTTTGTGTTTGTAATTGTATTGCTTATAATAAAATGATTCAACACATTCATTTCCCTTCATGATGTTTCCATACTAGTTAAGTTCCAAACTCGAGGTTGATAAATTGACATATTAGTCCAGCCTTAAGACAACATATCCAGGTGTCTGATTGTTATGCCAGCACATAGATAGCTTTGTGAGTAATTGCTTTAAGTGTGTGGGTTAGGGCACATAGTCTTATTATGCTTTAATTGCTAATTTAGTATGCGAAAAAAGAGCACTAATTTATTATATGCAGTAACCGATAAAAATAGTAGACTATGGAGCCAGCACTTCAAAGTGTGTGCACTCATACCAAGCCCCCGGCCGTGAAGAAAAAAGAAAAAAAAAACTCTCGTACTTCGCAAAAGCAAACGCCTGTGTTACGTCATCTCCCCAAACTCTTTTTCAAAGGAATTAGAGCCATGAGTGATGCAATAAAACAATGCGCTGATTAGGCGGATATTAATCGGCGCGCAGACTTACCTCTATGGCTTATGAGCTGCCTTCTGCAATGAAGCATTACACCGATGATTGTAACAAAACAAGCCTACTCAAATGTATCTACTCTAACTATTTTTACTTGTTATTGTGTAAAAAAAAAAAAAAAAAAAAAAAACATCTAGACTTCCAAAATGGCGACAAATATTCCGTAAGGCTTCCACAGTTTAACAACACTTCCTAGCCATTTTGAAAGTTCAAGCGCGTTAATAGATTCATTCAACCTATTTTTATCACCTTAGATTGGTTAATATTGCCAAAAACAATCGACCAACTTGGGACAGACCAATAGTATTGATTTCTTTTTTTTTAAAATATCAATTTGACCATATTTGGACATACACGGTTTCTGGCCGATCTATATTGTGTTTTACAATAATACTTAAGTATATTTATAATTCATATGTAACTGTGGCTAAAAAGCAAATCATGGAGATTCCCAGTGCAGTCAATAAATCACTGCCAACAGCCTCTGAAATATCCACACACTCTCCTTTCTTCTACCCCTTTTCCTCTCTTTGTACTATTATAAATTGGCTACGGTGGCAATTCCTTGCCAATATCGCGCCATACTCTTTAACCGATAATATGTGGCACTTCAAAATGTGGTTTCCAGATAAGAACACCAGGGGTCGCAGTTTTTTCCGTTGCATTTGTCCCTGGCATGTGTTGCCAGGGACAAATCGCCGGGCGTGCGAGTCGCTCGGTGCGAGGCGGGCCGGGCCTAACGTGAACAAATGACACCTGAATTCCATTCTCTATTGACGTGAGTTGCTAATCACTGTGACTTTATGCATTCATACTCACGTTCTCTCGGTTTGCTGGAGAATGCTGAGAAGGTGAGGTACATGACATAGACACTGATAACTCCGGGTTGGAGCAGGCCTGATGTGGGCTGAACTGAGGGGACACAAAAAGGTAACCAGAACAGGGAGATTCAACCTAAGAATCTAAGAATCTAAGAACTCCTCCGCTCGAACAAAACGTTCTTACTAATGACGAAGCACATTTTGAAAGAAGCTTTCATTTTGATCTGCATTTTCGAGGTCCTTACGTTTCTGTATGATGGGGGAGATTGCAAGCAGAGACACAATGAGGCAGAGACTGCCGTTGATGCCCAGGAAGATCTTGTTGAGGTGACATGCCGTGGGGTGGGTGTAGTACAGACCCATGAAGATCACGGCTCCCACCGCAATGCTGAACAGCACCAGAGTCACCAAGGCCAGCGCTGCGTACCACGAGCGGTTATACTTCACTCCTGAGCTCCTACGTATGCAAGTACATACAGAGGGAAGGGGATCAAAGGAAAACAGGGCCAAAACAACATGAATGTGGGGTAAAGAAAAGGAAAAGGGAAAGCGACTGGGTCCTGAAGAAATAAATCAAAGACAGAGATGTCTGGTGAGTTATTCCTGTAGGAGAGTCAGTGCACACGTCGAGTGAACTTGGACAGTGGCGGACTGCCGCCCAAATCCCTCCTCCCACCACAACAACAACACAGCTACAAGACTCACTCTCGCCAAACTTATATTTCTTCACGTAAACCCACAGAACGAGTACGTCCCAGCCGCTCAGTTTCTCACCAACACCATGCATTGTATTGCCGTGGCATCGTGTGCTTCCGAAGCCCGGCGCACTGACCAGTTTGTGTTCCATCTGTGGGCAAACTCCACCAGCAGCATCAGCTGGATCAGCAGGAAGATGAAGCCGCCAGCAGCTCCGATATAGCGCCACACTAAGGAACACACATTCAGTTCATTGTTAAAGCTAATACCAAGAATTTGTCACAGGTTACTGTCCCAATGTGCAAAACTTTGATTTGTAAAGAAGCAGAAGAAATAGCAGCAGAATAAAACAGCCAACGTGTCAGTGCAACGCGTAAAAGTAGTGAACATCACATCTACTGTCCTAAAATACTACGACTTATTACATGCTTTTATCTATCGTTATTGATACCATTCTTTTAGCCTACCATTTAAAGGTGGCTATAGTCAAGATGAAAATGTAATACACAGCATTTACCTTCCAGAAATATTTCCTCTTGTGGAATGAAGAAGCCTCCTGCACAGCTGGCTACAAGCAAAATGAATTTTGGCAACCAGAACCTGAAACAATGACATTAACTATTAATACAAATATATGTATATTTCCCCGCCCCCCAAAAAAAAGAGAGAAATGAAGTCAGTCACAGGACACCATTAGCACTTACATTCACCCCAATGGATAATTTAGTCTTCAAATAATATAACATGCATGTTTTTGGAATGTGGGAGAGCGCCAAAGTACACAGAGAAGAACATACTAATCCAGACAGGAAGGCCCTGAGCAGAAATTCAAACCAAGAAGCTGTCAACTCTGAGAGGCAGACACACGAACACATGCAGCACCATGCCGCCCTGATTTCATCCAGGATGAAGAAATCCCCCACCTCCTAATATGTGCACGTCACGGTTACAACATATAACAACAACACAAACAAAAACCATTGTTGCAAGATTTTATGCATTTGAATGCCGATGGCTTATCTCCTTTTTTAAATATATTTTTTTTTTTTTTTTTTTAACTTTCTGTCATTTGGCAGCACGGTGGACTTTGCATGTTTTCTCCCAGTGCTTGTGCGGTACTAGTCTGGCTTCCTTCCCACATTACAAAAACTAAATGGATGGACTATAATGGATGTCCTGTATGTTTCATTAAACTCTTATATAGGTGCAATATTTAGAATGCGCGTACAACCTACTGTGACTCGCTGAAAATGCATTTTCATATGAGCAGATCTAACTTTTTGTGTCAACTTGGACAAAGGATTCTTACCCGTTATGTATGGCTGCCCTCCAGCCAGTACTGTTATTGACGCCTATGGTGAAGATGGAGAAGATGAAGAAGAAACAGGCCATGCCAAAGCACACCTTGTAGACGGCAGAGTAACCAACCAGGGTCTTGCAGTTCTTCCCTGCATTCATCTTCTCACACAGTTCACTGTAGAAGGGGATCTAAGTGACAACATACACACAAATCCAAAGTGGATTAGCCCACTGCTGTATTGAACCACTTTGAAACCCGCTGTCACCCACCTCCCACCACCTCCACTCATGTTTGTCTAGGCCTCAGTGAAAAGGTCCAATAGCGTCTATTCTGCGCGTCACGCCTCTTAAGGAGCAAAAAGAGCAAACGGGCGGCAACGACAAGCCTGATTTTTCTCCTCCAAGCCTTCTTTCATGAAATGATGGCTGCAAGCTGTTAAGAGGAGTATTACAGCTACGGTTCAGTGTTTACAAACAGAAGAGACAGATGAATACGTTGTTTTGGCAGAATAAGTAAGGAAGCAATCTTCTCTTTGTGTGTTTTTATTACAAAAAAAGAAAGAAAAGTCTTTGCAAAGAGAGGGAAAGGTACAAGTCTTACGAGTTTTCACCCCTTACTGAAGTCTAAGCAAAACAATCACATCCGCAATACAGAAGTGAGAGCGACAGAGAAGAAAAGGAAAGAAAAACAATGATCTTTGTCAAGCTGCACTCAACTAGTCTTTATCGAAAGACAGCGAGTAGTCGCAACATGGCTGGGAACAACCAGGATGCACAAAACGGCCGGAAAACAGCCAGCAGTCATAACATGGAACAATAAAGCATGTGGATGTTGTATAAAACTTTGGTATATATATATATAAAACATACATGTTCCAACTCAACATTAACAGCCTTTTACTGTATAAGCAAATTGAGGGAATGGTATTGAGAAAGACGATAAGCAAAACACAATTGGAATTTCTTGATACAGCCATCATAAAACACCAAAATAAAATATTTCTTACCTAAAAAAAAAAAAAAAAAAAAGGCCTTAACAGAGTGGAGAAGATAAAGAGTTTGTTGTGGCCTTCACTGTAGACGAGACAAGATGCGCTTATCAAAATGTGGCACCAAAAGAATGGAGAAATGTCATAGCAGACTCCTTATGTAGTAGGAACTACAGAAACTATACAAACTGTGAGAGTTTAGTTCGCCACCATGAGACACTAGCAGATTGAGTTATCAGCATCTCAGTGTCAGATGAACACGTAAGGTTAAAAGACCCTTTTTCGAACCCTTTGTGACATGTTGAGGAGGACATTTGCATGGCCATTAAAAAGGGAAGAGGCTGTCTGTTTCCAACGGCGGTAAATCTTACAGCCCTCAGGCGTACAATAGTTGCTCTTAGAGCAGGGGACTTCCCACTGACAGACATTTCGAGAGTCCAAGTGTGTGCGTGACTGCGTACGTGTGTAAGACGAGGGAGGAGGCTAACTCTCCAAAGCAAAGGGCATGTTTTGCCTGCTACTCTATGAAGGAGATACACGGTGGGGAGTCATTGTAAACACAAAAATAAAATAATAGAAGAAATGTTTGCTTGTTGACACATGTTCAGTCCGCTGAGCATTTTCTTAGAGTGGACATATATGGACAAAAAGTTCAAGGACAACAGGCCATTGAAACTATGGAACTACTACTCACAGAAAATATACGCATGTCCAAAATGTCTAGTCGTGCTGAATAATTAATAATAATTTAAATCATTTATTTCATAAATACGAGGACCGAGACTTGCTTCCATATAATAATACAGGTACCTTGAATTCTGTGAGGCACGGAAACCATTTTTGGGTGTTTTCCTTAAATGTCTGTGCGTTACGTGCATACTTACATTTTTCATCTCATCCTCGACTGTGGGGGACATCATGATGACACAGACGACGGTGACCAGTAGAAAGAAGAGGGTGTACATGATTCGCGTCGCTGTGGACTGTTTGATCTTTGGGCAGCAGTTGCAGCAGCACGAGCAGGCTGCTGAGCCACAGCAGCAGGCCAGCTGCAATGTCGAAACAAAGACCAGAAGATGAAAAGACAGCTTTGAACTTTAGCACGCTCTTGGAAGTCATGCACACAAACACGATTTTCAGTACTTATTGACTCCAATCGGGCAATTGGGGGATGAAAAACCAGAACTCAAGTCATGTTACATTACATAGTAACTGAACGTAGATTCTGTAGAAGTTGTCACAATATTAGAGTAAAGAATAAAAAGGTTTCTAGCCATTACGGCGCTTTGTCTAAATGCCTGCCTCTTAACTTGAACTTTCACGAGCTAGCGCGAGACAAGAGGCAACTTCCTAAACCCTCACTGGTCAACTGAAAATGTTGCGCAAGTCCCTAATCAGACACACACAGCAGCACACGAACACAGGCTTGACGTTCTATTTGGGGGGGGGGGGGGGGGAAAGGACGTTCTATAATTGTATTTACTGGAGTTACCTCCACCGTGCTTTGTAAGTTTGTAGAACAAGGCTTAGTGTGAGGTAGCCTACTGGGATCAACAGTTTGCTTCCAACTGGCAGGCTATGCTAGATTTCTGTTGCCCCAGGGCTTTCACACATTTGCCCCCCCCCCCCCCCAGAATATGTGTCAGGCTATGTAAAATAATGGCTCAGACAGTCGTGAAAATGAACCTAATGTCAACAAAATAGTGCCTGTATTTGATGAATCTATTGTAACTGAAAATGGTAGTTAATCCTGATAAATACTCTTTTCTTTTGAGATGAGGAAACATGCCAAAGTCTGTTGTCCTTGTTGGAAGATACAGTATTATCATTTCTAAATGTGTCCATGGGCAACGCCAATTGTAAGTTTTTGTCGCTCACAATGATGATGACCTACATCTCAAACCTACTCATTTGGATGTTTTGTGGCATTCAAACAGAACCTTTAGCAGGTGTGGTTAGGGCCACAGTGTTGGCAAAGTTTCTGGCTCCATCCTTGGCTCCTCCCAAGGCCGTGTCAACATACTTGAGCTCCCGTGGCCAGCATTTTCCTCCACGCCGCTTAACAGGATAATGGTTCTGCACCCACATCCTCCTAATTAGGCATTACAGAGTGAAATTAACCAAGAACCAAACAGGGCCATTTTACAGAGAGGGTGTTTGGATTTCATTAGTTTAGGGGGTGTTTCACCAGTGAACTCAATACTGCGAGGGGGGCCAATGACAACAGAGAGGGAGAGAGAGAGAGAGCAAAGCCAAGCAAGGGTGTCTAAAGAAATTCTCTTCAAAAACACCGATATAAAAGAGTATCCATGGTAACCAAACCGACGCTGCCCACGACATGGCCCCCTCTTCAACTCCCTGTCTGCCCTGCGAGCATATCGACAGGTGGTCAGCGTGTCCCTGACATATGTCACTACTTCAATGTCCATAGCAACCCTCTGCTTGCTTGTCATGTTGCTCCGGCCCTCCCGCATAAAGATCTTTATCCTCCCTCAAAATAACTCCCTCCTTGGTCCAGCTGCTATACTTTACAGAAAATGAGCCAAGAGTCTCACGAATGTCTCAACTGACTGGAGACCAGTCAGTTTCCCCAAAAAGATTTGTCATCCTCCACCCCCCCCACCCAAGAAGAAACTTACAATCATCAGTTTTAGGTTTTTGCACATTTTTGTTATATTCACCGGCCCTTTGGGCCCATCTCAAACTCTGGAGTGTAAACTGCACTCTTAGCTACAGAGATCCTCCTCTTGTAGGACACAGCAGTAGGAAGACCTCAGGAAATATCTCAAAGGTACTAAAAATGGGGTTTGTTTGTGGTTTTGATGAGAGAAGCATTTCCATCTGGCTTTTAGAACAGCTCAATGATCAAAGCTTAAAATGAAGACAAATCCTCTACCCAATATCTCAGCAGTGCTGTCTCGCTGAGCACTCAGGATGTTTATCATTCCTCTTATATTGTGAACTATTTTCCTATCTCCAAGCCAAACTGAATGAAAAACATCTCAATTTGGTGTCGGTCACAATCACAGGAAGAGTAGCATGAATCAAACACAACAAAGAAATGTAAACTCACAAAGGTGAGCAGACACTTGTGCAGTACAGTCTAGGGCGGGGGTGTGTCAAACTCATTTTTGTCTCGGGCCGCATTGTAGTTATGATTCCCCTCAGAGGACTGTTAGAACAATGAAATGTTTCATCACCAAATCATATTATTGCCATTACACAACAAATTGAGGGATAACGGTCTTTCATACATTATGCAGTAATGTGCTACTATAAAAGAAAAGTTGCTCTAAGATCTTAATGATAGCACCGCCCGTGGAATAACGCTGACTAGGTTGTATCACGAGACAGAAACAGTTCAGACAAAACTCTCGACACACCCCGCTGCCTCAAATTACAGCGGAGCAGAAAATGTTTGAGAGGAAGGAGGAGAAAGGGACGACATCAAAGACAATAGAAAAAGATTCATGGGACTGCCTCCCTGCCACTGTGACAACTACTCCGGTTGCCTTACACTGGGCGGGGACACCACCATTGGACACCACACCACATCTAGGCAGCTGTGCACACATAGCAAAAATGGATCACTGGTCTGTTTTCTATACACACCAAGTCTTTGCTTCTTTCTTGGCAAATACAGCCCATAGCTACAAGTACAAATGACAGGTAGATGTGTGGTGGGATGTGGGGGTACAAACAGCAGAGGCTCACTAAGGAAAAAAGAAAATTGTTACTTGCCAATTTGTGAATTTAGAACAACTCGCTTACAGAACCTTTTTCAGAAAGCTACAACTAAACAAATATGTCTTGGTTGTGTAATTGTTTCCCACTGAATATGGGTGGAGGCATCCCAGACCCAACTATTCGCACGCAAGCAGTTAAAAAGTAAATGTTCCCATAATATGTCCCCTTTAAGTCGACCAGGAATGATATGAGTGTATCGTGTGAGGCGTCTTGCCGTAGCTCCGAATCAGTCCATATCACGTGAACACTTCCATTGTTAGTGTTGAGTTTCAGTCACAGGTGATTAACTTACTACAGTGCAGTGACTTGGCACAATGTATGTTAACACTTCTATAATCATATTTAGTTTCTGCTATACAGCTTTACACTGGCTTCTCCTAATCTGCCCGAGTCACAAGGTCAGCACAGACCAAATGAGCGATGCAGGGGACAGCAGCCAAACTGTTAACTTTTTACAGCTCATCAAGACAAACTTTGCGGATCGGCTGTCACACTTATGGCACTGCAGCAGCTGTGCTGTTCAGTTGCAACGCTTGGCAACAATATAACCATTAGCTAAAAGAAAAACACACCAAAATGTTTTGGCACTGAGAATGAAACTTAATGTGTATTTTCACTGTTATTTAATCTAATTGTCCTTATAGAGCATGGGCCACTAACATCGTGCCTGTGCGCAACACGTAGCCCCCGAAGGACCACATGAGTAGTTCGCGAGTGTGTTCTAAAAATAGCTCAACAATGATGGCACATTGTGATTTCCTGGGAAAGTAGCAGAAGTAATCATTTGAAAATGTAAACACTTACGGAGATTAACACAAAAGGTGTTGCATATCTGTTTCCTACCTTGTGAAATAATTGTTGATAATTATTGTGAAAAATAATTAACATGCTCAGTGTCTTCACGACGACGAATAACATTCATTATTAATAACAGCATATAATTAAAGGTAATTTAAGCAAGTGTGTTATTTCAGAAGTGTGTATGAAACTGGCAGCCCTTCGCATGAATATTTACCCAAGAAGTAGCTCTCAATTTCAGTTTCAAAAGGTTACCGATACCTGTGCCCTGTTGTAGTTTGAAATAATATGCGTTGAGCTTGTAAGATCCTCAATGTGATGACACGGTGAGCAACTGGTTAGAGCATCTGCCTCACAGTTCTGAGGACCGGGGTTCCATCCCCGGCCCCGCCTTTTTGCAGTTTGCATGTTCTCCCCGTGCCTGCGTGGGTTTTCTCCGGGCACTCCCGTTTCCTCCCACATCCCAAAAACATGCATGGTGGGTTAATTGACAACTCTAAATTGCTCGTAGGTGTGAATGAGTGTGAGTGGTTGTTTGTTTGTATGTGCCCTGCGATTGGCTGGCAACCAGTTCAGGGTGTACCCCGCCTCCTGCCCGATGATCGCGGGGATAGGCTCCAGCACGCCTGCGACCCGCGTGAGGAGAAGCGGCTCAGAAAATGGATGGATCCTCAATGTCTTGTACTGTGCCAGACAGTCATGTAGCCTAGCTGTGCAGCTTACATGCTTCCGCATGGTTTCAGTGTTGTCCTCCACTCACAGCCAATGCTCGCAGCTCTTTGGACCAAAGTCAGCACTGGGCAAAAGCCTACCCCCCACCTCACTGCAACATGGTCTACATGGCCAATCCCACTGAGATGATGTGTACGAGTGACTTGCTCCCCACACTATGACCACTCCTTTGCCCAAACTAAACAATGCTCACCACTTCTTCATTTCCATTTGTGGGACAAGGAGGAAATGAACAGACCACACTCTAATTTGGGCTCCTTGAAACCTCAATGGGCATGTATATTCAAACTCAGGAAAGTTAAGTACACACGACAAAATGGACAAAATGGTTGTCTGGGACAAAGATTAGAAAGCCACCAGGACAGCTGCAAATGAAACTGATCTCACGGTTTGCCCCCCTGCTGTTTTTTTTCTTGAAATCCCTTCAGTTTTCCACATCTCCCTGCCACTGAAGCAAGCAGGAAACAGGAGAGAGTTTTCCTGGGATGAGAGATGTGCTTGTGTAATTAAAGTCTTGAGCACAGCAACTCAGCAGTGAGCTAGTAGGCAAAATCTCATAGCTGGGTAAAAGAGTTGGTCAGCATTGTAGGGGGGGGGGGGGGGGTAACGCTCATTCGTTCAAAGGTAAAGATGATACTGTACAACAGAATAATTTTCTGAAATTTGCACATACTAATTTTAATTTTGTTTAGAAGCAGGTGATTGTTTGTTTTTTTTAGTTTAGAAGTTGAAAAGTGTCAAAAACATTGTGCGTAACGATAATAATATGGCAGCACAACCGTGATTCTTATGAAACATTTTAACAATTTTAAAACTTCCATCATTAATGAAGGCACCGCATAACTGGATTTTTCAAAATGACACTTCAAAGATAAAATACAAAGCAAACCCTGCCACGTGTTCTAAGCAACGTATTTACAAAGGTTTCTGGGAAAGAAATGACAAGCCTTGGAACCTGGCGCATATGTTGAGTTGTAAATGACAGAGAGCAGAAGCAGAAATGTCGGCGGGGGCTGGAAAAGTACAACTGGAACACGGCAAGAGCCATACAGGGGACGCAAACCACATGAAATCACCCATAGTCCCGATACCCAGCTGTTAAAACTCAGCAATCGCCTTTGTTTCTTTTCAACATCTGCTCAGACGTCCAATGTGTTATTTCATAGCAGCTCCTGCTAACCGATGTTTAGCTAGCTTTGTCTTCCATCACTATGCCATAAAGCCACGTCAACAATGAGTGAAAATGATACATTGTTCAAATGTTCGTTATTAACAGTAAACGACAGTTTTGACCACACACACACACAATTTTAAAAAATACATAAATAAACGCTAATTGACGGGAGACCGAGCAGCTGTGGATGGGAACAACATCAGGCGGAAACCACAAAGCGACAGGCGAGTGCTCTATTTTTAAAGCTCACGCAACGCCGACAACAACACACACGCACGCACGCACGCACACACAAAACGACAGTAGCTTAAACGCGTTTATTCCTCACCTGCGAGATACAGCACGGAGTACACATGCTGCGGGAGACGCGACAAGCAGCGTTTGACAGAAAGGAAGGCGAGCCCGGCGCTAGTTGTGAGCAAATGGAAACGGAGATGGAAGGAAGAGCTGTGTTGGTGTTGTCCTCTTGCCTGCACAGCCCAGAGCGTCCCTACGCCCGCCTCTCCTCGATCGCTCCTCGATCTCTCCTCTCCTCTTCTATACTGTACACGCCACTGTACCACTGCTACCTCCTTATCTCTCCCCACAAACACTCTCTTGCACACTGCCTATCACGCACACACACGCACACGAAAGCACCACAATCACCTACTGTACTTTATACAGTAAATATTCCTTAGATTTGAACACCGATATTTGTATTTTCTACTCCTTTCTTTTTCTTCCAAACACAGAATAGAGTGAGCTCTTGATTGATTGAGATCTTTAAACAGTCACTCTTTTTTTTATATTGGAGCCATTTGCTAAAATCATTTGTTATTTTTTTCCTCATTAATGTACACACAGCACCCCATATTGACGGAATTGTTTAAATTTTTTGCAGCTTTATTAAAAAAGAAAAACTGAAATATCACGCAGCCATAACTATTCAGACCCTTTGCTTTGACGCTCATATATTTCACTCGGGTGACGATCATCCTTAAAATGGTTCTAGACCTTCATTGGAGTCCAGCTGTGTTTGATGATACTCATTGGACTTGATTAGGAAAGCCACACCCCTGTCTATATAAGGCCTTACAGCTCACAGTGCACGTCAGAGCAAATGAGAATCGTGAGGTCAAAGGAACTGCCTGAAGAGCTCAGAGACAGAAATGTGGCAAGGCAAAGATCTGGCCAAGGTTACAAAAAAAACAAAACACAGTGGCCTCCATAATCCTTACATGGAAGACGTTTGGGACGACCAGGACCCTTCCCCGAGCTGGCCGTCCGGCCAAACTGAGCAATCGGGGGAGAAGTGGCTTGGCGAGAGAGGTAAACAAGAACCCAAAGATCACTGTGGCTGAGCTCCAGAGATGCAGTCGGGAGATGGGAGAAAGTTCTAGAAAGTCAACCATCACTGCAGCCCTCCACCACTCAGGACTTTATGGCAGAGTCGCCCGACGGAAGGAAGCCTCTCTTCAGTGCAAGACACATGAAAGCCTGCATGGAGTTTGCTAATACATCATTTATTGGACTGTATGTGGAGAAAACCAGGCACTGCTCACCACCTGTCCAATACAGTCCCAACAGTGAAGCATGGTGGTGGCAGCATCATGCTGTGGGGGTGTTTTGCAGCTGCAGGGACAGGACGACCGGTTGCAATCGAAGGAAAGAGGAATGTGGCCAAGAACGGGGATATGCTGGACGAAAACCTTCTCCAGAGTGCTCAGGACCTCAGACTGGGCCGAAGGTTCCCGTTCCAGCAAGACAATGACCCTAAGCACACAGCTAAAATAACGAAGGAGTGGCTTCAGAACAATTCCTTGACTGTTCTTGAATGGGCCAGACTGAGCCCTGACTTAAACCCAATGGAACATCTCTGGAAAGACCTGAAAATGGCTGTCCACCAACATTCACCATCCAACCTGACAGAACTGGAGAGGATCTGCAAGGAGGAATGGCAGAGGATCCCCAGGTATGAAAAACCTGTTGCATCACTGCCAAAAAGAGTCATGACTGTATTAGCTCATGTAGTATATTTAATAGTAACACAATCAGACTTCCTTTGCAAGGGCCAAATGTTTAGAGATCTGTTTTTCAAGCCAACCATCTTTTCTTTGAAGTTCTACATCAAAGGACTTCCTTCAACCATTTGTATGTTTATTAGGGTTTTCATTCTCCGCCCAGATAGTAACATGTCTTGGGTTCACAACAGGTGTCCCGGTCTGCAAAGAGGATGGGGGTGTGAGCGTAGCTTGAAGGTGAGGCACCAGCTGGCGGGTGCGATTCCAAATATGGTCATGAGGAACGGTCATCTTCCGGGTGCACCCAGGGTGGGGCTAATTCCACGCCCAGAGAATTAAACCTTGATAAACTGAGATCCAGGGGTTTTCGGGGGCTTTTTTTGTCGTTCTGGCAATGTAAGCAGCTGTTATGACACTAAGGCTTGTTCAATAAATCGAATTAGCCCAAACGCCAAGTGTCTCGAAGTCTTCATTCATCCCATGCCCGACGGACGTCGGAGTTCTCCCGGGTGACCTCCGACTCGGAACCACAGGCGAAAAAAATCCACCACACTCAAAAGGGTGCTTCTATTAAATACTGAACAAAGGGTCTGAATACTTATGGCTATGTGATATTTCAGTTTTTCGTTTTCAAAAAATCAGCAAAAAGTTCAACAATTCCGTTTTTTTCTGTCAATATGGGGTGCAGTGTGTACATTAATGATGAAAAAATGAACTGAACCCAGCCCCAAAAACTTTTTTTCTCTTTATTGAACATATATAAAAACAAAGGAACACAATTGGTTATCAGGTGCTAAAAAATGCCCCCAAAGTAATAAAATGTTTTGTCCACTTTGTGTTGATTCACTACATTTCGTTCTACGCAGTTGTTCAGACGGCAATGTTTGAAATCCGCACAAATGGGTGATTGTGCTCATGCTCTGGAAGAGTCTGTGTTGAGCAGAACATGGTGAGAAGGCCTTAAAGGAGCTGCTAAGGTCGCAGCTGTGTGCCATTTGACCCAGTGGCTGAACAAATACACCCATTGTGACCTCCTACTAGCATCACAGTCATTATGCATCTTGAGGATGCTTTGTAGCCATTTATGATGAACCACATTTTTTTGTTGTGGGGGGGTCTGTCTGGTCATGGTGAAGCCTGGACTTCATTAAAATGACATGTCCACCCAGGCTTTTGTTAACAAGACTTGCAGACAGATTTGATTAAATATGACAACAGCGACAAGTGTGTCAATTCTGCGGTCACCCTATTTAATCGGAGCGGGCATACCACCACAAGGGCAGCAGAACATCTTCTCGGGCACCAGGCAGCTGACAGACTGGATTGGATCAGTCATGTTCAAAAGAATGGACAAGATCTGTTGGGAAGCATATTGTTGCCTGACATGGTCAAGCTCTTATCTGATCAAAACAGAGCTCATCCTAAACAGTTTACACCTCCACAACTATATTTTTGCCCATCCATTTTCGGTACTACGTGGCCTCATTAGGGATGCCGGGTAACTGGAGCCTATTGATGTGGATCCAAAGGTAGGACCAGTTATAGAATGGATCTCACGCCATCCACTGGATCAAGACCTTCACGAAGACGTTTGAAGTCTAAGTATTGGAGTACCAGTACTAGGCTAGAACAACGCAACTGTTAGAAAAACTGTCAGTTGAATCTCAACATTTGATACAAACACAAAAGTCCGGCAAATTTGATGAGAGTTTTATTCTCACAAAGAGACAAAACGTTAGCAATTCCAGCTGCAAGACCTGATTATTTTGGGCAAACATGGTTGCCTGCCCCCTTAGCACGTCCTCTTTTCTTGAGTTTTCTTTGAGTGTAAAATTTTATAATGCTGTCAAAATTTTAGCCAGTGTGATTGGTTCTGCATTATAATGCTCTTATGCTAAACCCATGCAGCTATTTAGCCTGTCTATTGAAATCAGAAATTCCCAAGATCTTTTTTTTTTTTAAGAGGGCAGGAGGTTAGAACTTCATAATACTGGTGCAGACACACGTTTATGGATTCAAACCTAAAAAGAGACACCAGGCAAAGGCAGGGTACACTTTGAACTGGTTGCCAGTCCATCGCAGGGCATATTTCTCTGCAGCATACAGATACAAAACAAAAAAAACCAAAAAAGGTCTGGAACTCTCCCAGCTCATGTCTCATCTATCTACATGTTATCGTACATGAAAGTGAAGGCCTTACTCCCACCAAGTACAATAAACAGTAATGAACCACATGTCCTGAGGTAATAATCTTACTTTTACCATTCATTTCATGCAAAATAACTCTGGAGAAATCAGTTGGTGTATTTGCACCATTTATTGGTTTTATTTACAAAACAAATAATACATGGTTAAGTATGGACAAAAGTATTGAGACATACTTCTTGATCATTTAACCAATCACAGCTTGGGCCAGACTTCTTAGTTCACCCTGAATATGAATTCCTCATTTAAAAAAATAAATGACATTGTGCTTCCCACAGTATGAGGACAGTTTGGGGACGGCCCTTCCAGTCAGAGGAGTTTGGGGTGGCCCCAAACACTTTTGGGATGAACCACGAGCAGAGACTGTGAGCCAGGCCCTGTCACCCAACATCAGTGACCTCACAGACGTTCTTTTGGATGCGTCGTCGGTTCTTGTGGGTGTATTGGTGAGGTCCCAATACTTTTGTCCATATCGTCAAAGCATACTAGGCTTGCTAGTGTGGTCGTTCTATTTTTCTGCCACATTGAATAGCCCCAGTCAAGCGGGTTGTTGGCTGGAGTTCAGGCATCACAGAAGTGCTTGTTGACCACAGGTCGTACTGTTCATCCCCCGCTGGACTGCAGGATGTCAGTAGTACCGTTGACATTACAGACAACATCAGTCCTGGGCTGTTCCCATCTGGTTAGAATATCAACTTCTTCATGGTAGCTGAAAATTAAAGACAGAACATTCATAGAATAAGTGTATTAATGAATAATAATTAAAGAAGTGATTTCAGCGTTAAAAAAACAACAACAATACATATAAGCACACTACAAACTTGTCACGTACATTTGACACGCCCAGAAAGTCCATCTGCATCCTAAAATTCTCTCTCTGTAATATACGGAAGCGTCAACCATACAGAATAGCCAACCCAGATATTTTCCAAACCACAGGAAATGGAAAAGCTTTGAACTTCCCACGAACACCAAAGCAAAACATCACATACCCTCCCACAAGCCACTTAAGCAGCAGAAATGTGTGCGTTCGCCTCCCGTGTATAAGGAATCGCGCAGCCAACACCCTTCGGAATTGCTACTTTGAATGAAGCGATTTATACGTCGTGTATAAATAGCCATCGCAGGAAGGGTCCTCCAAGTTATAGGTTATACGAGACCTAGATGTGATGTTCTGAAATCCATGTCATCTGAAATGTCTTGGTTGTCCAGAAATGAAAGTGCCAATTTATTCAAGTCAAATCATCGTGATAGTGGTTGGGTTATAGCTAGAACTATCACATAAGAGTCTGTCTTTTTATTACTTGTTTCCAGGCCTACTAATTTCCTCTTGAGCCCGACTGTTTCTTTCTCTCGCAGAGCTTCAGCTGAGCAGTTGGGTCGGGGAAGTTGGGGGCCAGGAGTGGGACCAGGCCGATTGCTGAAGTACTTCATCTTCAGAGCCTGGTATGTATAAACATGACACTTTCACTGATCAAAGCAACAATCTTGCACCACACTTTGAAAACTAAAGATGTGCACTTGATTTATTTTTTGGACAAAAGTTCACCTGCGTGGCTGTGGTCCTAGTTGAAGGGTTAAATGTGAAGAGGCCATGGAGCAACTCTAGTAAGTCATCGGTAGCTGCACTAAATATGTGCTCAAGAGGTGTGCCAGGAAGTATTTTGAATGGCACATAGTCTGGTAGACTGCTTACTCCCTGTAAGGTAAAACAAATATGAACAAAGATCCTGATATTTTTAGAAGAAAAGACAAAATGGGTAAAACGAATGCGTACAGGCCATGTCTCTTCCGTAGGAGTCCCAAGAGCCTCAAAGATCTTGGTCAGCTGGTCAAGATCAGAGTCTCCACCAAGAAATGGTATCTATATACAGTATATATTAAAAACAACACATCAAAATATAAGCACAGCAACAATGTTTTCCATGCTTTTTCATAAAATATTTGGGTACCCGAAGGAGTAACTCTGCCAGGATGCATCCCACCGCCCACATGTCAACACCTACTCCGTACATTCGTGCACCAAACAGAAGCTCAGGAGAACGGTACCACCTAGGGAAAATATCAAACTGTTGACCAACGCATTTGACAGCTCGAAAAAAGTGCAACACCACTTGTCACTTCATAAGGTGCACCTCAACAACCTAATTTGATATATCCATCCATCAATGTTTTAGAGAGCAGGGGGATTAAAAGGAAACATTTCATCTATACATGGATTTTTTTTGCTGACTGTAGTTTTTCTTCGTTTGATTGAACTATGAATCACAATAGTAATTTACCCTATCACGTAAACGAGTAGATACGATTCCCAAAGCATTGTGGCTCTTCTACTGGATCTCATTCAATTATGCAGGCATACCTAATAAAGTGACCAGTAATGGAAAGTGCTCTTGAAGTGAGAGGGATAATTCATTCCAAACCAAAAATAAGATTTGATTATATCAACAAATGGGGGAAAGAGGAAACAAGATTCTGGTCAATTGTTTTATCCAAGTATTCATTCTGTCACAATTGCTTAATAATATATAGTTCCCAATGATATACTGCACCACAAAATACATAAAAAATTAAATAAACTACAAATAAATAAATTTGGCCCCCACTGCTGCCAAGTGAAAATACCTTTTTCTAGAGCCCCCGTCAATCATGGGTCTTTATAAATGCCATGTGTTTCTCCCCCGGCCCTGAATGCTTTGCATGCACCAGCACAGACCTGGTAACAACTTGATGAGTGTAGACCCTGTTGGGGCTGCCGAAGGCTTTGGCCAAACCGAAATCCGCCAACTTCAACACTCCATCACCGTCCAGCAGAAGATTATTGGGCTTCAAATCCTGGAAATTCAAAGCAGCAAATATCAACTACAGTCCGCACATGTTGTGTGGAATTACGACCATGTTCATGTTCCTCCCTGACATACTTTGGCTTTCAATGAGTAACTCTCATTCAATTGTGACGACAACCGGGCAGAATTCTGTCTCCACTACAACATTTAATGGTATCTGTCATTTTCCATTACAGCAAAATTAGAACCATAACTCTGTATGTGTGCTTCCGTGGTATATTTTGTTTTTACCCTGTGTAAAACCCAGTGTTGATGCATGTACTCTAATCCCTGAAGCGTCATGAGGATGTAGGCTTTGATGTGGGCTGGAGTTAGGACAAGGCTGGTGTCCTTGATGATCACCTTTAAAACAAAACAAAAAAAACAAAGAAAAAAAGAAGAGCGAGGGGAACAAGGGGCTAAACAGTAAATGCAGCCAGATGCTAGCTGAGATGATTTACAACCAATAATTGAAGATGAAGTCAATGAAGCTGTGCGGCTAAACTCAGATACCAGCCCTCACTTTAAAGTGCTGTTTGTTCCACCTACAGTGTGGTATCCTGCTACCTACATGCAATGAATACAATCCTCCATCTTTTAAATGCCTACAAAGAAGCTTTTAGCACTGGTCTTGAGTACAGAATCATATTTCATAATAGCTGCTAATGGCACCAATTGGCTGTTAGAGCCAGGAGTGAAAAGTTATTGATTTTTCTTTTAAAGCACTTGAATCTTGTTCATGATTCATAAGTGGTGCACATTCATCAAGGGCAGTGTATGCTAAAACTACAATATATAGTGAAAAAAAACACGTTGGTTGCTTTCATAGTTGTACTACTTTGTTTATTATATCAGTGTCTTGTGTGTTAATCATGTGACTGTACATCTAAAAATCTCTCTCACCTTATGTGACTTGCGGATGGTTGTCAATGTGTCAAAAAGTAAACAAACATGAATCCCACGATGAATGTTTAATTTAGGGAGGTGAATTGCGAATCTTTGGATTTGATAAATGATACAAAACAAGCAGCATCATAATGATAATTTTAGACATAGATTTAAAATTGATTGATGAGCTACAAGACACAGACATGATGTATTAAAATGTTTTACCTCCAGATCAGTTTCCATGAAATCAAAAACCAGACTTATGTTCGATTTGTGTCCAAATGCATCCAGCAGCTAAAACAAAGAGTTGATCGGGTTAGAATAAAAAAAGAGCTCTGTGTGTCTGTGGAAACACAAGAGTAATTACAAATAAAAATGTATCTACTCCAATAATATTTGGGTGATGGAGCTCCTGCAGTAGTTTGATCTCTCGTAGGGCAGTCCTATTGATACCTACAACGATAAATGAGCATTTATGCCTTTAGAGAGTCGATATTTCATACATATTGTACAGAGTCTACCAAATGAGTCTGAATTTACCATCTTTAGCTTCAGTTCTGTGGCCAACTTTAATCTAGGTTGGGGGGAGGGACAACATTTAATGTACATACACCAGAATAGCCCAAAGTTGTTGACATTGTGCAAATGCATGCTTTTACCTTTTTTATGGCGACTATAGTGTCAGTTGTTTTGTCTCTGGCTTTGTACACTGTGGCAAACTAAAAGAGCAGAGATTGATACATGGGTTAATTTATTAATACTGAGGGAAATTTATTATACTCATTATAATCGCTCAAGGGGAAAATTCTACTCGCTCTCTGCTGTGTATTTAGTGTTGTACACCACAGAGTGAGTCAGAACACAGACATGGAACGAGAGATGCCAGACGGTGTCTTGCTCAAGGGCAACACGACATTAGCCAAGAAGCAAACTAGCATCTCTTCAAAAAACTAGCTGGCCATATTAGATTTGACCTGCGGCTGAGTTCCAGCCGCCCCAATTAATACATTACAGCGTCAACAACTTAATGAAAAGATAAAAAGATTGAAAAAAAAAAAAAGAAAATCATTTGACAGCTATGGCTGTATCATATCACTGTACGGCATTTCATAGCAATAATTCACCATTTCGATCGGACATATTGATGATCAACATTTCTTCCCTTGTTCCAAATTTGCACAGCAGAGCCTTTGTTGACATTAACAACCGGTTGCTAGCACGCTACTAGCGTTCTTCCATGCAAGCAGAAAACAGAGCCCGGAAAAGACCTGAAAGAGGCTTTAAACGTGTAAAAAAACACACACACAGCCACAGATAGCGCTCACCTGGCCCTCTCCGAGGAAATCCAACTTTTCGTATCGCTTGGCTCTGGACTTTACATCAAGCGCCATCGCGGTAATATTACGCGTATATTGCCATGAGTGTCAACTTCCGCTTTATTAAAGGTCTATAAGTAGTGTTTCCGGGTAAAAAGGAAACGAAAAGAAAGAAAGAGTCTTATTTGGTGCAGCACCGCCATCTACTGGTTTGCCATGTCAGCACGTGAAGGTGACGTAAGGTCACGGCTGTGTTAAACTACAGCTGCTGATTTAGCCGAGAAAAAAACAACAACTTAATGTTTCTTTGACTGTTGTTTTGCTTCCTGGTTTTCTTCTCACCTCAACATTCCGGTAACTATGGGTTTGAAGCAACTGTTCTATTGTATTGGATATGTACATTGGACCACTGTACTCATTCATTTCCCAGCTTTGAGATATTTGTTGCAACATCTCCTGTATGTGTGCTCTCTTCTTTGTTGCTGTTTATGAATATTTTGCTTGGCTCGGCATAATATATGTATTTTATTAACAACCCTGTGCAGCACACACTTAAGCTACTAGCGTATGCTACACACACACACACGCACGCACGTAATAACATATTATTATTATTCTTGTTGTTGTTGTTAGTTGTAGTAGCAGCAGTAAGACTTCTTCCAAACTGTATTTCAGTTTCATTTTGAGTACAGTCTTTTGGAATCTTGTCTATCAGCAGTACAGTCTGTAAAATACAAATTGATATATATCACTTGGACAACAACCCTAATATTCGTCTCCTCTTATGGAGCTACTGTATTTCAAAATATTACAACAGATCTGTGCACGATGCATTGCAGTGACTTTACTGCAAAGTAAAACCACAATAAATGAATACCTCCCTGTCAATCAAAACTGAACTAAAATGGAAAAAGTATGTTAATAAAAGGCAGAATTGAAAGTGTTTGTAAATATAGTGAATGTATCAGTTACATGGCTAGTATTAAATGCTATAATGTTCCTCACAGTTTGGCAAAAAATGTAGAATTTTTCTTCAATGTATTTTCCTTTAGCAGCTTGACATTGCTCTCCCGGGAGTATCTTCTGTCAGTGAGGGAGCTTTTGTGATCCATGCACCGCCGAACACATCTCTACATCCCATCTCCATACACAGTAGATGCCCTCACATCCCACAGGATTAGGCACGGTTCCTCTCTCATGACCCGGCTGCCCCCCCCCCGCACCGCGCCAAACACCCACACACACAGCTTTCATTTTCATGTTACATTTGACAAGAGAAGTGTGAAGGATAAGCGGGCCTAACACACACCCCTCACTCTCCCCTCAGATGCATGTGCAGATTCTGCACGTACGCTGACAGCTCACAGTCGTGACTGACGGCACCGTATGTCCTCATGCGACTGTTTCTTCTTCAGACTTCTGCAGCAACCTTTTCCTGGCATCCTATTATCAACCTCTCGAGACACTTAGGTGGGCCGTAATGTGGAACACAACTGTCCAGTGGCGGACATAACTCAAAACCGCTTAGATCAGTGAGTCTTAAAATAAATGTGACATGTTGATACCCTTGTCTAATTCAGCTATGATTTGGGCGCGTTCTTACGCTCATTGGACTCATGTCTTTCTCTGCGAGTGCTGCTGCTCATGAGAGGAGAGGCGGCTGAGTTATAGAGGCGTAAGTGCTTCTGCTGGCGTTTATATAGTTTGTCACAGTAAATCTCATGATAGCGTTATGCACACTAACTCACTCTGGTTATGTGTCACATTAGCAGATGGCGATGCAGTTGAGCTGCTGTGTTTGTGTGTACAAGCACACCGAGCAGAGGGGCGGGGGGTGAAACCACAAGGCTGTTTATCAAACTCGTAGGAAGTGGGTGTTGTTGAGCGAGTACTTGCCGTCGCACCACCACATCCTGTTTCAGGGAGGCTGAGAATGTTCACATGAGGTACTGTTGACAATGTGTATAATGTGGCCACAACACAGAGACACATGCACACAAAAAAGATTGCTTAGATCTCTGCATAGTTGTATCTAAGATAGTGTTTCCCAACCTTTAAATAGCCAAGGCCAAATTTATTATTTTTTTTTTTTTTACAGAAGAAAAAAATCCCATGGCACACCACCAAACACAATTGTCACCAAAAGTGGATATGCAGGTTAATCATGCACCTTCTTCTATCCTGCTAAAGAGCATTTAGTTGTTTTGCCTGTCGCTGGCATAGATAGATGAACAAAGAGTCCTTATTTGTCGTAATCAATAAATGAGATAAATTGCCAAGAAATAAATAAAACAGAATCAATACATTTTAATTAACCAATTTGAGGAAAGCGTTTTTTAGAGGAGTCTTGATCATGAAAACGCTCGGTCCTCCGGATTGAGGAACGGAGTGGGCCGCATGTAGTCCACAGGCCGTAGTTTGCCCACCACTGACACACAATAAAGAAACATATTTGCTTCAAACTGGGCACATTGTTGGCACATCCACCTCACAGTTCTGAGGTTCGCGGTCCCCCCACATTCCAAAAACCTGTGTTAGGTTAATTCACAACACTAAATTGACCATAGGTTGTGAATGTGAGTGTGGATGCTCGTTTATTTATATGCGCCTTGCAATTGGCTAGCAACCAGTCCAGGTCTCACCCAAAATCAGCTGGGATAGTCTCCAGTTTTTCTGTGACCCTAATGAGGATAAATGTTATCAAAAATGGCTGGCTGGATGGACGCTCAAAAGGGAATGTCTTCCTTCTCTTTTTATTGGCTTGTCACAATCCACGGTGTACGTGCCGCCACATTAGGTTGCCCCGTCGACTGAGTCGTTCTCAAAAGAGCTTTCAAGCTCGGACCAAATGTGTCAACGACGATGAGTGAGTCAGGCAGCCCAATCCCGGTTAGCAGCGTGTTCGTCAAACACCTGCTCAATGTGTTTCTCAAAGTTAATGCAGCTGCTTCAGGCCACATGCACACTTCAAATGCAACAGGATGTTCAAAGTTGGATGCCGGAGGTGTGAAAGTTCGCACATGCTAGGACAAACCAAATCTGGTTTCTGAGAACTAAATATGATTATTATACAGCCGAAGCATTTTCGCCATTTCATGCTATGGATGGTTGAAACAATTGGTTCCTCCCCAAGGCTGAAGTCAGAGGCCTAAAATAGTTAATAAAAGTGCACATATTGAACGTAAAC
Organism: Phyllopteryx taeniolatus; assembly: GCF_024500385.1. Lineage (NCBI taxonomy): Eukaryota > Metazoa > Chordata > Actinopteri > Syngnathiformes > Syngnathidae > Phyllopteryx > Phyllopteryx taeniolatus. The sequence goes on from NC_084504.1 coordinate 27,273,025, forward strand.
TCATGTTTAAGAGCACAGCCGACATTAATTTATCAAAACAAATGTGAATGGGAAAAGCCATTGTGTGGATGCTTGGCAGCTTATTGCCATAATAATCGACATTTTGTGAAATTTACACCTCGATGGCAGTGTCAATCAAAAGAGCATGATTACCTGTGTACTTGTAAATGCAAATTTGTTAACCCATCTTTTGTATTGCTTTGTAGTGGACTGAGCCTGTGGTGGCCCGAGTGTAATTCAGGTGTAAACAAAGTGCACGGTCATGATTACTTGTACAGAGATGTATGGAGTGTCGTCAGTAAAGCTCCCACTGCAGCAACTATTTCCTTAATTGGTGGTCGAGGGTGTTTATTGATTTACTGAACTTCAGGCGTACCAGCCTTCGATTTGAAGGAGAAGTCAATTTCAGGAGAAGCGCTCATTTGTCCAAGTGGGCGACATACACTGACTTGTTGAGACACGGTGCCTATTAGAACCGCAATAAACGATGCTATAGAGATGAGTGGCCACCACATACTATCACACTGTGTCAATTATTTGCAATTCATTCAATTAGCGCGACTCTATTGAGGACAAGTGGTTGAAAAAAAATGCATGGATTGGTGGCTAATCAATGATTAGTGGCTCAATGCATCTTGAGCCACTGTTATATATGGATGAGCTTTGGGAAAGCCGCTCGGTGACGTGTTGTTATTTGTACGCAACCAAATGGGGACTTCACAACATTGTTAGATGCCAGCTGTCAGTTTGAGTAAGTATTAAGACGGCTTTTGTTTGCCACTTTCTCTGGCCAGTATCTGAGCATCAGCACACACACTTGTGCAGGACTTCATGATGAGCCCATTTGATTGCTTGGCTCATTGCGAGACAACAAAATTATGATAATGTTCTCTCGAGTGGTGGCATGGGGAGAGGGGGAGAGGGGGGCGGGGGGGCAGTGCCGTCTCCTCAGATTGACAGAGACGGCATGGAGCCCACAGTTAGAAGTATTTGAGGCGGTGTTTACTGTTGTCTTGGTTACCACCTGCATTGCTTTTTTTTGGTTCTGGTCTGTAGCTCCTGTCAGACATGGTTATCACTCTCATTAGGGGGATTTCTACCTTCCAGCCAAATGGAAAACAAAGCCTTGCAGCGTCCCACTCTTTCCTTATATATGTAGATGTATGTACTCTATGCATTTAAATATATCGTTTTCTTCAAATGTGGGAAATTACTTTACGAATCTCTTGAAAAAAATGTATCTTTTTCTGATCATTTTGGATGGCACAGTGTGTTTGTTTGCATTAAAGAATGAAGAATAATCATTTTTTTTGCAAAAATTAAACAAATGTGCTTAACAGGAGAAATCATGTTGTCCCTCGATGGCAAACCGGTTGAGACTAATCAACACAGCCTCTGTTGCTTGCATGTAATTCATACACAATTGTATTATTATTGTGCCCATCCCTACTGCAATCAGCATGCTAATGATGAACTGCTCCGTCTGTGATCATCGTTTGTCCTTTTTCAGAGTTGACAATAGAAATAAAGTGTACTTACATGGGCCACCTTATTAGGTACATCTACGCACGCTGATAAAGAACAATAAAGTTTGAAACGCACATTCCACATACATGATGTCAATTAAATTCTGGGGCATTTGGGTTTTATTGAAAGAAATACCACGAAAGCTTTTTTTCTTCTTATGGGGAAAAATAAACGAAAAAACATTGGATTCAGGATCTACTCTTTTTTTGGTTTTGTTTTTGTAATATGATAGTTTGTGATAAACACCAGGGCTTTTAATGATGAACTGTATCTGCGATCATATCATAACATTTCATTTGGCACAACTGCCCAATTTAATGATTCGGTACTCAGATCCAGAATAAGAGCAGTAGAGAGAGAGAGGGGAAAAAAGAAGCTTTACAAAGATAACAGTACAAATTTGTAATTGACACTGTTGTCACCTTATTTAGACTGTGTAGGCGTACCCAATGTTGTTGCCAGTGAGTGCGCAAGATTAAGTGGAGACTGAAAGGAGATCGAGTATAAAAGTCCACAACGAGTAGGATGATGTGCCCAATGTGAATAAAAGGTACCAGCGTATTCTTGTCAATTGTCTTTATGTAGAAGGTGGTTTCACAGTGGTTTATGTCAGCGTATCAGGAGCGAGCGAGCGAGTGTGTTACCAAGGAGTCATTTACTTCATTAACCCAGCTAGATCGCTGAAGCCTTGCTAATCAACCTCGTCACACGTCCCATTAACTCATCACTCTATCAGCGTGGCCCTCGCTCCCTTTGACTCGCGCGCGCACACACAAGCACACATTGCGTTGTTGTTACTCTCACAAGCACAAGCGCACAGCATTATCATCTTTTTTTTTTTGGTGGTTTTTTTTTCCATGCGTCTATAGTCATGCCTCTGTCTGGGCCGACCCCATTAGCTTGCTCGGTCCCATGGGTTTCTCAGCTCTGATGAACCCTCTGCTGCCCTTTCAGATTAGTGGACTCCCTGAGAAAAGCCCTCCATTGATGGGATCCTCTTCCCCTCTCACAATGTCATCTCAAGGTTAGCATAATGACTCTCACTGCTCTCTTTCCAGACACACTCATGCACTGCTTCTTCTTCTGAGATGAACACGCAGGTGGTGTTATTATTTTCATTATGAGCTCTCCTAGCTGTATTATTCATAAGGACGCCAGCTATTGACACCCACATCAATTGGATTTATCTCTTGATTGTTCTCATTTCAAATATTTGCCAATGTGTTAATTGATCGTTAAATCATTTCCCCGCCTCCTTCGCTATTCCAAGCTGTAAGTCCAACAAGGAAACTATTGGCACATTACACTGCACGATTGCTGCGAGGTTATTCACTTTGATGCGTTGCAAATCAGGCAAGGGGAATTATTTACTTGGAGTCCCACTTGAGGCAATAAAGATCTTCCTGTGGAAAAGGCAGAGAGCGAGGTAGGAATTGGGACAGTGTGTCGTGTGGAGTCAAATAAATGACACGTTCATCTTTATGTGTGAAACTTAACAGGCGTGAGTGATTTCTTGTAACTGTGAATAGCGATGAAAGGATTATCTTGATCGTTCAGGCACGAATGTTGGCCTGTCTCTTTCTAGCCCATCATAATTCAATATTTACAGTTTTAAGCTGGAAAACTGCTCCCTCTTGGCTGCCTGTATCTGGTTTCCATGGCAACACATTTGAGGAGGAAGACTGCCATCTGTATGTGTCCGCGTATCTGTGTGTAGTGTTTTCTGATACACTGCAATTGATTGGCTGTTGAGGAGCAGCTGTTGACCTCGCCAGTCTCGGGGGTCTCTTTGTATTCTTGCGCATATCCCAAATCAATACACACACACACATACGTGTGAACACTCACACACACACACGCTGACAGACGAGTGACAAATTAATAATTAATGGCTGGAGAAACATTACAAATGCAGATGTGCTTTGGCCAGAGGGACGGTTTGGCGAGGCTGATTAATGTTGTGAATTACAGCAGTCAGCACGTCGAAGTGCAAATACACTCCTTTAGTATTGAGGCCAAAATGATTCCTGCCTTGGCAAAATATTAATTGCAAGGTTGTTTTTTTTTTGCTGTCCGTTAGGTGCGAATAAACAGATGTAAATTATATAGAAATACATAAAATAGCTTTATAAAAAGCCAGCGTCGGAATGTAAATGAAATGCATGTTCACAAATGGTTATATTCATAATAGATGGCTGGAGAAACATTACAATTGCCAAATGTGTCTTGACCTGAGGGAGCCCAGAATTGTTGATGAGTATGAAAAATGTGGCTAATATACAATGGCCATCACAGATAGGACGTATGGAAGGCAGTGTGACTTGCAACATCAACACCAAATGTAGACACGAGAAAGTAGGCAAAATGCCGACACACGCGCACACACACACATGCACACGCACGTGGGGCTTGAAATTAACACTCGCCAACCCACCAAATGGGTTTTCGCCGCCATGGCTGGTTACAATGCTGAGTGGCTAGGAACTCTGGGAAACAGTGGCTGCTGGCCCAAAAAAAGCTAATGCCAAGTGCTGCGCACGCACGAGCACACACACACACACACACACGCGTGCACATGCACGCACGCACAGGGTAAGAAGATTCAATATGGCAACTTCACCAATAATGCCAATGCCCATTTTCAACTTGCAATTTGTGCATTGATAGATAGATAGATTGATAGATAGATCGATAGATGGATAGATAGATGGATAGATAGATAGATGGATAGATAGATAGATAGATAGATAGATAGATGGCTAGATGGATAGATGGATAGCAATTGAGCACACAATTACAAACACCACCCAGGCTGATGAAATACCTCACAGACATTATTCTACTTCTATATATATATACACGCACACAGACAAACACAAAAGGTCGTCTGATATAATTTGCATTATTTGTTGATGTTAAAGGGACGTTCACCAAACAATGAAGGTCGACTTTTGCATTAGAAGAGAAAACGGACGTAACTTCTGACAATGATGAAGCGATCGAAGCGTCTATGGCTTGATGGGTTTTTCCAGAGGGCTGTAGCTCCACATAATAACGTCAAAACATTGCAATTGGAACACCTTGTTGAATAGCCTCCCTGAACACATATGTTCAATTACTTTGTTCTTGCCAGCATCATCTATAGTCATTTTAGTCGTGGTTAATGAGCCGAACAAAGACAATAAAACATGTTTATTGGTTCACCCAAGGGTTTGCATTGTGTTTCCCATATAAAAAAAACAAACAAAAAAAACAAAACAATAAAACAGCATATGATGAGATTTATACGTTTAGTTAGGACCGACAGTAACTATACAGTTAAATGGAGGTCTCTCTTTTTGTGAGGGATAATTCAGATCTGGAGATATTATGACGATCCTAAATCCAATGAAAGGCACTATACAGTACGTCTAAGTTATTATTATTATTATTATTATGATTATTTTGAAGGTGTAATTCTAATATATCTGTTTGCATCCATCTATCCATATATATGCTGCTCATCAAGTTGTCAAATATAAACTAGTCTGGCCAAACAATCTGTGCACCCCTAGATTCGAATGAGATGTCCCCCGTAATGCAGAAGTGCGATCAAGAAATCCGGGACGTTCTCTTCCAGTCCTGTGAGTGACAGCGATGCACATTGCAAAGTTGTTGAGAACAGAAAGAAAAGAAGCCACAATGCTAACAGCTAAAATCCTCCATCTGATCTGGTGAGTTGTGTTTTTTGTTTTTTTTTGGTGTGTGACCTCATCATTATCATTTACGATACCGTGACGAAACCGCTGGATCTCCGCAGTGACAACATGAACTTGCAACCTCAGACAGGTTTAGCGATGTTCCACTGAGCTGTCGTTATGGAATCCACTTTTTTCGATGTCGTCTTTAGTCCTATTTGGGCCAAAACAGACATGGGCGCTGCCATGTCTCGATCTTCTCCCGCTGATTGTTAGTGGATGAGTGAGTGTGTGTGTGTGCGTGGGGAACCCACACAACAACCTAACTTCCGCAGTGCAAGTTTGGTTGGATGGACAACAAGTTTGCTGTTTTTTTGATTTGTTGTAGTATAGGGTCTTAATGGTCCATATTTTACCATCAAGTTCATTTATTATGTTTTTTTTTTTTTTTTTTTTGTTCAAGAAAATGAAACTGGAAGTCATTTCCAATGACATCAGTCCATTTTGGAGCGATTGGTAAATAATTGCCTTCAGAATGTCCATTTTTCATTGACAAAATTAACACACACACACACACGCGCACACACAAAATATTTTTTTGCCATGTTACAGAAAATCTTTTTTTTTTTGCCATGAGTAGGATGGGTTCTCACATAAATCAGCGAATAGGTGAATTTGCAAATGCCAAATTGCAAATATGCAGGGGTATATAAATAATGCAGTGCTTTAAAAACACAAACTGTAGTGTTTTTAGAGGACATTCCAATTCATTTCAATGGGGAATATTGATTTGACATAAAGAGCTTTGTTATGGAACAAATGTAACTCGTAAGTCAAGGTCCCACTGTAGACTTGGGTCTCATTGTCGCTAGGAAGTGAGGTCTCCAAATATTCAATGGGGGGCTCATTTTGAAACGAATTTGTCCTCACCGGTACGTCAATAATAATCATCATCATAATAATAATAATAAATCAAAGCTCGAATCCGCCGGCAGGATGAGGTCGGGCGGGCGGGCGGGCGCAGGGCGAGCTGCCGCCAGGTGGAGGCGATGTCGCTCCTCCACAGCTCCGGCGGCTGGGTGAGCTCATTACCAGCCGCCAGGCTCCAGGTTCTGACATTCGCCGATCGGGAACAGCAGCAGAGCGAGAGCGCAGAGAGTCCACTCGTAGCCTCGATCCCATGCAAGCGGCGGGCGCGGGGGGGGCGGCGGGGGGGAGGAGGGGGGAGGAGGAGGGGAAGCCACCTCAGACCACAGCGGCTCCTCTGCGCTATCGCTTGGGCTTGAAAGCTCCGTGTCGTCGCTGGCATTTGCCCGCTCGGAGCCGGCTCCTCGAAGCTCGAAGACGGATGCGGGCTCGTTTCGACTGCGGCGGCAATAGGCTTCGCACCTCTGCTTTGCAACGGATTTGTGAGGGATCTTAACTCGACGAAGCTCCGCCAGTGGCCGGCGCTCCTGGAAGGCGCCCCGGGGACGCTCGCTGGCGAGGCGCAAAGGAGAGCGCTTCTTCCAGCTTGGAGTTGGACATAAACGTCTCTAATTGGATTCCACCTCCCTTGGCGGCATCACATCGGCTGCATAGCCCATTTTGCTCTATATATTTCTCCCCCCCCCCCCCCCCCCCCCCATTTTCAAAGCAACATTGACGCCATTTTCCTCGGGGTTTTGTGTCAAAAAGCATCCAAGTATATTCCAGTAGCGTGTGACAGCTCCCCGGGAGGCTGCCATTCCATCCGTCGCTTGTGTAAAATGTGTCTAAATGGATTGTAAATGATCTTGATCAATAATTTACACGTCAGAGCTGAGTGTGTGACAACATTAGACATGGGTAAGTGGCCTCCTCCTGCACATGAATACACCTCTTCTGTAAATGTTCAACGTTATCACCTGCATTGGGTGTTCGTGATGATACCTTTGATTGTAAATTGACACTTATTGGATATTGCAAGCTTAAAAGTCGGGATTTTGTGCCTGCCACATAGCAGTGCGAGTGTTTCCCACTGGAAAAGGTGCAGTTTCCCGTATGCCAGTATTTGAACCTATGCAGTATATTAGTGTTCATTGTAATTCACACTTGGACTCACAGTTAAGTAAGTACTAATGATGAACTGATTTTAAGCTGCAAGGAATACCTCTAAAGTCCGATTACCCCTGATTAAAAACAATTCCGAATTCTAAAGTTGCGCCAACTTGGCAGAACAGTCGTAATGCTTGATCTTAGCATATTGTGCAAGATCAGTGAGTATCAAAGGATGGGTTTGCTTTTTAGTGACGCTAATTCAAACAGAAGGGCCAGCCTTAATATGGGATCTTAAGCATAATTGTGAGAAGAACATGTGCTGAAAAGTACATGAAACAATCCGACTTCGATTGGGAGCGGCATGACTGACTGCAGCATCGCCGCCAGTGTGGTCGATTGTTGTCAAAAGTTATATTGCGATTTCCAGAGGTTCGTGACGAAAACTGTTGAAAAAAGTCAGGTGCGCGAGGTGCATCTGTGCATCTTAACGACGCTCAGTATGAATGTGCCGAACTGATTTATACACTTGTAAGTTCAGCCTCTGATGTTTACCTTGTTACTTCCAATGTGTCGCTGCCACCTGAGTGGATGCGAGAACGACACTTTGGAACGTCTTAGCAGCGGGGAGCCCATTTCCATCCCACAAGGCCACAAGGTACTTTGTAATGTAGCCCTAATGGTCGGCCTCGATAAGGTACAGTATATCATGGGTGTTTTGTTTTCCTCTCGAAATGTCTTTCATCAGCACTTTCCAAACGGTTTCATGTGGTTTCCGGCGTGTGACACAATGCAGCTCGGTGTTATTCTGCCGTACGTCCGCAGGTGAGGGCTGACAGGGAAAGGCAAGTGAGCAGTGGCTGTCAGCAGACGTCAGCCATGGAGGAGAAATAGACGCGCATGAATTATCTGGGGGAAGTGTGGGAAATTGGTCAGGTCTGTTGTGTATGTATCTAGAAAAATAAAGATGACAGGCATCTCAAGGGAGGTGCTTGCAAAGAGGTGGAACTCCTGGAATTCAGGTAAAACTAGCGCAGCTTTTTTTTTGCAGTGTGACAGAACGCGCGATAATAATTCACTTATTAGGTAATGGAAGGCCCGTGCAATCTTGAAATTAAAGCATGAGGAATCAATAGGGTGCATCCCCATCTGAGCTGGAAATAGGATCACAGGAAAAAGGGGGAGGGAATATGAACAGCATCCAAGGACAAATCTAAGTGTTGGCAGGCTCTCTTAGTGGAATATCAGCGCTGGATCACCTTTTGGCTGAGGGCGGGAGGGAAGACGCAGAAGGGGCGAGGTAGCGCTGAGATGAAGCCAACGAACACAAACCGGTGGGAGTGAGGTGAGGAGGAGGAGGAAGAGGAGACAGTTGGGGAGCATCGAGAGGTGTTTTTGCTGACAGCCATTTTGTGGCGTCGGCTGCTGTAAAATGTTCTGCCGGAATGTAGGCCTCAGCTGATGTGTCACGTTCCAGCTTTTCCTCTTCGGACCGCAAACTAGTTGAGACTCAATCGATGCAATTCATCGACAATCAATTCCCAGCTAATCAATGAGTTGATGTATTATGCCCGTCCTTATTGCGAACCCCAGACAGCTAACACGAAGACGCTTTTTACTGTCATATACATGCATTACATTGATTTCCTTCGACATTTAATCACGGTAGTGAACCCAGCAAGTACACACTGTGAAGCAGTGTTCACTTTTCCGGCACCCAGGGGTGCAATGAAGGGTCCTGATCTGCTGCAAGTGCTTGGTTTTTAAAGAGGTGGAGGGTTAGCGTGCGTATGAGTGAAGGACTCTCTGCCTAAATGACTTTCTGATACCCAGTCCGGGGAATCACACTGGCAACCCCTTCGTCACAGCCTGCATTCTTAAAGTCCTTGTCTTGTATTGTATTGTATTGTGACTGTTAACTTTAAGAGCAAATCTGAAAATAAACAATGCGCAATTAAGAATTGATTTGAGCATATAGAGCACAAATGTAAAAACATGACATTCTGCCGAAACAATGAAAAAGTAAAGTGCATGTAAACTTCAATAATAATTCTTTCCTCCTGGAAATTGTGATGAAAGTAAAAAATGATGCCTGGCAAAGCCTCCAGAAGACCATCTTTAGTCTATTTCCTGTGTTCCATATTTACAGGGCAATTCAAAATCACCCCGAATGTCGAATTTCAAAGTTGAAGGCGCTGGCTTCATTCCGCTGCCTGCTTTCGTTTTGTTTTTTAAGCATGTTTTTTCTTTGTTTTTAAATCGGCTTTGACTCATGCAAAGCCCCCGCCGCTGGCCAGGAGGCGAATCAATTCAATCGATATTGAATTGGGGAGGGGAGTATTGCGATGCCTTGAGTAATCGATATTTTCGGTTACTTGTATTATATGAAGCTATAATGGCATCCTTGTATGTCATGCTCATTTCAGTCTCTTTCGTTGACAACTATGGTGCGTGATTCACCAATGGGTTGGAAAGCATTTCCTTCAATGCTTCCTGGTTGTTGTTAAAGGTTGTCAAGTAGTCCAAGTGTCACGTTCTCTTTGAAAAGTACGTATGTGGACCCGTTTTGTTGTTTGCTTTCATGAATGAATTATGAGGCCCACTGAAAAGACAGAAAGCAATTAAAGCCTTTCACAATAATCCATCCATTTTCTCTATCCATATCCCGGCTGACTTGGAATGGGAGGCGGGGTATATGCCCTGCACTGGTCGCCGGCCAATCGCAGGGCACGTCTTAATTATACATCATTCATAATGATCCTTCCATGCATTGGTGCTGAGGATAAAATGTTTTTATTTGTGATTTCCCAATTATTTGAAGTTCATATGAGGATAAAAAAAGGGATGACTTTGATGCACGCAAGGTGAGCATCTAGCTCTTCTCTGAGATCACATTTTTCCAGTATAGAAAATGATATGGAAAGATGGTGCCATCCTATTTTGATTGTTCCCCGAAAGATCTAGAAACATTGCTTTACGTGATTGGATTGGAATGAAAGCGTTGGAGCTCAATGAAAAATGAAAATGGCAGACTTGCACTGTTCATGATCCCTCTGAAATGGTCGAAGCGCTGCTCATCAAAGGAAAAGAAAAAAGAAAAAAAGACAATCACCCAGTACAACCATGCACAGGTGTGTGTGTGTGTGTGTGTGTTTGTGCGTGTGGTTGTGAGAGAGTGAGTGAGCTATTTGCGAGTCCACCTCAAGCGGCGGGCTGCTGGGTATGCAGCCTTAAAAGGTTGTGTTTCTGTTGCCATCGCTTGCTCGCCATCTCTCTCGCTCTCTCTCTCGCAGTTTTCTCCCGCACACACACGCACGCACACACACACACACACGCACACGCACGTTCACCGCCTCAGCTCTGCCCATCTGCATTTCATCATCGCTGTTTTATCACAATGGTCTCCAGAGCGAGAAGGAGAGCTAAATGATGTGTCCCATTCGCAGCCTTTCACATCCAGCTCGCTGAGTGACCTTCTGCTTTCCGAGAGAGAAGCTGGTGGAGTGCTGGCAGTTTGGAGAACATAATAAAGCTATTTATGCAGCGAGTCTGGCCGCTCACAATCCCTCTGCTGTCTGAGGCAAGCCGAGGTGCAAATGCATATGTGGAAGTGAGTGTTTGTGTGTAGGAGAGAGCGCAACAGAGAGGAGACAGCGTGGCTTGGAGTAGGTGAGGGAGGCCCGTGGTGGGGTCAGTCTTACATAAACTGTGCATGCCCGCCAGTAACAGAGAACTAACACAGTTTAGGGCCGCCGCATGGGGGAGGAGGGACAGACATGACCCAGCTGAGTCGTTTACGCAGTTATGACCCAGAATAAAGATTGTCATCATTCATGTCGACATTTTGTTGTCACACCGCAGCAGCAGTAATGGGTCGATTCGTCTTTGATGCCTGCGGATGGATGTGTGTCTGTGTGGGATGTGGTGGTTGGCAGCTGTCTCTTTTTCCTGTCATTGTGCTCAGTCACATGACGGGCAGGGTGCCTTTCACTCATGCCATGAGGGCGAGTCACCCAACAGACATAAGGGACACGGAGGCTCTTGAGGCACAAACAGGGTCATGCGGGTTTTAGTCCACTACGTGTTGACTTTTGGAGACTTCGCATGGACCAAACATGGTTGCGAATGGTCTTAGGCCAATTCATATTATGGCAAATTGGCCCTTTGATGATTCCATGCAAATAGTTGGGTCTCTGGAGTGGATGAGTAGCATTGAGTTTGCTGGGCTTCACGACACGTTAATCAACATTTACTTGAACTTGTTGGCTAGAAAAGGGGCAGCGGGGTGTTTGTGTTCGGCGATGTGTTGAGCCGAACGATACGGCCTAAAAGTCATCCCACATCAAATGAATCCCTTCACGGAAACAGCAATGTAAACATACAGGAAGTGTAACATTTCTAAATAGGTTATATAGACTGTTACAATGTACGATACATTTGTAAAATACAATACATTAATATAGGCTGCTCCTGGCTGATGTATGTGGTAACGTACTGATTCATTTCCAGGTTTTGGACGTGTGTGCTTGATGTGTAGCTGTTGTGTTGTTTTCTCTCTAGACACTTAATTAATGAATTTACCTGCTAATTTGCTGTTCGTAGTTGATTACGCTCTGCTATCACACGGTTCAAACCAGACTTCTGTTAAAAGTGCACTACACCACTTTTTCTGGTGTTTGGCTACTCAACATTATACACATTAGCGTAGCAGTTAGCATGGCGTGCCCGTCTTCTTGCTCAGTGTGTCACGTGATGAGTTTATTTCTCGTCCTTCTTTAGTGATAACAATACTTGTCAGAAGTGTAGTTTATTCGCCGCCATTGAGGTGAGGATTAGTGACTTAGATGAGTGGCTTTGCACGGTCGAAGGAAACTGTTTAGCCAGCCGCCCCTTGTAGCTGGTGCAGAGCAAGTTAGCTTAGCGCCTCCTAGCATTCCCCGAGTAGTAGCAGGGAGGAAGGGTGACTGTCGGACGCACTTTTACGGCTGGCAGCTCCTCCGGCTCCGTTGTCACATGTACTTGAAGGCATTTTTACACTCAGGCCGATACAATGACGTCATCAACAACTGGTCGACAGAGTCTAAATCTATACCGTAGGCCAAATTTATATGCATATGCATGAGACAGAGCTGCCAATTTCACCATAGCAAGAAAAACTGTCAAATTACATCTCTAATTCTTCGTCCATGGGCTATTTTAACAAAACCATGACACGGACATTATCCGGACAACTCTTGTAACTTGGGGAAAAAAAGGCATAATATATCTCCTATAACTCTTTTGTGCATGATTTGTTAACAACCGTTTTTTCCGAGTGTCACCTCTTGCCTGTTTTACTCACTCCATTTCAGAGAATGTGTTGAGTTTTATAGCAAGTTTTTTATATCATAACAGGGTATCAAAATGTTATTGCGGCGCCTTGACACAGTACGTGGAAAAGTTTGGGCAAGGCCCTTTGCAAGCAAGGTCCATAAAGGAAACATTTAAGGTTTAATATAGAGAAACCTGAGAGCCTAGAGCCCTGACCTCAACCCTCAAAACGCCTTTGAGATGAACTAAAACAGAAAGCGTGACAGGCCTTCTCTCAGGGCCAACTTCAGTGACCTCTGACCTCACACGTGTTTTTTTGCTGGGTGGCTGAACACACTCCAAAAGAAGAATGCAAGCATTATAGCTTCTAGCAACTCCATCTTTTCCTGTAGGTGTAGTGGCCAGGTCCCAATCACTGACTGGTCATGTTTTAAAGTTGACGTTTAACCTAGTGTATTTAACTGATGGATATAACGCTGGTCATGGTAGGGCCATACACACAGCAGGGCTCCTCTCCCATGTGGAGGAGGTGTTGACATCTGAGATGACAGAAGGTCCAAAAAAGCAGCACAAATCCAACTGCAACGACAAACAAAATACGTTCGGCTGTGACGCTGCATTGCGCTCAATATCAACCACAAACTAGCTAGCTACCGGGAAGACAGGAAATCAATCATGAAATGTATTATTCCATGTGTAAAGTCAATGGATGTCAGTCGTGTTCGAGTTCAGAAGGTTAAACATGCAAAACTGCCGCAAGGGTTCTTTACAGCTTCTTAACACCACACAGGGGTGTTCTCAACCTTTGCAAATAATGTTTTATACATCACAAAACATAATGCCTTTTTTTTTTTTCCAGATGTAGTACAAAATATCCACTAAATACTCTTGCCTGTGCATGACACGCAGTTTGTGTGTGGTCTTCTTGGAGTACTGCAGTGGATTATGAGTAGTCAATCCCACTGTAAGCATGTGATGTGAGGCCTGTAAAGTATTACAATGGAGATCAGCTGTTACTACAGTAGCTTGCGCTGGTACAGAGAGAACAGACCCGGAAGGAGCTGCTAATCATGCCATCGAACATTTTTGCTCTAAGCTCATTGAAAATGTGTCTATGCTATACGGACAAACGTTTTTGGACGCACCTTTCCCTCAATTTCTTCATCGATTAAGTTCCTCCTGAGTCTCTTTACTCTTTACATTTTGAGCATCATGCTTACATTTTGTTTGCGGTAGCAGTCCGTCCATATGTTGTAGTGAACAAAGAAAGGTTCATAAGTGAATGGTAGGATGCGTTTGGTGTGGAAGAACAACTATGAGATGATTTACAATGAAGATTTGGAGCTATGCCCAAATGATCCAACATCAGTGACCTCTCATAAACGTTATTAATGGACGAATGGTTACAAATCGTCCAGACAGCAATATCAAGAAGAAAGTCATCCTAGACGAGCAAGTGGGTGCTGCTGTTGTGCTTGAAAAGGGGGGCCAACATTTGGAAAAACTGTCTTAATTCATTCAATCTGTCAAAATGTTCATAGTCAATGTGTAACACATCACTCTATGGGATTCCCCAAAGCAAGAGAAATGTAGTCCAGTGTTTATTTGGGTTCCGCTCTTAAAAGAAAAACAAAAAATTGCACACATGCACACGAAGCTAGAGGAAGTAAGCCCTGTTACCTCAGCAAAATGGCTTCCACAACCTTTCTCTATTCAGTTCATTCTGTCATTTGCTTGTGTATTTTTTTTTTTTGTAGAAGTGTGCAGGGATTTGTGTGTAGATATGCCACTGCATGGGTAAAAAAGTTCAGGCTGTGTTTTTTTTCCAGACCAGCTCGTAAACCACATCTGGGGAAAGAATTTAGATTCCTTCCCTCCGTCTTTCTGTGTTGCCTTCCCAGTCCCCCTGTGTAATTCCCCTCCCTCCTCGCCTGCTCTGGTGAAAGGAAGAAAAAAACAGAAGTCAGCTTCTTTCATTTTTCCTCCTTTGTGTCCTCAGGGTAACTTCAGCCTGGTTTTGGAGCAGAGAAGAGGAATGTCTTATTTTGCACTGATCACTAGTGTCTGCATAGCTTTGCTTCACATATGCGGGAAGGCTCAAATGAGGGAAGGAGCGAGGGAGGGAAGATTAGCAAGAAGCGATGAAAGACGAAAGCAGGGGGAGAGGATGTCAAGTGAGGCAAAAAGTTAGTTTTTCCAAGGGAGAAAATGTAAATTAGAGCATTTCAGCATGCCTGTACAGCTCTGTGGTGAGTTTGTGTGTTTTTCTCAACACATCATACAACAGGCTGCTAACGCTAATAAGCGTCTGCAATGGGACGGCGGCCTTAGGGAGTTGTCATTGTTTTACTGATCATATCTTTCACCTGCTCTCTCTTCAGATTGTCCCTGGCTTCCCAGCGTGTCAGTGGGCCCACCAAACCGACGCCAGTAGCTGACTGACAACCACCCAGAAGGCCGACAGACTTCAATTTTCTTTAATCCGATTGGCTGGCTGCCACAACTTCCCCCATCCTGACTGGCTCTGGCGGGAGAGTGGATGGAGCCAAGCGATCCGGTTGGCTCGGCCCGACCCAAAGAGGCGGAGTTACAGGGAGGCGGGGCGCCGCGAAATGAAGGAGCGGGAGGTATCGGCTCGGCACGTAGTGACGATGTGATTCACGGTGGCGTCAGTGAAGGGGAGGGGCTTGAAGAACAGGGGGAGGGGCTTCTGGAAGAGCAGGAGTTCTCCATCAAGGAAGCGAGTTTCCAGGAAGGAAGTCTAAAGCTGAAGATCCAGACCACCAAGCGTACCAAGAAGCCCCCCAAGAGCCTTGAGAACTATATTTGTCCACCGGAGATCAGGATGACCATCAGACCTCCCGCTGGGGGAGGCAAAGGGGGGCGTCAGGGCCGAACTGGAGGCGGGGCCATATCAGGGCGGGGTCAAAAGGATGAGGAAAGAGGACCGCCCAGAAAAAGGGTAAGTCTTCCTGCCGCCGTGATTAGCTTCATGCATGTCAGAGGAGAACGCAGCTCAGGTTTTTTGGGCCTCCGTGACCGCCTCTGTACATGAACCAACCACTCCCTGCCTCGCACGCTCCGAGCGCCCTCGAAGTAGTTCATCTCCCTGCTTAGTTGCACGGGGGTCAAAGTTTGCTGTGTAATTGAAACCAGTCATGGCTAGCTGAGATCACAATGACACACGCACACACAAACGCACAGGAGCTGAGAATAGGGCTGACATAAGCAAGTGACAGCTGGTGTCTGCTCTTTCCATTTGTGGTCATATGCGGACCCCTCCTGTCTCCTCTCCGCTCCCCTCCTCACCCCTTCTCCATCACAGCCGTTACACATGCACTGGTGTTTGCTGCGTGTGACACTGTGTACGTACAGGTCCTTGGGGGAATCGAGTGTTTGCAGAGTGTGTTGACCTGCGCTGCGGAGTGAGTGAGTGTGTGTGTGCGTGTGATTGCGTGTGTCCAAACCTGACAACAGCGGCTCTCAGCTCGACAGGCTCAGCAGGAGCGAAGGTGTCGTGTAGTCGACACGATGTTCTCCTATGCTTCCGTCTAGTGGACCCTTAAGTTAAATTTCCCGACTTTGTGATTGCGGTGTTTCACGACTTGAGGTTCTTACAAGCAGCTTACAGTTGCGCTGGCAGAAACATTATGAAGATAAATGTCTTGGGATACAACTCCAAATTATTTAATCGGGGGGTTGGTCTAGACCCCTTCAATAGCAATGAATCTTGCCAAGACGTTTTGTACAATTCTATGCTTCCAACTTTGTGGAAACAGTTTCCGTTGTAGCACGACAAAGTGAGGTCCATAAAGACAGGTTTGGATGAGTTTGATGGGCAAGAACATGAGAGCCCTGAACTAGACCACATCAAACACATTTGGGATGAACTACAACTGTGACACCCCACCCCCACCGCCCAACCCTCAGCCCCCCCAGGCGACCGATGAAAGGTTTACTTGCTTCTTTAATCTCACACACGATGGGTGGGCAGGTGCTCCAGAGACTATTTGTAGTCATTTTCCATAACATGGCCCATTTAAAGTGAGCGGGTGCAGTGTTGAAACTGATTTGAAACAAGATTTGAATGGAGCCTCACTTCACTAATCCCTCCCCCCTTGAATTTCTGACAAAAGCCACACCCCTCAATAACGTGCACCGTACGTAACGTGCACTGTAAACAAGCTGTCGTTCGCAGCGTGACTCATTTGCAGTGGCGTGTCACTATAACACCAAATGTTAAGCCCAATGTAACAGGTCACCGCAAAGCTGTGGGTGCACCTGCGAATGCACGTGAATGATTAACAACTCATCAGTCACGCCTTCTGTCTGAGATTGGTTGATTTTCCTCAGGTGTGGTGGTTTTCTTAAACATAAAGTTCGAGGAGCAAAATGGGGCGAGAGAGGGACATCTTCCCCCACAGCTCATTTGACGAATGTCCTACTGTCAGGCCACACTGACAGTTTTAGAAAAGATGACAAAAAGTGATTTTTGTTTGAAAATTTCAAACTCCCCCTATAAGTGCAAGTTCCCAAATATGGTTCCTTGACAATAAAATAAGGTGAGGATGCTATTCTTGACGGTGCGGTTATAACAAATGGTATCAGGCCAGAAAGAATGCATGTGGCTATCGCTGCTACCTGTACATACGGTATAACATTATTCTGCTATTTGCATAGCGTAATTGAGTCTTGTGTAATAACTATTTTATGATTTATTTTTCGATTGTATTTTTTTTAAAATGATTATTCTTGACACAATAAACTTAGATTTGCAGCGCAATTTTGTTGCGTCTGCGCCATACAACGACAATGAGGGCTTTTTTGTTCTGTTCAGTGGATTCCGGTGTCGTCTCTTCACAATGCCGATGATTATTGTTACTCCAAAGAGATCTTCAGTGGGTTATGAGGGTCTACACAATGTCTGATGCCGTTAGAGCCAGACTTAAAATTCACTTTAGTGTTTGTTTCAATTTTTGTATCAATGAGTAAGTTGAGGGACGTGAACCCTGCACCCAGACGTCTGGGCTGCCAAGCCTAATCTGGCACCGCCGGCCCCCACTTGGACTGCTACTGTATGATTGACAGAGGTTGTCATAGTGACAGGGTGTCGGGGTGGGCGAGGCGCGCGGGGGAGACGGGCTTCAAGCTGGTCCCAATTGAGGTTTGAGATTAAGGGATGGGAGGGGCTTGTAGGATGTGATGGTGTTGATTCAGATCAGTTTCAAGACTTCATCCCTCGCACTCTGTCCCTACATCCTGACACCCCCCCCCCCCCCCCCCCGCCCCCCCATGCCACCTCCCCCTGCTCCTCACACATGCTTTCCCTCCATCCACTCATCACCTGCCAGCCCAAGGGTATATTACAGGCAGGCTCATTGGAGAGGAACGGGTTAAGGAGAGAACCCCAATCCCACCCCCCACCCTCATACACACGCTTCCATCTTCCATGTGTGTGTGTTGAGGTTAAATACTCTCTTTGTGGTGTGTGTGGCTGTGTGTCAGGAGGGATGGGGGGCCGGGGGGGGGGGGGGGGTTGTGAGGAGGGGGAGCAGATGGACACCCTCTCTGCCTTCTATTGTATCGTGTCCACGTTGATTCTCCCGCTCTCTCTCTCTCTCTGTCCCTTCTTTCTCCACTTTATCTCCCTTGGTGTCTCCTCTTTTTCCACCGTTCTCCCTTTCCTCTTCTTCCCCCTCTCACTCACTGTTGTCTTGTAGCAGATGGCAACATGGGGCAGCAACAACAGAGCAGAAGCCAGAGTGTGAGCAAGGGATGGAGAGAGAAGAAGGGGGCTTTGGAAAGAGGAGGAGGGGGTCAGGCATATGGAGAGTCTGGTTAAGGGGCCCCTCTCACAGGGAGTGTGCATGTGCATGTGGTAGCGCGGTGAATACAAGAGGGGGAGAGGCGAGATATAATAGATGCACATTAATATAGAGCTTTGACTCCAATAGACAGGGAAAGGGAGAGGTAGGAGGATACACATGGAGAGTGGCAGAGTGACAGAAAAAAAAAGAAATATTTTGAACTGTCAAGAATGCTGACAGGCCCTCTCGGCATCTCTTTATGTCCAAATGTGCGTAAGTATTTTTTTTAAAAAGCAACGTTTCATGAATCGTTTTGAAGCCTTTGGTGTTTCAAAAAAATCTATTTGCAGCCTCCCATGCCAAAGCAACAGGTGACCTTAACGTTTTGGAAAGGATGATGCTGATCACACTTCAATTTAAAGTTAACAAAACAGTCAACCCAAAAAATGCTTCTCAAAAAAAAAAAAAAGAAAAAGCCAAGCCTCCAACGATATATTTTTTTTTTTGCGTCAAGTGTACGCAAATTACAAGGAAGAGTCAAAAAGTAATGGGCCCAATTTGATTGAACCTACTAATAATTGCTATTTTTCCAAATATGTATGGGGACGCTGCAGTAGGCTACAGCACAGTCAACAAGCGGGTGTCCAGGATCAAAGTGAAGATCAAGAGCCTGTTTTGTGTGAGCAGCAGACCATCTTCAGCGCTAGGCTCTTGTTCTTCACCTTTGATCCTGGACACCCGATTTTTGACTGTGCTGTAGCCTATTAAAGCTTCCCAAAATTGCATATGTTTTGAAATAAAACAAACAGTAAAGAAAACAAATGTGTCCGGCAAAGCCCTTTGACAGTGTCCTGTGGAAAGTAATGAATTAAAAGGCAGCTTTCATAAATGTTCGTTAGTGTTTGCAAACAGATCCATTCGGCAGCAGACAACTGCAAGGCCTAAAGGTAGCTTTAGGAAGTATCGGAAAGCAAATCTGGCCTTCCGTAAAGAGAGGCCGCCGTCTTAGGAAGTGCATGATATTTCACCGGAGACATTTATAACGATGTGCAGACGCCTCGTGTCAGGGGACAAACCCACACACACGCATAAATGGGATATGATGCTCTTCCCTTCTCTGTCTCCAGCTGACATCACACACATGCTGGACGTCCTCTCACACTCAGCTCTTTGTCTGGGCATGCTGTGTGTGTTTTCAAGATGAATGCGTGCGTTCTAACGGATTGGGTCCTGGGTCAACCACCGCATCAGTCTTCTAGACACACGCGCGCACACATCCGTCGCTCGAGCGCGCACGCACAGACGAACGCACGCCTCGCGCACACATCATGTTGAGGCCAGATTGCAGTTCGAGTGAGTGTTTTCCTGCTTATCTGTCCAGTTCTCAGGACGCACCAAATCTGGCTCTTAATCCATTTCACTATCTGGGGAGAGAGATAAGCCGCAGGTTTTTTTTTCCAGGAGTGCTGCCCAGTCAGTGTGTTGTTATTATTATTGTTGTTGATGTACACTTGTGTGTGTGCGCGCGTGTGTACCCATAGTGTATGTGATGATAGACATACACTTATCTTGTCTTGACAGCCCCCTCTGCTAGGTGGTCCCCCTGGCTGTGTGTGTGTGTGTGTGTTGCGGCTTGGTGGTCTCCTGGCAGTGTTTAGGATTATTATGTGTTAGTCAAGTGCATTCAGGAGGAAATGAATGCTGCACACAGTGGCTGTGGCTAGTGTGTGTGTGTGTGTGTGTGTGTGTAAAATAGTTAGCCTTTTGATGTCAGCTCTTTATTCCTGGCTGAGATGGCGGTTGGTGACCTGAGGGACTTGATGAGCTCATAAAATAGCCTTGTGTGTGTGTGTGTGTGTGTGTGTCAATTTTGTGCTTTCATGTGAATCGTTTTGCTCGCAGAGAGCAGCAACTCTTGAGCGATTTATGAATGTTTATGCTCATGAAAAGATCACCTACGGCCTGACCAAACGCTCACATTTTTGGTGTCTGGTGTCATCATGGGGAAAATGGCCAGCCTTTTTTTATTGTGTCGTCAGTTTGGACTCTTTGAGAAAGCAAGAGCTGGGAATGTTTTAAGGGGCGTTTCCCTATGGTTGAAGGGGGATGGGATGTATGTATCATGTGTGCGTACGTGTGTGTGTGTGTGTGTGCGTGCGTGCGTGTGCACACAAGATGGGGAGGGGTAAGTGATTTAGCACTGCTGAAACACCAGCTGTCCATCTGTGCCTGACCCCCATACACACCCTGTACACACTTGAAACACACACCGACACCCGAACTGACAAACACACGTACACACACACACGGACACACATGCGCACGCACGCACGCGCGCACGCACACACTTCACGTCTAACCTCTGATCGGCTTTTGGCCGACTCTCAAACCTGAAGAACTGTCCAGACAAAACACATTCTGTTCACCAGTCTCTCCCACCAAGTGGACACGCACACGCAGATACATGCACATACACGTACCGCACACACACACAAACACACACACATGCGCACACACACAGTCTTCATGAAGCTAAGCAAGATTGCACACTAATCAGCTCTGTTGTGGTGTTGCTGCTTCTGCTGCTGTGGGTCTACATGACTGACTCTGCAAGGTCACTCCCAGTGAGTGCGCACACGCACACACACCCACACACGCACACACACACATATTGGGAGACAAAGGAATGCTGAAGGAGAGATGAACTGTGACCCTGATGGACATTCAAAAGTTGAGGTGATGGCTGAATTCCACATTTGTGTTTGTGTTGTGTGTGTGTGTGTGTGTGTGTGTGTGTGTGTGTGTGTGTGTATGCTCTGAATTGTTTGTTTGTGTGAGTGGGTCAGGGTTGAGACAACTGGAGTCTGGCCTTTGCTTTCTTTCCCTCGGGGCTGGATTTGCTTTTGCACGTGCGTTTTTGTGTGCATGTGTGTGTGTGCGTGTGTGTGTTTGTGTGTGTGTGGGTGCACCCCGACCATTTGGTTTGCACTGTAGCTAATTTCTCAATCAGACACACACACAAACGGTCTTCTCTATATATCCTAGAGGTCAAGCCCCATTCATTCACCATTGTGGCCAGTCCCAGCAGGTTGTTTTGGGTCGTCAGGCAGATGTAGGCAAACCCTAATATGCTATCTAGCTCAAGGTACATTCTAATACTAAAAAAAAGAAGACTGTCCTCGCTAAACACACAAAAATAAATGACAACAACCTCTGATATTTTGAAATAAAAATGGAAAGTTTCAACAATGTAATGTCAACAATGTTGCTTGGTTAAAGCGTCATGTTTTTCTAACGGTAGTATTACGCAACCGCCCTGCGCGCGTGCGCGTGTGTGTGTGTGTGTTTGCGCCTTTGCATACAGTGTCCGAGTGTATTTAGTGGTTTGGAGAGACGGTCCATTAAGGATTTAGACTGGTGTGGGTTAGGGTTGATGGAGAGTCAGGTGCAGTATTGACTTTCACTATGTCTCACTTGAAACACAAGTGTGTTTGTCAGTGAAATCTGATGGCCCCATCAGCTGCCTGGGACGTGCCTGTCACAAGGTGTGTGTGTGTGTGGGGGGGTAAATGTTAAACCATGAGAGGACAGTGGCAATGTGTCGTCTAAACCAATCTTGGTAACAATATAATATATATATATATATATATATATACAGTCCATCTGTGGTCAATACATTAGATGATGCTAAATCAAAAGCCCAATTCACGTAAGTTCAAGTTGCCAAATATGGTTCCTTTCCCTCTAAAGGTCTGCATGTAGTTGTAAGTGGTTATATCAACTCTGATGATAGATAGTAGGGCTGCACAATTAATTGAATATTCATGGTAATAACGATTTTGGCTGCCAAGATTAAATGAGGCTGATCGTCGGCGATTCGTTTGTGCATTTAAAATGCTTGAAAGTGCTTCATTTGCAATAGTGCCCGCAACTTAGTCAGCCAGCCACCAGGGGGCGAGCGCGTGGTTAAGGCTTGATTAAGTTGCGGCACTGCGTTCTGGTGCCAACTTCAAAATAACTGATTGATGTCCAATGCAGTAATATATGCAGTTTTTTATTTTGAAGTTGGAGCATGTCACGCTAAGACACTAATTGCAATCGTTGCTAATTGCGGCTGCCTTGACTTAAAGAGAGAAGGAAAGCACAACTTTCGAGTTCTTTGCAGTTTGTGACCATGCATCAAGCAGAACAACGGCGACGTACCGTCCTTGACAATTCACGATGTTGACGACGGGGATTTTCAAATGAAATGTCGGTTCTTGCAGCCTAATGTTATCGCACTTTGTGATAGCACATTTAATCAGTTAGCCCGTGCTAAAGTCATTTTTTTGGGATTCATTATTTTTTTTTATTATTATCATTTATTCATATTTAAAGATTCATTTTGAACTGATCACTGTTACATATTATTTGTTAAAAAGTAGTGCAGTAGAAAGAAAAAAGTCATCCCTAACATGATGAATAATCGTGATTAATAATCATGATCACAATATTGATCAAAATAATTGCGATTATTATTTTGGCCATAATTGTGCAGCCCAAATAGATTAGTTGTATTTTTGCTCTCCAAAAGGATGTCTTCCTGTAAACAAGCAGCTGTAATCACAGTTTTAATCCATTTTTATGTAAAAATATCCATATAAATGGTCCCACAGAGAGTCTTCAAACTGCCAATAATATTTTTCAATTAAAGTCCCTGTAAAGTGAAACTAACTTTGACACACTACAGAGAAGTATTGTTACCAACCCTGTCTAATTTGAATCATTAAAAAAATAATAATAATAAATGAGGCTTCAAAAGACTTTCAAAAAAATCCTCATTCTTCCACCTTCTTCCCATGATGCGCGTGCACTCACGGCCAACAACGAGGCACTCTAAAGCGACCACGCCAACCAGAAGCCCCAGTCCACACGTTGGCTATAAAGTCCCCCCACCCACACAACCCCACCACTTCCTCTTTGGCCTTTTTCTGCAAGATGTGCGTGCACTCACAGCGACAACGAGGCACTCTAAAGCGGTCATCTGAAGCGAAGAAGCTTTTTTTTTTATCTCAGCGCGGAGGCTGGGCAACTGCTGATGTGAATGAAGGCACGTGCGTTTTTGTGTGCATGAAGGCGCTCAAGTTCTTATATCGTGTCGGAGTGCCGACTCATGCTAGACTCCAAAGTGCGTCACTCGGCATCGTTTTAGCCACATCCAAATAATCAGGAAAACTGAAAAGGTGAAAAGAATATGGCCACAACTGAATACTAGTACATAGTTCTCAGTATTTGCACATTATCAACAAATATCTTGAAGCGTACCTACAAGTTTTGTGGAAATCCATTCAGCAGGTTTCTTGCTAAACAAAACCATCGAAGCACTAGGTATCTGACAGTATATGAGCGAACAAATAGAATGGGCATTTGCGTGAGTCAGTCCTCCCCGTTTCCGGCTGCTTTACGACAAGACTTTGTAAAGTAATCCCTCTGTAGTCCAATGTTTATTTATGCTAGTTGTCTCCTCAGGATGAATTTGGACATGAATAAATGATTCTAATTGTGTCTGTCTGTCCTTCTGTCTGCATGTTCGTCCCTTGAGGGTGCTCAGACTAAACAAACAGCTGTTTCTATGAGGCAGGAAAGAGCCACTAGAGTCTTCAGTTTGGTGGTCCATTTCAAAACACACACACGTTCCCAAATCCCCTGCGCTCCTCATCTTTTACCTGCTTTGCTCTATTGGGTTTTTTGGCCCCTTGTGTTTTTGCCCTCGTCATCTCGCTCTCGCTCTTTTTTTTGCAATCCTCGCTTGCTCTCAGACTGAGAGGAATGTCACTCCATGTGACCTCTCACCTACAACAAGGAGGGGAGCCGTTTTTAAAGGAGGGAACGAGGGGGCAGCTGCAGTCATGTGCCCGGCCCTGGAGGGAAAGGCACGCACACACGCACGCACGCACACACACACACACTTCACACAGGGCCACGTTGTTAGCACATTTGTGTGCACATTTAAATGTGTTTAAATGCACAGATGTTGCTTGCGATGGGAGTGAAAATGTGCTAGATGATGCTGTGATCTCGCTCCGTGTGTGTGGGGAGAAGCAAGTGGAGTGCAGCCCCACACAAAGCGGTTTATTGTTTGTGTGAGGGGGGCCTGAGGGGAGGCAGGCAGCGTGATTGGTTAAGACTATTGTGTCTCACTTTGCCCATTCGCCCCGTCACAGAGGATGTCATTACATCGGCGCTCTAAGCCGCCGCCATTCCTACTGACAAGCCGGGGATCATCTAAGGACTTTTCAGGGAGGAATTATCCTTGACATAATCAATTATAGCTCTTCTTTATTTAGCACAGCACATGTCGAGCTCAGCCAGTGTTGCTCGGGCCATGTCAGCTCCACATTCACGCGGCTACTTGAAAAAGAAGAAGAAGAAAAACAAGAATCTTGTAAAACGTCTTAGCTCACTGAAAACAAACTTTTCAGCCAGAATAAAAATTCATATGAACAAATTGTCTTTTCTTTCCATGGCACTGCTCAGTCCTGAAACAAATACATCATTATTGAGTTGTTCGTCATTTGGACATCTGACAGCTTATATTCCAAATTTCATAGGGCCTTAAAACCTTACCTTGAATTCAGGTGGCGAGAGGGATTTTTGGCATGTTCGAATCTTCCCAATTGATGGATATTTGTGCGCTCGTGTTCCGAAAGTGCCCACCGCCACCGAGTTTGGTGCAAATTAAAGTGATTTCAAAGAAATATATCACTCACACACAACCACCTCACATTTTTTTCCACTTTTATTAACAGTTTGGCCAAGTTGAAACCTGCTCTCTCAGATTGGCCAATTGATCTCGTCAGGCTTCGGATTTACTACAATGACATTAATGTTCGTGGTCATACAGCCACCTGTTGCTTTGGCATGCGCTTAACGATAGCGATTATAGAGATTTTTAACGTTATAGGTTTGTGCGGACCTAATCTCATAGCTACTCAATACATGTTTATAGAAAATAGCAACAACCAAAAAAAAGCACTCACAAATTGCATCTTCTGCAGTTCAAATGATACGCTGGCAACATAGCATCTAAGTTTAAAATGATAGTTGAAGTTATTTTCAAATGGCATGCTCAGAAAGAAGCATTCTAACAAGACAGTGATGCATCGCATGTGAATAAGTAATCAGTCAGGTCGGCTTCGCCTTGGAGACCCCTGCTTGTCAGAGAGGAAGTATTTAATCTCGCCACAGCTTCTGTCTTGAATTACCCATCATTCCACACAGGAAGTCATCCCTTAGGATTTAGGGCAGCTCATTGGCTGTTAATTGTTTCCGTTTGTACGAAAGTCGTTTGATTGGGTGTACCGTCGTGTTCGTGAGTGTGAAATTCTTTGAGTTCACTTCCCCAAACACGCGCATTGATTTCTGCTTCAACGTAGACGGTAGCGCTTGTGCGTGTCCACTTATCCTTTGGGATAGTGCGTGAATAATTCTCCATACTGAATGTCAGCATTGACTCCGAAACAAGTAAATCGCTATCTATTGTTGTGCTATTCACAAATCACACATGCACAGCGCACGCACACCATTAACGCTAATAGCAGGGATCAGATGTGTACTTTGTGTAGCATGTAAATGCGCACGAGACAACCTCCGATTGGGCCCTAATGGCATGCTTCAGTTCGGCCAATCACAGGCTTTTCTTCCGGGGTGACAAGAAGACTCGGGTGTTTT
Organism: Phyllopteryx taeniolatus; assembly: GCF_024500385.1. NCBI lineage: Eukaryota > Metazoa > Chordata > Actinopteri > Syngnathiformes > Syngnathidae > Phyllopteryx > Phyllopteryx taeniolatus. The sequence goes on from NC_084504.1 coordinate 27,299,072, forward strand.
GTTTCTATCTTTAGGAGCACTTCAGTGTGCAGTATTACTGCTGTAAATGTGGGAGGGAACCTTTTATTGCAGACCCACTGCTGTGCATTCAATCCGGCTTCTGCTTTGCAGCGAGCGAAGGGACACATTTACTCGGGACTCAATGTTGGAATAAGCACAAAAGAAAAGGTGGGAGTGTGTGATACCATATTTATATTAAAAAAAATATATATATATATATATATATATATATATATATATATGCAGGAAACACGTTTTGATTGCTGCCGGGTGGACATAGCAGCGTTGGAAGTTTTCCCAGCCAACTTTCCCAGAAGATGCTTTGGCTGGCGCACATGTCACCAGATCGGAGATAGTGAAGCTTTGTCTCGCAAGCACACGTGCACGCGCATACACAGCATTTTATGGCACTGCGCCCTGATCCCAGTGATCCACAGTGTCCCACCTTGACACCAGCAATCCCTCCCCCCCTCAAAAAGCCCTCTTTTCCTTCTCCTCCCTCTTTTCTCTCCCCTGCTGTGGGTCTCCTCAGGCGCATGAATGGAAGTCTTTATTCCCGGGAGAACTGGTGGGAAGAACGAGAGAACGGGAAACAGGGATGAGGAAGGGGAGGAGTGGTTGAGAGTGAGGGGGGATTCTATGAGAGTGACCACAAAATCAACATGGCGCTACAGCTATCTATCTATCTATCTATCTATCTATCTATCTATCTATCTATCTATCTATCTATCTATCTATCTATCTATCTATCTATCTATCTATCTATCTGTCACTTTTCATGCACCCCTCCTTCCCTCCCCCTCTTTTAGGCAGTTTTTAAGTGCTGCAGATACAAAGCTGTGTTAGAATTCATGGTTTGTTTGCAGAGGGGATGTGCGTGCGTGCGTGTGTGTGTGTGTGTGTGTGTGGAGCTGTCAGAAACACAGATCACAGGGAAACGGCACTCTGAATGGAGCTTGAGAGAGGTGGGGGCTGTGTTGGGGGGGTAGAAGAGGAGTGGTGGTAGTTCCCACAGGGGAAGAGTGGTCAGGTCCAGAAAGGGGAAGAGTGGGTCAGAGAAGAAAGGATGAGACGAAGGAGATGGGGGCGACTGGGGCAATGGGAGACAACTACAGTACGTGTTTTGTGTGTATATCGTGGGGGGGGGGGGGGGGGTTGAATAATATCATGATAAGGTGTCAGAGGGAACAAGTCGCAAATGTTCAGGCAACCTCACACTCCTTGTTTTTCTGCTGGTCCTCTTCCTCCCTCCCTTGCCGCGACTCTCATTCTTCCACTCACCCCCACCACCCCCCACGCACACCTCCCCTATTCTACCCCTCTCTCTTTTTCTGTGCCCCCCTTCTCTCTCTCCCTCTCTCCTCCTCTTTGTGTGTCTGTCTGGACAGCTGCCCAGTTCCATACACAGGGAAAAATGAAACACTCTAACCACTGGGCATGCTGCCAAATAAAGGGCTGTGAAAAACTATTTGAAGGGCAGCGTGTTTGTGTGTGTGTGTGTGTGTGTGTGTGGCTGTGCCTAGTCGTGAGATTTGGGTGTGCCCGTCCGTGCACGAGGGTGTTCTTTCCCAGTATGCACTAGTGCGGCCAGGGTTGCTCCGTGTGAGGGAAAAGTTCCACTTGCGAGTGGAAAACAAGAGGCCGCGGGAGAGCATAGCTGCAGGAAAGCAAAAATGGAGGAGAGGGGAGTGGAGCCCCTTTATTTTGAACATTGGTCGTTCTGTTTACCTGCTGTGTTCCCTTCACTCATTTGTCAAGAGACCGTATGCTGACTCGAGCGACTCATCGCCTCTCACTTGGGTGATTGCAGCTCTTAGTCACTTATTATCCGTGACCTCCTCCACTGCGCTCTGATGGTTACATCAGCAGTGGGAGGGAATTTGCACACTTCCATATCTGCCTTTTGGGTGGTAAAGAGCCTTTGCGAGAGCAATGTGTGTTATTGCAGAGCTGACCCAGAGGAAGACGTGAGGGAAAAGGTTGTTGACCTAGCGGAGGAGTATGACCCTTGACCCCTCAACACAGGGCTTAAAGCCTCAAGGGAGAGTGCCGTGTAATGCAAGATCACATCAAATAGGCTTGTTTTAGGTTTGGTCTTAGCAGTGTAGTAAATACATATTAGGTCAACCTGGCAGAGAATGAGCAGTGTGGAAGTGGTTGAAAAGCTCTTTTGCTGTGCTGATGTTGAAACCGCTGCCCCCTGCTGCAGGCCGGTGGGATTGCACTTACCTCACAAGGCACATTTCCCAAAAAAGAGCATGCAGAGAGCGCAGACCTCTGCCGAGGCTTAAACACAATAAGCCAATGACAATGATTTAGGACCTTAGAAGATAAAAGGAGGTGAAGGGATTCAAAGGAACAAAAAGCACAAAGATCCTACGCAAGCATTATATAAATAGATGCCTTCTCGGCTTGACGCCGCTCTACTTGCTCTAGGAGACTTTTCCATCTTCAAAGACAGGTACTACAGGTTACTGTTTCTAACCAGCACCTTGTTCACTGAAGTGATGTAAAACCACTGTTAGCTGCTGATTGCTAGAGCAAATTTGCCATCGCTGTTATTATGGCATTTAAGAAAATACACACACACATAGCAACATTAGCTTAACCAGTAGCTGTGCCTTCGTGCTGATTGCTGCATTATACTCCACAGTGTTCACGTTGCTCCACTGCAAAATGTTCTTGTTCCCTTAGTACCCTTTAAAAAAACAAAACAAAAAAACACAATCAGTTTCCCATAGGCAGCAGCCACATGCCAAGACGTAAATACAGGGACCCTTGTTGGCCTCCATTGTTGTTAGTTTCTCGCTCTGATTGATCCATTCAATGCGGTGTAGTGTGCACAGTTTCCAGTGTTTCTGTTTGGAAGTGGAAAACTAACCACCCAGAAAAAAAGCCGTTATGCGCAAAATGTTTTTCCCATTTATTTTTTCCTTCAGCTTGTGTGCCCCCTATAGTGTAGGTGAGGAGGGTGCAAGTAAGTTATTTGAAATTTGGCCCATTTTTCTGAAACATCATCTGAACATGGAAGAATGGAGTCAGCTGTGCAAAGTAACATCACATAACTACAGTGGGCCCCCGCTCTTCGCAAGCGAGCCCTGCCGCCGCGAATAGCGAAAAATCCACGAGTAATTGACGCCCACCGCCAAAAAGATTCATGACTGCTTGTAGATGTCACGAAATGGCAGCAATGCAAATCTAAATCAAACTTCAACATAGTTCCTTGACACCAAAGTGCCACAAGATCGCAGCACAAGCGCTATTTTTGTCCAAATGAAACTCCTGAACTCACTTCAACATAGTTCGTTGACACCGAGCTGTCACCAGATGGCATCAAAATCAAATTGTATTGCTTTTGTCTGAGCACAAAAACAGCAATAACAGAGAACAGACTCGACAAACCGCCCAAAATATGTGAATATCTGAATTCCAAACCATGAATACATGGGGGGGGGTCACTGTCGTTCAGCAGAAGTTACGCTGCATTAGATCTGCGGAACCTTCTGAACAAATCAACACTGTGACATTGCAACTTGGCCTGCAATACAATAACGTGACACATTTGTCTGACATTTCAATTTATTTCATCATTTTAGATTAGATTATTGAATTATTTTTGTGCCTATGAGAGTGTGGTTGCCCTTGAACTAAATCATGGAATCTTTTGTGGCGAAGAGGAAGGTGTAGAGGCGAGGAAGCTACGAACAAAACACTGAACTGGTGCCAATATATCAACCTCAAATGGAAAGTGGGTGGTTCTTTACTTCTTCTTGTATTTCTCTCTCCTCTCCCCGGTAAGAACAAGATCTATGCGTGTTGTCTGTGGCCACTTTGCGGTTCGTGGGGAATACATTTTTGGAGCATGTTTGTGTGTGTGCGTGCTAGTATCTTTCTGAACGAGGCCATCTTACTGTCCCCTTGGCCTACATTAACCTGCAGCAGTAAGTAAAATGAGAAAGTGGCTGTGTATCAGTTGCTTGTCATCTAATAGTTCATCTACACTCTTGTCCAGAAGTGTTCAAACACTCAGGCGATTTCTTTTATTGTTGCTGTGGACTTAACACATTTGGGTTCGACATCAAAAGATGAATGAGACGACATGTGAAAACTACAGCTATACAAGTTGAATGTAGATGTGTAAATAACATGAAGCTGTCTTGGTGAAAATCAAGCGTGTGAAAGACAGGATGGAAAATCAATTAGAGCCACTGGATAAACGTTGCCCAAAGCCAATACAACCGTTTGGAATGTCCTGAAGAATAAAGAAACCTCTGTCGTCCTAAGTAACAGATGTCAAATTGGGAGATCACGGGAAAAAGCAGCAGTTGATGACAGAAACATTGTGAAGAAGTCCAAAAATAGCTATTAGTGTCATCGCGAGCAACCTCCAGAGAGCAAGAGGGAAAGTATCAAAATCCAATCTTTGCAGAAGACTTGAACAGAAGAACAGAGGCTTTTTAAAAAATAAATAAATAAATGATCTCCCCCAAAATATATATGGAATGATGAAACAAAGATGAAAGGTCCTATGCCACACCTATTATATATATATATATATATAGTGTCACCCTGTGAGTACCATAGCCCATAATAGCCCATAGTCTTTCGTTAATAATTGGCTCCAACCTGGCCAGGGTGCAATGTAGCAGAATGAGTGTGAGCGTGGTCTGCGAGGGAAGCGACCCTCACACAGTTATTAGGACGAAGTAATCACGACGACGCTCGCTGAGAGGGTAAGGTGGCGTGTATACGCAAGAAGGCGGGCGCCGACGCGTTGTCGTGCTTTTAGACGGCCAAGGTTCGACCCCGATCGCTTCGTAAATTGCACTAATCCGAGGCAAAGCGTCACCGAGTTGTGGAGAAACTGAGTTACAAATCCATGGATGGAAAAGAGGGGGGGTTTGCAAAAAAAACATCAACTAAGTGTGAAAGATAAGAGTATTCTGTGTAATATGACTTATTCATTGTGTACAAAATATAAAGAAAAACCTAGATCTATTATAATTGATTATATAAATAATGTGAATATCAATAAAGCGGCGGCACCATGGACGACTGGTTAGCACATCTGCCTCACAGTTCTGAGGACCGGGGTTCAAATCCTTGCCCCGCCTGTGTGGAGTTTGCATGTTCTCCCGTGCCTCCCGTGTGGGTTTCCTCCCACATCCCAAAAACATGCGTGCTCGGTTGATTGAAGACTCTAAATTGCCCGTAGTTGTGAATGGGCGTGCTCATGGTTGTGCCCTGCGATTGGCTGGCAACCAGTTCAGGGTGAACCCCGCCTCTCGCCCAAAGATAGCTGGGATAGCCTCCAGCAGCCCGCGACCCTCGTGAGGATAAAGCGCTACAGAAAATGGATGAATGGATATTTATTGATTGATTTCTTTTTGGTAGTCTTTGAGACCTCACTTATCGGGTTTGCGAGAAATGGGTTTGGGTGGCAAATGCCCAGGATGCCCTTTTTCAAGCTATTTTAGTTTGTATGGCTGGATTTCTCATTCATGTTTGACATGTAAATAAGCTTTGCTCTGATTGGTCTTCTTTTTACCTTAATTTGAATATGGAAAACAGCTTTGCCCTGATTGGCAGTAGGCGAAATCTCACCATCTATCATCGATTATATTTCTTGATAAAGAGTGTGTGTATAATGTGTGGCTAATGCTATTGCTACATACAGTAGCACTCACAGTAAAGTGCGAATGAGAGCTGTAAACAAGTACTTTCCAGGTCCGCCAATTTCCTCGCTCACATTTCTCCGGGCCTGCTCTTTTTTCGTACGGTCCCGGTATCGGCGAAAAAGTTCCGGGTGCTCACCGACAGCGGCGATAATTTGATTCTCCATTGTTCTGTTCAACTCCGGGACGTTGTTGTTGTGTGCGTGTGTGTGCGTGTGTGTGTGTGTGTGTCGCGTCACGTAAAGTTTTGCGGTACTCGAATAATGTGTCGCGTAACTACCTCACAGCGATGCCTGATTCTGATTGGCTCATTTTCCCGCTTTCAGCATTTCATTGGCTATTGCATACAATCGACAAACCGCAATGATGTCGACTTTTTGTTGTGCGTGAAACAGTGATCTTTAAATGATCAAAAGCGATGGAAATAATCTGAAAGTATCAGCTCATGTTCATCTGTAAAACGCAGTGGAGGGAATGTCACGGTTGGGCTTGCGTCGCTCCTTCTGATCTTCATTGAAGATTTAACACATGATGACAGGAGCAAAAAGGAACTATTAACTTTTGATGTCAAACCAAAATGTTTTCCGTTTAAAGCAAAAATTCAGGAATTGGCCTCACTGTTCCAATATTTGGATTTGGAGGGCAGTGTCTGCTCCTGTGTTAGTTTACACTCGCGCACATACATACGGTTGCAGCATAAGCACAGTGTGTGTGTATGTGCACGCCAACACTCTCGCATTATTCATCATTCATGCTGCTCAGTGTTTGCGTGAGTGTGTTCTCAAGCTTGCGTGTTGTGTTAATCAGGTTTCTCTTGCTCATGAGAACGCGCCATAATAAACAACCTCTGCAGCAAACGTGCAAGGACAACCCAAGTGTCGCCGCCTGACTGCGAGAGAGGGAAATGAGGGTATAACCAGACATTGGCAATCTCAAATATAGAAAATAAGCACTTTCTCTTCCAGTAAGTACTTTGTGATGACTGTATTATATATTCCGAGCTGGCTGTGCGTATCTGTCTGCAAGAAGCTAATTATCTGGCAAGATGCTGAACCGTCTTGATTAAAATTGGTGCCCTGGCTGTGCACATTGATGTGTTTGTAACTGATAGAGGAGAGGAAAGGGTCAAAGCGTTGACAGTGTGTGCCTCTATCGTGCGTGTGCACTTGCGTGCCAATGTGGACATGCTGAGAGGCTCGGCTGTGGTTAGGTTACATCTCCCTGCAGCGCGGCGGAGCAGCGTTTTGTTGCGTCATACTGAGCCTGTTAATAACAGACTAAACCACAAAGGCCGTCCGCTGCTCCATTTCTCATCTTCCAGCAGACACTGATTATGCGGCCGTGACACGTTAAGCAGTGTATTGTTGTATAACGCAGCATGTCAAGCCTTCTCATTCACAGTTTTAAGTGGTTGAAAGCAAACTAGAAACTTCTAAGCTCGAGCACCGTCTCTTCCAAAAGGCGAGTCGGCCTCTGATTTGTTCTGCTTTCCAAACATTTTTCGCATTGGAAATAACCTGCTACAGGGTCAACTTTCGCCATCATGAAAAGCAATGTGGGCTTGTACAGTAAACAAGTTCACTACTCTCAATCACTGCCAGCGTGCCCAGTTAACACGCATATTTGACTTCTAAAGCCGTCAGTGGCAGTGAAAGTGTTAACATTAAGACTCCAGATAAGATGATGAGATAAAACGGGTCATGGTTTAAACTGTGATAGAATTTCAAACGCTTAGTTTTACTGTTTGAAATTGGAATTATTGTTACGACTGCCTTGCCATGCGACCCTTTAAGGCAGGGGTGTCAAACTCATTTTTGTAATTGTAATTTTGGCTTCCCTCGCAGGGCCGTTATGACTGTGAACCCATAGGAAATATTGTCTCATATAATGACATATACACAACAAATTGATGGATACCTAGTTTTCAAATCATTTATTCCAAAAAGGTGATTGTAACATAAAATGCTTGCAATATCTCATTATACAAGTAAAGGCACCAATTTTGGTATTTTCACAAGCTTTCGCGGGCCACATAAAATGATGTGGGCCACCAGTTTGACACCTGTGGAGCGTGCAGAGAGAGAGGAAAGCGTTCATTTTCCAACCCTTTGCGGGACTATTTTTGTTTTCCCAAAAAGCACCCCGTAAGAAATCGAGCATCATTTATGGTGTTTTAGTGACTTGAACGCTCAGCGATTGCCTCCAGGGCAGGAGACTTTCAAGCCCTTGTGTCCAGACTGTAAGTGATTTGTTTGTTTTAGTAATATTGTGATAATACCGATGAGTGATCCTTTTCGTCATAATAACCATGAAGTGACATTTTCGTACCGTTTCAGCTCTCATAAAAACACTCAACTGTAACTTGGGGTTGTAACAGCGCTAGGGGTTGAACGACTAACGACTAAATATTTGTTTGTAGTTAACTATAATGGGATGGAAGTTGAATTGAAGTCGATTAATCGATGACGTCGCGGATATTTGTTTTAGCACAGTAGAGCGGCCCCCGAGTTTTTTGGCACCACGGACTGGTTTCATGTCAAGACGTATTTGGACGGAAACCCCATAAAAGTTAACTAAACACACACACTGTGACCCGGAAAAGACTTGATTTGTTACTTTCCTAAAAAGAAAAGATTTAAGACGTTATGTTAAGCAGCAAAATGAACTCCGAAGTCTACAGAAACATTTTGTCTGCCAAGTTTAAGAAAGATGCCAAACTGATTGTGAGATCCTTCATGGTGCGGCAAGATAATGACCCACCCAACACAAAAACACAAATGTGGTGTTTCATTACAAACCATCTTAAGCAGTGTAACCGATGTAAATACCCGGAAATAGAGATACTCATCTGTCGATAGGAAACTCAAATGTTATTAAGAAAACAATCAAGGTCATTTTGGTGACGCCCAAAAATGGATATCTATCTTTAACGTTGTAAATTTGTCTTTTTACTTCAATTATTATTACCATCGTGTGGCACTGGCTGACAACAGAATCTTAAGTGAGGTCATTTTCAGGGTCAAAAATAAATTTCAAAGTTAGGGTTGTATCAGCTCAAAAGTAAGAGCTCTAGAATAAAGTCGCCATCAAATCATGAACGAAAATGCATGGTTTCTCCTTCCATGAAGTTTGGTATGTAGAGCACATTAGCACAATGACGAAAACGTGGTTTCAAACACACACACAAATGCACAATGACACGAATGTCCTATCTTTCTTGATTAAGGAACGTTCAACCAACAGCGATGAAAACAGGACAGGAATGATGAGAATCAAATAACACTAGGTGCTACGGCTGTGCGTAGTTCAAGTGAAAGGGCAGTCAAGGACACAGCTGAGTTCCACAACTGTGTTTTACACACTGTGTAAAACGCTGTCAGACTTGAGCAACCTTTCTCCCCCAGCTCGCGCAGCATGCAACATCCTTGCCACAGGAATGTAATTGCTCTGTAAACAAGCCTTTTGTTTGGTCTGCTCATACAGACGAGCTGTATTAAAAGCCTCAGTTCAGCCCTGCAGTGAAAAAACAACAAGATTCTCAGAGCACGAGTCAATGACACAATATATGCTGACAACATATATGTACAATATGTGAACTGGAAGTCCTTATCTTTCTGTGAAGCCTAGTCTTATGAAGACAGGACATTTTTGTTGTCAAATCTCATCCCTTATCGTTATCATATCCTTTCTTTTCCCGTCTCCTCTCCGCTTCGTGGCGTTATCGTGATGAATGCAGCAAAAACCCCACTCATTGTTTCTGTTGTGTCTTCCACAGACATACGAGCGGCAGTTCAGAATGCCCGAGCAGAGAGAAGGAGGCCTGTTGCAACTATTGGGGGATCCCTCTCCACCCAAACACCAGCTTCGCAACACTCTTCTTCCTGCAGCCGCTCCCTCCCCTGTACAACCAATGCAGCACACCCCCACGCAACAATTCCAACACGTTCAGCAGCACCAAGTCAGCCCAGACTGGATCGCGTTCAGAGCACCGTCGGTTTCTCCAGCCAATCCGACAGATTCCGAGCCGGCTGTAGAATTAGTGGGAGCCAGCAGGAGTGCAAATGGTCGAACGGATTCTAATGCAGCTTTGCCACCAACTGTGACTCAAAGCCACTCACCTCAGAGATCTTTGACACCAGACCTTCAGTTGCCAGTTGTTACAGATGCCAGTATTCTCAACCTTACCTCTCTGAGCAGGTATTTGCCTCTATAGCGGATCTCATCACACGCTCGAGAATGTTAGTAAGCAGCAGACCAATCTGATTAGGATGATTTGATTAGGCATCATTTACACATTATTGCCTTTTTATGTGCTATATTCTTGGCGTGGGTTCCGTAAGAGCCCCACATTCGACTTATTTATATTTGGATTGAGCTCTACTAAGCGTGATAAAACCAAGTGGACCCATTCTAGCTTTACTCTAAATGTTTGCCTCACAGTCTTCACATAATGAGAGCGTGGTAAATGCAATGTCATTTTGTTTGCATGACTGTGGTTGATGTCATGGTAATCCCATTTGCTGCTACAATCCGATTCATGAGAGCGTTTTTGTGATAAATGAAACGATATTTCTACGATACATTTGCCTCATCTGTATTGTTCTGTGTTCTTTATTCAGGGGGAAAGGTTTGCAGGAAGTTAATGAGCAGCTTTTTGGGAACATCAAGAGAAAGTATGGCAGGAAGGAATCCCAGAAGATACTCTCTAATCCTCACAGTGCTGACACGCTGTGGGGAAGACAGCCTGAAATAGAAATAGGAAGCCCATCAAATTCAGAGGACAGGCAGCGGTACAGACAAGAGACGACTGAGCAATTTCAAGAAGAAAGAGAGGGAAGAAGGAAGGATGAAAGAGAGCGAATAATTACCGGAAGGAAAGGGGAAGAAGAGGACAGAGGGATGCCCATGCTGACAGAGGAAGGAAAAGGAAGAAAAAGGCGGAGAAAGCCTTCTTTGCATGAATCCTTTTCTGTCGTGGAACAATCCCTCCAACGACAGGACTCGAACACAACAGAGAAGTACCAGCATAAGCCTGCAGATCCCAAAGTAGCTCATAAGATGGAGAGTCACAAAAATGATTCCAGGCTCACAAGTCAGAGTGATATCAGTGGAGAGAAGTCAGAGAAAAGTGAAAGATCGGATAAAAGTGACAAAAGAGAGAAGGTAGAGAGGGTAGACAGGGCAGAAAAAGATGAATCAGTCAGGAGTTGCACTGATCCAGAATCAACCTTTAGCATGAACAGAATGAAAAAGAACCCAGTGGGCCGTCCCAAGAACAGCATCGATGCACATAAACACAGAGATCTTGCCCTAAACATCAGCAAACCAAACTTCTCCACAAGTCCCAGACTCCCTATTCCAAACCCCAGCCCCGGCCCCAGCCCCAGCCCCAGCCCCAGCCCCAAGGGAAGTATCAGTCCTAGCCTAAGCCCTAAAGCCAGGCCGAACTTTAGCCCCAGCCCCAGACCGAGGGCAACCCTGAGTCCGAGTCCGAGCCACGGCGCCATCTCTACAGTCAGCTCCAGATCAAGTAAGGCTAAGGACAGATGGTCATACCTGAAAGCAAAAAGTCACACCAGCATCACCTCCCCCCAGAGAGATATCTGCAGTAGTCCATCAATGGTAGTTGATCCACCGTCAGCCTTCCCTATAACTCCTTCAAGTCCACTCTATACAAACACAGACAGCCTGACCGTCCACATGCCCGTCAAAAGAAAACGAGGACGCCCCAAGAAACAGCCCCTTCTCACTGTAGAAACCATCCATGAGGGGACATCCACCTCACCACCGAGCCCCCTAGCGCAAGAAACCTCTGCCGGGCTAAACCGCAGGAGGAAGGCTAATCCACTAAACGCAACAATGAATACAACATTAGTCCAAATGGTGTCAACAAATACCAGTTCCAATTCCAATTCCAATGGTCTGAAAGTCAAACGTGGCAGAAGCAATTCAAAGCCAGTAAATAAGGTAAAGCTCGGGAGGATGCAAAGCATCCTGAATGAAATCCTGTCCACCTCGAGTAAGAACAGCACTATGAAGTCTCCTTCCGCACCTGTTACCTCCGCTATGAATGCCATGGCATCCACCATTGAGGCTCGGCTGGGAAAACAGATAAATGTCAGCAAGAGAGGAACTATCTACATTGGTAAAAAGAGAGGCCGTAAACCCCGAGCTGAAACGCAAGGCGCTAACCTTCCCAAAAGTGTAAAGGACAAGCCCTCCGTGACTATCTCTACGTCCAGTCTCTACGAGAGCTCTGTCATGACCGCCACCACTTCTTCTCCCAACTCCAGTGCTCCACAAATGAGAGTCAGCCACTCTGATGCCACTATGCCTAGTCTGCAACCCATCTCAGCCCTGCCTCCCAAACCTCTAGCTAGAGGATTCCTCTCTGGGGGATGGAAACTGTCACCTCCACGTCTTCTAGCTAATTCCCCCTCCCAGCTTTCAGAAGGCGCATCAGTGAAGGAGGTCACCTTGTCTCCCATCAGTGAGTCCCACAGCGAGGAGACGATTCCCAGCGACAGCGGGATCGGGACCGACAACAACAGCACTTCGGATCAAACCGAGAAAGGCCCTGCGTCTCGGCGCAGGTGCAATGCTTTTTTCTATACATACGTAGATATCGAACTCAAAGTTGTGATGTTAGTAAATGTGTTGTATTGTTGCAGGTATTCTTTTGATCTGTGCGGATTCGAGGCTGCGGAGGCTGCTGCTCTGGAAGCATCCGCCAGAGGCAACAGAGCTCGAAGTGAACGACAGGCTACTGTGGACAACTTCCTTTCTCAGCAGGAGAAGAAGCAAAAACATAATCGACGTAAGAGGAAGTGTCTTCAGAGCCGGGATCATCTTCACTTTCTTTCTGAACTCGAGGAGGTTGGCCACGTGTTTCATTCTTTTTTGCATTACTTTTACAATTTCAGTGAGTCATAACGATCAATTTCAAATGCAGTCAAATATGTACCGAATTTTCCTAATCCTGTCCAACTCCCCGCTTCTAGGTTGTGTCCAAGCTCCAGCAGCTACGAGTGTCTCACAGAAGATATACCCGTTACCCTCAGAATCCCTATCCCTCTATTTTCCGCCTCAACTTCCATCATTATTACCCGGTCACCTACGACACCTACCCTTGCGACTCCGGTCCGTATATCCGAAGGAGTGCTGATCTGAAGGCCAAGAGGAGACGGGGTCGTCCGGCCAAAGCCAGTGAGCCGATCACTTCGAAAATACCTTTCGTTCAAGGATATGGCTATCCACTGGCGGGGGGGAATTACTATGCAGCACCGTATGCTCTGCCTTACACACCCCATCTAAGCCTAGGCTATTTTCCCCCAGCGCCTCCGTTCTACCTGCCTCACCACTCCCTTGGTCATGTTCCCCCATCACCCTTTATGAGACCTGCTGTCCCCCCGCCCAAGGCCTTTCACTCCACTGGACACTCAAAGCTCCAGCCAGGGGTCAAGCATCGCAGCAGCAGTGGCCCACTTCAGGGGCCGTCTGCAAGAGGGGAGGGATTAGGATCCATCGGCAGTAGTGGTGCAGGTGGTCTCGGAGGTGTTCGCCTCCATAAGAGAAAGCACAAGCACAAACATAAGCACAAAGATGAACCCCTACTTTCTCCACGAGACCGGCAAGAGTTGGGCGGTCTCTTCAGTGGAGCCAAGGCCAATTCACATCGCAACACGCTTAGCGACATATCCAGTCAAGGCCCTTCAAAGCATCAGGAGAAGAGGCCCAACGGCAGAGGCTCAAGCCTGGGATCCACTTTAGGGATGTTCGAGGCGGAAAAGCTGTCCTCACCCACTCTTTCCGACGGCCGCTTCCGCTTGCGTCAGACTGGACAGCCGACGAACAGCTTCACGAGCAGCTACAGTAACCGATCACAGCAACAGGAATCAGCTTCCTTCCTCTTCTTGGGGTCACGGGAGAATGAGTGCGGGTCGAGGAGCAGGAAGATGAGGCCGACCGTGTTTGGAGATCCAGGCCTGATGTCACTGCAAAGCGCCAGGCAGGAGCCGGTCCAAATGAACGAGCGCTCCAGTCCCCCTCTCTCTGGTAAGAACCACTTACCGTGCATTAAGATAATGGCAACTTGAGCACTTACATTACACGACACGCTGTGCGCTTTATCACTTCATACTTCACAGCCAAATGTGTAGTCAGCTTCCAACGCTTGCTTTCGTGTGCCAATGTGCCAAATTTACTCGTATACTGGCCAAATTCTGAGTGAAAAGAGAATTGTTATTTGTTCGGGGGGATTTAGCTGGAAATGACACAACAAAGTCACACCATGTTGTAAGAGTTCAAAAATGTTTTTGTTTTTTTTAAATCTAATATTAGAGAGAGAGAGAGAGAGTTTTGTTTTTCTATTTTGACAAAAATATAAAGAAACTTTTTTTCCATACAATTTTAGTTGTTAGTTGATTCGAATGCTAGAAGTTACCAAGATCCATTAAAATAGTGCATAAGATTGCATTGCCTCAAAATGGTCAGGAATATATATTTTTTTAAAACCTAGTGAGTATATCAATAACTTACAACGTCCGTGGGATTTTCCTCGCACAACATCATTCACTCATTCAACAAATGCAAACTCACTTAATGTTTAGACAGGGTATGATTTATTTGGGGTTTAATTGTACTCCAGTTAATGGCTCTTCTATGAATCAGTCTGCAACTGAGTGACATGAGGGATGATGACATTGGTGGATTTATTTTCTGTTGGTGAGATTGGACTAGTTTTAGTCTTTTGGGCAACACCAAACCAGTTGGTTCATGTTCTGAACCTCTTCGATTTAGTCATTGAGGAGCATGTTTGCCAATATGATATATTTGTTGTGCTCCTCAGTGGTTAGAACACTTTGATTCCCTGCTGGGGCAGCAAATTCATAGAACAATAATTTCTTGCCTAATTTGAAATGAATATGCAAGGCTAAAATGTACAAATATGGCCTGACTTTTAAGGCATTTCAAGAGGCCGTTTAGTCCAGAATTAGCACGACCGAACTAATACGCATTTGTTTTGCACAGCCCGAATCCTGCTGCTTTTGAGCACATCTGGCTTGGGATCGAGAGAACGTAATGCATGGATGGAGACAACTATAATTCACCAATCTCTCCTTCCCCCTCCCTTCCTCCACTCCTGCCAATGCCTTTGCCAGAGATATATTATTCACACAGTGTGATTTATTTTCTACAGACACGCCGTAAAAAGCCCTTGCCTGTGTTAAAAGAGCTGGCTGGCAGCCAGGGGTTTAATGACTGGGGCCTAGTCCAGCGGCGGGGAGGAGAAGGCGAGGGCTCAGTTCAAATACATCCCCCGACCACCACCACCCCCAGGGTATCCAGTACGCATGACTCATGCGGGGGACTACGCTAGTCCCCCCCCGAACCAGCACATCTCCTTGTGCATGCGCCCCTTCCAGTTGAATGTCTTCTTATCCTCCCCTTTACGCTCCTTTTACATGGTTTGGAATCCACACATCCATATGCAGACTTCTTCCTCCCCCTTCACTTCCCTCTTTTTTTTCCAGGTCTCCCCTCCCCCTTGTTCCCCCATTACCCTCTCCTTTTCCTATTCCCTCTGCCCCTCGTCTAGCATGACTTACTGCTTCACTTCGCAGCTTTAGTCCAATTAAAATACAGGCGCGTGTGCGCGTCCGTACATGAACGCACGCACGCACGCACGCACGCACGCATGTATGCAGCCATATGCAAGCATAGTACCTCACATTAAACACAGTAGCTGGGGATACTATTTATTCAGCTGATAATCGCCATATACGTACTCGCGCTAACGTCGTTCCTGTTCTGAATGAATGAGGACCATTTCCTTCAAGTCACGTGCTCCCACCCATTGACGATGCCAAGAAGGATCTTATAAAATAACAGTCGTCAAAGATCAAACCTGCAATGTGTGTGTAGCGGGGGCTTCCTATTGCGCAGGGAAACAGGTCGTCAGTGCTATATGGACCCTCGTGCTGCTGAAGGTCACCCATTTTATGTTCCGTGTATGCAGCTCATAAATTTCATCGACTTTGTGCGAGAGACACAGAGCTCAGTTGAGCTGATAACGAGCACAGCTCATAAACTCTTTGATACTTATTGCTTTCTGCATTAGACTAATTTCATTGTCTGCCCTGAATTCTCAAGTAACAATAGAATGTGATGTTCCTGTGAGTTGTAAATGGTCTCACTTGATCTCTCCTCCAACTCGCTTCATTAGTGAATCCCTCGAAACGGAACTCAGGACTCTCAGTGTCTTCGCTTGCTCCCTTGTGTTTCTTTTTGGTTCTTTTCAATTGTTAGCTAGTGCAACTTTACAGTATGGGCTACTTATGCAACTGGGACCGCGGAGTTTTGAACCGCTGCTAGCTTTGTTGCCTTTTAAAGTTACAATTATGTACTTTTTCCAGCAAATGTGCAACATTGGACAGTACTGAAACATCCTCAATATATGATTACTGCTGTCCATCAAATTTGCCACACTTTTATTTAGCGCTCACTGTAGACTTGGTGATACTCTGGCAAAACAATAAGCATTTTGTTTGGTGTTGGTTCATTTTGAATCCTGGAATCAATCAATGCCCAGACGGAGGCGGTCCTCAGAGATGGAAAAGAAAAAGAAAGACAGAGACGGACCAAGCTCGGAAAAAGAGCTTTTCTGAAATCAAGAAGGAAATGAGAAATTGGAGCGTTAATTATACTGTACGTGTGTGTTTCGATGGCTTTTGGCAGCCTTTGCTCCAGATGCACAAGGTTGTTATTGTGTGGAAACATATGAAATGGTTGAAGGAACCCATTTGTGTGGGTTTCCTCCTCTCTGCTCCTAAGCAGACAATTACAGGAAAGGATACGCTCTCCTGGCTCAGCTGGGCTTTCAAAGGCTTGTATGAATATGTCAAAATGAGCAGGAAGCTCTTCAAGTCAAAGAAAAAAATGGAGTGAGTGAAATTGGCATCATGTCTTTCTTGGCCTTGCAGAGGATGTTCCTTTTAATTAGTAGAAGTAGAAGTCTTTAGGAATCGTGCCCTTCTATTTATTCACCTGACTCGTTTTGACTGTTGCAGGTGCTCCCGGTAAGCGTCGGTATAAGCGCAGAGAGGTGGAACAGATCCAGAAGGAGGTGAGAAGGATGCATTCCTTGAACTTCGAACATGTGCAGAAGATCCTCCGTGCCAAGCGCCTCCAGCGACAAGCCAAAACAGGAAACAACATCATCAAGAGACGACCCGGACGGCCCCGAAAGCAACCCCTGGATGATGAATCGGTTCCGGCCGGCGGGAGGGCGGGGAACGTGTTGGCCAGTGAAAGAGCCGACGGAAGGACTCAGGGGATGCCTGTTCTGGAGAGGTGTGACGAACCACCGGGTAGACAGAGCCTCAGGCCCGCTTTGACCCCAGAACCTCTGGAGTTTTCCGACCACGATTCCATCTCGGCCACCATCGAGAAGGTGGTTCACAAAGCCCGCTCTGTGCCTCTGCCGGCCAAAGGGGGCAAACGCAGGGGCAGGGGCAACAGCAAGGATAACTTGTGGGCCCCCTCCAATCAATAGACCTGCGACAGGAGCGTTGAAAGGAGCCAGCGATGTGACTTCTCGGTGCACTTTGATTTCGGAGAATGACACAGCTCAGAACACTTCCAGTGCCAAGCCTTTGAAGGATTCCTCGGACCTGCATTTCATATGGCACTATCTGCTTTCGTTTGATACTGAATCTGATGCTATATAATTGTGTGGTACTAATGATAGCGTAGGATATTATGTGATTCTTTATGTATCTGATACAGTCATGTGTATGGTACTTGATGATACTGTATCAGAATGTGGCGTGAGCCATATATTTTACCAGCAAGGGGAAGGGAGGGAGGGATGGGGCTTAAGATTCATAGAAAACTAAAACTGTGCAGCTCAGCTTCTTTTCTGCCTTTCCGAGGGAGCCCGTCAAAGAGAATACAGCAGTTATTTAGCCACCTCGCTCTTGTACTTCTCCTAGTGTTTGCGCTTACTGTACGTCGTCGCGTCTGTTATCTTAGCGTCTTGGTAGGGATTGTTTTGGGTTTTCTTGTTTTCTTTTTTTCTTTTTTTTTTTGGTCCACCCCTGCATCTTAATCCCATTTCCCTTTTCCTCCCGTCACCTTCTCCCAACCCAGAAGTTTATGACTAACCCCCCCCACCCCCGGTTCACACTTATCCCGGACGCTGACTTAAAGGTAATATGGTCGATGAGACCGTCCTAGACTGTACATAGACACAACTTTCACTCTCGCTTGCCTTGTTCAACAGGAAACCGGCTCACAGACAAGTACTGGAATTCAGTATATCCACTTGAATTGTTGTACTATGAACAATGAACGTTGCATATTGTTTCAATAACCAAAACCAGACATGGATGCGACTCGAGACACGTTTGTTTTCAGATAGAAACCACGTATTCAGTCATACACTCATAATTGTGTTTATATCTTGGGGGGGGGCGTTGTATACAGTGGGAATATCAGGTGTGTTTGTGTTTTTTGTTGTTGTAAACCTGAAAAGTTGGTTTAATGCACTATGAAAAACTGTACACTTGCATCAATCAAATGCAGCACTTAAATGCTTGTTCCAGCCTTATGGTTTTTGGCCTTGGATGGTGTGTCTATCCATTCCAGAGAGCATGCATTACTTTTAATCAATTTGTATATGCAGGCTGCGCAGCCAAAAGCGTCAAACCGAAGCCCGGCTACGAATTGAACGGAGAGGGCTCGCTCCGATGCTGTACAGTGTTCGGAAAAGCTTGACCCACTCTTTATACTTTCATTTGAAAAATATTTTTGGGGACCTCAAAAATCCAGTATTTTGAAACCAAAGTCTCAGTATTAATTGTGAGGATGTATTATTTAACAGAATTTGAATCAGCGTCTTCATTGTGTGTTGGCACCAATGTAAATCACCCCTTTGTGCACTCTAGAATGTAGCCAGGATTGTTTTCATGTCAATGTGTACTGACTGTGTCCTTTTAGCAATCTCTTCACTAGTGTTTATTCCGTATATAAAGAAATATTATTCAGTGTTCCTTTTCAGGAGATTCTTTTTTTGTTTTGGGACAGGGTGGGATTCTCAGTTGCAGCAGCTCAACTTGTGCCTTATGATTTCTGTCGTTCTCTTCTAGGAAAGGAAAGGACATTTGACCTGAGAAATAGCAACATTCAACCCAAAATATTGATGATTGTGCATAGACTATCCCATCTTTATCTTGGACATCTGAATGTGACGTGACTCAAATTGTCCTAACTGAACCAGAAGGGGGCAACCGGCAAAGATTGTGTGTTCAATGCGCTGTTTTGACATATTAGATGACTTTCAAACTGGAGATAACTTAGCGTAAACGCTCACTTACGACGTAGCAGTACCACTTTAAATGGGTTTTTTTTTTCAACTGGTTATGAATTAGGCTTTATGAAACCTTTATCAACTGCTTAATTCAACACAGCAAGAGCGACTGACTTCCTGCCAAATAGTTCCTGCCACATTTACTTCTATTGCTTTGGCCATCTGCTAAACATAAGTCGCCCATTATAAAATTATTTGTATGACCCTTTACAATAAGCCTACCATTTGTTAGCGGCTCCACGGTGACCAAAAAAAAACAATTCATCTGAAATCTAAGACGACATAAATTACAGCAGTATTGTTTACCAGACAGTAAGCCCAATTGACACAAAATGTTCTGTTTATGAATATTTTCTATCATTATAAACACAATTTACAAACCATATATAGGAATATTCTAAAGTGGAACATCTGTGCTGATATTTGCAAGTTACAAACACGTCTACGACTGGCAAAGGAAATTGTCACTCATGTCTGCATATCCTTGTTAGCAATGACCTTAAAAAGAATTTCTTTGCGGCCCTGTGTACGAAGTAAAATGATCTCATGTGGCAAAAAAAAAAAAACCCCAGTAATAGTTTGTAACAAGTTGTGCAGGAAGTGACATTTAAAGCAAAGTATAGGGCAAGTGAAACTTATAAGTGCGAAACTGCAGTTTTCTTCTTTTTGTAAGTTGTAGGGAGGGGCATTTGGCTAAATGTTCGAACTATGGGGTCAAATCAACCCTGAAAACACTTATTGCCAGTTTATCATCACTTTTTCAAGATTTTTGTTGGGTTAAAAAAAAAATGTCACTATGGCGGGGGGGGGTCTCCACTGTAATCCAAACTTGTCTTATCACAGTGTTGAAGGAAGGATCTAAACCGCAGAGTGTTGGACCAGAAATAGGAGTCCCCTGCTGGATAATAACTATTTTGCCCGCAGCCGAGTCGGGGCAGTTTTGTTTGTTTGGGTAACACCCCCGCAACCCTCCAAAATACACTCCTCCCGGTCGCCGTGTGCTTGACCTTGCTCTGTGTGGTCTGCAGTGTGTTGCGGATCGTGCAACTGCGCTACGGCAGCTGCGTGCTGCTTTTACAGTTGAACATCCTGGATGTTTGCCGTCTTGTCCGTGATCTGCCAGCCAGCCGACGCTCCGGTGCCTTCTAACACTGACAAGTATTGTCCTAAAGCCGAGCTTTGACGTAGACTGGCCGTGGATTGTGCTTACGATGAGGGTTGAGGGTGTCGCACGTTGACCGGTGGCTCTTGAGTTTTCCGCTTCAGCTCGTTCGTGCCAGTAACCCGTTAGCGGCTAAGCGGTAGCTGCCCGGTAAAATTGGATCATTCCGTGAGGAGACGGAGCCTCACGTAGTCATCCTCGCAGGTGGAAGTCAGCGAATATCACAAATAAAGTGCAGATGAATCACTGAGTGAAACCAAGAAATGTACTTCTTTAGAGCACAAAGCGAGGGCATATTTGAGTTTGTCAATTGGAACCTTTTTCTAGTGGCTTTCCTTTCTTGGCATGCTCCACTTGATTGTATGCATCAGTATTTTAGATGAGCCGAAAGTTGAATTTGGAGCAACACTTGTACATTGTTTGATATTTTTTCTTTTCTTTTTGTAATGAATTTTTTAATTCATGAAGCATTTTTGTACATTGTATGAATATTAAAAAACTGCAAATATTTGACCTATAGAGTAAATACTAGATGCGCATGCATATGCATATATTCTTCACCGTATGTATGTGTAAGTCTACACATATATTTTGTATTTGCATTTGCTAGCATACAGATATATGTCTTTAAGCACATATATACATGCAATATATATGTATATCCATGTCTGTCGGCATGCTTTTGGTCATGTTTATCTTTCATGATCTTGTAGGTATTTTTGTTTGGTTTAACTTCTTTTTCCTGAGAAAGAAAAGCTCATTCTTTTGCTGTCCTTCTGTTGGCTGGCTGCATTGAGCACTTATTAAGAAGAACTACAGTTGAAGTTGTTCATGTTATCCATTGTGTGAAATATTAAATGACTTTATTGAAAGCTTATCATGGTTTTTTCTTCCTCTGTATGCGTTTGTGTACACTTGACACTAAACCTCAGATGGAGCTTTACGACAGAGAGAATCCTCTCATCCGATTATGGCGCAGTCTCTCCCAGACGTACGCACACACTTACTTACAGCCAAGCCTCCATCTCTAACACTAGCCCATCGCCGTTACTCGTAAGTGGGCCGGGCTGCAGGCTGCTCTCCGATTGGACCCGGCGCAGTGGGGAATGCGTCACTATTGGCTGAAGCCCACTAGTAAAAATTCTTCTTGTTACCATGGTTGCAGGGTGAGCTGCCCAAATGTGTTTCTGTGGTGCTGATGGAACCATTGGCATCGCTGGTGTAAAAAAAAAATGAAATCAAGATGGAAGTCATGAGGGGCTGCAATGAAATTCCTCTCCTCTCTCCCGCACAAACAAACACATGAAAGGATGAAGTGAGCAAGCAAACCCAATGTTGCTGGGTCTTCCTTCTGTCTCATTTGTTCCAAAACAAGGTGACGTTCACCTCACTTTGAGACGTGCTAGGCCAACAGCAGGGAAGCTGGTTCTGAAGCAGGGAACCGCAGCTGGACATGGAAAAAAAGGAAGTCCATCTCCCATCAAGGAAAAGGGTTAGGATTCTGCTTCTATTGGAAGGGCGTCCATCAGTCAGGCGCCGGTCCCCTCTGAGTCGTCATTTTACCGAGACGTTTTGTGGAAGGCCATTTTGTTTTCCCGCATGACAAAGCAAGGTCCAGAAAGGCAAACATGGATGAGTTTGCTGTGAAAGCGCTCAAGCCCTCTCTCCGCTTTGGTCTGATTGAATTGATTTGGGTAAAAAAAAAACAAATCTTCCCGTACGAATGTAAGCTGTAGTAGCTGCAAACGCCATGTTTATTGTTTTCCTATTAAATTGAACGTCCAGGTGTCCCGGTAGTTTCATCCAAAAAATTGGACGCTTGTCATAAGAGTACTTTTTTTTTTTTTTAAGGAGACCAATACATTGGATCATCTATCTATTTTGCATGTTCAGACCAGACACCAAATAAATATGCAAGAGGTGCAAGCAGGTCTTAACAATGATGAAGCGAGATGGTAATGTTGCAGTTCAGGCCAACGAAGCAAGAAGAAGATGCCGTGTCACTGCGCAGAGCCTCCATTCATCTCTGTTGCAAAGATGGATAGAGCTGGCAAAAGTGCTCTCACCCCCTACCCCCCTAGCTTCCCCCTTTCTCTTCTCTTCCCTCTGCACACCTCGAGCAGTGATTGAAGACACCACCTGGTGGGCAAGTGTGTCTGTCCAGCTCCGGTCCTATCAGGCCAGCGGGCTTGCAAGCAATATGTATAGTTATGCAATTTGCAATATTGTATTGAGAAGATAAGAAGCACTAAGAACTTGTAAATAGCTCTACAGTGGAGCCCTGCAATCTTGTTTTCGCCGAGTCAGATTTTGTTCTTTTTTACAATTTTTTTCAGTTTTTCCTTTTTCTTTTTTTTTGGGGGGGGGGGGGCGAAACCCTGCAAACCCGGTCCCTACTGACTGTACAGTAGAAGATAATCTTCACGACCTCAGAGATGACGATCACGTATGTCGAAAATGACACACTACTGTAATCAAAAGAGTATCAAAAGTATCCCAAAGGTATGGCAAACATATTATTGGTTTCAATATTGTTGAAATTATAGACAGCATCATTTCATGTAGCATATCTCTGACCAGAGTAAACTGTAAGAATATGCATTATGAATAGTTAGAATAGCAGTGAACATGAATGGACACGCGTTCATTTGGTGGAGAGAGATGATTGCTTCTTAAATTTTCGTGTGAAGAAAAATAGAAATGCTGGCCTCTGTTGCTATGGTGACGGTGGGACTCTTTGCAGACAGATTTGTGGACACTATATCCAACAATGCAACAGTTGCAGTTTTGTGAATACTGTACTTTTATCCATTCAAAAGTATAAACAATCCCCCTACAATTATCCCAAATAAGCCGTCTCTCCGTCTCCTGTAATTCAGCAGACAAGTCTATTACTTGCATATGATGCACTCATATTTTATTAATGGCCCCCTGTAGTGAACGCGCACCTCTTAGTGGATGAGACGATGTGGCACACCGGGAGCCCCTCTTGTGTTCCCAAGTCGGTCTCCGACATGAAGCAGGGCTCTGCTGCACCCTTCACGACACCTCCATCGCAAGGCGCAAATGAAAAACGACACGGAGCATCGGTTGAAACATTTAAATTGCCCCAAAATACCGAGTACAAAATTGTGCACTGCATTCAAGCGTCCCGATTCACTGATGTGTTTCTTACAGGTGGTAAAATGTGCGCAATGTGTGAATGACAATAAAAGTCAGTCATTAAGTAAGTAAGTGCATTTGATTCATGTAGCAGCATGTTTTACACAGAGGAGCCACGAAGTGCTTCACATACAGTCATGCGTCAAGTATACAAAAATGATATGCATACATTTATACATATATTTGTGTATGTTATAGCAAATAGCATATCATTTTTAAGTCGATACATTTCTGATCGTGTTTAAATCTTTATGACGAGTGCCTAACATACGAGGGGCGTGATGAAATACATTTGCATCCCACTGATCATTAGCTGACGCTGTCTTGTGAAGGTAAAATCATAAATGAGCATCTGTTTGTGGTCTAATATTTGGTTGTGCTACTTTGGCAGAAATGGGTTCCATTGTTTTGAGTTGCTCGGTCAAAAAGGCTCGCGCATGATTATATGGGCCCTGCTCCTCTTCTGCGGCGAACAATTTCTTTGAATGTGTCTGTTTGCATTACGTTACCCTTCATAACCCTGCAAGCGACATGGCAGAACTGCAATCTCATTTTTCTATTCCACATCTTTCTGCCCAACAAGGCCACGAGAATCATTTCGTGTCTCTTTCGATCAACCGATTTGTCACGCGTTCCGCTTCTCACAGAACTTTGTCGTCGTTCGCTGGCTTTCCCGACGTCCGTTTCCTTTCCCGCTTTGAGACGACTCTTGCATGTGTCAGTTCATCCACGCGCATGCTGTACGTACGTGTGTGCGCGCGCTGTGCATACCGCGTGCAATAGCGCGTGCGTCTCCTGAGTAAACATATCATTCGACGGCGAGAGCGGTTCGGGTCGTTGGCCGACCGCCTCTCTTTCGTTCGGAACGTAGCTGCCAACATCTGGACTGCGTCGACACGCGCTGTCTGCATGTGTGTGCGTGCGTGCGTGCGTGTGAATCAAGAACAGATTTGCTGAGATCAATCACAGGTACGGTGGTAATATCCATCCATCCATTTTCTGAGCCGCTTCTCCTCACTAGGGTCGCGGGCGTGCTGGAGCCTATCCCAGCTGTCATCGGGCAGGAGGCGGGGTACACCCTGAACTGGTTGCCAGCCAATCGCAGGGCACATAGGAACAAACAACCATTCGCACTCACAGTCATGCCTACGGGCAATTTAGAGTCTCCAATTCATGCATGTTTTTGGGATGTGGGAGGAAACCGGAGTGCCCGGAGAAAACCCACGCAGGCACGGGGAGAACATGCAAACTCCACACAGGCGGGGACGGGGATTGAACCCCGCACCTCAGAACTGTGAGGCTGACACTCTAACCAGTCGGCCACCGTGCCGCCACGGTGGTAATAATTGGAGCTATATTCCTTCGTGAGTCCAGACTGCCATTAGAAGAAGCACAGAGACAAGTTACAAACTGCAAATAGTCACTTCAGGTTGAATCCGTCCCAAAAGAGAAAAAGATCATTCAAAAGGTCGAATTTGGATAGCTTTCTACTTTGGGGAGTACCCAGTGTGACACATCGTAGGCCTTGGGTTTTTTTATCTTCAAGATGATCTCGAGTATTTTTGCCCCCTAACTCACAAGATTAACTTCAATTCAAGCTAAAGCATACCCTTTTCAAAGCGCTAGCGAGATTTGCATGTAGCCTCACTGGATAAGAAAACGTTACATATTACCCAATCGGTGAAGTCAAATGTATACATTGTTTGCTTTTTTTTTATAGCGGGTAAGTTATTTATTTTAAACAGGACATGCAGGTTGTTGTCATGTGGAGACGTTAGAATCGCAAAACCCGTCAGAGCTGAGTGGAATTTGAATCGGATCTCATTTATTTCTTCTTAAGTGGTAGCAGATGCTTGAGTGTGCGTGTGCGTGTGTGCGTCTGTGTGTGTGTGTGTGCGAATGAGGAAAAACAAAATACAAAATCTACCGGCGCTAACGTTATTTAACACTCACCTTATCTTACAACGCACCGCTTGTTTCTTGAGTCGAGGCTAAAATCTCTCAAGTGTCGCCAGTCGAGCGTCTGCTCTAATGCGAGCGAGCTCAACATGCTTTGGTTTCGTCGACGCTCATGTTATGGCTGAGCTCAGGGAAGGCCCGGACTGAGAGGGAATGGAGTCTGCTCACCTACCGGGGCCCCGAGAACTCCGCAGGAGGCCCATCTAATCCGCAGCGCCATCCGAAAGCTTAATCGGCGTTTCGCCGCTCCTGTGGACACAAGTATTGGGACACACGGCCGCGGCCTCAACGGGGAGCGATAACGGGAGAAAATGGGACACTTCTGGTGGGCGAGTGTTTGCGGTGCCAGTTTTTGTTCATTCGTGTGCTGTACTGATAGTTACGGCATTCATTTTCTAAAGTGGACTTTGAACTGCAATTGGGGGAAAAGGTTTTATTTTCTTAGCCAAGCTCATCTTTGGCATCGCTCACACCAGACCACACGCAATTGGTCTGTAAATATTGTTGCGTTGTTTTGTAAGTGAAGATTGAGGGAGGACTAAAGTATCATGCCTCATCTCTGATTGATTAATTCACTGATCAAATGGTACGTTCCACAAGGACACACCCACGCAGTCTGGGCCCGATAAGGAGCCATCAGGAGGTGAAGGTAGAGATCACTCATTAATTAAGCGAACCATCCCGGCTGACTAGACTCAGTCTGACGGTCACAGTCGACTCGTACGATGTTAATTTAGTGCGCCGCGCTCGGGGGATTTGGCCCGTCTCCCGCTGTGAGCAAAGCACACTCGGAAAAAGGATGCAGTCACTTCAAGTGCGCGTCGGAGGGCTTAAATGTCATTACACGCTGGTGTCTTTTCGACAGTGTACATTGTTTGAGTTGATTTTGACGAGCGGTGATCCAGGGGGTGGGGGTGGGGGTGGGGGTCTTATGAGTGCAGAGAATAAGCCCTGTGAAGGGGGCTCTCCTTTCGATTGAATGGAGCGGGAAGCTTTTGCGGAAGCTCGGACTAAAGGCTGTATTGAAATGTCACAGATAATCATTTGCTCACTTGTGAAGATGGCGCTGCAGAGGCCTCCACGGGCCACCTGCCTCACAGCAAAACGCTGCTTGTCTATGAGCGGGGCGGGCCGGGCCGGGGCGGGGCGGGGCGGGGGGCTTCTCTTGGTCCCACAATCTCAAGCTTCATCTGAATCCATGTTTTTTCTTTTTTTTTGACTTTACTCCGCTCCTAATAACATTATTCTCTCGTTACGGTCACAAGGAAAACAGATGAGCTCGAGAGCCTTAAAAAAAAAAAAAACAACAGTTTTGAGAAAGGAATTAAAACATGGGCGCTGCCAATGTTTTGACTTAGTGGACAAAGCCTCAAGGCGAGAAGGAGGCTTGGAGGGAGCGAGAGCAGGACGCTGTGAGAATGTCAAACATCAGTCGGCTTTACCGACTCATGACAGGGATTAAGCATCTCCGACCTTGTTGGAGCTGTTGAGGAATTACCCAACTGCCGGGGAGTGACCTGCACTGCAACTCCAAGTGTTAGCGCCATATCAATTAGCCAGACGGTAGAAAGTGAAAGTGACACAATTCTTTTGACGGGTCCAAGTTTCGCATTTCTGATAAATGCGACAACCGGAGAGGATCGATGACTTCCACTTTTTGCATGGCGGTTGCATGTTTTTGGGAGCGCGGAGGAGACAGCAAGCGTTGGAAGGCTTTTGAGATGTGGAAGCACACTGCCAGCAAACTGCATCTCATGAGATCGAACATTAGAGCGCTATCCAAAATGATGCCTTTACAAATATCATCGTTTCATGACAAAAGAGACCAAAGATCTCGGAACACGCACACTACTACACACGTGCACTTTACAGTTAGAAATCATGTTGTCGTGGTTAGGTTACCAAGACTTTATAAAATCTTAATAAACTACTATGATGAATTCAATATGAAAAGTGAGCGGGACCTACTTCTTGCCAAGTAATGAACCTATATTTTACTCCATCGCTTTGCTCCTGTATTATTTATGTACGGTAGCATCTCATAATTAAAATGATCTTGCTAAGACTTTGCAAAAAGGCTCCCTTTTGCCAGTAATTAATAGCAGCAGTTCAGGCTTACGGCAAAACCAGAAATGTAACCGCGTAGGTAAAGTCGAAAGTGGGAGTTATGTGACATGAATATCTTTTTTTCTAATGGCTTCCCAGGGGGGGGGGGTGTGCGCCAGGGGGGCTTAAAAAAAAAAAAAATGAAGAGAAACTCTTTTTAAGTGTGCCAAGATAACTTAAGCTACCTTTATGTGCCCTGTGATCGCATGGCAACCCGTTTAGGGTACACGCTGCCTCTCGCCCGCAGTCGGCTCGTTGCCTCGAACTCACTTGCAAGCCAAGTGAGGATAAGCGCTGCGGAAAATACATTTGGTTAGCAGTGAGTCGTAACTAGTTTATAACATTGTTATTAATGATCCAAAAGCAAGGGCAGCCCCCTTGAAGAGAGGTACAGTGTTTTATCGTGGCTGTGAAACTGCGTTGCATCATAGTGACGTATAGCAACAGTTGTAAGTATGAAGCAGTGCAACTACAGTCCTAAACAGATACGGTTCAATGAATCCCTCTGTGAATGTGATCATCCATTCATGTGATTCAGCGCTTGAATTCGAAGTGAATCTAACGTCGGCGCACGAAACTGGCTTTGTGTGGATTCTTTCAATTTGGACCATTCCTAATGATTGCATTTTACTATGTACGATGTCAGGACATTTTTGAAAACAAGACAGTGACAAGTGATCCATTCATCTATGCGATAAAAATATCCCTGACAGATATAGTATTCCTACCATTTGTCTCCATGTTTTATTTGTTGTTAGTGTTTGGATGCAGTAAAAAATTCGAACACCGGCATTAATCTGTCATGTGCTACACACGCCGGGACTCGGCTCAGAGTAATTTACGCCGAGTTGGACTATTTAATGTTCATGTCAGCTTGCGCGATGGCTGTGTGGTTATGTTTCAGCGTGGGTGAGCAGTTGATTTCCGAGCGCAGCTCGGGAAACCTGCTAATTTACTATCTTTTCAAACAGATGTCAGATCCACATCGTACGGACCCAAATAGTTTGCCAATGAGTCTCAGCCGGTTTGCATTTCTGAAGTTGTTTAAATTCCATATATTTGTTTTGTGTGTGAATCTTTTAAAAGGGAGGTTTAACCGTGCAGCAAATTTCCTATTCCGCTTATCCTGTTTGGGATCAAAGGGAAGGCGATGTATATCAATGCAAGAGCTGTCGCCAATATTTGGCCTTTGCAAAGATAATAATGCGCTTTTGGATATAAAAGCAACAAGTGGCGACATAACAAAAATGTTTACATAAATCGGAACGTGCCTTAGCTTATCGCTAACGCAGCAGTAAAGTCAGAATTGCAGTCAATATTTGCATGAAAAACACCTTTTGAGCATTAATAGAAAATAATCATATTTCTTTAGGGGTGGTACTTGGTTAAAAAATGTTTTTATTAATTAGAGGCTTTGCAATGAATTAATGCCAATTAATCACATTTTAATCATATGGCAATATTTGTCCTAAAAAGACACTTTGTTTCAAATGTATTTTAGTAAACGAATGTGTCAAATAATTGTCACACACAGGAATATTGTTAACTCTGGAAAAATGCATTTAATTACATTTCAATACAAAACAGTAGAAAAATGCTGTAGAAAATACCTGGCCAAAATAAACAGTTAAACAGTTCAATTGCCAATTTAGAAGTTTTTGTTTTCAGAACAGTATAGGTATTGCCTTTAAATCAGGGGTGTCAAACCCATTTTTGTCGAAGTTAATTAAATAAGGGTTGGGTATCAAATCATTTTATATATATATACACAACCCCAATTCCAATGAAGTTGGGACGTTGTGTTAAACATAAATAAAAACAGAATACAATGATTTGCAAAGCATGTTCAACTATACTTAATTGGGTGTTGTTGATAAATGGCTTTTGCATTGCATAGTAGAGTTTTAAGTTGCACTTACGGATGTAGCTATATTTACTGTATGTAGCTGACATTGGTTTTCTGAAGTGTTCCTGAGCCCATGCGGTGATATCCTTTACACATCGATGTCGCTTTTTGATGCAGCGCCGCCTGAGGGATCGAAGGTCACGGGCATTCAATGTTGCTTTTCGGCCATGCATGCTTACATGCGGTGATTTCTCCAGATTCTCTGAAGCTTTTGATGATATTACGGACCGTAGATGATGAAATCCAGAAATTCCTTGCAATTGTACGTTGAGGAACATTGTCCTTAAACTAGTCAACTCTTTTCTCACGCACTTGTTCACAAAGAGGTGAACCTCACCCCATCGTTTTCTTTCTTCCCAATTAGCCTGTTCACCTGTGGGATGTTCCAGACAGGTGTTTGATGAGCATTCCTCAACTTTCTCAGTCTTTTTTGCCACCTGTCCCAGCTTTTTTGGAACGTGTTGCATCCATGCACGCCCTGTCATGAACATGGTTAGGGCGACGGCGAGGAACGCAAGGCAAGAACATGGTGGACCCAATTGCAGGGAAGCAGGGAGGCAAGGCAGGAGTGCGGGAATCTCAAAATAATAATATTTAATCACAATGATAAAACAACTGGCGACTATGACAAAAACAACTGGCGACTATGACATGGCAAGACATGTGACAACGACAATGAACCGACAAAGACTGAAAGAACCCAGGGAACTAAATACAAACAAATTGACGAGACAACGAGGAACACCTGGACAAGACGCGAGTGGCTGGAGAGAGCTGATTGGTCGACACAAAATAGACGAGAACAGGTGGACACAACAACCTAATGAGCACACGACAAACATGGAACACAGAAAAACATGGAACAAAACTAAACACAACCCAAACCCAAAACACAGACCATGACACGCCCGTGACCCTAGTGAGTCAGAAAATGGATGGATGGATGGATGGATGTTTTTACTTATGTTTAACACGTCCCAACTTCATTGGAATTGAGGTTGTATATAAATAAAAATTTGAGGGCAGCACGGTGGAGGGACTGGTTAGCACATCTGCCTCACAGTTCTGAGGACCGGGGTTCAAATCCCGACCCTGCCTGTGTGGATTTTGCATGTTCTCCCTGTGCCTGCGTGGCTTTTCTCCGGGTACTCCGGTTTCCTCCCACATCCCAAAAACATGCGTGGTAGGTTGATTGAAGACTCTAAATTGCCCATAGGTGTGAATGTGAATGCCAACGTTGTTGTTTGTTTATATGTGCCTTGCGATTGGCTGGTGACCAGTTCAGGGGTGTACCCCGCCTCTCGCCCGACGATAGCTGGGATAGGCTCCAGCACGACCGTGACCCAGTGAGGAAAAGCGCCACAGAAAATGAATGGATGGCCTGATGAAAATGTTCCCTTTTAATACAGGTTTGACCAAGAACCATGGAAGTTTACACCTGATTTGCTTTCGCGGGCCACATAAAATGATGTGGCGGGCTGGATCTGGCCCCCAGGCCTTGAGTTTGACACCAGTGCTTCAAATGGCTTCTACAAGACAGTTCAACAATTCGGATCACGTCGCTGCCTATATGTAGCACATCTTTAAGCCTTTATCTTGTAAAAGTGATCTGCAATTTGCCCCCATTTCAGTCCTCGCAATGCGGTTTCATCCATTTCCACCGACGTGTGCGTCGGTGTATCAGGAAATCGTGCGCTGACAAAGGTTCTGTATTGTTTGGAACACAAAATGCCATCAAAATGCATGATTGTTTTAACTAATTCATTTGTTCGTAACTAATCATAATGAATGCATTAAAGTCCCACCCCATTTTTTAAATTATTATTTATACACATTTTAATGCTCTATTAACCTCCCCAGGCTTTTATTAATCCCCCCCCACACGCTTCTTAACATCTACACTACGCTTATAAACCCTTTCTAAACACATTTTGAACATCTTAAACATGGTAACTTACAGTACTACTGTACACTATGTATATTTTATTCTTGGAATGTTTTAATGAACTTTATGTTTTTTCGGGGAGTTTGAATGTTTTCCCAAAAAACGACAGCACACACTCAAAATCCCGCGATAATCCGCATGAAGTGAACCGCGATATGGCGAGGGAACACTGTATTTGTATTATTTCTTTGGGGAAGCAACGTCTACGTGAGCAAAGCAAGCGCTTTCTCTCCAGCGAGCAAAGCCGAGTTTGAACAGACAACAACATTTTACGGTCCAAAAAGGTTGTTTGTCGTCTTGTGCAACCAGCCATGTTACAGTTGCTAACATAGACTGTCAGAGACTTCCATTATCTGATGCGCCTCGACCGACTTCAAGCATATGTGAGCGTGCGCGTACGTGTGTGCGTATGTGTGTGCGTGGCGTTGGAGGCGCGCCATGCAGCTGGAAGCCATCAGCCAACCACTTTCTGTCTTCTTCTCTCCCTCCTTCTCATTTCTCGTTCTCTTAATCTCTAATGTCTGCTCTCAATTTCTCTGTCTGATTTTCATTCTCCTGCACTTTTCCGCCGGAGCTAAGCGTTGGCTTCAGCGGCCTCTTCTTTGTTTCGCCGCCGTTCACGTCGTCTCTCTCGCTCTTTGCAGTTCAAAGATGGAGCTCAATCATCCAGTCTTGTCTTTCATCCAGACTGCTTCGCCCTAATCAGCATGCTGCTATAATATATGTTTACTTAGCCTCTGAAGTTCTCCTCATCTTGTTGGGGCCTCGGCGGACGTCATAAGTGATGGATGGCAAGCGTGTAAACATTGATTACATACTGTGCACTGAATGAAAATATCACCAGAAAGTGAGAGAGGTGAGGAAGTGAGAGTTAAACAACATAAATGAGTGAAAAGTGCAAATGAGGAAGAAACTGAGACTGAGAACAATTCAGCCTTTGTCCTTGTACACACACACACACACACACACGCACACGCACACGTACATAATCTGCTCTAATGCGTTTGGGTAAGTGGGAGCAGTGTAAGTTTATTGGAAGTTAAAGAGGAGAAAGACACAAACAGCAGTTAATTTAAGGAGAGCGAGACTTCTCGTGATGTTTTTTTTTTTTTTTTATGTCCGGTCTTGCCAAAGTTCAGTTTTCTCTGCCAATCCATGTCTTTGCAAAACTAATAGCAGAACAGAATGTAGAGACATTTATTTTACGAACAACAGAAGAAGGGTAAGTCTAAATCTGATTGATGTACTTTGCATTGTTTACATTTTAATGAGGAAAACCAATCATGATGCCAGGAGAAGTTCACCACTCAAACTGGCGCTAAAGGATGAACGCGATTCAATGCAAATGTATTATAATTCTGATCATCGGTCATGTACAGTATGTGTTTAACATTACGGTCACACAATTCCACCACTCCAGTCTCCCAATGCAAACGCACGACAACGTTTGCTCAACAAAACAAAAACAAGCACAGCTCAATTGAAACTGTTCATCGACATTTTAATCTATGGCCCATAAATGTCATAACTTCATCGATATTAAAGAAAGAAACTACTTTTTGGGTTAGCTGGGCGCCAAATTGGCAAACACGCGTAGCGAGCCTCGCGCTCGCACGAAACTCGGAATCCGCTAGCATTTGCTCCCCGCCGCAGATACACTATCTACCAAAATAGTGACAAAAGTCCTGAAAACAACCACTTCTGCACTACATTTCATAAAAATGATATATCAGTGCAATATTACTCGAAGGGAACGGTTGTTTGCCCTTGCTTTCCAGGGCGTTCCCCGCCTCACGCCCAAAGTCCGCTGGGATAGGCTCCAGCTCCCCAGTGACCCCAATGACGACATTTGATATAGAAAATGGATGGAGGAATAATATAAATAACAGACAAACAACAAAAATGGAACTTTTCAAGGGACTGAGCAATGATTTTCATTGAACAGCTTTGCAGGTGAAAGGGGGAAAAAAAAATCAAATAAATGAAATTAAACACATCTGTGTTTGTGTGGACATGGACTAAAAGAATGAATAAGACGCATGTGCAGATGTAATTTATGCTGTCCATCATGTCATGTATGAATTTTGTTTTTCCATCCCAACTGAGGATGCTGAACTGAGCAGCAGTCAGTAACGAGCTGACACATTGAAACAGACAAAACATTCATTTCATATTGATTCCAAACAACTAAACGTTTGTCAGACTCTTCAGTCTTCATTCAAAACAAAAAATGGAATACCGTAAAACCTCAAACAGGCCTCTCATCTTTAGGACTGAATGTTGTTCCTTTGTAATCTAAACCACAACTTCAAGTGAACTAAATGTCTTTTCACTACAGAAAAAAAAAACACACCCTTGGGTCAATGAGGTTATAATGTGTTCCAATCGAAGTTACAATATTGTGTTTTGCTACTTGAAAGAGTGATTTTGTTCTCTGCTTCCAGGAGCGAGCTGCTCACCAGGCTGGTAAGTGGAGCACTACTGCCCTCTGTGGTCAGACTGTGCCCTCGCACCTGGAAACACACCCCACACCATTTGGAAATCACTTTCAGAGAGAGGAATAGTGACAGATTTGTTAACAAATACAGCGCAGGAATAGCAGTTCATGCATCCACTTTCTAGACCACTTATTATTTTACCAGTAGGACACATGCAATTAGTTAAAAAAAAAAAAAAAAAAGTGCTGCATAGGCCAATTTTGGCGAGGATCTGGATACATTTATGGAATACAGGAATGTATTTAATATATAAAGTTTGATTCAAATGAACCACCACCAACCCCACAAATCGAAAGTTTAGCCGTAAACAGATGTCTGGGCACTGTTAAGTGGCCAGACATCCTTTGAAATCAAATCTATATTCATATTATTACGTGGGGGCTGATCTGCTGATCGAACTTGAAAGCTGATGGTTGACGGGAGTGGCGTTGCTGAAGGGAATTTGACCAGAATTTGTTCACGGCTAATTGTCCACGCACGAGGGGGGGGGGGGGGGGGGGGGGCAGCCAACCCCCTGGTCACCCCTTACTCCGCCCCTGTTGACTGTTAAACAAGCATAAAGGTTGGAAACAAAACTGAGGTTACGTTAGCAAAGGTCCACAAAGCCAGTAGACAAAGAAAGGCACAAAGAATGTCTTAGTGTTCTGAAGTGAGGCTCCGAAAAAGGGGCAAATAGTAACAAGTTGCACGCAAACACACACAGATGGAATTGTGGCTGGGCGTCTAGCCAGATGCTCTGAGAGAAGGAAACTCACATTCTTGGGATGGGGAGTCATCCAGTATCAGGTTCCATAGAGTCTGACTGAAGCTGGAGCCCCCCACCACACATGCACACACACGCACACACACACACACACACACACACACAACCACTGAAAAGAACACGGAGGGGCACACATATTTGTGGCCCCTTCAAAGTGAGCTAGCTGCCTGCAGGAAAACACCAGTGCCTCCAGTCCACTAATCTTGTCAGATCTTTTTCGGAGTGTCTGGTATTTGCACGGCTTTGTCAGACTGGTTTTATTTGCGTGAGTGAGGAGCGAACCCATAGGAATGTGTTAGTTTGGTTGAGTAAATGGAGGTGAAGAGATGAGAGTGGAATAATGAACATGACGCTTGCTGGGGTTTTTTTTTTTTTTCAGCAGATGTCAGCATCAGCTTGCACTCTTGCTGCAGGTGATTTTGGTTCTGAAATGTCCTAAATTCCTCTCGGGACCATGATGTCACGTTGGTTATGTAAAGGCCGGGGATTATGGAAACACTAACCTTCCTGTTTTGTTATTGATTTCAGTGTTTGATAAGGTAAAACATTGTGGGCAGTAGCTTTGCATAACCCACTGCCTAGAAGGCAGTAGACTGGATTCACCCAACTAATAATTCAAGAAAGGCAAGTTAAAAATACTATAAAAATTTTAAAGAAGGGGGTGAAGAGTTAAGTGTGGGTCTGGTAGCTACCCCACTGGCGCAGCTCAGGCGCCGATGGACCTCAGACTCGGGGGTCGTCATAAGAGGGAAGATTGCTGCCATGTTACGGGAAGTGCTACCATTTTCCAGGGAGGTCCGCTAGCTCAGTCAGTGACTTGAAGGTGAAGGTCAATACAGGACACGGGGTTTTCTTCCGAGTGAAGTCGAGACCAGGGGTCACCAACCTTTTGGAAATTTCATTGATCGTCTTTAACAACAATGTAAAAGAAGGAGAAAACAAAACAAAAAACACAAATAAATCAAGAACAAACCAAACAAAACCAAACTAGAATTCTCTGCAATTGACGATATATAAATGACTACACAGTATGCACAGTAGGTATTATAAACAAGGCACCGCATATATACTACAAAAAACGAATGATATTGCTTTATATACATTTATAAATATATATACTGTCGCGTCAATATATGATATATGATAGAAATCGCTATAAATACAATGATCAATGTGTCTAAAGTGATTTCTGATTCAGGAAGTACTTGACTTTGGCAAGGACTGAAATGTTTTACCTGAGCTTTGCAGCTAATTTGATCATCAATAATTACCCCTCGAAATGTGTTCTCATTGACACCTTCTATCTGGATCTGGATCTGGATCTGTTCCGATCTTTTCCTATTATCATGATTTGGCTTTTATTTAGGTTTCGAGAGAACACAATTCCACCAAACTGGTTTTTGTTTTGTTTTTTTGCTTTGGAAACGGTTTTACCAGTTTGATACACACGTCTCAGATTTGCTCGAATTACTTTTAATTATATGTCATTAAAAAATAATAATATCTAGCTATGTGAAGACTGACTGATCATGTCTCACAATCATTATCAACAGTCATTTAAATATCAACACACAACACTTTATCTCTGTAAATCTCTGTAAGAATTGACATTTTCAAACGCTCACTTTTACAACATTCCTAGGAAATCACAATGTCCCATCACTGACTGGTGAGCTACTTTCGGAACCCGGGGGGCCACGTCGGTCTAGCGCTCGGAATGTGCCTCGGCAACGGCATTCGGGTTGGCGTGCGTTCCAATAATGTCCTTGTCGTCGTGTATTGGCGCTCGCTAATGTAAGACGGGTCTCGTATGTATGAACAGCCAAAGGTGATTTGCATAAAACAGCGTGAGAAAATGTGTGCGGCGCAGATACAGTGGCTACGGAAAGTTTTCAGAACCCCTTCAATTTTTGATATTGCAGCCATTTGTTAAAATCATTTCAGTTCATTTTTTTCCTCATTAATGTACACGCAGCACCCAATAGTGACAGAAAATAAACGGAATTGTTTACATTTCTGCTGATTTATTCCAAAAATAAAAACTGAAATATCACACAGCCATAAGTATTCAGACCCTTTGCTGTGACATGTGTCATATATTTAACTCGGGTGCTGTCCATTTCTTCGGATCATCCTTGAGATGGTTCTAGACCTCCATTGGAGTCCAGCTGTGTTTGATGATACTGATTGGACTTGATTAGGAAAGCCACACCCCTGTCTACAGAAGGCCTTACAGCTCACAGTGCACGTCAGAGCAAATGAGAATCGTGAGGTCAAAGGAACTGCCTGAAGAGCTCAGAGACAGAAATGTGGCAAGGCAAAGATCTGGCCAAGGTTACAAAAAAAAAAAACACAGTGGCCTCCATAATCCTTACATGGAAGACGTTTGGGACGACCAGGACCCTTCCTCGAGCTGGCCGTCCGGCCAAACTGAGCAATCGGGGGAGAAGAGCCTTGGCGAGAGAGGTAAAGATCACTGTGGCTGAGCTCCAGAGATGCAGTCGGGAGATGGGAGAAAGTTCTAGAAAGTCAACCATCACTGCAGCCCTCCACCAGTCGAGGTTTTATGGCAGAGTCGCCCGACGGAAGGAAGCCTCTCCTCAGTGCAAGACACATGAAAGCCCGCATAGAGTTTGCTAATACATCATTTATTGGACTCTAAGATGGTGTGAAATAAGATTCTCTGGTCTGATGAGACCAAGATAGAACTTTTTGACCTTACTTCTAAGCGGCATGTGTGGAGAAAACCAGGCACTGCTCATCACCTGGCGGCACGGTGGCCGACTGGTTAGAGCGTCAGCCTCACAGTTCTGAGGACCCGGGTTCAATCCCCGGCCCCGCCTGTGTGGAGTTTGCATGTTCTCCCCGTGCCTGCGTGGGTTTTCGCCGGGTACTCCGGTTTCCTCCCACATCCCAAAAACATGCATGAATTGGAGACTCTAAATTGCCCGTAGGCATGACTGTGAGTGCGAATGGTTGTTTGTTTGTATGTGCCCTGCGATTGGCTGGCAACCAGTTCAGGGCGTACCCCGCCTCCTGCCCGATGACAGCTGGGATAGGCTCCAGCACGCCCGCGACCCGCGTGAGGAGAAGCGGCTCAGAAAATGGATGGATGGATGGATGCTCATCACCTGTCCAATACAGTCCCAACAGTGAAGCATGGTGGTGGCAGCATCATGCTGTGGGGGTGTTTTGCAGCTGCAGGGACAGGACGACCGGTTGCAATCGAAGGAAAGATGAACGCGGCCAAATACAGGGATAACCTTCTCCAGAGTGCTCAGGACCTCAGACTGGGCCGAAGGTTCCCCTTCCAGCAAGACAATGACCCTAAGCACACAGCTAAAATAACGAAGGAGTGGCTTCAGAACAATTCCTTGACTGTTCTTGAATGGCCCAGACAGAGCCCTGACTTGCACCCAATGGAGCATCTCTGGAGAGACCTGAAAATGGCCGTCCACCAACGTTCACTATCCAACCTGACAGAACTGAAGAGGATCTGCAAGGAGGAATGGCAGAGGATCCCCAGGTATGAAAAACCTGTTGCATCACTGCCAAAAAGAGTCACGACTGTATTAGCTCAAAAGGGGGCTTCTATTAAATACTGAGCAAAGGGTCTGAATACTTATGGCTGTGTGATAGTTCAGTTTTTCGTTTGAAATAAATCTTCAACAATTCCCTTTTTGTTTTCTGTCAATGTGGGGTGCTGGGTGTACATTCATGTGGAAAAAAATGAATTGAAATAATTTGAGCAAATGGCTGCAATATAAAAAAAAGAGTGACAAATTGAAGGGGGTCTGCATACTTTCCGTACCCACTGTAAACATCACATGTCATTTTGGTTTATTGCCGGTTCAACACTTTACATATTTCTCTGGTGTTAATGGTTATAAATATCGCATTTACAATATTTGCATATGTAAGGCTGAGTTTAAGATGAGGTAGTATGATATGAGAGATATATTACCAAATAACTTTTTGGGTGGATATCAAATGTGTGTGTGTGTACGCGTGTGTGTGTGTGTGTGTGTGTGTGTGGAGCGGGGTGAATAGGACGTTGTGATAATCGAAGTGGGTCACATCGCACTAGTGTAGCATATATACGGTAGATATACTGCATACGCTACTGGTCGAAAGATTGGAGTCACTTAGTAACATCCTTATTTCTAAAAGAAAAGCACAGATTTCCCCCCAATGGAAATAACATTAAATGAATCCGAAATAAAATCGACACATTGTTAGTGCAAGTTTTTAAAAAAGGAAGAAAAGTGACCCCCCCCCCCCCCCACCTCCAAACTTTATGCTAGTATATGTATATATATATATATATATATATATATATATATATATATACAATAATGTGTGTTCATTGAAAAAAAGGAATTGATCTGGGTGACCCCAAACTTTTGAACAGTAGTGTATATTTTTCATGCACTGTAGGAGGTGTGACGCAAGGGAGTGATTAAGTGGCCCTGGGCGACAACTGAAGCTCGTTAACTTGTCAAGTGTTCATTAGAAAAGTTCACAGTCGGATTCAACTTGCACGTGCAGTTCATAATGCGTTTTTAATTGAGTTGTCGTTTGAAAGTAGTGTAGAAATTCCATCACAATCTTCCACGTGTAGCTAAAAGAAGCTATGAGCATTGGAATCTGGATTCGAACCACCGATCTCGGAACTGCGATGCAGATGTGCCGACGACTGCGAACCCAACAACAAACAAACCACAACTGAAGAATGTTTTTTGTGCATTGGATTGTTATTATCTTGTGAAAATGTTTCAAATGAATAATAGGAGGATAGCCGCAACGTTTTCGCATCTTTCATTTGCACCGCCTCAATGAACATACGAATAAAAAAGCAAATCAATCGTGTGTGTGTGTCAAGGGTTGCAAAGACACTATATAGATATCGATTCATTCAAAGCATTACCTCCCATCAACTAGACTTGACTTTGATCACATAAGTATCCACATAACAAACTACAGTCCAACCCTGGGTGTGCGTGCACGTGTGTGCTCATTGCTCACGTGTAAAGATAAATGAGACGATGATGATGATGACCGTGCCATTCAGTGTCAGCAAAATGTCAATCAACAATTTTGGATCCTATTTCACGTACACCTGGAGAAGGATGATCAAAACAAAGTCACGCACTGCATTGGCAAAGTATTGGGACACACCTCTTAATTACTTAAAGGTTAGTCAAGACTCCCGAGTTGCCTTTATAGCTTTTAGGAAATAGACTGAGTGCATGACTGTGATCTATCTGGTAGTGTGAAATGGGAATTGTATTTACGACATGAATATATTCATTATTTGATGAATTGCATTGATTTCCCTTGATGATGTTTCAATTTTACAGGGGGTCCTTGGTTTATGAGTTCCTTTGCTACGGTGTGTTTACAGCTGACTTCACTCGCCGCCACTCAAAGCGGCTCCTCTCATTCCCTTTAAATGTGGCGCAACTGACAGTCGCGATGGAGACATCGCCGTGCGAAAGAGGACGTTGAATAATTGGAGTGGAGCGTTGTCATTGCTGGTGTACCAACAAAAAAATGTAAGCGGGTATAAAGAATGATGATGCTGGTGATGACCGGGGACTTCATTATGTCCGTGGACCTCAGTATCTGTTTGTCTGTGTCCCGATTCAAATACACCAAAATCGCCGGCAGTTAGACATGGTCTGAGCAGGCACCAAATTCTCACTCCACCGGGCGCATCTCCAAGGACGCTCCCTCGCTGCACCGGAACGCCCAGCTTGGCGCAGATCTGTCTGCCAAATTGGCAAACATGCGGAGCGAGCCTTGCGCCTGCAGAAAATTTTGCGCCACACATGCACTGTCTATGAAAATAGAGCCCTTGAACTTACAACCCCAATTCCAATGAAGTTGGGACGTTGTGTTAAACATAAATAAAAACCGAATACAATGATTTGCAAATCATGTTCAACCAATATGTAATTGAATACACTACAAAGACAAGATATTCAGTGTTCAAACTGATAAACTTTTTTTGTTTTTAGCAAATAATCATGAACTTAGAATTTGATGGCTGCAACACGTTCCAAAAAAGCTGGGACAGGCTCATGTTTACCGCGGTGTTACATCACCTTTTCTTTGAACAACATTCAATAAACGTTTGGGAACTGAGGACACTCATTGTTGAAGCTTCGTCGGTGGAATTCTTTCCCATTTTTGCTTGACGTACAGCTTCAGCTGTTCAACAGTCCGGGGTCTCCGTTGTCGATTTTACGCTTCATAATGCGCCACACATTTTCAATGGGAGACAGGTGTGGACTGCAGGCAGGCCAGTCTCGTACCCGCCCTCTTTTACTACGAAGCCACGCTGTTGTAACACGTGCAGAATGTGCTTTGACATTGTCTTGCTGAAATAAGCAAGGGCGTCCATGAAAAAGATGTTGCTTGGATGGCAGCATATGTTTCTCCAAAACCTGTATGTACCTTTCAGCATTAATGGTGCCTTCACAGATGTGTAAGTTACCCATGCCATTGGCACTAACACGGCCCCATACCATCACAGATGCTGGCTTTTCAACTTTGCGTCCATAACAGTCCGGATGGTTCTTTTCCTTTTTGGCCCGGAGGACACAACGTCCACAATTTCCAAAAACAATTTGAAATGTGGACTCGTCGGACCACAGAACACTTTTCCACTTTTCGTCAGTCCCTCTTAGATGGGCTCGGGCCCAGAGTAGCCGGCGGCGTTTCTGGGTGTTGTTGATAAATGGCTTTTGCTTTGCATAGGAGAGTTTCAAGTTGCACTTCCGGATGTAGCGCCGAACTGTATTTACTGACATTGGTTTTCTGAAGTGTTCCTGAGCCCATGCGGTGATATCCTTGACACATCGATGTCGCTTTTTGATGCGGTGCCGCCTGAGGGATCGAAGGTCACGGGCATTCAATGTTGGCTTTGCAGGTATTTCTGCAGATTCTCTGAACCTTTTGATGATATTATGGACCGAAGATGATGAAATCCCTAAATTCCTTGCAATTGTACGTTGAGGAACATTGTCCTTAAACTGTTGGACTATTTTCTCACGCACTTGTTCACAAAGAGGTGAACCTCACCCCACCATTGCTTGTGAATGACTGAGCAATTCAGGGAAGCTCCTTTTCTACCCAATCATGGCACCGTTTGTTCCCGTTCACCTGCGGGATGTTCCAAACAGGTGTTTGATGAGCATTCCTTAACTTTCTTTTTTGCCACCTGTCCCAGCTTTTTTGGAACGTGTTCATGATTATTTCCTAAAAACAATCAAGTTGATCAGTTTGAACATTAAATATCGTCTTTGTAGTGTCTTCAATGAAATATAGGTTGAACATGATTTACAAATCATGGTATTCTGTTTTTATTTCTGGTTAACACAACGTCCCAACTTCATTGGAATTGGGATTGTAATTTCACTGATGAAATGTTGTTTGATAATGTTTACAGCAAAAGAGTCGTCGACCTTTTTGAAACTGAGAGCTTCTTCTTGGGTTCTGATTAATGGAAAAGGCTACCAGTTTGATACACAATTTGCACAAACTACCATTATTCATATATTATTATTAATCATCAATAATATGCAGTTATATGAAGACACGATCAAAAATGATTTAGTTACAAGGCAGGAAACAACTGTCAGTGTGCAACACTTTATTTGTTGACCTTTTTAAATCATCACTTCCACTACATTCCTAGGAAATCAATGTCCCATCACTGGTGAACTATTTTTAGAACCGGAATGTAAAAAGTGCTGTGCATGCTTCAGGATTGTTAAGCGTATCTTGTGGATTTGTGGGTGGGGCAGAGATGATCAAAGATCGGACTGCAGATGATGAACAGAGGGAACCAAGAAATGGGTGAGAGGAAAGAGGTGGAGGGAGGAAAGTAGGAGTTACTTCTTAGCGTGAGGCTTTATAAACCTTTGGCAGATTTTTACCCATGAAGTTCTTGACCATTTGAACACATGCCGGGATCACTTTGTGCAAAGGTAGGTGGAGGAGAATCAAACAAATGCATGCATGTTCATTCATTCCTTTCTAATGTGACAAGGGTATTGGATCAAGTGTATGGATTGCATGGCTACAATTATTCATTTGTTATATCCATTATATTCTGCAACTGTTTATAGCAATTATCACCTCCAAAAAAAAACATCTGCAATGCACTTATTTTCGCAATAGGTGAACCGCCATATAGCGAGGGAACACTGTACTTCAATAATGATCCAGCTCAAATGTATTGCACATTAAAGTGGACTAAAGACATTTTGGAGAATCTCTTCTGCCAGATGAGAGATTCCAATTCCAGATTCTAATGGATCATTTGAAACTGGAGGAAGGGCTGCCGATTCCGAGAATAATTTGAAGTACTCGAATACGGAATACAGCTTGTGTATGAGATTAGATAGATAAGGTATTCATTATCCAAGGAGTCATTTTCATTGTTTGGCAACAAAGTATAATTTGGCTCCAATTTGTTCAATTGTTGCCAAATGATCGTACAGCTCGGTTTCCTGATGATACTAACTGGAGTATCAAGAACTCTGGCGTGAACTTGTGCGTGTGTGCCAATCCCCAGTGATGACTGCTGTGCACATTTATTGTCTTTTTTTTTTTTTTTTTTTTTTACACAATGACAGAGCAGTTACATTTTGAACCGTTGCTGCAGGAATCGCAACCCCTAATGGCGCAACCTGACCTGAAGCATGAGAATGAGAAGCAGGTGGACGCCCCTGTCCAGACGGAACGAGCCTCGTGCCCGCGCAGGGCCAAGGCTCGCTTTCTGAAGGGCATCTCCTACTTCTATGGAGACATGGCAGTTTTTGCAAAGTGGATGGAAAGTAAGTTGACCCTACAGGCTGACACATAACACATTTTTCTTGGTGCCCTCGGGTGAGTGTCGGGACATAGGCAGCTCCAGCCAGTTGCGCCGCAACGCTCAACAGGATAGAAGCGGTTATAGAAAATAGCCGGATGGGTATTTTCTTGGTACAGGAGAACAATACGCAACATTTTAAAACTAATTGTTCATACATTGTAGAATAACTGTGGTCACAGGCGCAGGCCTTTGAAACAGGCGCAGTTTAAAAAAAACAACAACAACAAATATAAATATTGTGACATCCAGGTGCATCTCAATAAATTATAATACAATGCAAAGCTTCATCAACTGTATTTCGGTAGTTCAATTCAAAAAGTAAAAGTCATATTATAAACAGTAGACTTGTTGAATTTGAATTGAATTCTTTTTTTCGAATGCGAAAAAGTAGCAGAAAAACAAGTAGATTTGAACAAAAATAAAGAGTTAAATTATACATATTCAAAAAGAAGTGGGAAGAAGTCAAGCTTATTTTCTATGTCTACTTCCATATAATGTTATAATACTATAATAATGTAATAACCATAAGTCATCCATCCGTCCACGACCTGAGCCGCTTCTCCTCACGCGGGTCGCGGGCGCGCCGGAGCCTCTCCCGGCTGTCTCCGGGCGGGAGGCGGGGTA
Organism: Phyllopteryx taeniolatus; assembly: GCF_024500385.1. NCBI lineage: Eukaryota > Metazoa > Chordata > Actinopteri > Syngnathiformes > Syngnathidae > Phyllopteryx > Phyllopteryx taeniolatus. Next base: position 27,343,125 of record NC_084504.1, read on the forward strand.
CGCCCTGAACTGGTCGCCAGCCAATCGCAGGGCACATACAAACAAACAACAAGTCGCCCTCACATTCACATTCACGCTCACACCCACGGGCAAGTTACAGTCTTCAATTAACTACATACTATAGATATACTATGATAATAAATATTACTCACGGTGATATTCCATGATTGAATTTGTCATAAAAAAGTCCTAATTGTCCCGCAAAACATAACCAAGCAGATCTTGCTGTAATGAAGTCCCGGTTGCATTGTATCAACTCTTCTGGCATTTGGTCTCAGAGCCGCTGGTTTGCTTCAATATTATAGACCAATTATGTGATCCAGGAGGTTCGCCATGGCAACACTAGAAAGAGAATTCTTTCGTTACGATTCCGTTATTTAAGTCCAATATGTAAATATTGCGGCTCTGAATTCTGTCGAAAATCATCTGTGGAACTTCTCAGCCGAACTGCCATCGATTCCATTTGACTTGAGTTGAATTTTCATGAAAGAAGTTTTCAACTGCAGCTTTGAAGATAACGTCAAGATCTCTCTCTCTCTCTCTCTCTCTCTCTCTCTCTCTCTCTCTCTCTTGTGTGTTTGTCTTTCAGAGCAGTTTTTCTTGCTGCAGTTACTGGACTGGGTCCTGCGTGGGGCTGCCCAGGTCATGTTTGTGAACAACCCGCTGAGCGGCCTCATTATCTTCGCCGGCCTCATCCTGCAGAACTACTGGTGGGCGCTCAACGGCTTTGTGGGGACTCTTTTCGCCACCATTTCAGCCCTCATTCTGCGACAGAACAGGTTACTGCGCTCACTCATCTCGGCATTAAACTAGTGGTGCAGGTAGTTAGTTTCATACCGGTCAGAGGGGGAACCTATGCTCCCAATGGGGGTATGGTCAAATAGCATAATAGCTGGAAGCATTTTTTTTTCAGGGGTGCAATTGCTGCAGGACTGTATGGATACAACGGTATCCTAGTGGGCTTGCTGATGGCGGTCTTCTCCGATGCAGGAAACTGGTACTGGTGGCTCTTGCTGCCCAACATCTTCCTGTCCATGATGTGGTAAGATGTTAGATCGATGTCGTTCGTGCCTGACAGACATTTTTTTTCCCCCTTCCAAAGCATGTAACCATACTAATACCCATGAAAGTGTGACTGTCACATAAGATAACGTCGAATCCTAATTTCAATGTAGCCAAGCCAGTTTTATGCCCCATCTGACGAGGTGCGGCAGGAAGCACGGTGATTTAGTGGTCAGCACAGCTGGCTCACACTTCCGAGGTTCAGTTTTCAAAACCGGGCTGCGGCCCTCCTGTGTGGACTTTGCATGCCCCCCCCGGCCTCTCGCAAAGCCAGTGGGATTGGCTACTGTCCTCATATCATATTGAGGTCAAATGCCATAGAAAATGAACGGGTGGATGTACGCTAGTAAATAATATAAAAACAATATCAAATGACGAATGACTGATTACGTTCCATGCGCATTTGATTGTTTCAGTCCAATCGTGTCCAGCGCCTTGGCATCCATTAACAGTCGCTGGGATCTGCCAGTGTTCACGCTGCCCTTCAACATCCTGGTGTGCCTCCACATGGTGGCCACAGGTCACTACAACCACCACTTCCCCCAAGTCCTCATCCAACCACGGACTGAGCTGCCAAATATCACCTGGGAGGAAATCGATGTTGCCAAGGTAAGCGTGAGTTTGAGCCGTTTAATGTGAGAGAGTTTTTCCAGTCATCTGAGGTCTAAGCAGGCCGAGTCGTTCTTGTTTCCTTCCCGAAACGCCTCCTCAGCTGTTCACGTCCGTGCCCGTGGGGATAGGCCAGGTCTACGGCTGTGACAATCCTTGGACCGGAGGCGTGTTCATCATCTCGCTCTTTATCTCCTCCCCGATCACGTGCGCTCACGCCGTCCTCGGGTCGACAATTGGCATGCTTTCAGGTGGGTTTGGCAAGTCAATTCAAATCTCAGTGTGTTATAAAAGAGGACCATGATAATGTGCCAAATGAGCACAGAGTTTTCTTTGTGAGCAACCCAATTAGATGTCACTCATGGCGGTCGTGACGTACTGTGTTGTGCTTTGCATATTTGCCGTGCAGGCCTGGCTTTGGCAGCTCCGTTTGGTGCGATTTATTTTGGCCTATGGGGTTACAACTGCGTGCTCGCCTGCATTGCCATTGGAGGAATGTTTTATGCTCTGACTTGGCAAGTGCACCTGCTTGCTATTACTTGTGGTGAGTTGGCATTTCAATCGCATGATTTGAGGATTGTCAAATGTCAGAAATGTCACATCTTACATCTTCTCTATCTTCTCTTCCTCTCTGCAGGATTTTTCTGCGCATACCTGGGCTCTGCCATCGCCAACATCATGTCCGCGGTATGTTTTCTAAACTACAAATGAATATTTTGTTAAATATAACGGGGGTACTAACGGCAAGTTTTTGTCTATTTGTGTCCACAGTTTGGTCTGCCAGCCTGCACGTGGCCCTTCTGTCTCTCTGCACTAACATTTTTGCTCATCACCACAGAAACCAATAAGATCTTTAAGCTGCCACTTGCCAAAGTCACCTACCCAGAGAAAAATCTGTGCTACTTCTGGAAGATGAAGAAGCAGGAGAAACAGGAGAAGATGGAAGAAGATTTGAAAAAGGAAGAGGAGCAGCGGAGAGGTACTGAGGAAGCGATACCCGATGAGAAAATACAGCTGGGCCTCGACCTCCGAGCCACGGAAGAAGCCGACATGACGCAAATAGTCACGGTGCCCGAGGCACAGAGCGAGCAATGGGACGCTGGGGGAGAACAAACCACAGAATACTTCCCAACAGAAGAAACACTTGCAAATTATGTTTAAAAGAGACACAGAGGAGAGGAGAGGAGAGACAATTTGTAAAGTGCATTTGTAAAGTTGTAGAGTCAAATCCCTCCTGAATTTTCTATCTGACCACTCACTCCTAATTGCCAATGTCACCAATTACTCTGTTGGGATTATGTGAACTGTCAGAAGGCATATATATTTATTATGGAGAGCACTTTTCAGATTTTTACGCTTGCATTCTTTCATTAGTCATGTTAGTTACACGTGCAACCAAGTGCCAACATATTGTAAAATATGTCAGTATTCCCTCATCTCTATATGCTATGCAATATTGATATTGTTTTATGACAATCATGCTGCTTGTTTCTGTTTTGAACAGATTTTCCAGTTGAGTCAATATAAATGTATACTTTTATTTTATCATCTCAGTTGTTCGTTCCCTTTTATACGTGGATGTGTAAATATACTTTCATTATCACCCCTGTGTGTTATGACCGAGCAAGCTCGTGTGATTTGACTTTTTCTTTCCGACTGCATAAACACTGACATCAAGAGTATGACACAATTATCCCAAAAAACCTTACACTCAAGAAGCAAAACCAAAATGGCTCAGATTTGCACCACGATGCGACACGATGTCAGCGACACGCTTTTTGCAAAACAATACACGCAATGAGTTGAAAACCGCGAAGCACACGTTAGACACGCCGTCGCGTCCTTGCAATTCCAAAGCGCTGACTGTCAAATGGGAACACCAACAAGGAGGAGAACAAAGGAAAACAGGAGCACGTTTGGAAACAATAGTTGACAATGTTGTGGACCACGGACTGACGCTGAGGGAGTTCAGCCAAAACTTAGCGTTTTGAGAGTTTCAGTGGCATCTAACATGAGGACAATTCAAGAAGAAAATGGGTACATTTTGGAAAAGCCTACAGTTAAAGTAATCAGCTGCTTGCAGTATTCTATGCACCACATCAGCACTTTTGATACCCCTTCCTATGACATTTTAACGCAGGTTTTTTTTTCTACATAGGATCGGGGGGTCAAGAACAACATGGCGGAAGGGGCACATATTCACTAAGAACGAGAGGAATCATAAATACGATGAACATTGAAATTCTCTGACCAGATCCAGCTAGGCGAAGAGATAATGTCTAATATTTTCGGTACTGGGATTTTTGTGCGTGTTTCTTTTACCTGTGCTGGATACACTATTTTATGGTTGTCTGATATTTGCTGAACTTACAAAGTGTTTTATGTACACTACTATAGTAGCATGAAAAGCAGTACGTGTTTTTTGTGCTTGTCCATGTTGACTGAAGTGGGTACTGTCTCCAAAGTGTTCTGTAAATTGACTGTCTGTTGTACTAGAGCGGCTCCAACTACCGGAGACAAATTCCTTGTGTGTTTTGGACATACTTGGCAAATAAAGATGATTCTGATTCTGATTCTGATTCTGATTCTGATATGGAGTGAAATAAATCATATTTTCACCAGTCTGCAGCATTGGTCTTGGTCGGGGGTTTGGTGAATTTACATCTTGTATGCAATATTTGCACTGTACTTCACTTACAGTACTCGAATCACTGAAACGCAGATTTGCTAAAAGGGTTTTAGGTTAGCAACAGCAGTGTGTAAATGGGTCAAAGAAAAAGTCAGAAAACCTTGTTTCTATGGTAACAAAATGTTTTTGTGTATTTTACTTTTGCAACTTAGGGTCTGAGTAACTTGGAACTTACTTGAAGTTTAAACGTTAAGACTTGAGACTTACCAATAGTGTACGTGACTTGCACATATTTGACGAACTCTCACCTCTGCCAATTGGGCATTTTCCGTCCCGATATCATGTGACTCATCAGTGTTAAAAAGTCTCAGTTGTGAAAAGGGAGCATGTGTGTTAAATTTGGTGTTATCTTTGCGACACTCTTTCAACTCGTCACTGGAAGTTCAGGTTTAACAGGACAGGTTCAACTCAGGTCTCTGGCCTCACCGTGGTCGAGCGCGTCATATCGAGTGGTTGTCTTTGGAAGATCGACGCGCGAGTGCTGCCAGCATTGCTGCCGAAGTTGAAGTCGCGGGGGTCGGGGTCAGCCTGTAAGCACCTGCTTCAAATTGGTCTGCAAAGCTACCGTCCCAGAAAGAAGCCTCTTCGAAACAAGATGCACAGCAACGTGCCCGCAGACAGTTTGCCAAAGACAAAGCTGACTCGAAACATTTTTAACTGGGACCATGTCCCCGTCCCCTCCATTCAGAAACTAGGCTGACAAACAAGACAACCGCTGCCTTGCTCAAGAAGCTGAGGGTGAAGGTGATGGACCGACCGAATCCTATCGAGCATCTGTGGGGAATCCTTAAACGGACGGCGGAGGAGGACAAGATCTCTTGACATCAGCCAGCTATTTGATTTTGTCACAAAGGAGTGGATTAGAATTCCGGTGAATTCCAGCACGAGAAACTCTCGTGACCTACATTCCCAGGAGAGTTACGTCAGTGCAAAAAATAATAGTGGCGGCAAAAAAAAAAATTGTTGACACTGAGCACAATTTAAACATTTTCACTCAGGGGTGTACCCGCTTTTGTTGCCAGCAGTTTAGACTTGAATTGCCGTGTTGAGTTGTTTCGAGCGAAATTGACACTTTCGTACAAGCTTTACACTGATTACTTTACAGTATAGCAGAGTGTCATTATTTCAGTTTTGAAATGTGGATTTGGAAGGGAGAGTGATAATCAATCAATCTAGACAGAAAACCATTTAGGGTCTGGTGGGCGGAAGCTGGTGTATCTATAGAAGAAACACCGCAAGCATGGGTGCAAACGTCACTGTCGTGTACCGAAAAGAAAAAAAGCATCAAAACATGTTCTCGACAAGATGACGGCTGCTGAGCACGATGCTTTTGACATGCTGCCTTCGACAACTCTCCACTGTCCATTAATCGGCCTGAGCTAGCACCACAATGAGTTCCCACTGGAACTGCCACTAATTTGGTTCAAATCCACCTTGGTCTTCTTTGGGGTTCTACAATATTTAATGTGGTCTATACGAATACACACACATAAAGTACAATGCCCCCTCCTTGAGCCGTCACCTTGTCGTGGTGGAGGGGTTTGTGTGTCCCAGTGATCCTAGGAGCTAAGTTGTCTGGGGCCTTATGCCCCTGGCAGGGTCACCCATGACAAACAGGTCCTAGGTGAGGGACCAGACAAAGCACGGCTCAAAGACCCCTAATGATGACGACAAACAATGGACTTCGTTTTCCCTTGCCCGGACGCGGGCCACCGGGGCCCCCCACTGGAGCCAGGCCTGGTGGTGGGGCTCGAAGGCGAGCGCCTGGTGGCCGGGCACAGCCCGAAAGGGTAACGTGGGTCCCCCTTCCCATGGGCTCACCACCTGTGGGAGGGGCCATAGGGGTCGGGTGCAGTGCGAGCTGGGCGGTGGCCGAAGGCGGGGACCTTGGCGATCCGATCCCCGGCTACAGAAGCTGGCTCGAGGGACGTGGAATGTCACCTCTCTGGCAGGGAAGGAGTCCGAGCTGGTGTGTGAGGTCGAGAAGTTCCGACTCGATATAGTCGGAGTCGCCTCCACACACACCTTGGGCTCTGGTACCAGTCCTCTCGAGAGGGGTTGGACTCTCTTCCTCTCTGGAGTTGCCCATGGTGAGAGGCGCCGAGCAGGTGTGGGTATACTTATTGCCCCCCGGCTCGCCGCCTGTACGTTGGGGTTCACCCCGGTGGACGAGAGGGTAGCCTCCCTCCGCCTTCGGGTGGGGGGACGGGTCCTGACTGTTGTTTGTGCCTATGCACCAAACAGCAGTTCAGAGTACCCACCCTTTTTGGAGTCCTTGGAGGGGGTGCCGGAGAGCGCTCCCGCTGGGGACTCCATTGTTCTGTTGGGGGACTTCAATGCTCACGTGGGCAATGACAGTGAGACCTGGAAGGGCGCGATTGGGAGGAACGGCCCCCCCGATCAGAACCCGAGAGGTGTTCTGTTATTGGACTTCTGTGCTCGTCACGGATTGTCCATAACGAACACCATGTTCAAGCATAAGGGTGTCCACACGTCCACTTGGCACCAGGACACCCTAGGTCGCAGTTCGATGATCGACTTTGTGGTCGTGTCATCGGACTTGCGGCCGCATGTCTTGGACACTCGGGTGAAGAGAGGGGCGGAGCTGTCAACTGGTGAGTTGGCTCCGATGGTGGGGGAAGATGCCGGTCCGACGTGGCAGGCCCAAACGTATTGTGAGGGTCTGCTGGGAACGTCTGGCAGAATCCCCTGTCAGAAGGAGTTTCAACTCTCACCTCCGACAGAACTTTGCTCATGTTCCGGGGGAGGCGGGGGACATCGAGTCCGAGTGGACCATGTTCCGCGCCTCCATTGCTGAGGCGGCCGACCGGAGCTGTAGCCGTAAGGTGGTCGGTGCCTGTCGTGGCGGAAATCCCCGAACCCGTTGGTGGACACCAACGGTGAGGGATGCCGTCAAGCTGAAGAAGGAGTCCTATCGGGCCTTTTTGGCCTGTGGGACTCCTGAGGCAGCTGATGGGTACCGCCTGGCCAAGCGGAATGCAGCTCTGGTGGTCGCTGAAGCAAAAACCCGGGCATGGGAGGAGTTCGGTGAGGCCATGGAGAAAGACTTCCGGACGGCTTCGAGGAAATTCTGGTCCACCATCCGACGTCTCAGGAGAGGAAAGCAGTGCACCACCAACCCTGTGTATAGTGGGGATGGGGCGCTGCTGACCTCGACTCGGGACGTTGTGAGTCGGTGGGGAGAATACTTCGAAGACCTCCTCAATTCCACCGACACGCCTTCCCATGGGGAAGCAGAGTGTGGGTTCTCTGAGGCGGGCTCTCCTATCTCTGGGTTTGAGGTCACCGAGGTAGTTAAAAAGCTCCTCGGTGGCAGGGCCCCGGGGGTGGATGAGATTCGCCCGGAGTTCCTAAAGGCTCTGGATGTTGTGGGGCTGTCCTGGTTGACACGCCTCTGCAACATCACGTGGACATCGGGGACAGTGCCTCTGGATTGGCAGACTGGGGTGGTGGTCCCCCTTTTTAAGAAGGGGGACCGGAGGGTGTGTTCCAACTACAGGGGGATCACACTGCTCAGCCTCCCTGGTAAGGTCTATTCAGGGGTGCTGGAGAGGAGGGTCCGTCGGGAAGTCGAATCTCAGATTCAGGAGGAGCAGTGTGGTTTTGGTCCTGGCCGTGGAACAGTGGACCAGCTCTACACCCTCGGCAGGGTCCTCGAGGGTGCATGGGAGTTCGCCCAACCAGTCAATGTGTTTTGTGGACTTGGAGAAGGCATTCGACCGTGTCCCTCGGGGAGTCCTGTGGAGAGTGCTTCGGGAGTATGGGGTACCGAACCCCCTGATACGGGCTGTTCGGTCCCTGTACGACCGGAGTCAGAGTTTGGTCCGCATATCCGGCAGTAAGTCGGACTCGTTCCCGGTGAGGGTTGGACTGCACCAAGGCTGCCCTTTGTCGCCGATTCTGTTCATAACTTTTATGGACAGAATTTCTAGGCGCAGCCGAGGCGTAGAGGGGGTGCGGTTTGGTGGCCTCAGTATTGCATCTCTGCTTTTTGCAGATGATGTGGTTCTGTTGGCTTCATCAAGCCGTGACCTCCAACTCTCATTGGAGCAGTTCGCAGCCGAGTGTGAAGCGGCTGGGATGAGAATCAGCACCTCCAAATCTGAGACCATGGTCCTCAGTCGGAAAAGGGTGGCATGCCATCTCCAGGTCGGGGATGAGATCCAGCCCCAGGTGGAGGAATTCAAGTATCTTGGGGTCTTGTTCACGAGTGAGGGAAGAATGGAACGGGAGATCGACAGGCGGATCGGTGCAGCGTCTGCAGTGATGCGGACTTTGTATCGGTCCGTTGTGGTAAAGAAAGAGCTAAGCCGAAAGGCGAAGCTCTCAATTTACCGGTCGATCTTCGTTCCTACCCTCGCCTATGGTCATGAGCTGTGGGTCGTGACCGAAAGAACAAGATCCCGGATACAAGCGGCCGAAATGAGTTTCCTCCGCAGGGTGTCCGGGCTCTCCCTTAGAGATAGGGTGAGAAGCTCGGTCATCCGGGAGGATCTCAGAGTAGAGCCGGTGCTCCTCCGCATTGAGAGGAGCCAGATGAGGTGGCTGGGGCATCTGATTCGGATGCCTCCCGGACGCCTCCCCGGTGAGGTGTTCCGGGCATGTCCCACCGGGAGGAGACCCCGGGGACGACCCAGGACACGCTGGAGAGACTACATCCTTCGGCTGGCCTGGGAACGCCTCGGGATCCCCCCGGAAGAGCTGGATGAAGTGGCTGGGGAGAGGGAAGTCTGGCCGTCCCTGCTGAAGCTACTGCCCCCGCGACCCGACCCGGATAAGCGGTAGAGAATGGATGGAATGGATGGATGAAAGTACAATGCTGAGCTATAGGAAAGTGTGTCACACAGTGTCATGAACATGGTTAGGGCGACGGCGAGGAACGCAAGGCAAGAACATGGTGGACCCAATTGCAGGGAAGCAGGGAGGCAAGGCAGGAGTGCGGGAATCTCAAAATAATAATATTTAATCACAATGATAAAACAACAGGCGACTATGACAAAAACAACTGGCGACTACGACAAAAACAACTGGCGACTATGACATGGCAAGACATGTGACAACGACAATGAACCGACGAGAACTGAAAGAATCCAGGGAACTAAATACAAACAAATTGACGAGACAACGAGGAACACCTGGACAAGACGAGTGGCTAGAGAGAGCTGATTGGTCAACACAAAGTAGACGAGAACAGGTGGACACAACAACCTAATGAGCACACGACAAACATGGAACACAGGAAAACATGGAACAAAACTAAACAACCCAAACCAAAACACAGATCATGACACACAGCGAATGCTGCTGATGCATCCATGTGCCGTCTCCTTCGTATAACATAGTTGAAATGTCTGTTGATGATGCGACTGAATGGGGCTGAACCGTGACTCGTGAAAGTTCAGTGTCCTCTGAGATAGGGAGATATGAGGAATGGTTTCTATGCTAAGTTGTCTGTAAAAACAGAATACAATCATTTGCAAATCCTGTTCGACCTATATTGAATTGAATACACTACAAAGACAAGATATTTCATGTTCAAACTGATCAACTTGATTGTTTTTAGCAAATAATTATTAACGTAGAATTTGATGGCTGCAACGTGTTCCAAAAAAAAGCTGGGACAGGCTCATGTTTACCACTGTGTTACTTCACCTTTTCTTTGAACAACATTCAATAAACGTTTGGGAACTGAGGACACTCATTGTTGAAGCTTTGTCGGTGGAATTCTTTCCCATTCTTGCTCGATGTACAGCTTCAGCTGTTCAACAGTCTGGGGTCTCCGTTGCCGTATTTTACGCTTCATAATGCATTTCCAACAGAGACAGGTCTGGACTGCAGGCAGGCCAGTCTTGTACCCGCCCTCTTTTACTATGAAGCCACGCTGTTGTAACACGTGCAGAATGTGGTTTGGCATTGTCTTGCTGAAACAAGCAGGGGCGTCCATGAAAAAGGCGTTGCTTGGATGGCAGCAAAGGTTTCTCCCAAACCTGTATCTACCTTTCAGCATTAATGGTGCCTTCACAGATGTGTAAGTTACCCATGTACGTTGAGGAACATTGTCCTTAAACTGTTGGACTATTTTCTCACGCACTTGTTGACAAAGAGGTGAACCTCGCCCCATCTTTGCTTGTGAATGACTGAGCAATTCAGGGACGCTCCTTTTCTACCCAATCATGGCACCCATCTGTTCCCAATGAGCCCGTTCACCTGCGGGATGTTCCAAACAGCTGTTTGATGAGCATTCCTCAACTTTCTCACTCTTTTTTGCCACCTGTCCCAGCTTTTTTGGAACGTGTTGCAGCCATCAAAGTCTAAGATAATGATTATTTGCTAAAAACAATCAAGTTGATCAGTTTGAACATGAAATATCTTGTCTTTGTAGTGTATTCAATGAAATATAGGTTGAACATGATTGGCAAAGCATTGTATTCTGTTTTTTATTTATGTTTAACACAACGTCCCAACTTCATTGGAATTGGGGTTGCTTTACTATTACTTACTGGTAAAACCAATCCATGGTGCAAAGTTTGCGGACTGCTTTTATAGTAAATTTTAGGTTTCTCCTGAGATTTCACCTGACAAAAATCCCTAACTTTATGGAAGTAGTGCATTTGCATATAAACATTATTCATCAATAAGTTCACGTGTCGTTTCAGGCACTTGCCTCTTGTTATGTTCATATACTGTGAACAGATTATGACAAAAGACTTTAGTAATTATGCAGGCATTGTTCTTGTACTATTTAGCTTAATTATTAACTGAATCACCAAAGACTGCCGCACCACATAGCCAATATTTTTTCAGTCAAAACACCATCGACATACATATTTAATTACAAGTTCATGAAACGTTGACATTTGCACTGTGTTGCTCTTTAACTTTTTTTTTTTATATCGCCACCCAATAATTAGATCAAACTTAAATGCAAATGAGAATAGCTAAAAGGAACTGTAGTACTCACCTGTCAGGAGCACAGGTCCACAAAGATTATTGTGCAATGTAGTAAATTTATTAACCATTACCTCTGCACAACAGTGGCAAAATTGTAATAATAAACAAATGTAAAAAAATAAAAAATAAAACAATTATAATGAATAAGCCTGTTTAAAGAGATGTGTTTGGACTGATGATTTCTGGCTTTATAGTGTGACGTGGGAGAGTGTTCCAAAAGTGGGCTGCAGACAATGAAGTGAGTTGCATTATTATTAGTGTAGAAATGAGAGGGGCTAAATGGTTGGGTGACAGAGACTAACTGAGAGGAGATGTTGCAGTGGTGAAAGAAGGCAGATCGCGTGAAGGAATTAAAGTGTTCATGTGTTGATTTCGTGCCAGTGAGGAGAATTGAACATTTTTTCACTCTTAAGTTTGAGAAGGTCAATAAGAGAGCCAGGATCTGAATTGATGTAGTGTACACGGACCTCAAATGATGTGTTTTTGAAAAATATGGTTGAGAGGGAGGGGGTAGATTATGAACAGAATAGGACCAAGGACAGAACCTTGGGGAACAATTTAGGAAAGGGAGAAGGGTGTGATCTTTTTTTTTTTTTTAAGACTCGGGGCTCAGCCACCCATACCGCCACCATATTAACAAAATCGGTAGTTGCCATTGGCTCAGCGGTTTGTGAGGCAGAACAAAATCTCTCAAACATCCATTTTCAACACCACTTATCCTGGCGAGCGTCGTAGGGCGCTGGAGCCTATCCCAGCTGACTTCAGGCGAAAGGTGGACTACACCCTGAACTGGTCGCCAGTCAGTCGCAGGGCACATATAGACACGGACAACCATTCGCACTCAGATTCACATTCACACCGTCACTGAGTGGGAACTGAACCCACGCTGCCTGCACCAAAGTCAGGCGAGTGTACCACTACACCATCAGTGACCTCTCTCAAACATCAAATGGAAAATGTGTTGTGGTCCATTTAAACCAAGGCGAAAGAGTTGGCCATAAATCCCAAAAATGTATGTTTGGCACACAAACACATTGCTGCTCCTCAACAAAAGAACAGCGTGTATACAGTTAAGTATGGTGGTGGCAGCATCGTGCTTTGTTTTGTTTGTTTTTTTTAGCTGGACCTGGGACCTTAAGTTGGAAGGAATTATGAACAGTTTTAAGTACCAGTCACTGTTAGCACAAAACATTCAGGCTTCAGATAGAAAGCAAAAATAAATAAATAAGTATATAAATGTAATGAATAGACTACTAGAACAAACATCTGAAATGTTTTCGGGGTTAATCAGAGGCACTTGAAATGCTGGCACGTGTGTGATGACTCACATTTGACATGAGTTTGAATGTGATTGGCTCATTCTGAACACAGTCACATCCCAGCTACACTTGTGAGCCACATTTTTTCAGTTGTTTATTTTATTTTGTTTAAGAATTATACCACACTCAATGGTGGGTAAAGTTTTGAAATTATCTTATGTAAAGACTTTTTACATGCACCGTAATAAATCTGAGTTATGAATGACATCCAAATCAAAGTTCAAACAGGTTTTAGAAGTGAATGTACTTTACGTTTCAAAAGAGCGAACATTAAAAATGACTGTGCAGACAACAAAGCGTTTAAATCGTTCAAGGTGAGCCCTTTTATAATTAGCCAATAAGGAAAGAATGATCCTGTTACACCCACTCAATGGAAGAGTAGCCAAATGCAAATTTGCCAGCATGGAAACCTCCTTGGAACAACATAAGAGACACGACCAGCAGTAAGGTTGCAGGCCCAGAGATATTTGAACAGTGACAAGTTTTTATTATGCTGCCTTCATACACCACAATAGATCTGAAATAAAACAGGGACTGAAGTGTAGACTTTCATCAATAATTCACAGAAATATAGCATTTGCCGTTTAGAAAGAAGAAAACCTGAACTTTCAGGGACCAAAAAAAAAGAAAAAAGGTTGAAGAGCATGTTCCATTGGGTTGTGATCAGGTCACAATTTATCAGGTTATTGTTCACCTCTCTGACCAAGGCCCTTCTTCTCCGGCTACTCAGCTCGGTCGGACAGTCAGATCTAGGAAAGGTCCCGGTGGTCCCAAACCTCTTCCATTTCCGAATAATCGAGACCACGGTGCTTTTTGGGACCTTCAATGCTGCTGAAATTCTTTTGTATCCTTCCCCAGATTTGTGCCTTGACGCTATCCAGTCTCGGAGGTTTGCAGACAAGTCCTTAGATTTCATTGCTTGGTTTCTGCTCTGATATGCACTGCACAACTATGAGAGCTTATATAGACATTCCAAATGATGCTCAATCAACTGAATTTACCACAGGTAGAATCCATTGAAGTTGTAGAAGCATCTCAAGGATGATCAGTGGAAAGAAGATGCATCTGAGCTTAAGTTGGAGTCTCACAGTGTGAATACTTATGTATCTATTATGTTTGAATGTTTACATTTTTTTTTAATAGATTTACACAATGTTTGAAAATATGTAGATTTTTTTTAAAAGAGAAAACTATACTCAAATAAGCTTTAGAATAAGTCTGGAACAGCAAAATGTGGAAAACGTGAAGGCGTGTGAATACTTTCTGGTGGCACTGTGTGTGTGCGTGTATATATATATATATATATATATATATATTGTGTGTGTGTGTATGTGTGTTGTCAGCAATCACATGTCCCAAAAACACCAGTGAGCATTTTTTGTTTTTGTTTTCCGTCTATAAATCGGCTTCTTTTTCTTGAATGTTGCTAGCAATTTGGACCGTTATGATTCCTCTGTATATTTATAAAATCATAAAAGTGTCTCAAGTGTAGAACCTAACTTGAGTCGATAGTATTTTTGACTTCTGTTTTATGCCGTGAAAACTCCACCAAAGAAAGGATATTTCCCTGGAAATAAGTCTTTTTCTGTGGTCTTCCAAGCCATTTGATGTTGAGTTAACCAGTGGTAACCAGCATGCTATCTTTTTAAAGAATATACCATGTCTTAGTCATGTCAAAAGTGTCTTTTGTATCTTTTATAGATTTTTTTTTTTTTTTCGGAGCTCCAGCCACAAAACTGCCCTATGAATTAACCAAACTTGACAAATTGGCCTCTTGTGAGTAAATTACTTCTTATCCTCTGAAAATGGAGGCACTTTGCAAAAAATAGGTTATTAGTTTGCAATTCAGTCATTCGTCAGGCATTTTCCCCTTTTTTTGAATGAAAGTGTGGTGGCTTATGAAGGTCAAAATGTAATTTTAGCAACAAGTTCATTTGTGTAAACTTATTTTTTTAAATTTGAATCAGTAATAGGATGCTTGTTTCTATCACACTAACATGCTCTGTCTGTGTCAATCAAAACAGATAATTATAGTCTTTCTAAGGGCATTTTTGATACAGCCTTTGTATTAAATTGTGAATGTGTGACCTGTGAGTGAATGTTAGTTTAACAGTTATTGGGTTGCACATATAATTGAGGGCTTTGTTGTTTTTGGTTTGGGGAACGAATCAGCTCATGATGCTATGAACCCACATAAAATGGAAATATGCTCATAAAAAAAAAATAAAAACATCCCCTACAATAACACCTGCAAATTCTCAATGTGTGGCTTCAGTTTAATCAGTTACTATTCCACTAAATTTCATGTCATTGGACTGAAGTTTTGTCTGTTGGGAGCACATTACAAACCATTCTGTTCTGCACACACACACGTGCACACACACACACGTGTTTAGATCATTTGAAGATTACTGCATCGTGTGACCTGATGAGTCTCTTCAGCATAGCTAGAGCGTGTCAGCATTTATGGAAGGCTACGCCTCACGATAATATCTCACCTCCTGTCTCATACCAAATCATTACTGAGTTCACTTTCTGCTGGTGGCCAAAATGGAACACAAACAAACACAATCAGACACACAAAGGGTAACGGTTAAAGTCTTGTGGACGGCAAGAAGATACCGAATGTGTATGATTAATCGGAATCTATGTAAGGTGAGTGCGGGTCAACAGCTGTAACAGCAAAATGTGGAAAACGTGAAATGAAATACACAATGGAGCAAAACTTGCAGTGGGGATGGGGTCAAGTAAAGATAATAAATAGTTTGACAGCGATTTACTCTGGAGCTGGAGTAACTTTAAACCATTATATCAGACAGATGAGGACAGATACCCAATATAAACATTCTTCTATACAAGTGAGCCCTTTTACAAACAAATCCTCCGCAAGTGACCTCCAAGCGGTGGTATACATCCAAGAAATACAGTAAAAAGTGTTTGGACAAGAGCATTGATCGGGTTTTATCAATAAAAATCCTCTATAAATTCTATGTATATGAGAAGAAAAGAAAAAACAAAAAAAGCTAACCTCAAGTGGAGCAAGGTCAAGATGAGTTAAAAGTTTTGTTGGCACATTTAAAACTGTTGCTGCTGTTGTAGGGCCAAACATATTCACATTATAATTCCAGAATTGTACATTTCGGGAAATCAAAGTTAAAATAGGCTTTGGACTGACACAGAAAATGTCTCTGTGTAGTGTATGTATTATGCCAAGTGTCCTGCTTGGTTGCTTGAAACCAGCACGGTGGTGCAGTGCGCCATCTACTGTACACAATGGGATCATGCTTTCTTTTTTTGTCGACCAACCACTTTCTAATATGGCGAACGCTGCAGGATGCATAACAATTGTGTAATTACAGGCTGCTACTGTTTCTGTACGCATTTTACCAAAATGAAACGTTGCTAATTTTAACAAGTCCATGTCTTTAAATGTGCTGCACAGTCTATATAATGAATAAAGCAGAAAGACAGTCCAAGGCTTATGGACACACAAAAAATGCTGACAAACATGTACTTGCTCTATGAGGAGCAGCGACGAAACAGCTCGCACAGTCACTGATTGAAAGGGTCTGTAAAGCAAAGTGGATCGATTGCATGATTGTCTGATGTGAGGTTTGGTCGACAGCTTCAAGTGTGAGGAGTGTTTAGGTCTGACGTTGCTGTCAGATACAATCAGAGCCGCCCTGAGCTAGCTAAGATCTCACAGGAGCCCATATACGAGAGGTCACCCGGTCCAGCTCAACACAGACCTGGACAAACGGAGCTAAGAGACGAAAGTGCAAACTTTGCGGTTGTCTTGACAACGTGACCCCAGTTGACCAGCTAAACCGGTATCAGGGGTCGGGAGGAGAGCGGAGAATGGAAGGAGTGCCTGGCCTGCATTAAAGCCATTTATCAAGAGAGGGAAGATTCCTCTCCATCCAGCGCTGGTTCAGTCGGATGGTTTCCAGCGCTTCCTGGACGCTTCGCAACTGAGAACCGTGCTCCCTCTGGCTGTCGAAGAAACACTGCACCTGCACAACACACACGCACAAAACATAGCATAAGATAACACCCACCAAGATGTTGTCTTAGCTAAAATTGTCTACCTGATTAAGATGTGACTGTTCAGAGAACCGAGACGTGGCAGACCCGATGATCGATTGGAAGGAAAAGGAACCTATAGGGAACCTACAGGCAAAGACACTGATTCAATTCTTTTGTCTTCATGTATGAACTCATTTCTTCTGCAAATGCTCCACACACGTTTGTATGAGCTGCTTCCAGTTCTCTTGAATGAAGTCCCAAGCAATCAAGTTGCCGGCAAAGCTTTCGCAGATTGTTCTGATGACCAGGGGAAGGTTCTGTACCTGGACCATATTACCATTCAAGCCTGTATTCAGAAGCCTGCAGGGAACAACATGAAAATCAATTTCAAATGACAACGACGACTGCAATGAAATAATGAAATTGAAGTCCAACAGCCTAGGCCACAGAATTCACACCCCCTCGACAAAAAAATGGCAACTCGAGTTTTTCAGTGTGCTGGGGCTTTCAAAGTGGACAAGTTTCAATTGGAAATATCTAAGAATTTACATCAACAAATCTGAAACCTGCAGATTCAACTTCCTAGAAATGGAATTACAATTTCTGTTCCCTTGAACATCGGATGACTTTTGTTTCAGACGAGTATGGCTCAAACTGTCTCGAGCAGGGTTTCCGAAAGTTTTTCAGCTCTAGATGCAAATCTGAAAACGGCAAACTAGAAACAGCATATTAACTGGTATGTTATGATGAATGCCTTATATACGGTACTTACCACACAATTTTCTGTGTGTCCTGGGTGGATGCTAAGCCCTTTAGCATCTTTAGCTTCTCTGAGTCATAAGTGGCATAGTGGTACATAGTGAGCAAAGTTTCCCAGTCTTCACTGGACTGAGCTGCCACAGTGAATACAGCTCGCTGCAGATCGCCTGGAATCCTGCCCCCCCCCCAAAACAAAAACAACACATCTCCTTCTGTCAACAGTACTTTCGTTCAAGTAGTCGAATTGGGATTGTCATTAGCACCATTGTAACAAAAGCAACGTGTTTTACTCACTGGGAGGTTCCATTGGACGCGACGTACTGCTTGAACATGGCTTTCGCTTGCTGCTGGCATTTTTCTTGCCCCAGATGACAGGCCGTCTCCAACAGGGCAGATCGAAAGTCCTGTTTGGAGAAATCTTCCTCCTTGGTCCATGTTTGTTTATCCATCAGCGCACCAAAGTATTTCAGAATATATGCCTGCAAATATTTCAAGCGGAATTAAGATGTTAATTTGAAACTTTGAAAAAGGCAAGTCAAGAACAGATGTTCCCACAATTATCAAAAGGTTCTCTATGTAATTGCACTTTCATTAGTAACCGTCAAACTAAACTAAGACAAGTCCAGAAAGCCAAAAACAAACTAATCTGCTTGTGGAAATAAATGTTCCAATGAACGAGAGTCCGGACAAGGTTCCCCGTTGTTTCGACCAATTCAGTGTGACATTCCACCGAGTTGTCCAGTTCGGGTCGCCACGGTACATAAATGGAAGGTTGCCAAAAGAGTAGTACGGTTCGGATACATTCATTTGATACCACTTAAGTGTCTGGGGCCTTTTTTTCTTAATGTAACATCCTCATCTAAAGCACAGTAAAACATTCCAATCATATTTGATTAATTCGATTGTGTGCGTGCGCACCTTCATGCGGGTGACAAGGCCCTGCTCGTATCTTTTGTCCAGCAT
Source organism: Phyllopteryx taeniolatus (assembly GCF_024500385.1). Classification (NCBI taxonomy): domain Eukaryota; kingdom Metazoa; phylum Chordata; class Actinopteri; order Syngnathiformes; family Syngnathidae; genus Phyllopteryx; species Phyllopteryx taeniolatus. Next base: position 27,361,524 of record NC_084504.1, read on the forward strand.
CTTGTAGATGTCCGTGAGGTGCAGCAAGGCCTCTTTCACAGGACTGCTCTCAGTTTCATTCGGCATGTAGTTTAGGAGGCTGAGGACTTGGCGGAAGGACACGCGTCCAAGTCTGAGATGATGTGAAGGACATACAGAGTGACGAACACAACTACATACATAAGGGTGTTTTATTCGCAAACGTACTTGGAGAGTGCAAAGATGTTGTGTATCAGTGAGGCACGGTCCTCCTGTGTGAGAACTTGGAAGTTGTTGGTCATAGCGTCAGTCAGAGCAGCCCAGCCTTCATCTCCATAGTCAACGATGTAGAAGCCTGTGTTCCTGTAGTTCAACTTCAGCCATTTCACAGTTGCTGACACCTTAAGAGTTCCTAGGAAGAGAGCATGCAAAGGTGTCTCACCGAATTAGCACTTAGCCTGCAACTGATTACAGTATAAATCATTATTAGTTATCATTTTGTCCTTCACCTGACTGGGCATTCAGCATGAACAACTGTTTGCACTCAGGGCCCAAACTACAGCTGTCATTCACATAGGTCATCGGAATATTCCACAAGCTAGGACAGAGTGCAAAATAAAATGTACCTTTAGGTCCGGTGACTTTCCATGACCACAAATCACAAGGGAGAAAGAAGATGAGGAGGAGGAGGAGGAGGAGGAGGAGGATGACGTGGGCTACCTGGAGGAATGGCTGGCGTTGTCTGACATGAGCTGGAAAATCTCCTGTTTTAAGCTCACCGCATCCCCCTTACGGGATACCGTAACCAACGGGAAGCCTTTCTGCGATGTCCATGACCTCATCATCTCTGACACATTTGGATGCTGACTTGAGACCTCTACCTAAGGACCGAAAGAAAACCTGTTGATGCTATTTCAGGTTTCAAACTTCTCTGTATTATATTTATATCCCATCTAAAAATCAGAACCATAAATGAAGTGCATACCTCGGTAAGACTGTTCCAAAGGTCGTCAGTGTCGGTGTTTAAACCGGCGAACTGTTTCAGATACTGAATGATACCCTTTCTGAACTGCTGGTCACCAGGCAAAGATGTGTTCAACATCAGAAGAATGGAAGCCCCCTAGGAGACCAAGGCGCAACACATGTTCACGACTACCTGAATTATGCATCCAGTAGATGGGAACCACAAAAAGAATCTGTAGAAACGCACCTTCAGATAGGACACAGAGTCGAACATCTCGTGCACCTGCTCCGGTGTATTGACTTGGGTAGACACGGCGTGGGAGGAGTTAAGTGCATCTTTATCCAAGGCTCTGAATCGATTCGCTAAGAACAAGTTACCCTACAAACACAAGCGCACAAACTTAATGGCAAAGCACATAGCGCAGCGCCTCGACGTTCTCATATACGCTTGGCTTCACCAATCTATTAGACCAAACTGTCGTGAAAATGAGATGAGCCCATCCAGCATCATTAAGTGCTTGAATACAAATGCTTTCATTTTCAGGGCCGTCGACGTTTTATCATTTTGAACAGGAATGAAGAATTCCAAACTGAAATCGCCTTTTTATACGCAAATTTGAGCCGGTCTTACCTGAGGAGTCAGAAATAAATGAATCAAGCATAACAATCTCCCCATTTTGTGTTCAGGAATGCAACTAGAATTTGACATGTGAAGAAATAACGCGTTACTATTTTATCAGTTTTATGTAGGCGGTGTGGAGCAGAGGGTAAGCGTGTCATCGTGTCATCATCGTGTCATCATCGTGTCCCTGGGCAAGACACTTAACCCCACATTCCCTACAAATGAAAGAGGTTTGGTGGCGGTCAGAGGGGCCGTAGGCGCAGAATGGCAGCCACGCTTCCGTCAGACTGGCCCACAAGTGTAATGCATTATTAGTTATCATTATTTATTTCTTTTTCATCCAGTACCGATCAGCTGAAAATTATGTGATCGGCTCCCATTTCCATTCACGTGATCGGATCGCGACAATTCGAACTACAAATCCTGTTCATTTAGGACAGTTGTGGCCCTTTCTTGAAACTTACTTGAACTTTTTTTTGAGGTGGTCTGATAAATTTGTTGAGCAGTATGTGTGTGGAATACAAAATCACTTACCATGTCAAGCTGCGGCAGCACCGTCTGCAGTGACGTGAACTCCATATAAGTGGCAAAGCCTTCGTTGAGCCACAGGTCACTCCACCAGCTCATTGTGACCAAGTTTCCAAACCACTGGAACGCACCAGTGCAACATTATTGCACAGGCACCCTCATCATTCAGTACAATGTAGGCAAAAAAATTGGTACCTGATGAGCCAGCTCATGTGCAATGATGGAAGCAACTTGTTGTTTTTCCAGAAGCGAGGAGTGTCCCCCCACCAGCAGGGCGGTTTCTCTGAAGGTGATCAGACCCCAGTTCTCCATGGCTCCTGCCATGAAGTCTGGGACGGCAACCAAGTCTGACAGATGAGAAAATACATTTCAGTGAGGTTTCCAATGATTGGGGGGGGGGGGGGGGGGGGGGGGTGTCAATGTTAATGTTCACCTAGTTTCTGAAGAGGATAGCTAATTTCAAAGAAGTCATTGTAAAACTCAAGTAGTTTGGATGCAGTATCCAGAGCGTAGTGAGTATGCTCTTTCTTCTCTGGTACACTGTACACAGAAACCTAAAAATGCAAACATCGGACGCAAATTCAGATTTTCGGTCTGAATGAATATCCGGACGGAAAAAGCACTTAAGAAATCAAACCTACCAAAGTGTCAGAGACGTTTCTGCTGACGGAGGTGAAGTTACCCACGACGAAGGCCACCAAGTAAGTGCTCATGTTGACACTCGTCTTTGCAAACTCGTCTTGCACGAGGCCACTGGCAAGCTGCGTGGTCTGCGCCTGAGGCACACATCAGAGGACGCGGTTTTGTTTTTCATTTAGTTGTTCCTCAGACCAATGGCGCTTTAACGAAAATATCTGCATGCCAAAAGCTTCAAATACGTTGCGAGGATTGCAAGAAGGAAAAAGATTTGTGGGATTACCAAGAAAAGAAAATAGCGCTAATGACTTACTAGCCACACTATGCCTACTCAATATAATGAGATCTAATACATGAAATCTGCCTTTAAACTGATACTAATGCTCCATTTTGATTGCTATTATCAGAGACATAATAATTTAACATGATTATGTTTTATTGTGGGTGCAATATTTTGTATATATCCTCTCGGCTATATAGCAGAAATTATAAACAGGAATAACTATAATAAATCTAAAGTCATGTCAAAGTACCTGAGGCATGTTGGAGAGTGTCAGGTACTCCGGCTTCCTGTTGAGTTTAACCAAAAAGGTGGCTTTAAATGATGGTTCGTCAAAGCAAGGGAAGGCCTTTCGAGCATAGAGCGGCTCGAACTGGGTTGCAGCTAGGACCCTGGGGACAACAGATGGGCATTAGAGAACATATATGCACTCTGCATTTTGAACTGTTGACACTTTCTCTCCGCCCATTTGATTTACCCCACGAGTTTGTTTTAGCAGTTTTACACGTTGGTGTATGTTCACCCGCGGAGGGTTTGGGAGGCGGGGATGTCGGCATAGCATTCGTCATAGTGAAGCGACGGCTGTTTTTTCTTTTTTCTTTTTGTTGCCCTGTTCGGCTGTTAGGTCAAGCAGAAAGGAAGATCTGCATCCCTTTTATGCCGGAACAGTTATACTGTGTCACAGTGGACTTTTTAAGCTGCCACTTTTCGTTGGTTTCGTTGTATGCTGGATATTTGTTGAGAATTACAGTTTTTCAGTCGAACAGAACCAAGTTTTTGAAAGGGGAGTGACAGAAAAAGCAAAAAGGAGAGCGAGTGAAAAGGTAACTAAATAATAGAAGAAAAGACGACAACAAAAGACAAAAGCTGTAAACAAGTTGAGGAAAGACGAGACGAGACGCCTTCCTCCAAACCCGCTAGGCCCACAATATAGCCAGTCCCCGCCCAGCCCGAGGGCAAGACGGCGTCCCTTGTTTGGTGGAAAGGAGGGCAGCCCGGAGGAATGCAGAATTTTTAGCATAGGAGGCAGCAGAAGTTACGCATATAGCTTTAATACTAAACTGGTTAACGAATGATTTGACTTTTTTTACAATATTGTTATAATAATGTAAAACATTACTTAAAACAGTGCCTGGAGATTTAATAAAGGTTTTATGACGTTAACAGTTTGGACTCTGGAATCATTCCAAAAATAATTCATTTTAAAGGAAGTTTCAGTTTTGAAAGCTGACGTTCAACTACCAGCGCAAAACATTGTGGTAATACTACAAGGTACCACTGTACACGAATTAATTCCAATTCCAATCAAAAAAATCATAAATTCCAAAAAGTATCACTCTCCAAGCATCTTCCTGTTCCCTCTGTAACGAATCATCAAGGGGTAAGCAGTTTAAATTGATTTATTCGCTTTGTTTTATATGAGATGTTACAAAGAGTCTGGACACATTACAGAACTTATTATTTTAGTAGGTTTTACTGAAGAAAAAACTCTTAGCTTGGGGTACCTTTTGTTTCCATCTTGATCTGTGTAGGAACTATTGTAGAAACCATCATAGGTGTGTGACAGACTGGCGGTGTAGTCGAGGGTCAACACGCAGTGCTGGCCTGCCTTCAGCTCTTCAGAGAACTTAACAGCAATTTGCTCCCTCGGCTTGTCCTCCAGTATGGTGATATCACTGGCCTCCCCATCACCGAGCTGGAAGAGAGAAAGCTGCCGTTAACTACTTGCAGACCACACATCAAAATGAGTTAAGATCCTTTTCTCCTCAGTAACAAACCGCTTCTTATAACAATATGAACTCATGGAAATTTAGCAAGAAATAGGGGCTTTTTACTATATATTCCCCAGTAATATGACTGTTATTGCATCCGCACAAATTCTGTGTGAAGTACTGATGCTGTTCATTTGACGCATCCCACTGAGTAATCATTCTTCAAATTAGATTAGTTTTGACATCAAATGCCCTCTCCCACACCCACACTTATCCAGGGCTGGGACCAGCGCTGGAAAGCACCAGTAACAGGTGTTGCACAGAAATTTTCAAAGCCAGTTATTTGGTCAGATAGATTAAAACCCTAAATCCCACCTTGAATGTAGCTTTGGTAATGTTGAGATTAGCACTGTGCAGGACAATGCGCTTGGTGTTGTGAAGTACAAACATGTCGATGACAGTGTGGCCGCTGAAATCCATGGTGCTGAAGTCCGGGGTAAAGGTCAGGTCATAGCTGAGAGGACGTATGCTACGAGGGAGCTGGTATTGTGCCCAGGGGAAGAGTTCCCCTGTGCCATCAGTGCCATTAGATGTCTTGTTTTCTTGTTTAGGACATCCCATCTGCAAAAATTGAAGAATTTGATTGAAAAATGGCTGCCACCAAAAGTCCATCCATCCATTTTCAATTGTGCTTTCTGTGCTTAGAGTAGGGAGTGAGCTGGAGCCTATCCCAGCTGGCTTTGGGTAAAAGAGGCGCGCTAAACCCCGGCTGGTCCCCCAGCCAATCGCAGGGCGACTATAGTCAAACAACCATTCCTACTGCCATTCACACCTGTTGTCTTCCTGGAATGTGCGAGGATGCCTGAAAACCCACGCAAACATGGGGAGAACATGAGAATTCCACACAGCAAGGCTGGAACAGAGCTTCAAACACTGATCCTGAGAACTGTGAGCTACACACACCAAGCCCTAGACCTCCGCGCTGCCCAGGTGACTGATAGTCACAGAGGACTATTGGGGAAATCTAAAATCCTCAAATGCACAACAACACTGTATTTTTCTTACCTTTGTAAAGTTGCACCGAGGCAAAAAGTAGAACACCATGGTCATGGAAGCCACTATGACCAAAAATAGCACACAAACAACCATGGTGCGGGCTGAGGGTGGTGAACATGATCTGGGACACAGGGGAGGCAATCATTTTACCTACTGTACATCTAAACAGCAGCAGTGTCATTGAAAAAAGTCAATAAGCAGCAAAATCCTGTTACCTGGGTAGAGGCTGTCTGACGTAAGGAGAGGCGTTCGATCGCTGGGCGGCACTGCGGTTCATGAAGGACATGCCCAAAAGTCGGGCTGAAGACCCGCAGTCTTCTTCGTCGTCATCCACGTCATTCTCTCCCAAGCCTCGCACCAGCAGCCGGGAGCTGCGAGGCTCATACACGGTCTCATCTGGGTCCAGGGCCGGAAATGTCTGAATTCACAGTGTAAAGACCAGCAACACTGACTCAGTGGACACAACATTAAGTAAGAACGAGCTACAAAATGGAAGCACTATATTTAAACATTGGAGCTTTCCAATTTGAACTGAGACTGTCAGATACATTCATTCCATTTTGGTTATATGTTTGTTATTTTCATAACAACCTTTGTATCGTTTATTTTCTATGCATTCTGATTATTTGTGAATTGGACTGAATTAGACGTGCAAATATTGTGTGGCCAGCGAGTGTTTGAATTTGTGATTGATGCCATAGCGCCCGGTGAAATGACTTGAGCGTACCGGATATGCTGCGGAGTCTCTGGCCAGATCCACAACGTCAGGCTCTTCTTCGAACATGCTGTTCTCAATCATGTTCCTTGGCAGGGTGTCACGCTCTACAGTCGGGAGAAACGAGGTAAAGTAAGCATGACACACAAGAGGAAATGAAAGGTCTTGTGAAAGACGAGTGTCTTCACACGGTTTCACATCTTCGCTGGCATTAACTGCCACTGGAGTGCCACAGGACTCTATTCTTGTTTTGTTGTTATTTGCCCTTCTATTATTTTCCCCAGGGAAACCTCTGTTCGTCTGTCACGCAAACAACATTTACCTGTACTGTACCTGTCAAGTTAACCGCCACAATTGGCTCAATAATCCTCGCCTGTCTCGCCGCAGTCAAGAAGTGAATGTTAGTGAATCCTTTTCCAAAAACAACTCCTTGTTAACTGGCAACTAATTCCTGTATCTGCACCTCACCAAAATTGTATGATTTCTTCCTCGGCTCACGCAACATCCCCCTTCAAGGTTTTGCGGAAATTTTTCATTTTATTGTATTCTATACAATCTCAGTTTCCTGTTACTTAACCACAGTATTTCCTGCTACTTGAACTTACATATATGTTCATAACTGTATTTATATTCAGTGTTACATTGAAATGCCGCTGATGCAATGACTTCAAGTGAAGTAAACTGCAAGCGTTATTTGTCGCCACACTGGCTCTGCCAGCTCCAAATAATTACATAATCAAGACAATGTCTTGTCTGCCCTTGTCACATGCTACCAAAGATTGCACAAGAATGGTTTTCAGCAACCTGCACTGCATTGTGAGCAGAGTCAGATGTAGACAAGATGTGCCTTGTCTACATCAAATTCTCCAGGAGGGAATTTCATTCTCTGCTCATTTCCCAAACAATAAATGTTGTGTTTAGCTTCCCAATTCAAAATTAGTCAATATAGTAAAACATGGCCCCATGCTAATCACCCATACATTGCTTCATAGTAAGACGAGTAAAGAGGATGTCTGGCCACTATCTAACAGATTTGAAGGAGAGAAAAAAATGTGTCTCGAACTGTGATATGTCTGTTGTACCAGAGCGGCTCCAACTACCGGAGACAAATTCCTTGTGTGTTTTGGACATACTTGGCAAATAAAGATGATTCTGATTCTGATTCTGATTCTGAATTGATTAACCCTAAATGCAAGGGTGGGAGTGGAGGTTAACTTCACGCATGCTGAGTTTCTGTCACATGCCTATCTGTCTGTCAGTTTGACACTGACTGCATAAATGCCTATTAATAGGTGAGGAACTATGTACTGGGTAATGTGGAATACCTAAAGGAGACGATAAGAACTTGAAATAAACCAGACCTTGTGGCCCGATTACAGAAGTGATAATAGTGTCAGATGATCTAAAGCAAAAAAAAAAAACAGTTAAACATTAATTACAGTCACACATTACATAACTGGAGGGCAATTTGCCTCTCAAGTCACTCCCCAATGAATGGTTATCATTAGCGCGCTTGCTTGCTGTTAGCATAGTGTCACGTACGGACTTTATGCCGCCCGTTCAGTCACCGTCGTACTTCCTTACCTGTACTGTTATAGTCAAAAGGATCCATAGCAGGTTATTGGAAAGAGGACCTTGCGTCCCGGAAGCAGAATATTTGGACACGTCTCGAGCAGACGTGTAGTTTTAATGGCTGAGCACGCCACCAAAGTGCCTGCCTCACTGCAGCCCGTCCTCAAAACACCAACACCAGCTACGTAGATGCTAACAGGGAACTAGCCAACTTCACATAATTGTAGCTGACGGACTTCAATAGATTCGTTTAGCTAACGCAGTCTCGTTCTGCAAGCACAAAGACACAAAATGCGTATATATTTGTCCGCAAACGATATTTGTATAATGTAAGACCGCAGATGACACTTGACTTCCTCGCCGACCAGTTGTTGACAACTGAACTAGCTCTTGCATCCTATTGGCTAACAACCGTTCAGAGGTGGGGCTAGAATAATGACGTTACTCTGGAACCGGAAAAACAACACTTTGTAGTTGGCAAAAACAAAAAGAATAAAAAAAGACAATTATAAGAAACTTTTGATGTTCGCAGTTAAGGCGAAATGTATGTGTCTAATTGCTACCAATTTAAGATGTTGCACTTCAGCGCCACATATCCGCACACAATTTTAAAGCAGCTAAAAACTAAATTGTTTGGAGGCTAGTGTTCCAGTTGGAATTGATTCTCTTGATTTATTCTTCCCTTTGTATTAACGGTACACGGTATACAAAAATACAGTGCGCGCTTGTGCATGTACACACACAATATGGTGTTCTCTGCTCCATAGATGCCACAAGGTGGCAGCATTTCTTTTCAACAAGACAAGGCTATGAACTAAAGTAAGCTCCTCCCCTCAACAGTTAGTTGGCGCCGAAATGCCCCAAAATGAGGCCAAAGCAATTAGATAAGAGTTGGATTGAGAACAAAAACTTTTTTCAAGGCAAAAACCAGAGAATAGGTTCCCCAAAAAATAAAATCCACAAATAGGGGAATTTGCAAGGAGCGAATTAGGAATATGCCGGGAATACTGTATATATGAACTGTATAATATTTGTGTTTGTATATTTGAACTATGCAAAGCACTTTGTGAGTGCTCTCTGTGATATGTGCTATACTTATTGACACACAACAAAAAGTTAGGTTCCGGTTATCACAAGACAAAAACAAAAAGTAAAATTAATTGTTTTATTGTCTTTTTTTTTTTAATGGAAGAATGTTATTTGTGCAACATAATTTGGCAATGGTTATTGCATTGTTTGTTGCATTAACCCACTCACACACTCACCAAATCTATAATGAAAGAAATGGAAGCCATTTCTATAGAATGTTTTAGCTCAGCTGCTTGAACAATTGATTCGTAGGTATGACTCATAGATCGTTAAATCCAAAATGTTGGTTTAAATTGTATTTTGTCTTTCCTTGTATGTCCGTAACTTCTTTGTATTTTTGCTGCTGCCTGTCTTGGCAAAATAGCTTTTTAATCTCAATGAGATCAACCTGGTTAAATAAAAGTTGAATAAAAAAAAAATAACAATAATAAGTCAGCAGAATTCATGTTTCCTTAAGAAAAACACATTTTTAGACACACCACAAACTGTCATTCTCATATAAAGAAATGTAATTTAAAAATCAACCATCACGAGTCGTTCTTTTGTCACAAGTTCTTTTTCTCATTCAGACAGTTTTTTAACGTCTCCAAGTTTCTCTGCATCCAGCGAACATTTTTCTGCAAGTTGTCCAGTGCAAGTTGCGGACCTTTGACCTGAGATGCATGTTCTTTGATTGACTCAAAGAACAACTTCACCTGGAAGGTTAAAAACAAAACAAAAAGAAAAAAAGGTTCAGCACAGCCATCATTGATTCATCAACATTCATTTGGAAATACAGTGCACTACTGCAGACTTTGCCAGTTCAATCAAAAGGTACAGTACAATATTGTGTATGACATGCGGTAAAGATGTAAATACCTCCGAGTATTCCTCTGGATATGAAAACTGACTTGTAGTGCCAATGAGGATATTTCGAATAGTCGATGAGCCCAACTGAAATCTGAAGAGCATATATCCATAAGACCAATTGTCCAAAAAGAACACCAATAATGTATCTCCTATCGACACAGACTTTTGAACCAGCGTGCCCCAGTTTTCCTTGACAAAATTCCATGCGATGCGGTGTCCTCGAGGGTTGTTGGCCACCCCGAAGATGAGGCTGGACAGGTCCTGGGGTCGTATCACCTGACCTTCCAGACCTAGGTCCAACAGTCTACAAAGCAAACACACAATTAGGTATTCTGTATCACGCAGTGGGCAAATAAATGTCATCATTGTTTTTTTCACATGGTGGCAGCATAGGCCATGTGAAAATATACAATCCTTAGGTATTTTATTCAATTATTACCAGAGAATGTACCTGTATAATTTATTTGTGTCTCTGCTGTTGGTCAAAGCAACCAAAATTTTGTCTTTCTGTGCTGCCGAGCTCGAGTTCTTGTACAGCTGCAGGAGTGAGGCCCATCCACGATCATCCCGGGCACCGACTGCATACACGGTCTCGGCCACATCGGTGGGAAGTCTACAGTTGACACAATTGGAGGACACGCTTGTTCGGGCGTCGTCAAGCATCAACAGAAATTCTAAAAGTTGAAATGAAGCTGATAGATGGACTGACTTGAGAGCTCCGTTTGACCGAAGCCAGTCTTCGAAACGCCAGCGTGCCTCATCCACAGAGGAAGTGTCATTCAGATGGCACGCCAAAGAGAGAACCTCTGACCTCAGTCGCCGAGTCGACACAGAGCCCTCGTCGCTCCACGTCTGCTGGTCGATGACACCGCGGAAAAACTGTAGGATGTAGCTCTGTGCCAAAGGAAACAGAGAGGCCAACTGAAGTGACGCTTCACATTCCGGGAAAGTCTTTCTACATCTTTCTCTTCTCACCCTGAGCTTTTCCACCAGATCCGCATCACTCCGTTTCTCAATCATATGGTAAAGGAATTCCAGGTAGCCCAATCCTTCGAGCAGAGGTACAGTATGTGTCTCCAGATGCAGATAACCAATCAAATCGAACGCTTTGTTGAGCGGAAGGTAACCTGCCCTTTAAAGACACACAAGAATATTGGAAAGGTTAAAAGTCATTAGTACGGTAAAAGCCAAGGATTCTGCCAAGTTCATTCATTCATGACAGAGTAAGTTACTATTCGCAATACATTTTATGTTGCAGAAAACACTAAGGAATGTATGATTGTTTTAAGTCAAGAATAATCCTAAATATCGTTTTGGGAATTAAACCTGAAATGCTTTATATTAGAAGATAAACCAATACTAATCGCGACTATCTCGACTAAAGTCGAGTCCGCAAAGTAGATTGAGATTGAATGCGCTCGTGCGATGAATCAACAAACATCCTCGGTTGAGGATGGAGTTCCGTTCCAAAACGTGTGTGTCCGTCTGAACAAATGGTAGTCTGGACTTCAACTAACTAAAGCGGACTTCCAAACACGTTGCGTGAACACACGCGCATCTTACGTGACCAGTTGAAATGCGTTGTGTATTAAATGGGTCCTGTCTTTGTAGCTCAGGGCAGTGTGGTTTCCTCTCAGCAGCTTTGTTATCTCCTCCCATCCGCCGTCCTCATAATGAACCACATAGTAGCCGGTCATGTCCGCATTGAACTTCACCCACTTGACATCCTCTCCGATGTGGACACTGTCTGTAAAACACGCAGACAACTAAAACAATTACAACAGTACGAAGGCACGCCATGATGCTGTGTAGCAGTCAGCATATTCACATTCCTGGCAAAGGATAGTTTGAAACTATAGTGTTCATTCACATTACAAAAGTGCTCGGCTGAGTCTCAAAGCGGGGTTATGAAATAGGCGAATACTATTCAAACCAAAAGCAGAAATGCAAAAAAAAAAAAAAAAAAAAAAAAGTACAAGAGATGTGGCACAGTGGTGCATGCCAACTTTAAAGCACATCAACAAGAAGGCAAGGACTGAACTTTTATCGCTTACCTGCGTGAGTTGTCATCAGGTGTCTCTGGATGGCGCTGGAAGTATCCGTCTTGTACGTGAGAGGGATATGCCATAAGTAACTGGAGAAGAAGGGTGATTGTTAATTAAACGCTGAAGGGAAACCACTTTGGACTGCATCCTCACCCTCGTTGCAACGTGGACCAGAGGGGGTCAGAGGGAAGTTCTGTCCTCAGGAACCGGACCTGTTTGAGCATCAGACGTGACCCCGCCCGTTTTACAATGACCAGAGGAACACCTTTCTGCAGAGTCCAAGTGTTCATTATGGCTGTCAAGTCCAAGTGTTCCCCAGTCGAGAGGTACTGAATCGTTCAAAAACAGCCAAGTTTCAATTTTCAACATTTTCCCGATGGAGGTCAGCGGTTCCAACAAGAGTTGACTTACGGAATTTTTATGGGCCTGTTCTCTGGTGTAACAATACTGCCCTGAAATGAAATCCTCCTCTGAACAAGTCTGAAAAATGCCATATTGAATGAATCAAATGTATGAATGAATGAATATCTATCTATCTATGCATCGATCTAATCTACACTTAAATTGGAAGACATTTATAGAGTGTATTCTCCCACAGGTTTTGGCAAAGTGATTCTTATTTCATTTGTGTTCATACATTGGCCAAACTGTCCCACAGATCTTGGTTTTGTGCATTTTGGTAGCTATGTTTGCGAAGGTATCGAACGATTCCACTCTGGAACAGGTCTTCTGACAGGAAGTGGCGCAGCATGTGCAGGATGCACGCCCCCTAGAGGTAGGAAGAGCAAAACAAATACAGTCTGTTTTAGGAGTTGCGCAAGTCTGCAGTATCAAAAATGGAGGGATCGTTTTTACAAACATCACCGTTTGTGATGTTTTGCTTCAGCTATGAGCACAGTCGGATTATTAACATTGGGCAACAGTTATTTTTTACACTCATACAAAAGTTAAAACCTTGCTTCTTGTGCAATAAAATGTTTTACAAAGGCAGAGTAAAATGTTGATGCATGAGGTAGACGTTTTTTTATTTTGTTTTTTTAAACATAGCCAGTCACCCAGTACGCAGCCAAGCGTCATGAGAAGCATAACACTCGTGACAGAAAGACAGAAGCCATACTTTTTCATAGGAAACGGTGTCAAACATCTCCCGGATGTGAGTGGGGTTCTCCGCTGGGCTGGATATTGGCCGAGAAGAATTCAAAGAATCGTGACCTACTGCTGAGAAACATGTGTGCAACAGATATTCTTCCTGCAAGAATGGTGACATTGTGATGTTACATGATTCTGCCTTCACCTAACTGTAAGATCATTTTAAGCGCGTACCACTTTGAGCTCCGGGTAGGTCGCCTCAACTGAAATGTACTCCATGTATCTGGCAAAGCCTTCATTCAGCCAGGTATCATTCCACCACTTCATCGTTACCAAGTTACCAAACCACTGCGAGAAAGAAAAAAAACAAAAACAAAAACAAATCCCTCTTTAGAAGAGAGAAGAGAATATACATAAAGGAATGTATCCCCCTCAACTAAGCGATGCTGTTCGGTTAAGTTGGGATCAGGTAAAGTGCAGGATGTGTAGCCAGGATGGCATGAGAAGATATCAGTGGGATGAAGTGCGGTGCACTACGCTGACAGTAGTGGTGAGATGTCGGAGGCAGGAAGTCCTTTCCTGCTGGCCTAAACACCGTCACAAGCACTGACCTATATTTACAACCCAATTTCTAAAAAAAAAAAAAGTATTCCCAACAGTCTATTCTATTCATTTTGTATAAGTTTTCTTGTCTGCACCGCATGTAGTGCAGTAGTGTATGCGGATGCTAGATTTTTTTTTGTCCAATCAGATTTCAGCCTCTGTGTGATGCCACGCCGAGGTCATCTTCCCAGGGCCTTCGGAATCGTCCAGTCGTGCTGGCCAATGTACGTCGTTTAAATGGATGGCAACGGCATTGTTTCCAAACCAAACCGCTGGGTTGAAAGGAGACTATACACACACTCATACCTGATGGGCAAGTTCATGCCCAATCACCATGGTAACCCTCAGTTTATCAGATACGGATGATATGTGATGGTCGAAGAGCAGGTTGCTCTCTCTGTAAGTGGTCAGGCCCCAGTTTTCCATCGCACCCATCTCAAAGTCTGGGATGGCGATCAAATCTGGAAGAGGATGGAGAAAATATCAAACAATCTGTTGTTTTATGGTGAGCGACAGAGGAAAAAATAAGCTTTACCATATTTGGGTAGGGGATAATGAATGTTGAAATATTCCTCATAGAAGTTCAGCATTTTGACAGCAACTTCAAGGGCATAGTGGGTCTGAGACAATTTCTCAGGATCAGCGTAGACGGACACCTATCACCGCATGAGGGGAGAAGTGATTGGGATTTTTGCAACAAACGAGGAAAAGACACCAAATGGGCCGTACCTGCACCCCGGATGATGTCGCTGCAGTGACCGATTTGAAATCACAAAGGACAAAAGCAACAAGGTACGTGCTCATCTTGACACTCGCAGCGTACTGATCCTCCAGCAAGCCATCATCCACTTCAACTGACTTGACCTGAAAACAAGCGGACACCCGTTTTGTTTTGGGGGCCATTTTCACACACACACACACACACAAACAAAAGACCACACTTACGATCGGCATGTTGGACAACGAAATGTACTCAGAGCTCCGTCTGACCCGCACTGAGAAGTTGGCTTTAAAGCTTGGCTCGTCAAAACAAGGGAATGCCATCCGCGCACTCGTAGGCTCAAAGTGAGTGGAAGCTAAGGTTCTAAAAACAGCCACGAAGCATGTTATCTATCGTACACATTATAGCAATATTAACTACAGTACGTACCGAAATATACTCGCTACCTGATCTCTCCTGAACTGGTTGTGTAAGTGCTTTTATAGAAACCTTGGAAGCCCTCTGCCATCTCCACCCCAAACTCAATATACAGGAAGTACTTCTGTCCACTGCTGAGCACCCTGGGAGAAAAGATGGCGATCTGCTCATGGGCGGGGTTATGGAGACAAGGCAGAACCTAGAACATGAGGGGAAGGCAGTCACTTAGATCAGTATCGATGCGCTAATTTTAATAATAATCATCATCATTACAACTACCTGGTCAGACAGATGAGCGAGGTTCTTGTCCAATACGGTTGCCTTGGAGATCTGCAGCCCCTTGCTGTGTAACACAACCCAATTTGTGTTGTTCTGGACGTCAATTTGGATCGTGACGGAGCCGCTTAAATGGAGACTCGTGAGGTTGGGGTGCACCGCGATGCGGTAGTGAAGAGGAATCACATACCTAAGAAGAAAACCACATCTTGTCATAAATTCCAACAGCTTTCTTTGTAATTGTAAATACTTGACTTTTTGGGGCGAGGTAAGGGACAGCAGGGAGATTACCTTGGCAGGCGAAGGCGACTCCAAGGGAAGGACAGATTGCCCGTCTCGAAAGGAGTTTGTTCTCCGGGAGGCTGAGAAGCGCTTGATGCCTGCTGTGCAATTTGGGCGGGCTGCACTCCAACCACATATGAATGGATAATAGACAGCACGAACAGCCTCACCGAGACCATTTTGGATGAAATGTCCTCGTCTGAAGAAAAAGCCAAAGCTGTGCAGCGGGCTAACAACTGCCGATGAAAGCAAGCTGTCAAATCGCGTCCCCTGCCAAACTCTACAGGCGTTGCCACGTTCTTCCGTCTCTTTGCGTCTTAAACCTAACAAAGAATCGAGAAGCTTGTTTAGTCTTCTCGTCCATTCATATTTAACCACCTTGATGAACTGGTACCTGCACCTGAAGCAAGAAGACATTGTCTCCACTGCCCCCTCCCTGTACGTTATTACCGAATGCAATTCATCGTGTGCTTGTGGACTCACTTTGGTTAACTGTCATCAAGCTTATCTTTGACATTACGTTAAAAAAAAAAAAAAAGCTAAAGAAAAATGCTCTCCAGGCTATGGTGCGTCCCAGCATCGAAACAATGCTAATAAATATCCTGTGGCGTGACGAAAATGGAAGTTACACATCGCAAAGGTACAGCTCCCGAGTTAAGGTATCAAATTCCTAATCATCTGTCAAAATAGGAGAAGATCTTGTCAATCTCGGTGTTGTAAATGCTAACAGAAACTCCCAGGATGCAAAAGAACAACTACAATAATAGTGATACTTCAAAGAGCACCATGACACCGGCAAGGATCTGAAAAGTGGGTCTAAATATACTCGGGTTTATGAGCCGCCAGCCATTGCAGGTAGAAGACAAGGGCAGGCGGATTATGACACACAAGGGCAGAGGCTTGCGGAGAGCCGGGGAACAAGGACATTGGCATCGAGAAGAAAACAATAAAGCAGCAAGATTTGGAAGAGTACGTCATCTCGGCGAGATTGCTGTAGCATACACAAAGACAAGCCACATGCTCGCCCGTGTGGCCAAAAGGAAATCAGGCCACAGGTCAAAGTGTGAGGTGACAACAGCTGCGGGGGGGCACAGAGGCACTTCGAATGACAGCGCTGGTCAGGATTCGTCTCTAAATGCCTGCATGGCATTCTAGCATGTGGTGCAAATATCGAGAAAGCTTTACCTTGATCATTTTAGCTTCATCACTCCAACCTTGTGCCGCCACCGGAGGAAACTTTCACTTTCTCTTTCCCCACCGCCAACCCTCCCTCCCACTGTAGTGACTCCACCTGCCGCTGGGAGGCAGAAGAGTGCAGGAAACGTGGGGGTGCGCGTGCAGCAATTGATTCGACTGGGTGCTAGAAAGTCACATCGGTGTTCCAAGTGTTCAATTCCCCCCTAATGCGGTGTCCTTGGCATGCGCCCAACGCTCACGTGCACACACGCGCACAATCTAAACTGCCAGGCCGACACAAACGTACAGCGAGACAAGTGAGCGATGAAAGCGTATGCAGGCTTTGCACAAGCGGACAGAGCGATATTTTACCTGATCCTCATCTGCCTATGGAAAGGTGAGAAGAAGTTCTACCTTTGTATATTGTTTTCACACGCACACAAAAAAAAGCTCACCAAATTAGGATTTTTTTTAAAACTTCTGACCAAAGCGTTCCGACTGGGGTTACAATATGAACATGTTGTGGTTTCAAACCCTTTTTTCCTTGAAAATTGTTTGTCTAAGTATATATTTACATGGATATTGTACCAAACATTTAAGATGGTTGGAGGAGGACGGAGGTTTTGATATGAGCTGTAGCATAACCCCACAAATGTTGATTCACCTGAGAAAGAATAAAGTGAGTATTTGCTCCATTTCATTTTCAGTCGCGATACATTTTACACCATATTTAATAGTTTTGTCACCTGCTTTCAAAATAATGAGATTGTCCAACATCCGAAACTATGAAACGACAGTACATACACGTTGTTATTGTTTTATCTGTGATTTTTGGGGCAATTCAAATGCCCTGACACCTTCTCCTCTTTCGTTCTTTCGTTCTTTCTTTCTTTGGAGGAGTTGAATGTGACATGCTGGCCTCACTGGCAGCCCCCGTTCACCTGTCCGGGGAGAGACGAGGCCGGACGCTGTTGTTTTGCTTGGTGAGGAACGTCGGACGGAGCGGGCGTCTGGAGGTCAGCTGGAGGTCGGCGTCAGAAGGCCGCCGGTCAAGTGCGCCGGTCCGCTCCGCTGCGAACAGCGAGCATCTCGGAGGCGGCGTCGTGGCGGGAATCGCGGTGGCCACCGATGCGTGGACGTCGTACAGCTGCTCTGTGAGTCGACGGCCCAGAGCGGGCGAGAGACACCGCGGCGCCACCTTCGCAGGTGGCACAGTTTAGAGTCACTCATTTCCACCGTCCTGAATGTTTCTCGTTACAAAAATCCCCTTTTGAATCCCTCCAGATGCCCAAGACAACACCTGCGATGAAAATGATCAAAGTAAAGGTACATGTCCATTCCATGTGGTCCCCTACTTTCAAATCTCACCAATCGGACAGAATCCATTCACAAATGTCATTGATGTATTGTATCTTTTCTTAGAATATATTGTTTGTTTGTTTGTTTTCTCTTACATTGTATTGTACATTTTCTTTTGAATGGGTACAGTCATTAAAAGGTGCCAAGCGAATATGTTGTTATTCTTCCTACGAAAAGAAAACGGGGTTCTTTTTGACACTTGGGTGTGGTTTCACCTGCAGATGTTGCAAAATGGACAAACGCAGTGATCGTCATCAGCATGAGGCTGCTCCTCTTGAAGATTCTTGTTTTTAACTCTGTGGTGACAACATACGTTGTTCTAAAGTGGTAAGAGATTATATGTGCTTCAGTCCCAAATCACCAATCAAACAAAGTCATTTGAACTTAACAAAAGTACTGCTTGTACCCATATTGGCGCCTTTTCAGCCCTGGAAAAGGTAATATACTTTGAAGTTGAATAACTGAAATTCGGGCCAGAGCGCCACGTTCGATGATGACCACATTGATGCCGATCAGCAGCTTTTGTGTGGATAGTCATATCAATCATGAGCACAATTCCGTTGTTTTCTTTAAGCCTTAACAATGTTTGTTTGTTTACTTTCAGGTGACTGGGATGTGCCACAAGCAACCCATGGAGGAGACTTCATTCCGGATCCGAATCGTTTCTAGGGAGGCAGTCTACTGTTTTGCAAAGCGTGCTTCCCAGGTGTAGGCGAGCTTGTCAGTTGAGGTTGCCTCGAAGCCAAACCTCACGTCTCGCCAGGGGCGCGCTGAACCTCAGACAGACGTTCGCGCATTCGAAGAGTGTCACCCCGATGTTCCTTCCGGTCTCCTAGCTTGGGAAGTTGTTTTCAATGGCGCTGTCACCGCCAGCTACGGCGGGACTGTTTGGATTCTATTGTCGGCAGAAATAAAACAACTTACACATGTTTCTTTCCTCCTTATTTTGAAGTGCCTTGAATAACACACTGACATAGCAACAGAGCACCACTGGGTGGCAGCACAATCACAACTTACAATTTTTAAATTATTCACATGGCAAGTGGATGGAGCTATCTATACAGGAATCGAGAGTACTTAAATAAGTTAAGTAGGGCCGCCTCTCGTCACAAAACAGTCACGCATGATCAATTCAATTTGCTCAAGCTTTTGGACAAACAAACAGAATCATTACAGAGAATTTCATTCGACTTAATGGCTAATAGTCCACAGCTGACACACTTCTATCAAGTACTAAAAAAAAAACAAACGTTTCCCACAACTGTTGTCATGTCCCATAATGGACACTGTGGTGAAGTGTTTCTAGTAATTTGATGGGATTAGTCCAATGTTCAGCACTTCACAAGAGACAGCATGTAGCACGTTAAACAAAAAAAACAGGTGCTGGTTCGACGGTGCGTGATGTCCTTTCCGCATAAAGAAAGCAAGCCAACAAAGAGTACACTGAGCAACAAATATTATGTACTTGCAGCCGATTGGCAAAGAGGTGGGAATGCTCTCAAATGACTCCCAGAGGAAGCAGAAACACATCCGGGCAAGTCAGCAATTGGATCAAAAAACACTGACACACGCGCACATGTGGAAATAAGCACTGCGGAGGAAAAAAAGCTAATGTTTTTAGTACATTCAAAAGATAACAATTCACATTACACTTAAAACATGATACTGCATACAGTCAGCTCCTGTGAGATTGATGTATTGTCATTGTAAAAAAAAAAAAATCGGCAACTTGTAACTCTGCCAGAGAAAGTGTTGGTGAAGGAACTTTGTAGTCGCGTGAGTAAGAAACACTGATGTGGATTTGAACGAGCGAAAAATCTAAATAAAGTGCTTCTAAGAAGAAGAAAAATCACAAAGAAATTCCATTTGCAAAAAAACACTCTACACTATTACACTGTGCTAGAAAGACCAAAACATTATTTACAAATTGGGTGATGCGTCATTTTTCACCTACACGCCAACATTTTAAGTCATTTTCAAATGTGGCTTCTGCTCGAAAGATGAAGAAAGCTTGGAAGTGTTACCGCTATTCGAGGTGTGTCACCACCTGCAAAAGCAAACGCTTCGTGTTTAAAGCGAGGAACCAGAAGTCGGCACCAGTGCTCTCGTTAGTGCCCTTCACGTACATGCAGGACAACCGCTCTTACACCAAGCTGAGGGTACAAAAATGCAGAAACAGAGTGAGGAGTCGCAAAGGTTGGGCGTACAAGGTGGAGGCGGCCGAACCTCCGGGGTAGATCCTCCATCTGTCTCTGTGCGGGTGAAGACTCTCCATGTCTTTCTGGGCGCTGTATGCCGCCACGGTGAAGTTAGCGTCGCCAGTGGTAAGCAGGTCAAAGACACAGGAGTGGAAGTAAATGTCGCGCACCTCCAGCTGGTCCCGGCAGCGTTCCTTCGCCGCCTCCGCGGTGAAGACCTGCCTGTCGCCGTGGGAGGATAACCGCGTCTGTGAAGAATATCTGGGCCCGTGCGGAGGCTGGAACCGAAGGCCGACCGAAGGCGGAGACAGGGGCAGGTGGCCGCCGCGGTCGATGCGCTCCGCTCTGGGGCAGCCGTTCAGACACAGCTGCAGGTCCCGGCTGGCGTCGTAAGCCTGAGCCAGCTCCTCGGGGATCCGCACCGCCAGGGTCAGATAGCGACCGAGCTGTCGGACGATCACCGTGACGCCGATGTAGCCCGCGTGCAGCTCCACGTGGTGACCCGGGCTGCGCTCTGAGATCCAAAGGGCCCTCACTTTGCCGGTGGCGCCGTCGCTCCCCGTGGAGATGTGGATGGGGTCTCCGCTGCTCACGGTGCCATCGTCGAAGGCGGCGGGTAGGTTGTCTGTCACGGCCTGGTAGACCCTTTGGTCTGTGCAACCCTCATAGGGCTTGAAGATAACGGTGATCTATAAATGCACCACAACAGCAAACATGACAAAATAGAAACGCGACTTGCAGACTGAACAAGTCAATCAAAACAAACAAAACCTATCCCACATAGGTTTTGAGGGCGTTACACTTATTGAATCAAATGCCTTTAAAAAAAAAAAAACAATTGCTTAAAAGACCTTTGGAGGTAAACTACAACAACGGTTGTGAGCCAGGTTTGACCACACAAATGGAAGGCTGTCCCACAGAAACACCGAAAAAGGTTAGATTCCCTCAAGCGTGAATGCTATTTGTGCTCATTCAAATATTTGTACTACTTATTGGTGCAATGGCCAGGTTTCCTAATCATTTTGCCCATACAGTGAAGTCGCTCCCACTTCAGAATGATCCTTAATTGAAGGAACAGTAGTGCGCTGATGAACACGTTACAATTTTGAAGCATTTTCTGATTTCTGATTACTGGCACTTGAGCTATCGACTGGAGGATAAGCTAGAAATTGTAAGCTCAGTGCGTTATTCCTAGCACTATTGATTTATTTGATTTTATTTACTTCAATAAATTGCATGTTAAAAGGTCTTCACACAGAGCTCAAATATTAACACTCATCCATTGCACACGTTATCGACACTCCGAGAAACATTTAAGAAATGTCTAAATGAGTTTTTAACGAGTTGCAATTTGACACAGCTATGCAAACATGCTGGCACACGCATGCACACACACACACACACACACACACACACACGCGCGCGCACACACAGGACTACAGTGGATAGTGGAAGCAGTGGTGTGTGTGTACAGAGGTGTGGCGTGAACCTCGCAGGGAGCACTATTCCGCCATCGTAGTTCCGGTGAATGGCGGCTTTGTGAGGCACGAGCCCTGTCAGGCCACTCAGCCTGGAGAGCTGTTTGTGTGTTTGCGTGCGTGCGTGCGTGTTTCTAATAATTGTGACAAATAACCTGCCCCGCCTCTGACACAAGGTCAGACCTTCATCTCCACAGTGCAGCCACCATACTCTTTGCTTTGTGTGTCAGCGTGCGTGGGTGTGTGTGGGTGGTTGTGCGTGCGTGTCTGCCAAGGTATGTACGCAAGTCTATTTGCTTGTGTGGGTGTGTATGTGTTTAAATGACGAAAGATGTGTACGGACGACACGAAATACTACAGAAGAGACATCAATGTAGCTTTCTTCTTTAGATGTCCACTACTTATTTTGTGCATCTTTGTTGTCATACAAAAAGGATAAAGGCATAAAACTCTGGAAGACGGACGCACAAACGCACCCAGCAATAAACAGTGGCTCCTTTCACACATGTCATTGCATGTTATTAAAGGTCAGGCTATGCTGAGCCATTAACCAAGTTCGTTTTTTTTTTCCCCCCCCAACAGTGCTTCAGTCACAAGATCGAGCTGTTGGCCGCACACCTGTGAGGCTGACTGGCTGAAACCTGGAGAGACATACTTACATTCAAGTAGAGCACATTGATATATTGCTAACATTTCACACCTATCGGTACCATTTTAAGTGTCAAAAAGGTCAAAAGGCGCCACTCCAATAACGCTACCATACCACATTTTGTGACCATTTATTGGGAAGTTTGAAATTGAGAACAACAAAAAAAATCAATAATTTGTCACGCTTTGGCACCTCCTAAGTCATGCGTTCTGTCTCCGATTGGTTGCTTTTCACAGATCCAATGTATCGTGAACTATTGCCAAGTCACAATGACTGTGGGGGGCAATTGCAAATTCCTTTAAGCAGTACTGAGGTAGGGAAGGGGTGGAGCTTGACAAACTGCAGTCCATTGATTGGTCAGCAGAGAATAACATCACGTCTTCTTCTTTATGGAATTGACAGGAGGTTAACATTGTGTCTCAGCGGTATGATGTCATACCACGGTGGAACCTCTACGGTCAAACACAATCCATTCAGCGTTACGCTGTTACCATCCCAATTGATTTAAGATTTGGGTTTTCAACTGTCATAACCATAGTTACATCTGTTCAAATAAAACCAGAATCCTAACTTTGACGTTGACAGAATGATTGTGATGTGAATCACTTGACATAACAAATCAAATGAGCTCCCTTTCGACAGTACATGTTATTACTACTGACCATGTAAGACGTGTCCTACATTACAATTCAGAAGTTCAGTTTGTGATTTTATGGTCATTATCACATTGCTTTTCTTCTTCATCATCGCGGGCCATCAAGTCTTGTGAGATTTACGGAGGTTTGGCATGAGTCCCAGGGCTTGACACGAACTATTTTGTCACCACTATGTACTGTCTTTCATAACCGACATACATTGGCGAACTGAATACATGCATTTGTCAATGGAGGAGGGGCGGGGCGTGGGGGGGTTGTGCTGACGAAAAAGAAATATCCCAAAGCACAAGCCTCCAAAGTGGCTAGTGAGAGTTGTGCTGAAATCTTCCTGCATTTGGCGGGTCGGCGGGTGTTAATGTCGAGCCCCGCATGACGTCAAGAACAATGGTAGATTTCCAAGAATGTGGGTCAACCTTTTGCAGGGGCTTTCAACTTGACAGGCTGGGAATGCACGCCAGACCAGGTTGAACAAACTGTCAAGCTACTCTAAACTGAATGTATAGCTTGGTTGAAACAATGGCTGAAGAGTTTCAAAGCAGTACATCATCAACAAATACCTCGTTTCTTACCTTATTGGTGGCCGTGGCAGAGGAGCCCGTGACCACTGGAACATTGGTGACCTGAACCGACAGATAGTCGTTATCGATGAGAGGCCACGCCCCCTCCACCTTGCAAGTCTGGAAGCTGTCCTCGAATGTCCTCAAGTGGGGGTCCCCGAACAGCCCGCAGAAAAGGAATCCGGGCCTTGTGTGACTGTGGTTGCGAGTGTGGGCGTGGGCGTGCACATGCTGAGTGCGACTGTAGTAGTTGCACGGCTCATGGCGGACCTCAGGGTACGTGGAGGAAGTCGGGCCGTCTCGGGAGCAGTTCCTCTGGCTCATGAGGTCTGAGATGCCCAGCACGGCCGAGTGGAAGACCAGGTTGCCCCTGCAGGACTTTGCCGTCCTTTGCGTGCAAGCCGAGTAAGCCCGCAGAGCTTTGCAGAATTCTACGTGAAAGTCATCCACAGCCAGCGTGAGGTGGGAGGTCAGGGAGACAAAGTCGGTGGTGCACTTCTGGATGCGACACTGAGGGGTGATCACCTGGGACTGACCTAGAGCGGAAGGAGAGAAAGTAACAAAGGTGGGCTGAAAACTTCCTGAAACAGGATCATCTGTCTGAGAAAGCTGGCAGGTTGGCTTTGAGCAGAAATGGAAAGTTTATGCCCACACCGAACACAACCAAGATGACTGTTTGTAGCCGGCTTTGATCTTAAGCAAACAAACTCGCTGGCCGGCTGCAATCTAATAAAAGAAGAAAAACAGCCGCCCGTCGGCTGCTTACAGCGTTTCGATCAATCAACCGACGCGCTCTGTGAGTGTAATAAAGGCCAAGTGTAATAAACCAAAGATCAGAGAGCAGCAGAAAGAAAAGATAGAGAATTGTTAGGACTACTTAAGGCTGAAAAAGATAAGACCGCGTTTATCATCAGTAACCATAAAAAGCTACCACAGGCCTTCACCACATTGTGTGCGAAATAAGACAGGAGCACGTTGGCTTACATTTGCACTATGCACTTTGACGCGGACAATTGTATACTGGTGAGAAGTAAGAAAGTACAAATACTGTGAGTATAACGACTCTTTACTTTTACTCCCTACTTTTGAAAACATACTGTACAAGTTTCAGTTCAGGTTTTTTGCTACTGTCAGCTAATTTAGCATTGTTTTTGGTTACTTAATTCACAATGTTAGCAAAGCTAAGGGACTATGTTGTTTTGATAGCATAAATGTTGAGCCAGCGCTAACGACTGTAGCTCTTGGTTTAAAAGAAAAAACTAACTCGTAACATGTTACGTGATTTATTTTCTTCTTCTCTGTACAAGTACTGCATACTTTTTTAAAACAGGGAAACTATTTTGTATATGGAGATGTTTTTTTTGTTTTGTTATTGTTGTTGTGCCAAGTTACCTTGCTAGCTATCTAGCTATTTCTATTCATAACAGTTTCATTTGGTGCCTAATGTTTAAATATATTACTCTCATTAGGTTTCATTTGAGTGACTATATTTGACTTGCCAAATGGAAAGTTTAGCCAGTGTTAATGACAGAGCATGTCTGTGTGTGGCGAAGTAGCAGTGAGGGGCCAAAGAGGGGTTGAGTCGTAGAAGGTGAGAA
The DNA here is from genome assembly GCF_024500385.1 of Phyllopteryx taeniolatus. Taxonomy (NCBI): domain Eukaryota; kingdom Metazoa; phylum Chordata; class Actinopteri; order Syngnathiformes; family Syngnathidae; genus Phyllopteryx; species Phyllopteryx taeniolatus. The sequence goes on from NC_084504.1 coordinate 27,386,608, forward strand.
AAAGCAGACAGTCGGCCGTAATACGTCACTTGAATTCATGTTGAAAACAAGAAACGCTGCCAAAAAAACAAAATGCCAAGCAATTTTGTTTGTTTTAAAACCAAATCTGGATTGTTGCTGTTCTCACTGCTAGAATTTTGGAATGTGACGAAAGTCAAACGGACGTTTTTGTAACATCGGAGTGAGGGAGGGCCAGCAGAGAGCAGATCTAATGCATCAGTCAAAGCATGCCTCTATTAGATTAGGCCAAAGAGGGGCTCTCCAGTCACTGGACAGCTGCATACACACATTCAGACGCAAGACAAAGAATGCCGGTTGTATGGTGGTATGAAGGGCAATCAGGAAAAATATGAAATTGTTTCAGCTGAAATCAACAAATTCCTTGGACATCACACCATCATTTAACAATATTAGATTTGGCTTACACAAAAACAGGCACACAAGCACTCATTTGTACACATATTGGTTTTGGGGGCATGAAGGAGTCTGTACCACCATTTGGGGGCAGTAGTGCTCTGAGTTTACCAAAGCCCCCCCCCCACACACACACACACACACACAACCATGTCTCACACCTCACTCAAGAATACTGACACCAGCTCGTACGCCTACATTACAGGGCAGGCCACCCGAAACTCTGAGTACTGAGGGAACATTGTCCCTGACCCAATTAACCCGACTTCTGTTCCCATGTGCAGGCAGCACTAAAATACAGCTTCATATCTAATCAATGTGGGTTTATTCCCTTTCAGGTACCATTATCAGTAGCAGTACTAAGACTAACAAAAGCACCCTTTCACCACCACAAATGAGCAGAGTGATGGAGCAACAAGCGAAGCAACTCCAACTGCAACTGAGTTCAAAGAAGGCATGGAGAAATGCTAGAATGTTTCGCAAAACCAGGATCTCTCTCTCTCTCTCTCTCTCTCTCTCTCTCTCTCTGATGAATAACAACTGTTTTGGTACACTTTGGAATGTAAATCGTGCTCTGGTTTGTGTTTTTACCATGATCGCGTTCCAGAAAACTGGATGTCGGACGGATACTGTATGCCCGCTGGTCTGACTGGCATATAAATCCATTGGCCTAAGGCTTCATTTTGATTGAGGCCAAAGAATTCCGCTGGTCAACAAGTGCTCATTCAAATGTGTGACATGACCAAATATGTTGATCCATATTGCTATGTAAAATTCTTATTTCAGTTCAGTTGAATTTTAAAGTGAATCGTGCATTGAATGATTTCTGCTTCGGGAGGGACTCCAGAGAAAGTGTTATTGTCTTCTATGGCGTCTCAAAGGGGGTCAGTGCACCACCGATTTTTGTCAATATCAAAATGCCACTAATACCGCAGACGCTGGGAGTAATCAATTAATTCTGATGTTATTAAATGTTTGGAACACGATAGACAAAGGACGACAATGGAGTATTTTGTGGTCTTTCCTCTCGGCACGTAACTTCTTATTCCAAGAAGACGAGATTTGTTTATGAGAATATGCGTGATGCGCTCTGCCTGGTTCATCCCCGTTGTTGCACAACAGTGGACCAATCAACAGACTGCTGTGTGCAGCTGCGTCCTCTGTGAAATTCCACTGTGGTTGGCACCCAAACTGAAGAAAAGATCACGCTTTACTGCTTGGTGGAAATTGTTCTTGAATCAAAACAAATCGAGCAGTTTGTGGTACAGTGAGTCGAGGTAAATAAATGGCATTCGGATCTCCTGAAGCGACATAGAAGTACATGAAGGCTCGTCACCACATTGAGAGCCTGATGTGCTTCATACCCAGAGGGGTGAACAGACACAATGAAACAGTATTGTTGCACCATCAAATATTGTTTGCGCCAGGCTGCTTCTATCATCTCAGAGGTTCAATGCCTTCTGCTCGATAGATGCTACTTACGCTCTGCCGTTGATGTTGTTCCCACCTCAAATAATGAGCCGCCATCAGCAATATTTCAGCCGGCAGCCAAGCTCCTGCATTTCCCACAAGGCTTCTTGGCAAACACACTGAGAGGTTGGGGAGGGGTGGGGGGGGGGGGGGGGGGGGGGGGTGGGTCAAAAGATCCACAACGTGAATCTCCCCACTTTGATTTGGAGTTTTCTTTTGTCTCCCTATTTGGAAGCCTCCAACCTCTTTGATCCCCAGAGATCCGACAGGAATCTCCAGGCATCATCTCGCAGCCCGAGTGCTTATTGATCACCCTGTTGTGCACTCGCTCTCTCGCTCTCTCTCTCTCTCTCTCTCTCTCTCACCCAAAGGTCGGATCATGCAAAGAGTCCTCCGAGCGGAGGCTGCAACACTTTACAGGAACTCACAACAGCATGCGCCCTCCATGACGAGACAGGCCGGAGTGAGTAGACAAGCTTCCAACATTCTTGCCTTCCTGTCTAAACAAACGCGTCCGCAAAGACGGCTAAGCGGCGGTGAGAAGTACGTCTCGGGAACAATAACAGACAGTTATTACAAGTTACTACAAATCGATGTTTGGCAAATGAACGATGTGCATTCTTTCCAGGTGAGGCCGAGGGTTGCCTAAAGGGTTCTTTCGAATGGCAGCCGGGTCTCTTTCCCCGTCAACCCCACACCCGCCCACCAGGCTGTGTGCAGAGGTGCTTTTGTCCCGCTGCCTTTGCTGTGTTCAACTAATTACCGAAGGTGTGACCGCTCCACAGACAGCCGACCCCCTGCACACGCACGATAACGTACACACACACACACACACACACACTTTTGAACAAGAGGAATGGTGGCTGCATAAAGAGAGAGTCTGCTTTTTTGTTCCAAATAAACATGCATTTGTTCTCCAGGATAAAAGAATCCAGACATGTCAAGTAAGTCATGTCCTTAGGACGTAAATCATTCAACAGCTTTCAAATAAAGCTGCCCGTCTGTTGTATTTCATGGTCATACATATATAAAACACCTTATGAACCGTTAGCTTCCGGTGAACACACACACATCCTTTAGACTGAAGTGTTCGTTCAGACATTCTTGCTGCTGGTTTTAAAATGCAGTTTATGTCAGGAACATGACTTTCCCGACATTTGTTGATGGGAAGCATGAAGTGGAGCCTAACTTATCATTATGATTATTAGGATTGCTTTCAGAAGGCTTTTCAACACAAACCGAGCTCAACTTTGACCATGAACGATATCCCCCACTAGATATCTGCATTATACGATGTCAGATGTTAGCATTTATACCAGCTGTAAATGTTTTCCATTTTTATTTCGAAGACGACGTATAAAGATGCCATTTATTCGTATTTCTAAAAGATATGTAGATATGCTTTTCAACAAAATAAAATGACCTTCACTTTTATTAAGACCTGTCCTACTGAGGATGCATGGATATGCTATTAATTGGTATTGATTTTTTTTTTTTAAATCCCCTTCTCTAGCAGCCATTAAGGTTGGAAACAGGAGAATGACGGCTCCAGAGAGACGAGCAGAAACTCGATCCGGGCTGGGACTGCTGCACTGCCGCTATACACAGAGCCAATGTCAGGCAGGCGTGGGCCCAACACAAAGAATAATAAGAAAACAGATATAGATATACATAAAAGCTTGTGTTAATGGTGTTCATAGCACAGTGTGAGGTGCGAGGGATCAAGAGAGGCTGCGGTGTCACGCTTACCTATGCGGGCAGCGGAGGTCAGAGCGATTATCAGCAGCAGCAGTGGCCGGAAACGGCGCACCAGAGACGGGGAGGCGAGGCGCTCAGCCCCGCTGCAACAGCATCCGGTTCTCCCCATCCCCGTCCATGCAGGGCCAGGACGGGGGAGAGGACCGAGCTCCAAAAGGCGAGGAGGAGTGGTGGCCGTGCCTCGGGAGAACTCCTCCTTCTTCTTCTTCTTCTTCTTCTTCTTCTCCTTCTTCTTCTTCCCCACTCTTCTCTCCTTGTTCTCCTCCACGGGTGAGCAGGAGCATGAAAACACTTCCGACAGGGCGGAGGTGCTGCAAGGAGAGGAGAAAGCGATAGTGGTCCCACTTTCACTTGTTCCCGCATCCACACTTGCAGTCCCGCGCACGTGATTGCCCGTCCCCCCTCCCCACCCACCCCACCCCTCAAACACGTTAACTGCTTGCTTTTCACGGTCGTTCGCTACTTGGCGGACTCAAAACGCGCACAATCTCCGCTCAGCTTCCCTCTGCCCGAACTCTCCTCCTCCTTCTCATCATCCAATCCTCCCCTTTCACTTTTTTGCCCTCCTCCTCCTCCAACAAATCAATCGAGCTTCAAGTGAGCCCTGCTGTTGGGAATCACGCCCACAAGGATTGGGAGAGAGAGAGAGAGAGAGAGAGAGAGAGAGAATATTTGACCTTTACAAACATTTATCGGTTCGATGTGTGCAAAAAGAAACAAATTCATTGAAAAAAAAAAGAATAAAACAAGATATTATTGAGTTACCTTCAATATGAACACATTGCTTTTATGAGAAGTCTGTTTTCAGACATGCTGTTATCAACTCAAATTCACAAGGCTGGGAATATCAAGAGAGGGGGAGCGAGGCATTAAAGTCCAACACAGTTCATTGCAGGACGTTGGTCTTTTTGTAGGCCCCCGTTACAAATAATCAGTGGCCAACAAGGCTTTCTCGCACTTGCCTACATTTACAATGCAAAGAATAACAATAGCGTTTCTCTTGGCTGCAGTGCTTACACTAGTGTATGGGGATGTTTATTATTAGTATTTTTTTTTATCCAATCAGATTTCAGCCTCTATTTGCTTGCTGAGGATGCATTTTTTGGGGGGCTTTCGTACGGCGGTGGGGTTGTGTGACCGTGACGGACATTAATGGGCATGTGTGCGTACCATTTTAGTTAACGACAGTAATAAAGAAATAAGTGAGTCTTTAGAATATTCATCATATATACACGATCAAAGTAGACAGTGTGTGAAGTGTTAGAAAATCAAACTCAAGCTATTCATGAAGGGACACAGTATGCTGTCAGCCCTCCCAAAAAAGACAAAGTGACATCATGGTCCGATTTATTTTCGTCTTCTGTGAAAGGCGGATAAAGCAATCAAACAAGAATATTCAGCGACCCGAGCATCTTGCGCTGCACTTCTTCAGGGAAGAGTCTTTGTTTCGCCACATTCTATCAGCCGATTGCATGGCGTACACAAATGTAAAGGACAGACAACCGCTTTGGGTTGTAAACCAATCGCTTAACAATGGAGTTGTTTAGAATGTCTGATTTGACGTCCTTTTTCACTTAAACTTTCAACGGTTGGACACGTTCCAAGGCGAAGCCTCCATAATTCAAGATCATTTTTGACTGGCTGCGCATATCTACACTGTGTTTGCCTTTTTTGCCGATTTCTATTGCATCTTGTGCATGGATTGACCGTCATTTGCCTTCAGCTCGACTTTGTGCCCCGGTGTGGACTCTTGTGTGTGCTTTGTCTTTATGTGCGCACACTGAAAGTACGCGAGTGACTCATTGACACCAAATGGTGCGATGCCGTGGTTCATAAATGATGTGAGTCACAGCAAGGTGGGCTTGGGCCTAACAGCACTCAATTATATGCGCGCACACGCACACACACACACGGTTCTCTCAGATGAGTTGTGAATTTATAGTCTGACACTTATATTTGATCCTGTTTTATCATACCTATAAGATAAGACACATTTAGTCAAATACACAAAACCATGATACTGACACTACGGTGCACTTATGAGATTTCAATAACAAACAAAGAATGACAAAATATTGGATATTCTAACAGTGGAGTGCCATTAAATCCATTTTATTTCAGTCAGTGTATAGAATTTTCTTTCATTCTAATCAAAGAAGCACCCATAAAGACATGCAGACAATAGATAACCCTATTTGATATTTGTTGAACCTTTTTGTACTTATTTTCAAATCCGTTGCATCACAGCTGAAATCAGGGTACAGACACACAAACACAGCACAGTTGTCACAACAGCTACAGCACAGGACCGTACCTATCTCGAGCTTTCTTCAATTACAAACTTGAACAAGACCTTAAAGAAAATAATACTGTAGTTATTTTTTTGTCCTGAAAGTGTTCGGCAAGTCCCGGCAGGATGATATGACATAAAACAACTTTTTCTATACACACACAAAGACACGCGCACACGCAGAGCACCATTCACAAAGACAGTTTGTTTCTGAACGTCCAGCTTGTCAGCACCTCCACACCTCTGCTTCCCTTCTCCACTTCCACCTTTCGACACCCCTCTTCACCAACGAATCACAAACAAGCCATCCTTCAACAAATGTTGTTCTGCACATCTGTGTGTGTGTGTGTGTGTGTGTGTGTGGGTGGGTGTGTGCGCACACGGCCACAGCTATGTAGCGAATCTGTTCGTCTCTTCCCTCAAACAAAAATACAGATAGGGGGTGGTGTGGTCGTGTCTGCAGGTGCGTTCATATTCGAGACGCGAGATGATAAAGTCCAAGTGTCCAGGCGGAAGAGTTGTAGAGCACAATGATCCAATGCAGTGTTTCCAAACCTTTATGGAGATGAAGCACATGTTTTACATCGCAAAAAAAAACTAACGGCACACAAACAAACAAATAATGTATGTCACAAAAAGGACATGCACAGGTGAACTATGTACCTTCTGCCATCCCATGAAACAGCATTTATTTGTTGTGTATGTCGCTAGCATAGATAGATGAACAAAGATGCAATATTTGTGGTAAATAAATAAAACTCTTTAGAGAAATTAAGTGAAATTGGATCGTTTCCCACAGCACACCTGATGATCACTCATGTGCCCACGACACAGCAATCCTATTGGTCAGTGTCATTGGTCTCCTCATGAAGTCCACAATGACCTTGTTGGTCTTCTTGGTGTTGAGGGCCAGGTTGCTGTTGCCACATCACTGGGCCAAATGCTGGACCTCTTCCCTGTCGTCGGACTCATCAGAAGAAGAATCATCTTTTATTGTCATGAACATGCATGCGTGCACACGAAATTTGTTCTCTGCATTTAACCCATCACAGTGAACACATACACATGTTAGTGGAACACACTGGAGCAGGGGGCAGCTGAAGCGCCCGGGGAGCATTTCGGGGTATCAGTGTCTTGCTCAAGGACACCACAGCCGTGAGTCCGGGGGATGTTGGCGGATGGTCCAGTCGGGGTTTTGAACCTAGGTCCCCCACGGTGGCAGGCGATGATCTTAACCATTGGGCCACGGCTGCCAGGACCATCACCGTTGCACTTGACAGTGATATTAGGGCCACGGACAGGTGTGTAGTTGTAGATGATAAATGAGTAGATGAGAGGGCTCGACACGCAGCCCTGTGGAACACCAGGATTTGAAGATGTCAGCTTAAGACCTCAGTCAGCTGCCCGGCACGGACCCTGAGCACACATCTGGGGATGCCATCAGGGCCAGTCGCCTTGTGTGCATTCATCTTGCTCAGTCGGTGGGGGAGAGTGTAAGGGGCTGGTGGTCTTCATTTTCTCCCACTTTGTCAGGTTTTCTTGAACGTTGCAATGGTATTTTTTACAACGGAATGTTTGATATTCCTTTAAAAGTAAGAACTGTGTATACAGTGGGATGTAGCGCATAACACAAGTGTGCATATATAAAGGCACATTGATGAGCCAAAGCTAAGCTCATATTCCCAGTGAGGACATGCAAACTCCACGCAGGAAGGCTTGAGCGAGAAGAAAGTTGTGTATCTGGCGTCCGTAATGGTTTGGAAATGTTCCATTTTTGGTATTTCAATGAGTGCCCGATAAAGGGCGACACCAACATGGCTTCTGCCATCCACCAAATGTTTTGCTTTACCCTGCAAAAGGCCGATAACCAAAAGGAGCACCACACTTCCACAAAGTTTCAACAAACTAGCCACAAATCAGGATAAAGATCAAAGTAGAAGTGTTATCAATTCACACGATTGTTCCAAGCCCCGCTTCCTTCATTATCTGCATATTAACCCTCTTTGTCCTCATTTCCCTCATCATTTCTTTCTTTGCGTGAAATTTGAAACATTCACAACCCCCGATGATTTCATAACAAGAAAGCTTCTGTTTCCTCTCACATGCACGCACAAAGAGCAGTAAGACGGAAACAGCTGAAGGGGAACATGGTAGATGAGGATCATGAGGTTGCAGTTTGGTTTGGGTCAGTGTTTGGCAGCTGTGAAACAAAGATGCCATTAAAATGATCCCTTGTGGCCCTCAGCTTGTTGAACAAACATTGCATTTGATAAGCAGATGCCTTGTGATTCCATCAGCTCTCACTTTGGAAGACAGTGGCTCTCTTTATGTGGCTTTTGCCGTGATGTTCCCAAGGACCGGGGATGATTTTCTTTTTTTGCGCCTACACTGACTACGATAATGAATTAATTGCCTTGTGTTCATACACGGTCTCTCTTTATGAGCATGTACAGTGACAATACACGCGTCCCATTCATCCGTATCCATGTTGTCCATATGGGTGTGTCTGCTGCTGGAGGTCTTCCGGCAAGGCGCTGGCTGCTAGCAGTTCCTGGGGCCGAATGAGACTTCAGGTAGGCAATTTAGAGCATTCAATGAGCCTAGCATGCATGTTGTTGCAATGTGGAAGGAAGATAGAATTGATTTGATATAGATGTCAGAAAAACATTGGAAGCACGGGTGCCAATTCTCAACACTTGTCCAGTGCACGTAGAAAACCCACACAGGCAGGCCGCGGCCGAGATTTGAAAGCTGTGAGGCAGACGTGCTAACCGCTCCGTCACCATGCTGCCGTTCAAACATCCCTCATAGACACACACACACGCACGCACGCGCACACGCGCGTCTCTGTTGATCCCGATTCCGCACTTTTAAGCTTGACACATACTTCGCGCTACAGATCGTTCATCTCCTGCTGTGCCACCCTCATTCTCAGTTAGTAATCACATCCACTTGAACACACACAGCAGAGGTAACCACAAAATGACAGATGCTTGCACCCGTGCGTGTGCGTGTGCGTGTGCGTCGGAAGCCAAAACCCAGGTGAGTCCCGCTCATACCACCCCCAAACATTCCAGCATCCCGCACAGTGACAGAGAGAGAGAAAAAGACGGAGAGAAGGATCTTTCCTGCCTGCATCCAGCTGTGAGCGCTTCCCTCTCTTCTCCTCCCCCTCTCGCTCCCCTCCCTCCCTCCCCCTCGGGATAGAGTGCTCACACAACGGCAGATGGGCGGAATGCATAATGCATAGACTATTCGGGGGGGCTGGGAGGGTGTGTGTCGTCTTTGGGGAGTGGGCTGTGCAATCGTTATAGATCTAATGGTTGTGCGCTGTTCCAATCTCATTTGAAGTGCAAAAAAGCAAATGAGTGTGAAGCGTTTCATTACTCATGCTCGGTGCGCTCGTGCTGCCTTGACGCACAGCAGCTCGCTGTGATGCGGTGGCAACTTCTGACGTGTGTTTGGGAGGACATTTCAGGTGGACGCTTAACTGGTCACAGGTGAATCTTTTGTTCTTCACAGACGTGCTCCTTCTGCTTCCCCGCTCATCCAAAGCCATTTTATTTCCCTAATTGCTGTGATTACTGCAAGATGATGCCTATGCATCATCATGCTGTGTAATTAGTACTCAATTGTGAACTAACAAGGCTTCTTCAGGCAAAGGTAATGGATTTAGGATAGACAAGCTGAGCTGAGGCATGACTAATATAGCATGGTGGTATAATTAATATCTCCACTTCTGTGGAAGGAGTTCCCAGACGCATTCAGATGCAATATATCACTTCTGAGTTCTTGTGGCTTGTCAAAATGTTTGTCAGATGATGAGGACGCAATTCATGAATGCACTCATTGGTTGAGACAAACATCACGAAATGGGAAGGAGCACGAGGAGAGGGGAGAAAAAAGAAAAGAGAGCACAATGAAGACAAGACAGAACAAGAGAGAGCTGGCAGGTAGCGCTTCTCTGGAGATTCATTAGGCTTGTCAGAAACGCTGGCGGTGAATATGCTAGCCCAGCAAGCTTCTTGGTGAGGACACTCTTTCAAAAACACACACACACACACACACACACACACGGAGACAGCTTGGCGCAGGTGTACGAGGCCCTCATCTGCTGACAGGTTGGAATAAAAGCGCCAAGAAGAGATGGACCGATTTGGAGTCCCACTGTGAAGACAGCACGCTGTGCTTCTCCTAATAGCTATGGTAGGGATTAACATATCCTGAGTGGCGCTAAGTTCTGCCTGTCATGGCACACAGCTTCTCAAATGAGGACTGAAAGATTTATTTCGTGCCGGAATACGTTTCAAATAGCTATCATCTGAAATGTGTTTGCCTGATTTAAAGGGAAAAAATGAAGAATGAGAGGGCTCAACACGCAGCTCTGTGGAACACACCTCTTTGTGCTCTAAATGATTTTGAGTAGCTCGTAAAACTGCCAAGTTCTGACTATGAGCGCACGTGCACGTGTGCTTTTGTCTCTAACAAGAATCAGCTCCGATTTTGTGGGTTCAAATGAAACCACATGATACCTATTTCTAAATTGGTTTTTTTCTTGAAGGTCAAACGCTCAAATGTAAGACTACAAGCAGACGATGAAATGATGAAACGATGAAACACCGTGCAATGTTCTAGAGTCCTTCAATACTGTGTGTGTGTGTTTGAGCGTGCATGTGTGCATGTTTTGCCTCGGCCGAATCACAAAGAAATCGTGCTTACTGTCGCGCTTTGAGATCCGAGCTGAAATCAACAGCTGTTAAGGCCTGTCAAGCCAGCCTATGCACATGTAGAGCTCATTCTGTGACAATGGAGAGAGTTTCCTACCTGAATCCTACGGCCAGGGAGCCATAACGCGCATGTGCGTGTGTTGGAATAAGAGCCATCAAGAACCACAGAGAAACCATTGCATGCAGACATCAGTTCACGTATTGTGTTATACTCTACATCCCACCAACTTCATAACCTTTTATATTGCTTTTTTGTGACCCGCTTAATATTGTCCCATGTGCTTTCTCTCTCTCTCTCTGGCACATTTTGACATGGTGTGACGGTACATATTGTTACCTCATTTTCTGTCAAAATCACTAGCACGGTGAGGTTCATTTTCTCTGTCTATCCAGAGGGGACCCAGCTGTGGGCTTGAGATCATGAGACCGTGTTTCCGTGACAACCAGACATCCTCACTGACACTACAATAACGGACTGAATAATTCAGACAGATCCATTTTTAAACAGCATGTCAATTTACATTGAAACACCCCCTGACTGTGTGAAGAACATGGTATCATGACAATATTCACAAAATAATTCCAAATACACCCCAATTAAATCAAAGGCAAGGGGGATCCTAAAACCTCAACAATTCTGACTTTCTGACTGCAGTCTCCCAAACCGCACGACAACATCTGGCTGCAGTGATATTCACCAGCAGATACTAAGTGGGTGTAAATGCTGGTCTACTACTACTGCTCGTTAAAGCAGAAAGTACGGTACGTACGGTGTGCGTTTGTTATAAAAATAGATTTTAAAAAACAACAAAAAGAAACCGTTTTCCATCAAACTTTGGGGAGGAATTTGAGAAGACACATGGGAGAAAAAGCCGACATTTGTTGCGGGTGTGGCAATTGCATCCGACGGTTTTTGTCTTGATCATTGGCTGCTGGCCGTGTCTTCTTGGCCTTCGCTTGTTAGGCAAACTGCTGTTATGTGAATTGCTGCTGGATCATTACGCACTATTGTTGTACGACTGTTCGAATCTACGACTGGGCCTCCGCATGTTGTCATCTTTTTTTAAGAACAAATTGACAAGAGTCGTTTTCCTCCGATTTCATTTTGTACAGTATTACACTTATGCTGTTATGAGAGTATGAAGGATTATACCACTGTATGGTCACTTTATTCAGCCTTAGCAAAGGTCAGCCCTCTGTTGATTGCTCTTCTTATCTTAGTGGGGATGTAATGTTTGGTACATGATCTTGGAGGCCAATGAGATCGAATTTACTACATGTTGTGGCTGATTAGCATTTATATTTGCTCTATATTTGTATATGGTAGGGCTGTAACCATACACTAAATAGTAAATATAATATCGTTACCAATAATATTAATATAATACATATATTATTATGTATGAAATATAAAACAATTTATATCATTTATTCATATGATAAATCCATTTCATATACTGTATAAACTTTATTAAGGGCACTATAGGTATATAGTGTGGACTTTGCCCGTGTTTTCTTCCGTGCCCCACTTCAATTAATTTCGGGATGGTGTCATTCATGTGTTTGACGTGACTTGGGCAAGTTTTTTTTGAAGCACTTACAGCAAATAGTCTGGGTCTTGTCGATGAGGCGCTTTCCATCCCAACCAGGAAGCTGAAATTCTCCCAAGCCGTTGACCTGAGTGAGTTTGGAGGGTCATCAATTTCAAATGTAGTCGTCGTCTTAGCAACGTTTCTTCTTCTCCTCCGGTCGGCTCTCCGCTCGTAGCCGGACGGAACGAGCATCAGCGGTAGCCGCAGTTTTGCTCACTGAAAAATCTCGTCACATGACATGCACTTGTAGGTGGCTTGCCGGAGAAGTGTATCTTCAGTCGAAGCTCGCGGTTTTTAAATCACTGCCGATTAGGTGAGAACTTTTAGCAACGATATTTATATATAAAAAAAAAAAATATATATATATATATATATATATATATATATATATATATAATAATTATGTCAGTGTAAATATTATGAACCAAATACTTCAAACAACAAGATAGCATGTTGATCTGATAATTACAGTATGTAGCCAAAGTTTGAATTATTATAAAAAGCTGTTTTTCCTCTATGAGAGGAATAAGTGACGATCGCAGGGGCTTAGTCATAAAAATGTAACCTTACGTCTTGTTTATGTGCTGAATAAAAAAATGCTAGTTTGGTATTTATGTTGCCGTGATGAAAGCAGTCCAGTTTGACGAGAGTCGCACGCTGCTATTGATTGAAGACGATCAAACGGCATCATCTATCAGTACTAATATTCCTGTCGAATTTCAGCATTTAAGCCCACTTAAATCAAGACAACAACATGCGTGGGTGATCATTCATCAGTGTGAATTGCTGCTGCAATATGCGGATATGCGAGTTCAACGAATTGAGACAAATGTACAATGCATGTTCTATCAGGTTATAAAAAAATGGACTTTAGTCGTCGGGGTCCACTAACAAGGATAATAGAGTCTTAACAGTCACAGTGATCAAATGTATCCATAGCTGGCATGTTTCTTGCTCTGTTTCACCTCAACTATTTCAATGTATTCCAGCACTGACAACACACTCTCTCCTTTCATCCCCCTCAGCGCTCTACGAAGCCTCTGAGTTTTTGAAGAGGATCGTTTCTTTGTTTTACGACACGGGGGGGGGAAACAAGCAGCGGTTCAAAATCCGCCCCAAAAAAACTACACAAAGGTGAATCTAAACCCACAAAATCACACATTCAAATGTCACACATCAAGAATTACCAACTGATGGCGTATTCAGCTGGAACCTCAGGCTGCGAAGCAAATATTTGCGCTTGTGATTTATTCCTGTCTCCTCAGGGCCAAAGTGTTGAGAAATATCCATTCTGTCTGCACGTTTTTGTGTGTTGTTGTTTCACAGCCTCACATGCTCAGACAAAAGAGGGCCCAACATCAACCCGTTTGTGAAGGAGGAGCATCATGGCCACTAATAATTTGCTATTTGTAGCTTCTCGGTCAAATGAACTTGCGTATGTGTGTATTGAATTATATGTATTGGAATCAAAAAATGTTGGCCTCACATAGCCTGTGAGCCAAGATCTCAGTCAATCAAGATCTCAACCACAGTTGACTTGACCTCTCAATTTTCTTTTTTTAATGTGTTGTGTTGTCATCTGCAGAGGTTGGAAAATGCAACAAACCCATCTTGACAAACTAACAAGTAGAAAGTAGCAATATTTGTTTTCAAATGTAGGGAGTCAAAGGAAAAGAAATATACATATATATATCAATCAGAAATATAAATACTAAAGTAAAGTACAGATAACTGAAATCTGTAACAAAATATTTGTAATTCGGTACTTCCCGCCAGAGTTGACTCTTTTTGTGTACTGACTATGAGAAATTGCATTTTTCTTTCTTTCCTATTCCACATTGAGCATTCAGCGCATGATAACAATTTGCATAAAAATGCCTTCCGGCGCTTTTTCTTCTTGACCTTGTTTCTTGCTCTGGGATTTTGGGGGAGCGATACACCCTGTCGTCTCCCCGTGCCGTGTATCTCACACACAAACAGACACACCCTCCTCGCAGCCCAGCGAGCTCCAGGCGGTGCACCTGGGTACAGCACATGCACAATTCATTTCCTGCCCGCATACACGTACACACGTACAGTATGCAGTTACGCATAGCCGCGCTGCTGCACAAGGAACAGCGAAAGCGATTCCACGATGTGTTACCTACGCCATCATCAGGAGGTCTCACCAGATGTGACATGATCATCTGGGAGAAGATACATGCGCATCGAAACCATGAGAAGGATTGATCTCCCGCCATGATATTGATTAGCCAACCCCCGAAGACTGGAAGATGTCAGCTGCGTGTCAAGCCGCTTACTTCCTGAAGCACTCCTGCAAGGAGGCTGAAAATAACAACGATGCTCGAGACATCTTCAAGGGGAATTCTGCTCGCCGGAAAAGGAAATACTTGAGTTAGATGACAGAGGCTCCAAGCCATTTGTTTTAACCTCTGACCCTGGTTGAACTCAATATGTGTGCCATATACAGTTGTAGAACCACTCCCTACCATCGCCTCGCCCCCGGTTAGTGTGTTATAGGAGGGGGCAGTTTTAGTTTTGTTGTATTGAGACAGATTTGATAAGGAGTCATGACTGTCAAAAAACAACTCTACATAGTAACGTCAATAATGTAAAAATGTGAATGAACTCATTCACTGCCAGCCTTCCCATTTCACATGGACATTTGACTTCTAAAGCCGTCAATGGCAGTCAATGTGTTCACGACTAGAGCATAACTTCTAAGGTTGAATGCTCCAGGGGTCATACAACTCGGAATATGACATTTAAATGCACAAGGCACATCCCGCAACACAACTCACCTAATGTTTTACCTTTTCATTCTGCATTACAGTTACGACTGAGTCCATCCATCAGTTTTCTGCACCACGTTTCCTGCTCCGGGTCTACCTGCGGTTTTGTAGTTTTAAAACTGCTAGCAACATTTGAATGTAGCCTCTCTTCGGTCCGTCTCTGGCCAAAGTCACACCCCTCACGTACACCAGACGTGCACTGTATGTATGTGTGTGTTCTGTTTGTTACTCACTGGCAGCGCGAGGCCGCAGGGATGTAAATGACTGACAGCTTGATTGGTTGTTTTTCCTCGGGCATGGTGGGTTCGTAAAAAAGAAATTAGAGCTACACGAGAGAACTGAATTTTTCACACACGTACTCCAGTCAAGTTTATAGTGACCGTTTTAACAAATATGAAAAAAAGTGACTTAAATGACAGTTAAAATTGTTTAAATGTCAGTAAAAAAGGAAGAAAATTGCCTGTGCATTTTACTAAAGCTTTTACAATAGTGACAGTTTGACCATGGAACAATTTCTTGTTTACAAAATGTAAGAATTAGAGATCAACGCAACACAACTCAACAGATTGTATTAGAAATATTTTATTTTATTATTTTATATTTTTTGTAGGGAGCCTGTTCTTTAAAATCGAGTAGGATTTCATATTAAAATTGATGGACTCCAATCAGTACAACATTAATGTGAATTGGGTACATTTTTACTTTCTTTCTAAACCCTTGTGAGAATAATTAGAGAACATTTGTAGAAGAGTATGACTTCAACATTTACAAATTGTTTTGAAGGATGTGCAAACAATTGTTAAAGACAAGAGAATTGTGTCAGACCGCAGTGAATGAATAGAGATAGTCCTGAAAAGGTCATACATAGCCTTCAGTGATGGGAACATAGGGTCACCCATTTTTTCCCCCCCAATGAAATTACATGGCAAGAATACCATTCCCGTTAAATTTAAGAGTCACATTTGTCAAATAATTACAATATATTCATTAGGTTCAAGCAAATACCACGATGTTGTGACTTGACACTTGTTTTGACTTTGAGCCGCACTGAAATCTCACTGATGTTCGTGTCCTTCCCTTCACTCAGGATTTTGACAAGTTGGCACCCCCCCCCCCCCCCCCCAAAAATATCCAAGTGTCAAAATGTATAAAATATAGAAAGAGATGCTGAGTAGGTCGGTGAGAGGAGCTGGATGACAAGTAGGAATTTGAGAGGTTTTGTTTCTTCAAGTGCCATACCGGTGAGACAGAGTGAGAATGGATTTGAGCTCTCTGCGGTAAAAGATAATAAAGGTTGGAAGCTTTTTCCTTTGGTTGATGGCCTCCCCTCGCGAGTCCCGTTAAAAGAGGAAAAATGACAGCAGCCGTTTCTCTCTGTGGCCCTCCACGACGATGGCGCTATGGTGTGTGTCACGGAGAAAAAGAGTGAGAAAAAAAAAGAGAATGACAGACAAAACAGCAAAGAGGAGCCTTTGGGGTCTCATCCATCAGACTTGCACTGAAAGGGAAGGTCCTGCAGGTCCTTGTGTGAGAACACAGGTGTCTATGGCATTCTGGGCCAGAGGTTCTACAGTCCGCCACATCGGTGCCACACCAGGCATCACCTTGAGGCCTCATTACTATACCGCAATCCTCAGCTTTAATATGTGATTTTGTTTGACATGCCATCGAATACGAGAGGGCGCACAAGTGCAAGCCGCCTTTGGAAATAGTTTACAATTGATTACTCCAGATCTTATTGTGTTTTTATTTCCATATATGAATAGAGGGCGACGACACCTCAGTTCACAGGGGCTGCCGCGGCATTAGCATAGTAATAATGCACATGCTGGCGTTATGGAAATTTGAGAGAATACTGTTGCATTACCATGCAAAACTATATCTCATTGGAAGATTAAACACAGTGGACCTTGTGATGATTTTCTTTTTGGGTTGTTTTTGTTGGTCGTCATTCTTTTCCTTTTCTTAAGACAAGAATGCGAAGCAAACAATCTGACATTGAGCTAGACTGCTTTATTTTGTTTCACCACAGTTGACTTTATTTTGTACTCGTGATAACAAATAACATATAACACCACCAAGGTTGTGGGTCTGATCAGATTTTTGGCCCTATGTGCTGAAAACTAAGTATTGTACTGTAGTACCAAAGCACAGGCAGACCCCTGAATCAAAGCATGCTTCTTCCACGATTGAAGATTGCTTCTTCAGTCCTATAAGCTCAATAGTCAGCATATTGTTGTATTGATGTAAATGTCGCCACGCCACCGATTCCTGATGTGTTTTGTGTGCGTAACATGAGGAGTTTGCAGTAGTAACTCCTCCTACCAAGATTTGAAGATTTACATTCTATTTATAAAGCACTATTAATACAGTGAAATTCAACTCAAAATGCTTTGCGTAGATAAAATCGCTGCTTCTGTTTGCCCAGTTGTTGATACAACTACTACTGTCGGGACAGTTTTGAACATTTTGAAAAAACAACAACAAAAACTCCTGTTTTGAAGTTGAACTGCACTTTTTATTAAGTGTGCAATTGAGTTTAATCACAGGGTAGCCCATAAAAAGCGCCTTGTGTTTCAGATGCTTACTTGTTGTTACCATATGTCATCATACAATGTGAAGTGAAGCAATTTCTTGGAATGTTCTTTCCACTCTGCCATGACTACTTTATTGTTTCCAGAAGTCTGACACAATCATTGTGCAATTACAAACTGCTCGGGAAAAAAAACCTAAGGAATACAATTGCAGTGGGATCCGATCCGTGGCCCTTCTGTGTAGGGCTGTCTTCTTAACCACAGCTGCCTTTTATTAGACGATTAGAAACCATGACTCTCATCCTCACCCTGGGTGAGAAAATCCAAATCAAAATCACCTGTTCTGGTTCAATGACGTACACCCTTAAAGATATTCATACAAGTTTGTGTGTGTATGACTTTCTGTTCGCTCATTTATTCTGTTAACATAATGATGACGCTCCTGCATAGCACATAGCACACCAAACACACACACACACACACACGTGCAGACAGTCAAAAAGTGAAGGGTTCCACAGAGTTCATGAGCTAGTGAATAATACAAGCCACACATTGGCGCTTGTAAAAATGGCCCGTGTGTGACATGCATCCGATGTTGGCCGTGTGCACGTGCACGTGCACGTGTGTGAGTGTACTTGTAACAAGATGAATTATTCACCGTTTACTGATGAGGAGGCATTTTAGGCTCCCAGGAGCTTCACCTCTCCTCTTTTACGCCGTCATCTTTTATTCACCTCCTCCTCTTTTCATCGCCACTCAAAACCACATTGGCTTCAGTCATTCTAATCAACTCTCTTTGGGGATGAAAGAGTTTTTCTTCTTCTTCTTCTTCTTTTTAAAAAAATGTGTGGTTCAAATGTCACGTCGTCTGATCTCACTGATCTACCTCATACATACATACCTCTAATGGTAATGGTTTTTTTTTTACGCTTGCTGTATGACAGTTAAAGACCCTGTAAAGTGAATTCATAGATTTTTTTTTTGTGTGTGTGTGTGTGATAAATACATTATACATGTTTGAAGAGAAATTGCTGAAACCATGTGCAAAGACTGCACTGTATAGCAGTACTGAATTGAAGATATATATATATATATATATATATCAGCGTCCCGGGAACGGATCATATTGGACCTCAAAGGTTCCACTGTACAACCAATAATCAAGCTCCTATTACCAGAAGGGGGCTTTCACACCTGCGACCACGGGACAAACTTCATCTAATTGGTCTGCTGAGAAAATCACCAAGATGTTCACATATACACGAATACAAATTCACAAAGTGTATACGCACTTGCACACACACACACAACACACAAAGTGACTCTGAATGAGCCAATCAGAGCAGACTTCCTTTATTCCCTGGTTCGTCCCTCACTTTCAGGTCCATCAGTCCCAATTACCCGAGGCAGGAAAGCCAGTCAAACACACACACACGGTTCACTCCTTCCAGTTTGCACCGTAACAAAACCAGAGCTCGAGCTCCTTTAGCCCAGGGTGCTGGTGTGTGCGCGTGTGTGAGTGTGTGTCTGCGTGTGCTCACGCGTGTTTGGAGTTTCCCATCCGGTGCAGCCGTTGTGCTGCTTATTAAATAAAGCCTGTCTAAAGCTGTCCTAATCCTTTCCCATAGCTAGCCCTCAATGCGCATATAGACACATGCGCCTTTCTGCACGGTTGCAGAGGTTGAAAGCTCGGCGACGCTTTTTTTGTGTGTTCGGTCAACATGAGCAAATAGAGAGTGAAAGACAGGCGCTTACGTCGCACACACGTGTGCACTTCTTGGGCTTGGCTGTGTATACGTCTGGTATCGAAAGTTATTCATCTGATCTGCACCACCAACAGTCACATCAATCTAAATCCGTCATTTATAATCCATTACTCAAGCCACAGTTTGTCTGCTAATTTTATTTGAAAGGCTTTGAAAGAAAATTAGAGTGGAGGTGCGAAGAGCTGCTTGAGACACACATCACAGAAAAAATCAAGAAATTCTACGTATCTCGTTTAAGAGTCCTCCAAATGGTCGCGGCTCTCAGCCACATACGCGCAGACACGCGTGCACACACCCCGGTTAGGGTGTATTTGTATGTGTGTGTGACCAAATGTAGCACAGTTGAGGATTTCTTTGTTTCTGGATAAAGAGCGGGTCAAAAACATCAGCGTCAACATCAGATGCTAATAGATTTGCTGGTCGGGGTCCTGAGTCCCGGTGAGACTCTGCAGGCAATCGCCACTCCGAGCACAAGCTGGTCTCCTCTGGCTCTCGGCCTTGGCCATATGAAACGGCAGCGCATTATACCCCCCAGTGAGAAAAAAAAAAAGCAGAAACTGGGAGAATGTAATACAGGCAATTCGTGCACAAAGGAACATTTTTGGATTCTTTTTCTTCTCATGTATACACATGACAGCATTGATCTCAGATCTCACGCAACATCCTCAGTGTATAAAAGGGTTTAGAATTTGATATCTGTATCGTAAGTACCGCTAGTGGTTGAACCAATTCGTCAACTAGTACACAAGTCGTATTTACTACTAATGACGTTTTGGGCATCTCGTCTTCCAATCGTCCAATTTACACAGAAATAAGCCGGTCGGGGATGACAATAGCGGTTAGCCTCGCTAGCTTTGACTATTCCGATAAACGCTAGTCTTGCAATATTCATACCAGCAGGACCACGTGACCTGGCAGGGAGCGACAACGACAGCAGCAGCACAAAGTGAAGCTGTTCTGCCCAATAATGCGTGGGCCACAAATATGTGATAACAAGAACGTCATTCATATCACCAACATCGCAACATGTACTGGTCGCAGTACGGCATACGGCCAAACTATGCTACAAGCACATGGAAAAACCTACGGAAACTTCAATATGCAAGTCTGTCTTTCAAGCACAAGTGAAATAGAAACAGTGAAACAGAGATGCTTAATTATTATTCTTTTTCTCGTCTTACAATATGTTACGCTACGGAAACGCAAAATGAGACCGGCTGGCTCGTTGAAGAGAAAAACACGCGCGGGGCTCATTCGACAATATTAGGCAACATTCAGCCTAAGAGGGAGTTGGATTTTTCATCGTTTCTCTGTCGGTCCCTTGAAATATGTTTTGATGCAAAACAGTTTGGGGACTGTTGTGCTGAAAAAATATCAATTACTTTGGGGTGGTATTAGATCATCATCATCATCATCATCATGGAATGTCGCCAATCTTTGGGCCTTTGAAGCTCTTTGACACTCTTTCGTGATGAAAGGTCAGAGGACAAAGATTTTAAAACGTTTCTTGATAACTCAAGAAACCACATCTACCATTTCGAAGAGAATATATATACAGATATACAGCAGGTAAATAGATAAATATGATGCAGAAGGCGGCTTGCGGTCTTCGTCTCTTTCCGGCGCTGTGACGTCCCGCGAGCCAAACATGCTGCTCATTCGGCGTTGTGCGCTGTTGTTCCCGCCCTTGTACAGTGGGTACGGAAAGTATTCACACCCCCCCTAAATTGTTCACTCTTTTTTATATTGCAGCCATTTGCTAAAATCATTTAAGTTCATTTTTTCCCCCCTCATTAATGTACACACATCACCCCATATTGGCAGGGAAAAAAACGTAATTGTTGAAACTTGATTGCAGCCAGTCGTCCTGTGGCGGCAGCTGAAAAACACACCGCAGCATGATGCTGCCACCACCGTGCTTCACTGTTGGGACTGTATTGGACAGGGGATGATGTGTGATGCAGCGCCGGGTTTTCTCCACACATGCCGCTTAGAATTAAGGACAACAATTTCTATCTTGGTCTCATCAGAAGAGACAATCTTATTTGTCACCATCTTGGAGTCCTCCAGGTGTTTTTTTTTGGCAAACTCCATGCGGGCTTTCATGTGTCTTGCACTGAGGAGAGGCTTCCTTCCGTCGGGCCACTCTGCCATAAAGTCCCGAGTGCAGTGATGGTTGACTTTCTCGAACTTTCTCCCATCTCCCGACTGCATCTCCGGAGCTCAGCCACAGTGATCTTTGGGTTCTTGTTTACCTCTCTCGCCAAGGCACTTCTCCCCCGATTGCTCAGTTTGGCCGGACGGCCAGCTCGAGGAAGGGTCCTGGTCGTCCCAAACGTCTTCCATGTAAGAAGATTATGGAGGCCACTGTGTTTTTTTGTCACCATGGCCAGATCTGTGCCTTGCCACTATTCTGTCTCTGAGCTCTTCAGGCAGTTCCTTTGACCACATGATTCTCATTTGCTCTGACGTGCACTGTGAGCTGTGAGTGCGACTGCTTGTTTGTTTGTATGTGCCCTGCGATTGCCTGGCGACCGGTTCGGGGTGTACCCCGCCTCCTGCCCGATGACAGCTGGGATAGGCTCCAGCACGCCCGCGACCCGAGTGAGGAGAAGCGGCTCAGAAAATGGATGGATGAAATGGTTCAGGCAGAGGCAAAAGGAATCCGTGACAAAGTCAGTCGACAGGGGGAGAAACGTGCTTTGCTACGGGTGCCTAGCAAGCACTCCAAACTGCGCTGATCACTTTGAACCGGCGTGTTTTGAGTAAGACTTAGCAGAAAGAATTGGGTACAGAGTACAGAGGCAGAGGCTGAAACCAGCCGCAGTGCCAACTATTTTTCTTCCGGCCGTCGGGACCTCCACCGCCACCAAGAGAACAAAATCTCATAGCCGCCACGATGCAGCAGCGAAGCGGCGCAGACAAGAGGTGAGCATTTCCTTCTATATACCCGCTAGTATATTATGGTTACTGTGCACTGGGGAGTTTTTTTTTTCTTTTTTTTTCCGTTGGAGAAGCTGCTACTCGGCTGCTCGTGGTCGTCACCGTCCGATCGGCTCAAACATGTACGCTTTGACCACGCCAAGTTCACTCGGGTGCTCCTGTACGTCGAAATCCTCCTGGTCCCCATATTGCAACACGTTGCTCGCCATTGCGTACGGTGTGTAGCGCGCTGTGTTTGGCAATTGCAACGTCACTTGCGGTAGCCCCCTGCGGCGGATAGAGTAACCACGCCCCGGTGTCTTGAGCGTCGGGTATGTTCGGGGAGGACTCAATATGCCTCATAAAAACCTCACTTTCAGGTCAACTGTGGTTGAAAAATGTACGTGCATGTATTGCATAACATATAAACAATGCAAATATGAATTTTAACTGAACCCGTTACGTTAAACCTTTGTCACCTGACCTTTAAAGGTTTTACAAATCAACTTGATCCGACCTCTACTTGACTTTCATCCCGTTATAGTCGACCACAAAAGAGATTCGGTTGTTCAAACCTAATTGCAAGTCAGACACAAGCCCACGGAGCGTGGTCTTTTTGGGCCTCATTTGCGTTTCACTATTCTCATTTTCCGCATCTTTCGTACGTGGCAGCGCGCCTTTGTAAATCCAGGCCTGGATGCAAATACTGCTGTCCGACGAGTCTTTCCGACGTCACAGCATCCGCCGGAGCTGACATTGTCCAGCATGTGGAATTATCTGACTGTGCCATTATGCCATCCCGCCTTCACTCGGTTCTGTTTAAAAGGTTTAACAGCGGCTTATTGCCGTATCTACTGTCTATGTACAGTAAAAGTGACTTTTTTTTCCTATAAGGATAATTAGTCCCTTGAACTTTGTTTTTTTAACCATCAATTCAATTATGAGCTCACCTCTCTGCATGACTGCGTGGTGAAGCTGGGGTCAGACGAGAGGAACGTTCTGGTGTTGTTCTGGTGTCTGTGCCTGGACAAAGCAAAGGACAGCGGCTCGGACTCAAACACGCGCACGCACGCACGCACGCACACGGCAATGTCGTGTCACCGCAAGTCCCATGGAGCGACACGTCAGGGCCGAGTGGAGAAACCACAGGAGAAGAGTGACGACAAAGAGATGATCCACCTCTTCGTCCTCCCCCCGTCGTTGATTCCGGGGCGTCACGGTCAGACTCGGTTACTTCTCTGCTCTCCTTGTATCCGCTCAGCACACACACAAACACACGCAAACACGCGCGCACATTTGGTTGATGGAGAGCCAATGGTGTAACAAGCTTCTTGCCTCAGCATCATTAATACGACAGACAGTCCACAGTCGCATCATTAATATCCGTCGAGGTGCTGACTCCTCCTCAGTGCCTCCCTAAATATGAAGGGTGTATATTGTGAAGGCTTTGCGTGTGTTTGCGTGTGTACTATCAGGCGAGCCACCTCGCAAGGACACTTGTGACAATGCACTGACAGACAAAACACCTCATGCTGTCTTGATTTTAAGAATGAGCGCTTCTGCTTCTGTGACATCCTTTCGCAGGAGCAACCGCAACTGCACACAAACTGCGAGCTTCCCGGTCGACGGCGCACGCTGAGTGGAAGATGGATTCTGAATAATTGGAGAGATAATTGCGACGACTCGGGAGAAAGGGCAGATCGATGGCCAATCATTTGTTTGCGAGTGGGGAGGGGCAGAAGCGGGAGGGGGAACACATGTATCTCCTGCCTGCGCGCTCATTGCCATTCATATTTTTGGGTGTAACGTCAGATTGACAAAGAATTTTTTTTATACACCCAAGACAAAGCTTAAGCCTCAATAAATATTGACATTGCCCTAGGATATTTAGGATATTTATGTCAGGAGAAGACACGCTAAGCTTAGCAGTCGACGACGTACGCTCACAAGTCACCAGCTTCTGCAGCTCATTCGATACGTACAACGGAGACCCGTATCAGAAATGTCGCCTTCGCAAAGATAAGCGAACTGTATGGTGTAGAAAAAAGCAACTTAGATTAGGCGTTTTCAAAGCTTCCCGCCACACTGAAAAGGGCCAGCAGTGGAGACAGAATCAAAACTTCCACGGCCTCGTTGTCATTCCGTGACGACTCACAAATGGATTTTATTTTAAACCTGGAGGGAGGTCTACGATGGTCTAGTTGTCTCGATGAATGTTTGACGCATCCCTTGTAGCGGATCTCATTAGGATTGCGCAAGTGTACCTAATGAAATGGCCAGCGTGTACCGAGGCTGTTAAAACAATGGTGGTGATGTCATCGAAATCAAAGTGAAATGTGTTTTGAAGTCACGCGCACATGAAAAAGGCAATACTGACCCTGAGGAACATGGCATCCCGTGTCTGACATCAGCAGTAGTTGACTTGCTCGCCTTTGTTTGATGGAGCAGAGAGGAAGCTAGCAGAAATAATGGAGGCACGGGAGGTCACGTCGCACCTGCAGACCTGCCAATATTTGTACGCTCGTACTATCTCCATTTCCACGCGTATGCACACAAATCTCCCGCAAATGCTTGACCGGAGCCTCCTGCTTTCGCTTAAACTTGTATTATTGTGTTTCAACTCTTTGTCTCGCGCACATTCTCATCGGCTTGGCGCTCGCACGCACGCAGGCGCGCTCGCACTGAGATGCCAGATGAGTTCGCCACACCTGGCACAGCAGTCACACAATGAGCTCCACTCACATTCATCTCACAGCGTATTTATCTCCCGGCAGACGAGCAAAACACTGCCGTCCTGCTATCCGGAAGCCCTTTTATTCTCATTTGATCTGCGGCACGCATTTACATTTCCGGCCTGCCGCCGCGTGCCCTTTTCACACTGGCTGAATTGTTAATAATTAGTATGTAGGCTACCAACAAAGGCTCTGAACGGGACGCTTTTCAATGCCCGCACTTTCATAGAGATGATCATTCTTTATAAATGGGTATTAATTATGTATATTATACTGATCTAACACTGCTCTAAATACAGTATAGTCAAAAGGAAGTAAGAACGTGGAGCAAAATAATTCATTTCCGTTCTTATCATGAATTGAAGAATCATCTAATAAACCCTATTTATTGAATGAATATAAAGTGGTACCAAGGATCAAGTACAGTGCATATTAGGAAAGTTCTCAGGTCATGTGTGGAATTATCGTTTGTCTCAAGCCTCATAGTAGTTTATGAACCATTTACAGGCCCTCAATAGCCCTTATTATTAATTGGTATTAAAGACCTGAAACAGTGCACATCGTTCGGGTTATTATTAGCTAGCACGGACCCAGACGAAGAAGAAGCGCATGAAAGCGACAGACAGACACATCTCCATATGAAAGGAGCCCTGTGCCATTCCCAAACAACTGCATGCATTTGTAATGCTGCTCAAACGCAGCCTAGGGAATTCTTCCATGGACGCCAGCGTGTTTAAGCAGGTGCTCACAGGACAAATAGGAATCGATAAGAACTCAACCGGCGCACTGCCGCCCCTCAAAAAAGGTGCCATCCATCCAGGACGGATGGCGGACGATCTTTGGTGGGGGTGGGGGACACACACACACACACACACACACACACACACTCTTCAAGCTGTACCATGCAGCGGCATGAGGTGAGATCATTACTGTCGGTGTCAAGCTCTTCAATTACAGCAGCTAAACGAACATCGTGACGTCTGAATTAACGTCTCACAGCACGCCGTGTCCCGTGTCTGAACAATACGAGAGCTCGTCTCCTGCGGTGCGAACCCGACTGTCATGTTATCAAGCGTCTCAGAGTGGAACATTGACTGCCACACTAAAACCGGCAGATGATTGACAGGCAGCGGAGGCTAAAATGATGAAATTGTTCATGTTTTGGTATCTCCTGACAGAAAGACACCAAGGGGAAGGACAAATTCATTTGAATTCTGTGAGACGTGCATGTGTGTGTATATGTGTAAGTTCTGTAGAATTGTACCGGTATCAGGTGGCATCATGACTTCATGCATAGTTATCCGATTTTGTCTGACTCTGTCCCTTCGCAAAGCCTGTTGTGTCCCACTTCCAATGAATATCCATCACAATCCAAATAAGCGCTAAGGAAGTTAAGTATAAACACATGCCCGGCCCTCCGGTGTGGCGTTTATAGGTTTTACCAATCCGGCTTTCTCCCACATTGAAATAGAGACCGATCCAGGGTGAACGCTGCCCAAAGTCAGCTGGGAGAGGCTCCAGCTCACCTGCAACCCGAACGAGGAGACATTTCACGTCTACCTGTACAATGCGATTCTCTGGGGAAAAAGAAACCACGGTCAACTTCCATCAGAGAGATATGAAGGCAAAAGTAGAAAGAAAGAAAGGAAGGAAGGAAGGAGCAGCTCGTGAGCGAAAGCATGCCAAAAATGCTGGGGGCAGTGTTATGACAGAGGCATCCATAACTGTTATTAGAAGAAGCTTGTTGGTATTTACCGATGATAATCGAGCTGACAGAAGAAACACGATGAATTGCGGGCCGTATAGAGCAATGTTCTCTGCTCACATTCAGCCGGGCTGCTTAAAAGCGCACACGCAATAATAACGCTCGACGGATCGGCGAAGGATCCCCGAGGAATCCTTCCAGGAGTGCATGAAGTCGTGGCAGAAAAGGCTGCAAAGGTTTGTGAGACACCAGGAGGATGACTTTGAACGGGGAAAACCTTTGGAGTTTCGATTCGTCATATATCATTTATGCCGCCTGTCCCGGGAGATCTCTTTGACACGTCTCATATGAACGTGCACTCTCCAGCTGGGAAATATCTTCGGGGTTCATCACAAGTCAACAGCGGAGAACCAACTTACGTTAAGCGTCAGAAATCTTGTGTGTGTAGCGTATGTGTGCAGTCTTCCTTCCGGGCTGATTTATTGCTTCAGCTCCAAATACATTTACATTTCCTTTCCAGAGGTCGGTGCGTTTTCTGGAGATATTAAAGTATTAAAGCACCACGGCCACTTCCACCAGAGGCTCGGTCCTACTCGTCGGGGGAAATAACATTTACAGCAGAGTAATATGTATAATGCACACAAAGTGAGTGCGCACATAAAGGGGGGGGGGGGAATTGTGACCGCACACAGTGGCAAAAGAGAGAAATATTGTAACACAATTATGTATTCTCTGCAAAACACAGGCCACCATAATAGAATCATCAGCTAGACATGTTGACTTAATTATACATGAAGTCAACATTTGACTATAACAGAGTGCTTGCTATCGAAGTACTGTCAATTAGCTATTATTGAATTCTGTCGTAGCTTGAAATTTGGATGTCTTTTAGTTGGTAGCTTTTTTTCCATTTTGATGTACTGCAAAAGAGCTGTCAAAACAACAGAGCGCTACAGACTACTAAATCCAGTTACCATGCATCCACGCAGGAAGTGACCTCCACCGGGTCATACGCAAGTCAAGGATGTGTGCGCATGTGTGGATAGAGAGAATAGCATCGGCTGGGGATGAAGCGACGGAGAGACTTTACTGCTGATCACGCATTATTCACGAGCATGAATGAAAGCTCGTTCAAACATTGGGCGAAAGATGGGGCGCGACGGTGGGAGAGAGTGTTGGTAAAGTCAGTGAAGCGAAGTCTGACTTCACTGATGTGGTTTTTACACGTTTGTTTTTACTCTGATGAAATGAAGAAGCCAACAAGATCAAATGCACTGAAAATAGAAAGTGCGCATGGCCTCTTTCCATCTTAGCACAATCAACAAAGAGAGTGTACAGTACGCGATGCCCAGCGAGAGTGTATTTGTAAGGTCTGCCGCAGCACGTCGCCCCAAGTTAACACATTCGGCCACGCACACAGCGACTTGCACGTACGACAATCCAGCACGGTCCAGCCGATTCAGTCAGACGTCAGACTCCAGCAATCATTGACTCGAAGTGATACCCGTCTCTCGCGGAATCACCGTTGATGCGTAGAAAGAAAATTGTAAAATTGTGTCCGGCTCCAAGAGGAAACCCGAACAGATGTTTAGCATAAGACATATTGACACCGTTCATGAACACACTGAGATCGGAGCTCCAGACTCCAGATGTCTGTCAGATGAAGATGATCCTTTGTTTTGCAGCTTAACTCTGCCAGGGGGATCTGCTGAGGACTCGTCTTCTAGACTCTCATTGGTTAGCCTCCGGTCGACGGGAGACTTGAGGTGTCGTACCTGGTGAAAATGCGCAGTGAGTGATAGCTTGAAGAAAGTGTGGAAAGGACTTGTATACGGTGGCTAGAAAATTGGGTCAAGCGTCAGTCACGGTTCCTTGCATATTCTCAGTGCATTCAGGTGGACCGGCCTCCCACCAACAAAACCGTTTTTTGTATTTATTGCCAAGAAGCAGTGTCTGGTCAATTTCAAATGCATGCAGGAAGCTCTCAAGTGTCTCTGCAGAGCCGGACGCATCGGAGAATACGTCAGCAGCGATCTGACAACGCAGACACGGATGTCAAACAGAGAGAGGGGGTGGCGCTTGATGGCATCGATACGTCACTACAAACAACATCGTTATCAGTGCCGATACGAGTGGGCGGAGGTGAATGAACGGCTTAGCGGAGCTCTGTGAATACACACCTCCATGTTTCCTCTTTCCAGTTCACACGTAAAGCAGGTGATTTATGAGCTAATTCATTAGACAGTCTTATGGGATGTGTAGCAAGAGAACTGCAGAAAAAAGGAACTCAATAAATGCTTGACTTTCCCTCGAAGTTCCACTCAGGGGGTCACCGAGGCATCGCTGCATGAGCCGGCTCGAGTGGAGTCCAGGACAGTTTCCAGAAGGCATCGGTGTTTTCCTGGCAAAGACTCCAAACGTATGGGTATTCTGTGCGTCCCCCTCTTCATCATGACCCCCTCCCCTTCCCGCGCAAGGCTCCTTTCCTTCTCGCTAACGCTATCAATTGTCATTTCCTAATGTTGGCGTCGAGCTGATCTGTGGCCACTGTGTGAGTGTGTCTGGCTGCAATTTGAGCAAAACAGAGAAAAAGTCAGCTGTGATCAGCGCAGATGGAAAGACACCTGCTCTGTCAAATCCTTCGTCCGTCTCATTGCTGTCCTCGACGAAGATCGTACATATGCGCGCGCCCGCACAATGCGTTTAGTTCAGAGGAAAAACTCGGGCATGACATGAAGGGACGTCCTCCTCCTCCCGTTGTCCACTATAGATGCCCAGCGACGGATGGGATGGGGAGAAATGGGCCGCAGATAAAACCACAGTACGGATGTCCACGTTGATGGGTTCAAATGGGGGCGCAGAGAAAGAGGGGGGGTACACAAAGAGCGCTCCACATCACACAATTCCCGAGTGGAACTAGATGTGATAAATCCAGCTGAGCGGCCTCAAGCGGGGCTGATGAGTGCCTGTGATGAGTTTCCGTACTGTTGTGGCTGTGGACGTACGTTTGGGATCGGATAGGTTTAGTGTGTGTGTGACACATCAGGTGGTAAAACACTTCTGCCTTGACTAAGATCATTTCATTTTCAAAGCTGTAACCAACAGGATATATACACATTGAATAATGTGGCTGTGGTTGAAATTGGACTCAAATGATCAGTCTTGTGACTTTACTCTGATAACGTATTGTGAATAAATGAGCCCATCTTATAATCCTGTGGAACGTGTTTGAGTATTTTCCTGATGCCTCTCCCTGCGCTTAATATACTGTGCAATGAAGCACAGCACTCTTAAGCATGTTTCCAAGGTAACGAACGGCACGGTGACAAGTTGGACGCTGAATTTTGAATGGGCTTCAGAACGCCAGTGATCGTGCCCCATGAGGTTCCATGTGAGGTTTGGACATCAAGCACGTTGACTATTTGTGGCCTGTTGTTGTTCTTGTTTTCGACATTCCAGTTGGAAGAGTCATGAGAAGTCCTAGAATCCCACCAGGCTGTATGTAGTCGTACATACATTGTGATTCTTTTAACCACGTTTGCAAAACATGAGGAAGGCTGTAAGCAGAATTTGAAAACGCAATGCAGTTCATTCCACAAACAGCCCGGAGCAGACAAAGACAGCAAAGCCATTAGCAGTACTTGAAATTAGGTTTCTGGAACTGTGCACAGAGCATTGTCGGAAAGTAATGGACTGCGCACACTCCAGGACAAAGTAGAAAAACATGTCCCCACACAGATACTCGCAATTATACACCCGCATAACCTGCGCCGTATATTCGCTCACTGGGCAAAAGAAAATCCATTGCAAGTGTCATTTAAACAAAATCATGCAAACATGCTCCACCAAATGACTTTATATTTACTTTATCACCCACAGAGACAAGCGTAATTGAGGAGAAGCGATTTCATCGAAGAACACACGCGTTGACATCCCGTAGAAAACAGATGGCGTCAATGAACATTTTCAGCTCCGATCATCTTTTCGCCGCCTGTGCGTGTCCACTGGCCAAGCGTGAATTCAATCGGTTCTCAGATATAATGGAATCGATTGACGGGTGAAGTGACCATAATGTGTGTTTGCGAGGAGGCAAGTGTGTCCATCACACCAAGAGGAGATCTATGTGCACAGTCTACGCGTCTACGTGCAGGGAATATAAAGTCATCAATAACATCGTGCCTGAAATTAGGAGCATCTGATCCATCTGATCTCATCTGTGTGACGAACACTCTCAACTTGAATAAATGCGCCTGGATTCACTCACGTATGAATATTGCATGTGTAACCCTCCGCCTTGTACGCTTGCCCGCCCAGTAGCATACACCGCACACTATGACTATTTACTGAAAAACTCCACTGCGACACAGAGCGGCCCCTGTATGGTCTACTTTCAAGGTGGGATGATTTTCCGAGTGACTAGCTGATCATGTGTGTGCTTCTTACACGAGCCAGCTTATTTTCTCCAAATTTGACCTTCCTGTAACCTTGACCTGAACCATAAAACTATCACTTCTAATGCCAAATAACGTACAGTTGGTTGAATACCATTTGTATTGGTGCTGGGTGTTTTTCTAGTTGAATAGAAACAATATACGCATTTTGGACATTGCATCCTCATTTGTGGACTTATTGACAAAAATGATCCAGAAAGTCCTCACCAAGAGCTATAAAATGAGGCGTTCAAGTAGGTTTGTTGCAAATTGATTTTTGAACTGGCGACTCGGGAACTTTGGAATTCAGTAGCTCTTAGAAAAAACAATTGGCTCAGAACCTATTGACCTTCGTATTCTCCGAGTTCGGAGGCCATCGGATAAGAATTACGGACTACACTTGTACCTGAGTGCAGGTCAAAACGATCGAAGCTTGGGAATGTCGTACTTCAGTTATCATGAGCACTCTTTACACAGCGAGAGTGTTACAGTGTTTGAAGAACTCCAGCTGTCCTTTCATGTCGTGTAGGCAAAAAGAATCAAAGCCATCAGCGTGTAATGTCTGTAATGTAATGTCTGTATACGTATATACCCGGGCATACCGCTAAGCATGCCGAGAATTCTCCCTCCATTGCCTTACTGAATCATTACAAGTACACACACCCCAGCAAAAGCGCTGTCAGGTGGCTGCGAGTTCTCCATCTCCATTTATTTAGTATTTATGAAAACAAAACTCCGTTTGTGCATTCATGGGATGGTGGAAATGACGGATTGTAACAGATAATGGCCAAAAATGTGACGCGGACAGGGATGGGAATGACAGAATGGAATGGGCAAGATTTAGATCCTTGTAATTGCCTGATTTACGACAGCGATATCAAACCACTCCATCTGCGTGTGTGGAAAGTGGAACTTCTGTGGCTCTATTAAACGAGTCCTAGTTTGCTCGTTTGCAATTCCAATGCAGTCATCTAGCCCTGCCACGTGTTTAAACTGTAAATACCACACAAAACAGTTCCATTTCATTTCAAATTCATTCTTACAAAATGACCCTAAACAATTCATTGCATGCGCAGACTGGCTGTCATCTCCACTAACAACCCAAGCTAATCTTAGCTACTCCGTGGTCCCCTCGGCAAAGATGTATAACGTCGACATGCTCTCTGGGAAGCAACGACTTGACTACTTTCAGCATCTTGTGGCATCTTAGGGTGTTTCAGAAAGCGCCCAAAATGGCTTATGTGATAAGTCACCTCAGTGATTTCCTCGAATCTGCAGCTCACTTTTTTTTACAAACCTGTTATTGTATTATTACTGCACATTGTGCATGCCTAATGTATTGACCTTATTATTGACCATCACATTCAATGTACACTCACTGGACACTTCATTACACACACTTTAGATAGTGTAATGAGCTCCAATACAGAGTGCTGTATCATTTTTTTTTTTTTTTTTCCTTTGACAAAGAAAATAATACTGATTTGTTATTAATACTTTTATAAAAGTCCGAGTAAAATGTTTACGGTTGCATTGCACCACGCTGCGTCAGAGTGTAATTCTATAACTTGTTTAGCTATAGACGAGAGCGTGCTAAAGATTAGAAGAAGTCCTAAGCAACAGTCCTGCAGAGGCAGGAGTCAGGAGGATAAGGGACTATAGAAGGACTTCTATTGCAGGCCAACCAACCAATGAAAAAGCAGGACTGATGGAAGGTGATTTACGCTCCTGACATTTTTAACTGAATTACCCAGTATCCCTTGCGGTGTGATTACTGTGATACAGTCTTGGTGCATGGGTGTGTCATTTCTCTTCTCTACCTGCCTACGCAGAGCTAACGGAAGGATTTAAACTCAATAAGTATGATATAAAATGCAATTTTTTGTTTTTTTTTCCAGCCCTCCTAAGATATCCTGCTATTCCAAATAGTGGGGACAGTTAGTATGCTGACTGCAGAAGAGCCTTAAACAACATACTGTAATATCATTTTTGCTAGCTGTTATGCTGTAAGAAGAAATATTATCCATATGTGCAACCGTGCAGGGTTCACTGACTCCCCCAGTGCCAGAACAAATGTCCTGAAGACAAAAGAAGTTGCCTAAATAGCAAATGAAATATAGCCATATTTTTGTTTTGTACAAAAGCATCATTTTGCTAGTAAGTCAGACATGTAAAGTGTCTCTCCGCTCAGACCAGCCAAGTAGTCCAAAGGCTTAAAGCACCTAACCCATCGGTTTGTTTCGGTCAGCTCCTAAAAACAGAGAGAGGAGACGCTCTCGTTTCACGCTTGCAGGAGTTAATGTCATTAAAGCAGACGCACAGACACACCGAAATGGGCTGTGATTCCGACATGCACAAGCACATAGACACCAATGAGCACAGGCACATTTACACACACGCACGCAGACATGTTGTAGCTGCTATCTGATATCCTGAACAACAGTAAGCTCTGAGATAAAGAGCAGCTTTCCTCTTCCTGATACACATCCATGTTCGGCCTCAAGATGATGGTGTGTGCGTGCGTGTGCAGCTGCACTGTGACTGAGGCAGGACCAATCACTCAGTGATCCCATTACAAGGCTCTGACAAAGTATGCATGTGTGTGTATGCACGTGTGCTTGTGCTTGTGTGCTCGCCGCATTCTCAATCACTCTGGCATGCTATTATCTATCCAGGGGCAATGCTACATCACTCACACTTAAACACAATTTTTGGGAGATATTTTCCAAGGACCTCCCTCTGCCTGCATCTAGTCCGTAATTTTTATTCATTTGTTCAGGAGAGAGATCAATAACAGACTTGGGCTAACAGTTCAGTTCAGTAACATTTTGAACACTTTGAATGTCTTTGGAACATCAGTCAAACAGCAGGCAACAAACAATAATAATAGCTGTGTATGTGATAATAAATTACACATATGGGACTTCCAATTCAGTAGCAGAGTTGGAGCCCAGGATTTTTGTCGCTTGACTCATACTCACAAAATAAGGGTTTAACGTCAGTCGTGGAGCTTCCTGTGTGGAGCTTTCATGTAACTCTCATATTCTAAAACAGAAGAAATGAGAGAATACAAAAGCCGACATAGGCAAAGGATTGTGTGTGCTGATATATACAACAAAATGTTGAGCTACAGCGCAGGTTGTGCCCTCCCTCCTCATATTTCTCACCTAGCCCCTTGTGTTGAGACACATGAAAGCGGATTATTGTTTACGGGGGGTTCCCGTCAGAACAAGCAGTGCAAGTAGATCTGCTATCCTGAGCTCTAAACTAATCATATGCGATGTTTCCAAACACACACACACACACACACGCGGTCACTGGATACCAGCGGTGATAGCATTAAGAAACAAAGCCTGCTCTTGTTTTTGAAGACTTACCTGAGCTTCTCTGATATCCTTCGTTTTGTATTCTCCCAGCTCTTCTCGCTGCTGCAAGACAACTAGACAGCAACTGAATGACCCTTCCCCACAGTGTGTGGTCTCCCGCACAAGTCACGACAACAACGACAGCTTCTCCAGAACTCTGCCGGCCGTGTTATCACAAGAACCGCATCGCTCCGTTGCTCCCTGTCCAATACCGCATCCAATAATAAAATACTGATCTGCACCTTCAAGGCCATCAATAATCTCGCCACAGCATATCTCGCTGACCTCCTTCACGTTGCCATCTCTCAGATCCTCGTCCTCCATCCACCTCAGCGTCTGTCCACCGTCGGGGACAGAGACTTCAGCCGCTCTGCCCTCCGTCTTTGGAAATCAATCAATTATTATTATTATTATTGTATTATTGTGTACAAGGGATGGCAAGTGAAACTATGCCAAGCTCATAGATTCCAAAGGGTGAATGTTGTCCTTTGAACACATCTGTTTGGGCATTTCCACACTTTTTCTGTTTTAACATTCTCCTTCAAACAGTTCTGTTTCATTTTCTAATTCAAGTGCATTGGCTAGAGGTCGTTTTTTTTAAGATTTCAAATGCTCTATTGGGATGACCTTTTCTTTACACCAGAGAACAGCGGCAGCAGACGGCACTGAATAACTGAATGGATGAGTCTTGATTCTTGAGTCACATTCAAACGTAGAGATGTGTGTATCAAACCACTGATATCATCCACAGCGCATACAGTATTTGTCGGCCCCATTTAGCATGCAGCTGCTTTCATGCATTATCAACATCATATATTCCTTTCGTGGTTTGAGTGAAAGAACATGGGAAAGGTTCCATCGTTCATCTACATCAAACACTGTGACCACTTGACTTCAGTTAGAGCTCCAGAGGCTCTTTCATCACTTTGACCTATCTAGCGCGCTCTTTTATCCACACCTAACGAGGGGCTCATTAATTTCCCATCAAAGAGCACTGTAGGTGCACGGTGGATATTCATCCCCCCCCCTGTGGACCAGAAGTAGATAGGGGGTCAATCATATTTTAAACAATAAATGTGGGGTACAAAGGGCACACATGAGTACTTAAATACATTAAAAGAGGTGAATGTACGGCATCCAAGGCTGCCTACGTTCAGATGAATTTCATTTCATACAGCAGAGACAAAAGAAAACGCAGGGAAAAGGAGGAAGACGATGCAGTGGGAGTAAAAGCTCACGTGCAGGATGGGAGGATGTTCACTGGTCTCGCTCAAAAACTGCTTTGTGGCTGCTCACCTTACCAAAAACATTTTCCCCCTAAACCTTGAGCTGCTTAATCCACACAAAAAAATATTCAAGTTCATGTTTTTTTTGTTTTTTTATCTCATACCTCATATCATATATTTACAGATTTCTTGGCAGATAACCAAACCATTAAAATATCCTGGAAATTTGCACCACGAGATCAGAAATCAGATCGAATCACGCGGACAGGTGATCATGCACTCCCAAATACTGAGTGAAACAAAATGTGAAGATTATGTTGAAAAACAAAATTGAGTAGTCACGATCAAAACTTTTGTGAGAAGGGGAAAAAAAACATGGCAACCCATATGTGGAATGCTAGATTAAGTGCATTCCAGAGTCAAAATGTTTTATGAGCAGGTTTAAGAATTTGTCTTGATCCCTCCAGTACAAAATAGTGATTTACCAAATGGTTCCAAGAGTTTTTTTTTTTTTTTTTTTTTTTAAATAGACGGTTTTAGGAGAATCATCACTGCCAAATATCAGGAAGACCATCTGTGATATTAATCAAACAAAAGGCCAGCAGGACTATGAACACAACACAAATGATTTTCAATACTGGATTTCAAACTGAGACAATACACCTCGGGAGACAAAGACAGCAATACTGTACTGTACTGTACTCAAATTGTGTCACAGTGCCACCTAGCATCATACTGAATTACTACAAGAAGCTTTTGACAAGACGATCAATACAGTATAGCTAGATATTGACATTTACGTATATATCATAATTTATCTAAGTAATAATGACTGCACAAAAAGTAAGTAAAAGTACGCGCTAGACTAAAGTATTCCTACTTCAACATACATGATCAAACACAGATTACGATGTATACACCATAGGTCGGTCGGTAGGTAGGATGGTGTGTTTCAAGCAGCTTTTCTCATTTTGTGTGATAAACACAATACAGTTAACTTATTGGCTACATACCAGCCACAGACGTTCAGCAAGTGACGGAAGTCATTGGTTCAAGAAAGGTTCGAAAAATTCATTCGCAAGTGAAAACAATCAAAAGAAAAGTGTTATTTTGACCACTAGATGGTGCTGTATTATTCTTTCAGGAACCACCGACATGACGTGACTTCCCTTTCTCCGCTTCCGCCATTTCCATGTGTTTACCAAAAAACAAAAAAAAACGCGAATTTGTTGTAACATATTTCGACGGATTATTTGAGCCAGCGTCGCTGTTCAAAACATGGGAAAGCTAAATGTGGTGGTGTTGAGATACTTGTCTCGAGATGACTTCCGGGTGCTCACAGCGGTAAAATATATTTCTCATGCCGTTGCTGTCTGCTATTTTTTTTGCCCCAGCTGAGTCAGCTCCGAGTAGGCTAATGATGTTGCCACTTTGTGCGACATTAAAACGACATACGGGATTTTACTAATGGCGAAGCCGTAGTCGCTTTCCAGCTGCTAAATTCGTGTTCCTTTCAGTATTGCAATGTAACTGAATATATGCGTGAATTCCTCGCACCGGGGCAATACATGAGGCACTCCTCAGTATGAGGCAATTGTATAACACTATAACCACAATGAAAAGCATATCCAATCAAAATGGATCATAACGGTGTTTCATGAGATTGTGTACTTGTAATTTATGTTATGGCTGGTGAGTGTCTTTATCAAAAGGTAAAGAACGAATTACTGTAATTAAATAGTGGTCAACCAGATAGACTGACATGACTAATCAAAGTACCTTTATGTTTGCCACTCACGATCAAATATAACGTTCCGTTTGCTTGTATGAAGTTCATATCATATTCATCTTTGCTTCCGTAGGTTGAGATGGGGATGAAGAACCATGAGATTGTTCCAGTGAGTCTCCTCTCCTCCATTGCCAGCCTCAAACACGGCGGCTGCAACAAGATCCTCCGAGAGCTCGTCAAACATAAGCTTGTGGCCTACGAACGCACCAAGAGTAATCTTGAGGATTCTACTTGACATGTTTTGCGTCCATGTTATAACGATGCATGTCCTATGGTTGGCTCTAATATGACGTGTATTACATTTCAGCCGTGCAAGGTTACAGGTTGAACTTCGGAGGATATGACTACCTGGCGCTCAAGACCTTGTCTGCCAGAGATGTGATCGCTTCAGTTGGAAACCAAATGGGAGTAGGGAAAGAGTCAGGTGAAGTTTACACACACATTCCATTTTACATTCTGCACTCACTGGGCGCCGCAGTGGGAGTAAGTAGCTACAAGGGGTTTAACGGCTAAATATTTTTTTGTAGTCGACAATAATGTGGCGAAAGTCGCGTTTGATGATTTGATGACGTCATTGATATTCTTTTCAGCATAGTACAATGGCCCCAAACGTGTTCTGCGCCACGGATTGGTTTCACGTAAACATATTGCGCAGGACTGTGATTTTGACATTGTACAACAGTACAAACTGCAAGCACAGTAATGAACATAATTGCCAAACTAATATTTCTCAATAGCGTCCAAATAAATAGAGCATTATTATCTTTGTGTGTTTTTACATGCATCGTATTGTACTGTGAAGCTCTACCTACACAGTATATGGTTGGACTTCCACAGTTGTACATCTGTGCAATGTTGGAAGCTAATCTATTTATGTTTTCATTTCTTTAGATATTTATATTGTAGCAAGTCCAGATGGGGAACAGTACGCTCTGAAGCTTCACAGATTGGGTCGCACTTCCTTCAGGAACCTAAAGAATAAGAGAGATTACCACAAGCACAGGAAGAACATGTCTTGGCTCTACCTCTCTCGCCTCTCTGCCATGAAGGAGTTTGCCTACATGAAGGTAATTCAAACCAAGCCACATTATCACTCTTACATATCACGTGTGGAAAATGGCTACTCAGTAGAAGCGGTGTCGAACGTGGTGGATCGTTTCTATCAACACGTTCTTTTCCCAGGCACTCTATGACCGAGGCTTCCCTGTCCCCAAGCCTGTGGACTACAACAGACACGCAGTCGTAATGGAGCTCATCAATGGATATCCGCTGTATGGAAACGAGCCATGCCTCTTTCTGTAATCACGTCAATCTCATTGCACGTTTTCTCATGAATCGTCTCCTTCCTCATACCAGGTGTCAGGTGCACGAGCTCCAAGATACACCCGCCCTGTACAGCGAGTTCATGGAGCTCATCGTTAAGCTGGCCAACCACGGCCTGATTCACGGAGACTTTAACGAGTTCAATCTGATGCTAAACGACCAGGACCACATTACGGTGATCGACTTCCCTCAGATGGTATCCACCTCGCACCCAAATGCTGAATGGTAGCCGCATTGCGAAACATTTCACATGCGTGAACGAATGCAAAACCGTCGCCTTTTCACTCCCTTCTCTGACCTTTGAAGGTATTTCGATCGAGATGTCAAATGCATAAGAGATTTCTTTGCAAGACGATATAGCTATGAGAGCGAGCTGTTCCCAACCTTCAAAGATATCAGGTAATTTCTCACGGGGAAAGGGGATACAACTGTAATTAGTGTTGAATTGAAATGAAAATGTGTCTCTCGGTTTGTTTATAATAATGTTATCACATGGCTAAGCACTTTATGCACACCGCATTTTAATGGGAACCTTTAACTGAAGTAAAATATTATATCAATATCTTTGGTCTGTAAGGAGCTTTAGTACTTTGCATCTTGAGTTCACTGCATGTCTTAAAATAGGATCTTGTGATGAAGTGCTTTCTTCATTTAGTCAAAAGATTTGTTTATTTTTACAGACGCTCAAGTTCTCTCGATGTCGAGGTCTCAGCGAGCGGTTTCACCAAAGATCTGGAGGAAGATGCTGCAGTACTCCACCCAGCTGGACCGGAGGGAGAGCAAGACGACGAGGAAGAGGACAGCGACAAAGAGGAGACTGGCGAGGAAGTTGAAACGGAAGAGCAAAGTGTGGATGTGAATGCCTACAAGAATGCAATTATGGAACTCCAGGGCCTGCAGGTCAGCGACACAAATGGTGACGGGGATGAAGAGGAACAGGGTGAAAGAGGGGATGAAGAGGAGGAGACAAATGGTGACGCTAGAAGCCTTGACAAGACAGCGAATGACTTGGAGGAGGAGTTGGCGGATGATTTCCCCGAACTGTCAGACCTTTCTGCATCGAACAAAGAGTTCAAACCTTTCAGGTACTGAACGATGAAAAGTTGACTTGTCATGAATTGAGTTGCTTTTGTATGTGTGCGCATCGGTACCATAGTATTAATCCTTTCCTAACGTCTCGCAGAGACTCAGAGAGCCTTCTACAGATGGCAGAGCACAGGAGGAGGAGGACAGACAGTGACGTCACGATGGGCAGCACAGGAAGCTGCTCAACCATCCCACCGGTAAGCAAGAAATAAAGCTGGCGTCAATTGTCTGTTAGTGTTGCCAAAGAACTCTGTTAAACAGCTATACGTTGCGTTTGAAGTTGTAACCCATCGTTGTTATCGTGTGTTGCAGGATGTGGTCCGTCAGAAAGTGCGGAGACAGCTCACCAAGCAACAGAAGTCTGCGCAAAGGAGACGTCTGCAGAAGGGCGAAGCCAACTTGGTGACCAAATCTCGACGAGAGAATGAATACAACGTCAGGTCTAGTTTGGAGAGCGCCACCTTCTGGGGATGAATGCTCGTCTGGTACTCGGAGAGGGTAAACACGATCACACCTGTTAGACAAACTGTTTTGGACCACTGACATCCCATTATGTCTCGTTGGTCAACTATCAGCGTACAAGTCAATGTAAACATGGACTACTTTATTGAGGCTGTGTCAATAAAAAAATATTGCTTAATGTGTATTCCTCTGTTTTTTACAACTATGAAAATCGAGGGGGATGTGTTCGTTATATTGGAAACCTAGAAAAATATGCATAATGCCTTTTTTTGGGGGGGGGGGGGGGGGGGGAGGTATTCAGAAAGCAAGTGAATTCCAAGCTGAACAAAGGCTATTCATTTCCAAGAGGATGAATGGAGCTTAGTGGGCTCCAAAACTAGTGGGTCAAGTGTTTTGCCAGCCCTCCTCCTACACTTTGTGCGAACTACATCAGCAGCATTATCAAAAGACGTTGAAAATTGTAACCCAAATCCCGAGTGAAAGTAACAGAATGTTCTTAAGTTGTCATATATTCAATTTGCAGCTTTTTAAGTGACTGCTCGGGGATTAGCCAGCTGCACAGCATGATGGGAGGGTCTCCGCATTCCTGGGCTGCACCTCTGCGTGAGGGGCCCTCTCAGCTAATTGGCAGCGGGAGTAACAAAGGTGGTCTGCTTCAAACAAAAACCACAGTGAGACTGTGTGGACCCAGAGGCGGAGGAGGGGGAATGCGTTGGATTCTGAGTGATTTCCCTGTAATGTTGTCTTCCTGCAGTGAGATGGCCTGAGACAAGTGGTCTGCCTCATTTGTCAATGACGATGAATAAAGTGGAAGATGAGGACGGTATCGTGTCCCGCTTCAGCCCCAAAGACTGTGAGTAAACTTTCAACTTAGCGTTCCGCTTTATAATAAGGATATCAAGAGCTATTTCAATTGTATATCCATTGTCTTGTTAGGAATTAGTTTGTGAACAACACTTAATAAAGGAACGGAACGTGTAAGCCAACATGTAGCTACATTTATAAATGTTGAAACCTAATTAACGATATTTCTTACAAGTTTTGTGATTTATAAGCCATGCGAGCAAAACCTAATAGACAACGTGGACTGTTGGAAGCTATTTACACGTTTTATTAGTTCGCTTATTGGATACGCTTATTATAACGTGATCGCCACCTTATAATAACGTGTTTTTAATTGAAATCTGCATGTATGTTTTGTTTTCTGCCAGCTTCAATCTCAGTTATATGTGTTCAATTATACAAATGTCAATGTTAAAACCTCATTAACAATATTTCTTACGATTTTTGTGACTTAGAAGCCATGCAAGCAAAACGTAATAGACAATGTGGGCCTGTTGAAAGTTATTTACACAGGTTTTCTGATTTCGCCTATTGGGTACCCTTATTGTAACGCGATCGCCGCCTTATAATAACTGATTTTTCATTGAAATATGCATGTGTGTTTTATTGTCTGCCAGGTTCAATGTCACTCATACGTGTTCAATTATACAAATGTCAGGACCACTTTGTCGGAAATCTGTCATGCTGAAGCCTTACTCAGAATTTAAACGCACGCTTCAAATAAAATCACAACACTGGGGAAGCATTGATAAGATCAAATTAGAGCAGTGAGTCTCAAAAGTGCTTTACGAGCATATGAAAAAAATCACTGCCTAAGT
Source organism: Phyllopteryx taeniolatus (assembly GCF_024500385.1). NCBI lineage: Eukaryota > Metazoa > Chordata > Actinopteri > Syngnathiformes > Syngnathidae > Phyllopteryx > Phyllopteryx taeniolatus. The sequence goes on from NC_084504.1 coordinate 27,428,652, forward strand.
ACACTTCGAATCATTTTAATTGACCCTTTAATAATTGAATCTACGTCAACATTTATTGAGCTATATTTATAAAATGAACTTATCTGCAATACATTTGAACTGAATCTTAGATTTAAGCACTGTGTTGTGTTCCAACAGCGTAACATTACAGTGGCTTACAATAATATGAAACCTACTTTTCAGGGATAAATGCTTGTTTTTTTTTAATTTATGAACACTACGGTACTGTCTTTGAAAGTGCGGTCATTATGGTGGTACTTGGATGGCTAAATATATATATATATATATATTTCGGTTGTGCTTGGTGTCGAAAGTTGAAGAAGCGCTGTCTTTGAGGATTCTTTGACGTTGCAAAGTGTTTCCATCCTGCCTCTGTTCTTGCATCATGTGGACTTGCAGCTCTGCCGTTGTCATGTTTACATTTTGTCCTCTCGCTCGTCATTGTGTCCAGTCAACGTCGTAGCTTTGCTCCATAACTTCTGGGAGCAGAAGCAGGTGGATCACACGGATGGCTCTTCGGCTGGATCAGACGGCTGTGTGGCGGACACAGCGGGCCAGGTGGAGAGCCTGCTCCTGTACGAATCTGCCGCTTCCCCAGGTCCTCCCTTTGTCTGCTACGTAACACTCCCAGGAGGAAGTTGCTTTGGGAACTATAAGGTGCGCCCATATTGCTTCAACGATGCCTCTCGTGCGTCGACCCAGACTATTTGAATGACATCATTAGTTGCTTGTAGTACTGTACCGTAGATAGGTTTAGGATGTATTAATGATCAAATTGCTGAGCGCCTGTACAAAAAGAAACATGTAGGTAGTGTAGAGTCTGCAAGTTTGACAATACAACCATAATTGCACTACAATAATCTGGGCGAAAAAAAAATATTTCAATGTGTATTTCAATTAGTGCCCTATTAAGGGTTAAATTATCGAAGTTTACTTTGGCGCTGGATGAATCTTCTGGTGTGTATTTTTGCTCCATCAATGCACAAAGCTTGTGGAATATGGTGTTAAAACTATTGAATGTACTGAGTCATGAGTTCTTTAAATGGCTAAAGATAATCGCAAAAACATGAATGGTGATGTCAATGTATTTAGCTTCAAAATAAATCCAGATACAATCTATTAATCCTCTCATTTTAACACAATGTTTACAGTCATCTGGAAGCTTTTAAGATTTAAGAATAATACCACATTTTGCACAAATTGGTCCTCTGCAGGTAACTCGACACAATCAACCACAATCTTTTGCCAGCATGCACGATGACCAAATAAACGAAGTCACGCAGCAACCGAGGCACATCCTTTTTCCATCTATTGCGGGATGACATTACATTTAATGGAGAAAGACATTTGGAACTCACAATGTGGGCAGTTTCAAGGTGGTTTGAAATGAATGTTGTTTATTAACATGACTTCAATCCCGTGGTGCCTCTCCGAAATGCATCGTGACTCAGACCGAGCCTCGGGCACCATGTGATCGGCTATCTGTGACTGCCTCTAACGTCGTTAACTCGTTGAGCTGTGATCCCGTGACTTATCTGCAGCGAAGTGTAAAATGGAAACATAACTGGAAGAGCGCGTTAAGACTCAAGTTCATTTTTCATCCCACACTCACCCTCTCGTCGCCAGTTGTGTACCAGTCAGGCAGAGGCCCGTCGAGATGCTGCCCGAGTGGCTCTGATGAACTCGCTTGTCAATGAGCTGCCTTGTCGACGCATCTGCCCTCAGTTCATCGCTCAGAGTTTGCAGCAGGCCACCATAGACAGCGATGTGAGCTTTTCATGCACCGGACCAACTGGGGCGTGTGTCGATTATAGCCACAGGATTTATATTGACTTTCTGTCTTGTCTGTGCTCAGGTTTCTATCGAAGATGCAAATGATTCAAGCACACACATTGGAACATATAGTCTGCTTCTTCACTCTTACATGGGAAGGACCATGCTGGAGTTCCAGGTAAAATAGCACTCGGGTTATGATGTTGTCCTCGCGCTTATGAATCAGTCACCAGGAGCCATGCTGTCGAATTTGGACATTAAATAGTGTTACACCATGAGAAATTGGAACATATAGAAACCTATTCATCATGTTTAAAGTAGCAGTCCGGTAAGTATTTGGTTCATTTTAGCTACTGATACTACTACTAGTTACAGTAACTACATCCTCAGTCAAAAGAAAAGTATTTTGTGCACAGGGATGTCTAAAATAAATGATGCTATATAAACTGTAACGCACCTGCATGTTTGACTTTTGTTGCACAACTACAGGAGATGATGACAGTTTTTCAGTTGTTGCACTGGAATGGAACATTAAAAGCTCTGAGAGAAAGGCAATGCTCTCGCCAGGTATGATGCAATGAGCACAAGTTTTTCTGAAAAGATATATCCACTGTAAACCGCTTGTCTTGTCATCCAGAGTGTGATTGGCTATTACACTCGGCGTGGCCTTGACGAGTACACGCGCAGCAGCATGGCTCTGGACTGGCTCGGGCGGGAGCAGGGGTCACCTGGCCAACTGGGTGCGGAGCTGCAGGTGGCACAAAGGGAGCTGCTGTTGGCCAGGCGCCGAGGCATCGAACTCCGCTTTTACAAGGAGAAGATGGTCATCCTCACCTTGGCTCTCAGTCAAGCATATATTCACCACACACCTGAGGGTCACATCCAGGCACATGATAACAAGGAGGATCAGCTGCTCTCCCGTGATAGAGAAGTACCGGTAACGCCATCCTGCAGTCCATCTCCATCCCTCCGTGAACACGCATGTGCAGCAGTTTGTGAAGATTGTGGCAGGAATGTTCCCTCCGATCGTTACTCAACCTGCTCACTTTGCACACACATGCGTTCACCAAAGCAGATTGTATTTCAGGATACATGAAATGTCAACATTTCTAGAGATTCTCAACAGTGTTTACGTGCATGTCTGTGTTGCTACACCGTTATGTCATCAGGAAGTCATCCATCCATCCATCCATCCATCCGTTCAGTTGTATAATATTTGGATAGCACTAAATACAACTATTAAAGTGCACATTTCACTTATGACACATCTAAAATCAAGCATTTCGATGCGTACAATAGGATTCACATTTGAATATGAGTTCATGGGCATTCTATGTATCATTTTAGCTGTTTATCGGGTTATTCCCGTACTGCACTCAGCAACTCACTGCCATATTCCACCTGCAGTATTCCACCAGTCTTGTCTTCCAGTACATATTTTATATGACTCCCAAAAGCAACCGTGAAATATGTTGGATGATAGGCCACTTGTTTCCTAGGAGCTTGAAAGTTGTTAAGAATGTTATTAAATTACACAATTATCTCCTATTTTTAGAGACCGGGGTATACGATTCGGTCTAATTTGTGTGTTCGATGTGATTACATACTAATAGACTAATACTGATAGGGCTGCATGTATATGCATCGAAAAGGGAAACTCAATAAATTGAGTCTGTCGGTCACTGTTTACAACATGATTGCAGACTTTTGTGTTGAATTTGTCATGTGACTTTTTGCATAAATAAAAACAATGATCAAGACGTGTACCTCATATTGTCGGTTAAAGCACTGCCTGCTAAGTAGGACTTGTCCTTGGAAAAGTACTTTACACGGTGTACGTGATTGTTTACGTTTCTGATCAACTTTGGCCTTTCGCATTTTCCGTAGAAAGGTGGAGTTACCACGTGATTTCGGATTCGTGACAGCATAGTTCCTGGAACCAACAAAACAAAAAACGACAGCTGAGCCGCAAACGAGACCACGGACAACATGTCAACCGTGTACATTCCATTTGTTCTTGTGTTTAGTACGCGAGAACCAGAACGAAGAGGTTCGAGACGCTGGGAGATGGATTCATAGGAATGGAGCCTGCCCGTTAGCATCATAGCTATATAGCCTTGAATCCGTCGTAGATATTTGTATTCGCTTTTTTTCTGGTAGCCTCTTTTTATGTCATTCTCCGCGTCTTCATTGTGGAGTAGACACGCGTGTAATTTCCTGCTTAAATGTGGCCAACGAGCTTCCAAAATATTTGTGTTCTCCTGTGGCTATTTTGTGTCTTGTCAACACAGCCTGCCACTTAACTGCTTATCAAAGAAAAGAACGTTGTCGTTGTCTTCGTCTTCGACCAATGGGCTGTTATCGATTCTGTGTGCATAATCTTGGTCCGAAGACCAAAGTGTGTACCGGCCGTGTTGTGATGTGAGACACGGGCTAAAGATGGAGGCTGTGCGACACAAGAAGACCAAGGCAAAAGTCGGTGGAAAGGTGACTGTTGCACGTATTTACTTACCCTCTTTTGCATTGTATACGGGGGCTTATTGTGGGTTGAGCCTTTGTTAAACATGCCATAACATTATTCCAGTATCCAGTTGCAAACCAATGGTGCACGAAGCCCTTATACACTGCTTTATTACTTGGTGGTGCTGATTGATCATGATCTATTTTTCAAAAATATATTTCCTTGATCAGCTGGTCAGGAAGCAGAAGACGACAGAAACCAAAAGAGATGCTGCCCCCTCGTCCGTTGGCGACGACGCTTCCACCTCTGAATTCACCAGCATCCCGCTATGCCTCCCACAGCAGGAGCCACAGGAGGGAAATTGTGAGCCCACTCGTACCCCCGATACTAAAGCCCAGGCGATACATCTGCCTGCAGACTCCCGCGAGACCTCCTCATCACAGGCTTCGTTAACATCAGCGTTAACTGAGACTTTACATTCAGCTCCAGATTTGTCACAGGCTTCGCAAGCCACCCAGCAACAGACACAGCAGAAAGAAAGCGATTCGGGCGCGAGCGTGTTGGTCTCCGAGCTGAATGGCACATCACAAGTGTCACGTCTTTCGACACATTTTGACATCAAACGTGCCCCCAGTGCTCCTTCACTGTACCCATCTGTCCCCACGCTGGAGGAAGGATCCTTGCTAGAGCTTCATGGGGAAGCTGCGAAGAATTTGGGGAAAGGTCCGGCAGTTTTAGCACTTGCCGAGCAGGAATCATCGCCTCCGGGTTTGCAGCCCCTCGAATGCGAATGTGTAATTGAACTCTCCAGGAACAAACTCTACCCCGAATTACCAAGAACCACAACAGAAGTTCAGGTATTTTCATACAGTACGCAGCATAACATAGTTTGACATGTCCCTATGTAGAGAATAGAATTCATTTTTTACCGGAATATTTTGACGGTATATCGTTGTGGCAGCACAGCGGTGCATGTTTGCCTCATCGTCAAAGGTTTTTGTTCCACGCATCAGTTTTAAACTTCCTATATAACCTTGCGCTTGTGTGTATTTCTATCTGGTGTTATGGCTAGCGCCCTCATTCCAAAGAGTTCCACGTTAGGTTAACTGCAGATTTACAATTTCCCATCGGTGTGAATGAGTGCGAACGGTTGTTTGTCTGTATGTGCCATGTGATCGACTGGCAACCCGTCCAAGGTGTACCCACACGCTCTTCCATCGGAGTCTGATGGGATAGACTCCATCTCAGCCCTCACCGTGAACAGGATAAGCAGTAGAGAAGGCGTGGATGGCTGATCATGATTATTTTAAATAAATGTACTACTCATGAACACTCACCGCATACCCACTTCATATTTGTTTTCTTTTGCAGCCATTCTCTTTGGAGCAGCTGAGCGTTTGGGAGCCCGGAGGAGGGTTACGAGCTTGGCTAGAAGGCGTCGACGTGTGCACGGCTCACTTCTGTGCGCTCGCTCGACAAGAGCGCCACGAATTAACCGAACTTCTCCAGAACTACTGGCGCTGTCGTAGACAGCTGACTCAGTCACACACACAATTGCACACGCAGTCGTCTGACTGCAAAAGCACTCAAAATCGTCTGTGGAGCTTCAGAGATGAACAGTTAACACTCCAGGTTCAGTGTTTGCTAAACCACAAAGAGCACAAATACGCAGTAAATTCAATGATCGGAATAATTTGCTGATGTATTTGAATTTCTGCCTTAAAGGGTGTGTGTGCAGATCAATCCAAAGTGTGTGGATACCATCGATTCCAGCAGGCAGAGTTCAGTCAGAGTGTGCTGGCTGAGCTGAGCAAAGTTTTTGAACTCCGCAGTGAACTGCTCCATCAGAAGGTGGCCCTGCACGCATATACTGCTTTGCTGTCACGCCTCCAGGTGGAATCATACTTGTACCGCCTATTAAAAGGTGACGTAAACGTAAACTTACACCGTGGCCCGATGCATTGCACATTCCACATTGTTTATTTCGTTTTGTATTTATGATATAAATGATGATCCCTCAAGGCCAAATTAAAATGAAACATATACTCTCACCACACATGCAACAGGAGTTGACTGAGTGTGTCGGGACAAGCAGACACTGACTGTGACCCTAAGCTGAGTTTTTTCAAATCTATTGTGAGTATTTGTGTATTTTCTCCACAGATTGCTCCGAAAGCCAAAGACAGCCCTGTTCCATTCAACCACTTAAAGATGCCATCAGCGTCCTCTTTGGCTTCACGCGACGAGTCCTTGATGACACACTATTCCAGACAGACATCCACCACTGGTTGGAAACACTGGTAATACTGTACACACACACACTGCCTTTTGTGTGTGTGTGTGTTCCACCTTCACTGCTCAGTGGATGCTTTTTGACTCTGCAGGTGGCAGTGCTGCTGCACGTTGGGGGGTCAGGAGAGCACCTGTTCGTGCTGTGCCATCTGCTGTGCTGTCCCGCTGGGGTGGGCAAGTGGGCTGCCCCTTTCCTTCAGGTTGGCTAAGAAAACCTTCTTCTCTCAGTCATCTTACAGTATTACATCTACAGAACTACATTATGATCTCCTCAGATCGAAGTGTGGGGAAACACCTGCGGAGTGCAGGACTTCATGCAAGCCTTGGCAATTCTAATGTCACCTGCTCGGTAGGTAAAGAAATACACTCACTGCCCGCACTTGCACAATAATAGATATTTTTAAATCATATTTCTCATCAAAAAAAGATGATTATTTTTTTTATTGCAAGATTACTTAGCTTACTTTCATGGGAGGAGCACACCTCATCTGCTATGGTGCAGTACTTGTACTGGACTGCATAAGATCCTGTACAGGTGCACCGTATAGCACTTACTCAATCTATTTCTTTTTCTGACTTTTAGACACCGTGCAGAGTTTTTGGGACATATGAAACCGTGTGAGAGCCTTAATTCAGCTTCTTCTGGACCTGAGTCAGGCAACTGGACTCTTGTGGATGAAGGAGGAGAGGAGGTAGTTTGTTTCTAGCCTTTAGCATCTGGCACACAAAATTGGCGCGTCAACCCTTATCACCTTGTGTCTTTCTCAAACAACTCAGCAAAGCAGCAATTGACCGCGGCTGTGCGTTTCCTGGATCCAGATCATTCGATTTTTGCGACACGTGGGTTAACAATAATTGCTTTTAACACAACACAACAGGACAGGCGAAATGAGTGTCGGTGTTAAACTTAAAGACCCAGTCAACTGACCCAAAATGATCTAGTGGGGGAGGGACGACAAATGCCAGAGGCCGGCTTGCATCATTTCGCCTCGTTTTTGCCCGGTCCATTGATGAAGTGAAAAAGAGTTGAATGCAATATCTTAGCAATTCAGTGCTCATTTTGTCTTAGTCTTTACACGTTTTCAGCACTTACCTTCAAACTAACTAATTTCATGTATTTAGAAGGAAGAAAAAAAACCATGAAAATGAGTTGACTTAAGGGTCTTTAATTTGACCTATTGCAGCGTTCGACCTTTCAGACCAGCACTGTCACGCCTGTGTTACACCGCTGATGCGACCTCAAAAGCCACGAAACGCCATTCTTTATTGATGCCATTCACACAAAAGCGGACTAATGATGGCATCTCTTTAAAATCAAACAGTCGTATATAAACTGTGCAAGAGTGAACCTTTTGAGAGCATTTTGACTTGCGAGGGAAGACTATTCCTAAATGCCTGTTTTTGTTAATCCTCTGGGACATTCAATATCTTTTTTTAATTTCAATTATGATGAAAAATCAGCAGGCGATAAATATGTTCAAAAACAAACAAACAACATGTTTTGACCTGAGTCAGCTGAGTCGCACTTAACGGTGTTCAAAAAGTGTGTCAAATGAAGGGCCCTTTAAATATCAGTCTGTTGACTCAACACCACGTCTGCAGCTGTTGTTGTTGTTGATAAAATGTCAAACGTACTGTCCTCATTTTTAGGATGAGGATCCAGAGAGTAGTTGGTTGCTGCTTTGTGAGGACGACCTCGTCTCCTTTATGACCCAGTTCCCGTTCCAGCAGCTCTATTCACACATGCTGGGGACGAGCAAGCACGGTAAACTTACTTTTGTCTTGCAAAGCTCGAATTAAGGGAGAAGTCGTAATGACAAAAACAGCCTGCCGCAGAGGCCCTGGTGCACACCCGTAGATGTGGTGTCCTGGAGTGCAACACTGCAAACCTGAAGCACAAAAATCATGACAATAAAGGTCCTTCTTTTCTCTGTTTGTTTGTAGGTGTCTATGAGCCTCAGGGGTACTCCAGTCAGAAGATGATGCGTGTGTTTGCTTTTGCTTCGTCGCTCATAGAAATTCTTGCCCTTGGCCTGCAAACTTATAACAGGTCCCGATACAGACAGCTTGTGAAACGAATCGGACACATCATACGGTCAGTGCGTCAAGTGGATCACGCGGTTGATGCACTCACGATTTGATTTTGCCACATCAACACAATTACTGGCAGAAAATGCGATCACAGTTTATTTTTTATTTTTTTTAATTTCTTTTTTCTCTCTCTCTCTCTCTCTCTCTCTCTCTCTTTGCAGGATGACACTGTGTTATGTCAGTGATCACTGGGCACAATATGTCAGTGTTACTGGTACCAGTGGATCAAGCACTCATGCACATTCTTTGCCTCTAGACAAGCTGCAGGTGGAATATGATCATCTTTTTCTCAGGGCTGTTCTGCATGTACTTCGAAACAAGAGGTGTGGTACCATTCTCAAGATATTCTTTTAAGAGAATGAAAGAAGAAAATCGTACGGTATTCTGATTCCTCTTCTATTTCTTTGACAGGTTGGGAATTTGGTTATTTATGTCTGAGATGCCATACGGGACTCTTTCCAGCCCCATGCTTTGGAGGATCCTTTATGTGATGCAGTGTGCAGAAACAGCAGGACTGGAAACTCCTCGTAATTCTAATGACACACAGTCCTGCATTCGGGCTCTAAGAGGTAAACAAACAAAGCAACATTGAAAAAGAATATTTACATTGGGCTGCATCAATTTATCCTACCTGGCTTCAATTTATAATCAACAAAACACATCTGATAGTTTTTATATCCACATGTACAGTGGCTACGGAAAGGTTTCTGACCCCCTTCAATTTTTCCCTCTTTGTTATATTGCAGCCATTTGTTAAAATCATTTCAGTTCATTTTTTTCCTCATTAATGTACACACAGCACCCAATAGTGACAGAAAAAAACGGAATTGTCGAAGTTTTTGCTGATTTATTCAAAAAGAAAACCTGAAATATCACACAGCCATAAGTATTCAGACCCTTTGCTGTGACATGTGTCATATATTTAACTCGGGTGCTGTCCATTTCTTCGGATCATCCTTGAGATGGTTCTAGACCTCCATTGGAGTCCAGCTGTGTTTGATGATACTGATTGGACTTGATTAGGAAAGCCACACCCCTGTCTACAGAAGGCCTCACAGCTCACAGTGCACGTCAGAGCAAATGAGAATCGTGAGGTCAAAGGAACTGCCTGAAGAGCTCAGAGACAGAATGGTGGCAAGGCACAGATCTGGCCAAGGTGACAAAAAACAAAACACAGTGGCCTCCATAATCCTTACATGGAAGACGTTTGGGACGACCAGGACCCTTCCTCGAGCTGGCCGTCCGGCCAAACTGAGCAATCGGAGGAGAAGAGCCTTGGCGAGAGAGGTAAAGACCACTGTGGCTGAGCTCCAGAGATGCAGTCGGGAGATGGGAGAAAGTTCGAGAAAGTCAACCATCACTGCAGCCCTCCACCAGTCGAGGTTTTATGGCAGAGTGGCGAGACGGAAGGAAGCCTCTCCTCAGTGCAAGACACATGAAAGCCCGCATAGAGTTTGCTAAAAAAAAACACCTGGAGGACTCCAAGATGGTGAGAAATAAGATTTTCTGGTCTCTGATGAGACCAAGATAGAAGTTGTTGGCCTTAATTCTAAGCGGCATGTGTGGAGAAAACCAGGCACTGCTCATCACCTGTCCAATACAGTCCCAACAGTGAAGCATGGTGGTGGCAGCATCATGCTGTGGGGGTGTTTTGCAGCTGCAGGGACAGGACGACCGGTTGCAATCGAAGGAAAGATGAATGTGGCCAAGAACGGGGATATGCTGGACGAAAAGCTTCTCCAGAGTGCTCAGAACCTCAGACTGGGCCGAAGGTTCCCCTTCCAGCAAGACAATGACCCTAAGCACACAGCTAAAATAACGAAGGAGTGGCTTCAGAACAATTCCTTGACTGTTCTTGAATGGGCCAGACAGAGCCCTGACTTGCACCCAATGGAGCATCTCTGGAAAGACCTGAAAATGGCCGCCCACCAACGTTCACCATCCAACCTGACAGAACTGGAGAGGATCTGCAGGAGGAATGGCAGACGGTCCCCAAATCCAGGTGTGAAAAACTGCCAAAAAGACTCACGGCTGTATTAGCTCAAAAGGGGGCGTCTACTAAATACTGAGCAAAGGGTCTGAATACTTAGGGCTGTGTGATAGTTCAGTTTTTCGTTTGAAATAAATCAGCAAAACTTCAATTCCGTCAATATGGGGTGCTGGGTGTACATTCATGCGGAAAAAAAAGAATTGAAATGATTTGAGCAAATGGCTGCAATATAAAAAAAAAAAGAGTGAAAAGATTGAAGGGGGTCTGAATTCTTCCCATACCCACTGTGTATTGGGTCGCAGAGCCTGGACCTAGATCCACTGGTGATCAGGCACTGGAAATCTTTGTTGCAGAACCAGATCACCAAGAGAGGTTCGAGTCGTGGTTGTGTGAGGTGAACAGCTCCGACGGCATCTCCCTCCTCACCGCGCTTGCGCACATGGCCACGCCCACTCAGTACTCTGATCCCGCCTTTGTCACAACCATCACTCTGCTGATTTACCAGGTACGACAAAAACGCACAAAAGGAAGGAGGAGGTTTCATCTGTTACAGCTTGAGCGGTGCACCTGCACAATCCAATGAGATACAGTACAAGAGCTGCAGTAGTCATTCTGCCTCTTTACGAATAATAATGCCATTGTGATTGACGTTTTCAGAAAGGTACTTCATTAAATTCAAGTGAACAGATTTGGTAATTGTTTTTTGGGGGATTCTGCTGCATACTGTGAGGTAGTTCTAATATCTCGGTGACCTCATTTTGTGAATTTGTACAGTACGTGTATATATATATATATTACAAATACATCTCAGTATGATGCAGTTCAGTTCCACAAAAACTTTGCCTGCATGACAAAACCATATTGTTCAATGAATGTTCTTAACACAGTATATTCAAATGTGAGCTTTTTTTTTTTTTATAAAGGCTGCATTTTTGATCTTATTAGACTTTGTCGGTGTGCCTAAAGTTGTGAGCCTGTGCATAGGAAGTATAAAAGTGGTTCATATGGCTTTTGTTTTGTTTACAGGTGTCTTATGTTAGTGTGTCCACGAGAGAAATTTACTCTAAGGTTGGAAGAGAGCTGTTGGCTACCATCGCATCAGCCCATCCCTACATCACCTCTGTGCTTCTGGAGAGGCTGAGAGAAACCATCCAAGCTGTGGGCATGGTTAGCTCCCTGGTGTCCTGAAGTTTAAGCAGTTGGCAATATGGATAGTGCAGGACTTAAACGCAAACCCCTTTCTGTGTGTTAGGTGGCACTGTACTTGTGTAAAGAGCTTCCTCTGAGCCTGTGGCATCCACAAGCAGAGGAGATATGTGTGATCGGAGCGTGGTTGCTCCAGCATCCTCTATCTGCTGTGGAGAATCGTCTGGCCTGTGTTATACTGGAGGGTCTGAATTGGGGATACTCGCAGGTGGTTTCAAGTATTTTCCCAGTTGTCTCATGTCACCTTCGGTTCAATGTGACGAAACCCGTTTGGTTTCTCAGGATGGATCCTTGGCCTTGTCGTCATCGCTCCACAGCAAAGTGGCTCTGCTGGTGGCTGAGGCCTATCAAAAGTATCTGACTGACAAACCCTATAGTGGCCTCATATCAGAAGGGATTAAACAGGTAACGTTGTCGGATATCCGCTGGCCTCCATTTTTACGGACAACGTTTTCTTCCTCCTTCAGGTGTCTTATCTCGCCAGTGTCCTTCGCTTAGGCGTATCCCCTGAAGCGTCTTTCAGTCAGTGGGCGTGGCAGCTCTTATTAAGACTAAAGCTTCATGCCAATGCACAGAACCCGAAAGGTGCCTGGTCATTCCCTGCTTTAGTGTCCATCCCACCTGCAGAACTTACACATTCGCCCAGCATGCACTCCGTTCTCCGGGCTGTAAAAGCAGGCATCCCAATCGGAGCATACCTGTCGATTGTCATGACAACAGTGGGACATAGGTATGGACTCATAATGCATTCGTAATGATGATTTTTACCGGTCAATGAATGCGCTCAATCTGCGTGACTGATTTTTCATCAGCCTGGAGCACTTTTGTACTGATGGAGTCTGCTTGTTAAAGAGTCTGATTCAGTCTCGCCACCTGCGAGCTGCTGTGCATCTTCTGGACAACATCCTTCCCCAAATCTACCCGCTCAGTTTCTACCTTCTCAACAACTCTGAGTAAATAAAATGCACCTTTTTTTGACAAACATTGATGCATTAGCTTCTTATTCGATGCCTCACTCAACACGTTAAATCTTGTCTTTTTTTTTTTTCCCGTACATGCAAGGTTTGTAAGTTGCATTCAGTTATTCTTGCAGTGCGACAGTGTATGTCCTCAGGGTGTGACGCAGCAAGTCACACACCGGGTAGCGCCACTCCTCACCGGAACCATCTATGGAGACAATATCCGACTGCTGAACAGCGTCATACAGGTACATTATCAATCAATTTCAGTAACATCATAAGTCAGCGTTGATTCCACAAAAAAACACTTAAATATACATGCATTACGATTATTTACACCCCCATTGAGTGTCAGGTGTTTTGCTTATGCAGACTGAGATCCATTTTGAATTTGTAATTGCGTGGGACTGATGATGTAAAATGGACTTTTGAATCACTCGCGTACAAATAGTTGCGTCTCTAGAAGGGCATGCCCATACGACAATTCAACAACCAAGTCAATCTTTTGGTCTCTGCCTATTTTTGAAAATGTGTCGGAGCCGCTCGGAATTTCAGGCCCTTGATTAATAATTAATCAAATGAAATGTACATTTGTCTTCCAGTGCCACGTGGTTGAGAGTTCACAGCCCGGTCGTGTTGGTGCTGCAGCCGTGCTGGAGTTTTGGGTGGGGATTTTGACTCAACAGAACTTATGGTACCGGGACAAAACAGTATTGTTCCTCATGGATCAGATCTGCTGTGCTGCATTCAAACACCGTCAGGAGGAATGTCTGCTGAAACTCCTGCACCAGCAGCATAAGGTACGCACGCGCATTTGCATCAGCCATCAGTGAATTCCATTTCGGATCCAACTGGGAAACGAGAAAAGTCAGTCATGCCGTGATTTGAATGCCTGATACAGAATGCTTTGGGTTACCATGGAGATCGAGGTCTGCTCTCTTCTCTGGTTGGCTGGATTGCTGGAAATTCCACACCTTCTTTCATGGAGGGCCAATCACTGAGTACTGAGGTAAGGGTCTCTAAGGCCCGAGGGTTTGCACAAAAACTGTTATTCTCACTTGTTGACAGGATGAGTGTTGTTGCTAGGTTTGGTTTGCCTGGCTGGTGCTTAATATGGAGGGCGCGTTTGAGGAGGACTCTCAGCTCAGACGATGTGTTGAAAATGAGCTCCTGTCAGAGCCTAATATCTCTCCAGAACAAGCCTTAAAGGTACAAAAGTGAATAACATGATCAGGATGGATGGATGACGTCTGACTAAGATGCTGTTACTGCTCTGTGTGAGCCAGAGGGCCCAGCAGAGGCTGAAGTTGCCAGTCAGCCCGTCTTTGCAGCGGCTACAGGTGTACCGCTGGGCCTGGCAGGCATTAGCCACGCCCCCTGACCATCCCCTCCTCCCTCTGGTTTGGCAAAAGTTCCTGCAGCTCTACCTCAGGCAGGCTGGTCCCGATTACGGGTATGACACGCTCATCTTTCGATCTCAAACATGTTTACTATATTATGCAAAATAGCAAACCTCCACCGGTCAGATGGAATAGTGATACATTGTTATGTATCACGTTTGTATGTGATTTTAACGATATATATCTATGTGTCCTCCAGACTCGCTGCTGGGGGATGCATTGGGCGACGGTTCTTCCACGCTTCCTCTCACGCCGCTTTACTGCGAGACTTGAGACAGAGAATACAAACAGTATCTGACTTCCATCATGCCGCCGGCCAGGCCCTAAAGGTGCCCGCGACACTCACGCCCACGGCAGAAACCCGCTGCGACCGACGTCCCGGCAGCCCCCGTCTGTCCTGCCTCACCTCTCCTCAGCTGCACACAGAGCTGGTCAGGTAGGTCACCTGCTTTGCTGAGAGCAGGTAGAGTATTGTCACTTCTCACTGCGGCATTGAGCTTGAAACCCAATCATTTCTCGTCCTGCAGGTTGTTTGGTGTTTTTGCCGTGTGGTTGGATGATGAAACTCTGCAGAAGCAGGAAGTTTACCTTCCCTCGCTTCCTGCCCAATATGAACCACACAGGCTTGCGCAGGTTATGCAGCAGCAACAGGTCTGTCCGATACTTCTGGAAGTGTTTAATCGTGTCACATTATTGTTCACACTTTGAAAATCGAATACAATTTGCTTTAGAAACTTTGGCTAGAGTATGTGGACCCAGAGCGTCTGGAGTATGACACGAAAGAGGTTCTGTCCCTGTGGGAGAAGGTGCAGAGTGAGCCATCTTTCCTCCAAAGCCAAAACTCCAGCTTCATTGACTACACCAGCCTCAGCAATGGTACAAAAGAAGAGGACAAATCATTGCTCACGGGTTCAGTGAAGTGGAATCTCATTTGTGAGATTTGAACATTGTTTGCCACGGTTGTCCGGTTGAAGTCAGTTCTGTTCACAAACTTGATTGCTCAAACAGGAATGCATGAAATACGTCTCTCGCCTCGACATGAACATTTTTGCTTTGAGATGTTGCAACCTAAGAATGCTGAAACAACAAAACTTAATATTTATTTTGTTTGCCCTACCTGAGACATTTTTTTTAGGTATTTTTTTTTAATGAAGATCTCAATGTATGGATTCTCAGCACAATGGATTTTAATCGTTGTTACGTGGAATACCTCTCCATCGTATCAAATCCAATTGAATATTTCAAATTGTCAAAAAGATAGCTACACGCAAACAAATGTATCCAAGCCTTTTTGGCGCAAGTCAGTATAAGATAGTATATTTTTTTTAATGGCAAAGTACTCAATGGCTGTGTCTCTTGTTCTGCAGCAAAGGAACGTATCCGGTCCAACTTGCAGAAGCATCCAGTACCTCGTCCACCTCTAGAACGCCAACACATGAAGACGCCAGTGGCTGAAGTTCCCAGCGTATGTCTCTCTGACTCCAAAGCTGCTGCTGAACTACTGCAGCGGGATCTCAGCATCCTGCAGGACCAAGCCAGGTACCCTGAACCCTTTAAGACATGAATAAGCACTTCCAGGTGCATACACGTAGATGTTACTTTGTGGTGTCAGGATTGCAGTATCACGAGAGGCCCAGCAGGTGGCGATGGAACAGGAGCTTCTAGAAAGTCTTCCTCTGCTTTACAAGAACCGATCAGAGCAAGTGACCATGACCCTGGAATGTAATGGGAAAGGAGGGCAGCCATGCAAGGGTCCAGCTAATCTCACCGTCACAGTATGACCGCTCTCATTGTGCTGCGGAAGCATTTTGAGACTTCCTGGCCTTGCTGTTCACCGCTGTGACTGTGTGTTTCAATCGTGCAGTGTGAGCGTGTCCAGAGACAGGAGGCTGTGCAGACTCAGATAACGTCGCTGCGCAGGGACATCAAGAACCTTCAAACTGATGCCATGGCTCCTCCTCCTCAAAGTCTGGCTCAGGCTGCTGTCCATACGGAGAACTTTATCACGTGAGTACAACCAAACATCAGCCATCTATTCCGAAACAACAAACATGACGAAAAACTGCACACAGGTGTGTTTTTTTTTTTTTGGTTTGTTTTGGGTTTTTTTTCTGAAATGGTGTCTCTTAATGTGTGCAGGGCTCTGGTGAACATGTACAAATCACAAAAATCCCCATCAGTGCAGCATGTTGGCGTGTCAGCCTTCTACCAGGTGGTGTCCTACGTGTGTGAAGACACACTACGGCATCCACCAACACGCCAATACCTCTGCTCGTGCGTGGAGATACTGGGACAGGTACGCACACACACACACACACACACACTTTGCTGTTGCTGTGGGTTTGCAGTAATACCGAACTAGTCATAACCATAAGAATAGCATTCGCTAGAATGCAGACCTCTGCCAACAATTGTAACACAACCCACCTCATGCATATGCTGGAAGAGTTTAATTAAGATTCAGGCTTTAGTCACTGTGAAATGAAAGTGATGACAAGAAAAGGGAAAACAAAAGCAATCGTTTTTTTCTGTGGCCCTGCCCCACCTATTCAGTAGAAGCTGTAGTAGTAGTAGTGGTGGTAATTCTACTCACTAAAAAAAAAAAAAAAAACAGAACATCCCTGGTTGAGGTGAACCCATGTTATCTTCTTTTATATCAAGGTGTTCATCCAGGGCAACTCTGAAGAGTGTTGCCGTGTCCTGAAGACCATCCTGGAGCAGAGACGTCTTTGCCCTCTCATTTCTCCTTTTTTCACGCCGAACGCGGCCCCCGCCCAACTGGTCTTCCTTTACCGAGATGTGGTGACGTCCCTGCACCTTGAGAGTGCAGATGTCATTTTCATGCTGCTCACCAAGGTCAGTCCAAATTGTGGAGAAATCTTAAAGGCAGGTGCAACAGCAGCCATTCTGTGTCAATTTCTTTTTGCATCCTGTTTCAGTTTGATTTGTCTGTCTGGCTGAATGAAGCCCATCCCGTGTTTTCCGAGAGGAGCCGTTTACTAGAATTAGTCCATGGAGGTCTTTGCGTGTGCGGCCAAGATCCCGAACCTGAACTTCTCACCCCTTTTCACCTTTTCACCAAACACTGGACCTCGCTTTTACGCCACCGCTTCCCTGACCACTACAGTGACTGCCTGCGTCTGCTCATGACCAGTAAGTGTGTCTGTTTGCAAGGTGGCGAATTGCATTCGATAGTCATGGTCGGCTAGTTTGCTCAGACCGGACAAAAATGTTTCTTTTTCTCAACCATCATTTTGAACTGAATTGGTGGTAACAAAAGCCCACAAAGCAATTGATGATTTTTTTTTTTTGTTGTTGTTGTTATTACAAACAGTGAGTCATAACAGACTTGCTTGTTTTTCCATGTATTCATATTTTCCTTTTATCTGTTATTTCCATGGTAATGTCCTTTGGAGTAGGCACTTAGACAAAACACATAGTCATCTCTTTGAATGACTGCCATCCACTCATCGTTCGCTCTTGCTACACATTAAATCAGTGGAATATAGTGAAGATTTTACCAAGATAAATATGTTTTGCGAATGTCTGTCTATCTCTATATGTGCTCTGCTGACAAGTGCGGGCTGTCGTCCGCCTTTCATATACGTGACAATGTTCATCTTCATTCAAACCATCACAATAAACACAGAAAGCACAAGTCACGGTTTATAATAGCAATCCCCAGGCATCTGTAATCTGATTTTACTGCGATCTTCCAGCAGTGAGTGGCTTTTTTGATGTCCAATATTGCCTGCGATGTTCAGAAAGGCCATTATTTTAGTACAACTGTTAGTTTTTTGCCGTGAATCACCATTGGCATAGCTTCTGGGATTGTTTGAATAAGTGCCTAGTTGTTCCGACACGTTTTTTTCAACAGGTTCATCGAACCAGTTACTGAGTCCGGAATGCTGGAAAGTGACGATGCGAGTGCTCGGCTGCTCGCCTCCATCCCGCAACATCAAGAGCAAATGCGAACAAGGTCACAGCCCTGACGTGGCTGCACGCGCATCAGCGTCCCCATACAGATCACCGATCACCCTCTCTCCTCAGCAGGTGACTTCATAAATCGTGTCCTGCATATTTTCATTCGATGACCCAAATCTGGAGATTAATAATTGCAATTGTGCCTTTCTTCCTGACTGTATTGCTTATAGCTTTATAGCTGTCTCTTATATGAAATTCTGTATTTGTGCACTCGCTTGTACCAAATGTCTCATGTCTACCTGCCATTGTCTCATGTTTGTCATTACAGGTGAATGAGACAATAGATTGGCTGAGTGATTACTTCCTGCGCAGTCGTCTCAGCAAACCCGATCTGCGCAGTTTTGGCCTCTACTCTGCCTGGTCTCCTTACATCAGTGAGGTTGTTTCCTTCTGGGACTATTTGGTCAGCTGTCTAACCAGTGTGTCACTTAGTAGCTGTGCCAGAGAGTCTGGGGGCAACAATAGAATAATAAAAGGTAAAAAAAAAAACATAATGGTTTGTTCTCATGCTCATTTGTCATCATAACACAAGTGTGGCACTCTCACAGCTCTTCACGACCTGCACAGTAAGATTGTGAAGTTATTTAAGCCTTGGATCTTCCCCCTGAACACTGAAGATGGAAGGTATGATGGCCTCTGAGAGCCACGTTTTCACCGGGTTGGACTGCAATTCAACTCACCGCAGTATGATGAGTAGTAAACCTTGATCTTGTGGAGTGTGTAGGTGGAATTGAGTCGCTGTACTCTGTACCATCTTACATAAACAATGACGCCATAGCAGCAAAACACAGTGTAAAGCGGCACAGTCATTAACAACGATGGAGGACGCGTATAGCATCTCCTTTTGCTTCGTAGCACGCGGCTGTCTCCGACGGACTTCAATATTTCTGGCGCCACGCTTTAGGTACCATACCGAAAAGATCGTGGCCAGCTTTTAGCAACAGAAATACAAGATCAGGTATAGCATACACAGCTGAACAAACGGTACTGCTTGGTGGAAACTTAGCTTAACTGAACTGGAGTCTTTTTTTTGGAAACATTTGCAATTAGTGGATCACAACTACTCAATCAATCACATTTTCTATGCTGCTTATTGTTTGCAGTTTTTCACCGACCACCGCTTGTTGAATATTTTAATCCTTAATTGAAAAGGCTTGTTCAATTCTAAATGATCATTTTAGAATGCCACTACTTTCCTTTCTCGGCTAGTCAGGTTGGAGGAGGTTCTTTGGCACTGCTACTTTTTTCCTGAGCTGTTCTGCCTCAGTCTCTGGGAGGTCCCACAAAGAACAACTCCACGCACAGCAGAGTTGTCCATCAGGAACAACCACGAGAAAGGCCCTCTGTAAATAGCGCATTTAGAACGGAAGAAGTCTTTTGGATTAAAGGGGGAAACGTCTTCAGCGGCCGAGAAGAAAGCCATTTAGCCCTATTCAACGTGTGTAGATGTCATTTAGGCTTTTCACGCGGTCATGGATATATATATATATATGTTTGTTGTCCAAGTTTTGCACAGTGTAACCAGTGTCATCAGCACCGTTTTTGTCACAGCAATCTCAAGTGCTACCCGTGGCTGGAGACGGATGTGACTGCCGCAGGGTGTCTGCTGGGCCTCTACGCTCAGCTCACTGACCGACTGCATCAGAGATTCCGAGGTAGCCTGCGAGCCATTGTTTGCCGCTTCTTCCGGCGACGTACTTACCGTAGGTCGTGTGGGATCTTTGTTGCAGACCGCCTTCTCCCTGGCCAGAGAGGTGCCCTGTGGCTCACTGTGATGCAGTACTGCGAAAGCTGCACCTCTCCACGGACACCGGAGTACCTGTTGTACCTACACCACACTCACCTGCGCAAGCTGCCATGGAGACACCTGCATCCTGACACACTGCTCATGGAGCAGCTCTTCAATGTGAGACCCTCTTACTTACCAGTTTCGGCACCGACCGTGTTACTATTATTAACCTGCAAAAAGTCATATTTTGATGTTCTTCTTTTTTCATGTACTTACAGGTGGAGAGAGGAAGTCCCAAAAGCTGCTTCCTGTTCATGGGAGAGCTTTTATGTGAAGTCAACTGGGTCAGCGTCCTAAGCGACCATTTACACCCACCTCCAGAGCCCGCAACAGGCCCACTTCAGTCCGATGTGGACCCTCAGAAGGAATCGCACACCATGCTGGTGTATCTGTTGTACATGCTGGTGTTTCTGGCAAAGGAGGAGCAGCTGCTCAGCCAGCAGGTGAGTCCCAAAATATGTTTGACACTGAGGGTTTTCCAGGGTACACCAGTACAACTCATATTTCGTGCGTCATTATCCAGGACTCTCCCCTCCTCAATCTGTTGATCCAGTGCACATCTTTGCCTTGGCACCAGCTCGATCTGTTGTCCTACCAAGGGGTTCTGGGCTACGTCAGCAATTACTACAATCCCTCACTGCTGCTTAGCGCTGATTCTGCAACTCAGTTGTTGCTTAAATCACTGCGTAGTGCAGCTGGACTTCACCCCCGCCCTTATGAAGCTGCGCACACGGTAAGTCAGTTTCGGCGCATGCACATTTGGTCTTTGAACTGCATAATGCTGTATTACATTCAATGCACAGTGCGCGTTTCATAGACAGTTTGTGCATTAGTGGGCGACGTATTGCTGGATGACACAAGCTCCATTTATTGTCTGAGTGCTGCCGATTTCCTCACTTTTGATGATAACAAATGAATTCACTTTTGTTCCTTTTGTTTCAATATATGGACCAACATTTCCCCAATTATCAATGGCTCCCACATCAATGGTAACTAGATCAACACTATACTCAGTGGCAACCTGGGGAGATCCACATTCTCCTTGCCTTCGTCATTGGCAGTCTAATGAGCTGGAAAAGAAATCTGCCTTCACAAGCCATAATAATCCTTTGTTGTCAGAGACATTCACTTAACTGAATGATTATTATGACTTTCAGGGGTTTGTTTAGGAATCGACATTATGTTGGTACAAGTGCACTTCACACCCTTTTGTTGTCATGATGCATATGTCTTTTTAGGTATTATTTCTACTCGATTTGAAGTCATTGAATTGTTCCATATGAATATGAAAACACGATTGATACGCTCGATTAATACGATGGTATAGATAGATTCTCTTGTACGTCATGCATCTTGTGAGGAAAATGAAATGTTCTAAACCGCTGCACCGGCAGACAACAACCACAATCGTACTATAACAATGCTGCTCTATACTAAATCAAACGGGACAAATTCGACTTTTCCCCTGGTAATATACAGACAGAAGTGCACTTTGCTCAAGGCCAAGACATCTGATCCATCGCGTTGCTTATTTTGTTCTGCCTTCCTAATTCTCTTTTTACAACGAGTCGTGTACACAATGGACCGCAAGTTGCGCTGCTGTGTGTGCCAGGAGGAGACGCTGAAGGCGGCGGCGTACGCGTGCTGGTGTGCGCGGTCTCTGGTGGCTCTGGAGCAAGCAGGCAGCATAAGTGTGAGCATCCTGGAGACGCAGCTGGAGACGCTGTTGGAAAGCATTGTCACATTCAGCCCACCAGGTGAAAGTCATCTTGTCCCGCAAACATCTTCGTTCATCGCACATCATTAGCCGAGTCCTCGGTGTCACCCTCCGGCCCCTCCCCGTCTCCTCCGCAGAGACGGGTTTGGAGCAGAGGCACATGGCGTTCTGCAGCCTTTTCAGCGGCGCGCTGGCTCTGCTCAACGGAGTCGGCGTCTCCACGGGCGAGGCCCTAGCGCTTCGCGTCATCGCCTGGCTGGACGGGAAGGGGAGGGGCTTTCCAATTCTGCCGCTGCTCACCGCTTGCTCGCGCTGTCTGGCCTCAGTGAGCCACATGACGCGCATCGTGGAGGCGTGCATCACAGCCCACTTCAACCACGGTAAGCAACATTGCACTTCCCACCAGTTCTTTTGAGTTGTCGCTTTCTTGTATAATGGTTTAGCGCGTCATTGCTCAGCTGAGGAGGAGTGTGTCGGTTGGGGTCCCGTGTTGGCATCACTGCAAGTGCCCGAGCTCACAGCGGAAGACTTCCTGTCCGAGAGCCGATCGGGAGGCAGCTTCCTCACACTTTATGCCTTCATTCTGCAGCGCCTTAACTCTGAACACACGGCAGCCAATGAGAGGAGGACGCTGGCTCTAATTAACACATGGACCCATCAGGTTTTCCCCAGGTTTGCGAATTTCATTGCAAAACTTGTTTCGAATGACATGTGGAGCGGTCAGACAAAATGTCTGCTCAGAGATGCAGAAAACATGTGAACCCCTCAACTGAAAAGCAACAAAAACCAAACCTAAGACTTGACTTTTGTTGTGCGTCTCCAGCGGACCAGGCAATGAAGCCAAGCTGTTTCTGTGGTGGCACAAAGCACTGAATCTGTCACTGGAGCAGCTGCAGCCTCAAGCGGGCCACAGTGAATTAGCAGGAGTGCTCACGGGTCTGTTGAAGTTGCAAAGCAGGCTGCTTCAGCTGGGAGAAGAAAGACTCAACTCCGGACTACTCGGGGCCATCGGTCTCGGGAAGAAGTCCCCCGTGTCCAACAAGTAAGCTCACTAGCGTTATTAGCATGAAACTTTCTGACGCCTGGACGAATGCTGCCGTTAAGGCCTCCTCTGCTGTGCGTCTAGATTCCGGGTTGTTGTTCGCAGCCTGGCAGCGTTCCTCTCCGTGCAGGTCGCATCAGAAAGTGAGCTCCGACTCCAGCCCACCGCTGACTTGCAACTCTCTGCAAAAGCACAGCAAGTAGGCGGCAAATGCGCTTTGCCTTTGCGAGTCTTTAATCGTCCACTTAATGTAACAATTAGATTTTGTTTTTTGCGCAGACGTTGGGAACGCTCGAAGCCATGACCAGCAACAAGCAGTACGCTGAACTGGAAGACTCGGTGAAAAAAGCCCTTCAGTTCATCCGCTACCCAGGTCACTGTCTTAAAGATGGACCTCGGCTCCTGGCCCTGCTCGCAAACCTGCTCTACCCTGACCTCAGATACTTGCACATTATACACTGACCTAAACGCTGCCTGGTGGGACTAGGATTTCCCTTTGACGGAGCACAATGGTCGAGAAACTGGGACTACAGTGAAGTGGCCTTTGGAGTAAGAAAGTTCTCAATAGGAGCCTCTGTTCATTTGTGGAAGAACCGATCCCTTTTATTCGAATCCCGCGTTGTGCTTTTGTTCCTCCTCTTATCGTCAAAAGCCTCTTTGCTCTTTTCACGACTTATCTTTTCGATCGTCATTGAAGTCGACTCTCAACTCAAGACTGTGGTGCGGAGCGATCCAACGGGGAATAGAAAAAAAGAAAAGAAGAGGGGAGCAAGTTGAAGGACATGTCGAACAAAAACATTTTGAGAACACCCACAAAATAGAGCCTCGGGACTCCTCGCACGCACAAAAGATAGCTAGCTACCTTTCTGAATTAGGAAGGAGTCACTATTCAGCATATTCATGCCCTACCAAAAGTGCTTTCGAGGAAGGAATATTAAGGGCCGCACAAGTCATAATGTTACATCAATAAAGTTGTAATATTATGGGAATAAAGTGATATTTTCAACTTCATAAATATGAAGTATTGCCGGCCAAGTCATAAACATACAACTGTGTTAAGATGAGGATTGCTGAGGATATTCCACTTGACTTCCACTTTGCCAAATAATGAAAGGCCATCAGCACCATCCTCAAGCCGAACTGTTTGGCTGTTGTTGAGAAAGAACTACACACACACACACACACACCCTTAAAATCATCAAATATTTCATGATGCCTTGTTGAATATAGGGCAGATATTTAGTTTAGGTGGGAATTTTCACTCTACAATTACGACTTTTTGTTCTTGAAATATTACCATTTATTTTCCCTCTTAAAAAAAAAAAAAAAAAAGACAATTATTTTCCCCAATATTTTCTCATAACATTTACTCGTAATTCTAAATATGTTCCTTTTCAGTGTGGCTGTAATACTCCTTGGTAGCTTTTTGTTTTTTTGCCAAATACATTTTTTTTTGTCATGACTACCATGATTGTGTAGTTTTGAGTCTGGTACCCCCTCCCCAAAAATACATTCTCATAGCTACATTAAACACACACAGTGTTATGTAATTGTCTTGGGTTCAGATTGGCCTGTTTTTCCACATTTCCACAGTGACTGTTAATGTCGAACGCGAGTCGCCAATCAGAGACGAGACTGAAGAGGACCCAAAGTCTCACAGCTGCTGTTTGTTTCGCTGTCGTGTAGAGAAAGCAGCGACAATGCTCGCGCGTGGAAACGGGGAGCCACAACACATCAGAGACTCCCTGCAAGCAACTCTCCGTGTTGTTTTCTCCTGGAGGTGTTCAAACTGCAAAATCAATCCGCTTTTCTGTGAGAAGCAGTGCTTCAATGCCGATGTGTGTGTGCGCATACGTTCGACGTCCTCGTCTGACACCACTTCGGGCTACTGCAGTTTCTATGGTTACAAAAATGGTGTGAGTGAGAGAGGATGGGTTGCTCGAAGACCGAAATAATAGGAGGGGGATTTTTTTGTCTTTCCCGCACGTGCGTTCGTGTAAGGCGTCTGTCTGTCTGTCTGTCTGTCCGGTGCTCTCGTCGACCTTCTGTCCGCTCGTCTCTCAGCTCAGGTGGCAAGAGTACACGATGAAGCATGCCTAATTTATGTAACTCGGCCATGCTGGGCGGCACATTACATGTCCTCACACACACTCACACACACATTTGTTTGAAATGAGACAAGCACGCGCAGACGCGTCGCTGTCTGGCACATCCCTGTGTCACCATGGAAACCCAGCATCAGGTCAGGAATTGTTGGTCCTAGACTGTTGTAGCGCACAAACAAGCGTGCGCTCTCAAGAGACACGCCGCTTCCTTTGTGAACAACACAGCCTGCATTCTTCAACCCTTTGAAGGACATTGATTTTCAATCAAATGTTCAGACTTCCAAAAATCATTGTTTTGTCTCATAATGATATATGGTATGTTTATTTGGAAATAACTGTTCCATTACTGTTACCTTTTTGCTTCTTAGTTGTGGGAAGTCGCATGGTTCTACTGACTTTAGATTTATACTGTATACAATTGCACTGGAAATGATTCAATCCTCATACTTGAAAAGTAAAATTTGAAAACTGACAACGTTCAGTGTCTTTGTGTTGAAACAGCAAAACATGAACAGCACCTACACACGTAGGCTATATTGCTTGAATTTTATTCAGTGAATGTGGTGCCCACTGGCGGAAAGCTTGGTTGTGGGTCCTACAGCGGGCTAACGACCAAAAATACACAACGAAAAACAACCAAAAAGAATAAAACATTGAACTATTCTGAGGTGGCCTTCTATAATCCCTGATCTAAACCCTATTGAACATTGGTGGAAGGAGCTGAAACATTCAGTTTGAGAAATCACCTTTTAGCCCAGAGATAGCTGGAGCAGATTTCTCACAAAGAGTGGGCCAAAATACTTTTTTACGTAAATAGCAAGATAGTTTTCTTAACTTCTTCAGCTCCTGTTAAATGATCTCCCTGCATGACAAACTTGTCACTGTAATTGTCATCATTTAAATGCCGAAACTTTATCCAAGATGTCTGTACCTCAATGTGTTTGTGTTATTGGTTTTGATATTGTCCGATAGCATTTGTCAGAAGTTTAACAAGAATGTCTCACACGGTTCTCTTGCGCACATCGTGTACGCGTGTGTGTGCGTGTGTCACACAGACCAACAGGCGAAGGGGGCCTGATGACTCGAGCGTGCACTTCTCTCCAAGTGACCCGTCAGGGCACTTTGCCGCCTTGTGCACTTAACACTTAAAAGTCACCAGTAATGACTCAGAGCTCCGCTGGCGTTCCATTCGAAGTTCATTTTTAGAAAACAGTGGGCTGCTTGTTGATGTGCATCATAATATGCAATGCACTGTACATGTGTTTATACTCACATTTGAGGACAAAACATAGGCAGCAATACTTTTTTTAGTCACACGATCGCTCTTTCCTTGGGAGCCTTGATTTCGCCGACTAAAAAGGGGGAGGGGGGGTCACCATACCATTACAGTTCAAAATCATTGTTTTATATTTTTTTGTGGAATAAAAACACCCAGTCCAGTAAAACAAAATGTAATATAAATAAAGCTTTAAAATATTTGAAAAGTTTTCAAGTTTATCCAAACTTACCTCACTGGTACATGGAATGGGTGATTGGACTGGACACTATTTTCTGTCCGTTAAATCGAGGTTCCTCTTGAAGGGAATATAGAATACTTTATATTCTAATATGTAATTCTATATGTAATAGAATATAATATAGAGTTTCAGGGTCTAACTAGCTTGGAAGAGGATGTGTATTACAGTATAATCAGATAAGGGGGTAGGGGTTTTATTGCAGGAAAACCCCCCCCATCAGGTGGTATTTGGAGACACATCTCAAGGAAGAAAGGAACTGCGGGGAGCCACTATAAACATTGAATGCAGGCGACACCTGGAGCAGAAGTCTGGAGCCAGATCAAATGGTCATCATTCTGCAGGACAACGATGACGTCAGATTACGGACCAATCAGACGACAGCGATTACATACTGGCCTGTTTGAAACATTGTATAAGTCTGGGGTAGAATCAGATAGTTTCAGTTCGACTACTTTATCTGCTAAGGATAAGATGGGGTAGTTACGAACCCAGAGCTCTGCAAATGTATAGACTCCTCTGTCAGGAATAAATTGGTTGGTTTTGATACATTGTTGTGAACGACGTTCTTTCACGAAAACGAACACGCTTGGAACCACGGAAGTTAAGGTGATTTTAAAACACAGGTTCCTTTACTCTGTATGTGATATGAGCGTTGCTGTTGTCAGGGGTCGCCGCAGTTTCTGTTTTTATGCCGGATGCATTTCTGTGTGGGAGCTTTTTGGGATGATGTGCGTGAGTGTTTCAATAGTGTGTCTGGGAGCAACAACAACAACAAAACACACACACACACACACACAAAGAAACATTTCAGTGATGTGTGAGACAAATAATCCTGATGTCCCTGACGCCCCCCGCCCACCCCCCCCCCCTATGCACATGCACACACGTCGTGGGCAGAACAGAACCTGTATGAGGACTGGGCTTCCTCAAACAAGAATTTCCGGGCAAAGTCAGAAGCAGAATTTGGATTCACGGGCAGACAAGGTAAGGAAATGACTCAATGAAATGGATTGCACAAAATCGTATTTAAGCGGATGCCCCCCCCCCCCCACACACACACACACACTCTTGGGGGTGTTTTATTTGAGTAGGGTAGTTCAAATGGGCTCAGGACAGATACTGTAGCTGTGGGGGTTGATTCCAGATGAATCACACATTAAAATAAATCACCGGTGTCGTGCGCGCGTGTGTGTGTGTGTGTGTCGAGGTCCTCCACTCCGCTCGGCTCACACGTTATTTTCTCTCCTGACGTCACTAGAGACGGAACCGGCGGTTCGGGCACGGCGCACAACGGTCAAAGAGGAAGACAGAAGCCGGGCTGGAGCCGAACCATGGTGATGTGAACACCCAAAACCTCGTCCCCTTTCGGTACGATCCAGTTCCATTTGTACTCCTTTTGAGTTCCGCTTTTTACGCCCCGTAATGTGTGTCTTTGAACGTGTCATCCGGTAATATTATGCTCGTTTAAAATATTGAGTGCGGCGTTACATCATATTGTATCTGAGTTTGTGATCAAAGCAGACTGTTTGCGCTCATGGTGCAATAGACGCCCTTCGGTCATAACATTGTGAATATCTGCTATTATTTCAAGCGATTACTCATTATTCGTGCATGCTGAGCAGGTTGGGAGAAGCCCTTCGACAAAGCAGGTGATGGGGATTCCTCGTCTGTGCACTGCACCTGACTCCAGCACATCAGCATCCGCATCCCCATGGCAACATGATTGTTTTCTCTTTGTCCACTCTGTTGACTTGGACGAGAGTCCTCAAGTGCACTCCCTGTGGCTGAACATTTGCGAGTGATTATCTCCTCACGTTAAAGCAGGAGAAACAAAATCGAAACTAAAATATGTCAAATGAAATCTATCCAAAGTGCAGCAAAAGGAACGAAACCCAAATATTTCTCGGCCATGGTTTCATCTCGTGATTAGCGTATTGCCAAAATAATTCCCGACGTGGAAAGTCCTCACCGTGGGCTTTCATTGTACGAGTCGATGGAGTTTGTTGCAAATGAATTTGCTAATCCGATTTGGCATAGCGAGTTGCTGCTCCATGAAGGTCAAAGTCACTCACTACCTACAACTAATCCTTCTAATCATTCTGTATGTCAAGCCATCAAATAAAAAAAAAAGAATAGTAAAAAAGTGAAATCATTCATTTTTGATCATTTGACACGCCGGACGTATAGAAAACAGGTGGCTGCGTCCAGACACGATGAATCCAAAATCGAAATCCACACATCAAATCGACCCCGATTTTCCCCTGTGATCAATTCATGAATTCCTGAGCTGCGTCTCACTTACGACATACGGTTGTTCCTTGTTCTAGATAGGGTGACGGATGAGACCCTGACTATTGTGTACGCGCCTCCACAGCCGCAGCGTGAGTGGAAGACGGTCTTGCAAGCGCGGCAAGCCATGGGGAAAGACTACTACAAGACCCTGGGCATCCCCAAGGGCTCCAACGAGGAGGAGATCAAGAAGGCGTATCGGCGCATGGCGCTGCGCTTCCACCCTGACAAGAACACAGACGCCGACGCCGAGGAGAAGTTCAAGGAGATCGCCGAGGCCTACGAGGTGCTCGGGGACCCCGAGAAGAGGCTCGTCTACGACCAGCTCGGGGAGGAAGGTGAGACGAGGGATTACGTCCGTCCTGGAGAAAACCTTTCGGGCTGCCCCGATCAAGCCTTGTTAAAAAGACCCTACGGTAGTCTGCCGCAATTTCAAGTGGAATGAGATGCAACACGAGTTGCGCTGTGTCAGAAATTCTGTCTTGACTGTGACATGTGACTGGACTGTGAGTGTGTGGCATTTTTCTTTTTGAAAAGGCGCTTTGATACAGTTCTTATATTGGATGCTCATTCCATTGTGGCAACGTTAGCATGTTGACAGCAGCGTGTGGAGTTCGCTCACGAAGCAACCTAACATCTCAAACGCGGGTGCGGGACTTTGTCACTTTGTCACTCGCGACGCTTCCAGACACATGGCTAAGATAGATGAGATATGAATAGCGCTGACTGCTGGAGTTTGCATCCATCTGTGGGTGTTTTGTGTGGGTGGGTTATATATAGGATTGGCCAGGTACCGTATACAAGTTAACACACACACACACTCGCTCGTTTATTTTCGGCAATGTCCTGAGTACTCTGGACCTTCAAATAGCAGCGCGAATCGCAGTCGTGAAACCGCGTGGAAATATAAATCAAATACTGGAAATATCGGAACATGGAAAATCGGAGGTCAGGGAGAAAAAACGTCACATCAGAAATCCGTAAAATATCAAAGCAACGCTTTGATAACGCTGCGCACCAAAGCATTCCATTGGTACTCATTTACATTTCAAAAATGAATGGTCAGTTTGCCCATATTTGATTTGATACGACCTCTTCACAGGTTTCAAGACCGGAGGCGGCAGCTCATCCGGTGCTCCTGGCACCTCAACGCAGCACTACACCTTCCACGGAGACCCCCACGCCACCTTCGCCTCCTTCTTCGGCGGCTCCAATCCATTCGATATGTTTTTCAGCTCCAACCGCAGCCACGCCCGCGCCAACGGTTTCTCCTTCCACAGCGACCACGCCAACGACGGCGAGCAGGACGCCGACGTGGACGACGACGACCACTTCGCTCACTTCGGGAGGCAATTTGGCTTTGCGGGAGGGATGAAAAACGGCTTCCCAGGCGAAGGCCGCAGACGGAGGGGCGGGCCCTCGGAGTGCCCGGGGGGAGCTCGCAAGCAGCAGGACCCCCCGGTGGTCCACGAGCTGAAGGTCTCACTGGAGGAGATCTTCCACGGCTCCACCAAGCGTATGAAGATCACACGCCGCAGGCTGAACCCAGATGGGAGGAGCTTGAGGACCGAGGACAAGATTCTCAACATTGTGATCAAGAAGGGCTGGAAGGAGGGCACCAAGATCACCTTCCCCAAGGAGGGCGACCAGACCCCCGAGAACATTCCCGCTGACGTTGCCTTTGTGCTCAAAGACAAGGGCCACACCCACTTCAAGCGAGACGCTTCCAACATCATTTATAACTGCAAGATCAGCCTCAAAGAGGTAAGTCACATTTCGACCTTTTCCCATTCATTTATGCATCCGTTTCAAGAGCCTTTGTTTCGTGCCGAACTGATCAGGCGACGTGTCCGCGTTGATGTTCAACGGTGTAGTCATGAAGGGAGCAAACATAGACAAACTTTCAGTACGACAGAGCAATTCTATACCACTGCGAACTACAACAACATTATATTATGATATTGTAGAATATACAGCCGATTGGGGAATCAGCTTCTATACAAATAGCGGCTATTCGCAAACCTATTCGTGCCAGTCCAGGTGTTTTTGCGCTCCTTCCGCCGAAGCAACCTGCTCCATCGAAGATGCTACGTTAGCGGAGGGGTAGCTAGCCGTGGAGAACAGCGACTTGATTGGAGATTTCGATAGCGGTCCGACAGGAAACGCAAAGCTCCTCGTGAGCTTGACGCTGGAGGAAGCAGGGTGGTAAACGCCTCGAGATGATGCAAAGAAAGCTTCGGCTCGCTATCGGCATTGGTGGAACAGCTGAGAGACGTTTGCGGGACCTTTTTTTTTTTTTTTGGAAATGACAGTATCCAGTTATGACTGGATACAAAAAAAAAAAAACCTTAACAAAATGGCTAATTGTAAAGTAGGAATTGGTACTGTTGTGGGCTGTGAAGCGTCCTCGCGCTTCCGGTGCATTTTGTTTCATCTGTAAGTCATTTATTATTGAAGTCGATTGTTGTAAGATGAGTTTGATTCCATTTCAAAGTGTTTTGGGGTCATACTTTGATGTATATTTAGGGTTTAAACTCCAATAATATGGGCAGAGGGTTAGGGTCAATTTGCACATTTTTGCTATTAGTGTCGCCAATAGCAGTATCGCCAAATGAGGGGCTGTCAATCAACACCGGGAAGGTCGAATGTACGCACGGCATCCTATTGGACTGTGTACCTAATATTGTGGAGAGTGAGTGTATTTTCAGATACCTTTTTTTTCCACTCCAACCCGAGCATGAAATGTGCGACTGAGTGGTTCGTTATCTCAAACAATTTGTGTGTGTGTTTTGTCGAATCAGCCTTGAGGAAATCCTCTTGTGACAGTATTGTGTTGAATGCGGCGTCCTTGCGTGACTGGTGCACAGCAGCAGCCTCTCTCCTCTTGTTCATTCCGCTGCGTGACGACAAGTAGGCGTCCCCATCGGAACGTGCGAGCGGGCGGCCTCTCTGCCCGTGCGTATTGGCAAACACATTTAGTAGCCCAAGAGACTGGGCCGAGACGCTTTTGCTGCTGTTCCTGCGACGAGCTGCACGTTTAATTCACTGCGCCCACGAGGTGGTGGAGGGGCGCACGACTCAAGTCGTAATGTCTCTCAAATAGCGCCGCCACTTTCGGGCACTTAGTGGCAGATGTTCTCAAAGGCGTCAGAGTAGTTATTTGGACATGAGTCAAGATAATATTGTTCACTTTCCCTTTTAGGAAGAGTTTGGACTCACCTTATGTACTGGGAAGCAATGGGAACACACACGTGCGAGCGTGTGTTGTGATGATGATGATTAGTGTTCGCAGCTCAAGAAGGGATTTGGGAGATGTTGGATGGGAGGATGGCAGCTGTAACTGGGGAATATGAGGGAAGTGGGTCGAATGATTCGCTATCCAAAGCAAAGAGGAGCTCTTGTTCCTTCCCCGAAGACCAGATGCTAAATGCTACAGTGTAAATGACATGCTATCAATGTGGGAAGGAACCAAGGTTGTTTAAAGCAGTGTTTCCCACACTGGGGGGAGCACAGTGTTCGGGGGGCACTGCCCCCCTTAACCCAGAACTGCCACTGCTGGTCAGTCATGTCACGAGATAAATGTGTGCAAGCCAATGAGATCCGGCGCAGGGGTTGTATCCGAAAACATGCTTTTACAAAGGTAACAATGCTCAGTTTTCATTGACACTGTCACAGCTAATATGCAATATATGTGTAAAACTGAACATCATATTGAGTCGGGTTTAGTTCAATTCAAGTCACTTTATTTGTTTGGGAGAGAGAGGTCCACATCACATAGACTTTACACCGATTTTATCGGCCTATTTTATGCTGATCGGCTTTAATGTCATAATTCGCCGATCCGATCAATGACGTCAGTGATCGGCTCCGCGAAAGACATTAACTCCGCGTCAGCAAAGTTGGAAAAACAGTTTAGCGCTCACGACTCTAAATCAGTCTGGCATGCATTCCGATCGCTGCCCAACTACAAGCGACGACCCCCCCCCGAGCTGAGAACAATAGCAGACTATTGAATACCTTCTACTGCAGATTTGAAAAGGACACTTTCACACCCCACACCCGCCCGCCCGGCCGCACCACCGACCTCAATCACACCTCTGACCCCTGCGTTAACCATCCACGAACAGGATGTGAAGCTTCTCCAACTCAACGTCTCGCCTGCCCTCTGCCAGTGGATTTACAACTTTCTGACAGGCAGGACACAGCAGGTGAGGGTGGGGGAGACCACCTCATCCACACGCAGTATCAGCATTGGGGCACCCCAAGGTTGTGTCCTCTCTCCACCGCTCTTCTCTCTACACGAACGACTGCACCTCAACGCACCCGGCTGTCAAACTCCTGAAGTTTGCAGATGACAACCACTGTCATCGGCCTCATCAAAGACGGCGACGAGTCTGCATATATCGACAGGAAGCGGAGCGCCCGGGGCTGCGGTGCGGCCGACACAACCTGGAGCTGAACACTCTCAAGACTGTAGAGATGATCGTGGACTTCAGGAGGCATCCTTCGCCACAGCTGCCCCTCACGCTGTCCAGCTGCCTTGTGTCAACCGTCGAGACCTTTAAGTTCCTGGGAATTACAGTTTCTCAGGACCTGAAGTGGGCGACCGACATCAACTCCGTCCTCAAAAAGGCCCAGCAGAGGATGTACTTCCTGCGGCTTCTGAGAAAGCACGGCCAGGCACGGGAGCTGCCGAGGCAGTTCTACACAGCGCTCATCGAATCGGTCCTGTGTTCTTCCATCACAGACTGGTTTGGTGCTGCTACAAAAAAGGATAAAGTCCGACCGCAACGGACAATCGAAACTGCTGAAAAGATTGTCGGTATCCCCCCTA
Source organism: Phyllopteryx taeniolatus (assembly GCF_024500385.1). Classification (NCBI taxonomy): domain Eukaryota; kingdom Metazoa; phylum Chordata; class Actinopteri; order Syngnathiformes; family Syngnathidae; genus Phyllopteryx; species Phyllopteryx taeniolatus. Next base: position 27,462,101 of record NC_084504.1, read on the forward strand.
CCCACCCTCCGCACCCCGGTCACCAGCTCTTCCGGCTCATTCCCTCAGGTAGGCGCTACCGATCAATCCAAACTATAATCCCAATTCCAATGAAGTTGGGACGTTGTGTTAAACAGAAATAAAAACAGAATACAAGGATTTGCAAATCATGTTCAACCTATATTTCATTGAATACACTACAAAGACAAGATATTTCATGTTCAAACTGATCAACTTGATTGTTTTTAGTAAATAATCATTAACTTAGAATTTGATGGCTGCAACACGTTCCAAAAAAGCTGGGACAGGTGGCAAAAAAAGACTGAAGAAGTTGAGGAAGTCTCATCAAACAGCTGTCTGGAACATCCCAGAGGAGAACAGGCTAATGGGGAACAGGTGGGTGCCATGATTGGGTAGAAAAGGAGTGCGTGAGAAAATAGTCGAACAGTTTAAGGACAATGTTCCTCAATGTACAATTGCAAGGAATTTGTGTTAGTGCCAATGGCATGGGTAACTTACACATCTGTGAAGGCACCATTCATGCTGAAAGGTACGTACAGGTTTTGGAGAAACATATGCTGCCATCCAAGCGACGTCTTTTTCATGGACGCCCCTGCTTATTTCAGCAAGACAATGTCAAAGCACATTCTGCACGTGTTACAACAGCGTGGCTTCGTAGTAAAAGAGGGCGGGTACGAGACTGGCCTGCCTGCGGTCCACACCCTGTCTCCCATTGAAAATGGAATGTGTTGCAGCCATCAAATTCTAAGTTCATGATTATTTGCTAAAAACAAAAACAGTTTATCAGTTTGAACATGAAATATCTTGTCTTTGTAGTGTATTCAATTACATATTGGTTGAACATGATTTGCAAATCATTGTATTCTGTTTTTATTTCTGTTTAACACAACGTCCCAACTCCATTGGAATTGGGGTTGTAGAACTAGGAGACATTCCAACAGCTTCTTCCCTCTTGCAATCAATTTCTTAAACAGCTAACCTACAATTCCATTGCAACAGTTTGCCAATTTTTTTGTCTTGAGTTTGTTGTCACATTTCTGTGGGGCCAATGATGTATTACTCGTGCACTCACTGTAGTAGTCTGGCCACGCTGCACTATTTGCATATCTGTTGTTGACCAAAACTGGCCACTCATGCCAGAGTCGCATCTGCCCCTCTTGCACACTGACTGAAGAGTATCTGCAAGGTTTGCGCAATCAACACATTATCCCACACGATCGCGCTACTCGTCCCTTTAAACCGCATCCACTCCTTGAAGTCTCGGCGCCCTTTGCACAATGCTCATTGCACCGGACTGTTTCTATGTTAGTCATTCAGTGCTAGAGGACTCTGCATCTTTTTGCACAATTGTAAAAAAAACATTTTTTAAAAATTGTACCGGCATTACCAGACAACTAGCAACACTTTATTGCTCAGTGACTGTTTTTCTCAATGTCTTTATGTTCTCTGTCAATTGACTGTTGTCGTACTAGAGCGGCCCCATCCGCCATCTATCTCCAAATTCCTTGTGTGGTTTTTTTGGACATACTTGGCAAATAAAGATGATTCTGATATTTGATTCCAAAGGCTAGTTTATTTTTAGCCTTGTCGCGTGTCTTTTGATGTAGTCCTGTAAATATCTGATGGATAATTTAGTTATTTAAAAAAAAATAAACATGTCGGCAGGGTGGAACAGACAACACGTCTGAGACGGACAACACGTAATGCCCGATCAGACTACAAGACAAATTTGCTCTTTCACGATTGCACTGTCAGACTACCGGAAAACAATCTTGTATTCCGATAGCACCGCATCCCGCTTTTTACGATCATTGGGCTTTATCTTGCCAACTCAAAATGCGACCGGATACACTCGTTACCGTGGCGACGACAACAAGAGCGCAGCGCGCCGACTTTGTATTTTTAGGATAAAATGGGGAAAAACGTGCGTTGGTGGTCACCGGTGCTCAGGACAGGCGATGACGTTCGTTTAAGGCTCGCTTGAGGTATGTTCCCGTACTTTGAATACGATACGGCTCGCAGGCAGGCAACAGGCAACAAAACGTTATGCAGCCTAGCAAGCTAGCGCTGGACGTAAACATGCCGCCGCTCTGTCGAATCATGCTCTGACGTTTCGGTGTGGGTGAAGTCATTGAATTAAAAATAAAATAAAGTCATTTAATTTCAGTAAGTTAGCGCCGATTATTTCTGTCACGTCGTAATGTCGGTTGGACCTGACTGATTAGAATCCACGATCTGACGAGAGCAGTGATTTCCAACCTTTATGGAGCCAAGGCACACATTTTACAATTGGAAAATCTCACGGCACACCGACGGACAAAAATGTCACAAAAAGTGGCAACATTCATTCTTGTATTGACTTCCTGCCATCTAGTAGAAGACCGTTTATCATTTGTTCTGTCTGTCACTACGCCTCACTGGCGTAAATAGAGGAAAAAAGATACATTATTGATTGTAAATGTAATTTGTTGAGCAATTCAGTACACAAGTATATACAGTAAACGAACAGGTCATTTAAATAGATACATTCCTCCATCTTGTGATCAGTTATCGTTTTTTTAAACTCGCTGATCGGCGATCGGCCCCAAAAATCCCGATCGTGTAAAGCCTACATAGAATACATACATGCTGATATTTACAACTAATCCGAGCGTCTTCTTTTTTCTTTAGCTGCACGAGAAGGGCAAAGTATTAGAAACAACTTTACGATATATGACAGGAGTGCAGTTCCACACAACTGCAAACTAGGACCACAATAGTCAACATCAAATTCAAAAATAATAATTTTAAACTCGATCCGGCAAAACTTAGCATGTTATATTGGTAAACAAATCACAGGATTTTCACAGGATCTCAGTCGAAGGTGCAGGCGTACCTAATGGCGTGTCCAACGTCATTCTGTGCTTCAAAGCTTGTGACAGCACTTAAGCATGAGTGAAGCAATTTGGATTTGGACTTCCCGTGCTCTGCCCTCACTTTTTATATCCACGGACAGACGTGCTATAAGACGGCTGCGTTTCAGCTTGTAAACACAGAAAGTAGTCAAGTGCTCAAATGTACATACATACTTAGTTTTCAAGTAATATTAACTTGAAAAAAAGAATATTGAATCAGTCTTAGATCTTTAAAAAAAAAAAGAATCAAAATGCACTCCAGTTCCCACATGGTTTTGATGTATAGAAAGTGACATTTGATTGGGTATCTAGGGCAGCACGGTGGGAATAGTTGTTAGCACTTCGGACTCCCACGTTCGAATTGTGGCTTTAAATTGTCCATCGGTGTGTGTGTGTGTGTTTTATGTGATGGCTGATGACGAGCCCTCGGTGTGGGCCCTCGGGATAGCCTGACCCTCAGCCGCAACCCTAACGCGGACAAGCGCCTTAAGAAAATGGATGGCTCGATATTGTGTTGTATCATATTCAGGGCATATAACTATGGTGTCGCGATACTTTTGTACACTGGCTCGTTGTAACCATGACGATGAGCATTACAATCACAAAGTCAGTACTGCAGCTCAGTGGGTAAAAAGCGCCTGATGTCATGTTTGGACACGTCAGCGCGCCCACCGCTCTGCTGGCGGCGACGACACGTTGAAATCCGCTCAAAGTAGCGCAACTTTGTGCGATTGAGCAGCCGTCCGTCGAGCCAAAACCAATATTACCTCATATCATATCATTACATCGATGTCCGGTTGCCTTGGATGGAAACGCCCTTTAGATGTGAAATAATATTCAACTGTAATAATAATATTCTTTTCTTTAGCAAGCTTGAGCTTTTATGCTTAAGAGCAATGTCTACATTTTATATGACCGATTTCTAAATACTTTGAACAGAATATGGTGTATATTAGTAAAGAGTGCAATTTGTGTTTGCATTTACTCCGCAAACATCAATTTGATCCTTCACGTTTACTTGAATTCATGTTAGCTCGTCTGCCTCGCAGTCGCGCAGTTCTGCGTTCAATTCTGGGCTCAGGCCTTCCTATGTGGAGTTTGCATGTTTTGGCCTGTTTTCGCCAGAAACTCTGGCTTCCTCCCGCATTTCCCAAAAGCTTCGCTCAGGACTGCGCGCGCGCGCGCGTGCGTCTTTGCTGCTCCTCCAACTATTTACGAGCGCAGCTCTTCATTAGTGCTGGCTATGAGAAGGTTGCTAAAATTAGTCCCCTGTGCAATGTGGAGCTCCTCCAACAAGGACACACACACACACACACGCTGCACACGCACATGCACCGAAAGGTTTTCCACTCCATGTCATGTTTTTCTTAATCGCTGGACATTGTTGCTCCTCTAAAGATTTGAGGCCTTTTTCACACACATCTTGGTACTTACTCATTAGTATCAGGTACTGATAACTCACTTTTTGATGTGTAGTCCTTGTCAACATGAAGTCATCAATTTACTCGTGGAGATTTCAGCATCTCTTCTTTGCCCCCCCGCAGGCGTTGTGCGGCTGCACAGTCAGCATCCCCACGCTGGAAAGGCGCCTCATCTCCCTGCCCTGTCACGACGTCATCAAACCCGGGACGGTCAAGCGACTCCGAGGGGAAGGCCTGCCGTTCCCCAAGAACCCCTCGCAACGCGGCGATCTCATTGTGGAGTTCTCGGTGCGTTTCCCGGACAGGATCCTGCCTCAGTCCAAAGAGATTATCAGACTGCACCTTCCTCCATCATAAGAATGACGTACAAATATGGATCTGGATGCTCTCCTCCACTATGTCAACCCTCCCGTGGTCGTTGTTTCTCTTCTCAGCATTTTTTACAGGTACTCACAGCTTGGAGCCTATGAAATGATACGCTCACCTGACACTTTATTCGATAAAAATGCACAATCTAATAAGATCCAGTGCAAGAGCTGGAACAAGACAAAGGTTTTGATTGACACTATCAGAGACACAATGTTTAATACTGTTGTCGTGCTTTACAGTGGGCTAGAATTACACATTTCTAGGAAAATAAAGTATGGCTTGACTGTACTTCCACAAATAGTTGATAGACGCCATGCATCAATTCATTGACGGTGGTTGTCATCTGCAAACTTCATGAGTCACAGACGTCACGGCGAAATTATGGATGTTGGTGTTGTACAATGTGATACTGGTATCACATAATCACAGTATAATAATATATGTGTATCCCTGCATACCCCCCCCCCATGTTTTTTGCTTTCATTTTCTTTGAAAAACATTTTTAGATATTTATTTTTCTTTTTTTGGGGGGTGGGGGGGCACCAACTACGAAGCGCTTAGTGGTGATTTATCCCCACTTGTTCAAGAATGTCTTGGGTTTAAAAAAAAAAAAAAACATTTCTCCGAAAAATCAATACGTAAATAATGCAATTATAAAGGGCGGATTTTTGCTATTCGCAGTCCGGTCCCGCAGGGGTCCATTGTACAGTATTGTAAACATTTCCACAAAATAAATCATATATTAGGGAATATTCTTTTCAAAATGCATCTAGACAAATAAAAGCCTCCTCTGTAATAATCCCCCTTAGCTCCAATAAATGTGCGGTACACTCTCCTGTTAATGAAATACCCCCCTGGCCACTATTTGAGGAAAGAGACGGCAGTATGTTAAAGTATCCCGCAGTTGTTCCTCCAGATTTTTGTGGGCAACACACAGGTCAGTTTGATTTAGATTTCTGCTTTTTCAAAACCATCAGTCATATCAGTAATCCTTTGCTATTTCCACAAAGAAGTTTACAACAGCGCCATTCATTTCTCCCTTGACTGTACCAGCAGCCCAGAACTTCTCTCAGTCTACTGAAGCTTTGCGTTTTTTGAAGTCCGCAGGCTACCCTGCACCATCTGATCTGTCTCCCTCACTATCGCTTGTCTTATGCTTTTGTATTGCGATACCATACGACGATTAGATCATCAACTTGAATTGGAATAACAATGAGGAATGACAATCATATACTGAATCAGCAGTATAAGCTCAGAAGTTGCACAGAAAATCGGTGCTTTCCGTTTGAACCACATAAGCCGGGCTCACTATTTATGTGCCTTAGCCAGGTGTCGTATCACACGCGCGCACACACACACACAAACAGATAACAGTGTAACACACAACCAGCCATATAAAGTGCACACCAGATGAGCAACTGTAAGCAAACAACCTTAAAACCAGTCAAAATATTGTATGCGCAACAACAGTAGATCTCCTCATGCGGACTCGTTTATTTTGCCGCCAAGTGCAATTTAGCACAGGTTGGACTTCCCAGAGGAGTTGACGTAACACTGACAATAATAGCTGGACAATAAATACTGTACTGCTGATTCCTCTGGGGGAAGCCATCTCGATGCTTGGTTTCTTTTGCTTTCTCTCGTGTCATTCGAAGGCCGTGTCTTGGTGCTACTGCGAGCGGTGCCGACAACAACCTTTTGTTTCACTCACTATTTATGAATATTTAAAATTTGCTTGTACCATGTGTATCATCTGTACATTGATATTTACAATTTTGGGGTTTTTTTGGCAAGTAGAAGCCCTTGAATATACAGTGCTACTATTGCATCGGTTGTGCTATGTTTCACCTGTAGGGGGCTCTGTTAACGCCCTTTGCTTATTTCTAAACTCGTTAACAGGCAGTTTGAGGAGTCTACAGTGGACTAGTTGGCCATAACATTAGGTACACCTGCACATTCGAATGAGTTTCAATCTCTCGCCTCAGCTCTCATTACTGATTGTGCCGGTGTAGCCAATCAGTAATAGCAAATAAATGCACTTGACGTACTGTAAAATAACTAAAAGAGGCCTGAATGACATAAGGACATACTTAATGTCGTATCATATGTAACGTGAAGTTGGCACAAGTGCTGCTGCTGAAAGACTCACCACTTCTGTGCATTTGCCAGTGTTCATTGTTTTAAAATGGCAACAAATAAAGCAAATGTGGGAACCTGTCGGTCTGTGTGTCGTGACAGACGTAAAGCAGAAATGTGAAATGATTGTAGCCCGGTGGCAGTTCTCGAAAACCTCCACGCAGAAGGGATTCAAACCCACAACCTCAGAACAGTGGGGCGGACACGCTAACCACTCATTCACTGTGCCGCCCACCATTAAATCAAACAGAGCATTTGAAACATTTAGTCATTTCAATGACATCAATCCGGATCGGTGCACACTTTAGATACTGAGTTTTCCAAAAGATAGTAAGTACTGCATCTGGACTTTAGTAACAACCTGAATGTAAATGTGTGTTTTCCGCCACGGGAAAGGCATGATGCAAAACACAAAACAACACAAAAAACAGCACTGAGTGTGCTGAGTCCCGAGGAGTTTGGACATCAGCTTTGGTTACAGATCAACAAGTTAGGAAGACTTTGACCTCAGTCTGCTCAAAACCATACCGGCCGTCACTCTTCTAGTGGACCGAATTGAAAAACAAAACAAAAAAAAGACCATCCAGGTAGGACCGTGCTTTTTTTTTTAAATATACAATCCAAATGAACCAGACAGAGCAGGTGACTTCTGTTAAGGGCGATTCAAATCATGCGCATCTGTGTGCGTCATACGGTGAGGAGAAAATGCAGATGATTATTGAACCCTGGGAAGGCCGCCGAGATGAGCCGCACGAACAGCACGCCGTGCCTAATGCCGTATCGCCGCATCAGCTATTTCTGGCGAGCAGGCAGACTTCGCGGAGGGAGCGATTATCTGCATGTCACATGTCAAAATATCGCAGTCTGCTAAATTTGAAATACTTTGCAATATAATGAAAATCGATTCAGATTAAAAGATAAATACTCTATTGCTGTGGGTTCAAAAGAACATTTGAAATGGTTCAAAACCTTCGAATGTTGATCTTGTTTGAACATTTTCCTGTCAATCCCATCAGCAGAGGTGGGTAGAGTAGCCAAAATATTGTACTCAAGTAAGAATACAGTTACTTTAGAATAATATCGCAGTCAAAAAATTGACATTTCATTTTCTGTCTGTTTACTGACCAGACTTATTGGTAAAGTGTGTGTGTGTCTGTGTGTGTGTGTGTGTGTTTGTTTGTTTGTTTGAGAGAGAGAAAACAAGATGCATGTTTCAGTTACTTGTGACCATAAAATATTGCTAACGTTGCCAATATGCACAGCCAAAACAATAGCAAAAACATCTGCAACATAGCACAAGGTGTTTTCCCAAGTTAGAAGTGGGCTGAAAAAGCAAGTTTGGGCAGTGACAAAATTACGCCACATGTTCATGTTGTTGTTTTTCGTAGTCTGTAAAGAAAACACAAGTCGTGTCACGGCTCACTTTGATTGGCCCGCGAAGCCCAATAGAAGACTCTGTGTGCGTACACGTGAATTTCTTGTGTCGTTTGATCGGTGAACTCGAGTTAAACGTCACTGTGGTAATCACGGTGGAATGGAGTAAATCGAAAACAAAAGTCTACAAATAGATCGCACACGCAATTTTTGATAAATGAAAGTAGCGAACGGCGTGTAGATCATTGTCATGGAGTTTCTTCTTAACATAAATATTCGAGTAAAAATCAAAAGTATGTTTTTACAGTTTATCTTTTTAGTTTTTTTGGGGGGGGGGGGATCGAGCGATCTGAGATCGATTGTTTCGGTCTCAGAGCACCCACCGATACGACGTCACCGCAGCGGGAGTTTCCTCACTCAAGTCTGACGAGGAAACATCACGTGATCCCTTTGCGATTATTTCTCCCCAGTTTTCAGGTCCGTTGCAGGTTGGAGTTCATTCTAAATCGTCTGGCGTTAAGTCGTGTACATTGCTGCAAGTGTAAAGGAGTACGCGGTGTGGACACAAACAGTGAGTTTGATGTGTTAAGACAGACGCTACGGGCCGCAGCCATTTTACGACGCGCGCAAGTCCCTTTTTTGCTATTATTTGCAGCTACTGGTAAATGGAAACCTCATTTTTACTGTTATGAGAAGATGTATACATTTTTGATGGGTGACAGTGTATGTTAGACATTTGGAGTAAGTTCTGCACAACGTTAACAATAACTGGTTTTTTTTGTTCATTTCACTGCAAATATTGTAAGATATTATGACAACATTTTGGGGTCAAATGTATTTTGGTTGATTCAAGTAAAGTCTGTCGAGGAAACGACACACGAGCCCTCTTGTGATTGCTTCTGCATGTTTTCAGCAAATTCAGGGTGTGACATCCATTTATAGCTCCAAAACAACCGAGCAAATTTGAATAAAAACACTTTGTGGACTTGCCCGGTTGAATGGAGTTCAACAGTTTCAGGGATTAATGACTTCTGAAGTGGATTCCAATCAGTGGTGGGAAGTAACCAAATACTTTGTTGCTGTACTTAAGTAGATTTGTTTTGTGATATCTTGTAACTTTCTTGAGTATTTTCTTTAATGATGACTGATTACAGTTTTTTTTTTTTTTTACTCCCTATTTTTGAAGCCTTTTGTGACTGTCAGGACTTGGTTATAGTGACCGCTGACTTCACAGACTCACTTTATGTGTTAGCTGCACAGAGGTGGAACATGAGCGCCTTCATGATTCTCACGACAGGCCAGAAGATGCCCACGGTTGGCCTCGGTACATGGAAGAGTGCCCCGGGACAGGTAGAAGCGATTACGTACTCAAAGAACACTTTAGTACTACAGCAAATTCTGCCTTTACAGAACAAAAAAACATGGCTATTGTTGTGGCTGATGAACGGTTGTGCTGACACAATGTGTTTCAGGTGAAACAGGCCGTGCTGACAGCTTTGGACTGCGGCTACAGGCACATTGATTGCGCGGCAGCGTATTGCAATGAACAGGAGGTGGGAGAGGCTCTGGCTCTCAGGGTCGGTCCGGGCAAGGTGACGTTGTCCAGTATTTAACCGTCTCGTGATGGTGCTGGTCAAATTGGCCCATTTTAATTCAAATGTGCAGATTCACAGACACACAGACTTGTTTGTTATTTTGTTGATACATTTTAAGTCAGGTCGTCAATTTGGAGCCTCTTTAGTACTACAGCAAAATGCACATTTAGGATATAAATGCAAAAGTACTGAGGGTCATTAACATAAATGAATGGTGCAGTAGTGCGGTAATACTGATAAACTGCAGGTTTTAATGTTCCGTTGTTGGATAGTGCTTATTATGGAGACGGTGATGTCTTGGGTGGGGTGAGTCCAAGCAAACTTTGCCTACCCTAGCAATGTTAAAAGTTTAGCAGAGGATGGTTTCGATCCATCGACCTGTGGGTTATGGGCCCAGCACGCTTCCGCTGCGCCACTCTACTGTCCTTCCGCATACTGTGAAGCTGATGGGCCAACTACTGGTTCACCACGCTACCTCAAAACCAACCACAATAGCAAATCTATAAATAGCTGTCAATCAAAACATTATGTTGATGTGCATCATGAAGTGTCACAATTTCAGTGCGTGTACTATATAAAGGGTTATAAAACCAAGCGTGTTGTACTGACACGGCACAAACTCTAAGCCGTGTGTTTGTTTCGTCTTTTGCCTGCAGGCTTTGCGTCGTGACGAAGTGTTTGTGACGTCTAAACTGTGGAACACCAAACACGAGCCCTCAGATGTTGAGGAAGCATGCAGGACCACCCTGGCCCACCTGGGTCTCTCCTATGTGGACCTCTATCTGATCCACTGGCCCATGGCCTTTCAGTGAGGGATTCTTTACAGCGGCTTGCACTGTACGTGCGTGTGTGTGTGTGTTTCACGTTGCATGTTCTTCATGTGTTCAGACCGGGAAAGGAGCTGATGCCTCGACGGGAAGACGGAAGTGTGTGTTACTCAGACAGACACTATACGGACACTTGGGGCGCCATGGAGGACCTCGTAGACCGAGGCCTGGTCAAGGCCATTGGGCTGTCCAACTTCAATACCAGGCAGATGGATGACATCATCAGAATGGCCAGACACAAGCCTGTGGTAAACCAGGTAAACTTCATATACCTTGGGTAGACATTAGCTCCTCTGTAAGGATTTGTGAGCAGGCGCGTTGTCATGGTGTTACAAAACAAAAATCTCGATTTTTAAACCCAAACTACTAACTCATTCTTTGCAGTTTGGGTTTAAAAGAATTCTCTCTTTTGTAACACCAGTCCTGGAACCTTTTTGACGCAGCTTGCCTTCCATTTTTGCTGCAGGTGGAATGTCATCCATATTTGTCCCAAGCAGATCTGCTGGCTCACTGTCAGTGAGTATCAAAGTTGGATTTCCCTTTTTGTTTTCTACTAAAAGGAGAGAGCCTGTGTTCATATGAGTTATATGTCTCAGGTCAGCGGCAGTCTCCTTGACAGCCTACAGTCCTCTGGGCAGCGGGGATCGACCCTGGGCCTCTGCCGAGGAGCCTTGTCTCCTGCAGGATCCCCAACTGGGAGAAATATCTCAGCGACTCCACAAGACACCTGCCCAGATCATACTCAGGTTAAAGAGCAACACTTTAAAACCATTTGTAAAATCTAAGATCCAATAGAAGAGTTGTATCACAGCTTCAACCTTTACAAACGTAGTATGCATATTTATACCACTGTCTACAAATGTTTTGATTGAACAGGTTTAGCGATATGTTGTGGCCAGGAAGTGTACACGTGACAAAATGTAGTCCCGTATCTGCAGGTGGCACATTCAGAGGGGCGTCGTGTGCATCCCCAAAAGTGTGACCACCTCCAGAATCCATCAGAACCTGCAGGTTTTTGACTTTTCCCTGTCAGAGGACGACATGCAGCTGATTGCCGCTTTAAATCGCGGCCAACGCTTCATCGCCCCAACAGTCGAGGTGATTGCATGCGTGCACTCTGGCACAACGTCATCGTTTTTGTTCTAAACAACTCAGCTGGTAACATGACCAATTTGCTTTTCCACAGAGGGATGGCAAGAGACTTTGGAGAGATGCTGAACACCCTCATTTCCCATTCAATGACCCTTACTGAGTCAATATTACCTGTACCTCATGTGCATTTTGTCATTTAATATCGCAAAATCAAATTGTATGATTACTCAAGTCATCTATGTGATAATTAGTACACGAATCGATTCTGAGAATTTTCAGTATTATATATTGTAGTTTTGAAAATCTGCTTCCTCACACCTTTCTGTTAAAGGTTTTAAGACAAATGGTTAAGGATTTTACATTTTGGGGTGGCCCATGACCCTGTATCCCACCAGAATAGATCGGAGCTTCCTTTAGTAAGATGACCATTCTGGAAGCAGTTACTAAAGGCTCATTAATGGGATGTTTAATCATATACCTTGATACAAAGCAGAAGGGGGGGGGGGGGGGGGGAAACAATTTTTGCGCTTTATTCACTGTTTTGAAGGGAGACCATTACAATTTTTAGTCACCAATTACTTTATCGACACCCACATTTCACTGTGCCTTCCTGTTAAAAAGATTTTTAGGGCTGTCAGTTATATTTAGTATATGCCATGGGCTTTTTAAAAAAGGTGTGGACGAAATTAGTTTGGACACACCTGAAGTAAACTTTTCCCCAACAGTAAACCACATAATGCCTCAGTATTGCTCTGCAGACAACAATAAACCATATGTTGCTGTACATGTCTGACTCTGAATGTCACTGCAGGCATCAGTAAACCACTAATCCATGAGTTTGCTAAATATCGCTGCAGGCAATACCAATTCAGCCCAGCAGTATTGTAAGCTAGCAGCCAATGTTAGCCAAATGACCTTCAAAATTGCAGCGGTGCGATGAGACGGAAAGCTTGAAACCCTTTTCAAGCTTGGCTCTACCGTTGCATTTACCTTCCAATCAGAAGTTCACATGCCACTGAACAACAAATGCGGAAACGGCCCCCCGCTCCACTGAAAGCGGTCGAGAACCGCCATGGGTGTCAACCATTGCCCACTGAAAGCTTCCTAATAGTTATGACAATAGCCTGTCAAAAGATGTTGGCACAGATGGATTGCGGACCAAATTGCAATTGGGAGTGCAGGAATAGACAAGTGACAGTGTCACCTCAAAGAACAATTCCCAATTCAAGAGAGGGGAGACGGGAAATGTGTCATTTGAAGCAGAGCCATTTGGAACACGTGAGATTTTATTTTCAACAACATAACCTTGACAAATTTAATACATTATATGCTACTGTTTTATTTTTAAAAAACAAAAGTAATTTAGCAATTTTTTTTTTCCTCCATTTCTCAAGGTCTAGCGTAGGTATCCCGCCACTAACTGTATCATATAGTATACTGAAAACGAGGCCACTCAATAAACCCCCCCTCCCCCCCATTGGAAAAGCTCCATCACTCACCTTCCATTTGCAAACATCCCCTTCTCCCTGCCCACAACAAAGCCAGGGCAAGCCAAGTGGCAACATGCTGTCTCCGAGGGAACTCATACAAAAAACAGGAACAAAAGAAAGAAGCACAAAGTCCTAAAAAGGTGGAATCTGGTGAGAATTTGTACAGGTGTTATCCCTGTGCTGACCACTATGGGGCAAGTGTGCACATTTATCCATAAAGGTCGTCGTCGTTATCTTCATTGAAAACGGGACCGGTGCCACTTCCTCCTGAGCCGTGGCTTGGACCGCTGCCGCCTGTGGTGCTGTTGGGGAACCTGAAAAAGAAGCGATCCATGTGAGGACCCAAAATGGTTGTTGACGTGCCAACCTCAAGTGCGTTTGCGTTCCATAGGAATTTGTCTTGACATGAAGCGGTAAATTGCATCGTTTGAATAAGATGATACGTGGCTATGGCATATGTTATGATTAGGAAATAAAAATGTTCAACAAAATAAGCAAATCAGTAAAATTACATCATAAAATACATATTGCCCTCATGAGGGTAAGCAGTACAGAAGCTAGATAGATGATAGTCTCTCCTGTAATTTTTTTGGGCCAAATGTATTTAAAAAAAAAAATGTTGGTCACCTCTGCAAAATTCACTGTCATACTCAGTTTAACAATCATGTAATTCTACCCCTGTAGTGAAATACATACAACAGTGTTTGTGTTTTAGGAAAACCCCTCAAAATTGAAAAAGTCTTGAGCGATTAATTGTACATAACATTACGGTAAACCCCGACATATTCACCCATTTGTGCATATTTGGGGAACTTGTCCTCAGTTATTCACTCGAAAACAGTTCAACAACACTTTTTGCTCAGGCCAATTCAAGGGTCTTTGGTGCAAAGGAATTTATGTATGATGAAGGGAGTTGAATTTTATTTCGATAAAAAGGAGTGCTTTGTCGCCATCTTGTGTAATTTATAGGTAATTAAAACTTTTACAGGGTGTCAATTATGCACTGCATTTTTTGCAGCAGGCCTCACTCTACTATGACTCGCTCTTTAATCATTTAAAAAAAAAAGGCTACATTGTGCTTTTTTTTTTTAATGTGCTGACATTTTGAGCACCAACTGCAAACTAAGTTGGGACAGTGACGACAATGAGGATGTTGCCAACATGAGGACAACCCAGATGTGAGCAGCAGCCTGTACTTTTCCTAGAACTGGTTTAGACAAACACGCGCAATCATTTTGCAAGAGGATTACAAATTGGTGTATTTTAGGAGACCATAATCTGTGACTCAGACATAATCTCTAAAACTGCTACACTACTCTTCTAAAATGGTGCACAAAATAATAAAAACACTGAAGGGATTCTGAATGCATGCTCACGAATCAAGACCAAAACTGTATGTACCTGAAGCTGCCGAAGCCACGACTCTGCTGCAGCGTCTGTGCAAACATCTCGTATTTGCGGATGTCGTTGTCGCTGACAGAGCGGCGGGCGAATCGCATGGCCTCCTCAAAATGGTCCTTCCTGATCTCAGGCACGGGGTCATCCTCTTCCACCTCCTACGAAGAGCAAACGTGTTGAAAAAAATATCGAACTTGATCGAGGCCAAGACCGAAGGACGAGGACTGACCATAGCTAAAGGATTGGTCTGCCTCTCCCTCTCTCTGCGGATCTCGTTCTCGATGCTCTCCCTGATGGCCAGTTTACACGCCCGCTGGCAGATCTCTGTGAGGTCAGCTCCTGAGAAGCCATTGGTCATCTTTGCCAGGTAGTCCAAGTTCACATCCTGGTGTTGGATTGGAAAAGTAAAGAAAAAAAAAATAAGGCTCTGATGACATAACCCAAGATGCAGTGTTTGAGGAGAATATAATACAATATGCATGGGACTATTGTTGTATAAGGCTTCATTAGCTGGTCTATGAAGTTTCACATTATATGTTAGCATTAAGCTAAGACAAAGATCTGTGTTTGAATATTTCTGTTTTTAAATATACTATGTTTAATCTTTTGTTTTTGTGTCAGCTTTACAGTAAAACTTCAACTGGGAGTGATGAAATAAACACACTAGGGATCTTTATTTGGGAACCATGCAAGCAAGAGTGGCAATGGGCGCTGAGGAATACTTTAAAAGCAGTGATTCTCAACTGCTGGGTCGTGGACCCTTTTTGGGTGGGTTGTGGACCCTTAGTAAAATAAAATTCAAAACTACAGCAGACACTCAGGTCAGCGCAGGGGACTACATTCCTCCATTCACACACACACAACATTAAGCATTATAAACAAGTATCATGTTACTCTTCAGTTTCTTAGTGAGTTCTTTGAACTCTTAACTATAGCAGTGTTTAGAATATGATAATACGTGTTTTCAAATGTTACTTTTAAACAACACATTTCCTTTTATTGAGCTGAACATATAAAAGTGGGTTGCGACTTGGCGACAATAGGACAATGTTCCCAGGGTAACAGATGAGAGCCACTGCTTCAAAGTGTTGCTTAATAAGTTTACATGTGTTTAAACTATCCGTTTTCTGTCGCGCTTCTCCTCACGCGGGTCGCGGGTCGCGGGCGTGCTGGAGCCTATCCCAGCTGTCATCGGCCAGGAGGCGGGGTACACCCTCAACCGCTCGCCAGCCAATCGCAGGCCACATACAAACAAACAATCTTTCGCACTCACACCTACGGGCAATTTAGAGTCTTGTTAAAAAATAAAAATAAAAAAATTAAAATTGTTTTTCATTGTTTCTCTATATCACTGATTTCCACCTATTGCACATCTGTCTGGAATGTATCCCCCACATTACCTTGGGTTCACTCTGAATTTTGATGACACTTCTGAAACATTTCTTAAAGTAGGATTTAAGAATAATCCATTCTTAATGAATTATGGAATGTACATAACTGGGGTTCGCAGTAAAGAGAAACGTCACCTTGCTGATGGGACTCTTGCGGAGGTTGGCCTTGAGGATGCTCATTCGGCTCTTCTCATCTGGCAGGGGGATGTAGATGAGCTGGTCCAGACGTCCAGGTCTCAGGATGGCGGGGTCGATGATGTCGGGTCTGTTGGTGGCGCCGATGATGAAGACGTTCTTCTTGCTGGACATTCCGTCCATCTCGGTCAGGATCTGGTTGATGACTCGGTCGGCCGCGCCGCCGCCGTCTCCCACGTTGCCGCCACGAGCCTTCGCTATGGAGTCCAGCTCGTCAAAGAAGAGAACGCAGGGGGCTGCTTGACGAGCCTGGCGACAGACACCGGTTTTCATAAAAGGACCACGAACATTTCGATAAATGTGGAAATCATCTCGGCAGGGAGCGAGAAGCATGACCAACCTTGTCAAAAATCTCTCTGACGTTTGCCTCAGACTCTCCAAACCACATGGTGAGCAACTCCGGTCCTTTGATGGAGATGAAATTCGCCTGGCACTCATTGGCGATGGCTTTGGCTAGCAGAGTTTTACCACAACCAGGAGGCCCGTAGAAGAGCACACCCTTGGACGGGGTCATGCCAAACTTGAGGAATTTGTCTGGGTGCTCCACTGGGTACTGAATTTAAGAGGATTGAGGAAGACAATTTATACAGGTTTGCGGATCGTAATCCAATGGTTGTTTCAGTTCTATCGGGTTTCCATACCTGTACCAACTCTTGCAGCTCTCTCTTGACATCTTCCAGACCACCAATATCCTCCCAAGTAATGTTAGGAACCTCAACAACTGTCTCTCTGAGAGCTGATGGGTTGCTCTGGCTCAGAGCCCACTGAACAACATTTCATTAGTTAAAGTTAGTGAATGTCATAAAAACAAATCTGAATACTGATGACTTTCACCTTGAAGTCATCCATGGTGACGGCGAGAGAATTCATGACTTCAGCGTCAATGGTCTCATCCTCCAGATCGATCAGATCCATCTTCTTTCTGATGGCCTGCAGGGCCGCCTCGGAGCAGAGGGCAGCCAGATCTGCACCCACGTGACCATGGGTCTCATTGGCTACCTGCCACAGCGGACGCACAGCTCAATCATGCTAAACTGGCAAGTCCAATGAAGTGGAAGTGTCAAAATCTACAAACATTTATATCAACTGTCGACTAATTCCTGACAGCAGCCGTGCCAAGTAAGCTTTACAATCACATTGCTCAATGTATGAAAAATGAAAGCCTCAACATTGAGCAGCTGAGCAAAAAGCCAAGCTCCGGTAGATTGCATGCACATACAACACCACCGGTCTAACAACAATTAATCAATGTTGGTACAATACGAGAATACAGAATACAGACCTGTTCCAAGTCCACATCATCAGCCAGCTTCATGTTTTTGGTGTGAATCTGGAGAATCTCTAGTCTGCCAGTGGCATCTGGGATGCCAATGTCCACTTCCCGATCAAAACGGCCTGAAGAGGTTTAAACATTCTTATTAGTTCCACTGAATGAGTTGACAGGGGGAACATGAACCTCTAATTGTTGTGCCATCACCGTCTAAACAAGCATAAGTGTGCGTCTACGTGTAACTGTCTCAAGTGAGCAGCCGTATATAATTTACAACTGGCTATACACACACACACTTAATATGTAATAGGTGGACTTTTGAATGTTTCAAATAACGTTGTCCAGTGGATTATTCAAGTACTGTATTGCACTGCACTGACCTGACACACCACCACGCACATGTTGGAGATTTTGGGATGTAACCTATACGTTTCAGCTCTGATACAATATGCTTATAAATTAAATTCACACCGACATTGCTCAAGTCAAACAGTAGTCTATGCTACTAGGTGAACAGGGGCCTATTTGCATCTGACTGGCAGGCAACGCCACACCCGATTTAGAGTCTTCAATGAACCGAACTGACTTTTTTTTTTTTTTATGTGGCAGGAAGCTGGAGTATTTGGGGGGGCGGGGGGACACAGGCACACTAAAAAACATGGAAACTCCACACGGGAAGGCCAGAACAAAGGTTCAAACCCAGAAGAACCTTAGAAATATGATGCAGGGGCCCTGCTAATAATATGCAAAATTAAATTTGCAACACCAAATACTTTTTCAACAGACGGAGAACTTGCCACGGACTCAAAGCTTTATACATTAGTGCGTGAGTATGCATTAATCAAACAATGATTATGACTAAAACTTGCTCATTTGTTTGCAACTCTGCAATATATGCTTGTCGGTCATATCGCATGCCGTGTTATTTACCAAATCTCCTAAGAGCCGGGTCGATGCTGTTAGGTCTGTTTGTGGCGGCCATAACGATGACATGAGCTCTCTGTTTGAGGCCATCCATCAGAGTCAGCAGCTGCGACACAATGCGCCTCTCCACCTCTCCATGAGTCTACAGAAAGACATTGTTACATGGTATTATTAATATATACATGTTTGACTTATGAAGTGCTACGCCGTATGGCTGCGTACATTAGTTTATTTACAGAGAGCGAGTGAGAGCTATAGATGTATTCATTTCTCTCTCAGGCTCACCTTCTCTCTCTTAGGAGCAATAGCATCAAGCTCATCGATGAAAATGATGGCAGGAGCATTTTTCTCTGCTTCCTCAAAGGCTTTCCTTAGGTTACTCTCGCTCTCTCCAGCCAACTTGCTCATTATCTCAGGGCCTTTAAAAAGTAAAAACAAACATTTTCATGAGAGAAATACTGAGTTATTATTATTATTTTATTTTTATTTTTTTTTAAGTGGCAGGGAAATCCTTTCACCTTGTACATAATCTGAAAAGAGGAAGGCTCACACTGGCACTATTTTTATGATACCCAAAGGAAAACTGCCGTGAAATATTAACTCATCTAGCCTGTTGTAATGAAAATTCAGTCACACGATGATGCACCAAGCTGGATGACAAAATGAAGTCCTACTAATAATAAATAGCCTTCATACAGAGGGATTACATTGAAAAGTCACCATACCATTGATCAGGAAGAAAAAGGCCCCAGTTTCATTGGCCACAGCCCTGGCAATCAAGGTCTTTCCAGTTCCAGGGGGTCCATACAGAAGAATTCCACGTGGGGGCTGGAAAAAGCAACGGATTAATAAATTGTAGTTAAGACCAAGTATCACGTAGGATAACATCAACATTGCATTATTTTTCATGGTAAGGTATCAATACACCAGCATAAAAACAGCACAACCTGACAGGTTGTGATTAATTGAATGCTTTGAATGTGGCGTTTTATGTAGCACGTTGCAATTGAATGGGAAAAATATTGTAATACCCAGTTAGGCTAGTCTGATTCACACACCTAGTATATCAAGCCTAAACGAACATTCTGAAACATAAAGCTGCATCAGTAGAATGCAGTAAATGCATACCTTGACACCTATGGCCTTGAAAAGTGCAGGGTGCCTAAGAGGAAGTTCCACCATTTCTTTGATCTGAGCCAGCTGCTTCCTCACGCCACCGATGTCATCATAGCCAACCTCATTCAAAGACTCCTCTTCATCCTGCGTGATGATTCAAAAGTGTGAACAGGTGTGTCAGCTTGTGGGCAGCAGGACAGCTTCGTACCCACCTCTCTCCTGATTGGCTCGCCCTCACAGTGAATGACGGTGTCGGGAGCAACGATGCAGTAGGGAGAAGGATCGGTTTCAACCACCTTGAATTCCACAGCACGCATGCCTCCTCTGACCAGGAAAATATCACCTTCAAAGTAAAAATCAGGGCATTTTTTTTAAGGTTTCAACTCACTGAAAAGAAAACGTCATCACTTCGATCTTGCGAACGCAAACCTTTGCGGATGGGCCTGTAAGCCTCTAGAAAGTATGGCTTGAGATAAACCTCAAACAAGTTGCCAGTGATTCCCTCTACTGTGTCATCGATAGGTAGGACATGGATCCGCTTTCCATACTTTACATCAGGACATGGCTGAATGCTGAGGGAAAACATTTCACCTTTTTAAATCCAAGTTTAGGAAGAAGCCAAGACAGTCGTGCACCATTCCCCCACCTGATGACATCACCCAGTCGGACCCTCAGGTTGTTGCGGACCACCCTGTTCATTCGAACCTTTTCGTCAGAGCAGGTATCATCAGACAGTACGATGCACACAGTCTCACGCCTCTTTTTGCCCTTCATCAGCACTGTGTCACCACGGAAGAGCTGCAGCTCGTCCATCTTGGTCTGGAAGCCAAATTGAAGACATTTGGCACGCCACTCGTACCGATAATATTCAAACAGTACTCATCTGTACAATCCGTGTACCTGAGAGAGAGACACCACACTGTTGTCTTCATTAATAGACTCATCGACAATCAGTCTGTTGGGCCTGTTCTTCTGTTTCAGAATTGCTGTGGCTAAGTCATCATTCTTTGATCTAGAAAGGGAAAATGATAACTGATTAATATAGGCATTAAATAGTAACTTGAGTTATAGTTTGTTTATTGAAACCGTAATCTTCTTGGTCAATTGGATAAAGTCATTGCTTACTCAGCGCAAAATACAGAACATCTGTGCTCAGTATATTAAACTCTCCTGAGACTTCAATATACATAAATTACTCATGTTTACTATTTTTCATGACTCACGTTTATAAATACAAATAAAATGACCGTGTCACCTACTGCACTTTTTTTTTTTTTTTTTTAACCGTTTCCTGCCGATAGCGTATAAGTTTGAGACGACTATCATAACTGATGGGCAGTCAAAAACGACTTGAAATAACAGCCATATGTTCGAAAATGTTCAGTTTCTAGGATACTCTAGCACCGCTTTTAGAATGCGTTTCCATGTCGTTAGCACGCTAATGTTAGCCTTTACGCTAAGTGACGGTCGAGCAAGCGAGCCCAGATGACACAGCAAAAGAATCGAAAAGGAAAACTATGGCAGCTTTTTCTATCCCCGCATAATTGTGTCTACGGTTCTACCCTGCTAATTGTGGCGTATCCCAAGCTGGCTTCCAGCGTGTGTCCTATATTCATCGGGTGAAACAATATTACACCTTTAGTGTCAACTTAGTCGTTTAGCATAAACGCTAATCATGCTAACCAGCTAGCATCTGCGACTGTGTTTATAGAGTGGATGTGACGCGAGAGGATAGCTACGTCTTCACAAATAGCAGTTAGCATTAATTATGCCCATTTGGTTTTTTTTTGGGGGGGGGGGGGGGGTAGAGAGCGTCACGTTTAATGTTCCGGCACGGTTCAGTGTCAGGGCAGCCGTAGCTGAGCTACAAACTGGCAAATGGTGTGAACGCCACTTCTGTGTCATGGTGGGTGATGGCTTTGGCCTTGATGGTGTTGCTAAGCTAAGACGCGCAACAATCCCGACAGAAAATGACTGCGCTTTGTCGAGCCGTTCGCAAGACAAGTTAGCTGAAACTAGTAAACGACAGTGTGGGAATAACACCAATATGACAATTTGTTACATCCGTTCGGGATAACGCCCCAATGTCAGAATCGTGTAGCCAATGGACAAATAACTGACCCAGTTAGCATTATATGTTAGCAGTCCGGCTAACTTTAATCAACTTGTGTATTTGAGAACACGTTAGCGTTCCTTTTCGATTAAAACAAATGGTTAAAAACATACATTGATGTGTCTACTTACTCCCCGCCCGATGCCATGGTTGTCCACCTGGTTGACAATAATAAATACAGAAAAGCTAGCTAAATGTGCGATGTTTCACCGGTTCTCGTTTCCCACTTAGCAAAATATCACACGAATGTCCAGGCAGAGGTTCCCGTGGTTTTCTATACTGGTGTACGGAGCGCTTGACGCCCCATTGACTCTGATTGGTTGGTGCCGTTCATCAAACTCGTCAACCAATTGTAGTCAAGAATGTATGACGTCCCGTTCAGCAGCGTATCCCTTTAGCCAATTGCAAACGGTTTCGCCTACACCTACGGACCGCCTGCTTTGATCTAATTGGTCTGTCAAGCCTGTCAGTAATCATACAGTAAACCAATGAGCGTGTACCGCGTTAAAGAAGTGCTAACTCTGTAAACACTTTCCCCTTTCTTTTCCTTAAAGTTAAGCGATATAGTTTTACAGAAGTGAAAGTAAACGCGACACCTGCGTGTTTAGTTTACGACCAAATGGTGAAACAACCACGATAACCGTGTCATTTGCAGAGCTCTGTCATGCCTGAGACGTCAACGGGACGTTTGTTCTTTTATTGTTGTGTATCTCGAGGGCAACGTGGTTGGTTGTCTTGGGACGTCAGAAGGACACTCATTTCCCGGCGACTTGTTACAAAACTAAATAAAGTACATTGTTTTACGCTGGTGTGTGTCAAATGTTTGATTCTTCGGCTCGTTTACAGTTTAATAGTAAGAGCACCATGAACAAAGTTGATTAAAGAACACAAAGTAACATCTAGTAAAAATAATAATAATGGTGCAGCCATAATTATGGCATGAAATCACCCCTGAAGTACACAAATGTTCAATTAGATTGTTCCGATGTCATTCCTGACAGCAATTTGGTACATTAGTTTAGTCCTCAATTCATTCATTGAGTTAACATTTCAGATCATATATAAAGAGCAGAAAATAGTACTGCCCCCAAAAAAACAACTTAGCACTAAACTTTTTAATTTGTGACTTTCACAGTCACGCTTTAGGAGCAGTGACTGTAGTGGCCGGTGAGCAGTTTTGCAATGTGCTCAGTGTTCTGCATGCAACAAGTCCAGTGGTTTTCCTACTTTGGGTACAAGAAATAGTTGCTTGTCTTGTTTGGTGCTCATGCCCATATAAAAATGCACAATTCAAATGTGTTGCTTTCCTTTCTACACAGCTGTACAAATACACAAAAAGTTACATATTAATGTAACTTGTAAACCAGCATATGTTTACAGAAAACAGTTGAAGTGGTGGGGGGTTTTTTTTCCTCATTTTTTTGCCCCTGTCAACATTCAACAAAACATTCTTCTTCATCGCTCAAGGTGAGCTAGCTGGAATCAAGTTCACGTATTCTGCGGCGAAGCTCTGCAGAGTCCAACATGGGTCCGGACTGGGGTTCCCGCAAGTACACAGGAATGTTCCTGCAACAACAACAAAATGTTATATACATTTTTTTACGTGATGAAACTACTCATTTTGGGCACAGTACATTCAGACTAAGTCATTCTGTCCACGTGTTTTCGCATACAAAGACGCCATAGCGTGCTGGGGTTCTTACTCTGCTGAGCGTATGCTGATGTTCCATGTCTTCTCCCAAATTGCGGCTGCCTCTCGTTTCCTGTCGAGCCTCCACAGCACCTCTCCACACCACAGTCTTGCACCCACGTTCTCTAGACAGGGAGAGATGCTAGCAGAGTTACAGCGTAAAATTCTGGTCGAAATTGGCTTGTCAAAACAAATAACAATGCTTCATTTTGATTGACATTTTGATCGTTTATCATGGACGTTGTTAGCAGTGTAGAACTGTTGGACAGAGTTTCTAATACATCTGAAGTAGCTACCTGAAGTAACCAACCACACTACAAGAAACACCTCTGTATAATGCAGTCAATCAAAAGTGAGCTATATTGTTCGTATGTGTGCATGCCTAATATGTGCGGTTCCAATCCATAGAATTGTATTTCAAATCAAGGTCAGAGACCCAAACACTAAATAAAAAGAAAACAAAAACAAAGCACAAAAAAGAACTCAGTACAAAGTGTTCCAGTACACATTTTATGTACTGTATATATGATTTAGGAGAAGTCAAATCTAAATAAAAGTAGTTAACTTATTTGTGGGTCTTTGACAAAGTTGCGCACTTGTGTGATTAATAATTGTGCGTTCTCGAGCCATTCCCGCTCTTGCATACCTGGAAAAGCGTGCAGGCTGAGCTGGAGGTTTCTTTGTGCGTGTCGAAGCTGGTCGGTCTGCGCGAAGCTGATGCCCCTCCCGGCTAACGAGAGACCCTTCATCCTCTGTAGAATCTGAAGATCTGCTCTTTTCTCATTACACACGTCTGGAGTGGGGACTTGAGGTTGGCCGCCTAGAAGTCAACGTGTAAGCCTTTTTCTCCAAAGACCATTTTTGTCTGAGGCCGCTAGCGAGAAAGGTACTTGCCTTTCTCTTTAACGCGCACCTTCACCAGCAGGTTAATACATCTATGGCACACAACAGAGTCTCAGGTTGGTCAAATAAAGAGGTGGAGTAAGTCCTGCCTCGCAAACCTTGTGTAATGAGCCACAGCTTGCTTCCAGTCCTGCAGGTGACCGCAGCAGTGACCCTGGAGGAGGTACGCCGCCCCCGTCCAAAACAGCATCGCCACCCGATCCTGTTCACCCTCGGCGCACATAGCCGACTCCTCAACCCCTTCCTCTGGCTCCTCCAGCACCACGCGCTCTGGCAGCAGCTCCGCCGTGGTGGCGATGACTTCATCACACAAAGTCATGCAATCGACGGGCCGCTCGGCCATGAGCAAGGAGGTGGCGGCCTCCAGGTAAAGTTCGGGTAACCGAGGAAGGTGAGAGTCCTCTGAACGTACCTGAGGCACAGAGAGAGGTGGGGGTTTGACAATGAACAGCACAGTGGACAAACGTATTGGATGGAGCACACAAATCTAAACCAACTAACTAATCAATCGGGATGGAGCTTAATTTATGGGTCTCTCTAATTTTTGGGTTTCTCTCACCAAGAGATTATTCTACTTTTGTGGAAAGTTTGGAGAAGGCCCTTTTCTATTCCAGCACTTTTTCTTTTTTTAGCATATTCGCAAATGAGCTCTTGGTCCGATTCAGTGATCACAAGTTTGCCCACCCTTGTTCGGACAGAAAAGAGTGGACACTGCCGTAGGTACAAAGGGAGACTCTAAACGCCACATTGATAGTGTGCGTAGGCAAACTGTTTCTTCTTACGCTGTGTTCTTCAGAACGAATAGCAGCCAGCAGATCCAGATAACATTCCACACCTTCAGACACCCTGCAGAATCAGACAGACATCTATTGAATACCGTATATCAATATGCATAACTACAATCACAAGGTAACTGAAGTGGAAAAACAAAAAAAAAAGTACCATGAAAATGATTCAAGAACAAAAATGTTTAAGGTGCCATTACTACACACAGTTCCTTAACTACAGTTAAGAGTTCGAGAAGAACAGCAGGGATTCAGATTTACCTTGAATGCAGCACGCATTTCTGGGCCAAACTGTGAAGGACACCGAGGGCAGTTGGGACAAAAAGCAGACTGCGCAGGGCTTGACTCCGTAGGAGTACGGACACAGAGAAGATCTGATCGCTGGCTGTAAAAGGCTCAGAGGTGGAGGGCAACATCAGTGTCTGTGGGAGAAGAATGAGTTTTATGTTTCGCAAGCATGTGGATCAACAGTGTGGATGTATTGTGTTTTACCCACAGAGTGCAACAATCGAAGCATTTGTATCTCCGCCTGTGTGTTCCCCAGGCACCTGAAGATGAGTACACTCTGATATAGAGCACATACACACAGAAAATCGGTCTCCACCGCTTTCCTGAAACACTGCAGTGCCATCTGAGGACGGCCCTATATGTTTAAAAAAAAAAACGTGCACACACTGAGTGCATTCATGCATCATCATTTACACATAAACACTTTGAAGGCACGCTACCGTGTGGGCTAGACAGGAGCCAGATAGCAGGTGCGTGTATGCCACCAGAGTTCTGGGAGCAGGCAGAGAGGAAGCAGCCTGCAGACCAGTTAGAGCCGCTGAGCTTCCGCCCTCGTTCAGTCGCTCTGCGCCTTCATGCATCGAAGAAAGAAGGAGAGCATCGTTTTGGAAACAAAGTGAAGCTCGAGACGACATTGGCATTACAATTCACGGAAACTCATCTTTAAACACACGAGCTTTATGAGGCCCACCTGCCGAATCTAACTGAGATCACATAGAAGAAGAGGTCCATGAAAAGCCTTTGCAAAAACAAAACAAAAACATTTCACCGGTGTTCTGCAACAGTGATAAGTAATGCATTTCTAAATGATCGTTTTTTTCTAGGCACATGCTAGATAGACCCTGACACAAAATATTGTTGATACTGTTTTTTTTTTTAGGGGGGGGGGGGGGGGGGGGGGTTCCCCAGTTTTGCTGCCAACATACAGGTGCAGCTCAATAAACTTGTCAAAAGAAAAAGAGGAAAACAAAATATATCAGTAGTTCAATTCTAAAAGATTAAACTTACAGACACACTACACATAGATAGAAGTATTGCATTTTTATTTTTCATAATTTTTATTATTATAGCCTGGAGCTAATAAGCACAAGTACTGTACATTTGAATATTTCATAAGGAATCTTTAAGAGAGAAATTAAGTAAGAAAAAACGATTTTTCTGTATGTTTGAGTCATCATTTTAATATACAAGTTTCCCTTTTTTAATTTAACTACCAAGATAACTGAACTCAAGATTCTACTTTATTGAAAGGCACCTAGACATTGAATAATACTCTTGGGGATTTTCGCAAATTAGAATTTCACCTATCTTGCAACCTTTGGACAAAATCTCATGCTAATCCTTGCGAGATGTCACAGTTCACGGGTCAAAATATTATTAACAATATGATTTTGTGCAATTTTACACCACTGCAAACTACATACGCGACCATAAAAGATTGCTAAATTAAACCTAAATGTTATTGTCTTTGAAAAAAAATGCTTTTTGAGACAGCGCCTGTATTTGATCTCATTAGATTCCAATGACAGATTGAATACTATTGATAGACTGTGGTAGGTATACAATAGAATTAAATCTGTCACAATAAATAAATGCGTTTGTGTATTTAATGTTGTGGTCGGTGTTTATATTTCAAATATGTCAGACCTTGGGTGATGAGAGTGCAAATTTGCAACAATTCAAGAAGCTTTCTTGGTTCCATCACCAAAAGCGGAACGTTTGAAGACATTCGCCTTGCTTCACTTATGTCTTGTTGAAGTCCTGCAGAAAGAGAGGAAAATTCCCCCTGCCCGACAGACAGAAAATCATTTCAAATCACATTGTTCAAGGAATTTATTTGATGGAACTGAAGCGCACAACAGAAGAAATCGCCTCTCACCTGAAGTCCTTCTATGGCTTCAAGTGTACAGTTGGCCAAGCAGATAGCCCACCGCACACACAGCAGGTTCTGTACACTGGATTGGAATGGTCTGTTTTCCACTGATGTCACAACTGTACGCCAAAACTCAGGTGGAGACGAGGCCATCGGCTCAACGCTTGTCATCTGTAAAACTGTAAGAACAAGATTTGAGTTGCTTTTGAAGTGAACGTATGGCATCGTTACGTCCACCTTTGGTTTGCAGTCTTTTCACAGACTGACCTCTTTCCATCGTTTGTGTGAGGAGCATCTCAGCTTCTGACATCTGAGACAGAGCGATGGAGAGCAAACAAACATTGTACACCACACACAACTCCAAGCGAGTGTGATCTTCAAGCAGAGGAAGACCTGCAGCAGCACAGTGTGACATGAGAAGACGATTATTCCTCTGAACTTGACAACACCGAACTCACTGACACAACGCTGAGATGAGCTGACCTTGTATTTTTCTTAAAAGTTTGTGGAACTCAGATGACAACAATAAAATGGCGTGGTTCTGGTCTCGGCTTGAAGGCTCTCTGTTCTGGATGTGAGATAAACCGATGATCATTTAGAAGAGAAGAAACGCTGCTCTAGCACATTGGTTAAGTTGTTTGTTCTAACATTATTGCCACTTTTTATCTTTTTCACTTTTGTGAAGGGATGCAAGCATTGCATGTTTTTTTACTTTTTTATTTTTTTATTTTTTGTTGCTGTGCATATGAAAATAAGTCTTGAAAACCATCATGAGTCTATCAAATTATGCACAAATAATGTACATAATACCTCTCACATTTTCTGTTAGAAAGTAGGCTACCAGTGATTTTTAACCGTTTAGGTTTATAGCACATAGCAAACATGCTTGGCGTTAGGCGGCCTTACCCTGTTTTCGATATACTATGTGTGTCAAATTAGTATTTATTTGGATTCTAAATAAATACAAATATACTGATACTGTACTTCAATGCAGGGGCGCTTTAGGCAAGCTTGAACAAGAAATGAGTGGACTTTACCTTCCATTTGTTGACCAATTCGTTGTTTTCTTGGATCCATCGATCTGATAATTTAGACGGTGATTGTTGCCTTTCGTTGGACATTTAAGTGGCGTTTTCATACAAAACGGTGCAACTTTCCCTCGTTTGTTTGTTATTCAACCGGAAGGCGGAAGTGTTCATAAAAGGCTAAGTCTCTTCTGCCCTCTTGTGGCTGGAAGTGACAACGACAACGGCAACTAGAAAAGCATCCAAGTAATGTGTTGAAAGTTCTGATTCTTTCACGTTATAGAAAATGTACTTTTCATTCTTTGTATACAAATAGTTGGGTCTCTGGACTGCCTGCCCACCCCTCCAGTGTGAAATTAAACAGCCAAGTAAATCTGTAAGTAAAGTGATCTGCCCTTTCTGAAAATGGGTCCGTGAACTAGCCATTCTTCACTTCCCAGAAATTTACATGATAAAAAACACAATGTTTTTTGTTCAGCCAATGACTTGGAAGCTGGAAAAAGCTCAAGAGCCACTTTCAAGCATCAGCCGGAGCAAGTAGGCTGTAATTGTGTCAAAGTCTAAAGGTAAGCAGATCTGCAGTATTAGCGCAGATTAGCATTATCTGACAGCGTTAGCTTCTGATACTTCCATTTGATAGCTGGTTGGAGTTGTCATCATGGTGGCCGATATTTCTTTTACAATGTGTCCATGTGCCACATACACACAGTATAGTGTATGAATTGCGTCATTGTGTCAACTGCTTACACAAGTCGAAGCAAGCAGCCCGGTCGCGGTGAAAATTCTGCAGCAAATCTTTCTGACAAAAACATGCCACAGAATTGTTATTAAGACACCTGGGAACTATTTAAATTGTATGTGTGTGGGGGGGGGATGGGCTGTCAAGTGTTGCTTTTCATATTGCAGTCTTGCATGATTGTGTCTTTCCTTTTCTTTTCCCCATAGACTTGCATGCAAATTCATCCACATAAGAGCAGAAGTTTCAAGCAACTCCAATGCCGTAATCAAATTACAGCTGAGTCACCGCTGATACTGCCATGGCAGCCATTTTTCCGGCTGTCCCTGAAGGTGACTCTTATTTTCTCCCTTATTTCCTCCCGTCTCAGTCCTCTGTCTGCCCTCTTTCCCTTTTATCAATGCGTCACTGCATCACATCCGACGCTGTCTGCATCCTCCAGGGACTGTTCGGATACCTCACAACCTTCCTACTCCTCTTTCCCCATCAGTCTCAAATCAAAGTGCTCAAAATAAAATAAAACAACAGTGAAGCGCCTGACACGCCAGCAAAACAGTAACATCCGAAAGAATAGGCGTAACCTCTTGTCACAGGGGATGAGCAGACATCTTATTTTCTTGTGTGAATGCTCATCACATTCTCACAACTCAGTGCAACATTTGGAAGTTGGAACATAAAACTTAACAATAATTGAAATCAATTCTGTGTTGGGGATTAAAGACAATGGAACGGTTTGATGTGCGTTTGTGTGCGTGGGGCCGAGACTCCCTGTGGGACTGGTGTGTGGATCTGCAAACTCACACTGCAGCAGTCGGGCTTTAAGCAGCAGCAGAAGGCACAGCACCGTTAGCCCTTCACCACTTCATGATGCAATGGGAATAGCCTTAGTGGAGTTTTACATTTAACAACATGGATGACTTGAATTTGTTTTAGCTTCATCACTTTTTTTTCAAATTTCTCTTTTGCTGCACGCTTGTCAAAAGTCAATTGGACTGCATGTTACGTGTGACTATTCCAAATAAAAGACTTGAATTGATATGCATTTAAAACACCTTGAGGAGGTCAAATCCAATGTCTATTTACTCTACAAAGAACAATAGCACGTCCTTGAATTATGCTTGACACACACACACAAAAAGAGATAATTCTATAAGAATAAAGAGGTTGAAAAACAATGAATTGAAAATGTACACTATTGATTGATAACTAATTGATAATTGATGAGGGTACAATGTATTTATCCTCTGATTAATTATGTTTTTTTACTTAGGATATGGTCATCAAAGTGTAAAGTGGGCTTGAAAATTATTATTATGCTGCACACGAATGGAATAAAGTTGCCAACAGAAGTGACGTCAGCCCCAAGCGTGCATGTTTTGAAGTTAAAGACTCTTCTTTTTTCCCCATTTTATTTTTTTCCTCTTTGTTTTAAATGTTTATAAGCTGTTTTTTTTTTTTTAAATGTACTTTGTTTTTAAATGCTTTTAATCATCTAAAGCACATTGAGGATGTGGTATGTATGAAATTATTTGTATAAAATACATTTGCTCTGGGCCTACTCCGCGGGACTGTATGTGAATGTCGGTCATGATACTTGAGGAGCTCAGCATTAAAAAAAAAACTACAAAATAAATAATTCTCCCCTGGTGCTAGTTGGTGTAAAAAGTTGGAGAACCACTGAATGAGTTGAAATGAAGCTGGAGGCAATGCTTTGAGAAGTCCCTTTTAAAGTGTCCCTTTAAAGGGCTGCGGTGCTGACGAGTGACTTTCCCTCCCTCGTATATAAAGCGGGCGCTGCCGCCTCTTGCTGCAGTCCCCAAAATGAGTTTCACGGCGGAGAGCCACTTTCTCTGCCCGAGCGGGCTCCGCAAGGCTCGGCCGGCCTCGGTGTCCTCCAGCGGCTTCCACTCCGAGCGCCGACGCCTCACCTCGGGCCAGCCGTCCTCCGGGAGCGAGAAGGAGATCCTGCGGGCGCTCAACGACCGCTTCGCCGGCTACATCGACAAGGTGCGCAGCCTGGAGATGCGCAACCGCAACCTGGAGGCGGAAGCGGCGGCTTTGCGGCAGCGCCAGAGCGGCCGAGCGTCGGTGGCGGAGTACTACGAGCGTGAGCTGGACGACCTCCGCGGGCTCGTGCGCCAGCTTAGCGGGGACAAGGGTCGCGCGGCCGCGGAGTACGAACGCCTGGAGGAGGACATCCAGCGGCTGCGGGCCCGCCTGGAGGAGGAAGCTCGCGGCCGGGAGGAGCTGGACGCCGCCGCGCGGGCTATGAAGAAGTACGTGGACGAGTGCCAGCTGGGCCGGACGGAGCTGGACAGGAAAGCGGGCGCCCTGGACGACGAGGCCGCCTTCCTCAAGAAGAACCACCACGAGGAAGTGGCCGAGCTCCTGGCGCACATTCAGGGCGCGCAGGTATACGGCGGGACACTTGAGCATAAGTCCAGATTCTACTACTCCATGGTCTTCCACTAATGTAGGACAGTTCTGTGCATATTACTAGTGCATTTTTTTGGGAATATTCCCTTCCACTACTGAATGAAATTTCTGTGCACTAGTAAAACGATTGGGGAACACTAGTGCAATGAATAAGGCAGGCACACTTGAATGAGAATGAGTCTTACGGGTGAAGTTTTTCCACTACTCTGCACACCGGTGGAACGACTACGTCTTATTAGTCATGTTTGTCCACGACTGCATAACATTTCTGAGCACTATTAGATCAAGGGCGCATGAGTAAAACGCCAAATGACGAGTTTCCACTGCTGCCTTCCACTTCCGAATGAGATTTCTGCGCACAAGTAGAACACCTACGTCTTACTCATGATTTAGTTTTTCCAGTTGCCTTCCAATACTGTATGACAGCTCCAGGCCCTAGTAGAATGGCTGTTTTACTGGTGACATCTTATTCCACTACAGTGAACTCTCATGACCCAAAACTATGTAGTAGTTCTACTAGTGCACTGAATTGTCTTACTGTTACTGAGGGCAAAGAGTACTTAACTAGTACATGGACAATTCAGCACACTGGTCAGGTATCAAAGAAATGCTCAAATGGCTTTCCACATGTAGATGACCTTTGACCTGCGTGACTCGCTCAAAGCGGATGTGACCGGAGCCTTGCGGGAGATCCGCGCACAGCTCGACTCCCACGCAACCGAGAGCGCCATGCAAGCAGAGGACTGGTACAACGGTAAGATAAAAGATAGCTGGGTTAGGCTCCTGCACGCCCGCGACACTCGCGAGCATAGGCTGTACGGAAAATCGTGGCAAGCCATTCAATTGTTCAGAACAATTGTTCAACTAATGTTAAGAAAGAAAAGGTGAAAAAAAATAATCCCTTTAAAAGTGAATCAAATCAAATTTAAGGAAATATTTTCTTTCAAAATAGAATCAAATTCATGTAATCAGAAACATGAAGTAGCCACACTTAATTTGCATTAGTGGACCACATAAAATGATGTGGCGGGCCAGATTTGGCCCCCAGCATTACGTTTGAGAGCCCTGCCGAACATGTTCTCGATTGGTGGTGCTGAAACATTTACTGACATGGTTTACAATGAATTGTCTGATTAAAAGACCACCAACCCTGTAACATTGAAACACATTTTGTATGAAACAGAACATTGTATTTCCACCAATGGAAACATTACAATGGCCTTCGGATGGCTGCGGCAGACAACGATGCACTGCAGGAGTGAGTTACACACAGAGGCAACAATATATAGCTTTTTTTTTTTTTTTTTAAACCTTGACCCTAAACCTACAAAAAATACTGTATAATTGCTTCAAGGTCAAAGTCAAGGTTGTAGCCATGTAATCCTTTAGTGCGTGTGGAGGGGGGGCAGGGGGCAAAGCCAAGTGACCTTCACCACCTGACAACAGCTTGACTGATGTTGCAATATTGTCTATTCAGAATGCTTACAACGTGCGGAAAGAAGCATTGTGCTGATCTGTTCGATACAGAACCAACACAGTTGGCAGGACGACCTTGTCTATGTGATGTCACGCTGACTGTGGCGGTGAGGTTCATTCACGTTTACGAGAGGGAGGCTGGGCAGGATGCTCGGTCAGACACATACAAGCTACAACACACTAAAATGTGGTGTGTTTAGTGTTGGATTTAGCATACATCGTGGGTGACACAACCAAACGTTAAACATCGTTAAACATCGGTTTGTATAGTGCGCATGGAGCGTCTGACAGAGGCGGCCAGGTCCAACCAAGACGGCATCCGCGGGACCCAAGAGGAGATCGTGGAATACCGCCGTCAGGTCCAGAGTCGCACCATCGAGCTGGAGACTCTCCGAGGAACCAAGGGGTCCCTGGAGAGGCAGTGTATGGAGAGTGAGGACAGACACCAGGAAGACCTCGACTCACTTCAGGCAACACAACCACGAACGCAGACATCGCACCAGAAGGGAAGAAGACTTTGGTCTATTCATTCTGCATGTCATATTTTGTGTTTATTCCACAGGACACCATCAATCATTTGGACTCAGAGCTGAAAAACACAAAATGGGAGATGGCCAGCCAGCTAAAGAATTATCAGGAGCTACTGAATGTGAAGATGGCTCTCGATATTGAAATAGCCGCTTACAGGTTGGTGTCCTGATTTAATAATGTATGTCGCTCATTGCACTTCTCAATGCTTCCATGTTGTCTCCAAAAACAGAAAGCTCCTGGAGGGAGAAGAGAGTCGTCTTGTGTCAGGAAGTCCCTATTGCTACTTGGATCGTAGAATTTCGGCACATTTGAAAGTGAAAGAAGATAAAGTGATTGTTGAAGAGCAGACAGACGAGACTCAGGTCACGGAGGTGACAGAAGAGGAGGAAGACGGTGAGGAAGGCAAAAAGGAAGAAAAAGCACAGGAAAAGGAGGATGACAAAAGAGAGGACGCGGCCAAGCAAGAGGAGATGCCCGAATTGCCAGAGAAAGTCCCGAATTCCCCTCAGGCAAAATCTCCCCCAAAATCACCAGAGAAAGTCTCCAATTCTCCTCAGCCAAAATCCCCACCAGCCAAATCTCCTGCACAGTCACCAAAATCCAAATCTCCTCCTCCCAAGACACCTGAACCTCCAGAGGAGAATGTCAAGCCTGCGCCTGCTCCCAAAGACGACACTAAGGAGGAGAAAAAGGACAAGCCTCAGCCTGCTAAAGATGAAAAGAAGGAGCCATCAGTTCAAAAGGAAAAGAACGAAGCAGAGAATAAAGAGGAGGATGACAAACCTGATGTAAAGAAAGCAAGCCAAGCATCTGAGGTGCCAAAGAAGGAAGAAACTCCAAAAGCTGCAAAGCCTGCTGAGAACAATGCTCCGGTCTCCAAACCTAAAGAGGAGGCTTCTACCCCAGTTGAGAAGCCCTCTGCTCCTAAATTGGCAAAGGCAGAGCCAGAGAAAACAGAGAAGAAGCAGGAGGAGAAACCTACGCCAAAAGTTGAACCCGAGAAACCGGAGAGCAAGAAACCAGAAGAGAAAACGGAGACCAGTAAAGGAGCCGACAACAGCGGGAAGAAATCTCCTGGCACAGAATCCAGACACAAAGGAAGACAAGGGCAATAAGTAAAGCTAGAGTGGACAAAAAAACCAAACTTTATGGGTGAGAGCAAGAAGGATGCTCAAGCATAAGCAATCTTTATTTTGACTGTCCTGCTCCTAATGTATGCACCATTCAAGCTCGTATTGTCTGGAGGTAACACTGTTTATCAAGCTCTTTAAGTGAATGTGCATTTACACCGTACCTGCACCAGGCCTTCAAGGACAGATGCCAAGCCACAAATAATATATTTAAATATATACAAATATCTATGCTATATTATATTTGCTATATTAGTAATTAGTAAGACAGATCTGGATGCTTGTTGTGCACTTCATTTCTCCTGCGATGCTCTGACAATATTGACTGTGATCTGTAGAAACCTGCTAAACTGACCAATTGCAAAACAAAAATAAAGAATGACAACACAACTTTGTGGCTCAAGTCTGCAGGGAAATCTATCCACCGCTGACCTTAGGCGAAGATTCGTCAAAGCAAATGTCAAGTCTGAAAGGTATATGCTGCAAGACTTGCCTGCATTGCAGGGGAAGGAGAAGGGGTGGAGATACTGCACCCGTCCTCACGTCGCACAAACCGCGCTCATGTATAAATGAGGAGCAGCCCAGCACACTAGCACAAGTCAATTTCCGATTTCGTTGCATATATCCATCACGGCATCACTGGCACGGCACGGCACGGCACGACAGCAACCGCAATGTCGCACTGCCTTGTCTCTAAGAATTGGCCAACAACAGCAAAACAACTTTCGTGCTCAAGTTAAATCATTTCTAGATTTAAACAAAAAAAAATAAAATAAATGGGATGCCCATTTATGAAACTGCTATTGGCACTGGCACATTTGGCTGACATTGAAATGTGGTGGCATTCTTTCCTCTACACTATTCATTTTATATATTGGATTGTGTCCTAACCAATAGAATGAAAAACAAAGCCAAAGTGTTCCTGGATAACCTTTTGCAGCTGTATTCAATGAACATGTGCGTGCATCACAGTGAAGAATAATCAGTGAGTTCACGTTCTATAAATAGAGCGGCTGCGAAGTGCAAAGAGAACGGAAAATGTGGTCAATTCCTACATCCAAAAAGCAGCAAAGACATTTTCTTCCCAAAGAAAACAAGATGATTGGTTTATTTTGAAATGATTGGAAAGATTTTTAGAAAATGTCTACAGTTAGTCTAAAATGCTTCAAATAGTCACGATGAGTTAAAATTTGGAAGAGGAACCACAGGCCAACGTTTAGCGATGACTGAAGAGGCCCAGAGGATGGTTGTATTTGAATGGCTTCAGGCGATTTGGACCCCTGGGAAACAAAAAGACAAGTCAGATATAAGGGGTCATCAGAGTGGGAAATTTTATTCTTTGAAGTACACACTTCACAGTACGCAGGCACATCTTTTCTCGGGGAAACTCGCGTGGTCCTTCCACGCCGTCATCCTGTTCTTCGGTCTCCAGGTAGACATCCAGACAGACACACAGGCGTGAAATCTGATTGGTCAAGACCTGATAGCCTGGACGTGGACCCCGCAGTTCATTTTTGAACACGTTCACCTCGCTCTCCATGGCCTAGACCCAAGAAACATGAGTCAGCTCGGTTTTTGTTTGTGGACAGGTCATGAACAATGATTGTATAATGCTTTTACCCGAAGGTTGTCATCAGATCGTCCGCTGCGCTCTCCCTTCCAGCTGAGCGAGAGTGAGAAGAGGGGAGAGATTTCTGGGTAACGAGGATTCAGCACCACTGCAGCCTGGAGACGAGCTACCAAAAACACAAAACCCCCCCAAAAACAGATGGCTTGTTCAATTAATATAAAGCAAAAAGCAGTCTTTGAAGCAGGCAAGGAGTAGTAGTTACCTGTGCCTCTTTCAATAACTCCAGAAAAGTACATATCAGTCTCTTTTGCCAGACCAGCATCTGTCACATGGCGTGTAAATGTCAATTCCTAGGAGATGATACACATTTCGGGGGATATTAAAAGACATGATTGAAAATACACAATATTCACACCTCACCATAAAGCTAGAGACACTGAAAATATGTAGTTGGTCCCCCTTTTTGTTTCTAATCATCTCTTTCCAAATGTATTTGATGTGGGTTGAGGGCACGGCTCTCAGCCTCTTCCACATCCAAGATGACATTACGGGCCTTGCTTTGTGCACCGGAACAGAAAAAAAAAGACCTTCCCAAAGCGGTTCCCATATGATAGAAGCATAAAATGATCCAAAATGTGTAAAATCACAAATGAACTCAATACAAACTATGCAACGCACTGAGCATCATCTAATCATTCAGGACTCTGAATACTGTATGCACCTTAAAAGTTCCCAAACTGATTAATTAAGAGCTGTACTCAATTTGTCCATATAGTGTATGGACAATCTCGGGTGCGCGTGTATACCT
Source organism: Phyllopteryx taeniolatus (assembly GCF_024500385.1). NCBI lineage: Eukaryota > Metazoa > Chordata > Actinopteri > Syngnathiformes > Syngnathidae > Phyllopteryx > Phyllopteryx taeniolatus. The sequence continues at coordinate 27,498,957 of NC_084504.1, forward strand.
TGTACTCCTCGTGTGTGATGGTGGTCCACTGAGCTAAGCGGGAAATAATCTTGGTTGGAAAGAGGTGCAGACACTCACTGATGACAGGGATGATGTTGTGCTCTGTGGAGAGAAGAAACAACCTCAGCTCTTCATAAGCACCACTTAAACGTGCACGGTCGACGGTAACTTTACCTAAAGAGGCAAACTGCTTATGCAAAGCCAAGCGGGACAGGACCCGCCCCCTCAGGAGCTTCATGGTGGTTTCCATGTGGCTAGCACTCAATGAACTGCCCACAAGCACACCCTGGAGAAACAGGCAAGACACGTCAAGTAATAATTTCCAATTTTATTTATATATATATATATATATATATAAATCCCCACAATTAAATGTTTACTGCACAATGAAACAAACTTGCTTGTTTAAAAAAAGGAAAACGTAGTACCCATAAAAGGCAGTGATGCCCGAAGACCCCAATCCTCTTCCTACTCAAATGCAGCAATCCATTAAATACTGTCTACTGATTCTTCTCCACAATGATACGCAATTTAAAATGTGAACAAGCCCAGTCCTGCATTGACAAAAACGTTTAGCGTGATCTACTTTGTCAATGGGAGATCAAACGTTTTTTCATGTTTAAAATGTATTTTACTGATTATTATTTATCAAGGGGAATGTAAATTTACAATCTGTTGTATATTTTTGTTCCCCACCACAGAAGCAGACAAGACATGCAGAGATACAAGGGGAGATGTCTGAGTGATGTCGCTAGTGATGCTTATCTTTAGTTGTACGACATGCAACCTGTACAATATTCAAAATGTAATATGCAGGCAGAACTGCGTATACACTCACTTCTGAGGAGTCACTTGGAAAATGTAGACCTCCGAGACTCTGAACCCACTTGTAGGGATGACCCAGCTCCTCCACATAGTCAGCAAAAGAAACAATCCTATGGACGTGGAGTGACATTTGTTAAATGAAACTTCAACTTAAATGTGTTCTACACATTTGGTTAGAACTGCCATGGCCTCCTTACCCAACTTTATCAAACTGATAACGGTTGGCTGGATTGGGTGTTTCTCTTCCATGATCGTTGGAATACAGACAGCTGAGAATGGTTTCAGATTTGACCAGCTCCCTTGAAATTGAGAGCACGTTATTAGCAGGAGAGATGTTGGCTTATGGCTATACGCACAATTGCACATACCCTGCACTGATGGCTGTGGTGAGGTCTGTGGACGCAGAAATCTTAGCTTTGACTGTCATAACGTTGAGGTTTATCAGGTAGTAGAAGTAGAGATTGAGGATGCTGCCATCTGCAGAGAAAAATTGGAAATTTGATACACCTTGATACTGCTATTGTTCCCAGGGTTGTCCCCGAGCGCCCACTAGTGCATAAGAGGACAGTATATGGTCAAGATGGAGCACGCAGGGGAGGACTATACCGATGATCCACACATTGCAGTCACGGTGACCTCCATGGCATGTTAAATGTCCTTCGACCAAGTCAAATGATGTGAGAAAATAGCAGACGGCAGCTGAGCGGAGGGAAGGTGTTAGAGAGCTCAGCAGAGTTGGGCAAAGAGCACTCATGAGAAAATGCGCTTACAGCACCTTGAAATGCTGCAGAAGCACAAAGATGACTGTACCTCTCTCCTCCCCCTTTAGGTAAGTAAAGCCTGCACTGCAGCTCTCATTGTGTTCCTTTAATCACCAGCAGAGGGAACACAAGGTTCAAGAGGTGTAATAACTAAACACAATGATCAATGCTCACTATTCCCACCACACGCGCACACGCACACACACACAAGCCAGGATGTATGCTTGCTTATGGTTGGATTCCTTTCAGTAAATTCGTGATTTAGGATGCCGCATGGTCACAGGGTGTGTGTTTGTCCTCAGTGAATGGGCAGCAGCCATCTTAAGCAGACTTGGCATTTCAAGCAGTCAACAATGGGAAATGAGTTACCTTTGCACGTCAGGTCGAAAGAGAGGGACAGCGGGTGCCTCTTGAGCATCTCTCGCCTTTTGTCATCCAGCTGGCCGCCAGCAGTTGGCCGTCTCCTCTTCTGTGAAGTAAAAATTGCGGTGCCTTTCACATTCAGGTGCAGCAACCACATTTATATACGGGTAACACATAGTATCAGTGACTGACAACGTAAAAGTATTTGATGTACAAAGAAACAGGTTGCAAACAAACAAATGGTTATTCTATCCAAGTGTGTTTGGGTGGAAGCGACCCAGCCATTCTTGGCAAAAAAATTCAACCCAGAATCCCTCAGCTGGCACTCAACTGTGATACAGGAAGGGATCAACATTGCTTCTCTGTCACTCATCTGTCCTTAGTGTGACAGCTGGAGCTTCAGGGACACTTTGTGTGTCAGTTGCAGAGATGCGTATCTGAAGGACTGGCTGACCTCACCAACCCGTGTATGTGTGTAAGACTCACAGTTTTTTCCTGCTCTTCCTCTGCGTCGGAGTCACTGTCATCATCTGCATGACATAGAAGGAGTGCATCAGTAAAACAGAAGTGCAGCATGTGTTTGCTCATATGAGTATGTGCAGATGCTGTCATGATGACAAGCGTATTTATTCATGTCCTTACCCTGAGAATCCTCTGGAGGTTTGGACATAGCCTTGGCCTCATCTACATCCCCACTGATGGACACGCTCAGGTTCTTGTCTGAATGAAAATAGAAAATCACCCAGAATCAAGCCTTGCACTTAAAACTCCAGGTATAGGAACAAATATAAAAAGGGTGGGTCAGTGCCCGAGAAGCTTCCTCACCGCATGCTTGGCCATATGCATTGGCTTGAACAAAGAGGACATAGAGAGGCGGTGGCAGGTGCTGAGCAACCTCAGTGTGTTTCTGAGTCTGTTCAACAGGCACGGCAAGGTACTCTTGCACTGGGAGAGAGGCCTTTGCAAAGCAAAGGGAGCAAAAATCACAATGACACTACAAGAAAAAAATGCACCTATGCAACTAAAACCTCTTCATCAGTGATGAAATTAGGCTTAAATATAAATGGACTATTGCTGTTACTCAAAAGCAAAACATTTCTTAATGCGTAAAATGAGGTGAGGTTTTACCAAGATACAGAAATGTTTACAGTTCCAAAGGAACAAAATGTAAGCTCCCCCGATAGCATGACAAATTCCAACATACAAACATCTCAATGTTAAAAGTGGTTTTTAATGTAATTTAATTTGCTGCGATTGGATGCCTTTTCCCCCCATTTTCACCAATTATAAAAGTTATGCTTTTGAATATTGCAATCAGATTGCCGACATATCCTATTAAGACTATTAAAAGCCCCACTTTATAAACTAAAAAGAATAACACAGACATAGGCACCGGATGACGCTTATACCTGCATGATGGCATTCAGACCAGGCTGCAAGCTCCTCAGGTGTTCCTTCTTGACCTCAATACTCTTCTGGATCTTCTCCTTGGTGGCCTGAGACTCTTTGTATGTCTCTGCCAATCTGCATCAATTATTGAATCCATTTGTGGTACGCTGTGCAGGATCGTAAGTGAGCTGTGGTGCACAAACGTTTGGGTACCTTTTCCTCTGTTCGAGCTCCCAGTCTAATCGTGCCAGTGTGAGCTGGTGCGGATCGTTTTTGGTGAGTTGTGGCCTGGAAATCTCCTGCGGCGCATCCTTGTAAAAGTCTTCTTCGCTCACGAGGTCGATTTCCTCATGTTTAGACCTGAAACAACAACAAAGATGCTAATTTTTAACGGTAAAGGCAAATGTCTAAACACAAACTATCAAGAGATAAGCCAACAAGTCATTATAAGAATGACAAACATGCTTTCCTACCTTGACTGTACTTTATGCTTTAGTCTGAAATACATTCACAAGTTAAGGAGGTATTCAGTGCTTACTTGAACTCTAAACATTTGCTGATTTCCTTCTGAAGATGCAGAACTTCATACAGAAGATTCTGCAACTGGAGGTGCAGCACATCCACTTTCTGCTTTGCCTGTTCGACAAAAATAAAGCAATGGCAGTTATGTTCACCAACAAAATGCGTAACATTGATTAGCAACAACACGCCAATCAAAACGTATACTCAGGTACTTGGATCGATGTGCATACCTCGTGGGTCTGGTCTCTGCCCCTTTTCAGTCGCATGTGAGCGAGACGGTTGAGTTTTTTCAAAGTCATGAATTGGTTGCAGCTCTGCAAGCGTCGCCGTTCAATCTCAGCAGACTGCAAGAAACATTGCCAGTGAGTTGCCTTCGCAGGGTTAAAAAAGATAGCGATAAAAAAAAAAAAAAAAAAAAAAATCCTCAGCAGATTTGGGAAATAACATTGAATTTCCTTCCTCTTCTTGAGCCATAACCTTATCGTGGTGGAGGGGTTTGTGTGTCCCAATGATCCTAGGAGCTAAGTTGTCTGGGGCTTCACGCCCCTGGTAGGGTCTCCCATGGCAAAAAGGTCCTAGGTGAGGGACCAGACAAAGCACGGCTCCCAAAACCCCTATGAAGAATACATTAAATGGATCTAGGTTTCCCTTGCCCGGACGCGGGACACCAGGGCCACCCTCTGGAGCCAGGCCTGGAGGTGAGGCTCGAAGGCGAGCGCCTGGTGGCCGGGCACAACCCGGAAGGGTAACGTGGGTCCCCCTTCCTGTGAGCTCACCACCTGTGGGAGGGGTGCAGTGCGAGCTGGGCGGTGGCCGAAGGCGGGGACCTTGGGGATCCGATCCCCGGCTACAGAAACTGGCACTAGGGACGTGGAATGTCACCTCTTTGGCAGGGAAGGAGCCCGAGCTGGTGTGTGAGGTCGAGAAGTTCAGACTAGATATAGTCGGGCTCGCCTCCACACACGGCCCGGGCTCTGGTACCAGTCCTCTCGAGAGGGGTTGGACTCTTTTCCACTCTGGAGTTGCCCATGGTGAGAGGCGCCGAGCAGGTGCGGTATATTTATTGCCCCCCGATCAAATCGGTGTAAAGTCTAACTCAAACCACATTTAACTTATGAAGTGAATGCGCATCTCACCCCATCTTTTGCCCCATTGGCTTTGAGCTTCTGTATTTCACCCATCAGAGTGGCTAAACCTTCACACGACTCTTTAAACTGAAGGAAGTCCTCCTCATGGTCCCTGCCATCAAGCTCCACCTCTTCATTGTAGATACGTACATCCTGGAAATATACATAGAAATAAACATAAGGGAGTAATTGAGCAGGGAAGAAGCAACGCCCCAAAAGTATGATTCTGAAAATGCAGGTCATAATCTTATTTGAACATGTTTGTAACAGTGTTTAGTGTTACTTGGTCATAAAAACAGGAGCTCTTTTCACAATAATCCAACACATCAATTAATGAAGTCAAAAATCCGTACAAATCTGTATGTCGATACCGCCATATCGATTTGTATTGGGACTTCGCTATGTGTTTACATTACAACCTTTTAAAACAGCCCCTCAGGTTTGTCCGAACTCTATTTTCTCAATAGCATTGCATGCTCTATGGTAACAATGAAACTGTTTAACGATAAACTGTGGTAACATTTCATCCATCCATTTTCAACACCGCTTATCCTGGTTAAAATTGTGGACCAAGGCAAGTTTTCCATTATTTAAATATGTTTCCACGGTGCAAAAAGTAAATAGGATTGCTGATTTTAGTTTCTGTATTTAAAATAAATTTTAGATTTTCTGTATTTTCACAAAATCTTGTTAATAATGGTAACTTTGATAATTTTATCATTTCCATGACGTTTCATCTCATTTGTCTGGTTTTAACGGAAATAAACTGGTTTTGGGTGATTCTGTAAATGGATTTTTTTCTGGTTGTAAGAAGAGGACTCAAAATACAACGTACTCATGACATTTAACTGAAAGAAAAAGGAAAACTTTACACTTTTAGTTTGCGGTACAACGAATATTATATTAATATTTGGCATCCTTACTATTGCTGAATAGAATTTAAGAATCACAGTCCACAGCTTTATTTGACCAATTTGATTATTATCTTAACAATATTTTACAGTCAAGAGATCTAGACTCTTACACAAGACAGCTCCCAGCGTAAACTGCATATATTGAGTGACACGAAAACTGCATGTTTACTTGCGTGATAAATGAATTACAACTTTTAAGCACATAAAAACAGCTCGCCTCAGTTACCTGGTGGTCTGCGTCGCCTCTGCCTCGCTTCACCTCAGGAGTTGCTGCTTCGTTACGAAGAACTTTAGCCTTTCGCTTTTTCAGTGTGTCTGAAGACATTTGTGGCTGGAAAGGACCGGCGATATTGTGCTGGTGTGGGAAATACAAACATTTAGCAGTACTTCACAAATAATGTGCCACGGACTTTCCTTCATCTTTGCTTAACAATGCAGCTACCGCTCGGCTTGCTAGCTAGCACACTGACAAGCTTTTGAGCCTGTTAGCCACAATCTTATCGGCTAAAAAGAGCCTTCTTTCAATCTAAAAAATGAATCGCAAATACATGCTGTGACATATTTGAGACTTTTAGACACAACCTTACGTACCTTTATGATGTGGGGGGGAAAGAAATGTAGATGAAATTCTCACATTAACAAACTGCGGACAGAACGCCGGATGCAGACGGAAGCCGTACAGTGCCGAAATTTCGTCAATCCGGAAACTAGTGCCACTGTACTTTACTGCCACCTGCAGGCAAGTCATTCACAGTAAACTACAATATGCTGTACAGTTGCTTGGTATATTTTTACAATTGTTCTACATGTTTATACATTTTGAATAACTCGGTAATGTCAAGTTTAACTTTTTTTTTTTTTTAGCATGAATCTTTTCGACCAATGTAATAAAAGTACATAAAGTGACTAGTCAAATTTCTGTTCGGTATATTGTATGCACCTAAGAACATGTTTTGAGTGGCATACTCTCTGAGCAGTACATGTGATTCTTCTGATTGAAATACAAATTCCATATCTTTTGATCTGTATGCTATTTGTTGCCAATATTTTACAGTCGTATATGTCGAGTACTAAAATAATGGCAAAACAAGAAAAAAAATATATACAAAAAAAACATTTATTTGTAATTCTACATATATTTTTTAAAAGTGTGCAAACATTGTGATACTATTTGGTGGAATTACCCATTTACTCCACAGCACTTCATTTTTACATAATGACCAGCAGGCCTATTCACAATCACTTAGCCATATCTATCAGACTCTGCAGAGATGTGGGAACCCACGTCTTCTCTCCTTGCACAAATACAACCCCTCTGTCTACGTAGATGACGATACGCCCAAATGTGTATAGCTGTTTGCCTTCGTGGCGTTTGGCCACTATGGGCATGAACACAATATTGTTCTCCTCTGCCTTGGTCTGGATGAGATCTTTAAAGTTTGTGGGCACGCTAGTGCTGGCACCCCTGTGCGCGACACTCTCGGCATCCCTGCGTTCTTGCATGGCCTCGTAGTGGAAGTCCTTTCTTCTCTCAGTCTGAGTGAGATAAGCAATGTTTTCTCTTGCACCGGGTTGCATGTATCCACCTGCCGGTACACATAGAGAGCATGTTGTAATATGTTGCCTCACACCATCTCCTACTCTTTACTAAATTCATGAAAGAAATGCTGACGTGAATTTGTGTCACTATATATTTCCTGAAACCCACCCATGCCTGAAGATACTGCACGGTTCATTATGTCCAGCGCTTCATTGAACTTTTCTTTTATGAGTGTCTGTGACAACAAGACATCACTGAACATGGTTTTCCAACCGAGGTACCATTTGGTAATTTCCTCATAATTAGGACTGTTGCTCAACCATGAACACAGGACCTATTGAGTACAAACACAACAAGGTCAAATCAAATAAATTGTTAAGGTTGCTCTGTCAGGTGTACAGATACTTTGATTGTGAAATGTCCTTACTTGCAGCCATTTTGGAAAGAAGTTTTTATCCAGCAGGGAGACCAGGCTGGAGGGCGAAAGCATGCCCTCCCAGTCTATCACCCAATGAAAGGGCTCCATTTGCTGCTGGTGAGGATTGATAACCAGCTCCTCCAGACACAGAGCTGTGGGAGGAAATACACTAAAGCACACTTCAACGACAACAAGGGACAAAAAGGCGCCATTAACAGCAAGAGGTAGATTACCTAGTTTAGGGATGATGTTTTTCACCATGAAGGCCTCCCAAGCACCTGGAGTAAAAACATCTTTCCACGGTTGCAGGATGAGGCGCGCTGAGGCATCACTGGGGTGCCATCGCTGCAAAGCATTCGCTAATTTGCTCCTGATGGGCGCGTATAGAGGCTCGAGACGTGATTGGAGCAGAGGCAGCCAAGGGTGGATCCATGAGTGGATGGGCACTGTGTCAGTTAAGGGGTTCCAGGTGTCCACCTGTTGATCACAAAACAGGGTTTCAAGGTAGTACACACACAATTTGAAATCGCTATCGTATTATACAATAAATATGCCTTGCCTCTCGCTGCAGCCGAGGTAAAATAAGATGCTCGAGCAGGTGATCTGAGATCCAAAGTGGAAGAAGAGGAGACCACAATTCAACACAGTCCACCATTGGCCCGACCATGCGAGGCTGCCAGCCGGACACAGAGGACCGCATCACTGGGACCCATACTTCCCACAGCAGTCTGGAACAATGTACACAGATGGAATCAAAACAGGTTCATGGAAAATCCACGTGTCTGCTTTTTACCTGTGGTAAGGGTCCATCTTTGAATCTTGCCCACCGGTGATAAGGTTCCTCGATTCGAGAATTGCCCTCCACTTACCAACCTCTTCAAGGCAATAAGAAGAGTCCTGAAACAAACAAAAACAGTCGGAGAGGGGCCAACTAGATGACTAATTCAAAGCTACCGTGCTGCATTATAAAGAGTGGAAGGGACACATACCTTCAATGGATCCCAGGAGAAAAGGTTTTCTTTGAGTAATGGATGAACAACAGCTGCTGCCAAGTCAGCTAAACCCATCGTATTGTATTCTTCATAATAGTCTGTCTGCAAAGTCTCAAAGATGTGGACGCACTCCTGAAGGAAGTAAAATTAACAATGTGTTAAAAGAAAAGAAACACAACATTAGTTGTCAGTGCCGTGGAACTGCTCATAATAATATTTCCACTAAATAATCATACCTGCAAAGTGGGTCCCTCCCCTGGCGCTGTCTCTCCAGATGGGAAACGGTCAACGAAAGCCAGCACCGCTTCCATTCTGTGGATGGCATCTTCCTCTTCCTCCAGCCTGCTCTGCAGCGCCTTCGACTCGTGGCTCAGCGACACAACCACATCTTTTTCATGCTGCAGGCGGCGGGCCGACTACACAGTCGGTTGTGAGACCACAAAACATAATGTTGGTATGCAATGGACGTCTAGACTGCTCATGACTGATGGAAAATATTTCAGTGGTCCTCACTGTTCCAAAGTAAACGCGTCGGCCACAAGAGCTGGATGAAAATCTGCTTTAGATAGTAGGGTTGAAGGTAATGTTACACTTTGACATTGTCTAGACTGCACTACACACAGAGGTGTTTCAAATATTTTGGTTACCCTAATTAGCTACATTTTGGACAAAAATGTCCAAACCTCCTCAGGACTGTCAATCAAAAAGTAAGATTTTTATATTTGTAAATGCATACCCTTTGATATACAGGGTGTCCCATAAGGCACTATAAACATCCTTTTCTCGCTTTTGTTTCAGGTATCAGGTTCGGACAGACGTGAGGCCATAAACATGACACAGGTTAGGCTTTCCAGTTTTGTAAACATATCATTCCCTTGCCAATTGACATTGGAGCAGCCTTCTGTCCCTGACTGCAGTTCAGCACCAGTTTGAGAAGCTTTATGGCTGTCACACTACTCCAGTGTGTCATAAAATGTACGCTATCCATGGCAAGTCTCTCCAAACAGGATCTGTTCTTGACAAACCAAGTGTTTAAGTGTTTATCTGTAAGACGTTTGGTTGTACCTGCAATATGTCTTGTTCCGTAAGGTCAATCAATAGTTGCAGGTTATGTTCAAGTTCGGGAAGCACAAAGCCGGATCCCTTCTGATCTCGCGTGGACATGCTTGGTGGACCCTCTTCTGGCATACTGTGCTTGTTGGACATCTGACTGTAACTGGAATATACCTTTTGCTCTCTTCCGGTCATATCGATTACCTGCACGTGGCAAGATATTGGATGAATGAAAACTGAGGAGGAAAGTTTCTGCACACCATGTTTATTTCCAATAGCCAGAGGTAATTTTCGACATACTATTCTGTCAATATTACAGCAAGTCTTAAATAAATAAATAGTTTACCTTGACTTGTGCCAGCTCACCAGCCGATGCTCCTGTGCTGCGCCCAGCGAGTTTGCCTTTAGCCTTCAGTTCCTCTACTGTTTTGTAGGAATACTTTGGTTTCTTCCTTCCTCCAGTGGCAGCCGGATCTTTACGCCACTGACCTAGTTCCTTCTGAAACTCCTAGCGAAACAGATGATTTAGAATGTCATTACAATGTTGGATTACTTTTACGATTAAGAGTAAAGAAGGGAATGCCAAGACCATTTTCATGTTACCTTTTCCTCCTCCTCTTCCGAGTCAACCACAGGAAAATCCTGAAGACTCTGTTGGGTTCGTTCATTGCCATAAGCACCCACGGCTCCCTTTCCTTTACGAACCTTCGCCTCGATAGGATTGACAATTCCTGTAGCATTAAAGACGCAAATGGTCAAGAAATTGTGCACTATAATCACCCATAACCTAAAAGTAAGTACCCATAATTCTGCATACCTTGAGCATTCTTGCCCAAGCCTCGGCCTGGTTGATAGCCCATTTTCTGCAGCAGTCTTTGCCCAATTCCCTTAGTGTGTTTTTCCCAGGAACCAATTCCTTGTCCAGCCTGTATACCACCTGCAAACCTTTGAGACTGGTTTCCACGGAAATTACCCTGAAAAAAAACAACATGTTTTTTTCACAAATAAAACTAATGAATCCTGTTAGAAGACACACTGCAGTGAATAACAAACTGTAATTTACCTTCTGAAGCTTTTTTGTTATGGATACTCGAGGAGGCAGTGGTGCCGAGGGAGTGTCATCATCTGAATTATCAGAGTCGTCTTCTTCTTCTTCCCTTTGCTGTTTTTCGTCAACTGCAGTTTTTCTTAATCCTGCACTCACAAAGTTTACTGGAGCAGTGTAGTCTTTAGATCTAGAAAAACAAACACTTGCTTTAATGTATTACTCTTTAAAAATGCTTGTTGTTTTGCCTCCTTGGAATGATTATGGTGAGTTGATGTGGTTTAATATGTAAACAAAGCCATGACTTACCTCTTGCCTCCAAAGCTGGGTCTCTCATCATCAGAGTCCCCTTCTGCCCAGATGCCATAAGTCATTTGTTCCTTGGTCTGTCTGTGTCTACGGCGGTCTGGATTGAACTCATTGGCCAAATCCCAATCTGTGATCTCAAAATTTTCAATCTCTACGCCTTCCTCCTCCGCCGCCCTCCGTCCATACAGGTGTGACATTGACATTCTGGAGCGAATAATGTTTAAAGATGCACAGCCAGTTAAATACCAAACGGTATCAAGTTATCAACATTACAAACGTAACAAATGCTTTAAAAGCATGCCCGTGAACATACACTATATCCATATGCAAAAATGTTTTGTCGTTTTAATGAATAATAATAAAAATCGAGAATCACGTATCTCCATTGTTTTGTATCGTCCATATACAGTCCAACACCGTAATGTGTAGAACGTGATAAAACAATTAACCGCGAGTGTTTTTTACATATCGGTAAATAAAAACGTAAAATAAAGATTTCCGTTAATTATTAAAATACATTACCTATTTTTCAAAGGTCAGATAAGATTAACATGCTCTTCTTGTAGAATAAATACGGTTCGGTAGCTAACGTTAGCTAGCTTCTTGACGTACCGCACACCGGAACACTTTGAGTTCTTCCGGGAGAAAAAGTACTTCTGCTGTTGACGACTGTTTTTTTAAATTAAATTATGTATTAACTAGTTTAAGAATGAATGCCACTAATCAGACATTTATTCCAATTACATATTAACCTAAAAAAAAAAAAATCATATGATAACTATTATTAGCGCCCAAGCCGGAAATCACCCCGGAAGTAGAAATCTGGTGTCACACAAAAGTATTTCCCTGCGTCACGCCCATTCTCAGTAACTAAAGGCAAACATTCAATAAGTTTAGGCATTTAATCAATGAAAATTCATATAATAATTTAATTAATTTAGATGTCTGACACAGGTGGTGAGTGGCAGGTTGCACGTCGACGGAAAGGCACATCCAGGAAGTTGAAGCCATTACAGATGTCTTTAGCCCACTGCAATGAGCCACTGGATGTTGGGAAAACTCTTAAAAGGATCAAAGAAATAGTGTAAGAAACGTAACATTCAAAACTGAACAGAAAATGTTTTATTGAAATTAATTCGTACGCATATGCTAACTTTGCGTTATTCCCTGCAGGGCTGAAATGAGATATGAAAGCTTTTGGAAAGAATGGAAAGGTGAGTCCCTTCGATAAAGACGAAAGTTGTTTATGCTGCACACAAATGGAATAAGTTGCCAACAGAAGTGACGTCAGCCCCAAGTGTGAATGTTTTTAAGTCCAGGTTAAAAAAAACTTTTTAGAGCATTTCCACTGTTAAATGATATTTCTTGGACTGTACGCTGTTTTAATTGTATTTTTCGCTTTGTTTTAAATGTTTATAAGCAGTTTTTTTTTAAACTTTGTTTTTAAATTATTTTAATTATGTAAAGCACATTGAGTTACCTTGTGTATGAAATGCGCTTTATAAATACATTTTATTTGCTTCTGAATACTTGTTCTACTCAGAAGCCGAAACAACAGATTCGGTGACCACTGTTGTTTCCAATCTTGTCCCCAGAGCAGATGTTGGTGGCAGCATCATTGAACCAGAAAGACACGGAGGTCTCTTCAGGCCAGGTGCAAGAGAGTTTAGATGCCCAAATACGTCCACTGGAGTGTGTGTGTTACGGCCTGGGCACCTTTTCCACGTGTGTGTCCGCTCGGTACCAGCTTGCCATTATGCTCCTGCTCCTGGATGCAGCAAAGGTGAAAATATATATTGATGTTTTCAGCTATGTCCAAACATACTAACATAACTACATGTGCCTCTTCCAGATTCCATTAAAGGACTGTTTTGTTTTTGACCCTGCTTTCTCCCCTGGAGAAAAAGATGTACTCCGAGAGTTGGGTCTGACTGTACTCACAGACAATGAGGTCAGTATGCATAAAGTTGCGTATATTTACGTGCCATTTCACTGCTATGTCTTTTTCACCTTATGATGTGCAGGAGGGGAAGCGACTGGCCACCAGACCTACGCTCTTTTATCTCATGCATTGTGGGAAAGCTCTGTACAATAACCTCTTATGGAAGAACTGGAGTCCAAAATGTCTGCCACTTGTGGTGATAATTGGAAACAGCTTCAGTGGCATGAGGGAGAGGTTTGTAAAAGACATTTTGTTTTGGAAATAAACTTTTTAATGTGGGTTTTATAACATGTTGTTGTCTGGACAGAATGATCGAGAGAGAATTTAAGCGGGACTACAGCTACATCAGCCAGGCAGTGACTGTGTGCGAGGAGATACAACTGACCTGTCCATCTCATCTGACTGACGTCTTCAGCGACACTGCACTCATCACCTTTCATTCTAGAAACCTTAACAGTCTCAACCAGTCGACCTGGACAGAGCCACCTGAACCACAATATCAGCACTGCTCTGATTTGGAGATAATACAAAGAGAATTTCTGAACGGAGAAAGGACATGAACTACTTGAACTACTCGTTCCACTTCTTCAAGCAGTGCGAGAAAGGAGAATAAATGGATAAGTATGATAACACTAATAATCCTGTGATGTTGATTCTTTTTCTATGGACACAACCAAGTTTCAATATGTCCTTAAAAAAATGTCACAATGTACAGCTGATTCTGCTCTCTGCATTGAACCCATCCCTGATAAGTGGGCAGCAACTGTCTAAGGCCCAAGGCCTGACTTCAGTTCTTTTGGCAAAAGAACTGCCTGAAACAGAACCTTTTTTTTTTTTTTTTTTAGTTGCGAGGGAAACAGTGCCTCACCTTAACAGTTTTTAACTTGTTAAAAGTATTAGCAGTTGTTTCAGTTGCTCATATCTTGGCATGCATTGGCATTTCTGGGATTGTACCAATAGGTGTGGCTTCCTCTGTATACCTGTTTACTTAGTTTGACAGGAGTTGGACAAAAGAGGGTGTGTTGGCACCAGTACATTCCAGTTGACATTTGATCACAAAATTTGGACTGTGCAGTGTTTGTGTTTAATAAAGAATTGAAAAGGGACTGCAAATCAGGCATCTCTCTTTATACACACGCACATATGTATATGGTTAATTCAATTCATCTATGCTTGTCCTCATTAGGGTCATGAGTGAGCTCGAGCCCATCCCCACTGACTTTGGACGAGAAGCAGGTTACACCCTGAACTGGTTGCCAGCTAATAGTAGCGCACGTTACCGGAGACAAATTCCCATCGCACTCTCATTCTCATCTGCGGGCCATTGAAAGTCTTCGATTAACATGAACTTTTGTAGATGTGGGAGGAAGCCCGCGTAAGCACAAGAAGAAGTTACGATACTCCACCCAGGAAGGCCGGAACAGCCATTCGAACTCCTTACCTCAGAAACTGAGGCAGACGTACTAGGCACTATCGTGCTGTCATCTTTTTGTTATTGACAGCAACTGGCAATTATCTTTAAATGTTTACCTGAGAAACGATTTTGTAAAGGTGTGTGTGTGTGTGTGTTTAAAAGATGAAATCAATTCAAACAGGAGAAAGCGGCTTGGTAAAAAGTTTATTTTAAAAAGAAAAGTAGCGCTGGAGCAGACAAGACACCTCCCAGCATGAACTCCCAGTAAAGCGCGTCATGTCGCCGTTTATCTTACAGTGGGCTGCTACACTCGTTTCTAATATCTGATGTTTTTACACTTGATCTGTTCCATTGACAGAGATGCTCTGTACCCCATTGCTTCCTGTTTCAGCAGCTGCTGACATGTTTGAGACAACATCTGCCCACGTTCCCTTACTCTTGGGGCTCCCAGTAACCTCGTCGGATGTTTGGTCAGATTGCATCTCTTCAGTGGCCTTGACCCCATTTGCTGCACTTGAGTCACCATGAGCAAAATCCTCCGTTTTGGCTTCAGCATTTAAACCCACACTTTGGCTGGGCTCTGCCTTGCCTCTGTCCACTTCTGTTTTCTCCTCTCCCACGTGACCGTTAGCTGAGCCCACGGTGTCGACTGAGGTTCCTTGCACTCGCTGGCTCTCACTCGTTTCCTCCAGCGTCAGGCTTCCTCCGTTCGGAACTTCCTCGCCCGCGCCGCTTCCTGTTTCTTGAGCTGGCTCCTCGTGTCCGTTCGTAACCTCTAAGAGCTCTTTCGCGGCTTGACTCATCAGCTCTTTTGCCACGGCTGCCTTTACTTCCTGATGTTTCTGCTTGTACTCCTGATACCTGTCACTATAAAAACACTTACGATCATTGAATAGCTTTGAATGTGAGTGTTTTCTTCAGGTAAGAGGAGATGTTCATCTTCGTGAGTGTAAGAATGTGTTTTAAACTGGCGTGTGTTAGCTCTACAACAATAGCAACAAGCAAGTCACCATCAGCTATTTCAATTTTTCATTACAGTACTAATCATTTACCTGATAGCGATCTTCTTGAGCCCAGTGACCAGAACCATCTGCTCCAGAACATTCTCACTTGTAGGGGACAGGCACTAAAAAGCAGTGGGCACAGTGCAGGTTGAAAGAAAGAGCATTCCCTCCAAGGTTTAAAGAAGTTGCTTGTTACCTCCACTGCGTGTTCTGTAGCATTAGCTCCAGCCTGTCTGAGGGAGCGTTCTACCTGCACGGCCTGCTTGGTGATTGTACACAGAAACTCTTTGCTGCATCGTGTCTGAGGGTGATCCTCATCAAACTGTGGAGGAGAACAGATGTAGGATTGAATCCAATTCATTCATTCATTCATTCGAATTGCGTGCGCTGAGAAAAGGATGCTGACCAAGGCGGTGAAAGCCACGAGGGCCTCTTTTTCGTGATTCATAGCACCTCGGTAGTCACCTTTGGTGCACAGCCACTGGGACACCAGATGCTGACTACACAGGAAAGGGTGGGGGGAATAAAAGTGATGTTGGAAATACGGCCAAACAATGGGAGAGAGGCTGGTGGAGACAAAATCTTACGAGAGGGCAGTGTGCATATTTTCTGGGCCGAAGAAGGAAGTGTTGAGTCTGAGGGCGTTTTTTAGGTATTTCCCTGCTTGGGCCCCTGTTGACAGCAGGCCAAGACAACTCTGCCAGGACAAGAAGGTTAGGAATATTTACAATAGTGATATGTTAATAATAAGAGCGATGCTTTGAATTCTTACATCTAGCCTGGCAATGTATGGGTGGTCTTCTCCATGGATGGTTAGCAGAAGCAGACGTGCTCTGAGCAAACACTTCTGGGCCAGGTTGGTCTCCCCTCCAGCACAAACATATATCGCTAAGAGTGCCTATATGAACAGAACCACACCAAAAAGGATTGTGAGCTTAGGAAACCGCATCGTCTCTGTGGAAATATGTCAACAGATGATTTGCGTTCATCTTCACAGTGACAGTGTTACGTAAACCTGCGATTTGCTTGAAAAAAAACAAATAGTAATGAGTGAAAAGGAAAGTTTTTTTAACTTACATATTGGTGGATAGTGTTGGGGTGATCAAACCCGAGCACTCTCTCACTGATGACCACGGCTCTCAACTGGAGACTGCGGGCCTGAGGAACAAAGAAAGCTGTTCAATAACAAGGCGCCATTACGCTGGTTGCAGCTGCCAAGACTGTAGTTACGTGGTGGTAAAATGCTAATTCAGTCACTCAAACTGTAAACAAACATTTTTCCACATCATGAGCCATATTTAAACATTGAAACATTTTCCACACACATTACTTACTATTGTGCCGCAAATTTTAATTTGTATAACAATCAATTTAAGACTCGCAAATTTCATTTTCAGATTCTCGCTATAAAACAAAATTTGAGCTTTAAAATTTTACTTATGAGCACATCGCTGACATTTAGTAGAGTTGCTAGAAAATAAAAACAATTAGAGCTCGTGAAATTATCAAATAATGCATTCAGTATAAAATTATACATGCACCGTATCTATACATTTTGCGAATAAATAAAATACTGAAAATATTGTGTTCAAGTAATGTTGTTGTTGTTGTTGTTGTTGCCAGTCAAACATAAAAGGAAGACATTATGATCACAGACGACAATGACAGGGTATATTTGACATCAATTGCTTTAAAAAAAAAAAAAAAAAAAAAATCTAATTATACATTTGGGTGATAACCAGGTGTCAAATGAAAAACAAATAAAATAAGTCTTCCTTGTTTGGAAAGAATTATTTGAGCATACATGAATGTGGGTACATGAAAAGTGAATAAATAAATAGATGTTCCCCTCTCCAACTTGATAGATTACAGCTATAATAGTTAACCCCTGCACCAATGCATAAACAAAAACATACAGCGCTTAATGAATACACTGAAGACAAATACACAACACTTTGCTTTGTTGCTCCCATTTTTCATGAGGTGAAGGCAGCCTAAGGCACACCGGTGCAATCATCGTCCTGTGAGGTGGCGTATTAGCTCAGCAAAGGAGAAGTGCTCACTAATACAGATTTGTCAACGCTATCTGAGCAAAATCGGCTTTTGTGGACACCAGAAAAGATCTTTGAGTCGCAACCTACCTCAGCAGCTTTCCCCTGAAGAAACGCTAACTTGGCCAGCAGGCTGTGGCAATAACAAGCCTCAGGATGGAGATCATCACACACTCTACCAAACAGATATGCGGCATCTTTTAGCTGTTCATAGGCCTGATCCAACAGACCTGCCGTTGGGACAAACATTCATTTTGAGCTTGAAGGTCAAGACACCTCGGTTCATGGGTTCAGATGGACTGGCTCACCTTTCTCAAGGTAGTTCTGTGCAGCACGAAATGCCTTGGACGCATCTGAAGTGGGCATCTGAACGTGTTTGACAATGGGGAAGATGTTGATGATGTCGTCTGGTCCGATGGGAGCTTTACTGTGGCTGTCAAAGGAGTAGTCCCTCAATCTCAGCTGGTGTGGACACAGAATGAACAAACGTCGGGATTCCGCTTCGGTTAAGGTTAAGTTTGAACAGTTTGTTAGCTGAATTTCCCCAAAACGGGGAATTTGTCGCCATCAAAACTTTGGAAAGGCGAGGTGCGTCCATTAAGTATTTCTTACTCTTGTGCTTTTTTCGATACCTGTACTCCAGTTTTTAAACAGAATTCCCTAAGCAGTGAGATCTTCTGAAGTCCGTAGCGTTCAACCAGTTGGTTCAGACCAGGACTGCCAAAAAGAGAAAAAGGCAGTTGGTGTAAAACTAACGAGCGTTTGCATTGCAAAGGAATTAAGCCAGAGCGACAAGAAAAAAAAAAAAAACAAGTTCTAGCTTTACCCAAGACTGTCAGAGAGGCCGTATGTTTCAACAGCATCCTGGCAGACCTGGTTCCATAGCTCAGTCGCGGTGAGCGTGCTCCAGGGGGTACTCTCCGAGAGCCCGGGCCCTCGGCCACGGCGCCGTGACTTCTTTTTTGTCTCCTCTCCCAATGTGGTGGCTGTGAAGTGAGGGACCAACAGGCAGCACAGGAAGTGACTGACCGCTGTAGCTAAACAAGGCATGTCCACTCCCTGCCAAGATGAAAGGTAAACCGCTATTTCATGATGCAATAAGAAGGTGGGAATCCATGTAGAAGCAATTCAAAGTACCTGGACGAAGCCGTTGAAGACTCTCTTTGTTGAGCGCGTTAATATTTCACTCCTGACTATTCTCTGGTGAAGACATAAGGAATTTTAGCCAACATGTTTTGGAGAGCACTTCTATGAATTCAAGCTAGTTGAACGGAATTTGGTTTGCTAAACACACCGTTAAATGCCTTAGGTTGTCTTTGTGTTTGGACTGGTTGATGGTTTTGATGACGTGGCCCAGATAGCGTAAGTTGATGCCTCTCTCGTGTAGCCCTTCCTTCAGGGAAGCTCCGTCCATTGGGCTCTCATCGCTTTGCAGACAATACTCCACCTGTAAATGCGCACATATGCAAACGGCTTATTTGCCACTGAAACCAGGTGTTCTGTAACTATCCGACAATGGAGGTTTACGAAGTCCATTCACACAATCAATGGCTGTACGTACAAAGGCCGGTATCTGGTGGGTGATAATGAAAGCCGCAGCTTCTCGCAGTAACTTTTCTTGCATCTGGAGTGACACGCTTTCACCGCTGGGGTATGATACTCCTGAATATACAGAACAAGAACAAAATGTCTGTGAAATGACGATTGGGTTTGTTCATAGACTCTAGTTTCTCTCGGTACCTGGAGAGAAGACGTTGGGGCAAAATCGCATCTCGAAGATGATTTCACTCAGAGAGCCCACTTCTCTACAAGCAGCTCGCACTGCCTCAGTGGCTCGAGAGTCACCTGTAAACACAAATATGTATGGAAATCATGTCAACTTTCCACAGTGTCCGCCAGGTGTTATGTAATCTGTCAGACTTCTTACAAGCTGTCGCACATTCTTCAAAGCCGCCGTTGTTATCCAACTTCTCCCTGACGAGCTTTGTGAACTGGGTGTGTCTAATAGAAGCGCAATAATGTCATGAGAAGAAACCAAAAGTCAACATTTTTCAGAAGAACCAGTCGAACTCACTTGTGCTGGATGAAGACCTGCATCAACTCTGGCCTCAGTCTACACAGGCTGTGAGCAAAACTCTTCGGAAGGCCAAAGTCTTTCTGATAATTCGGTGGCCAGCCGCCTTTTACACCGGTGCTCTTCTCCTCAGCTCCTTTGCAGCTTTCTTTCTGCTCCTCTTCTCCACTTATTGTCTCACCATTGACTTCTGGACAGTAGTTGGCATCAGCCGGAAAAGTCCGAAACACATCCAATATGTAGAAGCGCCCGTCAGCCCCCAGCAGTCCTTGTGCATCCACTGATGTGAACAGCGGTACCCGGTGACCATTGGGGGCCAAGACAACATGTTTCTGGAGAGAAAGAGCTTTGGAAGCGTGAGCCAGGAGTTCCAGTAGGCGTCTGCGATGGGGGGACTCCTGCAATCCAGCATTCACTCCATAGAGCAACCCCCTAAACCAAAAACAAATTGATTGATTCATGATATTAAATAGAACAAGAGAACGTCACCAGGCCCGGAACATTGTCACCTGTGCAATCGGTAATGGGAGGACAATGATCTAGAGTTAAATCTTAATATCGATAAAGGAGGTAATAGTTCATTGAGATGTCGTGTTTAACACAATTTAATAAGCTTGTATTAGCGCAACATGTTGTAAGCTGATCTGGTGAGCCGTAAGTATCTCAACCCATTCAATGGGATTTGACATGCTGAATTGAAATTGTGTCTCAATGCGCAGCCTGGATGAGCTCCGCGTGAGACTTGATTGGACATCGCCACCGCTAATCTTGTACGGACATGACATTCAAAGATGTGGGATTTTCAGAACACAAGCAAGAAGTACGGTGGCCTGAAAGGGTAAAAAACAAAAACAAAAAAAGCTTGACTGGTGACAGTAACCCAAATATTGTGCATGAATTTAACCCAGAAGCAAGACATCTATACAATGTATAAAGAATTGTTGCTCCTGAAAGAAGAACTGATGCTGATTTAAAGGGGATCTTCGAAAGGACTGTACCGTGACACGGGAGCAGCTCCCTCATCCTGCTCCGTGCCTTCCAAGCCAGGAGCCAAACCTTGGGCTGACAGGCGCACTCCTCTGTAGTCTACGATGGCCGTAGGCAGAGTGTGCAACCCCTGCAGTCCCTGTAAATCACTGTAAACCTGCACCCCTTTAAGCTCCAATCTCTGAGCAGCCCTGCAATTGGACAACGTGGAATCACCTACGAGTAACTAATCAAATTGAAATGGTACAAAAAGCACAATTAAGAGGCTGTTGCATATTATAGAATATTAGTATTTTGTCACTTGCTGTATTATGTCCTTACCTGCGGCCCCTCTCGCCACCAAACACAGCACTAGCTGCCCCCTGGCTCATGAACAGGCCACCAAACAAGAAAGCCGGATCCTCAGGGTTACCGTTGACTGGCTCAGCAAAGCCTTCCACCACAGTCTCTGCCCCGTGGGACACGGTCCTCACAAATGCACTGTTTACCTGGGGAAACAGGGTTGCTTTGTAAGTGTGTGTCTAGACATCCGGATGACAGCTGATTTGAGTTGTTTTTTTAAGGTTACCTGCAGCAGAGCTCGCTCCCTCTGCAGTCTCTCCTCCAAACTTGTCTGTGGACGATCTCTGGCTGCTTGCAGCTCCTCATTCCAGTCCGGAGCCTAAACGAGTGAGTCGAGCAGGACTCCGTGTCGGTATATTGTTAAAAATGCAAGGATTGCCACTGTTATAAATAACCTGGTTTGCCGGTTGATCATCGACCCCCAGCCTGCTGAAGGTGTTTTTGTGGGTGCGTGTTGCACAGGGAGGGCCGAGCCAGCACGGCGTTTGGTAAGGAGTCGGCATCATGTCCGCTCGCGATATCTGATGCCTTGCAAAAACAAACGACAAACTAAATATTTTGAATGATAAAAGTTAACTTTGTTCAAATTGATCTGGCTTTGGATTATATTGGATAACCTTTGGTGGAGAGGGAAGTCTGGGCGTCCCTGCTAAAGTTACTGCCCCCGCGACCCGCCTTCGGATACGCGGTCGAGGATTAACGGATGGATGGATGGAAGCTTTGGTGCGATTCTGGCAGCGTATGCATCAGTCAGTTACGTCAGCAAAGTGTACATTTGTGCGTGATCTCTTCTTTGAATTGCTTTTCGGTTGGTCGGTGATTACATAAAAAAAAAACTGCGCAAGCAATTTACGCGTTTACAATTTGGAGACATTCGAGTATGGATAAAAATGTGTATCAAAAAATGCACTCTCCTTTTGCTGTGAGTATCAATTGAACCCTTTCCTTATAATGCCATATAATGCAAATGCACTTCAGTACATCCAGTCCGAACCACTGGCATCATTCTGCCTGCTAATTAACGCACAGGCGGACAAACCGGAGGATTTTTGCAACTTCGTTAAAAGGGACTGATCTTCCCTTTTTGCAGTTTGAGTCACGAAAAATAATTCCTGTTTTCACACAATAGACAAAGTATTGTCTTATATCATTTGATATATTTTGATTACAGTATAACAATCTGTAAGGAGTTAGTTACTGTAACTGGCTGTTATCAGAACTGAGAGCCCTGTCATTTGTGTTTGGCTTCAAAATAAAAGCAACTCGTCAGAGCACACGCTGACAATTGCAAAAACGTCCGCTCCCCAGAGTGTTGTGGTACAAGCAAATGCAGATTGTTTTTCGATTAAATGCTCTCGTAGTTTTACCTGTTTTTTGTAAAAGCTTGTTTGAAGGCAGGACTAATGTGGCAGAGCAGGTCGGTGAAGCAGTGGCACACCGGTGATGATTGCGAAGGACGGTGATCAAACACTTCTGGCGTCGATCTGAAATGCATTGATGATGCGAGCGTTAATGATGTAATCTATGACAATGAAACGATACAAATGAAAAGAATGTTAAAACGTTACCTGTTAACAAAGAAGCCTTTCGGACAAGATGTGACGTCACACCCTTGGCCCTCCGTCGTCACCACAGTAATGTACAGGAAGTCTCCTTGCAACTTCCTGTGACCTGGAGGAGGGTCCCAAGAGCTAAGAGACAAGTCCCGAAGGTAGCTTGGGACCTGATGGCAGCAAAATTCTAAAGGTTAAAGACAGCATAGATTTGATGGATTGTACAGTATCCACCTCTGGCTGGGAGCTATGTGGAAGTAGGGCCATCAGTGGTCTGTCTGCGGAACCGGGAAGGAGGTACTCGGGGGCTGGGCGATCATTGTTGGCCGCTTCTGGTTTTGGGTTGCTTGTAGACCGTTTCAGGCTTTTTCCGTTTGGGAAGTTTGGTTCTGAAGCAGCAATAACTTACTATTTTATGACCTTCTGTCATAAACAAAACAGTATCAAGTATGTGCGCCCACCTGGTGTTTGTGCATGCGTAAGCGTCTCCAGTAGGCTCGGTGAACGTCCTTCTCTCAATGCATCCTGAGGTCCAGATGCCCTCAACAGCTCGAGGACCCGAGCCAAATGGTGCCTTGCTGAGCGGGCAGTGAAAGGCTCTGCGAAGCGAAAAGGTCACAAGAACCTTTGTGAAAGTCACAATTATGCAGTAGAGCAAGTCGGCACTTCAACGGGAGCAAATTCAAACTGTCACCCCTACTGTAAATGTATTTCTGACAGTACGAGCTCATTTGGTTAGCGTGTCAGAAGTTGGAGTACTATAAATCGGGTAAGCCGACTATACTCTGAAATAACCACAATCCGAGCGATTCCCTTGATTAAAACCGGTCCATATATACTGGATATGAAGTGAAGAAATTCAAGTCACTAGAAATCACCGGTCGAAGCAAAGTGTTGTACCCTCAACCAGACGCAGGACGGCTCCAGGTTTAAGTCCCCTGATGTTTTGCAATCCTGCAAGGGGGTCGAGAGTTGCGCCCGCGAAGGCCAGGGACAGGTTGGAGCGCGGGGCGACCTCATCTCTTGAGAGCAAAGTTGAGAGCGCATCTTGAACTAGCCAAAATCCAAGAATCTTTGCACACAAAAAGAATAGTCACACACTTAGCTGTATACTCAGACCACCTTAAATTCACCACCTCTTTTTTATATTGCTGCCATTTGTTAAAATCATTTAAGTTCATTTCCCCCCTCATTCGTGTACACACAGCACCCCGATATTGACAGGAAAAAAAAACGTAATTGTAGAAAATGTTGCTGATTTATTAAAAAAGAAAAACGGAAATATCACACAGCCCTAATTATTCAGACCCATTGCGCAGTATTTAGTGGACGCGCCCTTTTGAGCTAATAAGGGCATGAGTCTTTTTTGGGAATGTTGTGTTACAACCTGCACGTGAGATCCACTTAAACAGATAAACTATCATGCCTTTACATAAAAGAAATCACACTTATGGTAAACGCGTCTAATGTTCATCTCATTCGGCTACATGATGAAATAAACATGTCCCTGACTGAGTCAGCACAGTCCAGTTCCTCACCACTCGAAAGTATGCCACAATAATATATGTATATTTTAAATATCGGGGCCTCTCTTGATAGGCCCATTCAAAACTAAGAAGCATCCTTGTCAAGCAAAACTTTTGCTATTCAGTGAGTGGAAACTCACAAAAGGTCAGGTTTTACTCTCAAAGGTCATAATAGTAAGTACACTGGCGCAATCTAATGAGATTTGATACAGAACGACAAGCGCACAAGCCATGTTTTGCAAAGATTACACTATATAATTCTACATGCTAAAAAAGTACAATATGTATGTATTTTTCAAGCTGTTGTACCTGAAATTCAAAGGGCTCCACTCCTGCTCCCTGGATCTTGACGGCAAACGACGAGTCGTCTTCATGCTTGCCAGCAGGAGCATCTTTTCTACGAGTAACACTGATAACATCTGTTTGGAGGGACATAACAGCTGTCTTCATACTGCTCATGAAATGCTGAACATTTGATTAAATTGACATGATTGACTACAGAGAAAATTAACAAATCAATTGACCGATTCATTGTTATCTTTTAATGATGCCACGAGAAAATCTCTTCGTATGATCTGAGCTCCTGTTTCAATTCCAAGGTTGCGTTGAGCAGAATAAAATCTCATCGTGGAGGTCTGTGTGGATGTAGCTTGCTCATCTTCAACCTTTTTTAACTCTTCTTCTTTAGAACACAAACTCGTCGTGAGACCGTATCAACGGTGCCTCTGCCGGTTAAAGCCTAGTGGTGACAGCGTTAGTCAACAAACCATTTAACACAACTGAATTCTCAATCAACCGATTGTTTTATTAGCGCTTCCATGGGTTTAATTAACTATTGGCTGAATTCAATGAAGAAATGAATGAGTAGTAAACGTGACGAATTGAATTCAGGCAAATAATTAAAAAAATGGGTGTGTCTGTACACATGCACACGCATACCCCTTATACACACAGAGAGAGAGAGAGAGAGAGACACACACACACACACACAGGGGAGAGCAGGACCTAGCATGCATAACCTACATTGCGAATAAACCTGTTGAATTTGCCTATCGGCCATCGTGTCGTCGAGGGTTGAAGGGACAACCACACCCAGCAGTGGCATGTGTAGACTGCAAAGTGCTTAAACACATAAACGAACACAGTGAAGCATACATGCATGCGTGCTTGTGCATCCTACTACACCTTCTCCAAGTGCCGCACAAACTCATTTGGGAGGAATGTGGCCATTCTACAAGAAAATCCTTGCTGTCAGCGTGGGAGTCCAATACTGGAAAGCACCCAAAGAACAGGTTCTCTCTTCGCCATTGGTTGGCAGAAGCTTCCTACCTCTTTTCTGGCATTCAGCCACCAGCCTCTTCTCAATAGGCGGTGACTTACTACTTGCATAGTTGACATGTTTATTTTGGTACCCACACTAAACAGGTTTAAAGCTTATTGACCAAAAGGTCGTTTTTTGTCACCTTGTCATGCATGGGCTTTTGGGGGTGACATAAGCTGTTGAACACTGTGCCTAAAAGCCCCATACATTTCTAAGAGAGTAGGAAGGCCTTAGGGCAATCTCGCCCGCACACATTCAAGCGTGACCACTCACTCCATCCTGTCTAAGGGGAGTGTTCAAAGGTAAGAAAGTTGTACGAGAATGAAAACTCCTTTATTCTTGGATATCAGGTTTTGTCTCTTCGGCTATTGGCAGTACGAATACCCAAAAACAAACATACTCAAAGCAACAGAAGCATGTTGAATGTCCCACCCCCTCGCACTCTCCAACATGGAGGATCCAAAGAAAAAGGAGGAAAATAAAGGAAAAAGGAAAAAACAAGCGTGTTTGGATTTCTCACCATTAGTCTTGGTTTGAGTTCTTCCGGCTGCTCCTTTCCTCGCTTTGTCCTTCATGTCTGTGTGTTGATTCCTTTTTCTTTTCTTCTTTTCTTCTTTTGCTTCACTATGCTGGAAACTGCTGCAGTCTTGCTTCAAGCTGGAATGCAATAAGACAGTGCCCCTGAAAATGTACTGCAGCTGGACAGCTTGTAAACCCAGCAGAGGGAAAGTAAACGACTATGCTGGACTGTGACTCCTGCCCCTTCTGTTCTGCAAACTCAACTTATCTGTTCTCTGTGTGTGTAAAAGGGGAAAAAAGAAAAAAAAAGAAAAAAAAGCCCCACCCTCTGGTTGCTCCACACAGTCAGTTCGTCTACTCTGCGTGTCTCCCACACGTTGGCTTGGGTGTGTCTACGCATTCTATCTGCGCTCACTCTTCCTACCTCAGGCATGTTTCAGTCCCTATAAGCCCTGCAGCAGAAGTGACAATAACTCATTTTGATTGGTAGCGGTTAAACCTCACTCAGCCCAATCATTCATTTGGAAATACAGTGCCAGTAACCTTCGGTGACACGCATGACGAAGTGGAGTCATAGTTAAAGGAAACTACTTACTACAAGTAAATTTTTTTTTTTTTTGCTTCCATAAACGGGTGCGTCTGTTTCTTGTTATGTGGTTACTCACGAATGACCGAGATATTTATTTACGAATCTACACCAAGCAAGACGGACAGACTTCGTTCTAAAAACATGGACCAGGATTCCATCAACATTAACATCCATATACACATCTCAGAGGAACGACAGAAAAGGTCACAACATAAAGTTAACTCAATTCCTCAAAGATGCTGTATGTTTTCAAGAGCTTCATTAAATGAATGAAGGATGATCCCCGCGATTGTGAAATAAAATCACCAGTTGCTTACAGTGCAGTTGTACTCACCGTGGAGTCAGAAAGAAAACGTTTGCACCCGTGACGTAATCGTACAGTTTGGGGGCGGTGCAATGGTGGCTTCGGGTACTCCTCGTAAATGCAAGCCTCCACCTGACACGTTAAATTAGTTTGTACAGTAGGTTGCTGGGAACTGTCTACGTGTAAACACGCTGATACCAAAATGTTATAAACAAAATAATGTCATTAATCAATAATGAAAATAATGTATTTTTTAACAATAACGGATCACATATAATAGTCAAATCAACTTGTAGTTTTCAAATTCCAGAGACTACCTAAAGGTAGCACCACTGACAGTAGTCCGTCCTTGGCTAATGGATAAGCTAACTAGTCCGGGCTAGCAAAATAACAAATACGAAGCCTCTTCTGTTTTGCATTTTGGACGTTGTCGGTGAGTTGAGGTCCAGCTTTTCTGTTGTACTCATTTAAAATAATAAACAGCCTATGACACCCTTAAACCCCAAGCTCCGTATCGTAACCTGAACCGAGCTATATAACATGTACACAAACATTCTGCCTCAAAGCTGGGATGGTGGACAAATAATGTTGAATTCAAATGTGTTTTAAATGCCATCAACGTGATGCTCCGCGTGATCTGTCGGCAAGTGTTAAGTCAGCGCTACCGTTAGCTCTCGTTACATAGTACAACCCCAATTCCAATGAAGTTGGAAGGACGTTGTGTTAAACCTAAATAAAAAACGAATACAATGATTTGCAAATCATGTTCAACCTATATTTCATTGAATACGCTACAAATACAAGATATTTCATGTTCAAACTGATCGACTTTATAGTTTTAGCAAATAATCATTAGTTTAGAATTTGATGGCTGCAAGGCGTTCCAAAAAAAGCTGGGACAGGCTCATGTTTACCACGGTGTTACGTCACCTTTTCTTTGAACAACATTCAATAAACGTTTGGGAACTGAGGACACTCATTGTTGAAGCTTCGTCGGTGGAATTCTTTCCCATTCTTGCTCGATGTACAGCTTCAGCTGTTCAACAGTCCGGGGTCTCCGTTGTCGTAGTTTACGCTTCATAATGCGCCACACATTTTCAATGGGAGACGGGTGTGGACCGCAGGCAGGCCAGTCTCGTACCCGCCCTCTTTTACTACGAAGCCACGCTGTTGTAACACGTGCAGAATGTGCTTTGACATTGTCTTGCTGAAATAAGCAAGGACGTCCATGAAAAAGACGTTACTCGGATGGCCGCATATGTTTCTCCAAAACCTGTATGTACCTGTCAGCATGAATGGTGCCTTCACAGATGTGTAAGTTACCCAGGCCATTGGCACTAACACAGCCCCATACCATCACAGATGCTGGCTTTTGAACTTTGCGTCCATAACACTCTTTTCCTCTTTGGACACGACGGAGGACACGACGTCCACAATTTCCAAAAACAATTTGAAATGTGGACTCGTCGGACCAGAGAACACTTTTCCACTTTTCATCGGTCCCTCTTCGATGAGCTCGGGCCCAGAGTAGCCGGCGGCGTTTCTGGGTGTTGTTGATAAATGGCTTTTGCTTTGCATAGGAGAGTTTCAAGTTGCATTTCCGGATGTAGCGCCGAACTGTATTTACTGACATTGGTTTTCTGAAGTGTTCCTGAGCCCATGCGGTGATATCCTTTACACATCGATGTCGCTTTTTGATGCGGTGCCGCCTGAGGGATCGAAGGTCACGGGCATTCAATGTCGGTTTTCGGCCTTGCCGCTTACATGCGGTGATTTCTCCAGATTCTCTGAACCTTTTGATGATATTATGGACCGTACATGATGAAATCCCTAAATTCCTTGCAATTGTACATTGAGGAACATTGTCCTTAAACTGTTGGACTATTTTCTCACGCACTTGTTCACAAAGAGGTGAACCTCACCCCACCATTGCTTGTGAATGACTGAGCCATTCAGGGAAGCTCCTTTTCTACCCAATCATGGCACCCATCTGTTCCCAATTAGCCCGTTCACCTGCGGGATGTTCCAAACAGGTGTTTGATGAGCATTCCTCAACTTTCTCACTCTTTTTTGCCACCTGTCCCAGCTTTTTTTGCAACATGCTGCAGCCATCAAATTTTAAGTTCATGATTATTTGCTAAAAACAATCAAGTTGATCAGTTTAAACATTAACTATCTTGTCTTTGTAGTGTATTCAATTAAATATAGGTTGAACATGAGTTGCAAATCATTGTATTCTGTTTTTATTTGTGTTTAGCACAACGTCCCAACTCCATTGGAATTGGGGTTGTAGTTTGTATCCTTTATCGTACCATCGTGATGATGCAGTCAGAGCTCGTGTCAATGTAAACTACTATTTGTGAACCTCAAATATTCGAGATTGACAGATAGCAATGTGCTTATGTTGCCCGGCAGCAGGTCAGGATAAGGTTGATTTAATGTCCCTTAGTCCTGTTGACCAGGGGCGTCTATCTCAGACTGCCAAAGACGAAGACCAGCTGAACAGCTCTGGTCAGGCTGCGACTGCAGAGAACACACATGTGGACCAGGTGAGTGCATATTTCATGTAAGGCAACCTACCATGAGTGCTGTGTTGATTTCCGGATGGTCAGGCTCAAATAAGAGTGGGAGGGGTTTGAAGAGTTTTGAATTGAACGCATTGGTTGACTGAAGCTTTTATCACAGGTTTCAAGCTCCGGCCTGGATTGTGGTCCTGGTCCAGACTGATTGTGGCGGCTGGCATATCTTTACTGCTGCTCATTGTAATCTTTCGGGTCCCATAAACCTACACAATTTAAATGGCGTTTTAAAATCAAATTCCGTCTTGTGGTCCGGTTTACCATTTACTATTTTTTGACTTGGCCCTAAAATTTAAATATGAAATATTTTGATTTATTTTGTTTGTCTGTTAGTGTGTTAGTTTGTGTTAGTGTTTAAAAAAAACAAAAACAAAACATAAATAACAAAATAATCAGTGACTTTGACCTCTTCGGTTCCCCTACTGTACAAAATGGTTAGCACATCTGTCTCACAGTTCTGAGGTTTGGGGTTCGAGTCTCAGCTCCAGCCTTCCTGAATGGAGAATGCATGTTTTCTCCAGGTACTCTGGTTTCCTCCCACATTCCACAAATTGAAGACTGTAAATTGTCTATATGTGTCAATGTGCTTGTGAATGGTTGTTTGTCTGTATGTGCCCTGCAATTGGCTGGCGAACCATTCCAAGGTGTACAACGCTCCTTGCCAAAAGTCAGCTGGCATTATTGACTCTTGCTCACCCATGACAGTAATCAAGTTAAGCAGTTAAAAAAAAAAAAGATAAGCCCTATAGAAAATGGATGGATGGAAATATGTAAATTTACGTATTTCATAATCTGCCTTAACTTTCATCACTTTATTGTGGTTGGTTTCAGGACAGTATGTCAACATGAATTAGTGAAATGCAAATTAGTAGTAAAGAAACCCACTAGCAAGAGTGAGAATCCGGTGATATCTGACCTCGCCACCCGCAAATTGAGCTTCATGAAGCCCACTTAAAAAGCTTAAACAAGCCCTGAGCATTTGATGAAAGTAGCAATGTGCCTCTATGCAACAAATCCTGACACCTTGCGCAACTCCAAGGCTGTGCCAGGCAGGACTTGAAATAGTCTATTGACTCAGCATTGTCACAATTCACACCACTCGAGGCCCCATCAATCTTGCTGCTCACTAAGTCTTATTTAGTGTGAGAGTTGGTTTGTGCTCCTGTTCTAATGGACAAATATAGCTGCTACATTCTTTACCCACCGAGCGACAAAATGAAGACACTGCCCTTGTGTCTCAAGAAAGAAATAGTTAGGCTATACATGGAAGTTGCATACGGTTCCTTTTTATGGTTTGACATTTAGTGACAGGGTATTGCATCTACTGTACCTTTAACTGCTGTTAGGAAAGCACATATTCCCAAATTATGAATCATCTTTCTGTAAATGTCAACACCCTCCTGGCTTGTGTACTAACTTGGCAATTTTGTGATGAAGCTGTTGTGTCAAGCCGTGGAAGGATCCAAATGTCTGGAAACAGGGCAGTTTGCAAGCTGTAGCCGTGTCACTCGTGCAAAATAGAAGAGACATTTGTCTGTCTGACAAAGTGGAGAGGAGGCCCGATCTTTTCCTGTCCGCTGTTCTTTACTTTGGCAGATGGTCTCAAGTTTTTTTTGATTTGGAGCTTAATTGAACAAAACAGAATCAGACTTTTGTAATTACCGGAGTTAAAGTGGAGGTAAAACACAGTTGAATATAGTGTGTATGAATGTGTTTCCCCCCCCCCCCCCCCCCGACTTCCATAGTGATGCTTTTGGCTTTTTTTGTTTATTGATTTAGTATTTTTTGTTTTACAGGTGTTGCCAGTTGTGGACAAAGCCTCTCCCGGTTCGACTTCATCCTTTGAGATGCTCGACATGGAGCCTGTCCGGCCTCCTTACCAAAAAGTGCAGCCTCATTGGTTCTTCTACAAACAGGGCGATGACAATGTACTCTGGCTCCCTTTTAGCAGAGAAGACTCAGACAAATTAGAGAATGCCGACAATGCAAGTAAGCATGCACAAACTGTCTCTAGACTTTCCATGACTCACTTGAATACCAATTTCTGCTGCTGTCAAATTCAAATTCAATATCGACATATTTGAACACAAATTCCCTCTTCTCCCTATCTATGCTTCGATTGGCATATCTAGACATATCTATTAGAAATGTACAAAAATTGTTCCCTGATTTGTTAAAGAGAGGCGAGTCTGCTACTGCCATGGTGCCCTTGACGAAGACCCCACATGCGAGCTCAAGAGGTGTTGCGCGTTTTGTGCGCCCCTTCCACTCTGACATCTCTCCTTGCATGCCTGAAATATTCAATTTCACCTTGAAATATTATATGTATAATAAATGTAATTGAACGATTGTATTTTGGCCATAAAAAAAGTTACAATGTGTATGTACAACATGTAAAATAGGTCATTTAATTTCTAAAATATATATTTTTGGTTTTCATTTTATTTTTTAGCTTTAATTATAATTAACCAGTTATATCATAAAATAAGTCATTGTTAAATCTTTTTATTTGGGTACTATTTTACTATTTTCTAATTGAAAATAAACCAATGATTTAACAAGCTAAATCTGTACGAATAGAAATGAAAATGAATGCAAATAGTTTTATTAACCAATTTTGAGGGGGGGAACACCTAGAGTAATGCAACAAATGTATTGGGATCTTTGATAATGTAAATGTTTGGTGGGCTGCATCAAAGCACAGAGTTTTTTTTGTTTTTGTTTTTGTCTTATGTGAACATGACGTGGTTATCAGGAGGCAACGAGGAGGTGGTTGTGGCTGTGGAGGGTGAGCGCTATGATGTACATGTCAAGGAGAGAAAGCGCTATCCTGTATACTGGGAACAAGCTCCGACTGAAGTTCGCCGCTGCACGTGGTTCTTCAAGGGAGATAAAGACTTAAGGTTCATGCCATACTCTGAAGACTTCAGCAACAGTCTGGAGGTAATCTGACACGAGAGAAGCTTGTGCAAATATCACCCGTTCCTCAGTCAGAAATAGCCAGATTGCTCCAACTTTACAGGATGCCTATATGATCGCCGTTACTTTAGATGAGTGGAAAAGGAAGCTCGACTTTCCCACGGGAGAGACGGTCATTTTACACAATCCCAAGGTGAAACCTGCGCCTATGTGGTCACCATAATTTCCTATGTTCTACATTCTTCAGTGTTTTTTTCTTCTGCTCTTCTTCCAGCTGATAATGCACTACCAGCCGTTAGGATTTCAGGAAGACTGGGTCTCCTCGCCATCTGAGAACACCCGTCCTAGAACAGTCAAACGTGGCATAAACAACATCCCTGTAGAAATACATGATGGTATGTTTTTTTAATAATAGTGGAATATTCACACACTCGCCACTTTATTAGGTACACCACTTTTAAGAGCCGTATCAACAAATGTTCCATCCATCCATCCATTTTCCACACCGCTTATCCTCACTGGAACCTATCCCAGCTGACTCTGGGTGAGAGGCGGGGTACACCCTGAACTGGTCGCCAGCCATACTGTATAAACAAACAAGCATTCACACTCACATTCACACCGTATGGGCAATTTAGTCTCCGATTAACCTACCCTACATGTTTTTGGGATGTGGGAGGAAACCTGAGTACCCATAGAAAAGCCACGCAGGCACGGGGAGAACATGCAAACTCCACACAGGCGAGGCCGGATTTGAACCCGGATCCTCAGAACTGTGAGGCAGATGTGCTAACAAATTACCCACCGTGCTGCCTACAAATGTTCCAAGATGTATTTGTTTTTTAACCTCTTAATAACTAAAGACCCATTTGGGATTTCATAATCTCTTTATTTCAAGGTGAACCAGAAAAGGTGGACCATCTTGTTTTTATGGTCCACGGCATCGGTCCTGCATGTGACTTGCGCTTCAGATCCATTATACAGTGTGGTAGGTGTATGCTTTTTTTTGTGTGTGTGTGCATTTTCCTACGCTGTTTGGAAATGTATTTATCATTCCTAATCTTGTGTTGTCTTTCCAGTGAATGACTTCCGTAGTGTGTCACTGTCCTTGTTGGCTTCTCATTATAAGAATGCTCAGTCAGAGGGCAAGGTTGGAAAAGTGGAGTTCCTCCCAGTGAACTGGCACAGCGCTTTACATGGAGATGCCACCGGTGTGGATGAGTAAGTCTATAGAAAGACCCGAGTATGCACACACACACACACACACACAAACAAACACAATTCCTTTCTCATCTTTGCGCAGCCTCTTTATTCATTCGGACTCACTAAATTGTGTTGCTTTTGTCTTCCTACTTTCCAGGGACATCCATAGGATCACTCTGCCCAGCATCAGCAGACTGAGACATTTCACCAATGACACCCTGCTAGACTTGTTTTTCTATAATAGTCCCACGTACTGCCAGACCATAGTGGACACAGTCGCCTCAGAGATTAACAGGCTACACACTCTCTTTAAGAAGAGACACCCCAAGTTCAAGGGAGAAATTTCTGTCGTGGGTCATAGCCTCGGTTCGAGAAATATTCACACATTATTATCGACTTTACAGTCTTGAACAATCACACTTACTCTCATTTACCTCTCTTTCAATAGGTTCATTGATCCTGTTTGATATGCTGACCAACCAGAGAAGTGGTTCCGAATCTGCAAGAGAGGAGGTACAATTTTGATGATTGCATTCTCAATAAGTAGGCTGTAAAAAAATAGTTCAAAACCACAACAAAAAAAACAACCCTGTTTGCTAAAGGTGCTGTCTGATGACCTGTGTGATCCCGAACATGATACACTGGAACAGACTCTCACCCGACTGGGGCTGCAGCAATACTCACCCACATTAAAGGCAGAAAACTTGGACCTAGAATCCCTGGTAACAAACAAACAAACAAACACACAAATGCAAAATAATACACTGCATTGTGTAAGCTTTCATAATGCACCGTTTGTCTTCCTTTAGGCTCTTTGCCAAGAAAATGACCTCAAAGATTTAGGAATTCCTCTTGGACCCCGAAAGAAGATTCTGAAATATGTCAGGAGAAAATGTTTTTCAGAGGTCAGACACAGCCGCTTATTGAGATACGATGCATCCTGAGTATTTAAAAAAAAAAAAAAAAAAAGTAAGATTTTGAGGAATAGGGATATAACAACAAAATGTGCAAAAAGTGAAGAGCTGTGAATAACTTCCGGATTCTATGTTCCAATATCCTTTACATGTCAATTTTGTCAGAGTAAAATACGTTTGTCTGAATGTGTTTGAAGTGTTTGTTTGTTTGTTTGTTTTTTTTCTAAATGATGGCACCAATGACTTAATACAATAAGACAATATGTATCATGTTGAATTAGGATAACAAAGCTGGACGCCTGGCTTCAGTGCTGGAAGGTTCTCTTGGCAGTGAGGGCAACGCTAACCAGTCTCCAGGATCTGCAGTCAAAAAGGGCCAGTTCCTCAGAACACAGTCCATCACCGGCGCTGTAGATTATGAATATTTCAACATGGGCATCGGACAGGTACCACACACACACACGCACGCATGCATGGAAACGGTTATTTTTGCCCTCCAGCCTTTGTGCATCACCCTCCTGCTTTTCTCCCGCCTGCTTGCCCGGACAGACCAGTGGAAGCCTAGCCAAGGGACAGGTTTGTCTCAAGTGGTGCCCACATGATAGCCTCGAAACACAGTATAGTCCAGGGTTCACCGACATGATGCTCACGGGCATGAGGAGCCAGTGGGCCTGTTCTAAAAATACTTCACTCATGATAGGATATTGTGATTTGTTGTAGAAGTGATCATTTGAAAATGTTGAGGTGAGAAATCATTAACATCATCAGTGTCTTCACATAGATGAATATAATTGATTATTATTAATAACATATAATTCAAGGTAATTTGAGCCAATTGGTTATTTCAGAAGTGTGTGTCAAACTGGTTGCCCTTCAATCAGTACCCAATCAAAGTAGCTCTCTGTTTAAAAAAAAAAAAAAAAAAAAAAAATGGTTAGGGAACCCTGGTATAGTCACTTATGATCAATATTATTTTATTGGCCATAACGGACTGTGGGACCAAAGAGCACCCTCACTTTCTGTTCTCATCCCGTCCCGCATGAGTGACCAGCTCTCCTCCTTGCGTGCTCTCATTCTCTCTGCATGCTTGGAAAGGATTTTGGCGTTATTGCGCCCTATTTGTTTTGAGGGTGTGCAAAGCAAGACCACCGTCTCAAGCCTAAGCATTTCAGCGGTTTGATAAGACTGTTTCAATCCTCTCTCTACAGGTATCCATCGATTACCCACAGCTGGCGTTCCAGCCACAGACCTTTTTTGCGTTTGGATCCCCCATTGGAATGTTTCTAACTGTCCGTGGACTTAAACGAATCGATCTCAACTACAGCTTCCCAACCTGCGAGAGCTTTTATAACATCTATCACCCGGTGCTTTTATCTGACAC
Source organism: Phyllopteryx taeniolatus (assembly GCF_024500385.1). Lineage (NCBI taxonomy): Eukaryota > Metazoa > Chordata > Actinopteri > Syngnathiformes > Syngnathidae > Phyllopteryx > Phyllopteryx taeniolatus. The sequence goes on from NC_084504.1 coordinate 27,534,837, forward strand.
TTAAGTCGATAAATGTGACAATTTGATGTAAGCGTCAAATCCTCTCATGCATGCCTTGTCTTTCGTTGTGCAGTTTGATCCTGTAGCTTACCGGATTGAGCCCATGATTATTCCAGAAGTTGATCTGGAACCAATGCTAATTCCGCACCATAAAGGCCGTAAGAGGATGCACTTGGGTATGGATTCTTGGTTTTTTTTTTCTTTCTCGATATCAAACACTATTATGGCATGAGCTTTTTCCCCAAAATCCTAACGATAATGTATTTTTTGCCTCCAAGAACTGAAGGACAGCTTCACCCGCATGAGCATTGATTTAAAGAATAATGTCCTGGGATCATTACGGACAGCTTGGCAGTCACTTTCCAGACCTGTTGCTGCACTGCCCCCAGTAGATGAAGGAAAAACTACAACAGAGGGAACTCTTCAGGAGACGCAAGGTAGATCGTTTTCTGTTTGTCATATAAATGATCGCAATATGTGCAGCGTGTGTGTCTAACCCTCCCTCTCTTCACACTCCTCACTCTCTGCTTGCCAACATCCTGCCTGTTTGCGTCTAACTCTGTCTGGTGGTCACACCTGCTTCCCGCACCCTTTCGCACTTTACTGTGAACTTCAGCGTTGGCTGCAGTTTGCGCTTCTGGTCAGAGGGAAGAAAAAAGTGGTGACTTTTGGACTAAAATATTGGAGTGGCCCAGGGCCCTTCATAGGCATTACTTCCAAGGTAAGCTTGGATAGTCACACAGTTTCTGAATACAAAAAGACCATAACTACAGTGAAACCTCCAACAATGAACAGCAATTTTACAATTTGAGGTTCGACCAACATGTTTTGAAAAAAATATGCCTTTAACATCAAAATGGAATGAATTCAAAGTCTTCAAACCCTCATCATGCACAACATTACAAGAGATGTTACCAAATCTCCTTGAGCAGCCAAAGCAAAAATGGCAAACTTGTTCTCATTGCCGCATAGTAGTTGTGGTTTCCCTCAAGGGGCTGGTTATTACGGTAAACCGTATACATTTATAGTTGCTTGGGTTGTAACGGTTCGCCCTTAATCACACTTCGGTACGTACGTGGGATGCAAAACAAACTGCTTACATTTTATATAAACACAGGCAAATTGAATGCAACTAAGTGACACCAAATGTCTTCCTATTACCTTGCCATTGCTTGTCAGTGAAGTGTCTTCAAACCTAAGTTTAGTTTAGTTATACAGTAGTCAACATTAAGTGCAGCCCTATGGGGGGCAAAGGCCAGTGCAAACTGTCGGCCGGTCCCAAGCCCGGATAAATGCAGAGGGTTGCGTCAGGAAGGGCATCCGGCTTCCAACTTTGCCAAACAAATATGAGCGTTCATCCAAAGAATTCCATTCCGGCTCGGTCGTGGCCCGGGTTAACAACGTCCGCTAATTCAGCTACTGTGGGTCGAAGTCGAAGAAGAAGAAGAAGAGGTGGAAAGCGGGTTATTCGGCAGAAAGAAAAGAGGAAAGCGCAGAGCCTAGAACTGAATGTGGGGACTTTGAATGTTGGGACTATGACAGGAAAATCTCAGGAGTTGGTTGACATGATGATTAGGAGAAAGGTTGATATATTGTGTGTCCAGGAGACCAGGTGGAAAGGCAGTAAGGCGAGAAGTTTAGGGGCAGGGTTGAAATGATTATACCATGGTGTAGCTTTTCGGGAAGAGGTGAGACAGCTTCTCGGTGGACAGGAGAAGACTGAACCACTGCAGCCAAGGTGATCAGAGAGGCAGGCAGGAGAGTACTTGGTGTATCTTCTGGCAGGAAAGGAGAGAAGGAGACTTGCTGGTGGAACCTCACAGTACAGGAAATCATACAAGGAAAAAGGTTAGCTAAGAAGAAGTGGGACACCGAGAGGACCGAGGAGCGGCGTAAGGAATACATTGAGATGCGACATAGGGGCAAAGGTAGAGGTGGCAAAGGCCAAACAAGAGGCATGTGATGACATGTATGCCAGGTTGGACACTAAAGAAGGAGAAAAGGATCTATACCGGTTGGCCAGACAGAAGGATAGAGATGGGAAGGATGTGACGCAGGTTAGGGTGATTAAGGATAGAGGATGCCAGTTGTGTGCTAGATAGATGGAAAGAATACTTCGAGGAGTTGATGAATGAGGAAAATGGGAGAGTAGAAGAGGCAAGTATGGTGGACCAGAAAGTTGATGAGCCACACAATGAAGTTATGGGAAAGAGTAGTGGAGGCTTGACTCAGGACAGAAGTGAGTATTTGCGAGCAACAGTATGCTATCATGCCTACAAAGAGTACCACAGATGCATTATTTTCCCTGAGGGCTTTGATGGAGCCGTACAGAGAAGGTCAGAAGGAGCTACACTGTGTCATTAGACTGGAATCCCCATGGACCATGATGTTCGCAGATGACATTGTGATCTGCAGTGAAAGCAGGGAGCGGGTGGAGGAACAGTTAGAAAGGTGGATGCTTGCACTGGAAAGGAGAGGAATGAAAGTGGGATAGAATATATGTGGATAAAGGAGAGAGGTGGAGCGGGAAGAGGGAGACAGCGAGGGTGGACAACTTCAAATACTTGGGGTCAACAGTCTAGAGCAATGGTGAGTGTGGTAAGGAAGTGAAGAAACGGGTCCAAGCAGGTTGGAACGGGTGGAGGAAGGTGTCAGGTGTGTTATGTGACAGAAGAGTCTCTGCTAGGACAAAGGGCAAAGTTTAGAAAACAGTGGTGAGGCCAGCCAGGATGGACGGATTCGAGACAGTGGCACTGAAGAGACCACAGGAAGCAGAGCACATGAAGATGTTGAGGTTCGCTCTCGGAGTGACCAGGTTGGATCAAATTAGAAATGAGCTCATCAGAGAGTCGGCCGAGGTTCGATGTTTTGGAGATGGAAGTTAGCGAGAGAGCAGACTTGGATGGTTTGCCCACGTCCAGAGGAGAGAGAGTGAGCATATTGGTAGAAGGATGATGAGGATGGAGCTGCCGGGCAAGAGAGCGAGAGGAAGACCAAGGAGAAGGTTGATGGATGTCGTGAGGGAAGACATGAGGGCGCTTGGTGTTGCTGGAGAGGAGCATGCAGCAGATAGGCTGACATGGAAAAGGAGGACGCGCTGTGGCGACCCCTAGCGGGACAAGCCCAAAGCAAAAGAAGAAGAGCGCAGTCAACCTTTGTCATACTCTCATGACCGTTAATATTGCCTGGACTGTTAATAAAGGTTTTATGATGGCAAATTTAAACAGTTGGGAGTCACAGGACAGCTTGAGTTTTCCACTCTGGAGGTTCCGCTGTTCAAAGGAATTGTTTACAGATTAGTTGAATTACTTTGGTTCACCACATTGTTTCTGTCACAGAGGGTTAAATGTTATGTAATGTAACTGTTGGCTGCTGCAGGCTTCGTCCTGCTCCTAACCTGTGCCTGACTTCTTCTTTCTTACGACTTTGTACTGCAGATGTGGCGCTACCTATTCCGGTGTCATGGACTGTATGCACGTGTAGTAGTGTATGTTTCAATGGCGGGCCGTGCACGTGGTACCTCGGCGTTCAGTACAGACTCGCACAACTTAATCCACCTCGCCACTATCACGTCGCGATTATAAAAATCATCAACATATACAACCATGCAATATAACTGCATGCAGCTGTGTCACGTATATTATCCGGAGCAGTTTAGAATCAATATTTGTCGAATAACATGATACAAAACAGTAAATGTAAACAAAATACACCTTACTCACGAGAGATGGTGATTATTAAATGTATTAATGTGTACTCATCGCTACAGACTCGTGGAAGTTTGATGTAACAAGTTTTGCTCTGGTCACACGGAAAAATGCCGTCACCATCAAAAACCGACGCTCTGGCCCTGTGAGGATGAATTTGAACTTGGTTAGAGAAACCGTCCCATTGCTACGACTAATTCCGACGGCCCAGGGCAGATTAGATTGACGTGCTAGCACATATAGCTGAAATCTGATTGGACACGAAATATTATATATATATATAATATACACAACCGGAAGCAGTGCAGTCAGTCAAGCGAAACACTGAAAACAATTGATGCAATTTCATGGAACACTTATTGGAATTGAGGCTGTAAATGTACAGTAGGTCAGTGCTTCTGGTAATGTTTGGGCCAGCAGAGAAGGCTTTGTTGGCGCTGATGGTTGATTTAGTTATTATTACTGTTTTTAACCACTAAAGTATAATATCCAGGGCAGAGGTGATGTAATACAAACAAGTAACAATTCGGAGCCCTCATTGAACCTAACATATGGTACGTTTGTTGTTTGGAACAGCCCACGAGGCCACATCACCCACTTTGTTTTAAACTATTAAGAGTTTGACTTGATTTACAAAGTCCAGTGCCTTTTTAATGTCGATTAACCCTTACAAGCAGACATCTAATAAATGCTTCCGTTGTCCCCGCAGGCGAGAGCGAGGAGGCGGAATCGTCCGTATCAACGGAGCAGCCGCAGCAGGCAGAGCAAGCGCAAATAAAAGTGGGCATGTTGAATGGAGGGCGACGGATCGACTTCGTGCTTCAGGAAAAACCGATAGAGAGCTTCAATGAATATTTGTTTGCCATTCAGTCTCATCTTTGCTATTGGTGAGTCATGCATGAATATTCAGAGGAGGCCTCTGTTTCAACTGTCCTTTAATTCTTCAATTCTTTTCCTGTGCGATTTTTTTGGATTTCTGACTGTGTGTGTGTCAGGGAATCCGAGGACACCGCTCTGCTGCTGCTGAAGGAGATCTACGACAAACTGGATGTGACATTGGATTAGACTCAACAGTCATTTGATTTTCCTCAATAGACCCCACTTCAGTAACCTGAGAGCAGGAACACGAAGGTTGCGCAAACCTCCTCCAGAATCTGAGAGTGGAGTCTCTTTTGGTCAGGTGATCTCTGGTCGGATATGTCAGTCAATATTTCCTTCGTCTCACAAGTGGGGTCGCTCGGTGTCTACTTGTTGATTCTCCTGTCATGATACGCAATTGCACTTTTCTTGTCTAGTTTCCTTACCGTGCACTTTCACTGTTATCAGCATAACATGCGCACAACTGTTAAAAAAATAGTACGGAAGATTTTATGTTATTATGACCACAAATGTGTTGGGTTGCTGAAACACGATTTATAATAAGAGTTCAAGGGAGTGCTCCCTTATGCTCTTAGCTTTTTATACACCGCAATTCATTTTGTTCTGATTGACTGAAATACTTGTTTTGTGGATTCGCCAAGGTTCTCTTCCTGCTCGCCCAAAGAAACCAAAAGCTGCTGCCCTCATAATGTGCAATTTCGCAAAAATGCCGACGTAATGTGATTTTCATTTGCGCTTTATTCTTTTTATTTCCCTTCCATCATATCCACACGTGTGTGTGTAAAACATTGAATCCTGAATCTATTTTAAAAGTCTGCTCTTAACATATAATACTGTATAATACCAAGAGTGGCGGAGAAGTTTGCTGAACTCGGTTTGATCATGTCCAGGGCCAAATTGTGTTTCTCTTCTGCTGTCCTTTGTATCAAGGGACTGTCAAATTAAGAATTTGCCTCTGCGTTACACGTACAGCGCGCTTACGTTTGACCATCTCAACATTTTGCAAAATGTTCACAAATATGTGCAGAAGTAGGATCGTTGTCACTGTCGTATAGATAAGAGCTTAATCAACACATGAACCCAAATTTTAAGATGCTCAAAGGTAACTGTCAGTTTTTATTCAAATCCAGAAGTTCTCGTTCACCCTCTCCCAGCCACCTTACCAACTAGACTGATACTCTTGTTTTTGTTTTAACCATATCAGTGAAACGTTTGATCACACATCTATTTGTGTGTCAAAGGATATTCTGCACTCTCCAAAGATGCACTGATCATGTATTATGCTGTATGATTATACTTGACAACTCCTCTGCTTATGCCATGCACCCTTGATTTATGGTGATGCGCACAAAAATAATGGCTCTTTATACCACTTTTGTGTGCCATAATAAAACAATGTCTTCACAGATATGTCAGCATTTTTATTGAATGTAAATGAACATACTAAAATTAAATGCAAGTGACTGCACAGCTGGCGCTAATAACGTCATTTGAAGATAGCTGTCGAGAAGGTCGTCTCCTAAGTGCCCGCCAGATCTGTGTCATGTGTGCCGTTGCGTTCCAAGCGAAGACTGACTCGCCACAGTTTGATTTGCAATAAGAGAAATAATGAGGCGGGTTAATATTTACATTATTTACATGTGTTGTCTAGGAAACAACACAAAGCTCGCACTTGGCAACAAGTCAGCAAAATGGTGATTAAAAGCGCACCGACGGGCCGCATTTGCTAAACGTGCACAGTTTAAGTTTCCTGTACTTATTATTGCGGATGTAGTGTCTTACTGCATTGCATCACACTGAGCTCTCCATAATAATATAATTATTTAAAAAAAACATCCCTCATTTTCTTCTTCTTTTCCTTTGGGCTTGTCCCGCTAGGGGTCGGCACAGCGCGTCCTCCTTTTCCATGTCAGCCTATCTGCTGCATGCTCCTCTCCAGCAACACCAAGTGCCCTCATGTCTTCCCTCACGACATCCATCAACCTTCTCCTTGGTCTTCCTCTCGCTCTCTTGCCTCGCAGCTCCATCCTCATCATCCTTCTACCAATATACTCACTTTCTCCTCTGGACGTGGCCAAACATCGAAGTCTGCTCTCTCTAACTCAACCGGCTTGGACCCGTTTCTTCACTTCCTTACCACACTCACCATTGCTCTAGACTGTTGACCCCAAGTATTTGAAGTTGTCCACCCTCGCTGTCTCCCTCTTCCCGCTCCACCTCTCTCCTTTATCCACATATATTCTATCCCACTTTCATTCCTCTCCTTTCCAGTGCATGCCTCCACCTTTCTAACTGTTCTTGCACCCGCTCCCTGCTTTCACTGCAGATCACAATGTCATCTGCGAACATCATGGTCCATGGGGATTCCAGTCTAATGACACAGTGTAGCTCCTTCTGCCCTTCTCTGTACGGCTCCATCAAAGCCCTCAGGGAAAATAATGCATCTGTGGTACTCTTTGTAGGCATGATAGCATACTGTTGCTCGCAAATACTCACTTCTGTCCTGAGTCAAGCCTCCACTACTCTTTCCCATAACTTCATTGTGCACATCACCCTTGTTCTTAAAATGGGCACCAGCACACTTTTCCTCCATTCCTCAGGCATCTTCTATTGAACCAACTGGTCAAAACTCCACAGCCACCTCTCCTAGATGCTTGCACAGGAATGTCATCAGGACCGACTGGCTTTCCATTTGACATGATCCTCTTTAACGCCTAACTTCCCCCACCACACTTGTCTCTTCTGCTCTTACTTTCCCATGTTTTGGTTGTGAAAGTGGAGATGTGAGCCAGCTGCTGCTCTGTGCAGGGACTGATCTATTTTATTAGGATACATGGTAGTGGGCCCCCTACAAATCCGTTCTCAACCATTTGCCGTATCAGCTTTAACGGAAAGCTATAATGTAGTACTATTGTAAAAACAAAATATTGTAATGCCATCGTATGAGGTCAAGGATGACACCGTCGCTGATGCACTTCAGTCACTTTTTTTTACCTCGAGCGGTAACGGAATGCACATTTATACGAGAGCTGCTATCAGCTGCGAGCCGTGCCCGAGCACTTCACAACTGCCAGCCAGTCAGCGGACCTGCCCTTAACAGCCAACCACTCAAGAGTTACAGATATTACAATCTATTACAATCTAATTGCTCGGATTGGGTTCAACAAAGTTGAAGAATGTCAAAGTGGACCCTCATCCTTTGGATTCCCCCATGGGCCTCATGTGCAGCTGGCTAAAAATGGAGGAGTCTCTCTCTTTTAGGGACAATGACCCCCCCCCCCCCCCATGGCACTCCATCCATGACCACCCCTCTTTTTATGCTTTTCTTCCGAGGGACTGTAATCTGCCACAGAGAGAGAGAGAGAGAGGATGAGGATAATAAGTGAGGGAGTGAGGAGGCGGGACTGTCACTGGTGTTTTATGTTTGAACACAGACAAGGAGTGGTCACGTGGGCTGACATGATGAGCAGCACCGCACGGAGTTCTGGTTTTCTGGAGGAGAGCTGAAGTGAGGATTGAGAATTTTTGGGAATACATCCTAAATCCAGCCGTCTCCCGTTGGACGCCATGGGGGGCTCCCTCAGCCAGCACGGGAAGGGTTCACCTCGCAAGAAGAGCAGCATGTAAGAGCAAGCCTCCGTTGTCTTTGTTTATTTTTTTGTATTTTTTTTTTGGTGTGAGCTTGATGAGGATGCGCGAAGAATTGCGGAGTCATGGGAGGATGCAGTTGACGCAGCAAGAGCGGAAGATGTTGATGTCCGATGACTTGCTTGGAGCTCGTCGCGACGCTCGAGCGGAGGAATCAACGTGACCTTCCAGTTGACTGTCATGCTGTCGGCATTAACACACCTTGTGATTCCTTCCCTGTGCACTGTTGTATTGTTTCTTTTTTCTTTTTTAGAAGCGTTTGTGCAAAAACTGCTGCCGGTGGTTTTGCACCTTAGACTTTTAATCATAGCCTACATGTGTTAGTTTATTTCTTTGCGGAAAGAATGGTTGCTTCTATTTATTTGAAAGCCTGCTGAAGAGGTTATGAAGGCTTCAAAGCGCTATGCTCCCCTTTTATTTGTCTTTAATCGCTTTGTCCCACCGCAGCTCATCCCAGCTGTGCTTTTAACTATAACTGTGCCATGTACTGAGATTAAGTCACACTATGGAATATCATAATCATATTTGGTTAACGGTTTCAGTCATTGAGAAGCAATGACTATACTAGCCTATACTAGTTATACTGTACGATGTATATCTAAACTTACATTTCAGAGGGAAGTGACCTGGATTTGGAGTTGATTACTGTGGCGAACATAACTGCGTGGCCTAAAAAAAAATCTCTCTCCGAAAAGAAATGCACATTATGAATACATGAGGACAAGCACGATGGTTGCATTATGCATATTTAGAGACCGACGAGGCTTGCTGAAAAGAAAGTGAAACAAACCAATGAATACTTGGGGCTAATAATCTTCCACAAAAGGATGGTGAGGATTTCTTATGGTTAAGTGTAGTCAAATAGGCAGAGAATTGTCAAATAGAAATGGATTCGTCGTGAGCTAAATTTAGAGGCCGAGCGGAAGGGGTATGAAGTCTTTAAAGTAGAGCAGCAGGACAGGGGGGGGGCGTGTTGTGCACGCATGTGTGCACAAAGCACTTGCACTATTGTCGAGGAAATGTGTGCTCTGGTGTCCCTGTTGTAGTCACGGACAAAAGCTCAGTTGGTGTCTTTATGTTCACGAGCCCTCCTCTTTTTGGGGTCAAAATGTCAAAGTTGGTGGCATTACTTCCTCTTAACATACTGTGGCTTCACACAAGTGAATCTAAACTAGGTCAATTGTTTGTTTTTAGTCATGGGTGGATACCTACCGCCATCCATCGCCTGATGATCAATCTCGTTTTCTGAAGGAATTAAGAACAGAGATTCTTGACTTCCAAATGTATACATGTAGTTAAAATGCATGGCCACTAGATAGCAGCACACTGCAATTGTTGAAGTCAGTAAATACAGTTCAATCAATCAAGCAATCAATCAAATAATCAATCGATGAACTGGAAAATTAAGGTCTCCTTTTCAAGGGTAATCTGGCCAAGAAGACCGTAACAGAATGAATGCACATTCATATGAGAGCAGCTCATTAGCATTACCAAAATGATTTCGATTTGCGAAATTCCAGAACAAAATGATTTTTTTTGAAGAGGCCATTTTTCATTTTCTGCAAAATCAGAAGTTTACATACAAAGATGATTATGCTGTAGGGAAAATCCAGATGATGTAATTTCTATGGCAGCTTCTGATGGATTTGTTGACGTTTGAGTTAATTAGCGCCATACCTGTTGAGGTAAACACACTGCCGGTAAACTTGGTGTAACATCATGGGAAAGCCAACAGAAATCAGGCAATCAATATATCAGGAAGAGAATTGTGGACATGCACAAGCCTGCTTCATCCTTGTAAGTCATTTTTCTGACTCTGACTTCAGCAGGTTGTCAGGGTGGGCTTGTAGTGGGTCAGCCAACGAGAAATGTTGATCTGAAGGTGGCGCTAGAAGAGCGCACTGATGCCAGGCGGGTCCGTCTTCCGTCATCACCACAGTGGGATGGGGAGAGAAACAATCTCTGACATTTGAGAAGCTTCTCTAATTCTCTCTGCACAGTCCACACACACACACACACACAATTATCACATCCAAAATCTCATTTCTGTGGTGACTAACACATCTGTCATTTCTGCTTTATTATTAGCTCATAATAAGCACACATGGTGCTGGTGCTATCAGTCACGCTGTAATCGATGATTAAGGATGGACATTCTTGCTGGATTGCATTGTACATGTGACCGCCTGTGTTTCTCTTACACTGTATGTATATGTATAATATATATATGATATTACTGAGTGTAAGAAGGCAGAGTAATCGTGAGGGTTTTTTTGTTTGGTTTTTTTTAACCTCCCCCTCTGTGAGCTATTTGTGGTCTCACGGTCTTACATAAGAGCTGTTTCTGCTGCCTCCCTACATTTCTTATCGCTGTTTTAGCCCATTCTGCTTTTTGGCGTATGTGTGTGAAATGTTAAGCTTTGTGTGTCCGTAGGCACGTTTAAACTAACAGAGCGCGTCTTGACATTGATGTTCTTTTGTCAGTTTTGTCCTCTTCAAGACAAGCCAGGTCGCTCTCCCTCAGCTGTCCTGACTGACAGAATAACAAACGAGAGGAAGTGAACAATGTCAGACATTTTGAAGGGACACATTATTTGCCTCACTTTCATTGTGGGTAATAATCCCCATCTGTGCAATTTCATCACAAATTGAACAAGGGCACTTTCTCTGTGTTCACCAGTGCGTGGCATTATTTGTGAGCATGTTGGCGCACAATACACAAATACGACTATGCCCAATCCTACCTTGTCTTCGTAGCTTCTTTTTAAACATTACTTGTCTCATATTTATGCTGTTAACAGCAATTCAATAGTTGTTCCTGTTGACACTTGTTAAATGATTTCACCTTGGTTTTGTTGGTTGGTGATGGGTTATGTTTCGAAAGTGTGGATTTCATCTGGCCTAGTTTCCGTTTCTGCGTGCGTGTACATGATGCGAGCACGGAAAAGCCTCCGCTTACGTAAGTGAGTTATGATCAGTGCGAGCGAGCAGGCAGGAGAGGTTTTGTCAATGTGACGCGCTGTTGTTGTTAAATGCGGGTTTTCTGTGTTGACATGTTTGCTGTCTGCCCTAGATGTGGACAATAGACCCTCTGTGGCTGTGGCCAAATGAAAGGACTTCATTAGCATTTCCGACAGAGCCTACTAAGGAAGGTTAGCATTAGCATGGGCAAATAATAATGGTTTGGTTTGTAGTGTTCCTGAGTCAAAAGTGGCAATATTTTTTTTTAATCCAGTGCCACCTGAGGGATCGAAGGTCACGGGCATTCGATGTTGGTTGAGCAGCGATGTCCCCAGATTCTCTGAATCTTTTGATTGTATTATGGACCGTACATGATGAAAACGCAAAATTCCTTGCCATTGTGTGTTGGAATATTCTTAAACTGCTGGACTATTTGCCCGCTCAGTTTTTCACAAAGCGATGAACCTCGTACCACCCCCACCCCCCCTCCCTCCTTTTATGCCCCATCATGACACACACTTGTTTTCAATTAACCTGTTCACCTGTGGAATGTTACAAACAGGTGTTTTTTTTGTTTTTTTTTGGTTGTTTTTTTTAGCATTCCTCAACTTTCTGAGTCTTTGCTTGCCCCTCTCTGAGCCTTTTTGGAACGTGTTGCAGGCATCAAATTCCCAAAATTCATCAGTTTGAATTTTGAACATTAAATATCTCGTCTTTGTAGTGTATTGAATATCGGTTGCGGAGCAAAGCGGCTCTGGCCGAGTCCTGGGCAGAGAAGCTCTTTAGAGGGGGTTATTGTGTAAATGACTGTAAACTGTTACGTAACAGTGGGGCGGAAATGCACAACGGCGAACAACAGAGAACAAATGATTTACAAATGTCATGCTCTTGGTATAAAAGCAATTAAAAAGTCACTTTTGCATAATACAGTGGGTACAGAAAGTTTTCAGACCCCCTTAAATTTGACACTCTTTGTTATATGTTATATTGCAGCCATTTGTTAAAATCATTTAAGTTCATCTTTGTCCTCATTAATGTACACACAGCACCCCATATTGACAGAATTTTTTTTTTTATTGTGGACATTTTTGCTGATTTATTAAAAAAGAAAAGCTACACCTTCATTGGAGTTCAGCTGTGTTTGATGATACTGATTAGGAAAGCCACACCCCTGTCTACAGAAGGCCTCACAGCTCACAGTGCACGTCAGAGCAAATGAGAATCGTGAGGTCAAAGGAACTGCCTGAAGATCTCAGAGACAGAATGGTGGCAAGGCACAGATCTGTCCAAGGTCGCACCAAAACAAATCTGCTGCACTTAAGGTTCCTAAGAGCACAGTGGCCTCCATAATGCTGAAATGGAAGACGTTTGGGACGAGCAGAAGCCTTCCTCGAGCTGGCGGCCGTCCGGCCAAACTGAGCAATCGGGGGAGAAGAGCCTCGGTGAGAGAGGTCAAGAAGAGCTCCAGAGATGCAGTCGGGAGATGGGAGAAAGTTCTAGAAAGTCAACCGTCACCGCAGCCCTCCACCGGTCGGGGCCCGACGGAAGGAAGCCTCTCCCCAGTGCGAGACACATGAGAGCCCGCATGGAGCTTGCTAAAAAATACCTGAAGGACTCCCAAGATGATGACAAACAAGATTCTGGCCCAGCCCGAGCCCTGACTTAAACCCAAAGGAGCATCTCTGGAGAGACCTGAAAATGGCTGCCCACCAATGTTCACTATGCAACCTGACAGAACTGGAGAGGATCCCCAAATCCAGGTGTGAAAAACTTGTTGCATCATTCCCAAAAAGACTCACGGCTGTATTAGCTCAAAAGGGGGCGTCTACTAAATACTCAGCAAAGGCTCTGAATACTTGTGGCCGCGTCCCTTCTTTTTTTTCTGTCAATATGGGGTGCTGCGTGTACATTAATGTGGGAAAAAAATGAACTCAAATGGTTGCAATATAAAAAAGAGTGAAACATTTAAGGGGGTCTGAAAACTTGGCGTACCCATTGTATGCCCCCTTTAACAAAAACACTCAACCTTTTTTGGAAGATGCGTTGCCAAATTGCGACAAAATGCTAAAGCAAAAGCAAAACACAGCAAAATGTCCCACAAGATTTGCTTGAGGTCTCGCTCGATGTGCTGGCAGCTCACGCGACGTTACGGATGATGGCGCTTCCAACTCTCTCGGGATTTCGGAGGCACGTTTTACCCCCTACGTTTTGCTTCAAATCCAAATCCCAAGAGCTCCGTAGCATTGGCATGAAAAACTTTGCCAACCCTTCTCGCATCAAGTCATATATTGTATATTGCCGCACAAGAATGTCACAAAAAGTGTCCGTTGTATGAGTGGCAACAGGTGCATATACCGGTTAATGATACCTTTGTTGCGCCTGTCACTCGATGTCACAGATGAACAAGGATACTTTTATCTGTGGCAAAGCAAAGCAATTCTTGATGAGCTCGCACAGCCCAGTGGTTGGCTGCCCTGGAGACTGTCGTCATGTCATCAGAGGAGCACTCTTATTGGACGTTTAGTCAGGTGACGGCGACGAGACGCTATGACATCACTGGCGTCGTCAGTGCTCTTCTGCTTACGGTTTCGCCTTCGATCAGGGCCACCGGTTTCCTCAGTGGAAGCATTCACAGCTCTATTCCACTTCCTGTACTCGTGCAATGAGAGGTATTAGTGACGAGTTTATGTTTTCAAAACTCCCCACATGATTTGCTTGAGGCCAGATACATTTCCTTGCCGCTTCTAAGAGCTCTTCTAAGATTATGCCGTCATATAAAAAGACGTCGACGTCCACGTATGCACAGTAAAATTTCGATTTGACGTCTTTTCCATCCGGTTTGGTCGTCTGTCCCGGAGTAACCCGAGTCGGTTAAAAAAGAAAAAGAAAGAAAAAAGCGCAAGCCTCGCCTCTCGCCCTTGACAAGGAGGGGAGGCGGCACCACGAGGAAGGGAGAGGCAGACTTCAGACTCGTGACGAAGTCATGCAAGCGCGAGCGAGCTGCGTCTGATGCGCCGCTAATCTGCATCGGCGAGCCAAATCCGACGACTTTTCCCTGCGCAGGATGGGAAGACGGGGGACGAAGCATAGAGCGCATATGTTTTAGAAGCCGCCCTTGTTTGGACCAGGAAGAAGCAATCAGGAGGAGGAAGAGGAACCTGCTTTTATTGTTTGGAGTTCTTCCCTGAAAACCTCGTGCGGCAATGTCCTGGCTGTCTCCGGTCCAGTGGGCCAAATGGACGTGGTCAGCGGTGACGGGGGGCTCGGGAGATGACGCGCACAGTAACGACAAGTAAGAGAATAGGACAAATACAAATACAAATAGAATAGAATAGAGAAGAGGCCGATAGGCTACAGGTAGGCCTGGGCAACACAAAGATCGCATCTGGACTGGAAATAAACAGTTCATGGCACGCTCTTGCGTTGATGTTATGATGTTATGATGTTATGCCTGAGTCACCCTGACAGGTGGACACACGCGCATGCGCGCGGAGGCTGAGCTCCGAAAGGAGATGAGATTGTTTCCAACGTTTCCAACGTTCTATTCCAAGATTTTGCTTTGGAATCTTGGCTGGATTACTTTAGAAATTGGAGTTTTGTCTTACTCATCTTATGTGCTCCATCGAAGTCCAAGTTAAAGTGGATGTGTGTGTGTCTCTCTCTGTTGTTACGTGTGTAAAAGAAGAGGTGCACGGTGTCTTAGTTTGGTTGCAGAATATTTGGGGGGGGGGGGGGGGGGGGAGCCACAGTTTCCAATCCTTTCGTTCCCCTTCCAGTTTCTAAGTAACCATCCAAGATCGCAGCCATTGGGGCCATCACTGGGATGGGCGCCAGTGTGTGTGTGTGTGTGTGTGTGGCAGAGGGCAGAGGATGCAAGTGGTCTGCTTGGACACTTGGCTTTACTTCCTCAACTCCCCCCTTTCTCTGACTTCCGACTTGAAACAAAATAAACTTGTTTTGATTTGAACGCCCCTGTCTTATTGTTTTTTTGGTTTTTTTTTGGTCATTCCAAGAAAAACAAGAAAGCCAAAGCCCAACACTGTTAATTCACTTAGCATGAAAAAACCAAAACAAAAACTCCTTCATGTGTTTTTCTGCTCTCTGCTTCCATTTTTTTTTTTTTTTTTTTTTTTGTCTTATGTGAGTGTTAAGATACAAAAAGTCAGCAGTAGGAAAGATTCACGCATCATAAATTTGGCTTGGAGCTGAATTTTCCGGCACGTCTTTGGAATGCTTGAGAAATGTCAGCGATGACTTTCGGACCTCGTGCCCAACCTTTTTTCCGGTGACAAGATGAAGGCGCTGTGTGATTTCTCTGAGCTCTGATGTGCGCTCGGCGTTGGAAAGCAAGTAAAGAAAGCTCTCAGTCGCAGATCTCGGCTCGGGGGCTTCTGCGCAGAACCCAAACGAATGCAAGAGATTTGCGAGATTTGTTCCGTTCCATGCCACGCCACAGCAAATCATTGCTCGTTTCTCTCCATACAGTTCCGACTCCGAGGGGACCTTCGAGACCCCAGAGGCGGAGTCTCCGGGTGTCGTGAAACTGCTCTCGGACGCAGGTAATACTGTATTAGTCAGCTGTTCTTATCTGACTTTCTCATAGGTCACATCTCTGCGTTGCATCCACACCGATTATTCATTTCTATTCCCCTTAATATTTGGACTTGTGCCGCTCCGATTGCTATTGACAGGCCATCTTAACGAATAAAACATTTGACTGTGTAGAAAGGGTGACATCTCCTTCACCCATTTATCTTTTCTCATGGCTTCATCGTCTTGTGTTTATTTACTTGCCAATGATGTTTTTCAGGTCGAGGCCCTTATAATTACAAATCCATCTTTCTAGTATTGAGCTGACATTCAAACCCCGGATCTCTTGGCTGTGAGGCAGACATGCTCACCACTAGGTCACTGTGGACAAAGGGCTTTTAGGCAATATTTCATTAACTTTCTTCAAAGTCAGAAGTTTACATAGAGTGGGATTTCCTATGCCTTTACAATTTGCAAAACCCCAGATGATGACGATATGGCTTTGGAATCTTCAACATTTGAGTTAGTTAGAGACACGCCTGTGGACGTATTTGACCTAGAAGTCATGGGAAGGTCAAAAAGAAATCAGCCAAGATATCAGCATGAGAATTGGGGATTTGCACAAGTCTGTTTCATCCTTGGGTGCAATTTCCAGATGCCTGAAGGTGAAACAATTCCCCACAAATCTAAACAGCATGGGAATTTCCAGCCATCATAACATAACGCTCAAGAAGGTGACGGCTTCTGTGTGCCAAAGATGGAAGTGCTTTGGTCTGCACACGGGCTGAAAGGACACTCAGGAATAAACCGTTACTCCAGGAGAGCAGTGTCCCATTATTTTGAGGAAATAGGATCTTTGATTGGGCAGGTGTACCTACTGAGGTGTATGTTCAGTGTATTTAGTAAACTGTGAAAAGATCCAAGACTAAAATGCCCAAGCAAATGCTGTTCATCTGAATTCGAGTCTGTTTTGAATAGATTTGTAGAATGAGGCCACGCCTATTCTACTAGATCCTAAAATGATCCTGTTTCGCGTCTGATCCAACCGGTCTGCCTTTCTGCCACGTGTACTTCTACTTAGTTGAGTAAGATTGTCTTTGTTCAGAAATACGAGTGTACTAATGACATGGAAGCCTCAAGAGGCTCCGTGGACATTATTTTCTGTTTTCTTTGAATTCGCTACGAAAGGAGGCAATAAAGGCCAGTGTCGGCCACATGGTGCTGTGCAACTGTGACTGGGTGGGGCTCCTCTACAGCTGCTCCCTCTCAAAAGGGCGTGAGCGCCCGAGAGCGCCCGGGAGATGCGCCGTTATTCACTCACAGTGAATGTGACGGGTTATTGTGGTTTTATTGTCGTGCGCACTTTCTATCAGCGTGAATGGGGGGGGGGGGGGGGTATTTTTAGCAGTTTCGTATGCTCCGCACATGAGAAGTATGACTCAACGGAGCTCGGCCTGCTGCTGCGGTTGTTAGCTTGCTGTTAACAGGATGTGAAGGCTACACCGGAGGAAGCCTGCAGCCGTTTTAAGTGTTCTAACAGGAGAAGGGAGGGTCACCGTGACAAATAAAAGTGTAATAGCCAGTGGACCAGGAGCTTGATGGATTTCAACTCGATGGCCATAACGTTAGGAACATCTGCAAAGTTTGGATCGGTAGTAATATAACAATTGTACCTGAATATTGGAAACAGCTCTCACTGTGATGCAGTGCAGTTGTACACCGCGGCAAACGGCCCTTCTACGACTTCTACGTGTATCTTTGGAAATGCAGAGTTTATTTGTATTATAGATTTCAAATATAGAGTATAAGACAGCATACAAAAACAGTAAACAAAAAGGAAAGTGGATTTTAAATGCAGCGTTTGAATGCAGCTCTTGTATGGGATCTTGTCCAGTTCAGTCAAGGCAGGCATTCCTAATGAAGTGGACCACGAGTGTATAACATGTTCTATAAGAGCGCTTTTTCTCCCTTTGCTGATATGATAGACCAATTTGTCCACAAGAATTCCAAGCGGGCTGAAGTTGACGCCCTCAACAACCCGACTGGCTCATCCGACAACAGCAGCAGCTTCGCTCTTAACCGGAACCTCGATCTGACCCGAACACCCGAGGCCTCGTCCCGGTCAAACGCCGCAGCTCAACCGCAACGACCTCCGTCTCTGCCAGTCCACTCCCCGCTAAGCACACCGGATCCTTCAGAGGTGGACGATGAGGCGCCCGCGATCTGCAACCCGAGCCCAGACTCGAAGCTCTTATCCAGCCGTGACCTCGCCGCGCATCGCGACTTGCTAAACGGCAACGTGAACTCTGATTGTGCAAAAGCGGCCTGCTACCCGCAGGGGAGTGTGGTCAGCAACGGCATTATCACGTGAGTAAAGAAAGAGAAATGTTCACATTGTACTGACGTGCGGTTACTGTCGACTCCTCCCGCTGGACTGTGACTCCCATTTTCAAGCTGAACAAACACAGCTTTGTCTCCAAAGGCTGCTGGGAGCAACAGTGAATGCGCGCTATTGTGCGCAGTGAACCTGAGCACATCAAAAGTGTGCGTTTGCTTTTTTGCGTATCTCTGAATGGCGGCCAGGTCCACCAGCTCACAAGAACCAATACAGTAGCCGTCCAATTTGAACGCCGCTCATCCCGTCGAGAGTTGCGGGAACTGGAGTCTATCCCGGCTGACTTTGCGAAAGGCGGCCTACTCTCTGGATTGGTCGCCTGTCAATCACAGGGCACACAGCGAAACACAACAGTCCGCACTCACGTTCGCAGCACCGCTGAGTGGGAACAGGAGCCGTGCTACTACTGCCACCGTGCGTGCAAGTCATGCGAGTAGCGCAATAGTTTTATTTAAAAAGATTTCGGCCTTGGTGATTGGGGCTCAATATTGCAAAGACATTGGTCAGTATGATGCATTACAGTTCTAATGTACAACCGCAAAAAATGGCAACTCATCCATAACTTTCTGGAAAGTGCATCATTTATGTAAAAGCAGATTTTGTGTAGGTGTCCTGTAGGTTTATGGTAGTGGCACAGTATTGGATGCCCTATGTAGAACTGCAACCAAATACGCTCCAGCAGGATTCAAAAATGATTGATGATGGATTAATAATGATTGTATCATCATCATATTGACTTGATTCATATAATTGTGAATATTAACACATTAAATATACTGGTGCTTGGCAGTTAAGGTGTAGATTGTCTCCCTCTTGTGGTGCTGTGATTATGTTGTGCTCAGGCAAAAAAATAAAATACAATAAAATAAATCACCCCACCGAATAATAAATCTTTAGAATAGTGTCATCATTGTGCGTGATGGTATGCGCGTGCAAAACAAGACGACAATGCAATAAGAATATGATAGGTTAAAAAAAGTTTGACATTTACACAGCACAATCACACCACAAGAGGGAGCCATTCTACAGTACAATCTAATCCGACTTTATTACAATTATAGAAAATATTGACGAATGCCTGCTCTGGCCTCAGGTAATGTAAGTCAGGTATATCATTGTATAATGTTACAGTTGTGAATATTTATCAGTTGATATTAACATAAGCGGTAATGACAAATATTGTCGGAAATTGGAACGCTGACCTCAAGTTCAACAATGAGAATTTCTTATCCTATCCTATCTTTACGAAATGTAAGAACGTGTCCACTTTTTATTTTCTTCTGTTTTTGTATTTACTGAACCTAAACATAATTCTATGTTTGTAATGGACTCACCAGTCCATCAAATATTCAGACAATGTGTTCTTTTTTTTGATTAATGAGCATTTTTTTAATGAGCCGTGCGCATAACATCTGAAAAATTGCTGTCTCCTGTCAACCTCCGCGCGATCCTACCAAATGATGTTCTCCTTTCTCACATGTCACTCATCTTTTTTTTTTTTTTTTTTTTTTTTCCTCTGTTCATGTTCAGTAACTCGTGCAAAGTAAAGCCGGAGCGGCCGACGCAGAAGGACCTCAGCGGGCAGGTGAGGATGGCTGTGCTCAGAAGTAGCAACATCACCAGCTTGTATTCTTTTGGTTTTACTGCTGGGATTTCCTCTTGATGAAGGACGATGGCCACGCTACTGATGAGGAGAAGTTGGCCAGCAGCTCGTGTGTCAAAGCAGACCAGGACCAAAGCAGTGAGCAAATGAATCAATCCATTCTGTAGCTGTTGTGACCAGTAAGTAGTCCCAGTACTTTTGTACGGACACACTGGTAAATAGCTCCGTCATTACGCCCGTATTGTCCCAGCATCAGATAGCTGTTAAAGTTGAGTCAACATGCTTCAGCTTCCTTCCACCCCCCCCCCACCCCCCCCTCCCCCCCCCCCACGTGGCCTTCTGGGGCAAACAATCGGTCGATCAATCCGGGACAGTGAGAAGGTCATTAGTCCTTACTGTCACACATACATCCGACATCAATGATTAACTACTGCGGCTGCGGTAGCACACTGTCAGTCATGTGCGCTGTGACTGTACAGCGCAGTCAGGCCTTATCTGCTTGACAAGACAAACAATCCGTAAACGTATTCACTCGGAAGATAACGCGGCAAAAGATCCCTTTGGACGATCAGGGAAAACCATCGCTTTTCAAGAAACCCAAATACAAGTTACATAAGTTCGGTATCCATTTTTGTTTTGAATGCACATATTAAGTCATGGGAAAAACAGTCAACAGCTTGTAATAGATCCCCCTTCATTACCATTGTGTTAGGATGATGTTTCATTCCAGTTTTTGTCGTCCCTAAAGTGAATTGATCTCTTCCAGTCCAAGTCTGCCATGTGACTTCCACGCCAGAAGGGCCAGACATCGGCGCACTGGTGAGAAGAACGGCACCTATCTTATTCCCTTGGATTTCTTTCAGAATTTAGTCGAAGGTCACGTGACCTTAGCGCCAAAGATAAGCTCGGTGTTCCCAAACGCTCAAATGCAAGTGAGTACTGCCGCACGAGATGGCCGCACTTTACGTGTCCTATATGTTTTGTAAGTACTTCAAAATAGACTCGGGGTTAGGGGCCGCCACGGTATTGCTAAATCAATCAAGTATTTCTAAATAATTCATCAATGCCAGTTTTCTGTTAATTACACTGTGTACAAATCATTCGCACATGTATGTAAATCCTACATTACGTTTTTGCAACCAGAAAAATCTTTTGTAATCATTCATCGACATTTGCTCATTGGCTATTTAGAGGGCACTCAAGTCGATGGGGTTTTCTCTCTTTGGTAAATGTATTTTTGTTGTTCTTATCCTTACGTCGATAGTCACGGCATATCCCCATAACTCTGCTCAGGTGACAGACGGATTATGATTATCATCGGGGGGAGATTAGAACGGGCCTTTTCTAATCTGAGGAAGGGCACAGGCGGCATGGCGTGGGGGGAGGGAGGTCAAGGGCCGAGAGGTGAACAAGGTTGGGAGAGAAGCAGAAATGTTTCCGAGACACATTTTGTTTACAGTCAAAAGTCATTTATCCAAGAAATGAAAATCCTTTTTTTTTTTTTTTTTTTTGCTGTTCACTTATCCAAATAATGGCCCTTGAAACGAGTCTCCTCTCTCTCTTCATATGCATTCGAAAGGGTGTTCCACACACGACGACAGTATGTCGAGGTGCTGTACGTACGTGGATACGCCGACTTCAGCAACCGTTTGCTTTTCCTCCGCCTCTTGCAGCACAACGACGACCCGAGTAAGTGGAAGAACAAATCGGAAGGAAGTGCCACGCAGAAAACGGGAAGCAAGGTCCTGGACTCCATCTGCATCAACGAGGAGGAGAAAAAGGCCGTTCTGACGCTAATCAGAGAGGAGGTACAAACTCGAATCCATTTAGACGTTCCACGTCTGATCACAGCTTTTTTTGGCGTGCGTTTTAGATCATCACTAAAGAGGCGGAAGTGAACGACTGGAAGAGGAAGTGTGACGACGGCAGACAGGAACTTCACGAGATGAGGTGAAGACGACGACCGGCGAGACAGGCAGACGCGCAAATGGCACACAGATAACGTTTTGGTGCTTTTACAGGAAGATTGTCTCAGAATATGAGAAGACAATTGCTCAGATGATCGGTGAGTAACATGTGCATATTATTACCCGAAACCAAGTGGTTATTTTCCACTTGTGTTCCATGGCTTGCCTGTGGGAAGAATGTGCTTGTGTCTTTCCATGTTTTGATGTTTTGAATATTTTCTAGTTCATTGCTCGTGATGAACATTTCCTGCCTTCACCGTTGTCCATGATTTCCCCACTGTGCACGTCTCTCAGAGGACGAGCAGAGAAACAGCCTGAGCTCCCAGAAGGCTTTGCGTGCCGTCACCATGGAGAAGGAGGCCGCCCTGACAGACCTCAACTCGGTGGAACGCTCCTTGTCTGACATTTTCCGGCGCTATGAAAACATGAAGAAAACCCTGGAAGGCTTCCAGAAAGTAAATGCACACATTTGTCACAGTGTCTTCATATATCTCCTACGCTGGGATCAGCGTGTCTCTGTTAAAATATTTCCGCCACCGGCTGGCGACCCTAACCCTACGCCTCTGGTCGGCAGAGCGGTTTTTCCCCCGTGTGTCACGCCACAATCCCGTGTCCCGGGAATTCTGTTTCCGGAGAAGTAGCAATGAATCATTCGTTCCTCGAAGCAAAGTCAAAAATGACACGGACTCGGGTTTCCGTTGGAACGGAGGGCTGCGGTTTCTCCGCGCAGCAGATAAAGAGCGGCGAGCGACGGAGGGAACCCTTGAGCAAATAAATGCATCCTTGTCATTTCTCCACAGAATGAAGAGGTCCTGAAGAAATGTGCTCAGGAATATCTGGCCAGAGTCAAGCAGGAGGAACAGAGATACCAGACACTCAAAGTCCACGCAGAGGAAAAGCTCGACAAGTAAGAGCTGCCTGAAATGAAATGCGCCGTTAACGACGCTGTGGAAAAATGGCAATTTTCCCCGATCAGGGCCAACGAGGAGATTGCTCAGGTGCGCACAAAGGCGAGCTCCGAGAGCTTGGCGCTGACCGCCGGCCTGAGGAAGGAGCAAATGAAGAACGAGTCTCTGGAACAAGCCCTGCAGCAGAAGGCAAGCAGGCGCAAACGATGACTTTTGGTGGAATGAACACATTGTCATTGCTTCCTGTTTGTGCAACAGAATCAAGAGATCGAGGAGCTCACTAAGATCTGCGACGAGCTCATCGCCAAAATGGGAAAAGCGGACTGAGAAGAGCTCCGTGCGGCTCGGCCGCGACTTCCCACCGATGAGATGCCGAAAGTCCTCCCCCGTGCCAGCTGGCACCTGAAGCTGCCTCGATCGACGCAGGTGTCTCCTTCCGCTTCCTGTTCTCAGATTTTGCTAATCGGGTCGTCTGTTTTGATTGCATTTTGCGGACCCCTGGCGCTTTCGGCCGTCCCCGCCAGTGGACGACGACGACGACGTGCTCGCGGCTCCGCTGAAATTCCCAGCAGCTTCAACGGCGGAACTGTCATGCGACTCCTCCGGCAGTGTGACGTCAAATTGAAGGTCGCTTTTGACTCATTGTCGGACGTACACGCTCAGAGAAGCCAACGCGAGGGTTGTTTTGTGTTAAGCACCAATCTGAATAATATATTCTTCCCACCGACTCGCGGGAGGCAAAAGTGGTCGAAGCTGCACGACAACACGCGAGAGCGGCTTCAAGGCGGTTCGGGAGGACAATGGCGTCCGAATGGCTTTCCGCCGCTTCAAATCTCCCGCAACTTGACTACAGCGTTGCGATTGCACATCATTTGATCAGAGAAATCAAAACACAAGATTAAGACTGACATCATGTTTTCCTATTCGACACCGCAGCCTTGGCCCGACATGGAACTCCGTAGAGAGAGCGAAAAATCCCAATTTGGATCAGCACCAAATGTACACCCTCAGAGATAGCTAGCAATATACCTTTTAATGTTTGTTGTCGGCGGAACGAAGGCAACAAGATCGATCGATCGATCAATATCGCGAGTGAAAAACTGGCCAAAGACCCACAGCGGGGTTTAACAACAAGTTCCGTTGGGACTGAAAATAAATGAATAACGTTGTGGCAAAAAGACTTGTGGCGTGCTGACTGTTTTTGTTGTGGTTACGTTACATTGGTGAGCAGGCCACTTCTGGGCTAATGCAAATTTAGATATATATATATATATATATATATTGTCTGTGACACATGGCGCATTTGAGTGGGTTTACCTGCCTCTCGCTTCCGTTTGCTTTACACTTTGTTTACAAGTGCACGCTCACAACCGTATTCTATTTGAGCTGTTTTTGAGCTATCTTGTTGTTTTTTAAAAGCCTTTTGAATGAATGTGAGTGCAGAAGATCTACAAAGAGCACCCAGCCCAGCATGAACTGAGAGTATATTTGTTCAAATAAAAATGCAGTTAGCCTTGTAAATTCATTCATAGCACAAACCTCCGATATATGACACACTGCCGCAATGTCCGAGTCTTGCGTTTGCACATTGAAGACTTCAAAGAGAAAAATTAACAAAAAGATATCATTTGTTCTATTCTGGGAAGCTGTTTTGTGAAGACACAATTTGAAATGGTGCAGTTCCTTCATGCAAGAATGGTAATCACGTTTGATCTAGTGATCCAAAGTCAAATTTGTTGTGGGTACAGCAAAAGCAGGGAACTTGACACACACACGACGTATACAATTCTGAACCACATGAAATGGCGACGACTATCCGACACGAGACAATATCGGTGATGTGAACATGAAAGCGTTACAACAAGGAGAGGAACTTTTTTGCATCCGTAACAATTGAATTCACGATGAGAAAAGGGGCTTCAAAAGGTTTCTCCGTCGCTCTTTGCCGACTGAAACTCAAAGCGTCACCCTCGCAGCTGTTTGTTTGGATGGCCACCGCGTGTTGTTGTCAGTATGTTCGATACGTCACAACTTTGACCTCCACGCCGGTGATGGAGGGTTGTGTTACCTCCACCCACAACCTCCCTGACGGAAGCTCGAGTTCTTTGGAACATTATCCATCAGAAGAAAACTGTTCATTAAAGCTTGTTTTGTTAAGTCAATTAGTGCAGGCTTCTTTCTGGCTGTGCAGCATAAATGGAGATTAGCGAGATTAGACTCGAATGCCACGAGTCGCATTCCGAGGTCTTAACGCGTCCGCCTCTCCATCACTGCCTCGTCTCATCCCCGCCGCCATGAAGGCTCCTCTCGTCCTGCTGCTGCTGCTCGCTCTGGCTGGCCACAGTAAGTTTTGTTCGCGCCGTGTTGGTGGGAAACCTAAGCGAGGGTTCAACTCGCTGACGCGCTTTAGCAGGGACGTTAAGGGGCCCAACATTTCTGGAAACATTTTCAAGTACAGTGTGTCATATTCATTAGGACAAAGGTTTTTTTTCTAGCGATTGTATCTTTTCATGGGACAATACTGGAAAAACACAAAATGGGTACTTCTGTTTGAGGATGCCCCACAGATGCTCAGTAGGGTTTAGGTCTGGAAACATGCTTGGCCAGTTTGTCACCTTTACCTCCGGGGCTTCTTCAGAAAGGCGGTAGTTGTCTTGAAGGTGTGTTTTCGGTGTCGTTATCACATATCGATACGTCACAGCACTTGTTGGCATTCAGGGTGCGCTCAAAGAACTGCCGCAATCTGAATTACACTTCATCTTGGTCTCATCAGACCACAGGACATACTAGCAGTATTCTATAGCTTGAGTCGACTTTGCGCGTCATCTCTAGAAGAGGCTTCCTTCTGTGACGACAGCCACGCAGACTGACTGGATGCATTTTCCTGGTGTATGGTCTGAGCCCTGACAGGCGGACCTCATCTATCTTCCAAAGAAAACCGCTGAGCAGTAAGCGCGCACGCAACTTCTTTGGTCAGCCATGGCGAGGCGAGGCGAGGCGAGGCTTATTCTGAGTGGAATTAAACCACCATACGGTCTTGGCCACTGAAGCTCAGTTTCTGGGTGTTGGCAATCTTCTTATAGCCAAAGTCATCTTTATGTAGCGAAACAGTAAAACAGTACAGGGACGGTACATTTACACGGACTACTTTATATTGCAGCAAAGTGTCATTTCTTCAGCGTTGTCCCATGAAAAGATGTTGAATTAAAAAATTTTTGTTTTTTTATGTGAGGGGTGTACTCACTTTTGTGATGTACTGCACTTGTGCGTGTATAGTCATCAGCAGACATCCATGCGAACTTGTATCCCCCCCCAAAGTCTTATTTTTGGTGTCACTATTGATATATTAGTTTGCTCTCTTACGCTACAAGATGCCTCAAAAGTTGAAGTTCTCTTTATACTCCTATTCATTTGCACAAATATTTCCGTGTGTGTGCAGTTAGGCTGCAAACATACACCGGCCACTTCAATAGGTACACATGCACTATCTAATGATGTCTAAGACGACAAATGTGATAATTCTCAATGTTTGGTATTGTGGTTGTAGTTTACCATGGTTGAAAAAAAACCAACCCCCCAAAAAAACCTTCATTGTAGTCTAGTGGATGTTGTTGGATTATGCAAATGTGCCTAATGAAGTGGCCGGTGAGCGTGCATGCTTCCTTTCGAATCAGGTGTTCTCCCCTGTTCTGTCTGCAAAGGCGACGCCCTCAGATGCCACACGTGTGCGGCATCCAGCGAGGACGACTGCAACAAGCAGGGCTCCGCCTCCTGCCCGCAGTACGCCGACGCCTGCGCCACCATCTCCGGACCCCGTCAGTAAATACACAATCACGCACATGCGCACGTTAAAGACAAAGGCGTTACTTTCGAGAGGTCAGCAGGACACTGGAAGCTGTCACGGGCTGGCAAGGCCTTCCCTGCTTTTCGAAATACTCCTTCCCAAAAGCATAGTCCGACAAATGAAAAATCCAATTGGATTATTTGACAAATATCTATTGAAGCGGTAAGAGAGTACACTGGCACGTTTTGGCTGGTGTGTCTGCCTCTGGGAAGCTTTTTCTTTGGAGTTTAAAATGGCTTACTTTAACCGGGTTCCCTCGCTGTACCTTGACATAAAAGACAGTGCGGGTCGTAAATCCAAGCTGCGCCTTTTCTAGCCAGCTAGCTAGCCTGCTGTCTAGCTCGTCGGCTCTTGTCATGTTTTACGCTGTGTCGGATCAACTTTCTCCCATGAATTCTTCGATTCATTTGGCCCCTCCAGCGACGGCGCCTTTCAGCGCTTCAGCTGTGGCACTTCTCTGAGCTAGGCTAATGCTCACCACCTTTCGCAGAGATCTTGTTTTTTGGTTTTTTGTTTTGTTTGTTTGGTTTGTTTTTCAACGAACTTTAGCTTGGTGCACATGCGCAGAAACTACTGGATGTGCAGTGAGTCCAAATGGCGTCAGCCATAAGCAAAGTTGAAAAATCGGGAAATAGTTTGTATTTTCTTCAATAAATGTGGCGCCTGTCGCATGTTTGTTCTTGGATTCATTGTGAATTGAATCAGAAAATGCAGTGCCAGATTGAGTCGCCGCCCTATTCATTATTATCCGAAGCACTGGCCTACGGTTACCAATTCTAAAACCTAAATTCTATTTGTTCAATAAAATCACATGAATTGATACCCCGACCGTCTTGGTTTCATAGCATTTAATTTGGCGGTTTGGGATGTTTTTTAGCCTCTACGTGCTGCCATGGCAATCTAATCGGGGCCTTCAGAAGCAATAGCATTGGCTTGATAGCCTAACTTAATCAATTACGGCGTTGCAACGGTTTCTTGAACCAATTCCATTTCAAATTTGCCTCACAGGCCGCAACCACAACCACATCGGCTTTTGTTCCCTTTTCTGTTCGGATTAGGTCAGAGCGGGCCGAGATGGCGCTCGAGCTCAAATTTCCCAAAATGTCGCAAACAGCGTCGCTCTTGACGGCGGAACTTGAACCGTGCGACGTGTCTTTCAGATACCGTGCTCAAGTCGTGCACCTACAAGGCTTTCTGCGACAAAGCTCACGGGAGCAACTCTGCGGCCAAGATGGAGTGTTGCTACGGCGACAACTGCAACGGTCCGTACAGGAGCCACAGTCAAGGAGACCCGCACCGCAACGGCACGCCAGCGCTGTCCCGCGGCCGTGTCGTCCTGCCGCTCGCTGCCGTGCTCCTGCGTCTGTAAACGATGATGTTGATTGTATTCGCCCAAACCTCCTATTACACCATCCGTCCATTCACCCACCCTGCAGCGGAGATTTCTTTTTTCTTAACCACCTCTTGAATGGGTTAGGGTGAGTCGTTGCATATCTGTGTTTAGGCATTGGAATGGTGTGGATTTACAAAACGGTGTTATTTTGAATGACAGCCTTCCAAATCTAGTTGTGGTGTTACCGGTTGTTACATGGTTGTTTGCATCCACCAACATGGTGCCCGTGGGCGTCAGGTGGCCCCAAAGACCACATGAGTACATAGTACATGTGATGGATCTGGCCTGTTCTAAAAATAGCTCACCGGTGAATTCTGTAGAAGTGCTGATTTGAAAATGTAAACAATTGCAGAGATTTCTAGAAATAAAGTGTTGCATATGGATATTTACCAGTTTCCTACCTTGTTAAATCATTGTTGATAATTATTGTGAGAAATCATTGACATCATCAGTGTCTTTAGATGACTATCATTAATCATTAATAATAACATAATGAAATGTCATTTGAGCAAACGTGTTCATCAAACCGGCAACCCTTTTGCATTCATCACTGCCCAAGAAGTAATTCTCAGTTTCACAAACATTCGACACAATTTCAAACCACGTTGCATCCGTATTTGAGTTGAAAAGGGCGGTGGGGTTTGGGAATGACTTTTTATTGCTGTCAATCAAAAATTCAATCCGTTTGTAATTTCTTTTTTTAATCTTTCATCTCTTAAGGTTATAGAATTTGCAGGTGAGTAATATTAATGAAGCCTTTGCGCAGGGTGATGAGTTATTTTTCCCTCAATATTGCTGTCTCCTTTCTGAAAGGTGTTTGGTGCTTTAATTGTTGACGTCTGTCTGTTCACTTCAAAGATACAGCGATAACTCTGCTTTTTGTTCTACACACGTGACTTCATAATGCACTCGACTTGACTGTGTCGTGCTTGTGTGACATTTCCAACCCTACGCTGGATGCAAAAAGGCCCGAGGAGAGAAATGTGGAGCCGAAGAAGACCTGCAGTAGAGACAAACTTGAAGCGACAGGATATGAAGTCGGCGAGGTTGGATCTCAGGCCCCGATCGGGTCATATGACGTGCTACCACTTCCTCTTAACAGGAGGTCACAGCTCCGCGCTAAGCAAAAGACGAGCGTATGGAAGACGCTATTGCAATGTCATTCATAAGCCACGTTCCTCTTAAAAGGTAATTAAAGCAAGTATTATTATTGACACTTCATTTTGGCTCAATGAGCCTCCCATACAAGTTGGCTCCATATCCACCACCACAATTGAGAATAGGACAAACAAGACGTGCATTGTGGAGAATTTCATCTAATATGACTTTCACCGTTCAGGAGTTGCAGATGTGTTACACCAACTCAATTTCAGAGGCTCAACAGCATTCAGACTATGTGAATTTACCATATCCCCTGAAGATGGAGTTATTCTCTTAATGATTCCAAAATATCCTATTTTCTGATAACTTAAGCAATTCTAACCACGACACTTAAACCACGTCTCGTATTTCCAAAAACACTGTGGTGGTGTGCAAAGGCAAAATCATAGCAACATTTCTGTCCCTTTATGCCTAATGGTCAAGAGTCTTTTTGTCATAAGAATGATCATTTCCATGCTTTACATGTTCTGTTCATTAAATCTCAATCTTAAATTTAAAAAAAATAACTCTTATTGTTTATGTAATATTCAAATTTCTCAAGATGATTTTTTTTAATAGCTGGAAGCTACGACCACTTTAAAATTATAGATCTAAAAAATGAAAATGTTCACTCTGGGTGTAGTGAATCTATAAGTTTCACATTTTTGAATTGAACTAGTGGAAAAAATAAAACATCTGATAATGTATTGAGCTGCAGCAGTACCAAATATCAAAATAATTGTACAAATGAATTATAAGTACCAACATAAACACTGAGAGTAAATTCTCAACTTATTGTCGGAATGAACAATTTTCCATTCTTTTTTTTTGCCGTTTTCTTTTTTATTATTATTATTATTCTGATTATTTGTTGACATCATCTCCAAGTGACCTGGCCAATCCATCAAATGTGCACAAAGCTTTGCCCGGCCCCGGTTTCGAGGCTGACCAGCTGATTCAAACAATCAATTCAAACAAGACAACTTGGGCAGCGCGATATGTAACAACGATTCTGCACACTCGCTCAGCTCCTGTCACAACAAAAACTGCTCGATCATTTGCAACCCGTCGACGAGGCGAACGAAGGCGCCATTTAGTCGACTTTTTTTATTTTGATTTGGATTTTTTGTGTGCGCTATAGTTCCTCTTATGTGCAGCGCAAAAGAAGGAGGCGGAGGATCACTTCCGGGGTTGGTTTTATTCTAATAACAAAACGTCCAACCCGGAAAGAAGACGACGAAGACGAAGATTGTTCTGTTACGCGATCACACGAGCAAAAAAGAAAAAAAAAAAAAGGAAAGAAAAAGGCAGGGCGGGTAGGGGGGCCGTGGTGCACGCCGCACCTTCCACAAGTTGTTGAAAGAACTTCGTTGAGGCTTCCGTCATGTTGGTTTGGCGTCACAAGCGTGCTCGGTAGCGGTCCTGGGCGCTGCTTCGTTTCGGGACGAGACTTGCTGAGGCGGGTGAGTCCACACACAGCAACTTTTTTTTTTGCAATCTATTGATTCTTCTTCTTCTTCTTTTACACAACGCTGTCGAACCAGTCTGGGTGATGGCGTTAAGTGTCGCCATCACGTTAATGCACTCGCGCGCCAAGAAGAGGCAACTTGTACTTCCTGTTTGTACTCAACTTCCACGCTCATCAGTCGAGTCGGGGACGCGATTCGTGAGCAATTTGGATCAGGCTATTATTGGGGACACATCTGCTCGTCAACAAATTCATCAGTCGGCACTTGGGCTCGTCCCTGCACTCTTCTAATTCTTTTTTTTTTTTCCCGTGTTGGTCAGTTTCTTTTCTGTTATACACGACAAGGCCCACGAAGGCATAATTGTGTGAGTTCATTCTAACATCTAACGGTGTATATAACGCAATTATTATTATTATTATTATTATAATTTGTTTTAAAAAAAGAGAAACCTGCATACAACACAAGAGTGCTTTGCCTAAAAGACAACAAATACATCACAGCTGCCCTCACGTGTCTTACGGGCAATACGACACTTGTTTCCCCAAAGCATAGAGTGCCATTACGTCTTCCAACTGGGATGAAAATGTGTTTTATTTTCATGACCTATCGCTTCAAAGCGCAAGCTTTTCTTCAACATGCCATCAATTTAGAACACTCACGAGTAACAACTCGTCATTACTGAATGTACTCAATGTAGCCTGTCGCACAAGGCACTTCAGTTACGTGGTGTCGTAGTCCGAACGCTAGGCGGCGCTATGTAAAACGAGTCCACAGAGTTGTTGAGAGACAAAGAAGAGATACGAGACAAAGATGATCGTCGCGTTTGGCGGGTAGACGCATAGGAGGCCATTTTGCGTGGATGGCCGCGCCCTCTCAATAGGGACACAGACCCTCTCGTCTCACACCAGTGACCTTTGGCCTCTCAAATGCTCTTCAAGAAGGCCGAATGGCCAAACATTCCCAAAGACATGACAAGACAACCGCTTTAGACCGACTCGCTATTTCCTTCCATGTCCGATACTTTTGTCAATATCGTGTATGACTCGAGATCAATTCCTCAATTATTATTATTATTAGCGCTACTCTCGCTGTCAAATGTGCTACTCAATTATCCCTCAATGAAGTGCTATAACAGACTGCATTTTTTTGCGATTACGGTAAGTTGCATTTTAGCACATGCTATCTCTGCCACCGTTGTATCACTTTCGGGCCTTCCTGTCGTTATTCTGATTAGTCCCAGACTTTGATGAGGTCACATGTGCTTCCAGTCAGTAGTTTCACTAAATCTTGAACGAGTCCTTCAATAAAACAGATGCTTGCGGCTATTATCACTGTTTGGATGAAATATCTGCGTGTCGTTCCCCCGCATTGACCCAAAATGCCGCAACTTCGTCCGTGCTCCTCCCCTTCACGGTTGAACCAGATGTTTTATGATCCGAAAATCTTGTGTGTGTGTTTGTGCGGCGCGTGTGTGCGCCAGTGCCCTTGTATATATGAGCGCTGCGATGCCATGCACGCTTCTAGCCGTCTATTGGAGTGTCATCTGAGAAGCATTGAAGCCGCGTTTCCATCATATTAAAAAGCTATTTATACAAGAGTTCCACTTGGCCGGGATTGCATGTTCGAATTTTTGCTTGGTGTCTTGTAACCGGTTTGAAATGAAGACTATTCTTTGACAGCTCCATTTATTTCTGATTGCGTGTCTCGTGCACTCATTGGCCACAACTTAAGGTACAATTTAATGACATGCGATACAAGAGCCGCGTTCCAAATTCTGTCGAGAGTTCGACACTGTAAGATGCATTCATTTAACAATATGGTTTTTGTGTATTGGTGTTACTGGTCGATGAGCACCACGCGTACCCCACTGGATGTCTGAACAGGATTTTGTGACACAAACGGATGAAACCACCTTTTAGGCCACGTACATGAAGGGAAACATGGGGATTTGTGTACTGAATTGCTCCAAAAATTATATTTACAATCAATAATGTATCTTTTTTTCTCTATTCATGGCAGTGAGGCGTAGTGACAGACAGAACAAATGATAAACGGTCTTCTACTAGATGGCAGGAAGTCAATGCAAGAATGAATGGTTCCACTTTTTGTGACATTTTTGTTCGTCGGTGTGCCGTGAGATTTTCCAATTAAGGTTATATTGTATTGCAGTAGTCTGTAGTAGTAGTCTGATCCGGACATTACGTGTTGTCTGTTACACACCGCCGATTTAAAAAAAAAAAATAATAATAATAATTCTTTTTATATAACTTCATTGGCCGACAGATATTTACAGTAGCACGTCGAAAGACACGCGACAAGGCTAAACATAAACTAGCCTTTGGATTCAAATATACTGCGCACGCGGCGACGCGGAGTTCATGTCTTTTGCGGAGCCGATCAATGACGTCATCGATCGGATCGGCAAACTGTGACATTAAAGCCGATGGGCATAAAATGCTAAATATCGGCCGATAAAAATCGGTGTAAAGTCTAGTATTTAGAAAAAACAGTCTGAAGATTTCTTTCTGAATTCAAGCATGTAAATGAAGTGGAATGGATTTACTATTCGGTGCCGATCCAAGTGAAGGCCATTCCAGTAGTGTAGAACTGCACTGCATGACACCGAGCGCTCTTTCGAATATTTGATCCCTTTTATGTATCTCGATACATCCTGCACTACTGCAAACATTCAATATTTTCGACGAAATTGTACTTTCTGACATTAACACAGAATCTACACAATCTACAAAGTTTGTATGATTATGTGAAAGCAGTTGATATGATGAAATGAAGTCAGGATTTCATTATTCGTAAAGGTACACTTGTTTTGTTTTAGATGCCATTTGGTGTTTAGGCAGGCAGGTGAGAATGAAAATAATCCGTGACCAAGTTCCCAACAGTGCATTATCGACAAAGGTTGAGATAGCTTTGAGTTGTTTTTGATTTCATCTGTTTGGGGGCAAAGTGTCAGTGTATAAATTCTTATTTAGTCTACACTGACGCAGCGGGAACATTGGACTTATTGCAGGAACTTAAGGAGGATGACGGCATTAGTAAAGAATCAACTCTTGCCACTCATCTGACTCCCTCCTCAAAATTGCGTGTGTGTGCGTGTGTTTGTGGGTGCGCGCATGCATGCGTAAGCCTGTGTGAGCGCATGACATTGGCTGGACGACATTGTGCGCTTAACACCACGAAACATCTTCAGCATAGCAAAGTGTCGGTGTCGAATGACTCGCTGATTCACATGCACGGCGTCGTCTTAATGAATGCATTTTCGCATCTTTGCGCACCCGATACCGCCGCCGCCGCCACCTTCATCGTCACCGCCAGCCTGGTGTCTGGCCAGTGGAAATGTGTGCAGATCTTGAGTGCAGTCTGTAATTTTTGGCTTTGATGGAGGGCCTCAGCTTTGCCTCAAACTTTAGCTGCTGCTCAGCCTCAAAATCACGTCACATGAAAAACTGCTGAGTGTGACATGCTCTCTCTCTCTCTCTCTCTCTCTCGCTTCCTGTGTGTGTGCGTTTGTGCAAAAAGATGGTCTCACTTTTATAATATGTGCATCTCCTTGGGATCTTCTTCTTTACATGCATCCCAGTTGAAGGTGTGTGTGTGTGTGTGTGTGTCGCAGTGATATGTGATAGCAAGCAGCATGCCGTACGTGGACCGTCTGAACCGCGTGTGTGGCTTCCTGGATATCGAAGAGAAAGAGAAGAGCTGCCGCTTCCAGAGGCGCTACTTCATCCTGGACACTCAGGGGAATGCTTTGCTGTGGTACATGGACAACCCTCAGGTGCTTTGTGCATCTCTGCATGGCACAACACACTTGTGCAAACAGCAACCAAAATGAGCCTGGGTAACCTTGGACTGTGATCCTATGACACGTGTGTGTGTGTGTGTGTGTGTGTGTTGGTCATACAGAACCTGCCCAGTGGAGCAAGCTTTGTTGGTAGCCTGAGACTAACCTACATCTCCAAGGTAACTTAATGCTGTCACTGGGGGAATTTGAAATGCACTCAGTCGTCACTGTATTAGGTGCTGGCTGTAACCAGTGAAGGTGTTATGGATTTCTTCTCAACGAGTTTGTGGTCTGAAGCAGTATTTTTTTTTTCCAACATTTATGGAGCCGAGGCTTCCACTTTACTTGAGAAAAATCTCGCAGCTCTTCTCAATGTTTTTCACCAGTTGACTTACTCGGTGTGACATTTTCGGGCTTTTCAATCGAACACAAAGCTGATAAACTTACAGAGGTCATGACTTCTTCTGTTGTATGAATGGCAACGAGACGCACAGTTTATTGTACGTTCGGCCATGGAGCGGAACAGACGGCTCCACATTGAATCGTTCTGCCTGTCACTATAAGCTTTATTTGGCTCAGGAACAGAAGTTCGGAACATTCAGAGAGAGAGAGAGAGATTCTCACACAAAAAAACAATTGATTATTAATTTCCCCCATAGTTGATAGATCTTATTTAGCCAAATACCTGTTGCAAGTTGATGAAACTGCTATTTACCAACCTCCCGACTCTCCACGTGCTGACTCCAAACCGTTTTTGTGTGTGTGAATTCATTAACTTTTGCCGTCTGTGTAGACATGAAGTTAACGTTTTACCTCACTGACAGTTTGGAATCTCTATTTAAGGACAGAAAGTTTGCTTGCCTTTTGTACTGGATGTCTCTCAAGAGTATGCTGGTATACCTAACGAAGTGGCCAGCGAGCAAACCGAGATGGCCTCGGATAGAAACAATCCGATCTCGCTGCAGCTGAAGCTAATGGTCACACGCAGAGTTGCGTTGCTGACGAATTCCAGATGTTGACTTCAGCAGAGATAATCGCTTCTGGCCCCCGGTGCTGACAGCTTCTCTCTGGACAGTCAAACTCCGAGATATGACCTCCTAACTCCGGAATCGCCGATTATTCGTTTAAAAATTGGACAATAAGGGGGAAAAATGTTAACTATTCTTCTCTTTGGACCTGATCTAACATAGTTTTTAACTGAAGTCAGTTTTAAAATCATATATATATATATTTTTTTTTTTTTGCTCAAATTTAGTACTGCTGTGCATTCTTCATCTTTCTCCTTTACAGGTTACAGAAGCTTATTTAAGTTTTAAGTTTTATAGGCCAGCAGGCCATAGAAAATGTTTTGCAAGCACTGCTCAAGAATTTTACATTTGTAATTCCAAGAATTTAAAAAAAAAAGGTTGCATTGGTGTGTGATGATAATACCACCTTTTATTTATAGGTACATTTCCTAAATCATAAGATCACTTTGAGAGAGAGTCAAAGAGCATATACATGAGTGTTTACAATCTGTCAATGTATACATTTATGGTTTTGAAAGCAAATCGTGCATGCTTGACATTCAGCCTGGTCTGCTGTCAGGTCAATGAAGCTACGGGGAAGCAGAAGCCGAAGACCGAGTTCTGCTTTGGTGAGTCCTCAGGGAAACACTGAGTCACAGTCACACACTGTAAAAAAAAAAAAAAAAAAAAACCCAAAACAAAACAGTATTTATACATGTGCTAAACTGAGATAAAGCAGTGATTGTAGGGAGGTATGGAACTGCAATATTTATGTCCCCCCCGCAGTCATCAATGCAGTATCCCGACGGTACTTCCTCCAAGCCAACGATGTGACAGACATGAGGGACTGGGTCACTGCTCTCAACCAGGCCAGCAAGATTACTGTGAGTCTGACACACACACACACACACACACCATATTAGTCTTTCTTCGAAGAGCCCGACAGTTTGTTCCAGTGATCATTTTCAGATTTCAGGAATTTGTTCCATTTGTTAACTACCCCTAGCAATTTTCAGCTAACCTTCCTTTGCACCGGTAATCACAGATTGCTTCACGTAGGTTAGATCAAGTATTGTAGCATGACACGGTTTCTAGTTTTGCAGTTCAAACAAGAAGCGACATTTATTTCACTGGCCAAAGCCCAATAAAAGTGTTTTTGTTTTTGTTTTTCCTGTTGCAAAATGCTACTTGTTATGGATGTCCAACACGCGATGCGCCGTTTTGGAAAAATAAACATGCTAATATGTCTAATAATATAATCGTGTGGCAGAGTAGTTTTGAGGTTGTAGGTTTGAATCTGGGCAACTCTGCCTTCCACCAGCATTCTTCAGATGGAAGCGTGCGCCCAGGGTGTACCCGCATTTCGCCCCAAGTCAGAAATTGTTTTTGGAATTTCCTAACGAGGACAATAAGCGTCATTAAAAAAAAAAAAAAGTTGCCTCATTATCAAATGGAGATAGGAGTTTCCAGTCTGACTAAATTCTGCATCATCGGGCAGACTTGCCAGGCATTCGTCTGTTTATGTTTCTAGGCCGACAACTGCATACACAAGTTGCATACGGCGATTGTCGAGGTTGTGTTTTTATACACTCTTGTGTCGTTTTGAAAGGCCGCAAGGCTTCAGTTGCCTGTTTTAAGATTACCACGTGGTATCATTGTCCCGCACAACTTACCGTGTGCGCTTCATTCATGCCTGTGTTGAAAGGAACGCTAATGGGAGCTCAAACCAGTTTGGCCATCCGCCTGACACGTCTGCCATCAGCCAGACATTTCAACTGCCAGTCACCGGATGGTTTTTTTCATTTGATTGCTACTTGCGACATCCTAGTTTAGCTGCGCTTTCTCACACCAACCGTAAGGCCCTGGAAATCCCATTTTGTCATATTGTGTTGAATTGAATGATTGCTAATAATGCGGCATGGGAGTGAATTGATCTCGTCATTGTTAAAACACACGGATGGCTGTTGGCCTGTCAATCATGCAACAGAAAAGCAGCACAGCCTAATGTGATCCAGTCCAACAGTTGTATTGTCTTAAGATAACGGGGGTCCGTTTGGATTGAGAGTGGGATTTATTTCACAATTTGTTCACCAATGGGTTTGCGCAGCTGTGCTGAATCGTACTGGTTTTTGCTCCTTTCGTGGATTGAAATGAGGTTACCGAAACATTTTCATTGACTTGATGATGCCTGAAGAAAATCCATTGTCAGCATTTTTACATTCCGAACTTCCATACAATTAAAAAAAAAAAAAAAAATCGAGAATATGATCACATCAAAATCAATACGCAGTCCTTGATTTCATCATAAAGGAGGCTTTTAACTGTTAAAAGAAGTTATTGTTACGTGTACAAAGGAAAGAAGAAAACACTGATCAAATCTAACGATTTGGAATGAGACCGTGCCTACGTCTCCTAACCTCTGAGAGAAAATTCCACGAGTTCTCCCTCCAAATGAGATGTCTCGCATTTTGCGCAACGTTCGATTGTTGTGTTTTTTGATTCTGCAAAATGTGCTTGACTTCTGAATGGCCTCAGGGGAATTGGACTTGAGATGTTCCACAACAGCCCACTTCCGCTTGACTGGAAACAATTGGAGATTACGCCGCACGTCGTATGCACCTCCTGCGTGTGAGCGCAAGTGACACCATTGTTGCTGTTTGCCGAAAGGTTCCCAAGTCTGCTCCTGCGCCGCCGAGATCTGAGGTGGCCACACTGATCGGTGAGCTTTATGGAGGCGGGAAGCAGCAGGCGTATAAGACGGAGATCCACGGGGGCGTGGTGGTGCACACGCCCATCCAGGTAAAGTGGCACAACCCCAAAACCAATGGGGTTGTGCAAATGTTAGTGTTTTTGCGGCGGTCAAACATGGTCTGTCCAAAAAACATGCATGCAGTTGATGTTTTGGTGACAATGATTGCAGAACGAGGGCATCAAGCCTGGTGTGCTGCGGTTCGGTTACTGTGTCAAACAAGGCAATGTTGTGAGTTCACAGCTTCTTCTAAACTGGGAGGTTTTAACGGAGGAGCCGCACGAGGAACTGAAATGTCATGTGGTGTCGGTTTCAGAGAAAAAGCTGGAAGAGACGCTTTTTTACCCTGGATAACAACGCGGTCAGTTACTACAAGTCCGAGACGGTGAGGAGACGCCTGTCGCCCATTTTCACCTGTGGTCTTCTTCGTCTGCTTAACTGTGTTGCGTGTGTGCGTATCAGGACAAAGAGCCCCTGCGAGCCGTTCCGCTCCGAGACGTTCAGAAAGTTCATGAATGTCTCGTCAAGTCGGGGTGAGTCAGCGTGACGGCAGAGTCCGACTCGCTCTCTCGCCACCTCTCTCATACACTTGCAGTCGATTAGAAACACATGCAGTGTGTGCTCTGCCAGATGCCGCTCTCCGTCATCATGTTTGTACTGTAAACACACCATAATAGATTTTGGTCGTAGTTTTTTGGAACATGCCATAAGGGGAGTAAAGGTTCTGTTGCATTCCAATTTTGACCTTGTAGCCTCCCCCCCCCCCGAAAAAGGTTCATACTTTTGCACCTAACTCCACAAATGCCTCCCTTTATAAATGTTTAACGCAAATCATGAGATTAATATGGAGCGCTTTATGATATCATGCAACCATTTGTTTCCATAAGTGATCTCCTGCAGCGAGACAACCTGTTTGAGATCATCACCGGATCCCGAACCTTCTACATACAGGTAAACCATCAATCAAATCGTCGTTGCCACTGTGAAGTTATT
Source organism: Phyllopteryx taeniolatus (assembly GCF_024500385.1). NCBI lineage: Eukaryota > Metazoa > Chordata > Actinopteri > Syngnathiformes > Syngnathidae > Phyllopteryx > Phyllopteryx taeniolatus. Next base: position 27,573,829 of record NC_084504.1, read on the forward strand.
GTGAGGCGGCAGGCAGCCACTTTCTGGAAATGCTCCGCTGCCCAAGTGGAGCGCAAGCAACTTGTTTTTGCGAAGCAACCCGCAGCCATCTGTTACCATAACAACAATAACATCCTGTTGATTCCTTCCCATGGGAGGACAGCTGAGAGAAATGGCAACCACAAGCACATTTGCTTTTGTGCTCGAAAAAGGGAAGCTTAGCAAACTGAATGTTTTACAACAAGGACTTGAATACGGCGCGATATAACATTTCTTTACAGATCAGAGTTGAGCCTTTAATATGCACAATGTGAACAGCTTTACACGTTTGAATGATGACAGACTCAGAGAAGATTCAGTTGGAAACACGTAATTCCTTTGATACACTTTGAAGAGAGCCGAGTCGTTTCAGCCGGTGCGTTGGCGCCGTCTTACAAGTTGAAGTCAAACGCGCCGTGTTTGGACCTATGACGTGTTGCTCAATGATGCGATGCGTCGCCTCTTTCGTTCGTTCATAGACGGACTCCCCGGAGGATATGCACGGCTGGATCAGGGACATTGAGATGAAGATTCAGGATTTCAGAGGCCCCGCCAAGGTAAGACTGTCCCTCTTCTCGCCACCGACAGCAAACGAGGAAGCCGAGTCTTCCCAGGCGGAGTAAGCCTTGTTTTGGTTTTTTTCCTGTCAGTTCCCGAACTTCCCTGACATTTGTAAGAAGTGCAAAATCTGTCAAATCTTAATTTGATTTGATTGAAGTCTGCTCTTTTGAAAATGGCTTTCAATGTGTTCACATTCCTATAACTGTCTTTTGATGGATTGATTTATCTTTGCCATGTACAAAGACGAGAGGTAAAGCGTAGCTTTGTTTGCGTGTTTGTAAAAAAGACAGATTCCACAATGAACTTCTGTTCAAGCGCAAAGAGAAGTTGTTGTTTTTTTTGGCGCAAATCTGGATAAAAAAGATCAACGTATGCAAGAGCTCTCCTCGCCTCAAAATCAAAAAGGCCCTCGTACGTTACAGCGTCCTCCGTGTACCGTGGGTTAGCGGTTAGCACATCTGCCTCGCAGTCGAGAGCTTTGAAGCTGGGCTCAGGCAGTTTTCGCGTTCTCACTTTGGAGGGGTTTTCTCCGGGCACGCCGGCTTCCTCCCACATCCCCAAAGCGTGCATGTCAGGTTCATAGAAAACTCGAAATTCTCCGTAGGTGGGATTGATTTATTTATGTATTTTCCCCTTCCCCCCTGACATGTGCGATGCCCTGCGATTGGCCGGCCAGCAGTTCAGTGTGTAGCTCGCCTCGTGGCCAAAGTCAGCTTTGAGAGGCTCCGCTCCACCGGACGAGGACGAGCAGCGGAGAAAGTATAGTTCAGCTTGTGGATTGGGTTTTAGTAACAAGATTTCATGTTGCACCAAAAGTAGCCGGAGCTTTTTCGGTTCGGGTTTGTCTTCACAATGAAGGCCATTCATTGCCGTTTATTGCCTCATTCTTATTAGATCTCACGCAGCTGATGGCAAAAATGAATGCGTGCCACACGGTGGCCTGATTAAAACAAAAAAACACATTTCTTTTTATTTTAGTTAACGGTTCATTCCTGAGTCTAATGTACTATCTAATCTATCTATCTTATCTTATCTTATCTTATCTTATCTAACCAGACACGGTGATGTTTTTTTTGTCATTTGTGCATTGCAGGGATTCTCGTTTAAAAGAGCTTCATCCCTCTATCGAAGTCACAATGCTTCTGCCAGTCGAAGTCATCCAGCGGTCGAGCAGCGCCCGCCTCTGGTCAAGTCGTGCTCCGTGGCACCGGGCTGGCAGCCGTGGACGCCCATCCCTGCAAATGAGAGCTCCATCTTAGACGCGGAGGACAATGACAGTGCTTTTAGCGCCGTTCCTACGTTGGCCTCACTCTCCTCCTCCCCCGACTCTTCGTCCACATCCTCCTCCTCCAACTCCCTCTCGACCCTCGCCCCTTGCCCCAGCGTGGCCAGTAGCGGCCTGGGCATCCTCACGGCGTCCGGAGACGTGGCGTGCGGCCGTCGGCGGCACCGCTCGCAGCCTCAGTCTCTCGCGGGCTGCGTGTTCCCCTTCAGCCTGGATGACGACAGCATCCGCACCACTGATGTCTAGGTTCTGTGCGCTTCTTGTCACCTGCTTTGACATGAATGTGACTGGTCATGGAAGTATTTCCCACTAATAAGGTGACCCGGCGGCAAAAAGGATCCCCAGCTGGTCATGTAGTTGTTCTACACACCAAATGGGGACCATGGGGAACAATAGTGCAGTGTATAAAAGGGCTGTTCAAAAAATAGGATCAAGCATTTTCTTCGTCGTCGTTGTTGTTGTTGTTTTTTGTTTTTTTTTTGCGTGCAGCTTCCTCTAAAAACTTGAATTATAATGTTAATTGTTCTTGCAGGGCTACAAATGATGGCACATGCTTTTAACCCTTTGCACTTGTCTTCGCTTAGACATGATCTCTGCACACAAATAACATGCTAAAGGTTCTCAGGCATGTACTTTTTAAAAAAAAAATAAGTTAAGCCCTCTGTTTTAGCATTCTTTGGATGAGAGGAAAGAGACACAAAGGTCTGGCAGCAACCTTCATTAACACTCGACAAGTGTTTCCTGACCACAAGTGAAAGTGTTCCGCCAACCTCAAACTTTAAAAAAAAAAAACTTGACACAACCCTGAAGATTGAACCATCAGCGCTTGTTGCACAGGAAGCAGCGATGCCATCATAATAATAATACAGCCGCTCTTTATGGTACTTGATGAAGAATATACTGCTGATGAGCAGGGTTACAGCTGTCTAAATGTGATTTGTTTCCCCTTGGAGCATTATGTGGGGGGGTGTACACGCTGCCATTTGTAAATGCCTTAACAATTTTGCACTTATTTTTGTTTTGTACCTTTTTTTTTTTTAAGAAGCTTCACCACTGTCACAACTTCCTCTCAGATGTCTCAACTCGTTTTGTGTTGTAACACCTGTGGCTTCAACTCATGCTTGAATGTTTGTTCACTCGTCTGCCTGCACATGTTACGTTTCCATCCTGTATAATAAACCCTATTTTTTATTGGTCTCGTGATATACAGTATTGTATATTTGGGGTTTGTTCAAGCCGTTTCAGGGAGCATACTCGTGCGGTACAGCTGCTTGACCGCTAGGTGTCAGCTTTTGCATTTCAGTGTCCAGGTGTATTTAAACTAGGAACAGCTTTGCACATTTAGCTTGGATTAAAAAAGTGATTAAACACAAACGTAGCGATTTGTGACATCCCAAACTCTCCAATCAACTCGTCGTAGGTCGGTCGACGCGTTTGGTGGCATCTTCCATCGGATCGAGACGTCGTTTGAGGCCTACTACGGTGGCCCCGAAGTGCAAAACACAACAACAAAGAACTAAACACAATGGGAAATTCCAAAAACACAGCAACAAATAACTAACCGCAGCAGCAACACACTTCCAAGTTTTGAGCTTTTTCTTCCTCGGGGCCAACATGCAGAGGTCAACCCGTTTGCCCTTACGCCCTTTCGCCCTGTCGCCTCACACATGCACGACGAGGTGAAGGCACAAAGGCGACGTGTCCAGTTAAGTAAGGCCTGACGCGAGATGTTTCACACGTCCGGTGCGGCGGTCCATTAGGTAAAGGGCCTAAAACTGCGTCCCGACCTCTGACCGCGTCCTCGTCGGCGTCGGAAGGGCCGCCGAGCGTGAAATGTCTCTGCAGAACACTTGACGCCGTGGCGGCTAATGCCCCGAGCGCCTGCGAAATGTCAGCTGCGTTAAAATGACTTTTCAGTCTGGTAAAGACAGACCTCCTCCAGGTATTCTGAGGCAAATCCAGCCACGAACGGAACTGGACTGCCGAAATTTGTTACAGCAGAACGAGAAAGTTGCAATTTAGACATTTGTATTCTCTTGTGAAAATATACCGTATAAGAAAGGAGCCGCGGAGCCTTTGAGGGCGAGTGGCTTGTCTTTGCACTCACTTGGCACTTGACTTTAACGCCTTTGAGTGACAGCATCTCTCAAGGCAGCCCAAATGCTAATGTTCCCACATGAATAAGCAGCACCAGGCCAGCACAACCTCACTGGGACTTGTTTGTATTGTTTCTTTTTTTTTGGGGGGGGGGGGGGGGGGAAATAGATGTTAAATGTTACCACAACGTGCACTTGTGCTCCTGGCGCACCATCTTGCTTTATTACTTGCACACGAGAATGCGCGAACCACTTCGTGAAGTGTTTCGTGAAGTCACGCTCCTGGTTTTTGTTTTTGTTTGTTTTTTTTTTACTTAGTCTCTTGCTCCTTTTCTTTTTCTTTCCCACAGTCGCTGTCGAGTTCCCGTTTACAAAGGATAACCACAAGAGGGCGCTACTAGACTGCACAAGTTAAAGCCCACTCCGAGCAACAATTCTTCAGCTTCAGAAATAAATGGAAGGTAAAAAAATAAACTGTGCCTAACCGTCACTAGTAGTTGTAGTTTATTTTTGTATTTGTATTTTTTTTGCAAATATGCACTTAGAATGAAAGAAACTTTGAAGGTCTGTAGCAAACATGGAAGGGTTATATTTCCACTTGCATTACAAGAAATGAATTGGTCATGAAATCTATTCACACCTGATCGATCAAGTAAGATGGCTCCAGTTTGGTCAATGTAAACCTGTTGACTGGATCAATATCAACATCAAATGTCTTTGGCGACCTTATCAGAATCCTGCAGTCAGCGTGAAAATGTAGCAGCATAATGAAATTCTTTGACATCTTATTATTAGTGAAAAGAACAAAAACATTTGCACACATACGATACGATTTGCACAATATTAAATCTCTTAAAATGTATTTCTTTCATTGTGCTTTTTTTTTTTTATTGATTGTATGGATTTTGTTATGGCATGTCCCACATCATGAGTGGTAAAATGACACTAAATCAAAAAGAATTGGAGATGGTGTATTGTCCATAACAAGTTATTTGATGAAATGAGTCATTTTTACATGTATATTCCATTTTCATAATCATATGGAACATTTTGCACGTGTGCCCGGAATTGCTGTCCACCCTGTCGTTGTGGGGCAACTGTTTTTGTTGTTGTTGTTGTTGTTTTTTATGTTTTCAGTGACATTTGGTCTTCCTTCAATGGAGGCTGAAACAGTGGATAGTTTCAGAATAAATATGACAATGATGTCATCATATCATGTCTGTAGTTGGAGGGTTAACATGTCCACCATGTCGTCGTGAGATATCAACAGAAACTTTCCAAAATTCCAAATGTATTTGTCAAACAGTTACACGTAGTCAGCTTGCTAACTGAATCATAAGTGAAGCTCCACCGTGAGCTTTTGAAATGATAACTTTTGCCCCAAAAAAATGTCAATAAAAGCTCACACATTTGACTTTTGTCTGCTTTGTTAATTTAGCACTTTTTAAACTTGAGCAATTTGCATTTCGTCGAAATGAATATGAACTTCGATGGAAAATCGTAACTTTCGAAGTTTCGAAGGCCCATGGATCTTATTGACTATTCCACGGAAAGAATGTTTGAGATATTATACGTACACATGAATTATTATTCTTTTTCAAATCATAGTCTTCATTATTTCTACACATTGATTAATGCGGACCGCTCATCTTTGCGATTCGTCTCCGTAGAGGAGCAGATCATTGTTGTAACGCAGCCGAGGGCAGGGTTTTCCTCACATGTACAATAGCAATAAAGTCCTATTAATGTGGACCAGGTTTTCCTGCGGCTGCATGGACGCAGGCCCTTGCCTGGAGCGCTGCCAAAAACAAAAAAAACAAAAAAAAAAGCTGTGCAGTTCCCACATGAGACCACCGCACAGAGTGGATGGAGGCAGCAGGCAGGCAGGGAGGGAGGGGTTGTGGAATGTATTCGGCCCTGTGTGATGTGATTGTTTGCAGAGAAATGGCTTGACCTCGCCCTCTGATGCCCCGCACGCACGCACGCACACGCGCACACGCGGGCTGGTCGTGGCCGAGCTCAAGGTGTGTGAGACGGACCTGCTGAGTGCAGGAGGTCTGGGACCCCTTCACCGCTTCCTCCAGACGGAGAACAGAGGATCCAGTCAGCCCGAAGGCCGGATGGGACGATAATAATGAGCCGCCCAGCCGCCAGCGCCACCTCATTTCAGGTATTATTGAAACCTTCTCCTCTCACTTTGCATCTGCAGCCTCGCAGCAGGCCAGCCAGCTGCGAGGCTGCAGATGCAAAGAAAAACAACCCTCAAACGCTCTTGTTAGTTTATCAAGGGAGCAAATATTTCATTTGCAGATGAGGATTTCTTCTTATTTTTTTTTTTAAAAAAACAATCAGTCATTCAATGATGTTTAAAAAAAAAACACACACACAAAAAAAAAAACGAAGTCGTTTTAGGGCATTAGAGTGTAGTATATATCTTCAGTGTATTGAAGTCATTGAATCAAATCCAAACATGTGCCTCTTCAGAAAATGCAGCGTTTTATGGCTTTTAGACGTCACTCGTGAAAAGTAGATTTTGCAGCTCACGTGGTGACGAAAATCAAGCGCGTCTGTGTGTGTGTGTGTGTTTTTCAATGGATATACATTTTCACATTTTTACATGATAGTTCGCAAAAGACTGCATGAGCCGCCACAGCGTCCATTTAAACCGATGTTTTATTTGGACTGCAAACATCTGGAACCTTATTTCATGAAAGTATGTCGTCCAAGAACCAAAAAACGCATCACACCAAAAACTGTTCATATACAGTTTACGGCACAATCGATAAAGATTCTTTTTGGCTTCAATGTTTATTCAGTATCTGTACTCACTAGAATTTGGCGAGTTTTATTTTTGACACTTCATAATTTAAGAAAGGAACAAAAAGAAACTATTTGCGTGTTGTTTATAAGAGTGTAAAACAAACGTAAACATATCAATGATGTCATTTTCTTGTCTGTTCTTTCTTTCTTTCTTTCTTTTCTTTTTTGACAACGTTCGGAGTCTGTCACTTTGGATTTGTGTGACGTTGCCTTTGGCCTCATTTGATCTCACTCTTTAAAAAAAAATACAATCAAATCAAAAATGACATTATTTTACAAATCTTACAGAGGATAATAATAACATCTTTTACTGTTATTGCAGTGCGAGTCTGACACATGCACGTTTCATTTGATCGCTGATGGAATTTGAAAATACATCTTTTCACAACTAGAAACCTAATAATACCTTCCAGCAGTTGCCCTTGATGTCAACAAAAGACGCCATCATAAGATCATATCGTGTCAACAGCCGCCGATGCGTAAATGTCTCCGTCCGAGGCCGAACGGACGTGACCTCCCGGTGACCCCTTTCGTGTTGGCCCCCCGGTGATGATCTTGCCCGCGATGATCCTCGTGAATCCGCGACGAGATCAAACGTGATTGTCGTGTGACGTCACAGCCGGACTTCTTTGTTGTCGCTATTACGCAATTATTATTGAGCGTTTGTTTACGCTCGTTTCTCGCGATGCCACTTATGATGTCGTTCATTTGAACTTTTTCGTCGGCGCTCGAAACGGTCGTTCGAGTAAACCTAAAGAATAATTGTTGTCTTTAAAAATAAAAACAAAGGGGCGAGATTGGGGGGCACCGACGCGATGCCAACGCGCGCGCTGGCCAATGGGCGCACAGGAGCGCCGCGAGGGGGCGGGGCCGGACTTGACTCCATTTGTGACGAAGGACGTGACGAGCGGCGTCCAGATCGGGGCTGGCACCGAGTCGGCGAGGGCAACCGCGAGAGGAGCGAGCGGCGCCAATGACGGCCGCAATTATGATCTGATCGCGCTGCGGCTCGTGCGCGCGCACTCGAGCCGCGACCGACGCGCGCCGTGGATGATGTCGAATTTCTGACGGCGCTTCCAGTTGGAAATGAAAACAAGTTGCGGGAGCGCGTGAGAGGTACGTGCACGAACGCGTTCAATGTGCGAGCGCAAACGTTCAGTGGCAAAAACAAGGCGAAAGGTCAAGTGCGTGTACGTTTTCTCTCTTTTTCGGTGAAAGCCAATCATTAGATTACGCAATGCATTTGCAAGAGAAGTCATCGTGTCGTTTTGCGCCGGGAGACCACAACTCACAAAGATCATTTAGACACAAAAAAGGCGTTTTGGGTTTTTTTTTTTCCGATTTTCTCCTCTTTGTATCGGATGTGAGTTTTTTTTATTTTTAGAATATCCTTCTCGTCATCGCAGGCTGTTTGTTTATATTTGACAGTTGATCTTTTATATTTTGGCGAAGAGACCGCAAACAAAATTATACAAATATATATATATATATATATATATGTATGTATGTATGTCACTAAATTCCTATTGTTGCATTTTGTCAAATGCGTTAACGCACGAGACGTGCCCGCGCGCGTGTGTGTGTGTGTGTGTGTGTGTGTGTGCGCGTGCAGGGGGACATGGCCAACGGAGGCGACCAGTTCGGCCTCGCTGAGCGTCCAGACTCCAACTTGGATTCTCCCAAGGAGAAGAAAAAGGACAATCTCAGCAGTTACAATTTAAAATCGCCCGCTTCGCCACAAACGACAAATTCCAGCCAGCTGGTGTGTGTGTGTGTGTGTGTGTGTGTTTATTTGATTTTTGATTTTTTGATTTTGTACATTTCTTAATTATTCAAATCACGCGACGACGATGGAATGAATACATGCGATTTGAATGCATTTGGGTAGAAAAGGGAGGTTAACGTGTGTGTGTGTGTGTGTGTGTGATGGCGCACGCAGGGCATGGACGGGATCCAAGTGTTCCTGCACGACCGGGATCTTTGGAGCAGGTTCGATGAGGTGGGAACCGAAATGATCATCACCAAGGCTGGAAGGTAAAAGGAGGAAATCATATTCTTTTTTTTTTTCAAAACAATGTGGACGCGTTTCATGAAAATATGAAAATATTTCCCTTCCCAAATACATTTGACATCGCTGAGATATATATTTTTCTTTTTCTTCTTTTCTTTCATTGTGTTTTCCAAAGGAGGATGTTCCCCAGTTATAAGGTGAAGGTCACAGGACTCAACCCCAAAACCAAATACATCCTCCTCATGGACATTGTGCCCGGGGACGACCACCGCTACAAGTTTGCAGACAACAAATGGTGGGTTGAAATATTTGACGATTATTATTAGTATTATTATTACAACAAATTTCAATGAACATAGAAGTCAGCGTCGCACAAATTAGTACAAGCGTCTACAAAATGTCGCGACGTCGATGACGTCAAAATGTCAAACATTTCTATGATTGTGCAGCTCCCAAATATTGACAAATATGTTAGGCGGTTAAGCTGCGTTGGAAAAAGTCAGGCCCTCCTTCCAGACCCCCCAGCCCCCCAGCCCCCCCACTTCCCTCCGTCCCCACCCGCCGGTGAAATCAGCCTGCGGAGGGTTCACCGGGCGGACGGACGGCACGGAACGGATTCAAGTCTCCCAAATCCGACGAGTCCCGCCGAAGACCACGCACTCATCTCCTATTGAGCGTGGATACAGTTGAATATATTCACGCATTCATCACAATTTTGCACGCAGACGCACGCTCGCTAAATCAAAAATACAAAAATGCCAAAATGCAAACAGAAATCAACAATGGAGGGGCGTGCGTTGTGACGCAGCAACCAAACCCAAACCCAAATGTAATTACGTTTTTTCAGTCAATAGCAGGCTTCATTGGGTTGTTTTCTTTCATTTTCTATTCTTAACAGTTCGCCAGTTGGAACTTGTAACCTTTCAAGCCTGCACACTGACCGACGTTGTGTCCCCCCCTTCCTTTTTCTTTGCACTGCAGTGCATTAATTAACATGAAGATTTGTAGTCTCCAAATATAGCCTTTTAAATAGACTCAAATAAACAGAAGCATTAAGAGTGGCGCAAGAACACGTGGAGGCATTGTCCTGTATGCGCCAAATTGCAGAATGCGCCATCCTGCGCGTCCGACAGAAAAGTAGCAAATCATTTTGTCACGTCTTCATTGAGAACGTTTCAAATATGGATGCGCGAGTCTATTGTGCAGCGGAGCAAAGTTGCTGGTGCACGACCGGGTCAGACCACCCGCTGCGACCCACTGCACGTCAATGTCCACCGATGGCGCTATTATTCATATTCATAAAGTGTACTTGTGTAGGTCGGTAACGGGTAAGGCCGAACCGGCGATGCCGGGCAGACTCTACGTCCACCCGGACTCTCCTGCCACGGGGGCCCACTGGAGCCGCCAGCTGGTGTCTTTCCAGAAGCTCAAACTCACCAACAACCACCTGGACCCATTTGGACACGTGAGATTGGCTGCCTGATTACCATAATAATGCCCGTTTCATTTCAAAGGCCGACGGTGTTCTTCTTTTTGGGACCATTTGGGCCCTGCGTTGTGCCTTTCCAAAAACGCAATCATTAGGAGATGCGTTTTGGATTTTGCGCCGTCGATCGTAGCCAGGGGCCACGTGAGTGCGCGCGCGCCGGTTCCCTTCCTGCGCGTCCTGCTGCGGCGCCGATTGTTTGAAACAAACACAAAAACAGCACTTTTCCAGGCCCCTAAGTAATGATGCCGAAGACTCGTCAAGTCCATTAGTTGCGCCATGTCACCGGCGGACACGTCGCTGCGATTCAATTGAGCCTCTCTGGATCAAGGCGCGCGAAAGGGGCCCAAGTGCACGCGCGCCACAAAAAAAAAACAATCGTGTGTGGTTTTCATCGTATGGGGGGCGGGGGGGGGGGTTCCAAAGTGCTGTCGGCATGGCTGCTCAGAATCGGGTAAAAAAAAAAGTCCCCAAAAATTCAAATAATAGAAATATGCAGCGCAGTGCAGTTGTGCACCAATGCAATAATAACGAGATTGTCAATTCAAATTGAATGTAAACAATTTCAATGGAAAAATGTTAAAAAAAAAAAAAAAACACACACAAAAACACCTCTGAAAATCTAACAATATCACCCAAAAATATTTGGGATTGATATAGCCCATTGTTGTCAAACGTTTTACACCAAGCGCCACCGGCATGACCAACATTAAAATACAGTCGCGTAAGTCTTAAACAACAACCAACCAGTTTGTAGTCCTTAAAAGTTCATTTATTATTGTAAGCCACTCACATTGGGCTTGAATATACAAAAAACCAAAACAAAACTCTTAATAATGAATGCCTTAAAATCCACTGCACATGAAGGTAAACATGTTTTTTGTTTGTTTGAAATCTCAAATAAATGTTTAAAAACAAACAGTTCTTAATGTTAGCTGGAAAGTGAAATACAACTGAACTGTATTTTGGGCTGAGGGAGCGCCATGACTGTACATATCAAACATTCTGACTTGACAAAAGTAACAATGCTCGATTTGGACTGACACTGTCAGAGAGGTATCAATTGAATATATATTTCTAATAATATTTTGGTTACCTCAACTAGTTAGCTACGAGCACGTCAAACGATATAAAACACCGTTGTCGTGATGATGCGAGTCATTTTGTAAGTGGCAAATGAATATGTTATACGGAGCGGCACGTAAGAAAAGTAGAAGTAAAAAGCAAGACAATCGTGTTGTATTTCCTCATTTTGAGCAACCTCCCCCGTGCGCAGATCATACTCAACTCCATGCACAAATACCAGCCTCGCGTCCATATCGTCAAGGCGGACGAGAACAACGGCTTCGGCTCGAAAAACACGGCTTTCTGCACTCATGTCTTCTCCGAGACCGCCTTCATTGCGGTCACCTCCTACCAGAACCATAAGGTCAGTTTTATGCGAGCCACACACTTGCACCAATACAGCAGACCTGCTGATGTATCTTTTTGTTTTGTCTTTTTTTTCTGGGTTGAGACCCAACTCCAACTCCAAAAACACGTATTGGTGGTATATCAAGAATGTTTTTGTCTTCAATGCAATTACCATGGACGTCAATTCTCTGCAGATTTTGTCTGCGCACGGGGGTATGCTAAACTCTTGCCTCGATGAGAATATATCTATCACAAAGGAAATACTGTAAAGGCATTCCTTGTTTGTACTTTGCACGGCTGCTTTTCCAAGCTTACGTGCGCACACAAAGCATTTGTACTTTTCTGTTCCCACAAGGACATCCACTTGCATCATACCGAGCTTCTTGTCCAAAGCGTAACCATCATGAGAAGGTTCCTAATCCCCAAACGGACACTTTGGGACCCAATTGTAACCTTAACGAAACGTTTGCTACGAAATGTTCTCACCTCGATGTTTCCGAGTCTCCCTGAAGATCACAATTACACCCTTTGTTATTAGTTATTTGCATACAAAAAGACCTCTTGCATCATCTTTGCACATGTGAGTCATTTGTCTGTTTTGGAACATGTACAGTATTTGACAAAAAGAAGCGTGTGTAATGAATTGATCTTGGCTCATGCGTTTTACACTACAAACGCTGAGGTCCAAGCAAGCAGCCCCTTTGCTCATTTTGGCTTCATGTGATCGTTACCAGCCAGGTGCATTTTGTTAGCAAATTCTAAAAGTCATAGTCACTCCTTTATACACAATTATTTAATCCTCTACTGTTTCCATGAGGAAATTGATGTTGATCGTATGGTCCTGTTTTGTGATAAAAGAGCTGTTTGGCAGTATTGTGCAAATAAACAAGTGGCCTGCTAATATCAAATAAATATTGTAATTTGAATGTGTTAGTGTGCGACTCGCATTCTAACAGTAATATTATTTTAGTGAGGATATTGGAAAAAAAAAAACCAACCCCTGGTCGGTTTATCAAGTAAAGCCGTTGCCATGGTAATTGTACTTTATACCTCTGCCGACGCTGTCGTCGCTACGTCGGGTTTCCTCAGCTGCTAGACCCGAGCGAGCAGTTCGCCCGTGTTCTCACAGGGTCTGCGGGCGGCCAAACACGAGGCCTCTCCTGCATGAGAAAAGTTTGAAGAGCTCACATCAAAGCTCTGGACCTCTAAAAGCTTTGGCCTGAAAACGCTTCAACCTGGCGACTGTTTGGCTAAACAGTTTATTCAGTGTCAGCTGGCGAGAACACCGTCCTCTCCGTCAGAAACGTCGACGGCCGAGGAATGTTCAGCAGGACTGCTTTTAACATCTCCGGGGCCCCTGCAAATAATAAACCATCGACTTTCGTTCGGTCGAGAGGAGCTTTAAAAGGGCCCGCTGCGTCTTGTGTGCATGTATGGTTCTGCGGATGTGCCGCGCTTTAATGTCCGCACCGGGCTATAAAAGCGATCCTTTGTTTTGGTCCTCAGATTACTCAGTTAAAGATAGAGAACAATCCCTTTGCAAAGGGCTTCAGAGGCAGTGACGACAACGAGCTGCACCGCATGGCCAAACTACAAGGGTGAGTCAACTCGTGTGCCAATCCAATCCAAATCAAATCAAATCACCGTATTCGACCGAGCATTGTGCTTCCTGCTATCTCTTTGCAATGAGGGTAACCCAACAGGTTTATATATTTCTTAATAATGAAGTCATAAACTTGTAGCGACATTTGGAAAATGACAGAATCGGAAGTGTGTGCTCAAGTGCAAGCTAGCGCCTCACTTTGTTGTCTTTCTAGCACACTGTCGCTCTGGACTGTTTTCCTTTTATTGTCACCGTGAGCTGCCGTTATTTACCATTGGAAAAAGGATGTGTAAGAAGATGAAGGGCTAAAACAGGAACATTTCATTAAGGTAGTGGAACCGCTAACGTAAGACATTGACCGACCGCTAATTCATTATGGTTGTTAAACATCTGTTTCCCACAGGAAATAATACAAATATATGATTACATTGTTATAAACATATACAATGAGGGCCACACCTAATGATTGTTTTAATAGTAGATGAATCTGTCGATTAGTCTTTCGATGAATCGACGTATCGGAGAAAATTTCCATCTCTTTAGTAGGCTGAAATTCAGATTTGGACAATTTTAATCCATAATCGATGAGCACAATAGCTGTCAATTCATTTGATATTTGAAGAGTTGTAGATTCATCAATTCATTGTTGCACATTTATATGTATCGTTGTTCTCAAAATAGTCTTAATATTTGTGTACAGCCAAAGTCAAATTTGAACATTCCTAATGCTAGTGTAAAAATAGGTTATTGAAATAGCATAATTTCACTTAATAATAACTTTGACTGCAATTCAATGTATTTATTTGCCAAGTGTAAAAAGATGTTAACCACGGTTCATAATAAAACATAAAAACAGTAAAAGACAACCGTAACTTTGATTAAAAGTGATGCTGGAGTGTTCTTCGAATGTCAGTTGGATTATTTCATGTGACGTTCAGCGCAAATTCTTCTCCTGATGTTCGTCTTCTCGAGACGACCCTTAAGTCATTCACTGCCATTGACGGCTAACGGCTGTCGAATTCAAACATTCGTGTTAATCCATGGAGGCCTGGCAGTGAATTAATGACAATGGCGCTTTCAAAACAAACGCCACTATGGCTACGTTCACATTGCAGGGCACGGCACGATACCCAATTCTGATTTTTGGTTAAAGTTGCATCTGTTGATGTAGTCGTTCACATTACAAAAACCAAATTTGACTTCTAAAAGTGACACGCATGCGCACAACATGAGGCGCAGTGTGTTTATACAAGTCAACATGGCTCCTCGTGGAGGTCTCGGTCCTGACGCATTTGTGACAATTTCAAGGATTTTCTGCTTCAACTGATCAGTCCAAACATATTTTCAGTTCGGTGTTTTTCTGCTCCGTCTGTTTTTTTCGAACAATTGCGAAGGATTTTGTCTTTTGACGACGTATAGGTCGGACGAGTGTGTATCCTGCATCCAGACGGCAGTCGTATCGGATAGGAGGCCTGGGATATGAAAACACAAATCGGAATTGTACCGTTCACATTAACATGAAAAAATCTGATACGTCACATATGGGCCCAAAAAATGGAATTGATCTGCAATGTGAACATAGCCAAAATGACACATGAAAAAAATATGATTTCATGTCATCTTAACTGAGGTCTCGCAAAAGCGCATGCAGTCTTGAGCAAAGCTATAAAGCCATCATAAAAAAAATTATAATTATGGTGAATACAAGTGAATCAATAGTTGATGAAAAACATGAGCTGAGTTTTGCAGATGTGTTTCCAAAGCTGTTTGTCCCTCTCGGTTCTTTGAGTGACTGTGTCAGGGTAATACTGTGCGAGGCAATGTGTTACTTTGTGTGTTTCTGATTGTAGAGTGGACCCTACATATTTGAGGTTCACTAGTCCTAAAATCATCTCATCAGATTTTTGGGGAACCTACCCGCCGTTATTTGCGAAAACCTATTCGCCATTTTCTGTAATGTGGCAAAAAACTCAGAAAATGACTCATTATTATGCACTTTGAATACGACCCCAATTCCAATGAAGTTGGAAGGACGTTGTGTTAAACATAAATAAAAACAGAAGACAATGATTTGCAAATCATGTTCAACCTATATTTCATTGCATACACTACAAAGACAAGATATTTCATGTTCAAACTGCTCAACTTGATTGTTTTTTAGCAAGTAATCATTGGTTTAGAATTTGATGGCTGCAACACGTTCCAAAAAAAGCTGGGACAGGCTCATGTTTACCACGGTGTTACATCACCTTTTCTTTAAGCAACATTCAATAAACGTTTGGGAACTGAGGACGCTCATTGTTGAAGCTTCGTCGGTGGAATTCTTTCCCATTCTTGCTTGATGTACATTTTCAGCTGTTCAACAGTCCGGGGTCTCCGTTGCCATAGTTTACACTTCATAATGCGCCACACATTTTCAATGGGAGACGGGTCTGGACTGCAGGCAGGCCAGTCTAGTACCTGCGCTCTTTTACTATGAAGCCACGCTATTGTAACACGTGCAGAATGTGGTTTGGCATTGTCTTGCTGAAATAAGCAGGGGCGCCCATGAAAAAGACGTTGCTTGGATGGCAGCATATGTTTCTCCAAAACCTGTGTGTACCTTTCATCATTAATGGTGCCTTCACAGATCTGTAAGTTACCCATGCCATTGGCACTAACACGGCCCCATACCATCACAGATGCTGGCTTTTGAACTTTGCGTCCATAACAGTCCAGATGGTTCTTTTCCTCTTTGGCCCGGAGGACACGACGTCCACAATTTCCAAAAACAATTTGAAATGTGGACTCGTCGGACCACTTTTCCACTTTGCATCAGTCCATCTTAGATGAGCTCGGTTGCCCAGAGAAGCCGGCGGCGTTTCTGGGTGTTGTTGATAAATGGCTTTTGCTTTGCATAGGAGAGTTTTAAGTTGCACTTACGGATGTAGCGCCAAACTGTATTTACTGACATTGGTTTCCTGAGCCCATGCGGTGATATCCTTTACACATTGTTTTCGGTTTTTGATTCAGTGCCGCCTGAGGGATCGAAGGTCACGGGCATTCAATGTCGGTTTTCGGCCTTGCCGCTTACATGCGGTGATTTCTCCAGATTCTCGGAACCTTTTGATGATGAAATCCCTAAATTCCTTGCAATTGTACGTTGTGGCACATTGTCCTTAAACTGGTCAACTATTTTCTCACGCACTTGTTGACAAAGAGGTGAACCTCGCCCCATCTTTGCTTGTGAATGACTGAGCCATTCAGGGAAGCTCCTTTTCTACCCAATCACGGCACCCACCTGTTCCCAATGAGCCCGTTCACCTGCGGGATGTTCCAAACAGCTGTTTGATGAGCATTCCTCAACTTTCTCATTCTTTTTTGCCACTTGTCCTAGCTTTTTTTGCAGCCATAAAATTCCAAGTTAATGATTATTTGCCAAAAACAATCCAGTTTATCAGTTTGAAGATGAAATATCTTGTCTTTGTAGTGTATTCAATGAAATATAGGTTGAACATGATTTGCAAATCATTGTATTCTGTTTTTTATCACAACGTCCCAACTTGATTGGAATTGGGGTTGTATGTACAGTTGTGCTCATAAGTTTACATACCCTGGCAGAATTTGGAAAATAGTTTTTATTTTTTTTCAAATATGACTGATGACTGAACAACAGCCGTCATTCATTTCTTTGAGTGATACTCCTTTTCTGAAATGCTTGACAGTTTAATTTGAATCCCATTCAAGTCAAATTCAAGGTGTTTCACCTGTCCCTTCATGTTTTCTTTCAAGAATTGATTTCAAGAATCTCACAAATTCTGCCTGGGTAATCACGAGTTTTCTCTTTTACTAAATAAAAGTAGGGATGTGAATTTCAAAATAAGAGCAAGTAAATCAAAATAAAGCATTACGTGTTCAAATAAAGTGCTGAACTTCAGAATAATTCTTTGAAAAAATACTAACAAAATACAGATCATATTTATATTATTATATTTTGATCATATGGGTAGAAGCGAAATCATGCATTGTGAAAATGCGTTATACAAAGGTAGAAGGGTTTTCCAGAATTTTGAGGTCAACTTTGGGGGTGCGTATTATACATGGGTGCACAGTATACACGAGAAATTACGGTACTTTGTTTTTGATTGGTTGGCCAAACTAGGACTAAATATGGAATCAAAACCAGTGGAATCTGTTACAGCAGCTCAGTGGAACATCATTAAATCTATCACAGACTGGCCAATTTCTGTTCTTCCTGCGTGGATCAATAAACACCGAAGCGCTAATTGCTACGTTGGCCCAGTGGCCTATGGAGCTGCGGACTTTCCCACCAGCAGAGGCCGCCCGAGAACGTTGGCACCATCCATGTAACTCCTTCGCTTTGCTATGCAGTCATAGGTTCATTGTTTTACTGCACCGCTACTTTAGTTGGGCACAGTCATCATCAGAATGGTTGACGTGCACGTGCAGGTACTGCACGTGCACATTGTGTATATGCAGGCTTAGCTGTAAACTAGTCATTTGAAGGCTATACCAATGTTTCAAATGCTATGAAAGGGTTTTGGTATATTTATTCATGAATCTATTAATGAAGCTAATTCTAATCTCAGGCTCCCCGTCCCTGCAAATGGAATGGGTCCACTGTATATGGAGCTATTCTACCCGCCTCCTCCTCCTCCTCCTCCTCCTCCTTCCCACGCTATTATGATGGCGTACATATGGTGGGTGTGTGAGTGTGCCTGTGTTGAGCCAAGCGGCAAAACTATCACGTGCGCCGCTGTCACCTGAAGGTCGAGTTTGACCACGTAGCTGGTGGGCAGAGTGTACAGCATTGACAACCCAGCGCAACATACAGAAGTGGAGCAGCGATGGCCCGATGACGGCGCACTGCCGCTCGTGAATCACACTGTGGCTGCTCATCGACCGTTCGTGTGGCTGAGCTGATCTCCAGTATGGCAGCTGAACTCCACTTGTGTGGGGCAGTTTGGGAGGTGCCAGTGAGCCAATGAGAGATTGTCTTACTGGAAGGAGGGAAGGAGATGCTCTGCTGTGCAGGGCTCCACCCCCCTCCCTTTGTGTTATTGTGCTGCTTTGGTTTGCGGAGATGGGCCTACATCCGAAGTGACACGTGGCTGGATGTTTATTTTTAGTGCGGCAAATGATCTCAAAGCGGCCCTGGCTGCGTATGTGCGTGCATGTGTCCGCTCGTGCGTGTCAGTATCTCAGCGCCGGTCAGCGAGATGTGGCCCGCTGTCCCCTACATACCGCAGAGTTCACCGAGAGGGCTGTGTTTACAGAGGGAGATCAGAGCTGAAAGGATGGAGAGCGCTTAAGTAGACTTGAAAGAGAAGGACGGGAGGGGGGCGGGGGCAGAAGTGGGAATAATAGAAGCAGGCAAAAATACAACTAGATGGAAATGTGTCCTTTTTTGTGGATTCTTTCATTTGCAGTAAGGACTACCCTGTGGTCCCGCGCAGCGCCGGCCGTCCGAGAGCGTGCTCCGGCGGGAGCCCCTTCGGCGGGGAAGTCCGGGTTCTGAGGGTCTCGCCCGAAGCGGCCGCGTCGCCCTACGGCTGTGAGAACGGCCTGAGCGGCGGCCCGCGGTCGCTGCTGGGGGCTCCGTCCACGCACTACACTTTGGCTCGTCCTCAACACGTCCAGCAGCCTCAACTTTACCACTGCACCAAAAGGAAAGGTAAGAAATGTTCATCGGGTCACGTCGCCGGTCTCATATCGATGGGATGATACGCACGTAAGTTCTGATGGAAAATCATTTTGCCCCAAAACATTTGGTGGAGGCGGGACAATGAACCTTCTCCATGAACACATATTACCGAATATTTTTGAGGGGTTAGGGTCGTAGTCAGTGAAACAATGCATGCAGCAATGCTTTCAGATATATATTCTCTCTGCTCTGTGGGGACCAAAAATGTGAAGGGATGACCTTCTCCTTCTTCTTCTTCTTCTTCTTCCTTTACTTCTGAATGACTCTGCATCTCTTCCAGTAGTCCTCGGTGCTGCCCATGTGGCGCAACGTGGTCCTAAAAGGAAGGCGCACGACTCGATAATTGGCATTCGTGAATTTGCATTCTCACTGATCTTTGGGTGGCAACCTGTCCTTCTAAAATCAGCGCGTTTATCCGCTGTTTTTGTTCTCAAGCTATTCCTTTGACACATTCTGGTGGAACCTTGCTGTTGTTGTTCGGTTTGAGTCAGTAAATGTGTCTTTTTGTTTGCATTTGAGATGCAAAAGTGACCATGGAAGTACGTTTCTGCTCCTCTCCCGATGCCCCTGCTAATAAATCTTACAACTTGCTTGTATTCCCAAACATATATTATTGTGTATAAATGCCAAAAGGTGGGTTTTAATGCCTTAATAGGCTTTCCGTAAAGTGCTAGTGCAAATATTTGTTTGTCCATGTGTGAGATGACATCAGCTTGTGCTCGTCTGATATTTAGGCTCCTCGTGTGAAGGTGCGTTTGTTTGCATTGAATAACATAACGATTGAAAAGTCATTTATGTGACATGGGTTCACGATGGTGCCCGTGCTCGATACACGGCGTTGGCGCTTTATGGCCCTCTCTGTTTGAAGAGCTTTGCCGGCATCTTGTGGCATAAATTGTTTGCGGCTTTTCGCGGACGATGAACCTCGATATACTGGAGTTTCGCCGCAATTACAAGCGGAGCACAATAATGATCCCCGTGGGACACATTAAGGGCTGAATTTGTCTCTTAAGATAGTTTTAAGATATGACAAAACGTGATGATGATGCACAAGTGGAATTGCTCACTGTTGCATTCATTTAAGTAAGCGTTCACATGTTTCAAAAACGTAATTCAAATCTGTGTTTCAAGTTTCAAGTTTATTACTGTTGTTGATGATGGACATGTCACTACACGACTTCCTTCAGTGGTGGAATACTGTCGATCTTTTTTGTTGTATATTGTTTTTCATAGCTGCAATTTTGACATTTGACAGAATCTGCGCCTCACCGGCCTTACCGATGACTGCCATCAAATGGGATCCGACAGCGGAACGCCGTCTCGACAATCTGCCTTTGCGAAGAGAACAATGCTCCATATCGATTAGTACTTTTTGAGATGTCGGTATGATGCAGCGCAGTTCACGCCAAACCTTTAAGAGCCATTTCGATTCAGCCCTTCTCTTTGTGTTTGCTATAGAAATGTAACTAGTTTTGAGGCTAATCGTGTTTCATGCTTGAGTTCGACATCATATCAGCACCATTGAAGCACACAGAAGTTTCCCCAATAGTCTAAACATCGCAAGGACTGTTTATGTCTAAGTTCCACAACAAGACATAGTGCTTGCCGTAAGCTGCGGCATAACGTGTACAGTCCATTAAGATCATCTGACAAACACTCTTTATTTTGCGCCTCCATAAATGTCAAGCTACAGAACTAATGCAATTGTCTTTTATGTGCACTTTTGGTGCTCAGCTCAGCCATAAAACCGTTTTAAAGTAGCAGCAACTTTCTCTGCGCTGATTTAATGTCCCGACATTTTCTCTGTGCAGTGGAGGAGAACTGCGCCACAGGAAACTGCCAGCACCCGTTCAAGAGAGCCTTCCCCGGTAGCTCAGCCGCTAGGGGCCCGGGCGACTCCTACTACCACGCCTCACCCTTCGCCCCTTCCCCGACACCCGCCCTGTCCGGCACGCCCGGCCTGGCTCTCACAGACGCCCCCTACAGCTCCGACATGGGTCAGCGTCAGGCGTGCATGTTTGCGGGCTCGGAGCGCAGACTCGATGACCACGGCTGCGCGTCCTGGTCGTACGCCCGCCCGCCGCCCTCCGCCATGACCCCCGTGGAGCCCTACCCGCCTTTTAACCCTCCCGCCCCCTACAGCTCCAGCCCGCAGGGCTCTCGCCTCAGCGCCGCAGCCCACCACGGCTCGCCGCCGCCGGGGGAAGCTGTCACTCGCGACCCTTACCAGAGGCAGCGCTCCGAAAACATTCAGAGCAGGCAGCGCAGCCCCCCTCTCCACAGAGAGTATCCTCGCTTCACCCCCAACCTGTCCCCCCCGCTCTACCACACATTGGAGACGCACGCACACATCAGGTGCGGCGTCCCTGAATGGACCGCTGCCTCCTAAAGGACGTCAATCTTTGCCATTCTCCAAAAAGATGCAGAATACGAAATCCTTTTGTGCTGTGTGAAGTGGTCACGTGTCGGTCCCCTGTGCTGCTCCAAATTCAACGAGGTTGTACAAAAGCCCCACTTTTGAGCAGCACAAGGAACATCAAAGTGGTATTTTATTGTCTGTCTTTCCTGTAACCCAAAGGCTGATGTCAACCAAATGTTTGCACTGTGAGCGAAGCCCGAACAGAACCGGGCTGTTTTTCCCTCCGCTTTGCGTCATCGTGAAAGATGTCAATTGTGACCCATCGCCAGACGTCCACGGGCCAAAATAATCTCACGGCACAAGCCTTAGGGGTAGCCTTTTATTGTGTTTTATTTTTAAATCTTTAGTGGAGCAAAGCACAGCTCCGTGCGTGGCCCTCATGACACGGCGTTTGCGTGCGTGCGTCAGCTCGGCTCAAGAACGCCGCGAGCTCCTTTGCAACCAAACAGGCGGTAGTAGCCGCAGGCGCCGCAGCACAGATAAACAGTTTGTTGCCACGGCGCTGCAGGCCGAGGGACCCGTAAACACCGCTTCCGCCGCATTCCGGGTAAATGTACATCTCAGCATCACACATCTGTCACTGTTGTCCTCTCTGTCACCCCCCCCCAGTTGACCGATGGTCTCGAGGGCCAACAAAGGAGCTCTGGCTCCGCCCTTGTCCTGAGCTGACCACTCCGAGCTGATTTTTTTCTTTTTCTCCTGTTTTGAATAAGTCATCGTCAAATGTTGGCCTTTGACTTGTGAGGGTTGTAAACACAGTGCTGTAAATGAGATGTTCTATCCACTCAGGTGAATATATGTTGAGTATTAGTCTATTTGGCATCCCAATGGGTCCTTGTTAGTCCCACATTTACTGTAGTTCCAAAGGAAACCCATTTGCCTCCACATCTGGATAGTGTTACTTCCTGCCTGTGCCGACTGTAAAACGACAACTGCGGCTCTGTGCAAAAGCGAAGCAAGTTGAGATTTTTTTTTTGTTACATTTCCACCCGGGTTTTATATGCAGTAACATGAGAAGGTGCTCAGTATGCGCCCTCAATGGGGGCTTGTATGTGTGTGAGACGGTATGAAAGTTGAAAACTGTTTTGGTGTTTTTTTTTCTTCTTCTTCTTCTTCTTCTAGTATTTATTACTCTTAATTTGTTGTCAATCTTGTGAAACAAGACGCTGTTGTGCAGAGATTTCTTCAGAAGTTGGCTTCACCCTCTATTTCCACATGGTGATAAATAGTTGTGGTATTTGGGAAACAATGTTTCATTGATTTATATACAGAACTGAATAAAGTTTTTGAGAATTTTGGTAGGAGTTGGGTGCAGTTTTGTTCCGCGGGCATTTCTAGCCTCGTGTGGTCTGCAAATTTCCAGCCATCCATTCATCCATTTTCTATTCATCCTATCCTGTTCAGCTCGACTTTCTGCAACCAAATCAAACAAATAAATAAATCGAGTTACTGTATGCCGGCGTGACCCGTATCCGATTTGGGCCACAGTATGAATTGCGGCACTTGAATGAGTGTCAATGCAGTTTCAGTGATTTCACTGTAAATTGCGATCAATTGCGATGTTTCAGCCCAGTCCCGAAGGTGGCAACAATAACAATAACAATAACAACACAAGATTCAAGCGAACGGTAGCGAAAGTGCCATGTCCACTGCCTTCTATGGAATTTCCACAATGACAATGAGCAAAATGTTATGGGTTCCTCTTCAGTAGATTCGATTTGACATAATCCTGCTAACATGGAAACACACGTGAAAGAGGTCATGAACATTCCGAGAAGTTATTCATATTCACCACTTCGTACAGTTTAATGTTAATGCACATGAGGTCCTGATAACGACACAAGCTTGCAACCTTTTTTTTTTTTCGAAAAGTATACTTGTAAAGTGTCCAACAATCACGTTTCATCATTGTTGGCTGCGTAACAGTGTATACAATGTCGTCTTATCACACGCACGAGAGACCCTCCCAACCCTCTCGCACTCATCAACAATCCCCCCAGAGTGGTCGCTGCGCATACCTTCGCGGCCTTGTCTTATCTCTGACACGTTGTTTGGCATCTCCAGTCTCCAGCAGCTGGAGCCCCTCACTGACAACCTGCTGCCCACGGAGGGGAGGAGTCTGCTGGGGTGAGGCCGCCTAAACCTGTGTACGTATTCACTGAAGACCAACACGAATGTAATAATGGACGTTTTTCTTTTTTTTTTTTTTAAAGTTTATTTACATTTAATGGCATGTTACATATGTCTTCCTTTGATTTAAAAAAAAAAAGAAAATGTTTTTTTTTTTTTTTTTTTTGCTCTTACACATTGAGATCAAAGGTTAAGCAGGCAGCTCTTCAGAGGTTCTGTTCCTCCTTAACCCTTCGATGCCAGACCGGGACGAGGAGGGGGGGCCGGGGGAAAGGAGGCGGAGAAAATATGAGAACCCAGGGGGGCCTCAAACTCTTTAAAGATGGATTGGATCTGGCTGCGCATGCTTGTACAGTAACGAGAGGTCTGCTACGACCCCCGTGTGGCGGCCAGTAAATTGAAAATAAAGCTTGTATGGCTACATTATACATAAGTCGAGATTTAGGTATTCAGAGCCTGGACATATTTTGGACATTGCAATATTTCCAAGCATCCGGGATTGCGACCTAGTTTTTCAGTGGCGTATTGGATTTGGGTTCAGTTTATAAAATATTGTGCGGTATTCAATTTGATATCATGAATCAATTTGTTTGGTCACGTTAAGATCGGCGCAAGTACAGAAGTAGGTAGTGTGTTAGTGTGTTTGAATGTGTAATCAATCAGTGGAGGACTTTCTCGTACACAGTTTGAACAGCAGATTGATGAACCTTCACGATCAAAGAGCTTAAGTGGTGCTTATCGTTCTCTCTCACACACACACACACACACACACACACACACACACACACACATACACATCACCGGCTTTTGGGATGCTCTTCTCTCTAAACTCACAAAATGAAAATGAAATGGGAATTTTTTTTTTTTTTTTATGATTATACTATCTTATTATGTGCACAAAAATGTTTGGCTATATGAAGAGAGAACAATTTACCACCCTGCCTCAGTTTTTACTGGGGTTTCCATATTGTATACAAGGACAAAAAACATGCATGTGCTATATATATATATATATATATATATAGATATATAAAGTATATATCATGTGAGCTTGTACAGAGCTTGGCAAATTTATTGGAGCACCACCACTTATTTGCCTAAAATATTTCTGGTGAATAACTAGAATTCTTTTATCAATATTCAACCAAAATAGTAATGTGCTTTACTATTATTTGGTATTTTTTTTTGTAAAAATATAAATATAAAATATTTATGGATAACACTGTCGGTGCTCTAATTAGATTAGATTAAATATTAGTTGATGAGTTAACCATTAAAAGAACATACAAATGATTTGAGTTATTACCATTGCTTTTCATTTTGGGTAGCTGTGGCTTAATCCTTACATTGGGTGGTGGGCTAATGAATGGATTAAGCACTGTATGTAATAATAATTAGAATCATAACAACAACGCAAGGATGCTTATTTCTATCTGTATCGCTACTATATCTCTATCAAGTGTTGCAATGATAATAAATTGTCATCTAATAATAAATCTTAGTTATTCCCGGCTGGAATGAATAGTCCGTCAAAAATTCAAGGTTATTAAATCTCAGGGAAAATGTGAAAGAATGCAAGAACAACAAGAACATTTGAAATGCTGATTGAATTTTTTTTTTACAGGAGCTATATATTAAGGTTGTGTGCTCGTACAACGGTTGTCGATTTTCAATTGAATTGAATTCTTTATTTTGAATATGTGAAAAATATTTTCCACAAAAATGAAAAACAAAGTTAAATTATATTGCAAAAGGAGCAGGAAGAAGTCCAACATATTTACGCCTACTCCTATTTCAACTTTCATCAATATTTAGTATTATAATATAATAATAATAATAATAATAAGTCAGAAATATTAATATTCACACATCCTTTTTTTTTTCTTTCCTATATACAGGTTTGTGAATACAAATGATTGTCAGTAACAGCGGGATCTTAGATTATAATAATCAGAAAAGAAACAAATTCAATATCCATTCAAACGACTTCCACTATAGGCACATGAAGCTATATTAAATAGGCAACCACGACCGATCTTTATTTTATTAGAGACTACAGGCCTCTAAGGGACATTTGTGCGATGGCCGTCATTAATGATGTCATTTTGTGTCGAATAAGTGGCCCGAGATGGAGTATAATTGCTAAATGTTCATTATGGTTCATCTTTCTCTGCTGATGGCGCTCTTCCGTCTGTCTGAAGTGCAGGCAAGCGCGGCGCGACCGAATCTGTTATTCCACCGGAAACGGAATTGTGGCGGTTCGAATCTTTCGGTCTGGCCCGGAAATAGCAAAACCGCATTAAAGCCTGTTGCATATGATTTGCAAAAGCCGCATTGCCAAAACGATTGTTTTCTGATACGGCTACATCTGCAATAACAATTGACAAGGACGGCACAATGAAAGTATGTTGATGTTAACCAATAAAGGCCGCTTGATTAGAATGGCGCAATCCATCCTGGCTATAATGGAAAAGCCACAAGAATGGACTCATGCCGTTAAGCGCAGCACGGCCGCGAGAGTCCGAGGCAAACTAATTCCGCTCCCAAATGAGAGTTTATGGCTGAAATTGCCTTGAAATCAGCCGCGTAGATCTTAATATGAGCATGAGGGCTGTCAAGGGAAAGAGAGCAAGAGGCACACGTGTGTACGTGTGTGTGTGTTGTCTGAAAGACCCGAGGGTCAGAGGTTGCGGGTCAAAGTAACAGCAGACAGGCCAGTGGAGGGTCAAAGGGCTCAGACTAACCTAATGACTAAAGGAAGTTTATCTGCCTTACTGAGCCGCTTTATCGTTGTCTTTATTGCTGGACTCTCACTTTTTGGGTTTTTTTTTTTCTTTTTTCTTCTCCGTTCTATTCAGCCAGATTGAGGCGCAGGCATTCCAAATGTATGCCCCGCTCATTTGTAACGTGGTGAGAGCAACATGGTGGCTGATGTGCTCAGGGATAATTGCTTGAGCTCCCAACATACTGCGAAGGTCGATGACTGCCAGTCAAAGACGCATAACGGCGGAGGTGCTCCCTCACTGGGTTGCGGTGGGGGTCGCGGGCAATCGTGGAGCCAATGTCCCATCTGATTACGGCCAGAGAACTGGAGATGCGCGCTAATCCGCCACACGCACGCACACACACACACTCGGAGACAAAGGAAGACAACCAGCGAGACAGAGACAAGCCTACCGAGTCAAGAGAGAGACGGGCACCGTGTCGGCCCACATGTCCAGACAGCACACAATGATATCATAGCAGCGGGACGTCGCCGTGCTGCTTACAATACAGAACGAATGCGGCTATTCACTTTGGAGCCAACATCTCTGAACACTCGACTCACGAGAACTGTTTCTCATTAGAAATCCACGCAAAGTGAATACGGAAATAGATTTCTTCTATTTTCGTCAACTTCCGGGGAAAGAATTAGCAACATAGACCAATCGGACCAATATGTGACTAACTTCGCTTGCATCTGTAAATTGCTTCGCACAACTCTAGGAGGGGAGTAAAGAACCAAATGAATGCAATTTGGTAATTTCTTGATTTTCATTTTTTCCTTTCTATTTGACTCTATTGTACTTCTGATCCAACTGACATTCTGCTGTATAATTTGTGCGATGCTTGGCTCATGGGCACCTCGTCAGTAGCCAGCAAGCAAGCTGACTAGCATCTCTCCTTTGACATTTCCCCCTCCAGATCCAAATGCGAGTCCTTAAAGATTTCGATTCTGTTGTCGCATTCAGAATCCCAAAGTTTCGGGTTTGCTGTCTATTTTGGTGAAGGCGTCAGACCACACATGGAGAGATGTCACTCATTCCAGGAGGCAAAATTGGATTCATTCCATCATGCTCATTTGTATTTATTTGTAATTATTATTATTATTATATATAATAAAAAGAAGTGATTCAATTGTAGATTTAAAAAAAGATCAATATATTTGTTGAATTTGTTCTGCCACTCGATCCGTCCAGTACGAAATGTAGTTTTCTCTGTAATCCTGGGGTATGCTGCCGTCACCCCCAAATTTGCCATGCAAACGGCTTCGCGGGTGTGGCTGGGATTTGTAAAAAGAAATGGAAAAAGTTCATTGGCCATTGATTGAACACAATGTACTCTGCCTAGCAACAGGTTGTTATGCCATCATGTGGAAAGCGACTTTGCCAGCTAAAATTTCATTCCAGTTGCGGTTGTGGAGTTTTACAAGTCTCACGCATCACATTTCTTTGCAAAGGTACAAGTGTCAGTGTATTGGTGTGTATCCTGGCTCTATAGGCTTTGTGCACCACCTTATTGTCTCAAATCGAGACAACATTCCAAGGCTACCATTTCAGGTTCCTCATATGCAAATCAGAAAACAGAAAAATCAAATACAGTCAAGTTCTTTTTGCATTTGCCACATGTGGTTCTGTTCCGAGACATGATAACAAAACATATACTGTACATTGAAGCGTGGCCTTTTTCGCCTCTTTTCTGCCAGGCTCCCTTTCAGCATGAAGCTCCGCTACCGGAGTCTTGTTCCCGCTCGTGTTCGAGCATGTTTGCAAACAGGCCAGACAGGACCGCTGCTGTGAGACAAACAGCAAACACAAACATCAACACACAAACAAATCATTCTTCCGATTCTTGAGTGCACATGCGCCCTGATTCCATTGCGCTCACTCGGCGTGCTGTCAGCCTGCTATTTGCTGTTTGCCAGCAGCGGCGGCGGCAGCAACAGCGTCGGTGCATCTTTGCCAATGTGGCTCATTATTAAAAGATGGTGTCACAGAAGCGCTGGCCTCTCTTTCTGACAATGCATTTGCATGAACACAGACCTCCTCTCAATATCGCTTTGCAACACACTGTTGACTGTGAATTATGGATGCCTAAACATTTATTCACCTGCGACTGTGCGCGCGCGTGTGCGCGTGTGTGTGTGTGTGTGCGCGTTGGCTTGCTGAATGGAAGTGAAAGTGTTTTACGAATAGTTTCAACAATGGCATTTTTTCTTGTTTTTTTTTTTTTTTTGTAATGGAATTGAACAAAATGACAACATCAAATCGAGAATCTTCAATTATTAAATAATTAGTGCAGGAAAAGTTAACTCACCTTGAGGGGAGTGCACGAGAATCTACAACAGTGTGTCAAAAAAACCCTGACTTTTTCCTAACGGTTATTTGTATTCGGGATTCAAATGTTTTCTACTATGTTTGTACGGTGACCTATTTATTTATTTATTCTCAGCGAAGAATGACTAATATTACAGCCGTACTGAGCTGGAGAGGAGTTGAGTATCCAGTGCCGTATATCCACATTTCTGCCAAAGGCGCACACACCAGAATGAGCAGCAGAAAATACATTGAAGTAGAAAGTGTGACAAAAAACGGTTGCATTCTTTAAAGTTCTATTGAATGATGTCATTGTTGTATGTTTTTATCAAGTATTATAGAGTGCTACTATTTGATTCCCAAAAAGATTTCCATTCGTTTTTTTATAATTGATATTTAAGATCTGAGTGTGTCTTTTTTTTCAATTCCTGCAAGTATATCACCCCTGTGTCCAACGAAAAAGGCCCAGATTTGACATGGAGTAAATCCATTTGTGGATAAATTGAGACGAGATCATCCTTATTTCAGTGAACCGTATATAGTTTTTGTGACATTTTCGTTTGGTGGTGTCTCAGGAGATTTCTGTAAAAATATGCGAGGTTGTTGTAAAGTGTTTTGTCTTTCAAATGAACACCACCAATCGAAGTCGGGTGTTCGTTGTGGCCAATGTAGACACACAGCCTGCAAGCCCACTTTTGGAAGGATCCGTCCATTTCCTTGCCCTTATCGTATTCCAGGTCGCAGATGAGTTGGAGCCTGTGGACAAAGTGCAGACGACACCCTGGACCAGTTTCCAGTTGCTCACGGGGGGCATGTATGGACAGACAAGCAATCACACTCACATTAAAACTCATTGGCTGCCATTGACGGCTGTTGAATTCAAATATCCATGTCAACATGGCGGCACGGTGGCCGACTGGTTAGAGCGTCTGAGTTTTAATACTTAGCCACGGAACGGAAATTGATCCCGCGCCGCAAAAGAGTGGTCCGAATGTGCCACGAAACTACAACTGACCTCGCCTTTACATCTATTAAGACTTGTTTTTGCATGGCAGCTTGTCCTGATGATAAGTCGCAGAAAGTTGGAGCGAGTCCCGCTTGATGGTCAGAATAGTGTCCTCCATCAAATTCTATACTATTAGGACAAAGTCGTTTAATAAAGCGGGAATGGCTTAGTCTGCGAGGGTTAGGGGTTTTTCCTCGCTTCTGTCGCCAAAGTGTTCCATCATATGGGGTTCCGTCCAGACCGAATCCTAATGAAAAGTGCCTCGGAATAAGTTGGCGGCGGATGGATCAAATTCAATTGGGTGCCGTCATGGTCGCTAGCCAGTAACAGTGTTCCTTATTGACTCGTTTGTCATTGTTACAATGTCAACGGCTGGGGAAGCTTTTTCCGTTTGTTTATTGTGTTTTTGGTAATGCTACATACACATTGTCACACTCGCTATAATCTATGGCTACATTTTGAACTCGTCTTTAGATATAAGGTTAGTGATGAGAGAAAGAGCAGAGAAAAGACTTTTCTTTGGATCTATTCAAGCATCTTTAGGTAGTTATTTCCAAATCAATATACTGTACATATGTGACTGATTCAAAAGTACAAAATGACCTTCTAAACTGGGTCAATGTTGTTGCACTCTAAATCCAAACGACTGCTAAAATGGCACTATTTGGAATTCTTCAATGCGCTTGGCTTCAACTTACTTTATATTCTGGCCTAACTTTTCCAGTAACAGTAAAAAGGTCTCCTGATGTTAACATGGGTGTGATGTCTCCACCTGCTCAGCCTCACACTTGGCCCATCACTTCACACAACATGCTTTTATTATAATAGCACTCTCTTCCTTTTGTATGAATAAAGTAATGTGTGTGTGTGTGTGTGTGCGCGTAGTAAGCTATCCATTCATTAAAAATAGATAACAGAGGCATCTCACTGTGTTTTTGTTTTTCCTCTTCATTGCATCCTTCTAAGCGCATTCAGTGTGTGTGCGTGTGTGCATGCGTACATATTTAAATCGTTTGGAATCACCAGATGCGTTTTCCTGGTTCTTCTACGTCGCTTCTGTCTGCATCATCATCTGCGCCTCGCCAGGTAATTGTTATTTAGAAATAAAAAAGAGCAGCACATAACATTTCCATTAGGTGTGCTAATGCCACCTTGTCTTGTATGTTACAGATGTGCAACTTAAGAGCACCGTACCCACCCTGAGAGGCGATAACAACAAGTCTTGAAATATATGGTACTTCATTTCATGGATGTCATGCGCAGAGTTACAGTCTTATTTGGTGACAAAAATAAGACAGTTTAATGTGTGCATGGCAACATTGTTGAATTCAAAATTGAGCCTTGTTATCTGTTCAAGGCATCATCATTGATACACCTCTTGTATTTACTCTCATGAACTCATTCACTGCCAGCCTTCCCAGTGAACATGGATATTTGACTTGGAAAGCCGTCAATGGCAGTGAATGTGTTAAAGTTGAACAACTGTATCTAATAAGCTGCCCAGTGTATATTTAAAGCAGTCCGCAATCAAAATGTTATGGCAAGTAGCTTGTAGCCACTTAAAGCGGTCTACTCTCATACCACAAAGTGCGAAGTGTGACTCATAATGCTAAATGTCATCGTGTCAGTCTGATGCGAGCATGCGGTGTTGTCAAGCGCCGCAGCGTGCGCTGGCTGGCGCGGTCAAAGCATCGGCAAGCCGAAAGTGTGATACCAAGTGTGACTTGTGCTTTAAGTGAAAAAAGTCACACCTTTCGCATCTGTAACACCTGTCAATCAGGCCATCCAATGAGGCCCATCATCATTAAAGTCTCATAATGCAGCTTCTGGTTTTGTCACATTCTAAAATGCTGTTTACATTGTGGAGTATTATAATAAAATGGAATAAAACGTCAGCCTTTTTTTTTTGGGATGAATACTTAGACCTACTGCCCTACTTTTTTTTTTTTATTGGTGATCACAGCGCTTGTATGTATTGATTTGTATTGATTTTTCAATGTATTTTGAGGTGATAGGCTACTTGGTGTAAAATGTTGAAGCGCTTCTGCTGTTGCAGATGCTATCTGTTGATATTCCAATGTATTTTGTTTGAATGTAAACATTGTCCCCATGTGTGTTTCAGAGTTGATGGGTCTGTACGAAAACGTATTAACTATAATTATGGAGCCTTTTAAAGGTGGCTTTTTCAATTCTCAAAATGACTTAAGCTGAACCTAATCACTCTTGTTTACGTGAATAAGCGAGCGACTTGTCTACCGGTTACCATAGCAACAGCCGGAAGTAACTCAATTCGCGACCAAGACTTGGGAAAAGTGACGCCAGTGCAAACCCAAAACATCGGCGTCAACCTTCGAAGCGAACACAGCGCGAGTATTCGACATTTCACGGGAAGTTTGTGAAAGTCGTGTGTCTGTCAACTATCAATGTTTATGAACACGAGCATGTCGGACGGTGAACGCTCCGCGGCGGTGACGGCGGGGAGGTACCGCGACGGGACCGACGCTCTCATCGAGATCGTGACGGACCGCCGGGAGCAAGAACATCTCATGGCCGCACTGGAGCAGCGCGTACAGGTGCGGAAATCGGCCTACAAGTGCACACGGTAAAATGGCTTTTAGGCCATCAAAACAAGGTCAGCTATGCTAAGTAGATCATGATAAGGCTACGGATGGGGAATATCTTGCCTCTCTCAATCGGTGATGTCATCGTTGTTTGGTTCTTTGTGCTCTGCAACTGGCTGGCAAGCTGCAGTCCAGGGTCTCTACCTGAACTTCATGTACACATTGAGTAAGTTGTAAAACATAAGCAACATTAGACGTATAACCCAAAGCTCTGGATTCCTACGGAAGCGTATTGCATTCACTTGGATAAAAAAAAAACAAAAAAACTCCTGTTTTTCTGAGTAATTTTTTTGAGGGCTTTGTTTTTCGGACTATTTTTTTCTGTTTTTCGGACTAATTTTTTTCCCACCTGTTTTTCGGACTATTTCTTTTTCTGTTTTTCGGACACATTTTTTTCCACCTGTTTTTCGGACTAATTTTTTTCTGAGTTATCGGGCGGGACACATCAAACTCACGCGAGAACCTGTGAACTGCAAGTGACTCTTTGCGGACTCACTAATGGCGGATTACTGCTCGCACACCTTCAACCTGCCCATACGCGTTTACATTACAGCTTCAATTAAGATAAGTCACATAATGAAAATAAAAAAATAGTCCGAAAAACAGGTGGAAAAAATGTGTCCCAAAAACAGAAAAAAAAAATTGTCAAAAAAACAGGTGGAAAAAAAATTAGTCCGAAAAACAGAAAAAAATAGTCAGAAAAACAAACCCCTCAAAAAAAATACTCAGAAAACAGGAGTTGTTTTTTTTTATCCAAGTACGGAAATACGCTTCCGTAGATTCCAACTCTCGCAGCTACAAAAAAAAAGAATAGTAATAAATCAATAAATACTCTGGAATGTCACTAACAGATAAAGTGTCATAATCACGTCCCTGTTGCGTTGGCTCGTAGAAGTTGGACAGTTTGCGACGGTGGGAAGACGAGCTACTCAAGGAGGCGAAGAAGGCCAAGGAATTCCTCTCGAACTTTGATATTTCTCCAAAGGTACGGCCGGGAGATGACAACTTCACACGGAGGTTTCACGCAAAACCTGGTTCACATGTGCCTGCGATCTGAAATCGTGACAAATATGCAGAGGCGCCATAAGCCATGATGATTGTCAGGGCTAAAGACTGACTAATATTGTCACTCTTTGGGGCTCCAAGTGAGGTTCCCTGCTGATATGGACATTTGTCATTTGCATACGTGAACTTTCACTAAACGCCATTTGAGTGGTGACGAGACAAGACAGCTTGAAATGAACATTATTTTGATATTAATGAGCCAAACCGGAATTGATTTAAATGAATTGCCTGTGGCCTTGAGACCGCTTGAGACAAGTAGTCTCGGGAAGAAAAAAAAATCAATACTTAAGTTTAAGATATACATTGAGCCTTTTCTACATGAAATGTATGCCAACATCACACTTACTTGATCTGTATTTGTGTCAAGATAAAGCATTCGTTATTGCTTCTTCGTGAGGTAACCTATGAATGAGTCTGCCTTGATGTAAAATACATAGATGATGGTATGGAGTATAGATTTGGGGGGGGGGGGGGGGGGGGAGTCTTCAGTGCTTCAGTGCCTTGAGTTAGAAAACTGCTTCTTTTCGAGACATTCATTTAACAAACAGCAAACATGGTGAAATTGTTAAGTTTAAAATACACACAATGCAACACAGGAGAGTTCCCAGTAGCATAATGATTGCAAACTGTCAATTGTGGGTTTTTTGGATCGCTGTCCCCTAAACGTGAAGGAAGAAGATCCGAATGTTAAAAAAGCAGAGGAAGAGAGGAGAGAGGCCAGCGAGAAAGCGCTCCAGAAGACGACGTTGAGGGAAGAGTACGCTCGGCTGCAGCGCACAAAACAGGAGCTCGTTCGTCGCATGCGCAGAGACGCGGTGTATCGCGACTTCGTGCAGCAGGTGTTGAAAATAACACGGGTAAGGTCACGAGGTGACAATGCACGGCAATGTTGAACTGTGCTATACAGAGTATTGAAATACATCTGTGGATACATTTGCTAACACAATAAGGTGGCAAACAACAACATTTTTTGAATTTTGGCCCCCGTCGTGCGTGTGTGTGTGTGTGTGTGTTAACAGTTTGAAGATGAAGCGTCTCTGGCAGGTCATCTGGAGAATCTTCTTCGAATCAGGGAGCAACTCTGTGAGAAGCAGAGGTTAGCAGAGGAGAAGGCGGACCAGCAGAGGAAAGCCCTGCGGACCTTTAACGGCCAGCATCGCTCCACGCTTCTGCAATCCAGCAACCAGCTGTCGCAGCTGCACCGCAATTTGGACAGGGCACAACATGAAGTGGAACGTTGGGTATCAAAAGATAATCCCTGACAGAGAGGAACTCGAGATCCGATGTTTGGTGTCATCTTCTGCTGTTCTTCTTCACACAGGAGACGAAGTGGAAACACATTCAGGACACCGCAGCTCAGGAAACACTCCTGCTGGGACTGATCAAGATGGCAACACTCAACCTCTACGAGTTGACGGGCGGTGACGTGGATGGTGAGAGCGGCGTCCCTCTGAGTGACACCGACGCACAACTGGACAAGGTTTGACTACAGAATCTCAAGCGGACGGTCAGCTCAGCTCAGCTCACTCATCTTTCTGCTTCTTTTGCAGATCAAGATGTTCATAGAGGACCACAAAGACATTGATTGTACCTCAAAGTAGCTCACACAGAAACGACGCATCGAAGGCCGTGTTAACATTAACAAAACCTTAAAGTACGACATTTCATTTTGCCCTTAACTCATTCACTGCCAGCCTTCCCAGTTAACGTGGATATTTGACTTCGAAAGCCGTCAATGGCAGTGAATGTGTTAAATATGAACTGTAGTATTCACGTCTTAGATTTTCAAATGTACAGTATGTACTGTGTATGGCGAAAAATATGCTGTTCTTGCTCACATAAACTTGTTTTTATTACCAAAGAAATGTTGACTTCTTCGCAACTTAGAAAAAGAAGACAATACAAATTGCGAATGTTTGGTGGTCATTAATGTGATTATTGCAATAATAATAATATTAACAACAACAATCAATATATTTCCATTTTCTTTTCTCATTACCAATTCATTGTTTATGATTCAAAGGTAGACTCAAAGTCTTTGATAACTACTCAGTCTTTATTTCTTCAGATTATTTTTTTTATGAACCAGATTATACATTTTAACTTGATTTGGAGATAACTTCCCAAAGACTTTAGCTTCAGAAATCAATGTTGTTTTTGTCTCACGAGGACATAATCTTCTTATCCGGAGATTACAGAATTCTGATGACGTCTCCAAAAGCCCACAGTTTAAGAGAAATAAGCAGCCAAAGAAATTCCACTTAACATTTTGAGGAAGAATTTCGAAACACACACAAAAAAATGAGCTTGCATCAAATTAATTTTATGGATCTCTGACCAGTAATCTGCGGGATGAATACGCACAGGAAACACTGAAAACGTATACTGTCCTCCATGCATAATCTCAATGTTTGGCAAACATTTTATGTCCCTTTATGAAGCATTTTGCATGAAACCCTCACTTTTGTGCAAACAGACATGTATCAATATATGGGCACTGTAAAATCTACATTTTTTTTAAGAACTGGTAAGTGTGCTTGGTGCAAGTCTACCATTACTTCGGGCGGGTACATTGTTGGATAGAAACAAAGTTAACTCTGAAACCAAAATGCAAATACTGTAATATACAATATTAGTTTTTCCCATGACGTTCATTCATGTTGAATGACTCCTGTCGCTGTGTGTGACCTTTAACCCCCGGTCTAGTCTAGAGCCACCAGGGGGACAGCTGAGCCCACGTAAGACCTGATCATTTCAGACAAATCGAGATGAGTGCAGTGACACACAAGACATTTTGAAATGTCAAATTTTGATAGATCGTATTTTAATGGATGTTCCGCCTCTCTGGTATGCTTCCTCAAAATCAAGTATTGTATTGTACTTTATCTGGAGCAGAGCATCACGCTACTGCCCGGGGGGGGGGCTGGCATTGGGTCTCACTCATTGAGCAGTCCTATACTGCCACCACGTGGTTATATAAGAACTATCCCCAAGGTCAATAAAAGCATGCTTGGATACGTTGGATGTGGGAAAAGTTGAGAGCCATGACCTCACCCTTGTGCTTTGGTCCAGGTCATGTCCTTGCCTTGTCTGGCGCTGACAAGTAAACCTACTCAGGTTTACTAACAAACTTCCCGATCGGTCCCCTCTCCCGACAGTTGTCTCTTTAAACACTAGTAAGAGGCCAGCAAAATTCCAAATGCTCAGAAACAGATGGCACGCCGTAGTGACTTTGAAATCTGGACTATTTCTTCTTGCCTTTGCCTTTGCCTTTGCCTTTGCCTTTGCCCTTGCCCTTCTTTTTGCCCCCCTTACTAGGTGTGATAGGGTTGCTGGCCAAGATCTTGCGAGTACAGTAGCCCCTCCACCATGACTGACAATAAAGAGCAACCTTAAGCTTCAATTCCGAAACTCTCTTCTCTTCTGCAAGCCGACGCCTCTCCATGATGTGGTTGTACTCTTTCTCCAGGTCAGCGTAAGGCTTCTCCAATCTTTTACGTTCCCCTTCCTCCCTTTCAACATCCTCCTGACATAACTCCAAATCAGCCTAAGAGATGAAAACAGAGTTAGTGACGCGGATTGTCTTGGGCAATACCGCATCTTGTAAATGTGCTAAAAAAACAAAAAAAGTCTTGTGGGGTTCAAATTAGGAGTTTCAAGTTTTTCAAGATATGAGCCGTTGCTTGGCTAGCAATGGTGGCAGCGGACTTCCCAACAACCAGCGGTTTGGCATATAGTGAACAATTCCTCACAAAGGAGGCCGCGCGCTTGTCTCAAGTGATCAAGTGAATTGGGAACACTAAATGTAACCCAAAGACAATTTCAAAATTCCACACCACATGCGCATCTTAATGCTAACACACAATGCAAAACGGCATAGACAGGGTAATGAAAGTTCCTTAGATGCACATAAGTACCATGAAACAAAGAATAGCTTCCAAACTTTGTACCTGGTGCTCTTCTATTTCATCATCAAACTTTTGGAGCAAGTATTCTATTTCCATCTCCACATTTTCGTTTATCTGCCAAAGAAGGGAAAACATGGGGTTTTATTTCATCACCGCCACATTAAATGAGTAATAAAACCATCCTAAAAAGTAAATGCACCTCTTGGAGTGTTTTCTCCCCCTCTCTGAATTTAAGTGTGGAAGTGTGGATTCGAATGTTGAGTCGGTCTATTTCCTGCTGGATGCTGGCCTGCTTCACCTGTGAAGTCTTGATGAGGGACTGGCACTGTTCGTCAGCGAGAAGCTGCCAGTCGACGACTTCGATCTGGTTCTCTTTAAGAAGGCGCTCCAAAGTTTCGATGTCATCTTTCTTCTCGGAAATCTAAGAATCGCATCCAAAGATTGGGAGAGGTCAGACGCGAAGTGTTCTGAGTCACAGGATTTTTTTTATGACGACTGTAAAGTGCACACACCCCTGTTAAAATACCAGATTTTTCCTGATGTAAAAACATGTATTAAAAATTCATGTGACACCTAATAAATGTATTTTTATTTTTTTTTAAAGATGAACATTCAAGCTAAAACTAATACTGTGTTGAAGAATATTTCGCTTCAATGAAGGCATTTATTCTTTTTGGGGTAGGATCCTATCAGGCATGTTGACCACACAAAATTGCTCCGGATCTCCCAGATTGCGAGGCCAATAGATTTTCTGTTGGATTTTCAAACGTTTCAAAAACGTTACGATAGCATCACCAGAACGAATCCACAGGGAAACGCGGTGGTGGCAGCATCATGCGTTGAAGAAAGTTCAAGTAGAACATCATGACAATGACCCCAAGCATACGTTCACATCGACGAAAGAACAGAAAAAAGATTTTTGGAATGACCCAGAGCAGTCCAAGAGAAAACACGTCCTCATTAGCTGACAGATTTGGAGTGGCCAAATGTTGCCAAGTTGAGTTGTGTATCGAGGTCCGTCGCGTAGATGTGTTTCTCCAACTGCTCACCTCTACATCTTTTTGTATGATAGCTGCAGCTGTTTCTTCTAATTTGACAATGAGCTCTGTGTCAGGTGATACAGTCTCAAGGGCTAACAATATTTCCTCTTCTGGGCTGGTCTGCAACCTCTCAATCATATGCACATGAAATTTCTTCAGCCCGACAATGAGTGTGTACTCGGTCTCCCCGACGTCCGTGCCAACCTCGGGTTTTAAACCCAAAATTGCATCAGGGTGGGTCCGGAAAAACCTGAGCAGATCCCTGACAGAGTATTTCAAGTCTCCCTCTAGCTGAGCCCTCCTTTTCCTTCTCGCACTTTCTTCCCCCGCCGGTCCACCTCGTACCTCCTTGAGGTCATTCGACGTTTCCAGCCTTTCGCTTAACATCTGATGCACCTCAAGAGTGCTCGCGAACTCCTCTTGTACATCAACACACGGGCAGACTAATTGGCGGACGGCAGGCAGAGATGCTGTAATCTCTATTTGGCCGATGCAGTTCTCCAGTATGTTTGAGATGGTCTGGGCCTCGAGAGAAAGGAGCCTCTGCTGCGGCACCTCATGGATCAGAGCGGCCTCCCAGTCGTCGTCTTGCTGCAGGCTGGGGGATAGGAGCTGACTGGCGTCCGCCTCCATCAGCTGAACTTCGGACATGTTGTCACTGATGGCGAGAAAGGAACAATGAGATGCGAGACTAGTAGTTTACAATCAGATAATTACACAACAAAGTCAGTTTACATTGTGGGAAAAAAAAAATCAAATCATAAAATAAATTGATTTCTCCTCAAATAATATGGAACAGCCTGTGTGCATTGCGACAACGCCCCCAACGTTAGCCTTATTACGCTGTGTGATGACGTCACATTACAACGTCTCTAAAATGCACTTTCGCTACATTTATTCTACATATACAGCTATTCAACCATATTTGTTTTCTTCCATTTATCCATTCATTCAACACATTTAAAGTTATTGACAATTTATTCTGACCACGTTTAAAAACAAACATTCCAGCTTGTTCTAAATTTTTTCTCCACACATTTCTTGTTTTGTTCGAAACATTGTCGCTCATTGTAAAAAAAAAAAAAACATCCAAGTAGCATCGATAGTTACCAAATGAGAACAAATCTATGTATATTACATAGGATAATGTTGAAAATCAGAAACGTTACTTACTTTGAACTGTATTCTCCAAACATGTCTACTGTTGCTAGGATACTGTCAAGAATAGCGACCGATTAAAATTACAGGAATACAATGTTTTTGTTTTTTTTCCCTGTTTACAATTCTTAAAATGCTCATGTGTCTCAATTATATAATATATTACGGGCCTATTAAAATACTTATTGTTGGTGTTTCGTATTGTATCAAAATAATGTTGATGCCTTTTATTTTGAAAACACAATAAACTACAACCTGCCGTGAATCGCCGAAATTGTCGTAAACAACTCCGCCCACCAAAATCTAACTTGATTTCAGAGCTCGGTTTAAATACCTTACGTACATTGTTTTTGTTGCTGATGAGGACAACTAGTCTGCGAAGAAAAAAAACCAACAACTTAAAAAGCGGAATCGTTTCGGAGTTGGAATCTTGAGAATCTGAAGATGCCGCTATGGACTCAGGCGGGCGGCTTGCGACCGCTTGTGACGCTCTGCGCCAATTGATTCAGTGACAGATGTCCCCTGCGTGCTAGGAGGACACCACCAAAGCTGTAAACAACACGCCTTTTGCACACTAACTGTATAATCACTTCGATGCTTGTCGACTAGACCTTTTTATTTCGCATTGCTTGATTTATCACAGTCCACTTTGAAGAACTCTGCTTTGCTTGTTAGCTAACAACTTCGCGTTAGCTCATTACACGATATGGTGTTGTGCATTTTTTTTCAAGTGTACTTGTGTAGCTAGCTAGCTTTGCTCTTGGAGTGTTTCTGTCCAAGTAAGACGACGTTTGTAACAGACTGTTTTATTTGTATTAAGAATGGAGGTCGACGACGATGACGTGCCACTCATCCTCACCTGGGACGATGCAAACAGCGGTTTACTCAACGAGGACCAAGAGCGGGGAGACGAGAGTAAGTACAGCTCTCTGCATTTACTATTTTAACTCCCCTGTAAAAAAAAAAAAAAAAAAAACACTATGTAACTTAAAAATAGTGGAAGAAAGAAACAGAACAAAAAGCAACAAAATTGCAATGTTCCATTCTTCCCTCACTCGTGAACAAGACCCCAAGATACTTCAACTCCTCCACTTGGGGCAGGATCTCATCCCCGACCCGGAGAAGGCACGCCACCCTTTTCCGACTGAGGACCATGGTCTCAGATTTGGAGGTGCTGATTCTCATCCCAGTCGCTTCACACTCGGCTGCGAACCGCTCCAGGGAGAGTTGGAGACTCCACAGGACTCCTGAGGGACACGGTCGAACACCTTCTCCAAGTCCACAAAAGACATGTAGACTGGTTGGGCGAACTCCCATGCACCCTCGAGGACCCTGCCGAGGGTGTAGAGTAGGTCCGCTGTTCCACGGCCAGGACGAAAACCACACTGCTCCTCCTGAATCTGATATTCGACTTCCCGACGGACCCTCCTCTCCAGCACCCCTGAATTGACCTTAGCAGGGAGGCTGAGGAGTGTGATCCCCCTGTAGTTGGAACACACCCTCTGGTCCCTCTTCTTAAAAAGGGGGGCCACCACCCCAGTCTGCCAAGTTTTTTAACCACCTCGGT
The DNA here is from genome assembly GCF_024500385.1 of Phyllopteryx taeniolatus. NCBI lineage: Eukaryota > Metazoa > Chordata > Actinopteri > Syngnathiformes > Syngnathidae > Phyllopteryx > Phyllopteryx taeniolatus. The sequence continues at coordinate 27,614,815 of NC_084504.1, forward strand.
GACCTCAACGCCAGGGATAGGAGAGCCCGCCCCAGTTACCCCAGACTCTGCTTCCTCATGGGAAGGCATGTCTGTGGAGTTGAGGAGGTCTTGGAAGTATTCTCCCTACCGGTCAACAGCGCCCCATCCCCACTATATACAGTGTTGGTGGTACACTGCTTCCCCTTCGTGAGACGCCGGATGGTGGACCGGAATTTCCTCGAAGCCGTCCGAAAGTCTTTTTCCACGGCCTCACCGAACTCCTCCCATGCCCGAGTTTAGTAGTTCTTCTGAATGGGGGGGGCTTGCCTTTGCCGGGGATGCTCAGTATGTGAGCAAACGGTGCACAAGCACAAAATTTCACAAATAGTTAACAAAGACCGAGAAATTGCTTTTCAACGTTGTTGGACAGATTTCACAAAGATAAAATACTGCGTGCGTGCGTGCGTGCGTGCGACAGGTACCAGCGAAACTGTGACAGTATGTACATAAACCTAGTGCTGAGGAAGCTACGCTGCATTTAAATGACAAAAGTAGCTAAACTACATCAAAACTACTTTGGTTGGGTAAACTCCCATTAAAGAAGCTGCATTTTACAATTATGTAATAGCACTATAGGTGTGTACAGTAAATAAACAATTGTAAGATCTTTGGATAGTCATGCTTCTTATTACCACTGCAATATCAGTCAGTCTTGCAGTGACATCACCGGTTTGTTATTAACATACCTTATCAGATAATGTGATACTTCAGTGACGTCACTGTGTTATTAACATAACTCAAGGTGTGTACTAAACACATGATATGATATGGTATGATATTCATCATTATAATCTATTAAATGTTACTATTTAAAATATTAAATGAGACAACAATTAGTTTTGTAGAGAAAATAACCTGCACAAATAATATTTCCAATACAACCCAAAGTGATACTTTTCAGCTTCAAGTGCCATCTCATTTTTTTCGACCTCCTCCAGTCTAAATTTCCATTACACACTCGCATGCACACACGTGAAAATGTTTTTTTCTATTGCTGCCAAAAAAACATGTTGCTACTCGTTGCTATGTTGTTTAGCTGTTGATATTTGCTGACTGAGCTGTGATGACTCGTTCAGCCGGCCATTGTTATGTTAACTTCAGGACGTACATTAACGCGTGTCCCAAAATAAGTGCTGGATGTTGACAGGAGCTTCTTTTGGGTGTTGCATGGTAAACACCGTAACGTACAAGTGTTCTGTGACTGTGATACTCGATAAGTAGCGTCCATTTGTTAAGGTATGGCCTTATACAATGGTATCCAGTTTTGCCTGTACGTGCCGGGGTCGCTGGAATGAGCTCAAAGTCACAAGCATCCATTTAGACTTTTTTGCCCCTCCCCTTTCGTAGAAGTTACATCGTGACTCATCAGAGAAGAAAATGCGCACACTAGAAAATGGTGAGAGCCAGACCAGAGTGTTTTTTTGTTGTTTTGTTTTGACACATGAGCGATCGGAACACTGCCTGTCCTCCTGTCCGCATGTGCGCCGGAATGCAATATGAGCTTCACACTGCAGTGTCACGGTGGACAGCGATGGGCTGTACCTGCATTTTTCAGATTCACTTTGTTTGCTTGATTGTGGCAACATTTTAAGACGTTAACACCAAGCAGTTACCGCCTGAATCATGGGCTCATGCACAATGCGTGCGACGAGCACTTAGACTAGAACGAGATGACAAACATGCAGCTGGAGAAGAACACATGGGGTGTTTTTGGTCCGTATTTTTCAATCTGTGTATTAACATAATGAACATTTATTTAACAAGGCTAATTATGTACAGGATAGCATGTTTTACTTCCTCATTTTACAAGACATTTTGATGACTCATCCTTTAACAAAATGCAAGTGCTACAAATCTGCAATGGGTTCAAAGTTCACATTTTACTGCTGAGGCACAAGGGGGCATTTCAGAGTTCCTTTTAGATTTGATTGTGTTGTCCATCCCAAACCTTGTTTTGAAAGGAGCCCCACTTTGCTTCCTTCGCTTGTCCTAGACACTCGCATATCACAGCCCTCACGGTTTTCTGCAGTTCACATCAGGCTCGTGGAATGTCGAGCCATCTGTATCCCCGTGTGTGTGGAAGCTGAAGCCAAACCGGAACACTGCGAATGAGATGTTCTGTGTCGACACACACAGATCCAGAAGGATCAATGGAGCGTTTAAACAGCCACATGGCTGCTTTTCGTCAAGATCTGAGGAGTAATCAGCTGCTGGTCTCCTCCTATTGCCTACAGATACAATTGGACTGCTATGTTAGGAGCAGTTGTGTACTGTGTGTAGGACCTATTTTCAACTAAACCGTTTTTCTCTTTCTCTTTCTTTCTTTTTTTTTTTAAATTGAATATTATTTCTTTATTTTTTTACTCTTTCAACTCGTGTTTTCTTCCAGATGGCAGTGCGGGAAACTATGGCATAGTTAGCAATAGTGCTGTGGTGTCAACACCAGGGCCTCAAACTCACAGAGCACACAATACGTCTTTACGGCAAAGCTGGGAGATGAACTACCAGGAGGCGGCCATCTACTTGCAGGTATTCACATGCAAGAGTACAGTTTGCAAGCAAAGCTGCGGCGTCGCATGATTATGAATTGACTTTTGGTATGTCACTCCTTGGTGGAGTGACATTCTAGTTTGATGCGGTCATTACAGCATTGCTGAAACAAATGTATTGTCTGGCACCGTCCTAGGCCCCGGCATAAAGTTGAACAGTGACCTTGGAAGTGCTATGAACAGTGTCCTCTACATCCTACGATAGATGTTTTTTTTTGTAGGTTTACCATTACAGCAGTTGTTACGGAATGTTTCTGTTAGTCCTTTTTGTCCGCTTATCACTGTAAATGTACAGTACTTATTTGAATGTTTGTGTGAGCTGTGAGCTCATGTGATTATGGAAGAAATCTTATGTTGTGATAGTATAAGTTTTAACATGGAAGTGTCCCTTGTTTCTTCTGGAACATCAACTGGCAGGAGGGAGAGAACAACGACAAGTTCTTCACCCACCCTCGAAACCCCAAGGCGCTGGCGGCGTACCTCTTTGCCCACAATCACCTCTTCTACATGATGGAGCTGTTCACGGGCCTCCTGCTCATGACCTTGTCGCTGTGCGAAGCTCCCGCGGTGCCCTCGCTGCGCCTGGACGTTTACGTGAGCGGAGACGAACGCACGTCCACGTGAATGGAAAACGTTGACTGAGCGTGTTGGATCCCCCGTGCAGGTTCACGCCACCCTGGAGCTGCTCGGCCTGGTTATCGTGGCGTTTGAACTGTGCATGAAGCTCCGCTGGCTGGGCTTCCACACCTTCATACGACACAAGAGGACCATGGTGAAGGTAACTGACGCAGACCGTTGGCTCAGAATGTGGTGACAGATACAGTTGTACATTGACTTAAAAGTTGAATTTGTGAGGATGATGTGCAAAGAGCCCATTTACCTGTAGAAGACCTTTTTGTTACATGATTTTGACGTAAAAAATATCACTGTTTTCTTCCTATTTTTAAGAAGGAGCAACTCAAAAACGTCAAGGTATCAGTGTAGTTGCTTGACTTGCAAACGTCCCCCCCAATGCGGCGCCTTCGTGGCTTAGCTTCAGCTTGCATCTCTGTTTCCAGGCGTGTGTGTTGCTGCTGCAGTTTGTGGAGGCCATCGTGGTTCTGGTCCGACAGACGTCGCACATGCGAGTGACCCGAGCCCTCAGGCCGATATTCCTGGTGGACTGTAGATACTGCGGTGCTGTCCGCAGGTACACTACGGTCCATTGGTTTGATGTCGCCCTGACACTTTCATGTCTTTCATGAAAACACACACACGTCGTGTATATACACAACCATTCAACAGTCCTTATTTTATTAGTCCTATTTGTTTATTAATATTAATTGAATGGAAAAAACTGTGCTTTATTTAAAAAAAAAAAAAAAAAAACATTTCATTTTTAATTCTAAGTAGCCCCACACCTTTGAACGGTAGTGTACATGACTGAAAAAGACACTTGAAGGAATCTGTCCAAAGTTTTTCAGTGTTGCCACCAATTATTATTATTATGATTATTATGATTATTATTGTTTTTTCCTTTCTCTCATCCAATCAGAAATTTGCGGCAGATCTTCCAGTCACTCCCGCCATTCATTGACATCCTCCTACTTCTGCTCTTCTTCATGGTCATATTTGCTATCTTGGGTGAGCATCATTTCTTTTGAAAAGTGCTGAGTACTGATTTGGACACAATAACTCAGACATAGACCATGACTCATGCACCTACAGAAAACAATATTGTATTTCAAATTATGCAACGTTGTTGTCATACTTGCCTGCTGTTTTTTGTTACACGTATGCTTTTTTTTAAAATTGTATGTAATTTACAGTACATGAAATCAAATGATTTATTCAAATATTATTCAGATGAAAAGGATTAAAAATGATTGTAAACTAATAATTACACAAGTTAATAAAATGTACAATATGAAAACAGAACAAGGAGAATAAATTGAACAAAAATGGACCACAGTAGTCCGTATTTCATAGCTACATGAATCTGGAATGCATGTTAAAATAACATTGAATATAAAGATGTACACGAAACACAAGCCTAAAAATTATATTTTGCTTCAATTACACGTTGATGCAAGAACCAGAGAGAAGAAAACTTCAGCAAGTTTTCTTTGAATTCTTTACTGTATTTGCGTTTTTTACTTTTTTAAGCTTAATGAACCTTGTTTAATGCCCACCATTTTTGTTCAATAGAAAAAAAATGATAATCTTGCGTACAGATTTGAACTGGCGCTGTTTGTTTATTTTTTTCTGCCAGGTTTCTGCCTCTTCTCTACGAACACATCAGACCCGGTAAGTTGGGGTTTCTTTTGATTGTTCCTCGTTTTGAGATGCCTCTGCGTGTGTGCATGTGCGTAGTGGTCACATTCCCTGACTTGGAGAGTGTCTGTCATCACCACAGTACTTCAACACTCTGGAGAACAGCATGGTCAGTCTCTTTGTACTGCTGACCACCGCAAAGTAAGCGCAGCGGCATCTGGCGCAATCACGTAACGCACAAACCAGCAAACTTGAGTTTCAGCTGCTTTTTGTTGTTGTTGTTGTTGTTGTTGTAGTTTCCCTGATGTGATGATGCCAGCGTACTCCAAGAATCACTGGTCCTGTGTGTTCTTCATCGTGTACCTCTCCATTGAGCTGTACTTCATCATGAACCTGGTACAGTCTTAAGTTGACCCCATCACCCCAGCACACAACTATAAAGCTGAGTGGGAATTGAATTTCCCTTTGTGGGGTTCTATTGCTCCTCCTCGTCGTAAAATGTAAAAACAGCGATGGGTACTGAGCCCTGCTATGACGAGCAAAAAGCTGTGAATAATTACCATCCCCCCCTTAAAAGGGGTTCGCAATTGCGAATAGATGACCACCACAGGATGGCGGCAAATCTACACAACCATGAACCCATGTTACATAAACAACTTTATTCAGTAGTGAAATTATTCAAAACAAACCACCTTCACATGAGCTCAATCAATCGTATTAAGATTGCCCACTAGCCAGAGTAACACCCCAGCACCGAGCGATGTGACGGCACACAAACAAAACACGGCTTGAAGTCATTGAACTCGGCTTTTGGCGTTTACACACACTAATAAATGTTAGGGAATGGAGGCAACTTGTAACGGCAAAGTAGACGATAAGAAGCTGGAATCGGGAGACAAGCAAAAGCAGACTTTAGCTTAAGGTTTCATTTTGTGGAGCGACAACGAAACAATCTTCAAAGAAGATGAAAAAACACGCCACCGAAGAAGTTGTCTTAACCAAGACACCGCTATTCCACAAGATGGCAAGGAAGTTATACTTTGGCTTCGGTCTGGGCACAAAAAGAGTTTTTCAGTAATAATGGAGGTGTGCTGAGTTCTTCTCACTTGGTCATTTCCAAGCATCTCATTCGCTGACTTGCTCTGGCCTCCAGCTGCTGGCAGTGGTGTTTGACACGTTCAATGACGTGGAGAAGATGAAGTTCAAGTCTCTGTTGCTTCACAAGCGCTCCGCTGTTGATCATGCCTTCCAGCTGCTGGTCAGCCGCCAGGTGAGCTAATCATCGTAATAAGATGAGTATCCGCTCGCTGCTCCGAGCTTCCGAGCATCCGCAGCCACAATGACGACTGACGCGCCGCTCTGCCGTTTCCCTTCAGAGGCCGACGGGTGTCTCACTGAAACAGTTTGATGGCCTGATGCGTTTTTACAGACCGAGATTGTCTGCGAGAGACCGCTTCCTCACCTATAAAGCTCTTAACACCTCTGACGCTCCCATGCTCAGGTCGGCGACTCCCCTCCCTCTCTCCAAATCTGATTTTGCTCTGTTAGGGTTAAGTGCATCTTTGCGTGTGTCTTTGACTCTTCCGCAGTCTGCAGGACTTGTATAAATTCTACGAGGTGACGGGCCTTAAATGGAAGGTAATGAGCTAACGTGCCGCGTACATGCCGGACTTCTGTGCACGCTATTGCTGATATCAACATCCCGTATGCGTGGTGTAGGCACGGCGTAGTGGGGAGCACTGGTTCGATGACCTCCCGCACACAGCCTACATTATTTTAAAAGGTGCGTTCTCTAGATTCCCCTTAGACTTGCTGTCCCTGGTACTTGTTTCACAATCTACTTGTAACTTCCACTTTTACAGGCATCAACCTGCTGGTGAAGTCGAAGGCCTTCCAGTACACCATGTGTAAGTCTTTTTATGTGAATTCAGTTTATGTCGTACACGCGTGGACCAAAACCTTCTCCCGACACGCAACAGATGCGGTTGTAGCCATCAACGGTGTGTGGATCCTCGTGGAGACGTACACTCTTAACAGTAAGACGTTTTTCCCGGGATGCAAATGCGTCGGACAAAACTCAATAAATGCGACTACAGATCAGAATCTCTTCTGCAGGTGGCTTTTCCTGGTCTCGATTGGTGCCGTGGAGTTACATTGTCTTCCTTACCAGTGAGCAGGCTGCACACACAAATGAACCCTTCTATAGGGCACTCATTACAATATGTGGAAATTCAAAGGTCTGTTTAAAATAAAGAAACATTGTAGCACTTTTAAAGACATTGGCTTTGTCATATTTAGCCTCATAGTAATATCCTATAAAACAGTTTATAGGACAAAGAGCCATATTTGGTAACTTCACATGCTTCTCACTATTGTGCAGTAGAACTACAAAGCAGAAAAGAAATGTAATGGTAACAATAACAATAATACAAAAGTGATCATCTAATATAGTTCCGCAAATAAAAACGAATCCAATAAATCTGCTGGTATAAGATGGTGAATTTCCAGAAATTCCAATGAGCACCTTGTAAACTCACCCAATGTGGTTCCTTGTGCTGTAAAGGGCAAAACTTGAATCCCGAATAAATGAAACGAGAGAGAAAACAGAAGTTCACATACACTACATAAAAAGACTGACTGACAAGCCACCGGGCTAAACCTTTCCTGTTTGAAGTCAATTAGGACTGCTAAAACTATTTCTATTTTCTAAATGCCAGAATAATGACAGGATTTCGTATTCCTTTTTACATACCCTTAGTACTTGGCATTATTACATTTAAACTGTACGACTAATGTTTTGAATATACCTTCCACAAGCTTCTCATAATAGTAATTTTAGCCCATTCCTACTGACAGAACTGGTGGAACTGAGACAAATTTGTAGGCCACCTTGCTCGCACATGCCTTTTCACGTCCGCCCACACATTTTCAATAGGACTGAGATCCGGCCACTCCAAAACATTGACTTTTTTTGTTGTTGTTATCTTTTAAGCCACGTTGTAACGAGTTTGGCAATATGCTTCAGGTGGTGGTCTATTTGGAAGATCCATTGACGAGATTCCCAAACTTTAACTTGGCCGATCTCTTGACATGTTGCTGTAGTGTTTCCACATAATGTTCTTTCCTCGTAAGGCCATTTTGTGAAGTGCACCAGTCCCTCCTGAAGCACAACCCCATAACACGATGCTGGCACCCCCGCATTTCACAGTTGGGAGGGTGTTCTCAGGCTTGCAGGCTTCCCCGTTTTCCCTCCAAACGTAACGATGCTCAATATGGCCAAACAGTTCAATTTTGGTTTCGTCAGACCACAGGACATGTCTCCAAAATGAGGGTCCTCGTCCCTGTGTGCACTTGCAAACTGTAATTTGTTTTTTATGTATTTGTTTTGAGTAATGACTTCTTCCTGGCAGACTGGCCTTTCAGCCCATGTCGGTACAGTACTCATTTCACTGTGGATAAATGACGCACCCTTTAGCTAGCATCTTCACAAGGTGCTTTGCGTTTGTTATTGGGTTGATATGCACATTTGGGACCGAAGCACATTTCCCTTCTGGCACACAGAACCCGTCTCCTTCCCGAGTGTTGTGATGGCTAAACATTCCCACGGTGCTTATACTTGTGTAGAATTGTTTGATCAGATGAAAGTGGCACCTTCAGGCATCAGGAAATTGCACCCAAGGATGAAGCAGATTTCATTCCACAATTCCCTTCCTGATATGTTGACTGATTTCTCTTGTCTTTCCCATGACGTTACGGAAAGAAGCAGTGTTTCAGATGTTGGTTCAAATATATGTGTCTGTGTGTAAACGTCTGACTGACGTAACGAAAAAAATGTCCCCAAAAAATCCCTCGTCTCATTATTCTGGCACTTAGCAAGTACAAGAAAGGTGGAGTCCGATGTCTTTTTATGTAAACTTATGGTTTCAACTTTAGATCTTCTGCTTCTGTCCTCAGTAGTTTACAGAATATGACGTGATTCGTTCATACGCCGTGGCCTCCACCGTCAAAAGTTCCGTTATGATGATCACCATCCTCTTGGCCTTGGTTGTTTGGGAGTTGTTTTTGTCAACCTGGTGTAATTCTGCTCCTTCCACTTTCAGTTTACGGTGTGGAGGTGCTTTTGAAGCTGTCAGGTTTGGGACCGTTGGCTTATTTCAGCTCCGGATGGAATCTGTGAGTACCGACCGACTGTCACGTTTGGACTCGGAACAGGACTTTGCGTTCAGAGCGCAGTCCTTTTGTGAGGCTGTTTGATGAAAAGATGGCGTAAGCAAGATGATGATAGTCCCGTCTTGTCTCCTTTCTTTCCAGGTTTGACTTCTCAGTCACCGTGTTCGCCTTCCTGGGTCTGATTGCACTCGCCTTCGATATGGAGCCTTTCTACTTTATCGTTGTGCTACGACCACTTCAGCTGCTCCGGTGCAACTCTCATGTCTACTTGTGACGCCAGAGTTCATGAATGCTTAGAGAGATTTTGTGACTCGGGACCATTTCCACTGCAGGTTGTTTAAGATCAAGAAGCGGTATCGCAACGTGTTGGACACGATGTTTGAGCTCTTCCCCAGGATGGCCAGTCTGGGTTTGACTTTGATCATCTTCTACTACTCCTTTGCCATTGTGGGCATGGAGCTCTTCGCTGATGTCATTTACCCCAACTGCTGCAAGTAAGCCATTGAAATAGTGTTCCTTCGGTCTTCTGCGTCATTGTTAGTGCATCTGTTCCACCTTGTGCTAATCCTCAGCGCCAGCACAGTGGCCGACTCCTACAAGCAGATCAACGTCACGCATGGCAACAAAACCGTGTTGGAAGAAGGCTACTATTATCTCAACAACTTCAACAACATTCTCAGCAGCTTCGGTAACAAGGTTTCTTTTTTGCTGTCTTGCTTGAGGTTTTGTAATCCCAACAGTCCAGTGTAATTTCTTATTTGGCTGTAATGTTGAATGTATTTGTAATTCATAAAATTAGAATATGACTATGTTGCTGTCATGTTTCAGAAGTAATCTGCACGTTTATCTCATGGCAGACCACGTGACAAAAGGTCAGGTGGCAAAAGTCACGCGCTTTGTTGTTTTTCGCCTCAGAGCGGGCGACGCGGCCGAACGCGACAGAACGGGACAATATCAAAACCAACAGTGTGTTTTCAATGAAACAAAAAACAATAGCTGAAATAACTGTTTACAAAACTCATTCAAACTATAACCTCAGTGAAAATGTAGTTTGTTTTCATTTTGTCAACATTATAAGCTTTTTGGATTAATTTTAAATTGATTTCAGTTGAGCTAGTTTTGCAACAGTAAAGCTAGATAATACATTCATATTATAGAAGTATCCAAACGATTCTTAAAATAGAAATGAGCTCGGTATTGGCCTTCCGAAAAGTCCTCTGCGTTTAATACATTTGTACAATCTACGGCTTTGACATGTTGTCCTTAAGGCAAGTTTTGTTCTTCCTCTTCCTCCAGTGACTCTCTTTGAGCTAACTGTGGTCAACAACTGGTACATCACAATGGTGAGACGACGTCATACGATGATGTGACTGAGCGCGTATCGCTGCTTGACCGCTGCCGTGTTCCCCGCTGCGCTGTAGGAAGGCGTGACGTCCATGACGAGCCACTGGAGCCGTCTCTACTTCATGACCTTCTACATCGTCACCATGGTGAGGCTCGCTGTGCCGTGTCGTTCGACGGTCTTCGGCTTGCTTTTTTGGTCGCGCGCAACGTTGCTTTACGCCCTCTCCAGGTGGTGATGACCATCATTGTGGCCTTCATCCTGGATGCTTTTGTCTTCCGCATGAACTACAGCCGCAAGAACCGGGAAACACTGGAGAACCCAGAGGGTGGGAGCCAGTGTCTGTTTTTGTGTGTGTGTGTGTGTGAGAGGATCTGTGTGTTTGTGAGTCTTTCTGTCCGAAGTGTGTGTGCATTTCAACTCCGTCATGAGATGATCTAAAACTGATTGTGTGAGCCAAGTCATCTGTCGGGTCCAACATCAGTGACCTCGCACACGTTCTTGTGGATGAATGAGAACACACATTCCCACGGATGCACTCCATTTTTGGGACGATGTTGGATGAAACACTGAAGTCTTGTCGGTGTCTGTGTGCTCTAGATGAGAACGGAATCGTGTTTGAGGTTGAAGTGAGCCGTGAAGAAGCTCTGTCCACTCTGGAGTTGTACAAGCAGACGTGTCCCGGGCAGCCGTCCCTCAGCTCTCTGGTGGGAGTCGTGCAAGCGATGGGCCGCAGTGGGGTAAAAACAAACAAACAAACAAACAAACAAACAAAACATAACCTCCACACTTTTAAAATCCCCCTGCCCCTTTTTTTTTTTTTTTTAAACCGTCTCTCCTTTTTTACTTCAGAGTGAACACTCATCACTATTATACCAAGGGCGGCGATCACGGACTAAGTGTGACCTCAGCATGAAAATGTATGAAGAGGAGATGCAGGTGAGAACAAAGATTTTGTCATTGTCTGCTGGAGTTTCACTGAAGGTGAAAGTGGCCAGTGTGTTTTACAGTTAATCAAGGCCTAAATACACTCACATTTCCAAATGTCAACTGCGGGAAGCAGCAACACAAACAATTTGAATACAAATATTCAACGTAACATGAGAGCTGGTCTGATTGCTCCTCCTCCCCATCTTCTCCTAGGAGTGGTATTTCCAGTATTCTCGGGAAAACCTGCCTCAGCCAGACCAAAGTCAAGAACACGACTTGGACAGTCCCACCGCTAATCCGCCTTTCGTGCCCGCGCCTCAGCTAAACTCGCATGCTGGCCGTTACAGTATTAACTAGCTCCTGCGGCGTTGCGCTCACATACGATGATGTCACTCCAGGACTTCGAGTCCCACCCCAACACACTCCCTTTTTCCCACAGTGGGAAGCTGGTCAAGTGATGCGAGGTGAGGACACAGTACAGTGGCTTCTCTCAGGACAAGCGGCACATTTGCGAGGGACGGCGGCTCGGCATGTAACCTTCCGGAAGGAGCCTGTTAATCATTCTCATAGTGTGTAATGTACATATGTGATGCTGGAGGTCTTTTGTGACCATGACTTAAACAATGTTGCGGTGCTATGGAAAGTGTCAATTATAACGAAGTCATTTCTGCAACATCTTAACAATTGACGTTGGTGTACTAGCAACAGTTTTCCAAAGTGAATCCCAGTAGCAATATCGTTGCGACGTGTCAATGCATTCAAAATTCCTTATTAAGTCGGAATAAGTATTGTATATTAACCAAAACCAATGAAAATGATCCGTTTGTCTCTGTTTGTACTGTATTAAATTATATTGTATTTCTGTAACACAGTGCCTTAACTTCTTTGGAGTTTGTAAATTATGTATTTCAACCCGATGCCTTAAAGTAGTTGTGTTATTAGAGTGGACACACACAAAGAATAGCAACCATGTACAAGTATAAACCGGGCTTTTTTTTAGCCTAACTCCACAAGCACTTACTGAAAACATTCTACTTTTATAGAACTAGTACGTTAGTGCTGTACTTGACCGAGTAAAGAGATTTTGAAGAAATCTTTCAGAAAGGCATTGAAGCATTTTTGGCTGGTGGTAACATATTTGAACAGTATTAAAAATGCTGAAATGTAACAATATGTGAAAGGCATAATGTTGTCCCCATATTTAATTACACTCAATTAACTTGATTGTCATGTACAGTACATTAGGTTATTGCATAGTTTAAAAGACAAAATGCTGAATTGACTTTACATGTGTCCTCTCTCTGGACACCCACATTGCCAACACAATCGTGTTCTGGCCTTCTCAAGTAAAAACTGCTTTGTTCCTTCAATAAAACACAGCAGTCAAGTTGAGTATAAAAACATTGGTTCGATGGTTCACATCCCTCGTGTGAGGCCGGCGTCTACGGCGCTTAGATGATGCCAAACTCCGTGAGCAGAGCAATGATGAGGAAAACGGAGTAGAAGATGAGGAGGAAAATGCCATAGGGTCGACCCAAGTGGAAGTGGCTCAGTGGAACGATGACAAAAGACAGCACCAAAGACAAACCCAGAGAACCTGCCAGTATCCATGTCAGCAGTCCCTCTGGTTCCAGCTAAGAAGGAAAACAACAGTGGTTTAAAAAAAATGCACTGACCAGGCACAACGCTTATGACAATGATATCCAAATACTGTAAAATCAAATGTTCTTCCATCACATTGGTAAAAATGCTCAGCTTGTGCACAGATGAGTTGGAATCGTTGAACAGTTCTTCTCAACTGGTGGCTCACGGACAGGACAGTTAGTTTAAAAAAAATAATAATAATAAAAATTATTTTTTTTTTGTTATAGCTTCACATTTGTACAGTATGTGCAAGTGTCGGGTTCATCCTCATTTGTTTATAACGTACCCCGAAAGGCAGCATTTGATATTTTTTCTTCCCTTAGCCATTTGGTGCAAAACTTTTTTGAGCTCCTTCTAGAAAACTCTTAGCTGCCACAAAATAGTGTAGTGCCAAAGCCCTGGCCAGTAGGAAAGTGCTGATTGGTGTCAAGGAAGTATGTTGAAGTGGTCCATCTCAACTGAGAGACTAACATCTTTGTATCTCAGTTTAGCTTGGGTTGTTAGTGGAAGTTAAGCATGCACATGTGTACATTTTTTTGTGCTGTTTTATATAAAATCATCTGTAAGGCATTTTTTAGGATAATGTAAGATGAGTTTGTGGTATATTTACATTTGAAACTATTCATATAGGTGATTATAAATATTTTCAGTGGGTGTCAATTATGTTGTTTTTTTTCTTTTTTGGAGTGGGAGGGTTTTACTATCAATGTGTTTTTAAAGGCTATTTTTTGACATGTTTTCTTAATTGTTGTTGACTTGGCACCAATAGTAAGATGCAGATTGACAACAGTCAAGAAGCACCGGTACAGATGGATGGACGCGGAGTTCGCGTGTAGAAGTGTAATCAACAAACCACAGTAATTCAACGTATTTTGTTTTTTAATGATATAGCGCTTGTATTGGATGTCATTACATTGTGCAAGTTCTGTGTGTTTTACCTGCACTTCAGAGTGTGTTTTGATCCTCTGCACCAGCAAGCCCAACCCCACCCCGAATAACATGTCTGGTGGCGATGCAGTTAAGGTGCACCCAAACATAAACACGCGATTGCCTTTGCTCTCGTCGTACTTTTCCTTTAGACCGTCAATTGTTGCAAATGAAAGCTGGTCGGTAGATGTATCGTCTCATATTCATTTTTTGACGTCAAACCCAAAGTTCCAAAATGAGATCTCAGCAACGTGCGGTGAAAATAAGGATACTGAAAATGATGCCCCCAAAGCAGGCCGATATGGCCATCCTCGGGTAACCTTGCCGTGCGAGGGTGATGTCTGAAAAACAGTCTAACAAAAAATAAAGTGGCTGTGATTATTAAAGAAGAGTCTTTTTTTTATTTATTTTTTTTTGTATCTCTGTATCAAATGCACATGCAAACACTTTGATCGGGCTCACCTCCTATGCTGTTGCCCCACGCCAGCAGAGTCAAGCCCAGCACAGTGTTACTGAGACTCAGCACCACGCCGAGCATGTGCAGAATACTGACCACTTCGGACGCCGCCGCGCTGATCAACACTGCGCTCACCACGAAGCCCAAAAGAGCGAAGACCTGCCAAAACAATATCAGATGTATTCAAACACCGTGTTGGATTGGGAACAAAGGAAGGTTGAGGTGTAACTCTGTGGATTTTGGACAGAAACTTAAAAGTGTCCAAAGTACAACCCGAGGGCCAGTTGCGAGCATTTTTGGGGGGGCCCACGGCGTATACTAAACATAATATTTGATACGACCTGCAAAGCTATGAAAAAGGATGGGTGTCAAAAAGGTGGAAGGATTTGCATCACGGCGACAACTACTACTGGTCATAAACTGAATTGATATAGCGCTTTTCTACATCTGCAAAGACACACACACACACACACACACAAATGGGCAATAAAGAGAATTCCACTTCTGAGGCCAAACTGTTTTCCAGCACTTTCTGCTCTGTCAAGTTGCGACATCAAAGATCCTCAAGTAACTACTTCGAAAAAGGTTTGCTCATGTTTCTGTTCTGAATGCGCAGATGAGATTTGGAGATTTGGCTGGTGCTCAGCGGAGGGGCCCATCGATTCCAGTGGGATACGGGATTTGCCTTATCACCTTTACCAGAAAGTTGTTTTTCAAAATAACTATACAGTAATATCAAAACAGTCGTTTAATCCATTCCATTCAAAGCCCTTGCTTCCTTCTATTTTTCCGTCGGAGGAAAAGGTTTTGACACACACTTACTGAGTGATATCTGGGGGCGCACTCATTGGTGGTGCTGCAGAACACGATGGCACAAAGGAAGAGTCCCACGAGGAGAGTGAGCAGCCACAGAGGAAACTGGCCCCCAATCAAATAATCTCCAACTAGACAGAAAACGCAGGTGCATTGAAAGACCAAAATCCAAACAGACGACTCACAAAAAGTTGGAGATATTCGGATTGTGAATTTTGCAGCTCTGCTCCTTGTTAGAGAACATCGGAGACTCGGACATTCAAAAGTTTAGAGAAGGTCAAATCAAATTTACCAGTAAAGGTTGGAGTGCATTTTAGTTTCATCCTGAGAGCCTAATATCCCAAGTTTGTTTTTTTTTTTTTTTTTTATTTTTATGTAGTGTATATATATATATATATATATATATATATAACTCAAAACCCCCTTATGATGGCGACAAACGATGGACTCGGTTTTTCCTGGCCCGGAAGCGGGTCACCGGGGCCCCCCTCTGGAGCCGGGCCTCGAAAGGCTAACGTGGGTCGTCCCCCTTCCCGTGGGCTCACCGCCTGTGGGAGGGGCCGTAGGGGTCGGGTGCAGTGCGAGCTGGGCGGTGGCCGATCCCCCCGGTTACCTCCACCCGACCTCGGATAAGCGGTAGAAAATGGATGGATGGATGGTATATATAACTAGGAATGCATTGTTCAAACTCATTTTGTATAAAACATTGAGTGATTTTGACTTATTTGTGTGTGTGTTAGATGGCGGACGGACAATTTCAGGAGCTGGGAGAGCTCGTTTCCTTTTTTTGTGCTCCGACTTTGTATTACAGGTATGCATTAAAGTTGCTAATCCAAATAACAATTCATGCAGAGATTTCCCAAAATACACACGAAAACAAATCTCCACAGTGGCCAGCACATGAGATCCGGACAATCTTTCAGTAAATAAGTCATTTCCTCTTTGCACTTACAAATTCCAGACTGAAAGGCGAGGACGCACGTGAGCGGGCCCGTGACCAGATGAAGACAGTTCAGAGGTCGCCTCCAGTTCTTGTCTTCTTTATCGTGATCCACAACAGGGATGCACAGCAACAGCACGACCTCCACAGGGGCCTGAGAGAGAAAGCGTCGGCGCACTTGGGACTTTGTGTGTGTCTGTATTTGGCACACCTTCAATACTTTGAGGACTCTCCACTTCCAGTTTTTCCTCCTCCACTTCCTGTTGTCCACTGGGTTGATGGAGCTCAGCAAGATCTGGCGAGTGGACTCGGTGTATTGCAGGAGTGGCCTGTACTCAGACTCTGATGGAATCAATCAATCAATCAATCAATCAATAATAATGCTGTTGAATATGAACAAACACAGCTCGTGATTTTCAGCTTTCAGGTGACATTTCAGCGTGCCGCCGGCGTGCAACTAACAATGACATTAAAAAATGGATGGAAACGTTATCAGGAGGTTCTTGATCCTTTTTTTCAATGAACCTTTTATTCAAAAAAAAATCAGGACATTATTTCAGATTGACAGTGCAGAAAACGAACAAACAATCTGAATAGGATTCAGTTACTGGTCAGCAGCAGGGCGCAAGAAAGAGGAGACACTGGAGGTGTCACAGAAAGGCATTGAAGCGGACGTCCTCGTCGACTTAAGAGTCGTCTATCAAGCGACTGCGCTTGTTTTGGAGGGTGGGAGGAAGCCGGAGTAGCCGGAGAAAAGCCGTGCACGCTCGGAGGCCAGAGTGAAAAGTTTCGAGAGGCGGCTCCAATTCAGTTACGTCGCCCTTTTGGCTTCATCTGGAAATTTCACCCGAAAGCAGAATATCCTTAACTTTTTGTTTCGACACGCGTTAATAGGAGGGTCCGCTTTTTCCCACCATATTCCTGTTGATCCGTCCCAGCTAGCAGACGGGGAACGTCGTCGTCGTCGTCGTCGTCGTACGTGTCCGACGACTCAAACCCCGCTACACAGGAAACGAGCCATGAAGGAAGGAATTTGTGTCGCTTCGTGTGCGTTCGTTCGTGTGATGAACCTTGAATATGCGCAACGCCGTCGATCGATGCGCTGCGCAAACGTTTTAGTCGGCTGTAGACGTAGGCACTGATGATTACTGTCAAGACGTACACTACGTAGAGGCCCAGGTACCCTGCAAACAAACAAACAAACGCGTAAATGTTATTCATGTTGCAAAAGAAGTCAAGGCAAGGAAGGTGTTATTGTGCAAAATCGAGCCTTTGCGTGTGTGTACCCAGTGTTTCTCCCAGAGCGCTTGTTCCTCTGTACAGGATGAGGTAAGTCCAGAACACCGCCACCATGTAGAAGATGACGTCACGCAAGAAAGGACGGGACGCTACGGCGAAAGGTTTGACCAGGGCCACGCTGCCCGCGACAACCGTAGTGACAAATATACCGGCGCCTACCGGCGGTGACAGACAAAGTGGATCATTTGCACGGTTCAGATTGATACCTTATCGTGTGTCCGAATACCGAATAATGCTCCGACTGCCAGCCCGGCGGTGTGAGGGTGGGAAAACGCCGCTATGGCACTGAAGATGTCCGGAGCGCCATTACCGAGAGCGAGGAAAGTCACGCCCTCGACACAAACGTTAGTCAAGGACAGATGGTTCGGCAATATGGACACCAAACTTTTTGGTCTGTTCTGGACTCGGCATCATCCGATGGAAGGGCGCCTGGACCAAGGACGTGATCGGGACGTGACAGGTGTTGGTCCAATATTATGTGTCGTGTCTTATTGCTTAGAACATTATGATTTGTAAATCGCTCCTATTTCAAATAAATGCAGGAGCGAGGGGGGGGGGGGGGGGGGGGCTGTGATCTGAACAATCTCCCGTACGCCCTCCTCATGAGAAAAAGAAACCAGCGTCTTCATTCCTTTTGTGTCTGTTTTTTATAATAAGAGAAATCCAACAATCTCCTGTCGGTGACATTTAAGGACAACCCCCGCCTTTACACATTTTCTTCACTATAATAAACAAATGCACTACCCAAATGTAAATAACACCTTACTTAGGCTACTAGTAGATTACAAAGTTGTAACTATGTCTGTATCCTGTGAATAGTGTTTTGGATTTTGGATTGAATTCATAAAACGGAGAGGGGGCTGGAGATGAAGGATACAGCGACGTTGTGCGTGAGATGCAGACTTGTGGAGACGGCGGACAGGTTGGGACAAAAACTGTCGAGAAAGACAGAGACAACGTGTTAACAATTCATTCCAAAAAGATGTCTTTTTATGAAATACACAAGAGCTCGTGGTCGGTGGGGCTGAAGTAGAAAAGCAGAACAAAGTCCACTTCCAAAGTCACAGCAGTGAAGTGAAACAAACGAAACCGTTCCAGTGCAACGATGCACATGTGACCCAAGGAGCAGTCACACGATGAAAGAGGTCAATTCCCACGCTACGTGGATGGACAGAATCAATAAAGAAACCTGACGGGACACACGACACTTTGCACATAAGGGAGACACTTACAATTTCGATGCGATGAGGCCAAGTATGACGAACAAAAAGCACAGCCATATCATCTGTGGAGAATCGTAAAACAGACATGACAAAAAAAGGATGTATTAGAAACAGTGCGAGGGTGTTTACGCCGCTCACAAGAGGGTCTTTCTTCATCGTGGAGCAATGCGTGACGTCAAAAAAAGAAAAACCCCAAATGTAAGTTTCCCAAACTTCCTCAAACGGCGCACGCACGGGACTTACACATAGAATGACTGTGAGGGGTGTGAGCTCGGGAGGAAGCAGACAGAAGGCCACTTGAAGATAGTTGACGAAGCCGTCTTCGATGCTGCAGTCGGGTGTGCGCTTGACGAATGCACAGCGGTCTGCAGCGCTGACGTTCATCACGTTATCGCACTGAACGCACACAAGTATATACACAGTATAAACGGAGGCAAGTCAATATTATTTCCCTGTATTCTTTGTTTAATTCATGAATGCAATGAATGCAGCCCTTCGCGGCTATGCGCCACAGGTAGGACGTGACCGACAGGTGAACGAGGAAGTCTGGAAGGAGCCAGACCGAGTAGTTCTGAGCATCCCAGACACAGAGAGAGTCGTGATTGGTGCAGAGTGTAATGCACATGTTGGTGAAGGTAATAGGGGTGATGACGAAGTCATGGGTGAGGTCGGCATCCGGGAAAAGGAACTTGGAGGGACAGATGGTGGTAGACTTTGCCAAAAGGATGCAAATGGCTGTAGTGGACAGACAAGAGCGGCGGTAGAAGCGCGCAGGAAGATTACATCTTGTGCAGACGATGTCATCTGAAGCAGGTTACCGACCGTAAGCTTGTGCTGGACAGCGTAGGATGGGGGTGTGTAAGATGACTCTGGTGGTGGGGAGGACAAAAGGCAGAGCAAAGAACCGTGTGGTGGAACCAGTGTTGTGCAGCTTTTCGGGAAGCGTTGAGACAGGCTCCCGGTGGACGGGAGGAGCTTCCGGAAGACCGGACCACTCCGACCGAGGTGATCAGAGAGGCAGGCAGGAGAGTACTTGGTGTATCTTCTGGCAGGAAAGGAGAGAAGGAGACTTGCTGGTGGAACCCCACAGTACAGGAAATCATACAAGGAAAAAGAAGTGGGACACCGAGAGGAGCGAGGAAAGGCGGAAGGAATACATTGAGATGCGACACAGGGGCAAAGGCCAAACAAGAGGCGTGTGATGACATGCATGCCGCGTTGGACACTAAAGAAGGAGAAAAGGATCTATACCGAAGGGAATATAGAATACTTCATATTCGAATATGTCATAGAATATAATATAGAGTTTCATGGGATAACTAGTTTGGAAGATAAGCGAGGATGTGTATAGGGGGTAGGAGTATATTGCAGGAAGGCCCCCCCCATCGCAGAAAGGAACTGCGGGAAGCTACTATAAACGACGCCCGGAGGCGGCGTCTGGAGCCAGATCAGATAGTCATCCTTCTCCAGAACAACGATGACGTCAGATTACGGACCAATCGGACGACAGCGATTCCATACCGGCCCGTTTGAAACATTGTATAAGTCTGGGGTAGAATCACGACTTTATCTGCCAAGGATAAGATAGGGGTAGTTGCGGACCCAGAGCCCTGCAAAATGTATAGACTCCTCTGTCAGGAATCAATTGGCTGGTTTTGATACATTGTTGTGAACGAAGTTCTTTCACCAAAACGAGCACGCGTGGAACCACGGGAGCAATAGGAGATTTTAAAACACAGGTTCCTTCAATACAGGTCGGCCAAACGGAGGGATAGAGATGGGAAGCATGTGCAGCAGGTTAGGGTGATTAAGGATAGCCATGGAAATATGTTGACTGGTGCCAGTAGTGTGCTACGTAGATGGAAAGAATACTTCGAGGAGTTGATGACTGAGGAAAATGGGAGAGAAGGGAGAGTAGAAGAGGCAAGTGTGGCGGAGCAGGAAGTGGCAATGATTAGGAAGGGGGAAGTTAGAAAGGCATTAAAGAGGATGCAAAATGGAAAGGCAGTTGGTCCTGATGACATTTTATGTGGCCCGCAAAAGCAAATCGTGCTCGTCAACGTCCGTGATTTTTGCTATGATCTGTACCCAAATTCCAAATTGTCATGATAATAAACAATAGTGTTGAGATATTGCTTTTTTTCTGTGACCAAACCCTTCTTCTACAGCAACTTAAACAATACTTGAACAATCTATTATCCTTGTCTTCTGATTTCAAAACTAGTTGTCCCTCATCCATCCATCCATCCATTTTCTGAGCCGCTTCTCCTCACTAGGGTCGCGGGCGTGCTGGAGCCTATCCCAGCTGTCATCGGGCAGGAGGCGGGGTACACCCTGAACTGGTTGAGTTGTCCCTCAATTTGTTGTGTAATGGTAATCATATGATTTGGTGATTAAACATTTATATGGTTTCGCTGTTCTAATGGCCCTCTGAGGCAAATCTTAAGTACAATGTGGCCCGAGACAAACATTTCTTTGACACCCGTGATCTCGGGAAAGACTATGACAGAGCACCCAGAGAGGAACTAGGGTACTGCAGGCGGAAGTCTGGAGTGGCACACAAGTATGTTAGAATAATACAGGACATGTACAGCGGTGAGGTGTGACAGAGGAATTGAAGGTGGAGGTGGGACTGCATCAGGGATCAGCCCTGAGCCCCTTCCTGTTTGCAGTGGTGATGGAGATGAGGTTGGACTGGAATCCCCGTGGACCGTGATGTTCGCAGATGACGTTGTGATCTGCAGTGAAAGCAGGGAGCGGGTGGAGGAACAGTTAGAAAGGTGGAGGCTTGCACTGGAAAGCAGAGGAATGAAGATTAGCCGAAGTAAGACAGAATATAAGTGCATGAATGAGAGGGGTGGTGGGGGAAGAGTGAGGCGACAGGGAGAAGAGATAGCGAGGGTGGAGGACTTGAAATACTTGGGGTCAACCGTCCAGAGCAATAGGGAGTGTGGTCAGGAAGTGAAGAAACGGGTCCAAGCGGGTTGGAACGGCTGGAGGAAGGTCTCAGGTGTCTTATGTGACAGAAGAGTCTCTGCTAGGACGAAGGGCAAAGTTTAGAAAACAGTGGTGAGGCCAGCCAGGATGGACGGATGAGAGACCGTGGCACTGAAGAGGCGACAGGAAGCAGAGCACATGAAGATGTTGAGGTTCGCTCTCGGAGTGACCAGGTTGGATCAAATTAGAAATGAGCTCATCAGAGAGTCGGCCGAGGTTCGATGTTTTGGAGATGGAAGTTAGCGAGAGAGCAGACTTGGATGGTTTGCCCACGTCCAGAGGAGAGAGAGTGAGCATATTGGTAGAAGGATGATGAGGATGGAGCTGCCGGGCAAGAGAGCGAGAGGAAGACCAAGGAGAAGGTTGATGGATGTCGTGAGGGAAGACATGAGGGCACTTGGTGTTGCTGGAGAGGAGCATGCAGCAGATAGGCTGACGTGGAAAAGGAGGACGCGCTGTGGCGACCCCTAGCGGGACAAGCCCAAAGCAAAAGAAGATGCTCTGTTTAATTAATTGTGCGCTAATTAATCATGACTTATATGCATATCAAATATTCAATTTCAAAGTTGAAGAAGGTTTCATGAGCTTGTTGGCAAAATAACATATTTCCTCTTGTGTATATTTATGAAACTAGTAAAGTAGTTTGCATTTGCCAACAGTGTAGTATCACATATTGCTATATATATATATATATATATTACAGAAATAATACTAATAATTTGTGTATGAATGGAAGTAGTTAACTAATTTATTAATTTATATTTATTCATTGTTAATTTTACAGGGGATAACAGTGCACAAACTCCATTTGTATGTTCTTGACCTGCTTTTTTTATTATTCAAATGTTATTTAATGTGAAGGTGTAAATCATACTGTATCGAAGATATTGTACAGCAGATATCCTAATTCGGAGGTCACTTTTCTGGTTATATTTTTATTCTTTTGCATGATACCGACATTATTTAGATATACTGTGTATTTGTTGCATTTTATCGTATTATTACAGGAACTAATTTACTGCATAATGTTAAGTGCAAAGTACATGTACTGTGCATTGGTAGGTGTTAACATACCCCCCCCCCCCCAAAAAAAGCACTGTACATGATTTCAATCGTCGTTTTTCGTGCCTGTGGTCATGTGACCAAAAGCTGCTGACAAGGCGCCAGGTTGAACCTCAACACACACGGAATGTGGCCCCTGAATGCGACACGAGGAGCGCCAGTTCATGTTCACTTCTTATCTCACCAACCTCGTCGTCGTCGTCGTTGTTTGTCTCAGACGTGACGGCCAGTGAGGCGTTTAAGGACCCTGCGTCTACTTCCACACCTGTCCGGGTCGCGTGGACAGAGAAGTCCGAGGCGGCTTGCTGGGGCAGCAATGTCCCGACCAGGAGAGGCAGCAGAGACGCCACAGACATGACTTGTTGCTTCGTTGTTGTTGTTTTTATCTAGGAGTCACGTCCATTCTGGTGACAGCTACACTGAAGAAGACGGCGGTCGTATCCGGTTTTCTGCTAAAACGGAACTAAAAACAGTGTCGCTAGGCATTTAAACTATGAAAGTCGATATTGTGTATAGCTGCACATTGACGCAGACGTGTGGCTTGATTCTTTGGCAGGTTTTACACATGCGAGTGCTGTTAAAAACGTCCTCGACACCTCAGAGAAAGCTCCGCCTACCAATACACCAACTACGTGTGCTTCCTTCAATGACTTCTCGTAAAGTCAATGCTTCCCATAACTACAGCAATACACTACTGTATACACGGAAACATTTCATGTTTAAAAATAGTCACATCATTTGTGTTGTGAAACATATAGCATGATTTCGAATGAAACAAAAAGACCATATGATCTAAGCAACGGAGGACCACAATAACGCATGTACAACATACAAACTGACGTGATATGTCCACGTCTTCAATGCTTTTGAAGGCGCCACGGCTGTTGAACTTCACCAGGTGCTCCACCTGTACAAGCGCCAGCATTTTTTAAATCCAAGTGTGGAAAGACACAGTGAAATGCGTTACGTTATACAGTATTCATGTGTAAGAAATATTATTTACTGTAATTGCTTCACAGACCACTTCCATTGGCCATGCAAATCAATGTGGTTTTCATTTGCTGAGTAACTGCTATCTAAAAAGTGCATGATATAATAAAGTGTCATTAATAAAGCTGAAGTACTGTTTAATCATTCCAATTACAGTACGCATCAGTTTTCGCCATCGGTCGCTTGGTCGTACACAAGTGCTGAATCGAGTCCTTGACAGTTAGCATCGTAGCATCCTCTCGCCTTGTTGGATGCCACGATGCATAAGTCCTGTTCACACCACCTGATGAGGCAATATTAAAAAAAAAAGATTCTAAATGGTTTGTTTTTTTCTTCATTCGGTTTGATTTTTCTCCTCATTTTTTTTTGTTTCACCTGAGAGCTGCGTAGATGTCAGCTGGAGACGCTCCTTTCCAACTTGCATGGTCAATGAGAAGGGCACCTATGATTAAGAAGGAGAAGGATGTGTGCAGTTAGTGGATGTCAGTGTAATGTGCTGTAATGTGTGTTTGCATTCTTCATGTACCCGTATAGATGCGAGCCAGGCTGTACGCCAAGTCTCTGGCTGCGAGTTCCAGATAGCTCGGCGCTCTGGTGGCTGCCTCCTGGACAAAGCCTTCTAGTTCAGAGAGAGCCCCGTCTACTGCTCTCCCAGCTGGGCCCAAAGAGGAGACGCTTGAAGCGCCTGCGAGCAGGGACTCCACACACACACACACACACACACACACGCAGTATAACTCGGTCGTGGCCTTTACAGTCGGTGGACTCGTTTTGATGTGTTCTTCTTACTTTGGCATGGGTGAAATAAGCGTGGAGAACCATTCCTGAACTTCGAGCCACAGAGCGCAGCACGTCCAGGGACAAAACATTTGTTGTCCCTTCCCATATGCTCAGCACCTAAACACAAAATAAGCATCAAATGTATTATCGCCATAGGGAAGGTTACATTATAATCAGCATGAGTTTGTTTTCCCGTACACAGATTTGAATTTATCAACTCGGTTTTTATAAGACATACAGTATGTAGGAATTATTCCAAATAGGCATGATGTCATACAGAGAGTAGAAAGATTACAAGAGTATCAACGAATTTTGGGAGAATAATGAGACAATTTTAAATGACATGCTGCTGTCGATCGCAGACTGTTGCGTTTAAGTTTATGGGAATTTTGACAGTCATTCATTACAATTACGACTACTGTATTACATTCAAAACATCCATCCATGCTTTTTGTATACCGCATATCCTCCTTAGGGTCTGTCAATCACGGGGGGACGAATAGAAAACCAACCATTCACACTCACGTTCTCACCTATGGACAATTGGATGTGAATCAGGTTGTAATTTGTTGTGTTTATGTGTAGGAGCTTATTACACTGTCGGAAGCAAATCTTTTTCACCTGTGCATCTCGAAGCAGTCCTGGCAGCCCCGTGTCCTCGATGTAGCCCTGCCCGCCAAAGCTCTCCAAACCCTCCGACAACACGGCGACTGCCTGAAATGAACGAGCTCAGAGTCCTGACTCATCAGATAAGCGTTGGCTAACACAAAGTATACATTCTCACCTGTTTACCGGTGTAGAGTTTGACAACAGGTGTGAGCAGACGTAAGAGGTGCGTATCAAGTTGGGTGGCGATGCCGCTCTCCTCTCGTCCCAGCAGGCGACACGCGTCCATCGCCAGGAGGAAAGCTCCACGGGTCTCCACCTGCGTGCGTCGCAAGCATATAGAAAGTCTGCACACCCCCTGCTCAAGTGCCAGGTTTTTGTGATGTAAGAAACAAGACCAAGATAAATCATTGTCCACCATTAGTAGGACTTATAACCTGTACAACATAATTGGAAAAAAAGAAAGCAAGACAATTCAAGCGGGTTGCACAGCAGTGCACAACCTGTTATAACATTCAAACTCATGTCAAATGAGGGTCAGCACAACACTGCCACCATTTATAGGGCCTTTGATTAACCCCAAATCAAGTTCACTTGTTTTAAACTGGTTCTCATTCCCTCCACCTTGACTAAGGTGCCAGTCTCCGCTGGAAAAAAAGAAACAGCCCCAAAGCAAGATGCTGCTCACTGTAGGTATGGTGTTCAGTGTTGTGTTTGTGCACAAAGTTTGGAATTGTGTCCAAAAAGTGGACCGTAACATATTCTTCCACGTTTTTGGGACATTTCAAATGTGTTTTTGCAAAATGTTGTCGGGCTTGGATGTTTTTCTTTGTAAAATAAGGCTTTTGTCTTTCCACCCTACTTATAGCCAGGACCTAAGAAGATGGAAGATTGTTGTCACATATACGAAACAGCCACTACTTGCCAGAAATTCCTTCAGTTCCTTAAATGTCGTTGTCTGTCGGCCTCTTGGTAACCCTCCTGACCAGTTTTCTTCTTGTCTTTTGGAGGCACATCCAGTTCTTGGAAATGTCAATGTTGTGCCATATTTTCCCCGCTTGATGATGACTGTCTTGACTGTGTTCCGTTGTATATTTATTTGGAAATTCTTTTGTAGCCTTGTCCTGACTGGCACCTTTGAACAATGTTTATCCCTCTGATGCTGTGGAAGCTGCCTGTGCTGTAAGATGCGACTACAAAAATGTCAGGAAAAGCCTTCAAGCATCTGAGTCACTTGAAATTGCCGCAGGTGTGTGCTGACTCCCATTGAACATGAGTGAATGTGATTGGTTCATTGTGCCTCGGTGCTAACTTCACCTCCATCCTGGCAAGGGTCTGCATGTGCAGCGGGTGCTCTTTAATAAGCTTTCCGAAAGCAGAGCGGCGAGTGGCATAGTCACGCGCTAAATGGACCACCCTGTGAGAACATAAATATTATTCATCTTCTTACTTGGCGCAAAAGAGAGTAAAGTTAGACAGGAAGTAATGCAAGGGCTTGTGCCTTCTCATTGCTGCTGCTGCAGAGATGCTGTTGTGGATCCTGGTTATAGTTAGCATGTTCGCTATGGAGGCCACACCTCGTCCTTCTTCTGATAGCTGGGAATAAAGCAGCGGAAATGAATAACAATATCTATCATATGTGGATTTCATTCGGAAATGTATAGCCACCAGCCACACCTGCACAACCTATTGAGATCCAATAAAACAATGTTTCAAACGTTCTAAAAATGATGTGTTTTGATCGACATTGTTATAGACATTCATTTAACAATATGGTGGTCATTTTGAGAGGCGTGTCTAATCCTTTGTTTTTCTCGATCAGGTGACCAAAACATGAGACACAACTCTCTATATGATGCGGTGCGGTTGAACACCGATATAACCATCAAGCACAATAATAATCATGTTAAATGTATAGCTGCAACAATGTTAATCAAAGCTACATATTATTTTAGTCAAGCATTGATTTTACAGTACACGATGGATGACAGACGGTGCAGGCGTCCGTGGTAAAGGGACTGACCCGGTGTGCCTGGAGGCCGTCCAGCAGTAACTCGGCTGTGGGCATCTGTCTGGTGCCGAGTTTGTCCTTCAGCCTCTGAACTTCGATCCCTCTCAAACAGCCATCTTGGTCTCGACTCACCTCTGCGTAGAAGAGAGACAAACCTCGGCTGCCCTGAAATCACATACACGACCATCCGTGAAATGTCATTCTCAAACACACGCGCACACACACACACACACAGAGTGTAAGCAGTACCGGTGTCGTTGCTCCTGTTCTGTCACGCACTCTGGCCAGTGTGAGAGTCATGTCTGCATCCGTGGCTGACGTGAACCACTTGAAGCCATAAAGTTTGTACCAGCCGTCTGTTTGGAGTACAGCCATTGTTTCTGTGCCACCGGCTAAACACGAACGCACACGCACCCATACACAAGCAATAAGCAACGAGACAAAAGTGGCTTTTCCATCGACAGAAATATTATAACTCCAACTGACCTACATCTGAGCCTCCTTGTCTTTCTGTCATCCACTGCCCTGATGTCCAGAAATGTTCAGGCTGACGGCTGGTTAGTCGCCTGTAGGCTTCTTCTACAGGCCAAGGAACACCTATGGACTTCACGTAGACACACACGCATATCACATTTACTTGCTCGAAATCAGTGTTTCCCAATCTTTATTGAGCCCAAGCACATTACATTGTGTTAGAAAAATCTTGCGTCCCACCATCAAACAAAAATGTGACACAGTATGCGAATACAATCGATGATAATCATAATGCTGTTGAATGAATGGCAACAGGTGCAAACGCAGGTTCATTGTACCTGCTGGCATTTTTCAATAGCGCTTAGTCGCTTATGCTCATCATTAGAGTCCATCCATCCATCCATCCATTTTCCGAGCCGCTTCTCCTCACTAGGGTCGCGTGCGTGCTGGAGCCTATCCCAGCTGTCATCGGGCAGGAGGCGGGGTACACCCTGAACTGGTTGCCAGCCAATCGCAGGGCACATAGGAACAAACAACCATTCGCACTCACAGTCATGCCTACGGGCAATTTAGAGTCTCCAATTCATGCATGTTTTTGGGATGTGGGAGGAAACCGGAGTGCCCGGAGAAAACTCATTAGAGTCTCGGGTGCAAATTCTAACCATGCAGAAAGCGCATCGGTGACGAGGCCAGAATGAGGAATGTTTCCCCGTTTGTCCGAGTTGTGGAAACGTTACCTGGCTGTCAAAACAGCAAGCACACCGAGTGAAGAAGACTTTAGGGGTGGTGTGGCCGCTTGAGAAGAATCATTTGAAACCTAGTGAGCTAACTAAAATGGAAGATATTTTTGTTGTATCTATCATGGAGGTGAGCTGGGATTGACCTGAATGACTTTGGCAGCGCCGTCAGTCATGGCCAGGGGACAAGTGTAGAGGCCAGAGGACGGGGAGAAGATGTACAACTTGCTCATTTGATAAACTCGACTGGAACAAAAACACACTTAGATCAAACTCACTTTGTCAATGACTAGAATGGTTATTCAATTGAGCGAAGAGGAAAAAAAAAAAACCTCCACTCTCCAAACCGCTTCTCATAGGCGATGGCGACTAGTCCCTCCTCTGCTGACAGAACTTTCATGCGTTTCCACGCCGGGGAGGTCACGATGTGGTCCACTCTGCGTCCCCAGGGGTCAAAGTGCGTCAGCCGCGGGGGAGTGACTTCACACTCTCTGCCCCACAGGTCCACCTCCGTCACCACGCGCTTGCCAAAGGCACACAAGTCTGCGAACACTGCCTAAGAAAAAAAACAAGCAAATGCCGAATAGAGTGTAAATCGTCTTACATACGCAGTTGTTAACTCACACGTTGTTGGATTTATCTTACCCAACATTTATCTAACACACGTATTGCCATTTTGGAGCTGTGTACCGTAACTTTGCCCTTAAGCAGCTCATTAGTATGCAAAAGATCACTTAAGAATCAAATGTCCAATGGAGATGACCTCTAATACAGTGCTGTGTTAAAACTCTCTACCTTCACAAAAGATAATGTTTGGCTTTGAAGGAAACTGTTAAAGCAACAAAATGTCGAATTATATATTACAGTGGACCCCCGCATACTTCCATTGGCACCTTCTCGCAGATTTTTTTTTTTCTTTTTGATTTTTCTTTTTCAAAGGGGAACCAACCCCAGAACACTGACGAGTGGTTTATCCATGCTTATTCAAGAATTTTGGAGTTAAAAATAAAATAACATTTTTCAAAAATTCAACAATTTTATATATATATATATATATATATATATGAGGAGCTATTTGCGCGGGATAGGGACCACAAATAGCTAGGATCTACTGCATTGTGGTTGTAGTTTGTAGTAGAACTGGACTGCAACATATTGAGAGCTGTTGGTAATATTATGGCACTGCACTCTAGCTAAAAAAAACGAAATATTAGAAAGACAAAAGATTCAGTGCAGTTAAAGCAAGAAACACCAGAAAATGAAAAGTCGCTTTTCAATAAAATCGAATGAATGAAAATTAAGAAGAAAAAAAAAAAATCACAACCAAAATTGAGAAATTCTATTTTTGGTTGAGTGGATGAGCTCAAGATTACAGTGATGACATTTTACATGCATATTATAGCTATGCAGTATATTATGTATTGCACATTGAGTTGTGGGGACCCCAGTGATTTAACATTCAATAGTCTCCATGCTCTCTGCTCACCTCTTGAGGCAGGTGCCTCCTCAAGTATCCCCTCAATAAGGCATCCTCCAGAAAAGGGTTCTTGAGCACAGGTCTGTCCTGAAAGAAAGATCCCAGCCTGGCCGCAGAAACAGGCAGAGCTGCCGCCGCCGTTTCCCAGAGTTGCTCTTCCTCAGATGGTCTTGAGCCTGCCTCGAGGCTACTGACACATCTGATGCGGACGGGGGGCCGGGTGACACCACGCCGCACCTGCAGCCAGCAGCCAGCAGCCTGGCAGCACCTTAAAGCTGACATGGCTCTGTGTCCACTGTCTAAGGAGGTGGGGGGGAAGACAATAAAGACTTTACTTCATTCCATTTACCACATGATTTTAGGCGTAGAGGGAAACTGAACATGTTCGGTGACTTGACTTGAGTCTTCGGTTTATGTCGTCGTTCCGTTCCGAAAGTCAGAATGTGCCGTAGTCTATTAGTAACCTAGGCTAAACAGTGCCGGTAAATATTTGTATGAAAAGCACTTCTCGGCCATAAATATAAAACTAGCAAATGGAAAACAATATGTATGGCGGTAACTGAGCGTGCCTTCTTGTGACGCTGTATTCTTACGCAGCTGCAAACTAGTTCATTGCATGCAGTTTTTAAAACCTGAAGAGCCATCATGACATTGTTTGCATGAAAAACACATCAAACCATAAACATGAATGAAAACAGTTTGAGTAGAGTGGTAATTGAGCGTGCCTTCTTGTGTCTCGTGGCGACATACTTATTCTTACAATGTGTGCCGTGTGACCTTAAAATGTATGTCGATATCTGCAAGGATGTTGTCATTGAAAAATTATAGATTTTTTAAAAATTATTTTTTTTAAATAACGTTTGACCTGATTCGGGTTGAGCCTAATGTAACAGACTTTGGGTGCGAGAGGGGCACACCCTGGACTGGTCGCCAGTCAATCGCAGGGCACATAAAACAAACTAGACAACCATTCATACGTACTGACCTTTCTTCTTCTTCTTTTTTTTTATTTTTTTTTAGAACTTTTAATCTTCACTTATAGCCTTATTTGCACAGTTGTTTTTGTTATATGGGAGAAACTGAACTCTTGTACCCTTTGAAAACAAACGCAACCACGGGGAGAACATGCAACTCAACACAGACAAGTCCGAGATTCGAACACTGAACTTAATAACTGTGAGGCAGACATGCTAACCACCCTGTCACCATACTTCTTATGTCAAACTCGTTACTCACTATTAAAAATATAACGATAGTGATACTGTACAACTATTTGTGTCACCTTTCTTTCATTTTCCCTGTATTTATTCATTCAACACTTTGTAATGTTTTGCGCCAACAATTCATATTGGAAAAAACAACAGCAACTTAAAGTTCTGTTCAAATCTGGGTCAAAGTTCATTTTTTGTCATTCTTAGCGCCGTGAAACATTATCATTCAAATATCACACTACTTTATTGCTAATAAAGTTGACACGACTATTGGTATTAGCTTCTCTGCCGATAGTTAGCCGAGCTTTACGAGCACTCAGCGAACAATTTGGTTGAAGAAAGGCACTCGGTTTCGCATGATTATTGCACTTACGTTGACGAATACCCCTTTCATATGGTGACTTTACGTTATGTTGTATATCATATGTTATATTAAGTCACACGTAAAAAAGTACGTTGATGGAAAAAAGCCAGCTTACCGAAGAGTTCGCCTGCTGTTTATGTCTACCAGACCTTCACTTCCAAAATAAAACCACTTGCTGTCATTCAAGTCGGTGATTCTCAAACTTTTAACACCAAGTACCACCGGGGAAAAAATACTGCGCCCCTACTACAATCGTGACCAACATTCAAAAGGGTTCATAAAAGACGAGACGTTTCATTTTTAAACATCATTGGAAGCCACTGTTAAGATGCTAACTGTGCTTAAAGATAATGAAAATAAAACTGTGCGTAGACAATAATTCAATTAAAATGCATTGCACGTTGAATAAAGGTTGTCTAAGTAAATGTTTAAAAACAACATGAATTAGATGCACTAACCGCTAGTACACCATTTAAATGTACTGTATTGGGTTATGGTTTCCCCAACTTTATTTATTTTTGCATCAAAAACCGACATGCAGATTGTTGTTGAACCAGTTTTATTGTTTAAGCAATGATTTTTCAAAAATACAGAACCATTTCTTCCAATTTAAACAAAGACTGAATCATGCAAAGTTTAATAAAACATTTTCATGACATGTTAAAATATGTTCAAAAAGAAAGACGCAGGTAAAGATGGTGAGTAGGAACACTGTACTTTTGCATTAAACAGATTTCTCTCCCCCCCCGCCCCCCTCCCAGATTAAACAGAATAGGCGTTAACATTTATACTGATAAAACCCAGTATGAATTTCTTAGTGTGATATACTCAGTTTGCTAGTCAAGCTGGTCAGGACGGGACACTATAATGAGCAACACCGATGTGTTCGAGTGTACAAAAATAATAGTCACGTTTACATATAGACAGCAGTACAGAGTGCGGTCCAGCTAATCCAAACTCTTAAAATACTTGGTATCAATGTCTCACCCGACAATGGAGCTAAATAAACTCCAGTTTTTGTCACTGCCTTTTTTGACTATAGAGGGACCCCAATCCGTATTAAACCTACAAATTAAAGATCGGTTGGCTTTAGTGCTGATTAACATAAACAGTCGAAGTAGGTTTATAAAAAGACTAAAATGAAATTGACATGCTCGATGGCTGCCAACAACGTACCAACAAAAATAAAAGATAAACACCAGTGCGGAGTGTATGGTTACTATTAAATGAAAAAAGGGGGGTAAGGTTTAACAATGAAAATATCGCCAAATATTCACATGACGCTCTTAACTAGGAGTGCCTGGGGAGCTGTCAGTATCATGGCTGTCAGTCGTTCAATGTGCACGTTCTCTCTTCTTCCTGTGTTTCTCCTTTCCATCCCATTTAATCTCCTTTGGTGAGAAGGTCCTCGATGTACGCATCAAGTTCGTCATCTGTGTTGATGTCAATATCCTAAGTTGGGGGGGAAGCAATTATTGCATCATCATTTCCAAGACCATGAATATATATTAAAAAACAAAAACGAGTCTAACAGTAAGCTGCCCAACCTCTTGAACTTTCTGCAGAAGTGCAACAATGTTAGTTCGTAGTTTTTGTAGTTTCTCATCTGCTTCCTTCAGTTTCATCTCTGTGTTGTTGCTTTTCTCTTCCACAGCTTTGGCCTTAGCGTCCGCTCTGCTCTGGTACGAGTTGCACAACGATTGGAGACCTGATTCGTACTGGTGGAAATACTCTTTCTGAAGTAGACAAGAGAATCACAAACGGTTACAGCAGCACTTGCCGAGCAAAACACTACTTTACTACAGGTGCATCTCAATAAATTTGAATAGCAGAGAAAAGTATATTTCACTAATTCGCTTCAAAAAGTGAAACTCATTATACAGATGAATTAAACACGGGAAAATCATTTTGAGAAATCCAATCCCCCCCTAACTTCAACACTCATTTTTATATAGAAAAAAAATCAGTTCGATTATGTAATATTGACATTTCTCAAGATGTTGAATTTGGGGTTTTTGTTAGCTCCAAGCTATAATCATTCAACTTGTAAAAAATAAAATCATGAAATATTTCACTCACAGTGACAGACTAAAAGGAAAAAACAGTTTCCTACAATGTGATCATTTATTGAGATGGCACCTGTATGTCGAGACCACAATTTACATTGAATAAAAACCCTAATAAGCAGATGAATCCATTTACCACTGATTCAATAACCGGTACACAAACAATGACACCAAAATGAATAAATAATAAATGTATATACATGCTTAGTTTAGTTTTTTTTCCTATTGTGATTGACTGGCAACTGATCCAGGGTGTACTCTGCCTCTTGCCCAAAGTCACCTGGGATGGGCTGAGCTAAGTATTTTTTATCGGTGGTAATTGGTGTAAAAAGGTCTGAGAACCACTGGGGTAGAACACTGACAGAAGGGTAAATGGAAGCTCTTGAAAGAGCAAAACAAGTGTGCACTCTGCTTTCATCTCACCAGCGGAAAGGCCACCAACTCCTCTGCAGTCATGCTGTTTACATCATCCTTAGGAATCTGAAAAGCAGGAGGGAAGAAGTAACGCAGCATTGTCCTGGAAAGAACAGAAGCATACTTGTCAGTCAGCCACCTCACAAAGGATACATACACGAAGTCAGGTTTGGACACACATTCAAAGTATTTTGGAGTACTAAGCAGTAACTGTAAAGGAAATAATAATTCTTAATGAGAAGTAATCAGATTTTTCAAATCCAACACCACGACTCAATGAAAAAAATGTTTTGTTCTCTTGCAGATTCAATCGGTGCAAAGACGAGTGACATAGGAGCCACTCACACTCACCTCAACATGGTGACCAGGCTCTCTGTCACCTCCCGACTGGTGCCAGGTTGTGTGGTATCTGGCTCCATGGCCGCAGACGCTCTCTCGGTCTCCTGCTGGGTGTCAGGCATCTGGGAGATGGGAGACGGCGGACGCATCAGACGGACCTCGTCGCTGCCCTTAAACACCCTTCACGGAAAGACACAATTGATCAATTCCAATTGCATTGAGTAGGGACGCACACTGGACAAAAAAGTTTCACCATCTGTCTTTAGGGGTGTTTCGAGGGACATAGTCAAACTTGATTTTCCAGCGAACACTCTGTTTGTTGGACTCCACCGCGATGACTTTTCCTGTGAACCACTCCTTGTTGACACGGACTTCAACTCGCAGTCCCTTATCTTTAGAACAAAGAAATGTTTTTGAACTCGGACTGTGCATTAAACCAACCATGGAAACACGTGCATTTCAGTTTGTCAGGCAACCTCGTGGCATGGACTAGCAATACGAGTTTAAGATTAAATTCAAGGAAATCTGGAAAAACACAGAAATATGGCAAGTACAAAATGCTTTATAATTGAAGCACTAGATGAGATGGCATATTATGAATATATAACGGTGTGTATTGATACCTTTCTGAGCATTCTTGTCATTCTCCAGTTCCTGCTGTTGTGCCTTCACTGGTACCTTCTCTGACAATTTCTCTGGCACTTTCTCTGGCGCCTTGTCTGCCGCCTTCTCTGGTGGCTTCTCTGGCGCCTACACAGACAAAACTCTCATTACTAGAACAGAAGGAAAGTCATGTACAGACATGGTCAATCCATGTTAGTGAAAGAGGTGAAAGTGAGGTCAGTTTAGTGCAGCTAAAGGAGGCATGGAAGAAGAAGAATACAGCGGGTGTTATCACACAAGAATAATAGCTCCATGTGATCTTGATTATTAAAAAAAATTGAATCGAGCAGATGCAAGCCCGCTTTAGGAGAAGCAAGCAGACCGAGGGATGGGTGAAGCTACCTTGGGTTTAGCAACAGAGGTCTGGCGTGGAGGAGTCGCAACTCCTTTCTTTCCAGGCTGTGATTGTGTGTTAACCTGTGAGGTCAACAGTAAACGGGCTTCCATTGAGCTTCTGTGACTTAACCAGCAAGTAAACAACGGAAAAAGTTCTCTCTTAGCTAACTCTCCTCGTGGGGATTATTGGTGATGGGAGGGGAGTGATGCTGGGGGAGTTTAAGCAACAAGCAACAGTTGTATTAAAGAAAAGTGCACATGTGGTTGGTGCAGTTATTGATGCATGTGCAATGCTGATGTTCACGCTGATAACATTTACTGATGTTTACCTCGTCCAACTTGCCACGTTTGGCAGCTGGGGCCTTCTCCACCACTTTCCCCCGGTTACCAACTGCAGTGTCTATCTTGGATTTCTTTGTCTGGGGTTGTTCTTCTTCACTCTCACCACTTTCTTCTTCTTCTTCTTCCTCCTCCTCCTCTTCTTCTTCTTCCTCCTCCTCCTCCTCCTCTTCTTCTTCCTCCTCCTCTTCCTCAATGTCCTCTTGCACAATTGCTCTCTTACGTTGTCCAGCAGCTGCAGGTTTGGCTGCTGCTTTAGTGAGTGACTAAGAAAGAAACAAGATGTTCAGCTTCCTTTTGGTACTGCATTCCATAACGATATGACATGCATCTTACCCTCGAAGTGCGGCTTGGTGGGGGTGTTTTGGAAGAAGCTTTGGCTGTGGGCTTTGCTGCCGGCGACTTTACCATAGCTTTGGACCTGGATGGTTCAACCTTAGGCGGGGGAGGGACAGGTGTCCGAGTGGGCCGCTGAGACGGGGCGCGGGGTGGGGGAGCACTCTGTGGAGTCTTGAGGTGAGCTGGCAGCGGCGGTGATCGGGGGCGCGTTACAGCTCTCTCTGAAGACCGACTCGCCTTTGATGACAAAGTGTGCAAAATAAATAAACAGTTGCAGCAACAGCACTAATGGTCACCACACATCTAAGAACCAACCGATGACAAGTCATTATCATGAAGAATGAACATTATTACACTGTGGTAGATTCGTTAAGACACATTTGTTTCAACTGGCCTTCCAGACAGTTTACACAATTGTCGCAGTGCCATGTGGGTGGCGCTGGTAGTGACATAGTATATGTTGCTGCCTTTTGCTCAGATAGCATGCGCTCAATTCCGTGCCAGTGCCCCAGTACCCAGCCGCTGCCAGCCACATTCCAAAAATGTGTCAAGAAGTGTGCCAACGAAAGCATGCGAGTGACTGGACCCCTGATCACACAAGCATAAAGTTGCAACAACATACTGTATTATGTGCTGTACATGTACAATTACATGTTTCCTTGCATAATGCTTTTGAATACGTTCTTCACATTACATAGCTACAAAATGATTACTATTCGGTTTTCGGTTTGAATCCACAAACATACGCCTATTTTCTATAGTGCTTGGCCTGAATGGGATCAAGCTGGAGCCTACTCCACACGAGTTGAAGCCGGAACAGTAGAACTGTGAGGCCGACGTTCTAACCATACCACAAACATCACTGTCAAAAGTCAGGTTCCAGGTGAGACACCACCGATGGCAATACTTGCTTACTTAAATTTATGACAAAATGTATCTAAAATCAATATTAAAACATGACATAAGAAAAACACGTTGGTGGTGGTTTTACCCTAGGGGATGCGTCAAATGCGATGAAAAGAATAACATCATATCCAAATGACTAACAGGACAGAGAATGAAGAACCAAGCGGAATTCCAACGGCATGTGCACCTTCGAGGGGCTCTCTGTTGCTGTTTTCATGCTAACGTCCAGTGGCAGCTTCTTTATATCTGCCGCAGATTTGATAGTAGTGGTTTTCTGAAGAGGAGATACACACACATGTCAAGTAACAGTGCAAGGCAAGAAAGTGAGGCCGTGAGGAATAAATAAGCTACCTGCAAGGCCTCCAGTTTATCCTGCTGCTGTTTGATTTTTTCTGCAATCTCTTTCTGTTTGTCTTCAACTGTCTGCTTTTCTTTCTTCAGGACACCACAGGGCAAATTGGGTTTCTTTTCAGCAGCGTCACATCTGTGACGCATTGAGAAAAATCACAAAAGTCTCACCTAGCTAAAGCCACTTTGCAAAACGGACAGGATCGCTTACTGGCCACTTTATTAGGTTCACCTGCACTATTTGATGCGATTTAACCCCAGTTGATTAGTTAGACACCACTGTAGACCACAACCACCATATTAGACATATTATTCAATGAATACCTCTCCATGATAACAATCGAAACAAATGCACAGACAGACAAACGAGTTTATCTTTTGTTATTGGATCTCATTAGGTTGTACAGGACATGTGTACTTAATATTGCGGCCAATGAATCCATATATGGAGTTAACTTTATAGTTGTGCATGTGTGTACCTATCCTGGGTGCTATCTGGGTTCATAAGACACACCCAGCTGTCTGGGTAGCGTTTGTCGACAGCATCCATCTGGAATGGCAGCGTTCTCCATTTTAAGCATTTATCTATAAACACAATTTGTAAAAGCTGGGTTAACACAGGTTTGTGGCGACAAGATGGAGTTCTGAATGTGTGCGCGCGTCTGGGACTGACCACACTGAATAGTAATTGGGATCTCCATGGCGCGGCGTCTCTTATATCTCGCCTCCGATGACGGAGGCGCAGACCAGCTGGCAGACAAGTATCCAAACTCATCCCAGAACTTCACTATGCCTTTCTGAGCTGTGTTACACAAAAACACACTCAGCCTTTCACATCCTTGAACATTCCTATTCATAAAATTCCACAGGGACGCTTTCTGAGCTGCATCGTGCATAATCATACTCAGCATTTCATATGAAACACATGAACTTAGCATTGAACATTCTCCCCCAGAAAATCCAACAGGGATGCTTTCTGAGCGGCATCATGCATGAACAGACTCAGCATTTCATAAGGAACACATGAACTCAACATTGAACATCCTTAACCCAACAGGGATTGTTCCTAGGCGAAAACCGTGTTCCCTGGATCCGCATCTGCAACATTTTACTTACTATTTTTCTCTAGCTTAAACATTACTCTCCCTCTTTTGGTGACCGGCTTGATGAAGTAACCTGCATTAAATGTGCTCACATTATTCAATGTGGGAGTCACATTGCATTTAATTCAGTGCGACACTGGAACTGCTTTCAGGGAAAGACATGACCAATAAGCTTGCAATTTACAGAGCTGTACAAATTGTCCAGGGTTTCCAGCACAGCATTTTTCCAGCATTGCGATAGAATACAATAGAATGGAATTGCATAAGCCTTTATTAGTTCTAGTATTTATAATTAGATCAGATGAATGTGTAAAGGCGTTTCTCACCAATGCCAGTGTCCTTCCAGTACTGAGCCAGATGTTCCCCCATGGACTTCAGCAAATGTCGATACTCTTTAGCATCTGCGAAGTCTTGCTTGTTGTGTGTAGGCTCGAGAACTAAATACGGGACATCCACCACGCCGACAACACCTCCACAGGCCCTGTGTGACAAAAAAAACAAACGACATCATTGTAAAACCCCTCAAACACGACGATCATGCTGACCTCACCACAGTCACTGTGCACGCTACTCACATGCCTCCATCCAGCTGAGGACCCGTCTTTTCGTACATCTTGATAAGACGAGAGCAGTTGTATACAAACATCCCATCCAGGTCCCTCTGTTCAATGTTCACTCCAAATATAAAGTTCAGCTCCTTGGGCTCCTTTAATGCTCTGAGATGTGAGAGACAAATAACTTATGTTCATATGTGACTATTGCTACTACTATTAATCGTCTATCGTACTTCTGCTTGGACTCTAGAATGATTTTCTTCATGTCAGCATCCCGTCTAAGCATCATAGCCGAATCCTGGACCTTTCTCAGGATCGCCTGAAAGGCAGGGTGTTGGCGTTAGCAGCTGTCGAACCTGCGCAGCCAACGTGAACCCTAAAAGTGATCCGGCGTCCGGCTTACTCGAGAATCTTTTGACACATCGTCTCCGAGTCTCGCCTCCATGGCCAAACGCTTGCTTTCTGCCTCTCTGGCTTTCTCCTCCGCTTGAATTGGTGACAGAAAAATCACCAAGTCAGTACGAATGCATGATATGAGAGCTAATAGGTGGACGCATATCGGCGACTCACCAATCTTAGCAAGATGATCTGCTTTCTTGACTTCCTGTTCAGCGCGCGTTTTAAAACGAGTTGATGAGTACTTATAAACTCTGAAAACAGAGGGAGAAAACAATTGAGAACCTGCCACGTGGTGCAGGGTTGCGAAAGCGTGCGTGTCACATTACCTCGGTTTATAAAGACAGCAAGACAACCTCTTGGTCCTCACTTTATGTCCCTGGATAAAAATCCTCATGCGGGGGTCGATGTACAACACAGCAGCGTATGCTCTAAATGACCTCCTCTCTGGTTTCCTGTAAGTGAGGGAGCTCACAGCCATTGTCATTTGCTCATGGTCTCACAACGGCTTTCATCCATCCATGTTCTAACGTTTCTCCTGTTCAGGGTCACAGGAGAGCAGGAGCCAATTCCAGCTGACCTTATACAAGAGGTGGGGTACACCTTTGACTGATTGCCAGTCAATCACACTCAGGGCTCTGGAGTTGTGATGAGCGCAAATCCAGCGCTGCGCTTGGAGTAACTCTGTCAGGAGGTGGGTTTCAACCGGGTGTTTTGAATTTTGTAGCCGAGCGCAGCTGGCGAATTTAAATATTTTCGACCATGACTGTATTGGTCTCTCACTACTCTGGCATTTGGCAAATAGAAATCATCCTAATTGACTAGAAACAGGAAAGGTCTGATCTGATTTCATGTCAGACAGCAGAATGTGTTCAATATCGGCACCCGTTGTGGCTCGCCTTTTGCTGTGCACGTGCGAGAACGTAAGTACAGTATGTGCTCATCGCTGGCAATACCATGATAGCGAAGCGACATTCAATTTCAAAATGTATTCCCTGCAACTGCTGTACTTCCACAGTCACACGTTTATTCATTCCGCCAGCATATTATTATTGAAATGTATGAATCGATTCACAATTGTTTATGTTTATGCATTTAATAATCTATCGCCCCACCAGCCTGCTTTCCACTTTGATTAAAGGAGAACTGCACGGACTCACACTCCTTCGGCAAGCATTCCAGCCATCAGTATGTCTTGGTGATCCGTCTCTACATCCAGCTCTGGTTCTCTGTTGTCCATCAGCTTCAGATTATAGATGATCACCAGGGTACCTTGACAGATAGCACAAATGTGACACTCAAAACATGGCTACGTCTTGGCTAATGAGAAGGCACGTGGGTACCACACGTAGTTCAGTTGTATAGTAACTGACAAAAAGCCTCGTAAGTCCATGTTGTGTCGTTGAACAATTAATGAACGCATGCTTTAGAACGTCATGATTTGAATGAGGCTCTCCGTCAGCCATTAGAACTGTCCTTCATAACAGAAAGACAGTTCAGCTCTAGTTCAAGCTTCTCTGGATCCTTTTCTCATAGGAAACCATTACCAGATGGACAAATATGTGCGAAAAGAAATTTCTTCTGGGGCTACGTGTCTAATAACAGTTGTTTGTGGTGTTTTAGTGTGTGCAGAAAGAAAATATGTTTTTATCAACTCCAAGAAACAAGAGCATAC
The DNA here is from genome assembly GCF_024500385.1 of Phyllopteryx taeniolatus. Classification (NCBI taxonomy): domain Eukaryota; kingdom Metazoa; phylum Chordata; class Actinopteri; order Syngnathiformes; family Syngnathidae; genus Phyllopteryx; species Phyllopteryx taeniolatus. The sequence goes on from NC_084504.1 coordinate 27,655,570, forward strand.
ATACATGACTGTCATCAGGGCAGAGAGTGGGGATCTTACGCAGGCACGCGCACACATTTACTAACCGCTGACACTTTCAATTTTGCTGAACTGCTCCATCAACTCTTGTACAGTTTTAAAAGGCGAGTATCTGCATATCAGCTCGGTCTCAATGGCGTACTTCTCTGGGTCAGATGTCAGCGGGTCTTTAGTTACCAAATCCCAGGATGGGAGAGGAACTATTACCTGAGGACAGGAAGTTATGAACGATTCAGGATACATTTGGACGTCAGATCGTCTTAAGGTCCCACAAAATACAAATATTAAATAAATATGATACATTAAGAATTGAAATATATTGCAAATATATACTAATATTTGACGATTCCCCCACCACACGCAATTAAGCCCGTGATAACGTAGCCGTAGCCGTCAGCTCATGAAATAGAAATATTCCTTAGCCTGACCTCATCAAGACCTTCCTCTTCATGGAAAGTCCTTGATAAAAAAAGGCAAGTTAGACTGTTGCCCTTTTTTGTAAACAAGATGAAGTCTTTCCCAATTCGCATGGATCCCCTATCAAGACACGCATCAAATAAAAGGGAAACTCATCAAAACAGGCATCACGCATGCAATTCTCACGTAAAAGATTCTAAAGATCTTACGATTTCAGCCCATTTCCATATTGGCCAATCTGTGTGGACTCGGGGGATCGTTTGCTCGACTTTCCAAATTGGATCACATGAGTTGCTTCGCCTTAAAAAAAGAATAATACATTTTAAAACCATGTGAAAACTTCAAAACAAAAATTCAGAGCCCACATAAAACAACAATGAAATAAACACGAACATCAACGTCTGTGATACTGTGAATTGCCACTTACTTGGTTCCATTCCAATGCCATCATCAAGAAAACATAGCATGTAGCCGCCCCGCAGCTCCGGCCTTTTCTCTGTCGACAAGTTATGAAGGACACGTTAAACGCAAAGTGCACCCGTCAGTGTATTCAGTGCTGAAATTTACCTGTGTAAATGTCAATTCGTGTGGCGTTGGCATCTCTGTGAAAGGAAAACCCCCGATTGATTACAAAACAAAGATCTTCATAATGGCTCTGATAATGGCTATCTACACAAATACCTGGAATTGTCCACAAGCTCTGCCAAGGCTCCAAATAAGAACTCGTGGGTTGTCCTAAGACCAAGCGGCATTCATGTTATTCAATCAATAAAATTTAAATGCTCATAATAAGAGTGTTGTAATGTTATTTCAAGTTTAACGTAATCTACAATTCAAATTGTACTTTCAAATTCCTACATACAATACCATCCAGCCACCCATTTTCCAATGCAATCCAATAAGTATTTGTTTGTCCAGCAATACGGAAATGCCAGAAAATAAATGCCACATACTTAGGCCTGGTACACACAAAAGGATTTAAATCTTAAGAGGCTTTTTTTTTTTTTTTTATCTGTTACAGACACCACACATGAAGATGATTTAAAAAATAAAAATACAAATTTCAGGCATTTAACAGTTTACTGTGTGTGGTGTGCTCCGATAATCTCAACACAGCACATCACATAAATAAAGAATCTGATCCACCACCATTCTCGTCCTCATGATTTTTGTTGTTGTGCATATTAGACACATTTAATTCATGTAAGATTGCCAACCCTCACCCCTTTCAGACATAGGATAAGGATAAGATCTGGTGTTTGTCATCCTTGGTCAGGAAGGGGCAACATCGGGACAAAAACAGACCAATTATCTTTATTTCTGTACTAGACCTTAGATAGTGACGCAATGTAAAAAAAAAAAAAAAAACGAATTTCCATTATACAATCAAATCACAAGACGTGGGTCTTCTCTTTTTGGAAATGATGAATTCATGTATCAAGATTTAACCCACGCTTTTAATCAAGTGTAACATGACAGCTCAGCGACAGTGGGTCAGTCTGAAAAGACGAAATGTTAGAACATGCATTTCCAAAACCTGGGTTCTGATGTCGTACGTACCACTAAGAGTAGCTGGCATAGATAGAAGAACAAAGATACACTACTTGTAGTACATAAATAATAAGAAATCTCTCTCTCTCTCTCTCAGCACACTAGCGTCACAATATGAATAGCACATAGCATGCATGGCACGTTTAGTCTAAACAGAGTGATTGTTGATGTTTGGAAACATGTCCGCTGTAAAGCAGTGAGGCTGTACTTACGAGTTAGTGTGCAGGTATTCGAAGGTAAGCTGAGCCCTGCTCAGGTTGCTGTAGCTCGAGAAGGCCATGACCACAGACAGCTACTCCACGGGTTTAAGTCCTGTAACAGTACACACAATTGCATTTCTCGTTATGGTTTAATCATTGGCACTGCACATCCTTCTTAGCATAACAAACTGCCACGCACTATGCGCATTTGCGATGAAAACGGAGGGAACTTATTGTTATGGTTCAGGTTCGAGCACATGATTGGTACGTGTGGTTTGTGAGCAGATCTCGTGTGTCGCAAAACGAAGAAATTCGTGGTACGAATGTTTCAGACATCAGCGACGGGGCGCAGACTAATACGGACATGTAATGTTTAGCTAGCATGTTAGCTGGCGTTAGCATAGTTGTACATTGTTTACGAAGTAGCAGTAGCTTTGTAGCTAACGTTAGCGGTATAGGAGGGCTTTTAGAGAATTACAGTCTGCCTGTTATGTCACCACGCACAGGGGGCGACAAATAAACGTGTGACACGTTTAGCTTCTCTTCAGCTGCTATAAAGCGTTCACAGGGCCGCTAAATAGTGGAAGTACATGCTTACCTTACGATTAGAAGTTGGCTTCCTCCTGGCCTGCAAAAGCCACGCCTCTACTCTTCTTCTTCTTCACTTTGCATGGTGGTACTTTGCTGCCACCTTCAGCTTTGGAGTTGAAGAGCCATTTTACGTACTCAAAGGTGATGGGGTCAGGGCACTGAGAGAGTGGTCAGGAATGAGACTAGCATCTCTCCAACATCCAGTTGACATTTTCATGTGTCTGCAGCGGGACTCAACCCATGAACCTCCTCTGGTTCCAATGTTCGAGTCCTTAAATCACATGCATTTCTACAGGAAGCCATTTTTAGTCTCCGAGTTTGTCCCACAAAATTGTATTGGTGTAAATAAATAAATAAATAAATCAATCACATTTTTACATCGCATTACTGTCCATGTTTGGCGTTTGACCTAAAATGAACCGATTAAAATTAAAAGGCTAACTCTAACAAAAGTTCTTTATTAATCATGAAACTGTTTTAAAGACATGTAATAATATATTAAATATTAAACATTGCTTTTTTCCACTTCCTGATGTGAAAGACTTGATTTCGATTTTTTTTATTTTAATACATACAGTATGTATTAGGTGCAATTCAACAGCAACAGAATTAACAATTTTCTACTACTTTATTCTAAAGTCGGCAAACATTTACACGGAGCAAATATCTGAGACACTGGACTACGGTAAACAGAAAACCTGTTGAGAAGTACATATTGCGCAAAACGTTCTCATTAGGATCCCATTGGACGGTAGAATAGTTTTTCCTCACAGCCTTGGACTGAATCTTTCAATATTCAGTTGATTAAAGTGTTCAAGTGTCCATCAAAGGTTCCTGCAACAAACAACAATAATGGCGTTAGAGTCAAAACAAAGTTAGTCATACTTCACAAGTGTATAATAACAAAAGAAACTTTTACATTTTGAAGATCCAGTCCCTTCCTGCGCATCATTGAATGTGTCAGGCTGGTCGCTAAACAAAGTATTAAACAAACTCCTATCAGACACACACTGACTTCTATGAGATGTCTCACTGACACCCACTGCTCTTCCTAGAGATGAAGAAAACAAATTGCCAGATGACGCGTGTTCTTTGGCAGAGCGCATTATTGATACATGTCATCCATGTGGTACCTTTGTTAACATGACAGTGAAAGTGGGGTCATTCCTGGAGAGAAGACGGTAGCAGGCTTGTGATGCCGGTGGTGTCTGGTCAATTGCCTCCACGTGGACAGATGAACGGCTGTTGCCAGATGCAGGACACTCTGGGGGAAGTCTACATTTAAAAAAATAAATTCTTGTTTTTTTTTTTTTTTTTTTAAATGGGCCTAATTATGAAAACAGCTGACTCAATGAATTAACGAGGCCAGACATTTATTTGTGGGTATTTTCATACTTCAAGGTTGAAAACAGACTCTTGAGTGCATGCAGCTGAACTCACTGGCTCATGGGGAGGAGAGCTGTTGGCGCTTTTATAGTGAGGCAGGCGTCGGTACCATTTTCAGAATGGATGTTTACTTTCACAATCTCATTGCCTGAAGAGAAAAACAATCGCTCAACATTAAAAATACAAGATAGCTTTCGTTTGTTGTTTGGTTTTTTTCCCCCTAAAGTGCTCAAACGCAATACCAACCCCCAAGATGCAACTGCCTGGCTGTAAAGGTTGCGCAAAGTTCAACATTTTTGGGAAGGCCGTGGCTGGTTGTGATAGCAAGAGGAACCTTGAGATGCAAACTGACGACAGTTGGGGGTTGCGACGGCAAGTCAAGCGAAGCGTCTCCATCTATTTTGTCCCGTGTAAGATGAGATGGGCCTGGAGGCACTGGCTCATCTGAACTCCAATTGGTTTTTACACACAGACGGAAGTGTGCTAATGCAGAGAGGAGGTGGTTCCAGTCCTAAGAGACAAAACAGCAATATTATAACGGTTGGCGCCTACGTACAATGAAGTTGTGTTCATATGTGATTTCAGCAGTCACAGTTACAGAAACGGTGGTGCTAGACAGCACTTTCAAAAAAAAAAAATATATATATTTTTTTTAAACACAAATGATAATAATCATTAAAAAAAAATCATATTTGCAATAAGTATTGACAAAATATATTTTGGTTAAAAAATATATTACTTTGAACCTCATAATCTTTTGTTTTAGTGTGAGGATAAGAAAGTAGACTTTGCTTCTTTCTCCCTCCACGATATTGCATTATCGCTTTGCTGTGAGACAAAGCAAGATTTCTGCGGTTCACTAGTTACATGAAGCAGATGATAACCTATTTCTTGCCTCAGGAAAAATATGTTGACACTTATTGACCGGCCATCAGGTTGTATTTGAACTGTTTACTTGCACGCATGTTTTTATTGAATGGATCTCTCATTATTCTCAAAAGTGCTTTGTCCTGTCTTTTGTCTACGAAAGAGTTAGCATTTTGCCCTTGAAAATTGAAAAATAGCAACTGATGCAACATGTCTGAGGAGTGGATGACAAAGAAAAAGCCTGCTTGTCGTTCGGCGGAAGGATTATTAGCAAGGAAGGAAAGTGAGCAACGCTTTCGACAAACACGCATTGGTACTTGGTGTAAAACGTTTGACAACAGGTGGAGAAAATGTACGGTTTGGACTTTTTCCAATGAAATACTCAACAGAGTTCACATACGCGCAACCTGTTGCATAATTGCACTGTGCGTTAGTGCCTTGCTCAAAGGAACCGCTTCACAGTGGGCGACTCCACACTAGTATAATTGTGCGAGGCATAGAAAAACAAAATATGACCGCATCAATTTTTCCTTTAACTGTCAAAAGGATCTTGCTGAAAGGTGTGATCACGTGGCATCGCGATGCCATCGCTTGCCACTCAGTCATGCTTGTTCCAACTTGCACATATGACATGTCCCAGTCTCCAAACGCACGACAAATAAAGGAGTCCTTACCTTTGCTGTGTCAGGATTGGGCAGGGTGTGATTATAGCTGTAAGAGCCGAGGCAGATGAACGAAATGGCCAATGTCAGGAGACACAGGAAAAAGGTCACGGCCGGAGGGTTCTGGGACACATAATCTCTCATATTGCTCACCGGCTGCCAAGAGGCCATCATCGAACACAATTAAACCTGCAAGAAGGTCAACAGGACAAAGAAACGTCACTTTATTATGTCAAGTCTCGTCAAATGACCGTATGTTTACTTGTGTTAGGGTTAATCAGTGTTCAGAAAATTAAATACAGCGAGCAAATTGACTCTTAGACGTGTGCTGTTGGTTTGCACGTTTTGCCAATGCAGGAGGATGCAAATATATTGAGGGGGGGGGGGGGGGGGGGAATACGCCTGCGTCACCCGATTGCATATAATATGCCGATACATATCTAGCAAACTGCGTACCGTAATATCGAGCAGGATCCTGTCATCACCTCGTTATTTTTGCAAAAAAAAAAAAAAAAAAAGTACCCAATGAACTGCATATTGCTTATCTTCGATAAAAAGTTCACAAAGTTAAGGCGCTGGAAGGATGACACGTTTTTTACGACAATTTCGCCGTTTTACGGCTGTATACTGGTTGGGCGACCGCGACCACGTGACCGGTGGTAACCTTGTCACGCAGATAGTTAAAGGTCCATATGATAACTACTGATAATGACATTGTGATGATTAAGCAAGTACTGTATGTTTTTATTTGAGCTCTTATTTTGGGACTTTAGAAGGGGGACAAGTAGATCCGTTTCTGTGCAGTGTGTATTTAATAGCCAAAATGTATCACCAGAAAAATTCATTATCTTCATTTGCAGCATATAGTTCCTGCTCTGAACATCTTTTAGCGACACACTATTGAAAAAGAATGAATAGAAATGCAAGGCAGTAATGACAGTTTATTTAGACAGTTTAAAAAAAAATAATAATCTAAGATGCATATCATGATTATCAAAATATCTGTCAAACCAGAATGAAAAACACTAATTCAAACATGATCAAAGAAAGCAATGTAACAATCGTACGGGCGAGGTGTGGTCCTTCATATTACCTCACATTCAAATCTCCCTTGTACGCTTCTATTGAGCAAGTAATGCAAAAGATCCAGAACATAATCAACACACTGAGAATCCTGAGAAACCTTGCATTTACGCTATTGTTTCCCTTTGTCAAAACGTCCACTGTGCTTCCGCACAACCATGTTTATGTAAGGCATTATTTCAATCAAGGTGTCCAGGTGACTTTAACCGGTTTAAATGCCCAACTATCAGGTTGACCCATGTGCAGCAGGTCCTTGTACGGAGATGCGCTCCATCGGAAGGGCGCTACCTGGTCCCACGTTGGCCCACTTACGGCCAGCATCTCATACCGACGAAACATCCCGTAGGAGGTCATCTGCACAAAACAGACATCGCTGTGTTTTGGGAAAGGCCTATAAATAGACTCGGAGATTGTAAAAACCATGAATACCTTCATATCTGTTCCTCCATGGGATCTTTGTCGTAAGGCGCCAAATGGGTACGTGCCGTTGGCCGGGTTTAGGTCTGAGCGAGCCGAGATGGCGTTCTCTCCATTCTCAAGTGGATTGCAGGCTTGGCACCGTGACAAGGGATCTTCTTGAAAGTTATTATATCTAAGCAGAACAACAACAACAACAACAACAACAACAAAATACAACTGAAAGGACGTCACAGATTCCGATACATTGAACTATACAAAAAGTTATTTGGTATCATTGTCCAGACCTCATGAGGCGCATCATGGAGGCAACATCTGTAACAGTTTTCTGGTCTCTCTTGAATATCTGAGCCCGGGGATTCTGGTCCAGGGAGAACCATGAGCCAAACTTTTCCACCAGCTCGTTGCAGCCGCTGGCATTAAATATGTCCTCATAGTACCTACAATTACGTATGGTCCAAAAATAATACACATAAGTAGCAAACACAGGTAAGTCGCATTAAACAAATATTATGGATCCATACTTACGGTATGTTGTAACTTGCCCAGTATCCTTTCTCAAGTAATTCTTCGGTTTTATCAGTATAAACAATTTGACCCCTGTAATGTAAAAGGGGAGGAATGTCTTATTGGAAACCAAACAAAATAAAGCTTAGTAGACTTACGGAATCTGCTCCAACACGAGCAAGAGGTCCTCCACGATGTCGGTCTCGCCTGGACTGAAGTTGTTATAATCCACGATCATCCACTGGTTGTTGTACCTTCCAAGCAAGTATTGTCCAAATTGAAAATCCAAATCTTGATTTGACTCTTTAGTCAAGATTTGTGTGATTCTGAAATGAGCAACTTGTGCATTCAAGGAGCTAAATAATTGTTGTAACCCACGTGCCACTGTTGTACTTGCTGAATAACTGCGCCCAGGCTTTAGCAGTGACTGCCAGACGATTCGCCACAATGTTCCTGAGCCATTCCATCACCGTGCCTGTGGGTTGAACAAACTTCCACAGAGCAGGGTTGCTGTTTCCAATGGTGGTTTCCAGGGTAACCTGCAGCCACATGGTCAATCATTCAAAAGTAGGAACACTAACAACTGGCTAAACGCCCCCCCCCCCCCCCCCCAAAAAACCCAAACCCTGCAAAAGGATAACATTGTATCACGACTGCTAGTAGAAGAAGCTCTTACCAAGCCACTACTAAGGATATAAAAGTCATCTCCGGAAAAAATAGATCCCGGGTAGGAAGAGAAGGCCTGGATCCGACCAGGAAGGATAATATTGTCTGGGGACAAAAATTGCATTTATTATAGTGCTCCTTGTTAACTTAATATACATTGTAAAATTGCACTTCATAATGTCTCCTTGTCACCCTTGAAAACAATGTACATGACTCTAAGCTTACTAAATGCACAACAAGAGTGAAGACAGTACCTAACGGGGAAACTTTGAAGGCAAAGGTGTATTTCTTGATGATGCGCAACATTGACTGGTAAGTGCTCCAGGTGTCGTGTGACACCAGAAGATCCTTATTATTTGGCAGCAGCTTAATGAGAGCAGAGCATGAGCCAGATCCTACTGGTCGAGTCAGGCTGGATTTATTCAGAACTGATTCCAAGTCCTCCAGATCTCCGCCCATTTGGAAGAGTCTGATTGGTAATGTAAGGCATGGCAAAGTCATTTGGCGAGAATTTTGTTTGTTGGATTTCATGCAAGTGACGTCTACTTACAGGAAACCAAATGGATTAAAGGATATTGGGCCGGAAGGAAATGCCAGCTCTTCATTGTAACTGTCCTCCAGACCTTTGAGCTGAAGAAGAGCCAGGCGAACCTGCCATGCAAAATAAAGCAGTCATTTCAAAGAGCCCGATTCGTTTCCTGCGGTTTTTATTTTGAGCCTCCTCTTACGTTTCTTTCTAAGGATGGCAATAATGTTACGTGGCCTATTTAATGGTCCAAAAATGTCATTACTAAGAGTGATTTCATACCATATAACATTACTGTCCCCCCTTTAAAATGGGTCAGTTTGACCCACAACAGAGCAGGACATTGCATTGCATTGATTCACAGAAGACAAATCCAACGTACCTGATACCAGTAAGGTGAATTTGGCTCCTTCTCAATTTGCTCCTGAATCCATTGCAGGTTGATAGTGATGAAAGTCTTAAGACGATCACAGTAACCAGACTGTCTGGAGAAGGGTCCACAGTAGCCCATGAGAGTGTTCATCCAGTGCTTGTAGATAAGCTAGAACGGCAATGACACCGAAACATTTTTACAGCAAATGAAACACGACATCTTAAAAGGCCCAAAGCAATCAAGCATCGGTAGAGGAATGTTTTTCCAGGCCGACCTGCGTTGTGACTGCAGCCTCCACGGCTCCAGCGGCGTACGCCTGGATGCTGTCATTATATTGACCACTAGTGGTCACCTCCAAGAAAGCCCAGCTGATGTCAGGTGAACACAATGGACTCGGTGAATGCACAACAACGTCATTGATTTCAAGTAAAACCAACGTTTTAAAACCTTGTTATTAACCTACCCGGAAGTTTGAATGTCGTCGGTGAAGTTAGCCCAGGCCACAAAATCTTCTCTGTAGCCATCCGAGAGCGACAGTTGCCCCGTGTTTTTGTCAATAACCGCCGTTTTTACTTCCGCTACAACCAAATTGTTGAGTAAAACCCAACTAATTGTAAAAGCGAGGGTAAACCTGCACAATAAAGTCATCTCGATGCAGTTGTAGGCGATGTTTGAGCGGACAAGCCACGTGATACAAGGGGGGCCTCATCACCTGACTAGAGCCGTGCTCGGATGTGATGTCATTCCATTCTCAGCCATAGACATATATACCGAAACGCATCCTCGAACCAGTGACCAGTAGCTGCGCGTCTGCCATATTGGATGTGGAAAGTCGTCCCATAAACCAACATCGGACTGAACTTCATAAAATGACAACCTAGCGAGTGCCCCTATTATATCTCCTTTGTCTATTCACACACATACACTAGTATATTTGGGAAACAGAGAGGCACCTAAAACAACCTGCAACTTTTAATTTGATTAGGTTTGCTCCTTGCATGTTTCAGATATAGGTACGCACTAAACCACCGTATTTTTCTGATGCTTTCATGAGCGTCTACAGCCACCAAAATATGTGACGCTGTCATATTTTCAGCCATTGGGGGTACAAATTCTGTGGCAAATAACTGTGGCATAGGTTAACCTGTTCAATGAGGTATCTATGACAATGTCTATGGTTTCAGCATTTTCACTTCTGTGGTTACCAGAAGGTAACATTACTTTCCAAATAAAACATTCTAGTGTCAACTCCTTCAACACAACAGCACACAGGATCACATACTGTACTTTTTTTTTTTTTTAATTTAAAACAGATTTTAAATCATTCTATAAAACATATCTGTATTACACAAAAAGCTTAATTTTGTTTTTCTTTAAATAAAAACGTACTAGTTCAAGACTGTTCAAAGTGTAGTTCTTCACACTTACTTTCCTGGTACTGAAGGCTTCTGCAATACTTTATTCCATCCTTTAATAACGATTAATGATGATGGCATGTATTGTAACGTATTGGAATGGCTTATTCACACACTGATGTCATAACATTCAACTTAACAGCGGGCTCAGGCTCTTGCTCAAGGGTACCTCAACAAGACTGTGAGGTAGCCGGAGTAAAACTTGCGACCTTCGGGTTGAGCAACAACCAGTTTCTCAACCCCTTAATTCCTGCTGGCCTCTATATAGGCCCCACCACCAGTTTCAGTCCTCCGCATCATCTGGAGTTTCCATCTTTTCCAGAATTCCCCCCAGAACCTCCGACTTTCGTTGCTTTTTGCTGGCCACTAAAATTGACAATAAACGATAAGGGTAATCAGAATGAGTATCTTGATTGCACTAATCACACAGGCACTTTGTAAGTAGCTCAAATAAATGTACCATGAAAATGTTCAGCTGTTTTCCGTCTCAATGTCTCCACTGTTTCCTCTGCATCAGCCCATTCCAGCACAAGGCGCCTCCCGTAAAGATGGGTGCTGTGGCATAAGGCAGCAAATGCTTTCTGAACATAAAAAAAGGGAATATTATTATTCGTAATGTACGGTCATTTACACCACCGTCCATGAAAGAGAAGCTTCTCAACAGAAACGCAGTGTGTTTGCCCAAACCTTGGCATCCTGCTTGGTGATGAAGTCAATGAAGCCAAAACCTCGATGACTGCCTGTACCTGCTGCTTTCTTGGGAAGGCGGACTGTCTTCAGCTCTCCAAACGTACTGAAACAACAAGCGCAACAATGAGTGGATCAACTCATTGCCCGTCTACAAAGTCAGTCATATACAGACGTGCGTCTGCTACCAGAAGAGCTCTCGAATTTCCCTGACACTGGCTTGGAAGGGGACATTTCGTACGAGGATCTTGGATCCCGTTTGCTTCTTCTCCACCTGCTTTTTCTTGCATGACACTTCAGACGTCCTGCGCAAAGCGAAAGACAACAACGCAAGGTCTGATAAGCGATGTGTGTGGGAGCGATGCATGCATATTCCATAATTGTCAAAAACATTTTGCATTACAGTACATTTGGTCTATCCTGTAATAATAATGTTGAAAAAATGCCATATTGTATACACTGCATACAATTGTATATCGTGTACTATACAGTATACAATAGTAACAATTGAACTAAGCGACTGGACAGTGCCATCCTAAACAAAAATTATAGATATTAAGTGGGAATATTTTAGGATCTCAGATGAGCTACGCAGTTTCATCATTTTAAGCTGTTGTAAAATGACATGATAGACCTGAATTGGCCATTAAATAACTATAGAAACCCTACATATTGTATTGGATTTCATTAAAGGGTTTATTTATTGTAACATTAATACAGATGGTTGAAACTCAACACCTGCACACCAGCCCTCTTATTATTTATATATAACATCAACTCATGGACAAAATTCTTTGGATCCCTCTGCAGAAGACGGGAAACTCCAAATTGTTACAGAAGGAATGGAAAAAATGAAAAGGTGCAAATGAACTAATGAAAACCAGGTGTAGCGTTGGCGGTCCAACATATTGGGGGGAGAAAACTAATAAAACATATGGACCAAAATGATGGTTCCCATCATTTTGTTGCTTAGCGTTTTGAAGCAAACACAGCAATCAAATGATTTGAGCAACTCTCACTGTTCTCATTCAGAATGGTACATTTTCTTCATTGGTATCTGACTTGCCAAAAAGCTCCACTTTTGGCTCATCTGTCCAAAGTCGTGCTTTGTAAATATTTACCTTGGCAAATAGCAGTTTTGGCAACTTATTTCAGTGACAATTGTGGGGTCTGCAGATTTGATTTGATTTGGATCAAGCTTTTGTCCGCTCCATACGACAGATGGTGTCCCGACATGCGAGTGTGTAAGGCACTTTGTATTTTTACCTTGTAGCTCTCTCTGAAATCTTCAGCTCTAAGCAGTGCTCCTCCACTTTGCAGTGCTGGTAGGAGTGCAAAAGAAAAAGAAGTCATGTGACCTACAGACGAGACGAGGGAGCAAACAAGGGCAAATACCTGAAGTTGTCGCAGGGCTTTCTGTGCTGCCTCAGGCGCATGATACTCAACAAAACCGTAGCCCATTGAAAGCAATTTGCCTGCAAGTCAAAGAAAGTATTGTTGAAAAGAGAACCTGAAATCAGTGATGGTCTTTTCTGCACACCTGCATTGGTGCGGTGCTTTTGGGTTTTACCACTTTTTGGATTGACAGTGACACCAAAGCAATGGATGTAAATACCTGTTTTTTCTTTTTTCTTGGAGATTGTGCATGACTTAACCTTGCCACATTTGGAGAAGGTCTGTAACAACCAAACAAATGAGCAACATTTTGAATTATGCACATTATTTTCCCTATTATATGAATTTAAAAAGTGTACCTGGTGAAGCGTTTCCTCCGTTGTGCTGAAATTTAAATTCTTGATGAAAAGTGTGGACCCTGGAAGAGACCCATCCTCCTCCTCCTCCTCCTCTTCTTGTTTTTCTGTCTTCTGTTGCTTCTTCTCCTCTTGTGCTTTCACTTGGTTAAACAGAGCCATACATTTATTGTTCATTTAAAATCGTAATAATAAGCGTCTCTATAGGAGAGTGGGGTAGGGTACCTGGTGCTGGCTTGGCTGCAACGAACACCCCCATGGGCGCCCACTCCAAATACAGCGGGATGTGATGGAACTGTGGAACGGAGGCAAAGCCACTAAGTTGCAGTTGTCCCCACATGCTACACACAAATTGAAACACACCTTGCTGTAGGCCAATCGAGCGAAAGCTCGCTTCGCTTCAGCGGGCTCTAGGAACTCGATGATGGCGGTGAGGCCCGAGGGCGGCAGCAACACTCGCCCCAAAGAGCCGTGAGCGGAGAAGACCGCCTCCAACTCCGACACGCTCACTCCGGCTGGGAGGTTCTTTACCAAAAGCGCAGTTGTGCTCCTCTCCGCTGCTGCCTACACAGCAGACAAGGCAACTTAAGCCAGAAGAAAAGTGACCAACATTTCGCAGGTGCCGACGTTAAAAACGTACCTGACTGAAGGAATCTAAACTCACACCACTGTCCAGTAAAAAGCGGCGAGTCTCTTGGACAATCTGGGTCTCTCCGAGAGCCATTCGCACTGCAACACTTCCCCTCGTCTCCTGCGCCGACAGCGGCAACAAATGACATTTCAGAAAAACCCAAAGTTAAGCACGGCTTCGGTTTGAAAGTCCAGTATGTTGGAGGATCATTTTTACATGGTCCAAGACTTGGCTTTTTGTGGTGTTGTATTTTTCAGCGATGGCATCGGCCACTGCACTTGTGCCCAGAAAGAGTGTATTCCAGTTGTGTGAACTGAAAACAAAGAATTCCATCAAAAGACAGCAAACCAAAAGAGCAGAAGAGCATTTTTACGAATGGCTTACCTGGAACTCGAAGCTTTGTTTTTGGAATCCTTTTGACGTTTATAAGACGAGGAGCCCGGACCACTAGCTTCTGAAGAGTCGCTCTTTTCCTTCTTCACTGTGGATGGGAGCAGGTGAAGCATCCTGCCCTGGAGAGAGAGAGAGAGAAAAAAAAAAAAAGAGAGTTGCTGTTTTGACCTTCCTGTGATTCACTACAATATATCCAATATCCTACAGCATCGTGCCAAACATACCTGAAATATGTGCCCGTCCAGCTGAGTCAAAGCTGCCACAGCATTCTCTGGAATCATGTACGTTACGAAAGCGAAACCTTTAGGTCTCTTTGTTAGATTGTCAACGGGGAAGAGCACCTCAGATAAAGGTCCTACAATGATACAAAACGCAAGGGAGCATTAATATTCATTAATATTCCACAGAAAGCTGTCACCGGAAATCTGTGTGGAGATTTAACTTGCCATGTTTAGAAAAGATTTCTTGGATTTCTTCTTCGGTGCAAGTGTAAGGGAGGTTTCGGACGAAGAGTCGTCCTGATTCCGCAACATCCTCGTCCTCCTCGTCCTCCTTCAGCTTCCTGGTGAAGTTTCGGTCAATTGTTTTGTCCCTTCGGTCAGTCCTGTTCCATCCTGACGCATCAACACGGAACACCTCAACGTAGCGCCCTCCTGAAGAAAGACAAGCAGGAGCACATCCGTACGCGTACAGTATATTAGGATCACGTGATAACGTTTTACTTCGCACCATGAGATTATAGCTCGCACCTATATAGTCTTTATTCTTCTTCAAGGCCTTTTCAACCTCTTCTTCAGAGTGAAGATCGACATATACGTAGCCTAAAACACACACACACACAAGAAGCCCCTATGTTGATAAATGTGCGTTTTAGATGTATGGAAACGTAAGCCAATCACACAATGTGTACAGGAAGAGAAAATCTTCTTCCCACTGAATACCTGTTCTGTTGCCACTTTCTTTTCTTCCAATTCTGATGGCGGCAGGCCTCTGCGGCGTCATGAACTCTCTAATTTGTTGCTATTTGCACAATCAGACAACATCATGGGGGCGTTAACCTCAAAGTGCCATATTTGAGTTTTTAAACCTTTGGAAATATTGGAAGCGTCTTCACCTCCGTAACATTGAACGGGACTCCCCTCAGCTTCACTGTGAACTCGGTTGTCGGTTCCATCTGGACCAAAAACCGGGAAAACTGTACAATGAAGTGAATGAAGGTCATTTATTTAAGTGCAGATTAAACAGATTTGTCACCTCGAGCTTCCTGTTTTTCTTGGCTTTTCCCTGCTTCTTGTTCTCAGAGGAAACCGAGGTTTTCGCCTCGAGGCCTTGATCTCGGTCTCCGCTCTCGTAAGCACTGTCGTGGAGCTGTGCGGGTCCAAAATCCTCTTCCACTTTATCCCCTTGTCCCTTGTCATCCTTCTCTTCACATTCATCCATGTCTTCCTCAGTTCGCACCACCTTTGAGCGCAGATACTCCATATCTGACAAGCCGGACTTCAGAGCTTCTTTAGTGGTGCCTGTAAAAAAAAAAAAACCTCCTCACTACCAGATTGCATTTGGTTGGCTAGAATAACTGCCGGTACTTTGCAAAGGATGCAGCCCACAAATATGAAGACGGTTGGGGAAATCTGTTGACTTGCAATGTGCTCTATTTTGAGCAGCTACTCATTGAGATGGATAGCGATCATCTATCAAAATCCTTCATTAGAACTTACAGTCATCTTTACTGTCCTCCTGCTTCTCCTCCTCCTCCTCCTCTTTTTCTTCACATTCATCCTCTGACTGGTCAGAGTCAAAGTTGAGGTAATCATCCGCAGCCGGCCGCTTCTTGCGCTTCGCCTTGCCACCGTCGGGGTCGACCGCCTGCTGCGCTGTATCGTTCGCCCATGTCGGCGCTTGGGTTCGATTCTGATGCACCGACAGGAACTCTTTAAAGCCCTCATCCTCCTCCAGCTGATGGACGCGACGGATATAGACAGGTTAGGATTGGAATGAAACCGAATGTAGGTGTTGTTGTTGTTGTGGTGGTTTCAACTTCCAATGTCATTTAGCTTAAAGATTTCCCGTTCCATTCTGTAATACACTCATCAGCCACAACACTCGGTATACCGTTCCAATACATGCATCTTCTATATCACTTACCCTCCCCAGGATACACCCTGGCCTCATCGTCATGCAATTGCAGTGCTCATACAGACAAACTAAAGCCACACTCACAATCTCACAAAACGACAATTTAAGAGTCTTCAATGAACCGAAGAAGCACGTTTTTGGGAATGTGTTCAAACGTGATTGAACGGGACAATCTCCCCAAAATCTAAATAAATAAATACAATAATATACTGTATACACTGTATTGGTAAAGCTTGGCGGCGGACAACTGGATCTCACGTCATACTCAGAAACGTTTATTCTTCTTTCGAAAGCTCATTTTGGATTGGCCATTATATCTGACGCAACCCCGCACCCTGCGGGACAATCCGGTGGGTGTTCGGTGGAATCACTAGGCTGACCTTAGACTGTGCAGGTGTACCTAATGTTGTGTCCAACGAGTTCCTATTTAGCAGAATTTTGCCTCCCAAAACAAAACAAAAACCCGATTGAAAGCAACTTACATTTCCCAGTGCACTGATGGTTTCTTTTTTCACCTTCTTCTCCTAAAATGATAGCACATCATTACAACGCGATATAATAACCAACAATTCCATTTTTCCTTCTGTTGATGGACGCCGTGAATTTCCCACCTCTTTATTAGCAGTTTTAGTTTTTGTGACTGGTTTGTCTGGTTCAGAGTTCTGCGTGTGTTTGCTCCAGGCTTTGGCTTTGTTGGGGTCACCAAACGCCTTACACATCTCCACCTGCAACGGAGCGTAAAAGTGTCACGCCAATGGCCACGGAAAATACAAAATCGCTTGTGAAGCTGACGACAGGCCCTCGACAACGTACAGTCACTCTGGATGTATCCACGAAGCTCTTGTTAAAATGTTTCAACGCAGTATTCGCATCTTCCTCGCTTTTGAACCCGACAAAGGCAAACTTGCGGAACTTGCCGTCCTTGGTGAACTTGAGGGTGCAGTCTGTGACGGTCCCAAAGGCCGCGAACATCCCTCGGAACCTCTCCTCCTTCATCTGAGCACAAGTTACACGTTCAAATCGACTGACACCGTGCGTAATGTTTAGCTGTCCTTTTTTCCCGGATCCAGGCACATTACTTACCCCATTTGGGAGATTTTTAACGATGAGTCTCGACATACTTTGGCTTTGCAAACCCTCAAATGACACAAAAACTTTGATAATGGAGATTTGTCAACAAACGAGCGTGGAAGCCTCCTAGGTCGCCATGTTGAGTTAGGCTTCTGCTTCTTCTTCTTCTGCTTCTTCTTCTTCTTCTTCTTCTTGGCCATCGCCTTCTTTGCCTTTCGTTGCGATACCGCCACCTAGTGGACTTGAGCATGTATTTAAAATATGAGTCAGGTCATTCGTAGATATAAAGTTGAAATGTGGAAGTAAAATATGTGTAATATTTAATTTGAATGAATAACTAATAATACACGTATTACGAATGTATTATTTATAATTCATTTCATATAATGTATAAACCAATTAATAAATGAATTACATTTAAAAAATAATGTATGTGTAAAACTGTTTGACTAATGTGTGTTGTATTATTTACAATATATTAATCAACCAATTATTAAATGAGATAAACGAAAAAAACATGAATAAAGACATTTTAAAGAATCAATTAAAAAAACTCAAATTGAATGCAACAAATATTACAGATTACAGGATTTTCTGTCATGGGCCCTTGAAATCGTCAATACGTTGACCCCCCTTACAGGGCCCCTGGTTGTCTCTATTGTAAATCTCCAATTTAGAATGAAAACTTACACACACATGTTCATTTTGTTTTGGGATTCTTATCTGGGGAATGCCAATTTTAAAATGTATGTGTCTTATATGATGTGTCATGTGTACAGTGTGTTTGAATTTTTGTTTTGCCTGTTTCCTTCATATAAATTGTAGATGCATGCGAAAGCATACTTTGCTTTCTTTTCCTAAATTCGCCACTCTCAAAAATTCAAACATCTCTTGCCAGTTTTGAGAACTTTATTGGCAAATCTCAGTCAGCTTTTTAAAACGGCAGCAAACAAGAATATATTTAAGTAACAAAACGTTGAATTTTATGTTACAATTCAAACAAGGCAGCATTGTAACAAATAATAATAATAAAAAGTTCTTCACTTGAGAGCAATGAGCTATACAGTACATTTTACATTGAGGTTGCCAACAGTGTCACACCGGAGCCATCAGTGGTTTGGCCCTTCTTTTCTTTCCCTGTCTTAAACTCATTCTGGATTTGCAGAAAGGTTTTGTTCTTGGTTTCAGGAATGATAAAGAATATGTAAAGTGCCACCAAGGTGCAGATGGACATAAAAACCAGGAAACAGTACTGCTTCAGTCCGATCTGTGAAAACACAATACAAGTACTGTCCACACAAGTTTGACTCATTCTCAAATGTTACATCACGAGTAATTTAGCTCCCCCCAAAATAATAAGAGCACAGCTGCATCGCTCTAAAATGATCCCTGTGGCGGTAAAGTTCCAAATTTGACTGAGATCTTTAGTGAACGATAAGGCTCTCAATCTTTGACATTTCGAAAGCAGGATAACGTGTGTATGCATTACTGCCTGGCACCGTTTCTTCAATGCGTACTCCAGTCAGAGTCGCAGCAACCTTCAACAGTTCGATTTGAGTCCATGATTATCATTCATTCATTCATTCATTCATTCATTCTTCCGTTCCGCTTCCCCTCACGCGGGTCGCGGGCGTGCTGGAGCCTATCCCAGCTATCTTCGGGTGAGAGGCGGGGTACACGCTGAACTGGTCGCCAGCCAATCACAGGGCACATATCAACAAACAACCATTTGCACTCACATTCACACCTACGGGCAATTTAGAGACTTCAATCAACCTAGCATGCATGTTTTTGGGATGTGGGAGGAAAGCGGAGTGCCCGGAGAAAACCCACGCAGGCACGGGGAGAACATGCAAACTCCACACAGGCGGGGCCGGGATTTGAACCCCGGTCCTCAGAACTGTGAGGCAGATGTGCTAACCATGATTATCAACTTAAAAAAACCCAAACTTTTAGAAATTCGAAATATTTTTGTTAAACAGTGCACAGTCAGCTTTCTAACTTAATCGTGTTGCTAAGTGAAGGTCCACCATGTGCTCATAATTTAGAGAAAAATATATCCACTCGGTTATTGCCCACTCAGCACTCTCACAGGAGAGCATTTTCATGACAAATTATATTAGTTCAACGCATACCGTGCCAAACCTCGTGCAGCCCTGGGCTCGTCTGATCACTGCTTAATTCACTTCATACCGACGTACAGGCAAGAACTTAAAAGCGTGAAGCCTATGGTGAAAACAGTGAAAAAGTGGACCAATGAAGCCAAGATGGAACTTCAAAGCTGTTTCGACGGCACAGACTAGAGTGTCTTTGAAAATTCAGCCGGCAGCCTGGATGAATATACGGACACTGTCGCATCCTATATCAGTTTCTGTGAAGAGGTATGTGGACCAACAAAGTCATTTCGCACATTCAGCAACAAGCCGTGGTTCACTGCCGAACTTAAGCAGCTTCGCCAAGCTAAGGAGGACGCATATCAGAGCGGGGACAGGGCCGTGTATAATCGAGCTAGAAACCAGCTGACTAAAGAAATTAACAGTGCAAAGAGGAACTATGCAGCAAAGTTGGAAAAACAGTTTAGCGCTAACGACTCTAAATCAGTCTGGCATGCATTCCGATCGCTGACCAACTACAAGCGACGATCCCCCCGAGCTGAGAACAATAGCACACTAGCCAACGACTTGAATACTTTCTACTGCAGATTTGAAAAGGACACTTTCACACCCCACACCCGCCCGCCCGGCCGCACCACCGACCTCAATCACACCTCTGACCCCTGCGTTAACCATCCACGAACAGGATGTGAGACGCATCTTCAAACAACAAAAGATGAACAAAGCGGCAGGCCTGTACCATGTGTCCCCATCCTGCCTCAAAGTCTGCGTGGACCAGCTCGCTGCGGTCTTCATACAGATCTTCAATAGATCTCTGGAACTGTGCGAAGTACCATCCTGTTTCAAACGCTCCACCATCATTCCAGTCCCCAAGAAACCTACAATCTCGGGTCTAAATGACTACAGGCCTTGACATCTGTGGTTATGAAGTCCTTTGAACGCCTCGTGCTGGACCACCTCAAGAGCGTCACAGGTCCCCTGCTGGACCCCCTGCAGTTTGTCTACCGAGCGAACAGGTCTGCGGATGATGCAGTCAACATGGGACTGCGCTTCATCCTAGAACACCTCGACAGAGCAGGGATCCTGTTTGTGGACTTCAGCTCAGCGTTCAACACCATCATCCCTGAACTCCTCTCATCCAAGCTTCTCCAGCTCAACGTCTCACCTGCCATCTGCCATTGGATTTACAGCTTCCTGACGGGCAGGACACAGCAGGTGAGGCTGGTGGATGCCACCTCGGCCACACGCAGCATCAAGGTTGTGTCGTCTCTCCGCTACTCTTCTCTCTCTACACGAACGACTGCACCTCAGCACAACCGGCTGTCAAACTCCTGAATTTTACAGATGAGACCACTGTCATCAGCCTCATCAAGGACGGTGACGAGTCTGCATATATCGACAGGAAGCGCAGCGGCCGGAGCTGCGGTGCGGCCGACACAACCTGGAGCTGAACACGCTCAAGACTGTAGAAATGAGCGAGGACTTCAGGAGGCATCCTTCGCCACAGCTGCCCCTCACGCTGTCCAGCTGCCTTGTGTCAACTGTCGAGACCTTCAAGTTCCTGGGATTTACAGTCTCTCTGTAATTGGACCTGAAGTGGGCGACCAACATCCACTCCGTCCTCAAAAAGGCCCAGCAGAGGATGTACTTCCTGCGGCTTATGAGAAAGCACGGTCTGCCACAGGAGCTGCCGAGGCAGTTCTACACAGCGGTCATCGAATCGGTCCTGTGTTCTTCCATCACAGTCTGGTTTGGTGCTGCTACAAAAAAGGACAAACTCCGACTGCAACGAACAATCAAAACTGCTGAAAGGATTGTCGGTACCCCCCTACCCATTGAGGACTTGCACGCTGCCAGAACTAAGACAAGAGCGTGCAAAAGCTCTTCCAGCTCCTTCCCCCAGGTCGGCGCTACCGATCAATGCAAACTAGAACTAGCAGACATTCCAACAGCTTCTTCCCTCTTGCAATCAACTTCTTAAACAGCTGACTTACAATTCCATTGCAACATGCTGCCAATTTTTTCGTCTTGAGTTTGTTGTCACATTTCTGTGGGGCCAATTCTACATTACTCGTGCACTCACTGTGGTAGTCTCGCCACGCTTCACTATTTGCATATCTGTTGTTGTTGACCAATACTGGCCAGACCACTCACGCCAGAGTAGCATCTGCTCCATTTGCACACTGACTGAGGAGTATGTGCAACATTTGCACAATCAACATTGTCCCAGACTATCGTAGTACTCGCTTGAAGTCTCGGCGCCCTTTGCACAATGGTCATTGCACCGGACTATTGCAATATTAGTCATTCCAACTGCTCTAAGTGCTGGAGGACTCTGCATCTTTTTGCACAATTGTCCAAAAAAATAATAATTGTACCGGCATTACCAGATAACCAGCAAGCCTTTATTGCTCAGTGACAGTTTTTTTTTTTTGCCAATGTCTTTCTGTCTCCAAAGTGTTCTCTGTCAATTGACCGTCTGTTGTCGTACTCGAGCGGCTCCGACTACCGGAGACAAATTCCTTGTGACACCGAAACAAGAATTGGCCCTGGAAAAGATTCCATTAAAATTGAAAACAATGGATTCATTTTTATTAATGATGGCCATCGTTTGACTCTAAAACAGATTCTTTCTGTCAACGATTGTTTGGTGGAATAATCGAAATCTGAGCAGATCGGGAGGTGACCAGCGTCCGAGATTTTGTTTGCCCTTCGAGGTTCCACTGTGCACCCTTTATTCAGTTCGACATCATGTTGGCTACTTACCACAATAAAAGGGAAAATCATGCTAATAAAGAATAAACTGATCCAGTTTATGGAGCCACCAATCATGTAGGCTGCAGGACGTGCGTTTTGCGTGAACAGTTCCATTGTCAAGATATTAGTCACACCACCTTTTGAAAAAGAAGAAGAAGAAAAAAAGACACCAATGTCAGATTATGTGGGCAAGGACTGAACTGACACAAATGCAAATTGTTACCTGGCCCTAATCCAAAACTCAGAATAAAGGCAAACACACATGCCATGCTGAGGTAGGGAAAAACCGGACTGACCTCCTGAGAGGAATAAGAGAAGACAGGGAGGTCACATACAGTCAGGAAAGTGCATGACACAAATACAATCTGATTCATTTGCAATGACTATACGTGCGGTTCAATACCTGAAAGGTCATGGTCAGAGTGAATAAAATGCAGCAGCAACTCATGAGCATGTAGCCACCGGTAATGAGCACTTTCCGTCCCAGACGCTCGATGAGCAAACCCTGCGAGACACGCAGCGCATGACAAGCCTGACATGACACATTTCCTCGCAGTCTGTCACTGACCTTTCATGCAACGTTTTGTCCATGTTGTTCCATTGTACATGCAGTTATACCCCCACAAAAGCAAAACAAATTCCAAGCCCCAAGAATTGAACCATCATGAAAATTGGGTTCATTGCCAAAATGATAAGAAGCTTACTTTTTCAAGTTAGCAATGTTTTTAAGTTAAGAATGTTCAAATAGGACTTTAAAATGCCTGTTGCACAGTTTCACAGCACTAACTGCGATGAAGCTGAATATTAGACTGAGTCCAGCCATGATGCCTTGTGACCTGCTGTAGCTAATCATTTTCAAGAGATATGCGTCAGAAAAACCAGAAGCCTTTGCATTCTACTGTTTCATTCAGGCGAGCCGGGCCAATGAATATACCGGATGGGATGAATGAATGAATGATTGAATGGGTCATGTCTTAAATGAACACTGCCTTGTCACAGTTAGTAGTGTTTTGTGGCAACATTTACTCTGTTAGTGCTTCAACCACGAGTGGTGTCCTTGTCTGGTCCATCAATAATATAAAAAGTGGCGCTAAAGCGGGTGATCACGTGTTGCCATGGCAACGGCAGCTTCGCCGGCCGGATTCAAACCCCCGACCTCAGAACTGCGAGGCAGATGTGTTCGCCACTTGGGAGAAGAAAAGACTTACACAGGTCAAAGCAGTGATGCATTCACAGGCACCAGTGCCAACTGTTGCATATGGTATTCTCTCACTGGGAATTCCTGCTTGTGCAAATACGTAATCTGCGTAGAAGTAAATCTGCGGCAAAAACAGATGAGGATAACAAATGCAAATCTCAAATGGACCTTAATTTAGGAATATATTAGCCAAACGAAGGCTGTTTATGGGATCCGCATTGTCATTTTTCAGTATGAAGTCGGCATTTGGAGCAATGCACAATAGGTCCCGTGTTGCGAAAGAGGCAGTACATTACGTACTGCGTTGATTCCATTCAGCTGCTGAGCAGAATTAATAAGCACGATGGTGAGAAGCTGCCAACGAATGCTGCGGTCTGCAAGCAGCTCCCATGGCTTCTTGGCCTTGAATCCATCCTGGTCTTGGCTGTACTTCTCCTTCTCCATGTCCTCCATTTCACTCTCACAATCAGCTGCACCGTGGAGCTGCCTGAGGGCTGCATGCAAGCAGATGATGCACAGCATGTGGTGAAGGTTTTTAAACATAAGGTTCACTGCATCGAATCAGGTGATCACAAACGACATCTCTCTGCCTCCGATGATTCTTAAGACAGCCTACATTTAATGTTTTCACCCACAGGAATGTGCACTTGATACGAACTCTTAAGGGCAAAGAGAGAACCACGCTGAAGCATGTGTAGTGTCTTGTTCACCTTTTTTGCATCCCCCATAATCTCCTCTGTCGATGAGCAAGAAGCGTGGACTCTCCGGGAACCACGGTAGGATCAGGAGCTGCATGAACGCTGGGATGCATGTGGTGGCGAGCAGAATGGGCCAGTACTTTTCTTTACCCAGCAGCTCTCTGTTCAACCACACAGATGTTGGAGCCACATCCTTCTTGCACCACTACTTCACACGTACAGTGGTGCCTTGAGATACGAGCCATCAGTCGGCCCATGTTTTGCGAGCCAATATTTGAGATACGAGTGCTGTGTGGTGGCAGTGAACTCAACTCACTGACTTCACAACAAGTAGCAGTTTCCCAGATAGCGTCAAAAAAAAAAAAAAAAAAAAAAAAAAAGCTGTCTATTGATACTCCCGGTTGAGGTTTGCTGCCAAACTAATCATAAAACAAAGAAAACGATCCAATACACGTTTTGTGTATTTATTTGATGCGAACAGATAAAAGGAAACACCGCAGGCGGGCTCATGAATAGCGTCAGTGTTGTGGCATTATAACCCCTTAAGCATGACGGTTAGGGTTAGATGTTTTGAAAAGCGACGGTGGACCAACAGATGTAGAAAGATGACAATAACAATCCTCACAGGCATACACTGCGGGGAAAACGACTAATATCAGCGCGGCCGAGACTGTCTCCATGTATATACAGTATGCATTACTGTATTATATTTTCAGAACAATGTCCATTGAATTGAAGCAAATAATGTTTGTATTCTATTTAATGACATCATTAGGTTTTTCTTTGTAAAGTACAATTTTACAGAGCCCTATTTTGTCCTATTAAAAAACCCATTAAAGATGTTAATGTAGTTTTTGGGGAGGCTGGAAAGACTGAGGGCATTTCCATTCATTTTAATGTGGAGAGATGATTTGAGAGCCTAGCGTTTTGAGATCCAAGCGTGGAAGAAAATATCTCAAGAAAACTCTTATCTCAAGGCACCCCTGCATTCCCATGTGGTATTTAAAAGACTACTAAACATATTCAATATCTTCCAGTCAAAAAACAACAACAAAACAAATTAAATATTTGTACTTGAGGCCCATCACTTGTCCAGTGAAGATCCCACCAGTCACAAAAACGGAGGTTCCCATTCCCATGAGGCCGCGGATGGATGTTGGAGCAATTTCCAACAAGTACAAAGGTTGAACACAAAGACCAATACCTATGAAAATGACACATGGATTGAAGTCACTGATAACCTTTTCATATAAAAATCATGTGTTTTCATTTGAACTAGAAGTGAGTACAATTTACCAGAATTTAATCCAATGAGAAGACGTCCGAGGATGATGAGTTCAAAAATTCCCGTCGGGTAACTCAAACCCATCACCAGGGCAGCCACTATGGCAATAATATTATTGACTAACAATGTCCCTTTCCTGCAGCAACATAGACATATGACCTGTATTACATGTTCACACAACATCATTAGCCTAAAAGGGGTGATAAACTAATTCCGATGGCGGGCCACATCATAGTTGTGGTTTCCCTCAGAGGGCCATTGTGACTGTGAAACCATATACAAATGTACTGTATACACAACATTGGGGAACAATTTGTTTCCAAAAAAACGTGTTGACATTTATGCTGATTAAAACAAAAATGGCATGCTGATTCCAAAATTGCAGTCACTTTCTTTCGAGCACGTCAAGTTTTTTCCCCCACAGCTTAGCCTCCAGATAAGCAAAATTCCACGGATTAGCTGTAATAAGACTTGCCAACTGATTACGATTGGACTCCTCTACAGCTACGTGGCAACTTGTTTGTGCAGTCACAATTGAGACGGTGAAAAGGTTTGTGCAGCTCCCAGTAGGTCAGTACTAGTAATATCTGCAAACAGAAAGCTAGCATAGTAGGAATTAAGAGGATTTGTGCTGGCTTTTCTCTTAACCTTGTAACCACGGGCATACCATTGTAAATTCTATTTCGTTTTATGCTGTTTTATGAGTTTTCAAAGCTTGTAACTATTCCATCTTAGTGTTTCATTTACATTGGTATATATTTCCTTTGTTCCACTTTGTTCCAAAACTTGACCTGATAGAGAAAAACTGAGATCAGTTTTGGATTCTGCACCCAAAAATGAGTTAAAAACAGCTGTCAGACTTAACTCAACAAAAATTGTGTTCCCCGGTGTATTACGAATGGATGGATAACTTGTTTTGAAATCAGTAACTGATGAAAATTGTTTGTCAACAACGATTATATTTGCTTTAAAATCGCAATCTCATGAGATTCTGCCTTTCCAAAGATGAAAATCATTTGATTGACACTGTCAGAAAGCTATTCATTGAAAAATACAAATGCCATTTATTGTGTTTGTACTCTCCAGTTGTGTAGAAGTGAAGGTGGTTCTAATATGCTGTTCATCTAATAATGGAAATAATATCCAAAAATCAAAAGTTAACATTATTGACCTGATAAAGGTGGAATTATTTATCGAGCTCTTGAATTGGATGGATTGTACCGAAGGATCAACTTGCGGGTACACGTAGATGAATAAATGTAAAAAAAAACAAAAACAAAAGCAAAACAAAAACATACCTTCCCAGCTTTATAGACAGCGTTCCTCCAACTGAAACTCCAATTAGTCCTCCGAGGGTAAATACAGACACAATAGTGGACCACATTAAAGTGAGAACATCGGCTGCAATGTCGCTTTGGTAACGCTCCGTCCATGTTCGGTTGATAAAATCTTGCACATACTACAAACATAAGACATGGCACAAAAGATTACAAAAAAAAAATATACCATCCTTCCATGATCAGTGTGGCAGGATAATAAATCTAATCAACATTTGAAAATGGACATGCATTACCTTGGTGGGCGCATTGATGACAGAGACGTTATATCCATATTGGAAGGTCCCTCCTATACAAGCAGCAAACGTAGCCAGAAGAAGCGTTTTGTTTGGGAGCTGTCAGAGAAAGGCAGAAATGCACACAAAAAAGAGAATATTTGACCAAACTGCTTCTTAAGGAGTCGGCCTACAATGAAATGAAACAAACAAACAAAACTTAGTAGGCTACAAAATGAATGGGATTTTTTGTCATATGAACTATCCCCCCCTCGTTATTCTCGTTATAAGATTGGCATAGCATACATTTTTCTTCTCAGAGTAAGCATAAACTCACGCTCACACAGCTTAACAAAAATACTTCACGTACCTTCAAAGCCCCCTTTTTGTCTTCGGCCTCTTTAATTAACAAAGGGGTGTATTCAGAGTTATTTTCCCAATTTTGTTTGGCCATTTTTGCGCACGCTGCTGTGCGCCGGCAGTATCCGAAGTGTCTGTTGCGCGTGCACCGAGCGTTCTCCTCATGTAGACTTTGAATCTAACAAGGGGCTGCTTTTATCCTGCAACAATACAAAGTGTTCTTGTGCGTATAATGCAACTGCAGCGTGTGAACAATCGACATATCTTCCCACTTGATGAAGATGTCTCGCATGAGGCCGTGAAATTTGGATACAGCGCAGGCGGATTTCCTCGGAAAGATTAGCGCCAGCACTTCGTCGAGCCAAAAAGTGACCACGTGCACGTTTGACTGCCCCTCCCTCCTCAGCCTATTTTCACTCAACATATTTCAGCTTTGGCGGACTAGACCATCCCAGGATACCATCCGGGAGGTCTCGTCCAGCTCTAATGTACCATTTCAGAATACAAGCCTGGGGGAATCTGCATACGAGTGTCATTTCCTCTCGTTTCAAAGTGAAATTCAAAACCAGATATACAGTAGTTACGAGACCATTCCACGATGGCATACGAGACGTTTCCTTCAGTTGGGAGGCCCTTGAAATCTCCCATTTGCGACCCTTGCTGACTGCAAATTGACATTCCACTTCTGACAGATGCTAGTCATCCCAGAATGACATCCAGGAAGTGTTGTTCAAATATTACATTCAAATCCACAATAGAAGTCCTCAGTCATTCATTGTATTTGACAATAAAATGTGAACTGAATGACAGTAACATATGTGTTTAAAAGCTTTTATTCTGAAATTCTATCAGGCAAAAGTGGAATGACCTGAGTGGTGACAACGTGATTATCTTCGTCACTCTCAATTTGTAGTTTGTGACGGTCACACGTACAAATTTCAAAAGGCTGTTCTTCCGAAACGCTACACCAGAATTGGATTAGATTTATGTGTGACATCTCGGATTGGTTGAGTGCGTGTAAAATGTGAATTGGTTGCATGATATGATTATCCATCCATCCATCCATTCTCTACCGCTTATCCGGGTCGGGTCGCGGGGGCAGTAGCTTCAGCAGGGACGCCCAGACTACCCTCTCCCCAGCCACTTCATCCAGCTCTTCCGGGGGAATCCCGAGGCGTTCCCAGGCCAGCCGAAGGATGTAGTCTCTCCAGCGCGTCCTAGGTCGTCCCCGGGGTCTCCTCCCGGTGGGACATGCCCGGAACACCTCACCAGGGAGGCGTCTGGGAGGCATCCGAATCAGATGCCCCAGCCACCTCATCTGGCTCCTCTCAATGCGGAGGAGTAGCGGCTCTACTCTGAGATCCTCCCGGATGACCGAGCTTCTCACCCTATCTCTAAGGGAGAGCCCGGACACCCTGCGGAGGAAACTCATTTCGGCCGCTTGTATCCGGGATCTTGTTCTTTCGGTCACGACCCGCAGCTCATGACCATAGGTGAGGGTAGGAACGAAGATCGACCGGTAAATTGAGAGCTTCGCCTTTCGGCTTAGCTCTTTCTTTACCACAACGGACCGATACAAAGTCCGCATCACTGCAGACGCTGCACCGATCCGCCTGTCGATCTCCCGTTCCATTCTTCCCTCACTCGTGAACAAGACCCCAAGATACTTGAATTCCTCCACTTGGGGCAGGATCTCATCCCCGACCTGGAGATGGCATGCCACCCTTTCCCGACTGAGGACCATGGTCTCAGATTTGGAGGTGCTGATTCTCATCCCAGCCGCTTCACACTCGGCTGCGAACTGCTCCAATGAGAGTTGGAGGTCACGGCTTGATGAAGCCAACAGAACCACATCATCTGCAAAAAGCAGAGATGCAATACTGAGGCCACCAAACCGGACCCCCTCTACGCCTCGGCTGCGCCTAGAAATTCTGTCCATAAAAGTTATGAACAGAATCGGCGACAAAGGGCAGCCTTGGCGGAGTCCAACCCTCACCGGGAACGAGTTCGACTTACTGCCGGATATGCGGACCAAACTCTGACTCCGGTCGTATAGGGACCGAACAGCCCGTATCAGGGGGTTCGGTACCCCATACTCCCGAAGCACTCTCCACAGGACTCCCCGAGGGACACGGTCGAACGCCTTCTCCAAGTCCACAAAACACATGTAGACTGGTTGGGCGAACTCCCATGCACCCTCGAGGACCCTGCCGAGGGTGTAGAGCTGGTCCACTGTTCCACGGCCAGCACGAAAACCACACTGCTCCTCCTGAATCTGAGATTCGACTTCCCGACGGACCCTCCTCTCCAGCACCCCTGAATAGACCTTACCAGGGAGGCTGAGCAGTGTGATCCCCCTGTAGTTAGAACACACCCTCCGGTCCCCCTTCTTAAAAAGGGGGACCACCACCCCAGTCTGCCAATCCAGAGGCACTGTCCCCGATGTCCACGCGATGTTGCAGAGGCGTGTCAACCAGGACAGCCCCACAACATCCAGAGCCTTTAGGAACTGCGGGCGAATCTCATCCACCCCCGGGGCCCTGCCACCGAGGAGCTTTTTAACTACCTCGCTGACCTCAAACCCAGAGATAGGAGAGCCCGCCTCAGAGAACCCACACTCTGCTTCCCCATGGGAAGGCGTGTCGGTGGAATTGAGGAGGTCTTCGAAGTATTCTCCCCACCGACTCACAACGTCCCGAGTCGAGGTCAGCAGCGCCCCATCCCCACTATACACAGTGTTGGTGGTGCACTGCTTTCCTCTCCTGAGACGTCGGATGGTGGACCAGAATTTCCTCGAAGCCGTCCGGAAGTCTTTCTCCATGGCCTCACCGAACTCCTCCCATGCCCGGGTTTTTGCTTCAGCGACCACCAGAGCTGCATTCCGCTTGGCCAGCCGGTACCCATCAGCTGCCTCAGGAGTCCCACAGGCCAAAAAGGCCCGATAGGACTCCTTCTTCAGCTTGACGGCATCCCTCACCGTTGGTGTCCACCAACGGGTTCGGGGATTGCCGCCACGACAGGCACCGACCACCTTACGGCCACAGCTCCGGTCGGCCGCCTCAGCAATGGAGGCGCGGAACATGGTCCACTCGGACTCGATGTCCCCCGCCTCCCCCGGAACATGAGCAAAGTTCTGTCGGAGGTGGGAGTTGAAACTCCTTCTGACAGGGGATTCTGCCAGACGTTCCCAGCAGACCCTCACAATACGTTTGGGCCTGCCACGTCGGACCGGCATCTTCCCCCACCATCGGAGCCAACTCACCACCAGGTGGTGATCAGTTGACAGCTCCGCCCCTCTCTTCACCCGAGTGTCCAAGACATGCGGCCGCAAGTCCGATGACACGACCACAAAGTCGATCATCGAACTGCGACCTAGGGTGTCCTGGTGCCAAGTGCACGTGTGGACACCCTTATGCTTGAACATGGTGTTCGTTATGGACAATCCATGACGAGCACAGAAGTCCAATAACAGAACACCGCTTGGGTTCTGATCGGGGGGGCCGTTCCTCCCAATCGCACCCTTCCAGGTCTCACTGTCATTGCCCACGTGAGCATTGAAGTCCCCGAACAGAACAATGGAGTCCCCAGCGGGAGCTGATATGATTATGTCACTCATATTTTGTATTTAATGACAGTCATGCACACAGATTTTGAAGGGCTTTTCTTATTCGATGTGACAACAGATTTGGATGAAACATGCTGTGTGCCATCATGAGATGCTCCAATATGTGCTAGAATTTGAATGGGTGAGTGATAGCGGGAGTTGCCCACGGTGAGAGGCGCCCAGCGGGTGCGGGTATACCGGCTTGGCGCCTGTACGTTGGGGTTCACCCCGCTGGATGAGAGGGTAGCCTCCCTCCGCCTTTGGGTGGGGGGACGGGTCCTGACTGTTGTATGTGCCTATGCACCGAACAGCACCCTTTTTGGAGTCCTTGGGCTGGGTGCTGGAGAGCGCTTCCGCCGGGGACTCCATCGTTCTGCCGGGGGACTTCAATGCTCACGTGGGCAATGACAGTTAGACCTGGAGGGGCTTCATTTGGGAGGAACGTCACCCCCCAATCAGAACCCGAGCGGTGTTCTGTTATTGGACTTCTGTGCTCATCACGGATTGTCCATAACGAACACCATCTTCAAGCATAAGGGTGTCCACATGTGCACTTGGCAGCCTAGGTCGCAGTTCGATGATCGACTTTGTGGTCGCATGTCTTGGACACTCGGGTGAAGAGAGGGGCGGAGCTGTCAACTGATCACCACCTAGTGGTGAGTTGGCTCCGATGGTGGCGGAAGATGCCGGTCCGACGTGGCAGGCCCAAAACGTATCGTGAGGGTGGTGAGGGTGGTGGACACAAACGGTCAGGGATGCCGTCAAGCTGAAGAAGGAGTCCTATCGGGCCTTTTTGGCCGGTGGGACTCCTGAGGCAGCTGATGGGTACCGGCTGGCCAAGCGGAATGCAGCTTTGGTGGTCGCTGAAGCAAAAACTCGGGCATGGGAGGAGTTCGGTGAGGCCGTGGAGAAAGACTTCCGGATGGCTTTGAGGAAATTCTGGTCCACCACCCGACGTCTCAGGAGGGGGAAGCAGTGCACCATCAACACTGTTTATAGTGGGGATGGGGCCGCTGCTGACCTCGACTCGGGACGTTGTGAATCGGTGGGGAGAGTACGTCGAAGACCTCCTCAACTCCACCGACACGCCTTCCCATGAGGAAGCAGAGTCTGGGGTCTCTGAGGCGGGCTCTCCTATCTCTGGGGTTGAGGTCACCGAGGTGGTGAAAAAGCTCCTCGATGGGAAGGCCCCGGGGGTGGATGAGATTCGCTCTGAGTTTCTAAAGGCTCTGGACGTTGTGAGGCTGTCCTGGTTGACACGCCTCTGCAACATCGCGTGGACATCGGGGACAGTGCCTCTTGGGGTGGTGGTCCCCCTTTTTAAGAAGGGGGACCGGAGGGTGTGTTCCAACTACAGGGGGATCACACTCCTCAGCCTCCCTGGTAAGGTCTATTCAGGAGTGCTGGAGAGGAGGGTCCGTCGGGATGTCGAATCTCAGATTCAGGAGGAGCAGTGTGGTTTTCGTCGTGGCTGTGGAACAGTGGACCAGCTATACACCCTCGGCAGGGTCCTCGAGGGTGCATGGGAGTTCGCCCAACCAGTCTACATGTTTTTTGTGGACTTCTTGTGGAGAAAGCGTTTGACCGTGTCCCTCGGGGGGTCCCGTGGGGGTGCTTAGGGAGTATGGGGTATCAAACCCCCTGATACGGGCTGTTCGGTTCCTGCACGACCTGAGTCAGAGTTCGGTCCGCATATCCGGCAGTAAGTCCGGTGAGGGTCGGACTCCGCCAAGGCTGCCCTTTGTCCCCGAAAAGTTATGAACAAACTTTCAAGGACAGAATTTCAAGGCGCAGCCGAGGCGTAGAGGGGGTCCGGTTTGGTGGCCTCAGTATTGCATCTCTGCTTTTTGCAGATGATGTGGTTCTGTTGGCTTCATCAAGCTGTGATCTCCAGCTCGGTCATCTGGGAGGATCTCAGAGTAGAGCCGCTCCTCCTCCGAGTACGAGAGGAGCCAGATGAGGTGGCTGGGGCATCTGATTCGGACGCGGGCATGTCCCGCCAGGAGGAGACCCCGGGGACGACCCAGGACACGCTGGAGAGACTACATCCTTCGGCTGCCCTGGGAACGCCTCGGGATCCCCCCGGAAGAGCTGGAGGAAGCGGCTGGGGAGAGGGAAGTCTGGGCGTCCCTGCTAAAGCTACTGCCCCCGCGACCCGACCTTGGATAAGCGGTAGAAAATGGATGGATGGATAACGACCTACCAACTACCTACCTAATTAGGTAACTTATTTTGAACGTCACGTCTTCAAATCATCTCCTTAAGACAGAGTTTCACTATTATAGCTATTAATATAAGAAGCTGGCTTGACACAGAAATGGCCCAAACTGTTTGGTTACCCTCTACACAATAGTTGACTTAACTGAAGAAGAGAGACAACAAAGTGGCTTCGGGTATACACTATATGCCGCCCGGCCCCAAAAAAAGGATTTCATTGCATCCTATCAAATTCCTTTCAATTGCTTAAAAATACGAAAACGTTTTGCAGACGCGAGTTAAATTGATTAGTCATTGAATAACAAAATGAATACACATAATGTAGTTATTATGTTCTATTATCACGCAACTTTTAAAGGTAGAGCTTTCTTTGCAGACTCGTGCGCTGTCGCTTACGTTTTTGTTCCCAGAGCAACACAACAGCACCGGATCTCGTTTGGAATTCCCGATGACTCACTCACGACTGCCAAATGAAAGGAGGATGAATATTTTTGGATTCATTGCTATGTTCGGTTGATCACAGGAAGGACAAGTGTCTGATCAAGAAAATCAATACCTTTCAGTAAAGTTCATTAAAATTCCTTAACTTGAGAAAAAAAATGAATAGCAACCCACGTCTAAAATATATCAAATTCAATATCATTCAGCAACTACATCTGGAATTTTGACTTACCTTTTTCTTTGATACAGCAGGTGGTTCTTCACTGAGCTCCATGGTCAAAGTACCAAAACAGCTATTATGTTCAAATGAAGCGTCGATCGGACGAAAAACTTGCATAATGGAATGCTGAAAGCATATGATCCCAGCCCCACGGAGACGGGGGGGAGTGGTTCGGTAACCCCTCAAGCTGCAATGTTGGGGCTGAGGCTTGTGATTTCTGACCCAGAAAAGGAACACTGCAAAAGGAGATTTTTTTTCCAAAACTGTTCATAGAAGGAGAGATGTAGTCATCTATTCCTGACATTAAACATCTTTGCTGCAGATTATTCGGAAAGAAAAACATATTTGCATGTCGATTCAATTGCTTTATGTCTAGAGAGAAGCTTGTGAAAAAAAAAAATAAAAAAAATCAATCTGCTGCCTATTACAAAACAAAAGAAGAAAACCTGGGTGGAGCAAAGCGCAAGGAAGATCCATGGAAAACTGCATATTCTTTCCCAAAACAAACTAAGTAATACAAGATGTGCTTCAAGAATTTAGGAGAATTGATGGAAAAAAAAGACAATGATAATGAAACAAAATAGGATAAAAGAACAGACAATGGAGCAGAAATATTGACAATAAGTAAATAATAACATAATAGCTGGCAAAACAAGAGGGCAGTCGGTCAACCGATGAAGAAACTAAATGCAAACAATCCTAAACTATCAAATTCTGCAAGGCAGTCGAGTTTCCCCATAATCCCCATAATCCTTTGGGAGGTTACATTCATTTCGCCACATTTTTCAACTTTGAGCTCAACAAGGGAACCATGAAATGAACTTGTGTATATGAACTGATGAAACAAGTTGAAATCTTCGACGATTTCGTTCGGC
Source organism: Phyllopteryx taeniolatus (assembly GCF_024500385.1). Lineage (NCBI taxonomy): Eukaryota > Metazoa > Chordata > Actinopteri > Syngnathiformes > Syngnathidae > Phyllopteryx > Phyllopteryx taeniolatus. The sequence continues at coordinate 27,690,239 of NC_084504.1, forward strand.
AAAACGCACGAACAATCAGTGTACGCGATCATTCGAGAAGCGAGGCTGAAATGTTACCAGAAGTTCGAACACCGAGGAAACATTGCTTTAGACAGCATGCATGTGTATACATATTATTAGCTTTCCTTAAACGTACACGATGCACGCGGACTAGAGCAACTTGAAATGTGTCATATTTGTGTAGAGTTGGCATCTTGCATGGGTTTTTTCCAGGTGTTGCTACATATCACAATGTGAGACAGGATTGGCACTTGGAGAAGACTGAAGACTCGCCGATTTCAGCACAAGGTTAGAAGGTCTGAGACAGAAAGGGACAATGATGACATCACTTATGCTAACCAGCTACTCAACGAAATCAAAAAGGAAACAAGACCACAAAGACTTCGACATGTTCAGTACGCAGACCACCAGTTTGATAAGCATGCAATTCCGCGCGCAATTGTAATCGAGTCAGATATGTCATTTTGTAACTATGGAAGTTGAACCACTTCCAATTCAAATCCAAACTAAAAGAATTATTACGCATAGAATTGAAGACGTTTACGTTCGTCATTTTATTAGAACTGGTCTGATGATTTTGTCTGCAAACGAAGAGACCTTGGGGCTCGTCAGCAGACCAGACAGAATAACTCATGTGGATGAAAAAAGCTTCAAGAAAGCCGTGTCATTAATAGACAGCCCACAATCAACAATAAATGATTTGTAATCAAAGAACCGCTGAGAATCACAAGACCTTTAACGAGAGCTCAATGGAATGTGTGTGTTTGTGTTGTGCTTCCCGTATTACTGTGTTTTCTTCTACAAGGACAGTGTTTGGATAAATAATTTCAAGACATTGCTCGTCTTTTCTTTGTTATGTTTAAAACAATAACGCCAAACCAGAATTTGGCATGCAAATACAGTAAATAAAGCTGTTTCAAAAATTGTATTGACACTTTTTTTCCCCCCACAGAGATGACGATGATGTCAATAATAATAAAGGCAAGTTCACAAAAATGAGACAATTGATTCAACACACAAACGTGGAATAGGGGTTAGCATGTCTTTCGGAGTCAGGAGTTCGGAGTTCGGAGTTGGAATCACAGCTCTGGTCTTTCTGCGTGGAGTTTGGATTGGATGTTCTCTGGGATTTTCTGCGGTTATTCTGGCTTCTTCCCACATTCCAAAAACAGGCATTATAATATAATAAATCATATTGATTTATTTAACCTTTATTGAGAACGTTGATGCTCTTTTGCAATGGCGACCTGACTGGAGACAGAAAACCAAGCGAAGCAAATGTATTTATATCGCGCATTTCATACACAAGGTAACTCAATGCGCTTTACATGATTAAAAGCGTTCAAAAACAAAGGGGAAAAAATGCTCATAAACATTTAAACCAAAGAGAAAAAAAATAAAAGAAATATCATTGAAAAGTGGAAATGCTCTAAAAAGCATGAGAAAAAAGAAGAGTTTTGAACCTGGACTGAAAAAAAATTCAGACTTGGGGCTGACGTCACTTCTGTTGGCAACTGATTCCATTTGTGTGCAGCATAATCGCTAAATGCTGCTTCACCATGTTTGCTTTGGACTCTGTGCTCCACTATTTGACCTGAGTCTGTCGATCTCAGAGCCCTACTGGGTTTATATTCCATTGGCATTTCTTTCATGTATTCAGGACCTAAACCATTTAGGGATTTATAGACAAGTAGCAGAACTTTAAAATCTATTCTAAAGCTGACTGGGAGCCAGTGTAAATATTTTGGAATTGGAGTAAAATGCTCTGACCTCTTTATTCTGGTCAGAACCCGAGCTGCAGCATTCTGAATGAGCTGCAGCTGTTTCATGCTCTTTTTGGGGAGTCCAGTCAGAAGACCATTACAATAGTCAAGTCTACTTGAGATAAAAGCATCGATGAGCTTCTCCTGGTCTGCTTGGCACATGTAACTCCTTTACTCTAGTTATGGTCTTCAGATGGTAGAAGGCAGTTTTAGTAATTGATTTGATATGACTGTTGAAGGCCAGGTCGGAATCTATCAGTACACCAAGGTTTCAGACTTGGGCTTTGGTTTTTAAAGAGAGTGACTCCAGTTATTCACGAACAGCAATCCTCTTTTCTTTATTGCCCAAAACAATTATCTCAGTTTTGTTGTGGTTTAATTGAAGAAAATGTTGTCTCATCCAGTTATTTATCTGTTTTCGACACTGACACAACACCTCAATTGAACTGTAGTCTTCTGGAGACACTGCTAGATATAACTGTGTGTCATCTGCATAGCTATGATAGTCAAAAGTTAAAGTTCTGAAGAATTTGACCCAAGGGTAGCATATACAGGCTGAATAAGAGGGGTCCAAGAACTGGCCCTTGAGGGACCCCATAGGGCATTGCCATTCGATGAGCTTGAACACTTCCAATGGTTACAAAATAACTTCTTTCCTCCAGGTAGGATCTGAACCATTTAAGGACTGTTCCATTTCGTCCGCCCCACGTTTCCAGACCTGTTTATGCTGATTGTGCCCTGCAACAAACTGGCGACCACGACATGGTGTACCCGATTTCTTGTCCAGCTGGGAAATAATAATGGCAACAGCTTAATAATACCTTTTGCCATCCAATGGAAGAGAATTTAATTCTTCTGCCGATCACTATATGTCGTTGGTGAGATAAATGAACAAAGATGCATTATTCATAGTACATACATAATTTTCATACAAATTTAGCAAAATTGGATCATTTCCAGCAGGACACGTGCTGATCTCTCACGGCACACTAATTTGGGTGGGAATCGCTGCGTATAAAAATTGAATACAAAACCTTCCATTTCATTCGAAATAAATTGAGAGTCAAATCTCACTATGACCTTGGTCACGTTTGTACTCATGGACCTTTTTGATGGTCCAATTTGCTAATTTAATTGATTATTAGGAAAATTGTTTATGTATTATTGTTTATTCTTGGCTCATAAAAACTCCAACAACAAGGGCAACATACAGTAGAAATCTAATCAATCGAAATTTGGTCACACGGAACAGCAACGCATCTTTTGGGGATGTAGTGAGTTTCTACGACCGCAGGGGGCGCGCTATTCCTATTGAAAATTTCTGGTGGTGTAACACCGAAAGTCTTCCCCGGTCCTCGCTGGGCGGAGTCGAGCGAAAATATAAGCTCCTGCCCGTGACCCGGTTCGTCATGGCGGCCAGAAAGCCTCGCTCGGTGGCCAACCCTTTGGAGTCCGCTATCACTTCACCGAGTGAGAGGATACTGAGAGAATGCCACAGTTTGTATGTCGACAGCGAAAACGGTAAATAATGGAAAACGACGTGGCCGAGCGTCACTTTGTAGCTAAGTTTGCACAATAAATATGAACAGGTAGTCGCAATAGAATGGTATTTTATATATTTGAAGAAAAAAAAAACATTTTACTGCTTGTTTGTAGTGTACTATATATAGTTACATAATTAAAAGATATAACTTTATGTCTGCACCTGTGCCAGCCAGCATGTGACATTTGACATTTGACACTCGTCCTCTTCAGTGGCTGGCCTGTCAGTCACTGAGCTTTTTTTTTTTTTTTTTAAAACTCCTATGGGAATTTGGTGCTAACAGACGAGTTTATTCAGTCCTTTTAAATATTAAACAGCAACGATTTAAATGTATAAAATACACTTTTAATGTAAAAATATAGATCCAGGTTATATGGTTCTATCTGTCGCTTCAACTAGAATGCCACTTAGTCTGTTGCATTATAGGACAATGCAGTGTAGAGACAGAGCTCCACCAAGCCCTCTCAATCTGAATTTGGATGGCACACTTTCACAAATACTTAATATTTTGCATGTACCTACGGCCTTAAAAAATAATATGTAGTTATAATTTGATTGACTGTCCTGTCGATCGACTTGCATCCAATGGAGATGCTCATTTGTTGCTCTGCATTCCTGATGACGACTGTATCTTTGGATGTTTATCTTCCAGGCCTGGTCAAGATTGCCAGCAGCCTCGGAGTGCGTCTACTGCCCCCCAGGAAGAAAATTATTGTGATGATCATGGGTAACCACTCTGCAGGAAAGAGCTCCTTCATCAATTGGTAAGATAGTTAAGTGTCACTCGCTTCTCAACCATCTCATGCTCCCACGTGTTGAACAACATAACCGTGTGTTTCATGCTTGACTTGTTTGCACTAAAAGGAAGAAAATGAACCTTGGTTTTAGTCGGGTGAATTGCAGAAAATAAGTTTCTGTTATTGATGGCCATCCAAAACATCCTTCAACTATGAAAGTGAACACAATCGCAGAAAAAAACCTGACATGTAGAATTCAATTATAAATATTTAAAATTTAGGTTCTCTTCAGTCACGTCTATAAAGTGATGCTTCCAAATCCTGCTAAATGCAACATTGAGAATACCAAATGTATTTATTTGCTGTCTTTTCAGGTATGTCGAAGAGCACATCCAAAAAACTGGTGTTGCCATCGAAACGCAGGGCTTCACGTTCATCACAAGTGGGCGTAAAAGAGAATCATTGACGGTAAGAAGTGCGTGCAACACTGACAAGAATAAAGGAATGCGTCAGTCCAGCTTGTTATTGTGAAATTGGTACATCTCATGTGAAGGCCGATGAAGAGATCCATTCAATATTTGCTTATATATAAGCATTTCTTAATATGCATGCCAGGCCAATCAGTCTTTGTTAGACACAGACACACACACACACACGCACGGTTGTAAGCAAAATGACATCGAAGCTCTGCAATGGGATACTTGTTCATCTTTGATTGGTTGGGGTTGAAACAACAGTTTTTTTGTTTTTTTTTAGGAAATAATTCAAATATAAACCAACCCAGGGTCAAATAATTTTTTTTACAGTGACTGTCATGCAAGTGTAAAAATGAGTTCAACAATGTAAATGTTAAAAACAACAAAACACTCCGTCATAACTGTGATAGCACCAAGTGAATTGGGTGTTTTACTACATTGAATGTGAGTCTGCTTCTTTTAAGTTTCAATAAATATATTCTTCTTTTAACACCCCTTGTTGAGGCGAATCTTGTTTTGCCAGAAAACTGCAACAACAACAAAAGTAATCCTATGCTCACTGAACTGAAGCTCTCTTGAAGTAAACTCGGGCCTCCTTGAGTGACTTTTTATGTGACTTCTTGTGTGATGCAACTTTTGCAATATGTGCTGCAAAAAGCTAAAAAAACGCACACAGACACAGTTAATTCTTTGCTGCTCTCTGAATGAGTCAGTGGTCAAAGTTGCATCCATTCTATCATCTGTTTTTGCTCTCGAACTCCCCTATATATGTGAGTAATTTACAAAGCCACTATTTATTGACATATCTTGTATTATTTTCTTACCGGAATTTGTCCATCGCAGGACTTTAGGTAGGTCTATTCTATTCTATTCTGTTCTACTCTGAGGAAGCCCAACCATGCTTACAAAAAACGTCTTACGTCATCTCTTGAAATAAATGTATTTATATTTGTGTGCGGCACTATTTGTACAAAAATGCTGACATTTCTTAACAGGGTTGAACATGCTAGCGTCAATACAACAAGGAGGGAATATGGGCTTGGCATAGGAATGATCGAGAAACTATTCTCCTTATTGCAAGCCAGTGTACGAACCGCAATTCTTTTGCGCTCTTTACCACATACAAAACAATAAGCTTCTTTTCTGTGTTTTACACATTTACACACAATCCCCACAGTGTTACTGATTAACCAGTTTGGTGTGCTCACAACATGAGCGATGCCCAGTTGCCACGTAGCGCAGCTTCTTAACAGAGTATAAACTGAGTCAGCAGGCACCTTTTCCGAACAAAGATGAAAACGAAAAATTAGTAGTGCAAGCACTCACATCAGAGAGGGCTGACTGCTCAGAAAACTACTGAAGATCAATTCAATTCCCCCCCTCTCTCTCTCTCTCTCTCTCTCTCTCTGTCTTTTTCTCTCTTTTTCACAGGGGAATGCAACGTTACATCTCTACCCCCATTTTCGACCGCTCCTTGAGTTCAAAGGTAAGCCTTTTCGTAGCGTTAATAAATGCAACTCATACTCTAGACATATACATAGTTAGATAGACAGATGTGTCAGATTTCTATGAGTGATTCTAGAATGGCTCTGATTAGCATATAAATAAATCAAAGCAATTGTTCTCCATGCGTCAGCAGCGGTCCAGAGCCTTGGGGATGGCGAGGCGATCGTGTCAGGCAGTGACGTGGTCGGGATGCACGGGTGGGGAGGTTAAAGGAAGGTGGGGGCAGTGATGTATGTCTGTGGAGCGGGATTGAAGCTTCACCGGGTGCCGGCAGTTTGGTGGGAGGGACAGGCAAGACGAGCTGCTGCCGTCGGAGACTGCGGAGCACCGCTCCGTGGACCGGAACTTCTGCTCTGGGATACAAGCTTGCTTTTGATGTTAAACTCAATGCTGCCGCTTGGAAACACCCCACAGCAGGCGTACTGTGTGTGTGTGTGTGTGTGTGTGTGTGTGTAGCCTGCAGAGCAACTGTGGATGACTCATCAAAAATGCAGTATAGGTCCTTATGGGAGAAGCTGCTGATTATTCTGTTTGAGATATTCTTTTAAATCATGTGTTGCATGACCCTGTTTGCGGTTCTTGCCAGTAAATGCTTCTTGTTGGACCCGCCTAGTCCAAGAAGTTCTCTCCTCGGCTTTATTGCAGCATCGTACACAGGATCTGTGGGCGAACTTCGTCACTTACAAGCCCTTGAGAAAAGTAGAGGCCGTTGATCAGTCTCTCCTTTTTCTGTTTCTTCATTTAAAGGGCTCAGTGGGGGAGTAACTGATATATTTTATATTTGAGTTTCATATCTTTAAATGATATTTCTTGGAGCAGCACAATTGTCTTGTCATGTCACGTATCAGAGGAATACTGCATGCAAAAGACACCTCTTTGCTTCCGTGCTAGCTGATGGATGTATTGATATGGAAGCCATACTGATGTGATCAATATAAAGGAATGCTAATGTTCCACAGCAAGCGTCTCTGCTGTGTGCAGCACAAGGATGTGATTTGTGTAGCTTCTTAACACCTGCTTTGCTCTGTGTGTGTGTGTGTGTGTGTGTGTGTGTGCGCGCGCGTGCGCACGTACGTGTGTGTGTGTGGTTGGTACGTCTCAATAGTGGTCCTGTTCTGGTGGGAGTAGAGAAATCTCACAGTGCGTTGCCTCACAGTCGTTCTTCACTGGCTAGCTTTATGTCCCACGCCCTACGCTAAAGCTGCCAGTTGAAGAGCTGTTGTGTGTAACCATGACAACAGACTCCTCTACACAGGGGATGGTGAAAAACCGACTTATCAAATTCATTTACAGGAGATCCTCCAGGAATTGAATACAGGGTTTATTATGAAGGTTTTTGTTGTTGCCATAATTGTTTTAAAATGTTATTCTTTGCAGGTTAAAATACACACGCAAAAAAAACCATGCAATGCAAAGGTCTTTTTATAGGTAATGGGTAAGTGTTGTGTAGTAGGGCAGTGAAACTCATTTTTGTTGCGGGCCACAGAACTGTAGTTACGGTTTCCCTCAGAGGTCCGTTATGACTGAAACCATATCAATGTATGATCGGCTCATCCAGTTATTACATATACACAACATTGATGGGAAAACTAGTTTTGAAATCAGATGTCAACAAGAAAATAAATGTTTAAACTATTGTGACTTTTATTTTAAAAAGGGGTTTGCTAACAATTATTATAATTTTTTTCCCCTCAACATTAAAAGTGATGCCAATTTGCAGTTTTGGTACTACAGATTTGAGCAGGAAACCTGATGAAGTAGAGCACATGAAGTAACGTGACGTGCCCACCTGGTGCCCACCTGGTCACCTGTGGTGTATATAATCTGTATAGTACTGTTTATATGTTGTATATTCCAGGTGTTATGGACTACCTGTCGGCGGAGATCTCCACCTCCAAGCAGAAGAAGTTCAGCCTTGTGACCTTTGTGGACACACCTGGCTTGGTGGACGGGGACATGATTTACCCTTTTAATGTCAACAGCGCCATCACATGGCTGGGTAAGTCTGCACGGCGCAATGCGGTCACTGTATGTTTGAGCTGACACTGTTTGTTTTGTTCCCGTGCAGGAGAACAGTCCGATCTGATATTTGTATTCTTCGACCCGATGGGTCAGGCGCTGTGCAGGCGCACGCTAAACATTGTGGAGAAACTGAGCGAGAAATGCGGAGACAAGCTTTTGTTCTACCTCAGCAAGGCCGATGAAGCTGGCAAGGAAACGGACCGACAGGTATCTTCAACTCCCTCCCGTCTCCTTTTTCAATTAGATGCTAACCAAAATACGCCAACATAACCAAAATATGTACACACAATATTCTTTTGTAGAGAGTGATGATGCAGATCGTCCAGGAATTGTGCCGCCGCCAAGGTCTCAACAAATGTGGTTTTGAAATGCCAACAATATATATCCCAAACCCGCAGAAGGTAAACTTCAATCTGTATTGTTCTCTACTGTACAGTGCTGAGAAAAAGTGTTTTTCTTCTCAAAATTGTTCTCAAAAAGTGTTTTCCTTCTCAAATTCTCATTTTTAATGCGTAAGATCATCAAACAAATCTAAATATCAGACAAAGATAACCCAAGTAAACACAAAATGCAGTTTTTAAATGGTTATTTATATATTAAGGGGGGGAAAAGAAATATTCAAAAATGCATTGCCCCCTAACCTTATGAACTGGTTGCGCCCCCCTTAGCAGCAACAACTGAAATCAAATGTTTTCTAAAACTGGCAAAGAGTCTTCCTTGCAAAATTATTTTAACTCAACACTTTTGATTTTGGTTTTTGATCATGAAGGCACTTTTTAAGGTCATGCCACAGCATTTCAATCAGATTCAAGTCCGGACTTTCACTACACCACTCCAAAACCTTCATTTTGTTTTTCAAGCCATTTGGAAATTGATTTGCGTGTGTGGTTTGGATCATTGTCCTGCTTCAGAACCCAAGTGCGCTTCAGCTTGAGGTTACAAACTGATGGAGGATTTTCTGTTAGAGCAGAATTAATGGTTCTCTCAATCACAGCAAGTTGTCCAGGTCCTGATGAAGAAAAGCAGCCCCTGATCATCACACTACCACCACCACCATGTTTGACTGTTGGTGTGATGTTCTTTTTCTGAAATGCTGTGTTACAGTTACGCCAGGTGTAATGAGACAAGCACCTTCCCAAAAGTTAAACTTTTGTCTCGTCAGTCCATAGAATATTCTCCCAGAAGTCTTGAGAATCATTCAGATGTTATTTTTTCAAAAGTAAGTCGAGCCTTTATGTTCATTTTGGCCAGCCGTGGTTTTCACCTTGGAGCTCTGCCATGGATGCCATTTTTGCCCAGTCTCTTCCTTATTGGTGAGTCGTGAACATTGACCTTAATTGAGGCAAGGGAGGCCTCCAGTTCATTAGATGTTCTCCTGGGTTCCTCTGTGAACTCCTTGATGAGTCTTCGCTGTGCTCTAGGGGAAATTTCTGTAGGCCGGGCAATCCTAGGAAGGTTCCCCACTGTTCCATGTTTTCTCCATTTGTGGGTAATGGCTCTCACTGTGGTTTGTTGGAGTCTTAAATGGCTTTGTAACCCTTTCCAGACTGATAAATGTCGATTACTTTATTGCGTGTCACTTCTTGAATTTATTTGGATTGTTGCATTTTGTTGCAGCTTTTTGAGCTCTTTTGGCCGACTTGAGCTTGTCGGGACAAAATCTATTGAAGTGATTTCTTGATTGAACGGGCCTGGAGTTAATCAGGCTTGGGTGTGGTCAGTGAAAATAAACTCAGCTTTCCCCCCCAAACGTCCACAGTTAATTCATGATATAACAAAGAGGGGTATTACTTGGTACTTAAGAAATCAAATCACCATTTAAAAACGTCATTTTTCGTTGACTTGGGTTGTCTTTGTCAGATACTTACATTTGTTTGATGATCTTAAACATTAAACTGGGGAAATTACGCAAAACAAAATAAGAATTTGAGAAGGTGGGCACCGTACACCAATCGGTCACACAACCTGCACAATCAGGAATTTGTCAGTATGCTTAATAATGCTGGACCCATCTTCAATCGCAGAGTTTGCTCTTGATGTAAATGTCAGATCCAGGTCTTGCTACGATCCGAGTCTCAATGTTCAGTTGTCCTTGAGGTGGGTGGGACAGCCATTGATTATCCTGGAATGTCATCTAGTTCCTGTCCACATGTGATGCCTGGAAGAAGATGACTCATATTTTGCAATAAGATTAGAGCACGAGGGGTTGTCAACTAGGGCCACACATTTGACAGTGGCCATGAAGTATAGCTCCATGCTGATTTACAGCCACAGAGATCCACAAACCATCCTCCGTCTCAAGTCCAGACCACCTATTTAAGGATCAGTTGCAGCCCTGAAAAGTGTACATGCCTCTGCGACTTTCCTCTCTCATATGCAAATGAACACCAAGTAAGAGCTATGCTCAGCCTTCTTCTGTCTCACTCAGCCAAGCCGCTGTGTCAACCAGATCGACGGCGTGTGCCAAACCATCGAAAAGACCATCAGCCAGGCTGTGCAGAGGACTTTGGACCAGTTGGAGAAAGACTGTGATTTAATTTGCTCCACCATCAGCAACAGACTACAACAGGACAGGTCAAACACATCGACGGCAGCACGACCTGGTTCAAACCAATTTGGCTGCTTGAAAGCTCGGTTAAATGCGCAGTAGATGAGAAGTTTCAACTGTACACACATTCCAACTTGTATTGAATCCATCCCCGTTTTATGCACCTGCAGGACTGATGCCACTTGCAACCAAAATGTCCGGCTGAACTCGTTGGTGTGCGGTGCTTTGGGAGTCTTCCTTCCTCTTCTCTTCATCCTGAGTTTTGTTGTGAGCGCCTTCTCTAAAGGGCAGCTCGGTGAGCTGATGGGCCAAGGGCCTGCACAAACCCTTACCATCTGCACTGTGAGTCTTCGCCCTCACATTCACCGAACATGTATTGGCTACGCCTACAAAATCTAATGACCTCAGTTGCGGGGTCAAAAGTTACCTTTCACGTAGCTAAATACAAATCTTAGAAAACGAGTATGATGCACTTCATTCAGTTCAACGCCACTGACGCACCACAATAGCCAACATATTTGCAATGAATACTGCTCCAACATTGTCAATCAAAACTAAACTTACCCTTTGCAAAGTTGCTCATGCAAACATTTGTACATCTGTCTGTCTCTTCCCGATTCACTTCCACTTCACAGGGAATAGTCATGTACGTATGGGATTGGATTCCAGAAGATGGACAAGTTGTTTTTATAATGTTTTTTGGAGCCTTTTGCTACTTCCTACTTTTCCTAGCTAAACATTTTTCTGGGTAAGTATCACAAACTCTAATATGAATAGAAATCATTTAAAAAAAAAAAAAAATCTGTTTTCTCCTCAAACCAAAAACACGTAATTAGCGACTAGTCTATGTCATGCTCTGAACATCATTGTGTAGTAGTAAAGTCAATCGACTAGTCTGTACAACTCCTTTTTTTTTTTTTTTTTTTTTTTTTTAAGTCACCACATCACATATCGTAATAATTATAAGTCTGCCTCATCCTGTAGTCAAAGAAACAAGACTTTAACAAAGAAGGAGAAGAGGACGATGAAAGAGTACAGTGATTATATCCTGGATATCGTCAAAACCAGGAAGGTAAGAATCTTCCCACTTTGGCTACTTGTTAACTTTTAACAAAGACATATTTTATTGGATGTGAACCTCAGCTCTTTTATGGCCTTTTGGCTTCTTGCATGCAATTGCTTCACGACTGCCACATCTATATAAAACTTGTCTTTGATATTTATCGCATGATGCCATTCACGACAAGCCCGGATTAGAATAGTTTTGTCGAACAACTTTTTTTGTTTGTTTTGATGACATAAACACGATGCATGGTGGAATATATTGTCGTCGTCTATGACTGCATTTCTAATTTTGTAGAAATTCAGCTCGTAATTTGTGGACCTAACCCTTTTCATTCATTCCACAGGGTAAATTGTATGAATGGTACCTCCAGCAATGCGCTGCAGAATATGACCTTTGACCCTGGGTTAGACGAATGTTCTTCACACTTGTGCGTATATCAGCACAGCACAGCGTTGAAAGGTCAGATGTTTGGACAAAATATATGCTGTAGTCTGATGAAACACTGGGAAGTTTGTAAAGATACTGACTGATCATTCACCAAATAATACAGCCATGAGTCATTTAAAAAAAAAAAAAAAAAAAAAGATTTTTTTTTTTTTTTTTTTTTTAAAGATATTAGAAAGTGCCTTTGTTCAGTATAGTCAAGAGACTGTGATTGTAGTCATTTAATGAAAGGAAAATAAATTTGAATACCTTTTTTTTTTTTTTTTTTTTTAGTTCATAAATATAGCTGGTTCACAAATTTACTTCTTGATTTATTACCGGCAGCAAAAAAAAAAAAAAAAAAAAATCTGTGTTCTTAAACCTAATTGCACCGTCCCCATATATTGTCTTTGGAAGATGCCACAATGTGCTCTTTTAACAAGCAGTTGTTTTTTTAACCTTTATTTATCCAGGTAAAGCAATTGAGAACAGATTCTCATTTCCAATGCTGACGTGGCTGCAGACAGCAGAATAAAACAAAGCAACGCTGTTGTCGTAGCTGGGCGTTATTGTCGTTCATTTTGCTACCAGTAACACTCCTGCCATGATTGTATGCAATACAATACAGTGCAGTGTATCGCATGTCCAGGACAACAATTAGCAAACAATCTAGTGAGCTGCATGAAAAGAAAATCTGCATTCACAAATCTAGTTTTCATTGATACTATTGGAGACTTGTTAAAAATGTTTGCGTGTGATTGTAGTTTGCGGTGGTGCATTTTACTGAGATCTGTTTGTCATGAATGCTTTTGGTTACCTTATTGCGCTACGTGACTGGGCAAAATATTAGGAACAGCTCTCAGTGCGATGCCTTGCTGTTGTACACACAACCACGCTCCTAAAAATGCACACGTTTTGAAACGAATATTTCCGTATTTTCTCATATAATATTGAGGGTTGAAGGTTTATTCACGTACCAGACGGGTAAGGCGTTGAAAGGGCAGGCTTGTATTTGTATACATTTTTTTTCATGTATTTTAATATTTTCCACAAATAAAGATGCTTGATTCAAAATTGGTATTAGAATATAATGTAATGTAATATATACTGTACAGTCTCTTTTTATAATGGAATGTGTTTAAAAAAAAAATAATAATAATCATAATTTCTTTCAAATAAGTCGTCGTGATGCAGTCATGACTGCAGCGTAAATAATACAGCACTAAAGTGTCAATCAGTTTGATCGTTTAACACTTCAACACCACAGTTTGGCAACCTATTTATTACCGGAAACAAAGTTTTACGCCAAACTGACACTCCGGGCTTGATGTTGACTTTTTTTACATTTCAAGTTTCCACCATTTCATGTAAAATTACATAAAAGGTACAAATCCAGGGATAACGTTTCTTTTCTAGCATAAAATTGTGTTATATAAGTTTGTATTGGGTGTGTGATCTTCGTGAGTTTAAACGATCTAGATTTGAACGGTATTTCTTTACATTTTTTTTTGTGGTATGAAATATGGGAGAGAAAAAATGTCATTCAAATAGAAATCCTTTTCTGCCTCAGATAATGTACTATGTCAAACGCACACTTGAACTTTGTCACTTCTGTGAAATTCATTAAATATTTTCAACGAACCTTTTCATTTTTTTGTTTTGCTTATTCGTAAGCATTTGTATGGAATTGCATAATGCAGCAACTGGAATAATGAAAGATTCGCTGACGCAGAAGACATTTATTTCAAAGTTATAAAAATCCCATCCTTGCTCCTTTGTAGGAGGAACAATATATATTTTTAAACATTGTTTTACCCTGAAGTACTGTACATAACCACTTTCTCTAATTTATATAGACAGAACCAGTAAAGATATAATAACAAAACAAAAACAAATATATATATATGGAAGCAAGAAATGTCTTGAAGAATTCCAGGGTATCCATGGAGGCCACAAATATCAGTTCCCTGAGTTAGTAATAAAACATCCCAATGGAGGAGACTGCTATTAGCAATTAGCATCATCATGATCATCATTCTGCATTGTGTTAGACTAGAGACTTCAATCTACCATACAAGCATTAGGGAATCAATTTTGTGCTAAGAGGTATGTTTGAATCTTTTGTTGAGTTCAAATTAAAGCTGCGTGTGTGCGTGCGTGCGTGCGTGCGTGTAAGATTTACACAGTCAACTGAGATCGGCGATGATATTTGATCCAGCTCTTGTATTGGATCTCAGCAGGTGTACCAACAGAAAACTTGAAAATGTATCATTCCACTATTTAAAAGAAGAATAATAATAATCAGCATCCCAAATAGTCGTTCTCTGTAGTTACAGTGCATTCGTGATTATAGCTATGTACAATATTATTATTAAGGGACAAAACACCAACGCCCAGCCATGGCTTTCTTTTTATAAACAAAGTGTACAACTAGATGTAGATGGCATCTTGCAGCTGAATCCACTATTGCTTGCAACATGACAACACGGCTCAACAAAGTCCTGCTGACTCAGCGCTGTCAGGTCAGAGGGTCTCAGGGACGATGCCTGTTTCGATGTCTCGAACAGTCGCGGCCCTCGCACGGGGGATAGCTGCCTTGTGTCTCAGCACCGTTTAGCGCCTGTATCCAGAATTCCCGTGCTTGTGTACACGGCGAAGTTATTGGGAGCCCTTGTCAATCAACCAGGAAATATCGCCAGTCCTGCATCAAACACGCAGTAGAGGCAGACACAAAATGTAGTTAGTTACATGTTGTGATGCTCCGCAGAAGTCCAGGAATAATGTCTCCAAAAAGGACAAATCCGTGACTTGTTCATACTTGCCAAGAAGATCCTCCAATTTTTGAGTGCATAATTATAAAATGAAAAAACATAGATACTACAGTTAACGTGCACCAAACACAAAAACATCTAACCAAAGCACTACAATAATAATAATAATAATAAATTCAAATGCTCTTAAGTTTGTGCAGTTTGGAAACAGACACGCGCCTCTAAATTTGAGTATACCTCGCGAGATGCCAAAATGGATGTATTTTCCAATTGTATACTGTTCACCCTATTTGAACATTTGGATGACAGTTAACGTTAAAAAGAATCCTACGCCTCCATCGTGATCTTTCTCCACTTTTACAATGGTTAACTTGACGTGCATTATTTATTTCGTGACACGCTTGTATCAAAACACCTGAAGGATTCAGATTTGGAGCGCGCTTCTCACTCATCACTGAAATCAGCCTGTTTTGAGTGGGCGGTCCCGTCTCATTCAAATGAGCCACTACTCACCCCGCCCCCTCTTTTGCAGGGTGTGTCAACATGAAAGCGGTCTTCATCACCTTAAAGACCAGGGTCGGAGCTTGGGGGTTGAATACATGTTGAGCACAGAGTCTCCCGAAAGTCTCACGGAACTGTGAAGCGTACATACTGTATTTTCACTCGTGGAAGCAGCACTTCATCACCAAGTCACTGTATTATATATTTGTTTTCAATTTGCAGATCCGTATCCAAACACACAAACAAAAACATCACTTAACCACCACGCTCCCCTTAAAGTGCAATTTGACTACAAAATTCGGCAACAAATTCATTGCTCAGAAACAGAAGTGTGCATGTTCATTTTCTGCACGGCACAATCGGCAAGTTGTATTTGCCCCAAAGTCCACCCTTGACTTTTGAAGTCCTCTTCTTTCTGTTGTTCAATTGGTCGGTCTCTTATTTTGTTCCAGACCTGTAGGCGTACATAGTGTACGAGTAGTTTCCTGTAAAATATGAAATGGACCCTGCTGAAAGTGTTTCAATAAGTCAACGGCGGTCGTCCATTGGTCACGTAAGGAAAGTCACAAGCTTCTGTGGTCTCCTTCACAACATTTGTCCACGTTTGCCTTCAATGTAAAAAAAAAAAAGCCTGACGCTTATAATCGCGATCTGGTTTCAGTCTCGGATAGCCACTTACTCCACATCTCGCTTCTTAATCGCCTTTCCGGATCCTAAGACCTCGGCCGCTCGGGACACAATGGGATCGTAGTTCATGCTGGCCACTGCAACCACCTCCTCGCCCCTGTCAATGACCCGGCAGAGGTCAGACAAACACTCTTAATGCGCCAATCGATTCAAATCAGTATAGAAATACAGTTAGAATAAATTAATTCAGACAGAAAATACTGTAAAAATGCAGTGCTAAATGAAATCAAATCATTTGAATTTAGCATTTGTTTTCCCAGACCTATCGGGTATGGTGGGTTGCACAACTCAACAAATAAATAACACACTCGCCTCGTGTAAAACGCCACAAATCTCAGTTCGTCGAGATCGCCTTGAATGATGACATCATCAAATCCGTCTCCATAACCTTAAAAAAAACAAACCCTTTCTAATGAGAGACGTGTTTCTCGCTTTACGGCTTTTGGGAGAGTAAACTTACCTGCGTAGCGTATCGTCTTCCCAAACATTGCCGACCAGAAGTAAGGCACCGTTGTCATCTCGGTGACTCTGCCCAACATGCCGAGCGCCGCCGCTCTTCCTGTCGCGAGCGAGTACCAATCCGACCGTCAAGCGTGAATGAACTCAGAAACTAATCAACACAACACTCACCGTGTACGTGAGCCATTTGCCAGTGAGGAATGTTGACCTTCTTATTGTTGCGTGGCGGGAAAGGAAAGGTCACCACATCTCCCCCGGCGAAGACGCCGTCCGCATTTGTCTGCATCATCTCAGAGACGGCGACAATGGATGTACATTTGACCTTCAGAATCATACTAATGGTGGATTGAAAGGAGAGGATTCTAGGCAGAGAGCAATCTGTCCTTGCCAAGGAAATTCTCATTCTCATATACGGTGGTTTATCATATTGGTGCACCGGCCAGGCTTTATTCCCAAAAATCTGATCAATCTAAAATATTAGAATATTGCTAGCTACCGGGCACAGTAAAGCAGCTCAAACAAAGTGCTGTAATTATTTTTCCGATCTGTTTAGGGGATATGGATATTCCAGAGCAATTAGAAAAATCCAGCTGCACTGCGTAACGGTGAAAGTCAAACGAACGAACACACAATAAGCATAATTACCCACCAGAAAAACCCAAACCGAAACAATTCTTCTTGACTGTTTCTGTAAAATAAATACATAAACAAAAACAACACGGGACAAGAAGTCAGCCATGTAGCAGGTCCGTGTGGCAAAAAAGACCTTGTTGACAGTGATGAAGCCCTTGGAGTCCATGTGAACGCCGCTCTGTTTCAGGAAGCTCGTTGCAGGAACGCATCCTGCAGGAGAGAAGAGCGGTGTGATATTTCCCATTTTCCGCACGTGACTTTGGTCACGTCTAGACGAACGCTCGGTACTCGTCCAAAGAGTAGCAAAGCGGCGAACATTGCGTCCTGAAATGAAATGAAATGTTTATGCCGCGTCAAAAAAAAGGTTACTCGGCTGCCACTGCCTCTGCAGTGCCGAGTCACGTTAGGAGACTTTACACCGCTTTTATCGCGCTGATGGGTATGGGCCGATATTTCGCATTTTATGCCGATCGGCTTTCATGTCATAATTCGCCGACATTGACCCCGCGTCGCCATCGTGCACACCAGAAGCGACTTTATTTTTAGCCTTGTCGTAGTCCTGTAAATATCTGACGGCCAATCAAGTTATTTCCCAAAAAATAAATAAAAAATAAATAAGAAGAACGTCACAAAAAGTGGATGCACGAATGACTGTATTGACTTCCTGCCATCTAATAGAAGAGCATTCATTTGTTCGGTCTGTCACTATGCCTCACTGGCAGAAATACATGAACAAAGATACATTCTTTATTCGAAATATAATTTTGGGAGCAATTAAGTCCACAAGTATATACAGTAAATGAACGGGTCACACATTCCTCCATCTCGGGATCGGATCGGTGATGGGTTATGGTTTTTCCTGAAAAACCCTGATCGTGTAAAGCCTATTCTTCAGACGTCAATATTGGATGGTCCTTGAAATATTTCCCAAACTTTGACTTGCTCACCTGCTCCGATGACGCAGACATCAGCTCGCAGGACTTTGCCACTCTTCAGCACCACCTCCTTCAGCTGAAGGAATGGAACCCCAACACACATTTCACACATTTCACTCGCTCTTTTTTTGTTGTCATATTTGAATTTGTAAAACTGGCCAACAAGATTTTCATGAAAATGTAATAAATGTGCAAAGAAATACGAAAATGAAAAAAAAGCGTCAGTAACATCCTAGAAAATGTCACCCAATAATAATTTACGATGTTTTTAATAATATTTTTTAAATAAATATTGCACTTACTTTCAGGTATTAATAATGTTAAGGGGGGGGAAAAAAAAGGCACTCAAAGAAGATCGTTCCTGAACAACAACAACAACAGAAATGCGATGAGAGGACACTTTGTTGTTACAGTCTACTAGCACCGGGTTCAAGTTTTCTTTTCGAGCAAGTCAGACAAATTCCGGCCGGTGCTGCATTGTAGTTCTAATCGTGACGTTACTGCTGTTGCCGTACGATTCGTCACGTGTGACGAGTGCGGCTGAGCATCGTGCCGTCTGCGTCTCTCACTTTGCGAATACCTGTCCATGATGGCCAATCATCTCGGACACCTCGTTCAGCATGTAGAACTTCACCCTGTTTGCTTCAAAGAGCTGCAGGCGCAATCCACATTAACATGACAAAGGAAATGAATGCAGATTTTTGTATTTGAAACGGCAGGATATTTGCAGTTGTGTGTGTGTGTGTGTGTGTGTACCTTCATGATGGCTTTCCCTACTTTCTCCCCGAGGGCTTTTTTAAACGGGACGGATTCAACCCCAACGATAGAGACGGAGTGGGCCTTGTCGGTCAGAGCGGCGGCCGCCTCCATACCTGCGCACGGGACAAATGAACACTTAATATAACGTCCAAAAGTCATTTTGTAAATGACCGTATCGGAGCCCGTCGCATTTGCCCGAATCGACCCTTTTACCAACAAAAGATGTTCCCACAATCACAGCGTTCTTGTTGTCGGCCAGCCTCGCGATGCTGTTGGCGTCCTCGGGCGTCCGCAGGTGAAACACGTTCCTGACCTCCGTGCCCTTGTAGTTCAGAGCTTTGGGTCTTTTCGACGGGGAATTGAAAATACATGATTATTTCCAGCAAAAAAAAAGAACAAAAACGGGAGATATATTTTCCCCAACTTGTTTCCTGTGGCAATAAAGAGTTTTCTGTATTCCATCTTCAAGCCTTCTTCAAAGGTGATGGAACGCGTCTTCACATCTATCGCCACAACCTACAGACAAAACCACAAGTGGGATCTTTGAGGCCGATTTACATTTATATCTGGATTGAATGGACAAAGGGAAAAAAGAATAAAGCATTTGTAATTTGTCGAAGTCTGGTAATGATCGTTGATCGTTTTGATTTAGTGCACTTGCAACTTGCAACTTCCACAAAGAAGTGCAAGAGCATCTCATTCTTGCAGCTTTTGGTCCTTCATCAATGACGATGAGGAACCCAACGCAAATTGCCGATCTCAACCCTCCAAAATGATTCGACGACGGTTTTCAACACTGTAGCGGATACACGGGCTAACTGTGCATTGAATTGTTCTGCCGGTCACTATACGTTGCGGGCGTAGATACATTATTTGCGTGGAATTCTTAATAAATGAAATTGGTTGCTATTCTCCGCCTCTCACCTCTTTTTCTGTGAGCAGTTCAATGCGGTGGTCCTGCAGGAAGTCCAGGGATCGCAAGCGCAGCTGTTCTGCCGTGCTGTCTAGGGACTGAGGGTGAGTACGTTAGTGCAAATCCCAAAAAAGATGTTCTCAAGGTGTCTATGTGACTCTGGTGGGGCTCTGCGTACAAACCTTACTCAGTTTAGGCCTGTCGTAGGGAGGATGTCGGTCCATGGTGCACACGACGATGCGGTCGGTGAAGCCCTCTTGCCTCAGCGTCTCTGCGCACACGAGACCCGCTGGACCTGCGTGCGCGCGCACACATTGACCACCGCTCACCCGGGCGGTTGAAGAAAAGTCAAGTTTATTTGCACGAGTCGTATAGGAAACCTCGACAATTAGGAAGCCCGTTTGAATGGAACTACTGAAATAAAGGTGCTATCTTCTATGATATTCCAATGTAGTGCATACGTCATATGGTTTTATAGCATATGCCCCCTAGTGGCTGTGAGTAGTACAGGGGGGACATCAGAGCAATGGGATGATGGGACGCTGTGACAATAGCGGTAGTGGATCTCAGCAGCAGCGGAAGCTCCTAAGTGGGAACACCCGCGAGGTTGTACAAGTTGGGAAATAGGAAATAGGCCTCCAAAGTTTGCACAGCTGACGTCAAAGCGAGACATCGGCACGTCTCGTGAGACCTCAGTTCGGCAAGTAGAAAAGCACTAACTCTGCCTCTTCGACTTTTTCTTTCTCCCTTTTTTCCCAAAAGGACGAGAGACGGCGAATATATTGTACGCCTGGACTATATTGACGAATAGTTCAGGAGCGAAATGATAACAAATAAGAGCAATCCGCTGCATTACAACACAAAAAGTTCGGGTTATTCGGCTTTCGGCTGACATTTCAGGATGAACCGGAAATGCCCTGTGACCTTTACAGGTGAACTTCATTTGACCTTCTCTGAACTTTTCAATGCGCACGTCCGATACTTTATGCACAACTAACTTGCTCTTTCTTCTCTAACAAAGAGCTGAAAGGCAACATTCACAACATTTGTTTGATCGATGCAAATTGCCGGGATTAACGAAATTGCTGTCGGAACGACCCTGAACGCTTGATCGTCACATATCGTCGCTTCCAACTGGAGGTCGGCGAGCTGACGGCGTCATCGACGGCAAAGAGACTGGAAGAGTCACAGAAAGGCATCTGAGCAACTGTTGTGAATCTTAAAACAGCAAAGTTGTGGAAAAAGCACGGAGCCGTTGAAAGGTTTCGAGGGCAGATGAAGTTCACTTGTAATTTCCGCCACGAGCCGAATAGCGCTAACCTATTTTGATTCTCAACACATTCGCGAGAAAGGAAAAGCGCGCAATCCACCGACCTGATCCGATAATTAAAACGTGAGCGAAGCCCGTGCTGCAGTTCACCACCGCGGAGCAGCGGGCCATGGCCTTTGACCGTTTCTGCGACCGAAGCGCCTGCAAAAGTTGGAAAGCTCTCAATCAGTTGCATTACTTCCTGCTTTGAGGATTATTATTCTGGCTTACCTGCTTGTTTGCTCGAATGATGACCTTGTCCTTTTCAACTCTGACCTGTAAGCAAGCAAGCAAGCATAAGCCTTGTGTACACACGGGACGGGCGAAGGCAGGGAACGCGCGGGGGGGACGTTTCTGCCCGGGAAAGGGTCACCTGGAAGGTCGGCAGGCCGTCCAGGCCGGGGAAGTCCTCGATGTCGCCCGTTGCTACGTTGAAGCAAGCGCCGTGCCACGGACAGCGTACGCGTCCTTTTGACAGCACGCCTTTTAACCCCCCCCCCCACACACACACACATTTCCATTTTCAGATCCGGGCCAATGAAATGGAGTCACGTTGTCAGGCAGGACTCGATCCGCGTTACCTTTGACGAGCGGTGCGCCGTAATGCGGACATTTGTGGCCCATGGCTGAGAACTCTCCATGGTCTTTAATCAACAACGCTCTCCCGCTTCCCAAGTCAACCTCTCGCATCCTGGAACATGATCGTCATACACTCACTTCCGTTATACTTCTATTCTCCTATTGCACACGTGTCAAACTCGAGATGGGATCTCGCGTGTAATCTTTGGGTGGCCTGCAAAGTTGACCACATGTGATTATTTGTTGTTGTTGCAAACAAGCCATCAAAATTAGAATTACAATTATTGTAGCCAAGTGAGAAGATGTGAAAGTGGCTCGTGCCGGAGCCACGAGCTCCGTAAATCAACTTTCAATGAGAACATCATGGCATGTCTGCTTGGGGCTTTTGTTTGTTTCTGTTTGGCAACTAACAACACGGCACAAACGCAACGTGCAGCGGCATTTAAACAACCTCGAGAAGTTGCGACTGTTCCAACTGTCACTGTTGCACTTGTCTGCGTCCTCCATTTCCTAAAAAAGACCAATTCTTGATTGTACCGAAAGAAAAGATTTTTGCTGTGGCTCTTTCATTTCAAACGTCGCTATCCGTTCCTCTTTAAGCAGTCGGCCGCTCACTGCATCCGATGTGAACTTAAAAGCGTGATCTGCGGCCGTTATCTTGTCCTTATATAGTGTTTGGTTTCAAGATTCTGACTGGCGTCCTGAGATCAAGCATAGCTGAGATGTGGCCCGCTATAAAAAACAAATGGTGACGACGCCCGGGCCCGATTACAGAGAGTACCAAAGCTCGACGAACCGCTCCACAGACTTGAATGGTTTGGGGATGGACATTTTTGGGGCATTTTTGGTGTGTTGGCGTAGCCGCTGCATAGAACCTAAGATTTCCTTTGCTCACTGTCCGTTTTCCAGATCTTTGACGTGACAGACGGAGGCTTCCACGTAGTCCCGCGATTTGCGGTAAGCTTGGAGCAAGGCGGAGTCGTCGTCCGAGTTGCGTCCGAGGGCCCCGTTCGGTCTGCAGTCGGCGAAGGGACTCGCCTTGCCGTTAGGCGAAAGGCCATCCGCCTCTTTTTCTTTTTCCAGGAGCGAGAGTTCCACTTTGACTTCCACTGCACAACACAGGCACACGTTGTCACGTAAGAAAAGACTGTATCGTGTGACTCGGCATTTTCATGCAATTGGTTAACGTTGCATTGTTGTCGTTGTCTTCTCTCATTGGAGGAGCGACTTTCGAACGCAAATCAAGAGCAAACGCGCTCTGACGTCTGCACCGGTGGAACAAACGAAAGCGGGAAAAAGGTGAAGGAACTCATTCAAACTTTTTTTGCTTTTCTTTCTGTTAGCTGTCATGACTAATTCCTTCATGAATTATTTGGAGAAATGAGTCATTTACCTTCATTCGTCAATAATCATAAGAATAATTCTAATTGTCGTCAGTTTTGCATTAAAAACATTTATTGATTTATTGATGATACTCAATTATATTCAAATGAAACGGTATAATTATCACATGAATGGATTTGCTTAAACATTCATTTAGTGTGTTTTCTTTTGTCCTTTTAATGCAAAGGACAAAGGACGAAAACATTTGAGTAAATAAACATAATACTCGAAACAGCACAAATTAGGGGACATTTTCAACTTACCTGCTCAACAGGTGTACACACTAAAATGCTTCTAATTCCATCTGATGTGTGACTTTTAGATTTACTGCACATGAAAAAAAATAAATATATATATATATTTTTATTTTTTTATTTTATTTTTTTATTTTATTTTATATATTTTTTATTTTTTGGGGGGGTGCAGCATGCTGTATCTGTTTGGCTGGGGGAAATGTGCTGATTGTCCAGCTCTTACAAAGTAATCTGACTGGAATTTTCTCCCGCTGAGTAAGTCTTAATTAAAGCGAATGGAAAATTGGAATAGTGTGGGCAATTGGCGGGGAACAGAAAGAAAACGTTGGAGGGAACCGCTTGACGCTGATGCACATAAAATCTTAAAAACATCAGCACACGAGGAAACATCCTTTGCGTTACAAGTAGGGCTGTATCTTCAACAGCACTGTACATATATTTGGAATTTGGTGAGGGTACACTTCGCTTGTTTATTCCTGCATTGTTTTTGTCAATAACAATGACTTTTTTTCCACATCCAACCTTAACCTCCTACACGTGACACATTAACCTGATGTTTAATGCAAAAGCGAAAGCTTGTGTTATTATTAGCTGCAATGACGCACGCTCATCTTCTCATCAGGCCAGAAATACAAGCACACAAACGGCTAAACACACACACACATAATGTCAGGTTTTTATATTCATGTATATGTAATCCTCTTGAGTAAGATGCCATAATAGCATTAAAATTCCTCCTGCGTGAAACACTACACTGCAAGCGGAGTAGGTTGGACATAAAAGGGTGAACATGGTCCCGTATGAAGGTTAGGGTTGGTATCCTTCAAAATGCTGCGAAATGGAACGAATGCCTCCCTGCCCTGCAGACTGATGCACCGCCGCTAAAACAGAGCGATTTCTTTGATGAGATAAATATCCAGCACCTTTGCAAAAGGAATTCTTCAAAAAGTGCAAAAAGCCAATCAAACGTTCGTTGGGCGATCTAAAATGTCAGCTGCTCAAGGTACCAAAAGGGGATGCCGGCTAAAAGGCAACATTATTGTGCTTTTAGGAGTGCGATGACTGAATTAGCTATATAAAAGTATCGTGTCGAATGCATAACTAAAAAAAAGTGGCAATTCAAGCCGATTATACATGTTCTGTACTGCATTTCCTCATGAGGGTCAAAGGTGAGCTGGAGCCTATCCCAGCTGACTTTGAGCCGCTCAATCGCCAAATGGACTGCCGCAATCTAGAACTGTCGGGCTGACAATCACTAATAGCTTGGCAAACAAAGATAGAGGTATCGGTCACCTGGTTTGGAGAAGCATCCTCCCATGGTGGGCTCGGGACGGACAGAGAGCTGAGGGGCGGCGACTTCCGGCCTCGGGATCCTCGGATGCGGCGACGTCACAGAAGTGCGGCTATGAGAACCCGCACGTCCGCGAGGGACGTTGCGCACGTCAATCCCTCCGCATTAGCTGCACGGACACAAGAAAGCGTCACGTGAACAACGAACGCGTCTTCACACATTTTGATCACAAAGATACTGCTTGCTTGTGTCCCACAGGGACACATTGCTCTGAAAGTTGTTGAACTGAGATTTGGTGGCTTTTGGTTTTTTTCTGTTATTGGGTTATGACATATTGAAAATGGAGGGATGAACGTTTGGGCAAAGACAATTCTGACCGCGTCTGCCAATTCAAGTTAAAGAAAGCCAAATCCATTCTGTACTGCTTCACAGGTTCCTATGGACAACAATTCTGGACTATTCAAATGTGTTAGCTGTGGAAGAAATGGCAAAAGAATCCTATCCTCATTTTTTGTAGGCACTTTTCCGAAATCTCATGTTGGTGCTTGTTAAAAGGAAGCAATCTTGCTAATTGACGAGATTAGTCCACACATGCTTACCTTTGTTCATGCATATTGCATCGTGGAACTGTTAACTATTAACCGCACTCCAACAACTATTAACTTTCTTGTCACAGTCCACATTAAAGCGAAGCCAGGGGCCCCTCCAGTTTCAAAATCTCCCTTGTTTTGTTGCCACATTGCGGCTCCGGTATTTGAGCCTCACACGCATACAGTGACTCCCCACCGAGTTGCGCGTTTGGCGTATAACATGCAGCCATACGTTAGCAACTTTCTTAGGAGCTACTTGCTATTCTGAGCACATTTTAATGTCCTTGAACTTCAGGGAAGAGGGGGGGGGGGGGGAACGTGTGCGGACTGCTTGAGCTGAATGGATGCGTGCGCTGCAAAGTTCCAAATGAGAAGTGGAAAGATCCCCACTGTGACTGGCCTCTCTGCTGCTGAGGCCGTGTCACTGGAGATCAACTTTGCAAAGTTACTTACTCGTGATAGATGTCTTGAATTTCATACTCCAACCCCAATTCCAATGAAGTTGGAAGGACGTTGTGTTAAAAAACGAATACAATGATTTGCAAATCATGTTCAACCTATATTTCATTGAATACGCTACAAATACAAGATATTTCATGTTCAAACTGATCAACTTGATTGTTTTTAGCAAATAATTATTAACGTAGAATTTGATGGCTGCAACGCGTTCCAAAAAAGCTGGGACAGGCTCATGTTTACCACGGTGTTACGTCACCTTTTCTTTGAACAACATTCAATAAACGTTTGGGAACTGAGGACACTCATTGTTGAAGCTTCGTCGGTGGAATTCTTTCCCATTCTTGCTCGATGTACAGCTTCAGCCGTTCAACAGTCCGGGGTCTCCGTTGTCGTAGTTTACGCTTCATAATGCGCCACACATTTTCAATGGGAGACAGGTCTGGACCGCAGGCAGGCCAGTCTAGTACCTGCGCTCTTTTACTATGAAGCCGCGCTATTGTAACACGTGCAGAATGTGGTTTGGCATTGTCTTGCTGAAATAAGCAGGGGCGTCCATGAAAAAGACGTTGCTTGGATGGCAGCATATGTTTCTCCAAAACCTGTATGTACCGTTCATCATGAATGGTGCCTTCACAGATGTGTAAGTTACCCATGCCATTGGCACTAACACGGCCCCATACCATCACAGATGCTGGCTTTTGAACTTTGCGTCCATAACACTCTTTTCCTCTTTGGACACGACGGAGGACACGACGTCCACAATTTCCAAAAACAATTTGAAATGTGGACTCGTCGGACCAGAGAACACTTTTCCACTTTTCATCAGTCCCTGTTAGATGAGCTCGGGCCCAGAGTAGCCGGCGGCGTTTCTGGGTGTTGTTGATAAGTGGCTTTTGCTTTGCATAGGAGAGTTTCAAGTTGCACTTCCGGATGTAGCGCCGAACTGTATTTACTGACATTGGTTTTCTGAAGTGTTCCTGAGCCCACGCGGTGATATCCTTGACACATCGATGTCGCTTTTTGATGCGGTGCCGCCTGGGGGATCGAAGGTCACGGGCATTCAATGTCGGTTTTCGGCCTTGCCGCTTACATGCGGTGATTTCTCCAGATTCTCTGAACCTTTTGATGATGAAATCCCTAAATTCCTTGCAATTGTACGTTGTGGCACATTGTCCTTAAACTGTTGGACTATTTTCTCACGCACTTGGTGACAAAGAGGTGAACCTCGCCCCATCTTTGTTTGTGAATGACTGAGCCATTCAGGGAAGCTCCTTTTCTACCCAATCACGGCACCCACCTGTTCCCAAATAGCCCGTTCACCTGCGGGATGTTCCAAACACGTGTTTGATGAGCATTCCTCAACTTTGTTGTTACCCGTCCCAGCTTTTTTGGAACGTGTTGCAGCCATGAAATTCTAAACTAATGATTACTTGCTAAAAAACAATCGAGTTGATCAGTTTGAAGATGAACTATCTTGTCTTTGTAGCGTATTCAATGAAATATAGGTTGAACATGATTTGCAAATCATTGTCTTCTGTTTTTATTTAGGTTTAACACAACGTCCTTCCAACTTCATTGGAATTGGGCTTGTAAATATACCGACCCTTTAAAGGGTAGGCTTTGTACATTTTGCAACACATAAATACTCACTACTGTATTTAATTAATAGGTGTACTGAATTCGATTAAAGCCACAATCCTTGGCTTTTCTTCTTCTATGAACCCAATCCTATTGGTCGACGTCAAGGTGCGGTGTCGGAGAGTTGTTGTTGATATGTCACACCACACGGAAGATATCCCCAAAAATCAAACATGCCAAACTTTGTATTTTTCCGTCGAAGGGCTAGCGTCGGGCCAAATCGTCGGTGGTGGATTATGTCACTGTCCAAGAAGTTTTCTCGTTTCTGACAAAATATGTCGGGCGGGCCCGGTGTGGGAAATCACCCGCGATGGCTAATGAAAAACTGTAGTCTGATTTTGGGATTAGAAGGGTACTGCCTGCTTTGCTGCTGTAAAACTGTAATTTTCCCATTACGCGATGAATAAAAGTCCATCATATTGTATTGTTTGGCTCTTCTACCTTTCGGGGTGAACTTTGACAACCACCGGCAAAACCTTTTCACTGAGCTGCTATGAACCTTAAATAACAGCTGGCAGCTCATACCCGCACATCTGCCGATTGACCCTCACACACGTGCCAACTCGCTGCCACGGTCCAACTATGACCCCTGGTGTTTCAATTGGGGAACAACGGCACCGCCTTTTTCTTTTGTTGAACCACAAACAACATGGCGTGATTGTCATGGCAAAAGCGCCACTGTAGCTAGACTGGAACAGTACAAAGAGAGGAAACGGGCGAGAAGAAAGGAGAGAGTGTGACTATTTCAAAGGCTGTTGGCAATAATATCCACATTTATAACTGATTGCATTTCATTGACAGAGACTCTCCACACTTCGCTTTTTAGCCAGAGGTACACATATTCATGACTTTTGAAACCAAGTGACTATTTTGGATTGCTGCACTTGTTGCTACTTCTGACGAAGAACAAACCATCCGGGTGTTCCACCGAGGCCGAGATATTTTGCTCCAAAGTAAAGTAGGTTAAGCGGATTTGTTCGTCACAACATATGACGCAAATGGCAGCGGCTGACTGTTGGTTGGGCTTGTCCCCAAGCCGTGCTAATAATCCAGTTGTCACTTTCACTCATTTCCCTACTCGTGTGAGACCGCTTACAGGAACGTCGGGGAAGAATTAGCAGCTCGGTCGGCCGATCCCTAACCTGACCGGGATCGAGAAAAGCGGGAATGTTGAGCACCGCGTAGCTGACGGGAAGATCCATGCCTTCTAATTTGTACAAACAACATTGTTGTTATTATCCGTGATTAACAAACATTGGGCTTCTTTCTGGGTGAAATTTCAGGATGAACCGAAAATCCAAATCGGTTCATGGATCAAAGGGAAGCTCAATAAAAAGAGTTGTTCAAATGACTCGCCGTCCGCTGCTCTTCACATAATCAAGAGAGAGAGCGTAGCGCGCCTCTTTCCCTCACTTTGCATGTCCTGCTGGCTCATGAAATACAAGAATCATCCACCGATCGCTTTCATCGTCTGATGAGCAAAAGTGCCCTCGGGCTCCACTCATCTATTTGGGCGGGGGGCTAAAATGCCGCGACAGTGTTTATCTTAAGACACGGACAAGTTTTGCAAGTGTTTAGCATGGATTGTCATTTCCTTCGCTTCTTGTCTCGATATCGGATTGTTGCTCGGTCAAATTAGGAATGAATGAAGGAATTTATTCATCAAATCATCTTCGAAATGAATGCAAATGCCATTAGTCCAAAAACAAAAAATGAAGAAACGATTCAGAAAAGAAAAGCGAGGAGGAGGAGGAGGAAGTGCTTTTACCTGCGTATTATCAACATGAATACATGAATACCACCCCTCAAATAAACGCCATCCCTGAGAAAAACTTTCCCATGACATCTTTTTCCAGCACGTGTCACGGTAGACGCCTTTACCACAGCACCTGCAGAGCAGACGTGGCATCTGTAAAGCTGGAGTTTCAAGGAAAAGTGCTGCAACATTCCAGAGCAAAACCTACCAAACTAAATTCAACATTGCCCCCCCCCCCCCCCCCAAAGAATTTGGAATTGGGCAAAAAAAAACCAAAAGAGGATCCGATGTCCGCTGACAAGAAGAGAGCGCCCCTCATCGGAGGGAGGGGAAACGACGTACGCAAGGACTTGGAGAGAAAACTTTGAGAGACAAGTGAGTCGTGTCAACAAACATGATTTGAAAGAGCAGGTCTTGGATTGAGGAATTTATTTGGGGTGTATGACGCAACAACTGCACATTAACTGCAGTTTTCTCAATTACACAACACAACTTCACAGCAATAATGGCGAGTTGCTCCAAAACAAAAGAATACACACAAAAAAATATATATATATATATATTTTCATTTTTTTTAAATCGTTGTAAAACACTTCACAATAGAGAGATATAACTCTTTAACCAGGAAGAGTAAACCAGAGGATAACACTTCAAAAACAACTATCATCGTTGAACTTATTACAAAGTACATGATGTCATCTTGTTCTCCCCAACATCCCGATTCTGAACTTCAACAACTTTACCTGATAAACTTAGTGTGACGTCATGGAAATGTCAAATAGGACATTTCGAGCCCCCGTTTCTGCCTCCATAAAAAAAAAAAACCCAAGTTCTCCAGCATTTGAAAGTGTTACTATCTCTGAATCGATGCTTAATTGGCCCATCTCACAATCTCACATCCTGTTATTCAGTCATTTTCTGATTCCAAACTGTCAAGCAGCTTACCAGAGAGAGCTGTGGCCATGGAGCAGGAGCAGGAGCAGGAGCAGGAGCAGGTGCACGGGCACGGGCACGGGCACAGCACTCTGACATATTTGCAGCAGTCCCCCAACAATCCGGTTCCTGTGTGGGACTGCTCAAGTATTCCCAGTCCTTGTGTCCCTCCTCGCGCCCTCTTGATGCAGCACTGGCTCTGATACGCGTGTGCGTGTGCGTGTGTGTGTGTGTGTGCGCCCCCCCTCCAGCAGACTGAGCCGACCGGTCGTGGGAGTTGCCGAGCCCGCGAACGCAGCACAAAAGACCTTTGCCAGTTTCTTAGCTGTATGCAGTATTGATGGAGTTGCTGAGGGGATGAATTCTCACCGTGCCCTCCACTCCCCTCCCCTCATTCCCAAACACACACACACACACACACACGCTCTCTTTTTCTGCTGGCTTTTTCCGCGCAGACCCTCTCAGCCTCGATTTTCCAGTTAAACTGATCTTATCAATGGACAGCCGAGTAGAGGCTGCACATTAACATGCGTAGGGAGACGACCACCAGCATACATCAAAAGTATGAATATACTGCATATTGGTAAAACAGCTCTTTTGTTTTGATATTCCATCCATCAGTTTCAGCAAAGTTCCTGAAGCCCAAGGTGATAGGTCAGCATGAGGGTGTGCCCATGAGTGCAGGAGAAATGATTGACACCTCATCAGTCACGCCTTCTGTCTCTTATTGGTTGTGTTTCCTTGGCTGCAGGGTTTCTTTATTTCAGAGGCACAAGATGGCGCCAGAGAGGGTGTATTTACCCCCCCCCCCCCCCCCCCCCATCCAGTTTATATCATTTTAAAGACGCACTACTACCACGTGATACTGACTGATTTAACAAGTACATTCAGTGTGTAAGCAAACTCTCTATGAATGCATGGCCACCCACCCCAAGTACACGCTTTGATACGGACCAATCAGAGCCAAGCGCTTTCGCAGATTTCAAATTGGGGAAGATGAACGATCCAATCAGAGCAAATCTCATTTACGTACATTTGCTGTCTCAAATGCCAGGCAGAAAAGGTCAACTAGAATAGCTCGAAAAAGGACATTTGGGGAACTTCCCACTAAAAGTATCATGCAAACAAACAAAAAAAGAACGATGGAAGGGGACCTTTAAGTGTAAATCACGTAGACTACGTTGGACAGTGAAGAAAAAAACGCAACCGTAATCATTCGGAACACTGTGTAATAACCTCTGAGACAAGGTCACTGACTGCTTTAATGCAGATTCTTTTCTCACAGGATGAAGAGGATGACGATGACGAGGATGAGGGTGCAGCAAGGCAACGTCTCAGTGCTCAGGCCGGCAGCCACTTGAATTCAATTATGGTGACATCGAGATTGGTCGGAGGGAAGCGAAGATGTAAACTACGTGCGGCCTCAGCTGCAAAGTTTGGCCATTCAAGAAACGAGGACGGAAGATCGAAATCCAGTCAGTCAGACGTCAGCAAGTCGCCACGGGACATTTGGTGAATTATCGTCATCCCGATAAAGTATTTTGCATTGATGGCCCCGGGTTCACAATCAGCTGTGGAAAGTCAACACCTATTTAACTCAATCAAAACAAACAAACAAAACCAAAAAAACACAAGCTGCTGCACAACACTCATGGATGTCATTATGTCTGTAACCACATTCCATATTAATCTCCCAATTTGTATGTTTCTACTGGTTGGATTTCAACAAATCACACAGCACTAATCCTGTTTATGTGTTCTCTTTTCCTGTGATTAATGATCATATCAATCAATAAAAGATGATGAAAATGCTTCAATTTGCCAGAAGACTGATAACCTTTTCAAAGGGTTGCTGTGAAAATGAAAACTCCATGATTAAAATTGTGTGATGACATTTGGATGAATCAGTCTGAATAGACACTTTTGTTTTTGGACTTTGTTACATGAACTTCCTCCAATGACTTTTTCAAAGGAACAGAAAAAACAACAACAACTCAAACAAGTGACTTGACTTCTTTCTCAATAGAATTACCGATATGAGAATGCTTCGTACATAAGCAGATTGTGTCTGCCTTGGCCACAAGTCCACGGGGCCTATAAAATGCTATTTTCTTTACTTTGGCAAAAAGATATATATATTTTTTTTTTTTTTAAAAAGGGGGAAAATATGTATACTGTATAATAATAATCATTTTTTTTTTTTTTTTTTTTTTTTACAAAATCTCTGTCTTGCGGTATTGCTGTGCCCTGTGCATCACGTGCGGACTGTTGGTCACACTTGGCGTCCGCAGGTCGTAGTCGGCCATGCACACGGCAACAAAGAACAAAGTCCCCCCAGTGAGCAACGCCAAACCTCCAAACCAGCCGGAGAACACGGCCTCTCCGTACTCCCAGCGCGGCATCACGTCGGGCAAACCTTTATCCCAGAACTCCACCACGGTGGCGTACGCCACGATGGACACCGGAGCCAGTGCGCTGATCCCCGACACCCAGGAGAGCACCCCGCACAGGATCAGGAACCTTCTCCTCTCTCCACACCGGTCCAAACACACGTGAACCCCGTCCAGTCCCGGCACGGCGACCAGCAGAGCCAGACCGCCGGTGCATAGCGACACCAACATGAGCACCCTGGAAATCTGCAAGTCCACAGGAAGTCCCAGCAAGGAGTCGTAGGCCTTACACTGGACCCCGACCTCCTCCGTGTACAGGCACATGTGCCACAGTCCCGAATACCAGTTTTCCACTTCGTTCAAGTCCGAATTCATCGTCTTCCACAGCGGGAGGAAGGTGGTGATCAAGGAGGTCACCAGCCCCCCGAAGGTTACAAAGACTGCCGTCCTTTGCATGATCTTAGTGGTGAGGAGAACCATCGCTGCAATGCGCCTCTTACATCGGCACTGGAAAAAGTCCAAAGCACCTGATGTAGCCCCACCGTTGAGGCTCTTTCATATAAGAAAAAAACCCAAAACTGATATGCCAACACAATTGCTGTTCTGTTTCAGTGTTCAACATCAAGACAATGAACTCTGTTTTGAAGGAAACCTTAGAGGACCGATGGCATCTGGGCTCAGCTACCCTCGAACCAATGAAACATGAGCACAGAAAAGCAGCAGCCAATATAAAGGCCTCTTTCTGCGGCTGTGTGGAACTCCTTCCAGCTTTTCCAGAGTTACGTTCTAATTAACATGTGTGATTTGACAAGAGTCCAAAGGAATTTCTCAACACTCGGCTTTTACAAATGGTGACTTCATTTTTATTGTCAACTTCAAGTCAAAATGGATGCCGAAGTATAAAATAACGACAACTCACAAGTTGATTTCATTTCACGAACAGGCACTCAATTTACTCACATAACAAACACAAAGTGTTCCCCATTGAAAGGAATAAAAATGCCATGAATCCGTTTCGGTCCGCCAAAACAATGCATTATGCATAAAACAAAGAAAAGAAAAGAAAAGAAGTTGACGAATAAATTGAAGGTCAAATTTTGACCATCTTTCTCAGGTACGTCAATGGTGTGTAATAATCTTTTATGTATGAAATAGTTGTTGTTGTTTTTTTTTTTCTTCAATACACTACATTTCAACCCACATGGGTTAATATTAATTAACAGATGTCACTAAATATACCTTGTTGTATTGTCAGATAAACAGGGGTAATATCTTAGTGAGAGTGGTGGTTAACATCACACACATGGTTACCAATAATGATTTTTATAATGCAGTGTCGTATAAGACTACACCAAGTACATAATAATATCACATTTGTAATTGTGTAATGTAATAATGCTGATCCAGCAAATCCAAGTCCCATAGTTTGGTCGTTTCAGCTGTTAAGGGACATGGTGAAAACAACTGTATGGTGAAATATTTTCCCTAAAATAATAATAATAATAATAATAATAATAATGAGCAAAACAAACATGCAAGAAGTTTTTGTATACAAGACAAATTAAATGACTTAACACAATGATTCGCTGAACAAGAAACAAACCACCTTGTTAGCAAATACATGAGGCATGTGCGAGATTGAAACATGCAAGCTGCAAACTAAAGATATAAAAGGGAGCAATGGCGTGGGGAAGAGATTGGAAACAGCTTTTGGGAAAGGAGGATGAAAAGAAAAAGTGCAGCAGGTCTCTTGCCATCATCCTAAATGTCGGAGCCCATCTCGGCACACTGCTTGTCTGATATGTGTGTCGCCAGAGACTCAATGATGTCCAACAGCAGCAACTGGCTGAGGGATCGCAGGTTGGGGAGCTTGGATACCTTAGGAAGGGGAGGAGGAGAGCACAAATTAAAAAGGGGGGAAAAGAGAAGAAAACCAAGAATAAACGGCGCTTGATTTGCTCATGCGGAAAAATATAAAGCAAGCCGGAAAACAAATATCAGTGACGAGGGGTGATCGTTTTTTGGGCCATAAACAAATGATTCTAAGAGAGGCGCTTTGGGCCTCATGGTCTAGCGAGGAGGTGCTTGTTCAGCCGTCCGCCCTGTAAACAGAGGAGATGGAGGCTGCTCCGCGAGCAGGCCAACAGTGTCAAGTCTCCTGCAAAGATGACGCCACTACAAGGTTAGCTCAGCTGCAGCGAGCCCCCAGGGCGCCGGATACGAGCCCACCCACCTTGATGAACTGGTGGACAATGATGTGGAGGCAGTGCTTCTTCATGTCCAGAGCTTCCGTCTTATCGGCCGCCTCCAGAATCTGGACCGAGAAAAAAACACGTCGCATACGTAAGCGGCGTTTTTCCCGATAAGGTCACGCCGCGCCAAGCGCTCGTACACAAATACCTGCAAGACATTCTCCACGGTGACATTCATCTCCAGGTTCTGCTTGCAGTAAGCCTGCAGCCTGTTATTTGAAAAGCCATAATAATACGGTGCCGCAAACAGATAACTGGGGAACAAAAGGTCAAGGAAATGAGTCATTCTTAACACTGGCAAATACATGACAGACACAACACTATATCACGACATACTGGAAACTTAGCATTACACAGTCATAATGCAGTTTTTTTTTTTTTTGATTGACACTGACAGAGATATTGATTTAACGATGTTTATGTGCAGCACTTTATGTGACAGTGTTAGAATGTAGAATGTTGCAGTTTTGCAGTTTCAACTAGAATCTTGGCTCCAGCCTTTCTGTCTGGAATTTTCATGTACTTCCCATGCTTGCGTGGTTTTTTTTTTACCCAGGTATTCGTTACCGACAACAACAATATTACCAAAACAGCCTCATTGTCCATAGGTGGGAATTTGAGTGCGAATGCTCGTTTGTCTATATGTACCCTACGACCACACACACGACCCTCATGAGCACAAGCAGTATAGAAAATTGACTGATCTGTTTATATTTACTGGGATTTTCAGTTTGCCCCTCTCATATAGCTAATGAAAAAACAATTATTCTGCCAAGTGTATAAGGGAGTTCCCATAAAAGACCACTGGAGCGCACTGCAGTCACTGAGGCAAATTTCAACTACCTCCACAAGAGGGCACCATCACCATTGTTAATGAGCAAGTGCAGATCCAAGTCATTAATCTTCAGGCTTACACCTTTATAAATATATTTACAGTCTTTCTCTAGGTTTCCGAGGAATCCGATTCCCGCCCACCCCCCAAAAAAAACCAAAAAAAAACAAGATTATGGGTATTATTCCTATACTCTGGCCCAATGCGATGACGGGTTCGAGTTCGACAAGGATACAGAGAATCCTCCGGAGGCATGTTGACATCTCCATAGTAGATGTAGCGCAGCATGGACTCGAACGCCTGCTTACTGGGAACCATCTCTCCGATGGAGATATTTACCTGGCCGTCCTCTGGCATGAAGGAGCGGAACATGGCCTCAAAATAACTGAGGGTTCAAAGGGTAAAAGAAGGTGATGAACCGGCGTAGAAAGACAGCCGTAGGTTTGCACACCTCTGCCGTAAGACTGTAGAAACGGTCAGTACCCGGAGCGAGCCGCCAGTATGGCTTTATGAGCGGGTCTTGGGTGTCCGTCCAACAGCAGAATGATGTCACAGAACTCTTGGCCTCCTCCCTCCAGGTAAGCCTTCATGTCCTGCACCAGGGAGGTGCCGATGTCCACAGGCTGGTCCGAGTACAACCTGGGAGGCGGCTGCTGCTTTCGGCGGACTATCTCCACGATCAGCGGCGTGGACAGATGTTCGAACTCCCTCGTCATGATCACCTGGTTGAAGTGGGATTCCTTCACCACAAAATTCAGGCAATGCTCCTGAAGGAAAAGAGAATTCGTTGGGACTTCCTATGCTTGTGAACGCATCATTTGCCATACTGTGAACCACCACCAATGGCGAGTAAAAAAAAAGACCTTCAGCTGGTCGAGTTGGAGCTTGTCGGCATTTTCACACACACTGAGAACGTTCTGCAGGTCGACAGAAGCCTCGATGTACTGAACACACAGCTGCTCCAAGCGGGAGAGCTTAAAACTCAGGGCCAGTTTGTAAACATCCATGATTAGGAGAACATCCTGAACATGACCTGGAAATCAGAAGAAAAGGAATGGAACTTGTTCATGAAAACATCATGCAAATACACTCATGTTGTAGATTCAGGAACTCAACCACAATGTTCAGGAAAGATTTGCCTCGATTGTTTCAAAATCTGTATAAATCGCGGTGGATTGTGTTTGTAACCTTGGAAATGGCCAAGGATGTACACATGTGCACAACGCTACCTCTGCGTGGGTATTGGATCTTGTCCGTGTAGAGAAACTGCATCAAGACTTCAAAAGGCTGGGCTTCTGCTTCCCTGATGGCTACCTCCAGCACCGGCCGTCGGTGAGCCGCGCCACCGGTGGCGCCTTCCTCACTCTCCTCACTGCTGTCCTGTTTGGTCCTCTGAGATTACAGATGAGTGAGGCGATCGATGGCCATGGCCTTCGTATTGCGATTGTGCGCTCTGCTACGTGCGTACAACAAGTATTGCTCGTCCAAAAAGCTTCTGACCTGTCGCTGTCTTTCCTGAGCCTGCAGGATTTTCTTGCGCAGCCACTGGCATCTTGCGGTCACGATGGCGATGTGTCCCAGAACTCGTTCTTCCCGCTAGAAAAGATAGGTTCCTTTCATTGGCTATTAAACCAGCAAACAAATGCAATATCACAGAAGTGAGCGAAACCCACCTCTCCCAGAATAAATTCCACATCACAGAACTGACGGTTCTCCCACAATTTACCGTAGTCTTCGTGGAGAGTACACTTTGGGTAGCAGGAAAACTGCAAGGAGGAAGAAAAAGATTCATGAATAATAATAATAGCTTCTCACTTGTGGGTGGCAAAGATTTCGAACCGGAATAATGAAATATAATATAATTGGGTCATTTGGATACAACACCAATTCGCAAATGAAGTCACGTACTCCAGGTCACGTACTTGACGTAGAACTGCAGAGCCGGTCTACTCGGCGACAGAGGCAAGGACAAAGTCCTTCGAAGGAAGAAACCTCGTGCAGATCCAAAGACATGGAACAATGAAAACTTGCCCACCTGAAACCTGTACATCTCCCCGCTGCGAACATTGTTGTCCACAGTCCCTCCAAAAATGTACATCGCGTCTTGAATTACGGCCGCTGCATGGAAGAGCCTCCCGCTGGGCATCTGAGAAGAGACACAAATAATACAGTGGGAAAGCTCTCGCTCAGTTTGGGTAGGTACAAGCTTTTGCTGAAGTAATGAGTTGCAGGTCAGTTGTTAAACAGCGGCGAACGTCTTTAGACTTCTACGATGGTTAAGAATGTTCAAATGCTACTCATTGCGTTGCCCTAGAAACGCTGCATTGACGTTACACCCGACTGCAAAACTGTTCTGTTTGAATATCAGTGACGATCAAAAGAAAACTAGAACGATGCAACGATTTTATTTTACGACGTGCAGTTGTCATGTTCGTCCCGCTTCTTAATAAGGTGCGCAGAATGTGTAGTTTAAAAATATGATCTACAAAAGCTATTTTTGAACAAGGCATTGACTTTATTATTCTTAACTTCACTTATAAAAGCAGGTGACGACTCTTGCAACAATGTGGGAAAACGGGGGTGAACAGCGAGTGCCGACGACCACCGATCCACCTCATGACAATTCCTACCTCACTGTCCAGGCTGGGGTGGATCACCTCCCAGCTCTGAGAGTCGACATCGTAGCAGTGCAGCTCGTTGGGCAGAGTGTTATCGGCAGCACCGCCAAACACATACAGGTGGCGATCGAAGGCGACCATCGTGTGGCCGTAACGCCGCTGCGGAGGTGGCGGAGAGCCTCGTAGTAAATGTTCAGTGGGGATGCGTGTCCACCTGCAAGGAAGACGCCTCGAACGTTGGCAGCCGTTGAATTAGTTGGGTGTGCAAGTGACACTTAATAGCACTGATTGGGCTCACATGTGGCCATTGAACTCAAACTGGAAGAGGTTGTTGGTAATCTTGGCTCCACTCTGACCCGAAAACACAAACATCTTGTTCCTGCATACAGCTACGGGGAAGTTGCAGCAAGATGGAGGAATCTCACCGCTCTGTTCGATCTGATAGTGACACAGAAAGAGAGACGTCAGCACGTGAAAATATTTGTGCGTGCTCCAGCTTCGCTGATGCAAAGATACCGGCCTCTTCCCAACATGCATGTTCTCTGTCCTGCAGACTGACGGTCCACATATCATTCAACCTACATGGAGGAAAATGTACGTC
This sequence comes from Phyllopteryx taeniolatus, assembly GCF_024500385.1. NCBI lineage: Eukaryota > Metazoa > Chordata > Actinopteri > Syngnathiformes > Syngnathidae > Phyllopteryx > Phyllopteryx taeniolatus. Next base: position 27,728,866 of record NC_084504.1, read on the forward strand.
ACGATTGCGCACTGTCGTCAAAAGGGGCACGGAGTGCAGCATAAAACATACCTGGCATTCCCATCATAACCCGCAAATATCCACAACTTATCACTGTAAACTGTCGCTCCGTGAGCAGAGCGAGCCACTGGCAAGCTAGGACACACAACAGAAGCAATGTAACAGAACTTCATTTCATCACAAATGGTTTGCAGCATTTGAAATGAAGCATTTCCCCGAGTGCAAAACAATCGAAGTTTAACTGCGAGTTCTTCAAAGTAAGGACAAATGAATTGCATTCAAAAATACAATACCTCCCCTCCACTTTCCATTCCGTCCACTGTCCTGTTGCAAACTTGTACTCAAAAAGATCATTTTTATTTTTAAGGTTTGAGTTGGAGTATATGTCTCCTGTATAGCCCCCTGAAATATATATGAAAAGGAAACGTCAGTATATTTAACCCATTCACTGCCAGCCTTCCCAGTTAACCTGGATATTTGACTTCTAAAGCCGTCAATGGCAGTGAATGCGTTAACATTTGTAGACAATGGTTAAGGAAGGAGCTTTACGGGGTACCAAAAACAAACATGCTGCTGCCGTAGACAACAGCTGAATGGTGATAGCGGGGAGCAGGTGGTGTTCCCGTGGTGAAGGCCCTGTGGAACATGAAGTATTACAGTCAATAGTCACATTGCACATCTTATGCTTTCAGGATAAGCCATGACTAATTCTTACCGACACCAGGAGCAGTCCTTCACGTCGAAGCGGAGCAAGTCATTCAACATGTTCTTGCTGTTGGCAGACATCAAATTGTAATATCATCTAATGGAGTGAAAACAACACCGTAATACCTTACTCACCCGTTGTCTCCCCCAAACACGTAGATAGCATCCCTATATGCCACAACAGTGTGTTTGCTGCGCCTGCATAATGGCAAAGAAAGCGCAAAGTGACCAAACAGACGTTCTTACCTGTTAATAATGGATCACTGGGCTGTCAGCGCGTTACCTTGCTCCAACAAACTCATCACATGGAGGCAGTCTTCTCCAACGGTGAACAGTCTCGAAAGGACCAAAATTAAGTGTCAGATATTCCACGCTGTCGGAACAACTGTGGTCAAAGTCAACACTGGGGGCCACTTTGGTTGATTTACACGACATTTTTCTCCACTCATCCAACGCGAGCACGTATCAGGGCCACTCATCTGCAGCTAATGTCATCGTCAACTTGTACGGAAATCAAACTTCCGCTTCGCTGCCGGCTAAACAGCCGATGCTAAAAACAACTGCTAGCTGCTAAGCTAATGCTAAGGTCCAAAACAACGACGAAAAAGTCTATCAATAGGATTATGTATGGACGGGAAACACCCAATAATATTTATCTTATCCGAGTCTTTGTATTTGTTGGCTGGTATTCAAGAGAAATAGGAGCAAATATTACGAGCACTTATACTCACTAAACTAAAATATAAGAGAGCTGTCATAAAATGCACAATGGCCCCGCCCCGCCCCGCCCCGCCCCCGAGGTTGCGTCAGCGTCAGAGCTCGAGACTGCCTCTCGTGGTGTGTTTCCCAACCTCAGAAAAAAAATGTAATCTGATGATCTCGTTGCAGTCTACTCAAAAATCTACTTACGCGGGGTCAAACGTCGTCCTGTTTAGTCTTCCACTGATTGCATACCATTTTTAATTGGCATTAGTTTATTTGAATGTGTCATATTAATCATTACTACCCACTTTTCACTGGCAAACTGGGGCTCATCCCAGATGACTTCAGGTGAGACGCGGGCTACAGTCAACCACAAGCCACATACAGTAGGATATAGAGACACACACACACACACACTTATTTAGGATTACAATATAAGGTCACTGGTAGTGTGAGGCGTTTTGAGAGCCATCATTGACATCGGTTATTGCTCAATGACTATTTATGTGAATGTAAGTGGGACTAGTAGTGACCTGTGATTGACTAATCCAAGGCATGGTCTGACTTTTGACCAGTCAGGTGGGAGCTCTCAGTTTCCCCATGACCCAGAACAGGATAGTTGGTCGAAAATGTCCAGAAGTATTTTGGAAAGTGACAGGTTTTATAATTGATGATTTGACATACTGTAATTCAATCAAGACATTTGAAGTGCAGACTTTCAGCTTTGATTTAGCAGGTAGTATTTTCTGAAGGCCCCCCCCCCCCCCCCAAAAAAAAATAAACCTTCACTGGCCAACCAAAAGAGTATGCTTTTCGCTAAGTGAAGACAAAACTAAAAAGCACATGACCCACAAACAGGCAGCAAGAGAAGATGCTCACAACGCTGACGTGACATCCATGGACGTCAGACTTCAGGCGTCGCCTGCAAAGGATTTTCATCCATTGGGTTTCCAATCATGTCACTTAGGAAATGGTCCATTTGTGTTAAAGCGCTTCAATAAATTATTCATTTCAATCACATCTTGACTGCTTTATTTCAAATCCCTTGTGGTATGTAAAAGCAAAATCAAAAACTAGATCCTGTACTAACTATATTTAAAGTACATGGTCTAAAAACAAGCTAAAATCGGAACATATGATCTAACAGAAACAATAAGGTGAAAGGGGACATAGATCAATATAATGGTGAAGCTACACGTTATTACAGGCTCGAGGCTAAACGTGAGTGGTCATTGTCAGGCGGCAAATAGCTCTGGCATTTATAAAACTTAAGAGAAATAACATGATGTCATCCAGGAATTTGCTTTGATCAAATTCCCATCACTGATTAAGATTGCAGTATAATTGTATTAGTTGTGTCTATAAATACAGGTTGGCAGAGGTGGAAAAATATCAAGGACACATCATTCCATTGCTCACGCCGTTAAATTGTGTATGAATATTTTACTCCTTCAATAATGTACTGATAAACAGAGAGAACGGTGCTACATGTCATTTAAATTCTGTTCAATCTTTTACCCATCGGAATCCTAACAGTTTACAGGAGTTGATTGAAATGTCCCAGAACTCCAAATCAGTCAGTAACCTCGATTGACTCTTTCTATATTTGTCCTCGCCAAATTATCCCTACTTGCTCATATGCTGCTCAGTCACCAGTTAATGACGTCTCTAATGTGGCCCCACAACTTGGTGACCCACAAGTTGACCCCGAACTCGCTCAAGTACTGAATCTCCGGCATCGACATCTTACGACACAACTTAATGTGAGCCTTGTCAATGTTCTTCTTCAGATTGTATCCCATGATAGATTTCTCCCCGATGGGCTGCCAAGGCTGCATGACGCTCTCCTGGATGCTGCCGGCATCCACGGCGCGACCCCCCTCGATGCAGGCGGCCGCCATCTCCGCGTTCCTCCTTTTGAGCTCCGCCACGTCCTCCGCCATGCGGCGCAGTCCGTACGCATCACTTTCCTCCAGAAGGTTTGGTTTAAGTGCTGGTACAGTTTCCAATCAAGAGCGTTCCACTCGAGGGCCCTGGCCCTCAGGTTGGGTGTCAGTTTAGATACGGTCGACCCCTTGCGGACGTTGAGCTTGAAGAAGAGGAGGTCGTCCATCTCCCAGCAGAGAGCGTCCTTGAGCAGGATGAGCGATTCTTCAAAATGTTCGGCCAAAAGGAACAGCTGAAAACGCTCCGTGATGGATTTGATTCCTTGGTCAACCCGCGGATCGTCCAGCTCCATTGTGTTGTCCTGTCCAAAGTCAAAGAACAGCAGGTTGCGGAGGTAGAACGTGTTAAAGCCCTCTGGGTCAAAGTAGTAGTGGGGGTCCCGAAGGAACTCAGCCAGCTTGTCCTCTCCTGGTATCTTCCAGGTGAAAGGCACCAGCCGGCCATAGTAGTGGAAGGAGGACTCAAAAAGCTCTGCGGGGTCTCTGACAATGGTGATGTAAGCGGTATCGAGGGGGAGCAGCTTGGCCACTTCGGCTGCATTGAAACGCATGTGATTACACATGATATTGAAGCACATCCCAGGTTTGTAGTCTTTAACGTGGGAGCGCTGGAAAAAGGCGGGATAGAAGAAGTCGTTCCTGCTGTCAGGGAACGCAAACTTGAGTTGATGTTTCTCTCCGAAGCGGAAAAGGATGTTGAGGAAGGTGCTGCTTGCCGCCTTGTGGGTCTTCATGAACATGATGTCCACTTTTGGGGCGCACACCCCCCCCGTGCTTTCACGTGAGCCGTCGCTGCTCGGCCGGGAAGGGCGGTGGGCGCAGGAGTAAGGCACGGGAATTCTGAAACAATTAAACACAGACTCTTTCAAAACTACCCTCACGTGCATAAACGACACCCCTGTATTACGCGACCCCGCGTGAGGAGAAGCGGCTCAGAAAATGGATGGATGGATATTAATCAGACTTTTTCGCCCAGGGCAAAAGCGCAGGTGCTTGAGCATGCATGTATGCACGTGCCTGATGGTATCTTATAAGGAGTATGCGATAGTGCGATAGTCTAATGAGCTCCATTGCAAGAGGCGTATTAGAAATTCTGCCTTAATCAACACTCCATATTTGTATTATTGGCGTTGTAGTGTGCAGTGGACTAAGAGTGCATTGCATTTTGTATTGGCTCATATTAGATGATGAAGTTGTATTGAAGTGTGCGGTGAGTGCATATAACAGTTGGAATTAGGGATTTGTATGAAGAGGATATGACAGATAATATATATATATATATATTACTACAGTAGCAGTATATGTACTGTGAGGCAGCGTACTCAGGCACACTCAGGGACACTTGGGGCATGGACAGGCAGTAAAGGAGGATAATGCTGCCGCTCAGCAGGACAGCCACAAGCAGACGTTTGCACATGGACCTCCAGTGCCTCCCGTGCTTTCCTGCCATGGTCCAGCAAATTCAAGGGTTACCTGAAAAACAACCAATAACAAGGCATTCATGTAAAACGTTGAAGAAGATTAAAACATCCGCATTAAAGCACTGAAATAATACCGCTCTTCTTGACAGCTACTGTATTCCGATGGATTTGTTTAGCGCTTGTACGTATGTACGTTTTAGAATAAGCCGCCTTTCTTTGTAATCCATTCCTCGATCAATTTCCCATTGCGATCGTCCAAGAGTACCAGGTGAGCCGGAGCCTCTTTCAGCTGACCTCTGGCCGGAGTTGGGGTACAACGTTAACTGGTTGCCAGGTAATTGCAGTTATTTATTTCAAATCAACCTCATACGTATTCAGCTCACATAATGACATTCAGCGTATCCGCAAAGTATTCACAGCTCTACATAAGAACGTTTGGAAGCGCTGTGAATATATTTCTGGATGCACCGGATGGCAACTCGTAATGATTACTCTTGTGTTTCATAGCTGTCCAGTAAAATAAATAATGGATCCTCGAGGGAAAACGATGTCATACACAGGTATTGTTCACTACCAGCCGACTCAGCATTAAACCAAACTGCTTCGTACAAAAGTCAACAGATTGGGTGTTGTCTTTTGTTATTTCCAAAGAAGGATGAATGATTGTTTTTCAGGTAGGTACTGATCTGTAGTCATCTCAATTAGAGTTCTCTTGCAACTGGAAAAAGACAATGATTATTATTATGGAATTTTAGGGATCGTTTCTGAGAATTAAAAGATGGATCATCTTTTTTTGCTGATAGTGAGAGATACAAATTGTCAGCAAAAATTCCATCCATCCATTTTGTATATTGTTTATTATTCTATAATTAGAGTCGCGGGGGGAACAGGAGAAGTAGGGTACTACCCTGGACTGGTTGCCAGCCAATTGCAGGGTACACACAGATTCAGATTTGCATCCAAGGACATTGTAGAATATTCAAATAACCTAAGAGGTATGTTTTTGCACTGTGGGAGGACCGTGAAGTACATTTACTAACTAGTTGGTCACAGTGAGTGCCGTGTCAGCAAAAACACTCGAATGAAGTTACTGCATATCAGCATTGTTTGCAGTGTCCGTTATGTAAAACATGTTTAGCACCGTGATACCATCAGTGTACCAGTCAGAGGCAGCGTGTGCCTTCTCGTCGTCATTTAATACTCTAGTCTGGTAACAGATATCAGGTAAAAAAAAAAAAAACATGTAATTAAATTGGAACGGATTTATCAAACCTGAATTTACCTCTTCGTTACCAATCAATATTGCTGTCGTGCTTTGTATTGTCTCACAGCTACTGAGATTGCAAAACATGAAAATATTACCAACTACGTTTATCTGCCTTCAGCCTGGCTAATTCCCAGTATGCACAAAAATATTGAATACACACGCCAATTGAGGCCTTTTTAAAAAATAATACAAAATTGATGGGTGATGTCTTTATATATCTTGGGCAGCTTCATACACTTTTAGCGTGTCACCATGATAAAAATGGACTTTTTGAATCAATTAACCAGTGTAGTGTTTTTGATTAAAATATTAAACCCAGTTTCGGTTCATGACTACTAGTCATAATTGTAGGGAATATGTGGTTTTCAATTATTGCTGTCTGTGCTTCGGGTATTTGTACCTCATTAAAAATGGGGCATTTTAAATATTTTTACAGCAAAGTTGTTGAGACAGAACTGGATTAGATGTAGAAACTAAAAATACTGAGAATACTTAAAAACAAAAGGCAATATTATTCTTGGGCCGATATAACCAAAACTCGCAAATAGCTTATTTATAGTACCATTAGCAACTACTTATAACCAGTAGTGCAACTTGTTTGGGTGTAAGACAAAGGCTTTTTTTTTTTTTCATTATTATTATGAGGTCTGCTCCATTTCAAACCAATTTTCCAGATGTAAATAACTGTCATGTTTTAAGATAAACCTGGTGGTGTTATGTACACTGTAAGTGTATTCACACAGTGCAGATTGTTATCAGTGGAAATTACAAATTGAGCGCATTTAGGAAAATCAACTAAAATGAAAGGCTGGTGGAATCTTACCTTCATACGTAAAGAATCCAACCTGGAAGGAAGTGACGCCTGTCCATCATTCTCTTCGTATTCCACTTGACTAAAACAAGTCGATCGGTTCTTGCATCTGATCTTGACACACACACGCGAGAGGCAGCAAAGTTCCATGCGTGCATAAGCTCATCACGTGTCCACAGATAAGATATCTCACCTCGTCTTCTCCAGTTTCACGGCGCCGCTGCAGGCACACCTGATGCCACAGCCCGCCCCCCCCCCCCCCCCTTTAACTTTCTAATCCAAGAGGCATCTTGCTGAATGAAGCACTACAGGGACACTCACGTCCCTGTGACATCGGGGTCTCTGTCAGGGGACAAGCACTTGTCAGCGAGAGAGAGAGAGTATAATACAAGAGGGAGGGGGAGTGATGGAGCGAGGGAGGCGAGGCTTGTGTGGTCCCCCATTCTGCGTCTCCATACAGAGGGCCATTGAGCGCGCACACTGGAGTCTGAGCTGCAAGCTGATAGGAGGGGTGGAAATCAGCAGAAAAAGAACAAATGCAGCGAACCCAAGAACAAAGACAGCGATTGTACCACTTGATCAAGACTTCTTTATGTCCGAGTTCTCTGAAACGCCTTCTCTACATGCTACATGTGGGCTGTATGATGGACAGGTAGTTTATTGTCACACTGCCTGGACAGTCATATCGTACGTTTCCTTTTTAGCGCACAATTTCCAGATGCAGAAGGACTCAACTTTGGCAGAAATACAAATACAAAATGAAAGTAAAAGTAGAAAGTGATTTGACTTTTAAATAAATAAAGAATCTCAACTGCAGTTGACGTTGCCTGTTGTGTTGTCATCTGTGGAGGATGAAAAAAGGAACCAGCCCATATTGACAAATTGAGTAAAAAGTACAGATATATACAAATGTAGGAAGTAAAAGTCATCAGAAAAATTAACATTACCTCACTTAAGGTACAGACATAAAGTACGACACTTTACTTCCCACCACTGTACAGTACGCCACTTTTGCACTGCAGTCTCATGAGATGAATGTAGTTTGCAAGGGTGAAGATACTGCTATGGCCCTCTTATCGTCCTTTGGTGTAACTGTTTATTTGATCAATTTACATTTATGGCCTAGAAGTGTTTTTCATAAAACGCTTACTTTTACTATACTTTACTACTGCTTTAGCATAGCTAGGAGACAGTACGTTCAAAATAACTCCCAAAAAGATACGGCTACAGGTGGTAGGAATTGAACTTTGCCACAAGTCGAGGATCTCGCATTCAAATGTTTTTTAATTTAGGAACATCCTTTTGTCAAGGTCCTTTCTGAACGTTAAATTGTGAAGATGATGCAAAAGACGCTCTATGAACTTGCATCACGACTTATGAAATGTTGTCCTCTACCAGGTCAACAAAAGAAGGAATCAACAAACAAGCTATTACGAGGGCTGCAAAATTCCACAAATTGTCCATTTTGGACAAACCAGGAATATACCAAATTGAAGGTTGCTGTTTAATAGGGAACTTAACTTTAGTTTGGTCAAATACATTTGAGCATTCCTGCCAAAAACAACCAAGTTCCATGCAAAACCTTTGGTATTGACACCATGCCCCCTACATGCACTGTGCATTCCTCCATCAAGTGTTTCATCGAACACTTTGAAAGGTCTTTCTTTTTTTTTTAGACGTGGCATTTATGTTCATTTTGAATGGGTTGGCTCAGGTGGGTGACGAATATTTAACTCAATATTCCTGTTTTGGTTCTTCAATTACTACGCATTTAAAATTTGACAAGGTTCTACTTCCAGATAAATCTGTTAAAATGTCATCTTTTAATTGTATTTGGCATGGATGTCTGCATGTAGTAAAACCTCTATTTATGATACCTTTCGATATTTTCCCAGTTTAACTTTCACCATGGAAATGTAACACCTCTTTGCACCCTACTTATGAGTACAAAATAGTGGCGTTCCTGTTCTCTTACTTTAGCTTTCATCTTCAGGGAGATGAGATTTGTTGATACCGCTCATATTGGAGTTTTTATTTGTTTGTTTGTGTGTGTATGTTTGCAGAAATGCCTGTTCAAGTCTGGCCCGGTTTGTGTAAGACGCAGTTCTGGCTCGACACTGCTTCTTTTGTTGAGCACCCATAGTGCTCCTTCAGGCACCCATAGTGCCAGGCTGAGACCCGAACTGGGCGGGCACGCGTGGAATGCAGCAAAAGGGTGAAAGAGACGCATGGCGAAATGAATGAGGATATTGAGTGTGCAGGGCGGGACGAGCCCACCAGAACCACAACAGAAGCATCTTAAGAGATCAAGTGCATCTTACAACACCTTCACAGCTGCGGACAACACAATTCCATTTTTAGGTTTGTGTTCTGCTCCATTGCAATCCTCCTTTAGTGTGTCACACCGAGGTGTTATGTGAAGGAACAACAGCTAGAATATTCAATTTTATTGAACTTGTGTTGCTTGATCATAAGAAATAAAAACTCAATGTGTTGCAGCTTAATACAGTCCTTCTAAGAATTCATTTTCGGGCCTTTTTCTTCTTTGCCTTTTCAATGTCGTCATGTGCTTTCCTCTTCGCAGCGAGCTTGTTAGCCTGTGAGAGAGGAGAAAAGAGTCCATTAAGCCCTAAACCCTAACCTTCCCGCAAAGAGTTGATTCGGAGGTGACAAGCCCTGCACATTCTTTAAGAGGCACCTGTGCTAAAGTGTTTAACATTCCCACACAGCAACGATAAGAGCGCAGGTACTGTAAACAGTGGACTCAATGTTACAAATGCGAGACTTATCAGTGCAAACAGACTAAACGTGACGGAAATCCATAAGAAACGGGACAAACCTCTCGGACTTTTCTCTTCTTTCCGAACATGATCTTGTCGTAGAGGTACTTCTCCTTTTTCTTCATCATCATGATGGCCAGACGCTTCTCCTCGGCTTTCTCCCGCTCCTCCCGGTCTGCTAGATTAACCACTTTCAATTTGCCAGGAGTCACTTTGACCTAAAATGACAAAGGCCATTTTGTATTGTCTATTATGAGGCAGGTGAGGGATGAGGAAGATGGCGCACGTGTCACAAACCTTGGCCTGGGATCGTCGGTCCTCCATCTTCTTGAGATTATTCTCTTCTACTTCGTCGCTTTCCTCCTCGGCTTCATCCTCTTCTTCATCCTCCTCATCCTCTTCACTCTCCTCCTCTTTTTGCTGGGCTGTTGAGAGAAAATCAAGTGTTGAGCCACCCTTGTTTTAAATAGAGAATAACAAAATACACAAAGGCTGTGTGGGAAAGTAAAGACATTGTCAAATCACAAATCAATCATTGTTTTTAGCCTTCGCTAAAAATAAAAAAAATAATAATACAGGCCCTACCAGGCTTCTCTCCTCTTTGCAATGCCATTATCTTCAGTTTTTCTGGAGGAACATAGTCTCCCTCCTTCTCCTCCACAAACGGAGACAGGTGGGGCGGAAGAGTGACCCCCATGAAGTAGTCCGCCACAGGAAGGATTAGTTTGGCATTGACACAGTCGTACACCCACTGGGGTTGGATGTAGTACCTGAAACGGTAAAACATTCAAGTTAAAAAGATCATTAAGTGACGAAAACTTACTTTTATGCTTATGTATACGTGAAATTGCCTAAAGACGTCACTGGAAGATGCGGTGCATTTAGAGTGGATTTCGGAAATTCACGTCATCAGACTTGGAATGGATAATGCTACAACAACTGAACATTGACTTTACCTGTTGATATACTGTGTGGCAACGTTGGGTCTGTCAACAATCTGATGTGTGATAGTTTCGTCAGTCTCATCGTATGTGCTCCCAATGCAGACGGACCTGTCCCAGGACACCTCGCCACCAAAACACCTGCCGAGGTTGATACCGATATTGGAAGGTGTCGTCGTTGCAGTGGGATTATGTTGGCGTTACGGTGACTGAATGTCAGTGCGATTGTTCTGACTCACCTGATGACAAAAGCCAGAGACTCTCTGGGTACTTCTCTGTTGAGGAAAACCTTTAAGCCCTCAAACATCTTTTTATGGGCTTCCAGTTTCTTCTGTTCCTTTTCGCTTTCTTCCATCTTTCCCATGTCTTCCTAAAAGGAGCATGGATGTATTCCATTTAAACCCAGTGGTAAAAGTTAAATACTTTTCGAGGAAGCAGCAATTCGATTTTTTTTATATGGAACTGAAGCAAAGTGCTCAGCATCACGTCAGTACACCTCAACATGATGTTTAAATGTTGGCTAATAATTAAACATCTATATTTAGCTGTGACCTTTGTGTATGAATGAAAAGGAGACCAGTGGAATGCTGAGGCAACAACGAACACAAGCGGAGAAGGTGCCAAAGTTCAAGTACTTGGTATCAACTGTTCAGAATAATAGGGAGTGCGGAGAAGAGAGCGGGTGGAGGAAAGCGTGATAGCAAAACACCTGCTAAATTGAAGGGAAAGATTTAAAACGCTAGTGAGTTGTATGGTTTGAAGATGTTCAGATTATTTGGGGGAGTGATGAGGATGGCCAGGATCAGGAATGAAGTCATCTGAGGGGATAGCGCAGGCTGCGAGGTTTGGAACTTCCATGGGTGAGTTTCCAGCTCATCCCTGGCAACCAAACAGAACTTTATTCCCCAGTTTCACACCTCCAAAAGCTTTGGCATACATGAACCGCTGCCCTCAGAGACCAATTACATATGAAAACATCAAGAGTAGATGTTTTCATATCTAATGGCGGTAACAATGATAGCAATGGTAAAGGGGTGCTATTCAGTGGTGTGCAGGTTAAAATTAATTATGCACACCAGATTAAGGGAAGATTGTTGCCTTTGAACCTCTAAAATTGGTGTATAGATGAATTGTGAGCCTGTTGACCAGCATACTACATAATGGAGATGAGGTCCTTTTCACATTTGGTCTCTTTCTGGATTGCAAGCAGGTCAAGGTTCTCTTTGCCATCTTTTCATTATACTGAGCATCTACTTGTGACAGCAGAGTTTCACATTGCTGTCAATTCTTTCCTCTCAAGACAGAAAAATAAATAAATAAATTAGCGATATTTGGCTTTTGGACGAAATTTCTGGATTAATCTAAAAATGCGTTATAACCTTTACATTTTAATAAATAGATTGCTACTAAACCTCACTCACTGGCACACAGCAGCAATACTGCATATAATTCCCCTCGCAGAATGATTAAAGCCCATTATGTAGCTACGTTGTTAAAATTTTGGATTTGTCAAGTGTTTGAAGAGCACTTATTTGATCAGAAAGTTAAATCTGTTTAGTTGTGCTAATTGTATTCATTAACATATATTTGTGAAATTATTGATGTATTCTTTTTTCCTCTCTTTGTCTTTATAAAAAAAAAAAAAAAAAGACTGCACACCAAACAACACCAGGTTCTCATCTGAGAGCCAGACTAAAAAAAAGGTTATGCACATTCTCTGTGCATTAAAAGACACTAGAGGCAGTCAATCATCTTTTGAGCCTCTTGTTTTTTTTTTTACCTCCTCAACAGGAAAATGGTCGACTTGAGTTTCTTCTTCCTCTGCAGCAGAAACCACCCGGGCCAGACTCGCACTCAAGGCAGCGAGTTTCTGCATGAAAGACAATCCACAATCAAATATCATTTGCAAGCACACCAAATGGGCAATCGAAGGCCTAAATACAGTTGACAGCCATTTTCACCTCCAAGTAGCTTTCTGCATCCAAGGCATAGTCCTCCTCATTTTTGTCCTTGAGTTCCTGGTCTGCTTTACTGTCAAACTCAAAATAAAAATAGACATTTACAGCACAGAACAGAATATTGTGGTTTGCTATTTAATGTGAGATTTTATATCTTTCTAAAAATATTTGATCACAAAATACAACATTCTTGTTTGAATCGCTTTGATGCTACAATACACATTGCCCGGCCACAATTCTCAGACACACAAACATCTCTGCATGCCTTACTGAGGTTTCAATTAAATTATACCTTTGGTGGGTAAACCAGATTAAGGGAATGGTAGAGTCGGAAGTTAATAAAGCCGAAGAGAGTTGTGTAGAACTCTGTGAAAGTTGCCATCACTCTGTAGTCAACATCTGTAGGGTGCTAAAAGAGCAAAACAAAGTTGATCCATTTGTTGATGGCAAAATGTAACAAACAGTGCCTTCGGGTCTTCCAAATGCTCAGTAATTGTCAATCACTATATGCTGCCTTTCATTAATTCGCACTTACATCATGGGAAAACTGATACGGCACCAGCCATGTAATTAGCTGCCCCATCACTTCAGCCTGGTAATATATTCCCTTGATAGAGATGAAAACCTGCAGCGAATCGAACAATTAAATGGCATTCTCAAAATAATTGCATTTTTAAAATGATTATTAGTTAACTAGTTAGAATTACTGTTATTAGTTAACGCTGGCACCTTTCTGAGGGCACGAGAGGCTATCACGAAGTTCATCCACTCCACAGTGAGACGTCGACACAGCTGTATGGTTTGCACGTGGCATTTTCCCGTTCGAGCAAACGTGGAGAAGAGGAAGCACATACAAAGTGCATCTTCAACATCCCGGAGAGCATCAATGAACGTGGGATACCTGCAACATAACGCAAAGCAAAACCACTTGTTTGGCTATACGTGGATACAATTCGTTTTACTAATCTCATCCTCATAACATTACATAGCTAAACACTGTTGAACCTCTTACCTTTCCTTGACAATGTGGTCCAATTTATATGTTGGCTTGTTCTCCTTGAGCCTTTCCACTGCAGTATATTCTGTTTTTCCATAAGCTTTCTTAAGTTTGCGAACAAATATCTTGACAAAGAAAGAACGGCGAAAAGTTAAAAAAGACATACAAAGACAGGAAGGGAAGAGAGCACATTAATCACGAACGGTACCTTGTATGCTCTGAATTTGCCAACGATTGGCTCATGCAGAAGAAAGCGGATGTCTTTGAGCAGGTAAAAGGTTCGTGGGGCTGTGGAGCCCTTGTTGACTTTCTTCTTGTGCTTGGGCTCGTGGGGGTAAATGCCTTTCAGAATGCATAATCGTCTGAGAAGCAAAACAAATCACTTGTCGTTGTTATAACCAACTGTCCAGGTAAATGTCAACGTGACGACAAACACACTACCCAGAACCCAACAGAAATGCTGTATATGGATTCACCTGAAATCTGGGAGGCTCAGTTGCAATTTCTTACGGGCTTTGTTTCTGGTGATATAGTTTGTGGCAGAGCCGCTCTCAAACTGCAAAACAGACCCGGACACTCCCGTTATATTCTCACATGCCTTCGCCTAATGTACAAGTTGAATGAACACAGTTACACCGAAGTCACTGAATCTTTTTTTTTTTTTTTATATACTAAACTCCATCAGCGAAGAAAAGCAAACTACGGTATTAGCTCCAATGCTAGCTAGCTAGCTAGCTCCTACGTTGTTTGACACAAGGGCAACGGCGACATTTACCTTCTTCTTTTGTAGGCCTCCCATTTACAAACAATGTGTGAGTCGCGAAGGTTTACAATAGTTTATTTGTCGTTTAAAAACAAAACCATCTACGAAGACGATAACAACGCGGTACAGCACAACACGCAGCAGAAGCCCCGCACGTGTCATTTGACATGCGCAGAGGAAGAGACTTCAGGACCCCGGATTGCCCGTATATCTGCCTGTATAAAACCAAACACTTCAACAAAGGACCAATGAAGGGATGTGAGAAGGACAGGATAAAGATTTTGGGCTGTTGGCATCGACCATAAGGAAAATAGACTGAGGTCACACATCCTGACAGTCCCATATTAGTATCATAAATGGTGACCAACTTATTCGGTTCTGTGGGGGGCTTCATGTTTGAGAATATATGTGTCCAGATGAAAGTGAGGGCATGTCAGGAGGGCAGGATAAGGTTTGGGGGCTGTTGGCATTGACCGTAAGGAAAATAGAGTGAGGTCACACATTTTGACAGTTGCTTCCCACTACCATAAAATGGGACCACCATATTCGGAGCTCTGGGGGTGCTCGATCACTTTTGAGAATATTTGTGTTCAGATGCAAGTGAGGGGATGACAGAAGGTCAGGATAAAGTTGTGCGGCTGTCAGAATGGCAGGATAATGCTTTTTGACAGTTGGTATTGACCATGAGGAAAATAGTGACGTCACACTTCCATTGAGTAGGTAAGGAGAGTAATAACTGTGCAATAATGTTTTTATAACACAGACTACTTGGGTAACTATTTATTTTAATAATTTTAATAGCCCCTAAATGTTCAAATGTAGGCGTAGTTCCTATATTCGATCGATGCTCCACATGTCATAAACATGGAAAGGCCATCAGAATAAAGGGCAAAACCCATCTCAACCCCGCCCTCTTGTCTTCTGTCTGGTTTGGCACGTACAGTAATGCATGAGGGAGATGCACACTGGAGTCGGGCGGAGACTCAGAGCAAAAAGACAAATATTAATTTTAGAGTGAGATAGAATTCCTAGGAACTCCAAGGTCCCGAAACAGGACCGAGTAGTGCAGTATATACATTAATCATGGGACTCACTGCGTGTTTAGGAGACTATTTTCTTGGTTTCTGGGACTATGAAACCCCCAAAATCATGGTGGTTAAAAATATAACTCTTGGAGTCATATACAGAGGAGTTCAGTTTATTGTCATCACCTACTTCATCTGGTAAGTATTGTATTTGTATGTTGATTGTATTTTCAGATGCACGTGATGTTTTAGCTCAAAACTGTCATTTACATACTGTACTTGTTTGATTGGTCAAAAAATAGCTAATATATTTAAGCCAGAAATTGCTGTTACAAAGAATCAATTGAGAAAAGAAATTTTTAGCGCTATTATTCAGCTGTGTATGCCTTGTCATCGGTTATCGTGTGTGTGTGTGTGTGTGTGTGTGTGCTCTCAAGGTACGTCTTCATAAGTCAGAAAGCGTACCAAGAAAGTGAAACGCGTCCCGAGAGCTCGCTTTACACTCGCATGAGAGGCTCAGCAATTCGTGGAGATCAAATCTTGGACACTGTGGAATACGTTCGACCCTCAGAGGTGAAGAAGCTCTCACGCTTCTCGGCATCCTTCCTTCATGGAAGTCGACATTATTGACTCGTGTTATTGTGGCCTCTCGCAGGGCGGGGATGTCATTAGTACGATATTGAGACGAGAAGTCACATATGACCAGAAGCAAGGAACCTGTGCTGAGGTAAAAGGCCTTAACTAAACAAAAACATCACTGAACTTAACTCAAACACAGTAAATATTATGTGGTATAAATACTCAGTCAATAGTTGTCTGTAGTATTTTGGTGTTGCAAATGCCAACTGCACGAGAGACTCAGACTGTGTCCAAGGAGAGGTTGACTTCAACGGCCATGGTATGATTTCAACTGCTGTGCTCACATACTGTCATTCGTTATTAATTACTGCGTTTTTGTTTCAAACTTCTCTAGCGATGATTTTCTTTAACAGGCAGGAGGACCGGCAGATGTATTCGATACTACAACCACACCTTCAAAACCTGTGAGATCCAAACCTGGTGCCCTATTGAGGAGTATGCAGTCCAGAGGTAAGGTCAAGGTTCAACAACTTCAGTCACATATGTATTTATTGATTATTTTGTAAAACAACGCAACCAACCGTCAACAATTGCGGCGATTCCCAACGGGATACCGTACATTGTGGTTGTTTACAACCACGCATTTCTAGTTCTAACGACTACTCTTCATGACAATTGATCGTGTAAAGTAACCATCTTCTTTCTCGGAACATCTGTGATTCTACCTTTTTGTGATTTTTTTTCCCCAGAGGTTATTTGTCCTTTTTGACTTTGCGAGAATAAATCTTAAGCCTTTTTGGGGCATACCATTATGAATTCCAACTGTCGTTGGCAAATACGGTTCTTTGTGTGATAAAGGGCCAAGGAAAGCAGGTTGAGCGAAATCCCTGAATCGAGAAATAAGTTGCTTTCAGGAACTCCATTTTTCTAATGGTTACAGAGAGCCCTCTTTGGTGGTGGCCATCAATTTCACAGTATTCATCAGAAACTTCATTCATTTCCCAAAGTTTGGAGTGGTGCGGTACGTGCACACTGACACACGCATGCACGCACGCACACAAACAATGTCTGAACTTATGCTTCATGGTCTTCTCTGGCAGGGGTAATATAAAGGACGCTTCAAACAGGCGCAACACGCACAAATACCTGAACAAATGTCAATACGATGAGGAGAAGGAGCCCTACTGTCCGAACTTCCGACTAGGTTACATTGCACATCGAGCCCGGGAGAACTTCAGCGAGCTCTGCAGGACGGTTAGTATGCTGGGTACACAATTGTTCATTCGTAATCTTCTTCAATCAAAGGCACATCAGGATATTTGTATTTTTACAAAGATGAAGATGCGCTTGGTTTTGACTGAGTGACATATCTCTCTTTTAATACATCTCAATAGATTGTGTAATTTGTGTGTAATAGATAGCAAACCAAGCAGCACCTCTCAAAATGCGCGCACTATTTTATGCTCATCGACTTCTTAGGGAGGAGTGATTGGTGTTTTTATTAACTGGAACTGTGACCTGGACCTGGACCCTTCACGCTGTAAGCCCAAATATTCCTTTCGGCGTCTTGACCTCAGAAAGGATCAAGCCAACTCCGGTTACCATTGCAGGTGAATTTCACGCTTCGAATACTAAAACTGAGCTTGTTGTGTCTATTTTAACCGCAAGCCACGTTCCTCACTAGATTTGCCAAGTACTACCAAAAGGATGGGATAGAGTCCCGGACACTTATCAAGGCCTACGGCATTCGTTTGGATGTGATCGTTCACGGACAAGTAAGCAGCGGCTTAGGAAGAATCGACAGCTATTTCTGGATTTCTGCAGTCACGTGATATGACAATGTCAATTCTTTTGCAGGCAGGTAAATTTAGCCCAATCCCAACAATCATCAGCACAGTGACCGCACTGACTTCAGTCGGAATTGTGAGTGAAGCCATCTTTCCTCATTTGCCCAACCGATAGCACACTTTCTGACGAAAGCAACTTTTCATCTCACTCCGGCCATTAGTGTACCATTATCTGCGACTGGATTATGCTGACATTTATTGACAAGGATGAAGTCTACAGCGAAAGCAAGTTTGATGAAGTAAGTCAAACTAATCATCTGCTTTCACTTTAGAATGCAACAATTTCGTAGTTATAAGACCACATTTGGCTTGACATTTACTTCCAACGTATCACACCGTATAGACAGGAGTTTGTCGATAGGCTCTTCGTTGCTCCACAACCTTCAGATGCAACGACGATCTTTAAATGAAGGCTATTTTCCCTCACCAGGTTAGAGATGAACCCACGGCATCCATTCCTCCACAACTACTTTACATCACTAACTTCAGCTCATACCAGTCGGACTTGTCGGATGGTGTGCCGCTGTGACGTCATCGTCTCTGGCCTGCCACGTGTCTTGTTCTCTCAGGGCTTCTAAGCAGCTCTTTTTTCCCCCTAATAACGGAGTTATTTTAGCCCATGCTGTTGACATGTCAACCTTTTTAGAGTAGAAGACCAACATC
Organism: Phyllopteryx taeniolatus; assembly: GCF_024500385.1. Lineage (NCBI taxonomy): Eukaryota > Metazoa > Chordata > Actinopteri > Syngnathiformes > Syngnathidae > Phyllopteryx > Phyllopteryx taeniolatus. The sequence goes on from NC_084504.1 coordinate 27,747,271, forward strand.
ATATACATTATACAAATACGGGAAGCGTACTTGCACAATTCTGCCATTAAGGAGCTAACAATGCCCCCAAAATAATAAACACAGGAATATTTTCTGAAAGTGATCATCAAATTATTTCTTCATAATTATCTCTGTAAGGGCAACATTTTTGACGGAGCTTTTGTATTTGAGCCTCTTAGATGCAGGCGTCCAGGGAGGCCCTATTCATTTATATCAAACCTAAACATTAACATGCAGAATCAGATTTGCACCTCTTGTCTCTCATACAAGGTACTGTTCATATAGAATCTTTTTTTTTTTTTTTTTTTTTGAAACGAGAAACCCCCTCTAAATTACAGCCTGATGCGCAATGAGAGCATCCAAGCAGGAAACGATGGGCAAGATGAGCAATGAGCAGTAATCCAATAAGTCGGTCACTTCCCACAAAATGCCTCCCTAACAAGATTCTGCGGTTCTCTGAACCCATCTGGATTCTACGGAAGACTACAATGGGCCAATGGGGAAGAACAAAGAGTAATGGATCCATTTCTGCCCTGATGGGTGAACGATCACTTCACTTTGGAAAAAAAAAAAAAAATCAGTCATCTCTGTAGGTATGTAGAAGAATGAATAAATAAATAAATAAATAAATATGAATAACCTCTGGGGTCCTTGACCTTGTATTTTTCCTCATATAAAACATACGTGTATCAGCCAATAACACGTATGGATCATGCGGGAACGCAGTCAACTATTTACAATATTATTCTGCAACAAAAATGCTGTTTCAACCCTTTTAGCATTTGTACACATCGGTTGAGACAAGAAGGCCAATCAAGATCAACTTTGATACAATATATATGAATTTCATCTTGGTATATCACATATTTAGTTTCAGAAGGAGTCATTTGTGTTTTATTGTAGCTGCTATTTTCCAGATCTTCAGTACAGCCACTGTTTTAAAAGACTAAATAAAGAAAGGTGTGCAGAGGTCATGACCGGAAACTGCCATGATTCAAGCTCTCCTAGTTGATTATACATTAAAAGACACTTCGGCCCTTGGAATGAAGACGCCAATTATTGCTGGGGAGCAAAGCTTTTAGTGTGTTTCATTGTTGTCCCCAGAGAAGATGAGGACCACACACAATGCAATGACACTTTTAAATTGACCTGAATACTGCGTGGAATATATTACACAGTCAAAAGTATTTATTGACAGTCAACATTTTAATCTGTACGCATACATTTCAAAACTCCCAACACAGAATTTAAGCATATCTACAGTCCACATAAACTGCACTCAGCCATACAAGTGCACACAATGCGCACACGGCGTGGTGACGCACACACAACATTCACCAAGGTGGATGAACAAGTCGTCCTAATGTGACAAATAGTGATGAACCTCAGGTTTGCCTTTAAGGCGCATTCGGGCTCATCTGTGGACTCATCATCATCAGCCAGTCAATGGTCTCCTCCAGGAAGCTCATTTTGTAGTGGGAAGCAATGTTCCGAAACACTGTGACCTGCTCTGAGAAGTTCTTGAAAGGGAGAGAGAACACAAATGAAAACTGAAAAAATGAAACAAACACATTGAAACGACACAATGGAGAACACACCTTAGCTGGGAAATGGAGTTGAAAGTCTCCGGCACATGTACAGTAGAGCGGCATGTTTGCTTGCTTCACTCCCTTACATTTGGTACACACCTAAACATAAAAAAAAAAAGAAGGGTTGGCTCACTTACCAAGTGAATCTTTGAGAACTGGCGGAAAATGTACACACAATCCGTGACAAGATGTGTGCAAAAGGATGTTAACCATTCATATTGATTTCAGGATTTTCCACCCGAAGCCTGGACTTGAACCGAACTCTGTACATTGCCACGCTTTTCTCTATGCAGCTGCTTTCAACTTACAAGGTCCTGCAATGTGTAACTCATCAGTTTCTTCTGCAGGGCCTCCACCAAAGCCATCTCAATAGACTCGGTCTCATACTGAGCTTGGCAGTTGGAGCAAAACCACTGTGGCAAGACGGCGCCATCCTGGCAATAAGGAAAGAAAAAAAACAAAAAAACAATCAGTCGATGCGATCAACAAGAAAACTCCAAAGTAGGACTAATAACAGAGCCTCCGCTGGCTTACATGTGCCACAGACGGGTCTTTGCAAAGGTCGAGGTCACGGCAGAAATTGCAGTTGTGGCATATAACTTCAGGCAGTATATAGGAGATGCATGGGTCGCGAAAACGGGCTTCTTCCGAGAACTCCCCCACGTCCACAAGCCGCAGAAGGTCCCGCTTAAGCTTGTTCACCTGGTTCACAATGTTGCTATCTAATGAGAGGACCTGACGGGGGGGGGGGGGGGGGGGATGGGGAAAATGAATCAGCTGATTTAACATTGAGGTTGCACTTCTTTCTGTTTGAATTTACCTGGCAGACATATTTGATGAACTCCAGAGCTGGGTTGTTCAGTGGCAAGTGTGAGCCTGGCAAGACCGGGAACATTTCCGAGGGCTCGGACACATTTCTGGTGCCAGTCACCTTCTTTTGGATTTTTTGTGTAATAGTAAAAATGTTCTGTGTTAGCTCGCTGGACACATACTCCTGGGAGAAAGAGATCATTCCTACGGAAGAGATTTCAAATATGTGAGATCTAAATACAAGTGTAAGGTGACTTCATACCATCCAGCATTTTTTTTCCCCAGTAGTCCAAAAGAGCAGTTTACCAGGAAGAGCGCTCAAGTTCCCGACTGCCTGCTGAGAAATCTGGCTGCAGCTACGTCGCTTGACTGGCGTTGCACCGGGTGTGTTGCGTCTCAGCTCTTCTTTCATGCTCTGGTAAACTGCTGCAATGTAAGCTGGGTAAAAAGTCAAAGGGATGACAAGTAGTGTACAAGATGATGCAAATATGTAGTAAGAAATATGTACTGTTACAACTGAGAACAGGTTCTAAAAGCCGACTCACTGGCCACAAAAGTAGGTAGACCTGAAGAAGAAATTGAGCATTTACAACGATAATACTTCTCAGTTGGAATTAGCAAGTTGCTAATATTTGCCCGTCTCATGCAGCTTCATTGGGTAACTAAAATATCGCAAACATTTCTAGTTGTAGACCGCTACAAACTAGAAGAAACACTACTGAATTAATGTCTCCGGCAATGTCAGTCAGTCAGTCAGTGAGATCGTGAGGCTTTTTACTACAATTAGTAGTATTTTTGATACACTATTGTATTGGATCTAATGGTGCAGATGTACTAAACATTGTGGCCGGTGAATATCTCAAATGCGACCCAGCGCCAATAGTCACCTTTTGTGTAATATTATGTAAAGTGAACCCCACTATTCCTCGGGGATATAAATGCGACCCGAGCCCTGCCGCAAATAGCGCAAATTTGCGAGCAACTGACGTTGGTGGCAAAAGCGCCATTTCCCATTAGACAAGGCCATAGCCTGACGAAACGAAGCTGCCTCACTACGTTGAACCGAGGCCAGTTCTACATCGTTTCTTGGCAACAAGATGCCACCAGATGGTGCCAAAGCAATATTTTTTAGATTTGACTTTGAATGACTTTGGCCGGAGCACCAAAACAGCAAAAAGGTGATGGTTTTTTTTTTTTACAGCAAATATTGGACGATAGGTTCCTCACCCCAAAAAGAAAAAAAATATCGATGAATAGGTGAAATTGTAAACTGCAAGTAAGCAAGGGTTCATTGTACTTTCATTCTGGACTCACCCGACACGATCATCAGGAAGTAGTTCTGGCAGGAGGCACTTTGGGGCAGATACTGCACGATATTCCAATTGCTCTCGATCAAGTCCTCCACGTCGTCCGTCCCCGCGTCGTCCTCATCTCCCCGAGCATTTGCTTCATCTTCCGCTTCATCGTCACTGCCGTCTTCATCTCCCTCTGTGTTTTTCTTTGCTTTGTCTCCTTCCTAAGAAACGCCAACCCAGAGCGCCAGTGAGCAACATGATAAACAGTAAATCGTAAATGATGGTAAAATGCGTGTTTGGACCACCTCGCCATACAGGATGCTGGAGGGAAGTTTGCCCTTCACGCCGCCATTGTTAGCCGGGTCCATCCACAGTAGAAACTCCCAACACCGGGAGAACGAGATGGACAAAGAATGGAATATTTCTCTGGAATGTATGCTACAAGACAGTCAGAAGATTATGGTTGGTTGCTATGCACGCACGTACATGCATATTTGATCTGATGAATACAATGAAATGCTGACCCGTTAAACAGGGAGTGTGTACGTGTTTGCGTTACTGCCATATGATGAATATTAACATTCCACATGGTTTAAACAAGCCAAACAGCAAACCTATTTGTGATGTATTCAACATATCCGATGGCATCATCTAGCCTCCGTTTTTTAGTGCACAAGATGATCCTGTTGAAGTTCCCGTACACCACAGTGGAGCCTAGACGCTTGAACTCTGCTATCAACCTGTCGGCAGGATGAGAATGATTAATTCGCCAGCGACACGACCAAAATGACAGCGTGGAGGCCAGCTTGTTAAAACAATTTCATACGTGTAAAAAAATGGCGGGCGCGCATCACTCACTGCAGAAAGACCTTCTTCATCATGTTGTGCAAGGTGCGGTGAAGAGCGGGGTCATAGAGGAGCGAGCTGGGAGAGTGCAGCCAGCGGTAGAAGTGCATCACCTGGTTGTCTGCATACACGTTGTGGTACTGGGTGATCTCTCGGACCCAGCCCACCACCATGCTCTTCAAGATCCTACTCTTGCGAAACATAAAGCGTGGATGCAGTGGGTACAAATAAAACAGGTGTGTACGTGTTAGAACTGTGTCCACACCTGAAGGTGTTGGAGCAGAGGGCAGTCTCGTCGTAGCTCGCTAGTGAGCTCGCTCCTTGGTTTCCTGACATCATGTCCTCCAAAGACGCCTGCTGGATCACATCGAAACTGACACCCAGACTGGCTCCTCCTTCCATGTCATTGACATGCTGCGACTGGAGGATGGTGTTCACAGCCAAGCTCTGCAGGTCCAGCTCCACACACACTGTAAAATGGAACCATTACAAATGAACATTCATGCCCCACAATCGGGCCGACCAGCATCCCTCATCAATTTTGACGAGCTTAGAACATTTCTGATCAAGGGTTGCCTAAATGCACAAGTTCCGTACGTCAGGAGATGTCCCGATTTATGTCCGGCAGACATTGTAGTCTTTTAATAATCCATGAATCGGCTGATTATTTTTGGGCTGAAATACTGGAGGACAATTGGAAGTTATTACTTAGTTATCACGAAACGATTAATCATGATCAAAATAGTTAGCTGTTATACATCGATCAATTGTTGCGCCTTTAAATGCCGCATTTCTAGAGCGAGGTCGATGTACTGTGTGTGTGTGTGCATTGAGGTACCTGTGGGGTAGCATCCTTGCGCATTAATCTCAACGGAGCCCCGCTCATCACTTTCCATTACCAGGCGGCTGTCGTCAAACTCTTTGCCCCCCAGATCTGGCCTCGCTGTGGGGGACAGCCATAGCAGGTGGTTGTGTTTTCGCAAATGTCTGGCAAGGAACAAGTCAGAACCAAAGATGGACACATCTCGGGGCAGGTTTCCCACAGGTAAGTGGAAATACCTGAAATGGAGAGCGATGGCAGACATGGTTTCCCCTTTTCATCATTCTCACACAGAAACAACATTATGGTGTACTTTCAAACACATCGAAGGGCATCCATCATCATTTTGAATTTTGAAAGTGTCATTCAATGAAAATCCACTGATTTTGTCCCAAAGCCCTATTTGTATTTTTGTAGAACAAATAGCTTGTTTAGTAACAATTGAGTGGCTTTCGTAGCTAATGTTAGCTGCTGTCAATCGAAGGACAGCTCCTACGTATGTAGGCTCCTAATGGTTTTTTTGCAATTGAATGCTAATATGACGCTCGGGCCGGATTAGCCCAGTTAGTCGACAGGTGACTTTTGCCTGCCAAGACGTACGTACGGATGTGGCATTTCCAGTTTGCAGGATACCTACCGAGCCATATCAAAAGCTTGTGACAGATAGCTGTCCAGGTTCAGATAGTGGCGGATCATGCGCCGGGCTCCGTGCCGCTGCCAGTCCAGCACGTTGTAATTGACTTCATCAATAACATGCGCCGGCACGACCGGGAATTCGTCCAGAACTGGCATCCCTGTAGCCAGTCGTCGCAACTCCCAGTTGGACTGCACTGCGATGAGGGTCGGACCCCGGCGCTCCTCCTAAAAAAATAACAAAGAGGCTTAAGCGCATTTGAAGACTACCAATAAAAGGTCATACCAGTGGATAATTAGTTCTTGTTCTTTTCTCTTGCCTTGTAGCTTAGAAGTGTGCGCTGCAGTGCACGGTAGATGGCCTTGACATCGTTTTCAGCCCGAACTTCAAAATTGTGTTTTTCTGGCGGCAGAAGGTCCTCTGTGGTTTTTTCCAACAGGGCAGCGCGCTCAGCGGTGTAAACGTTACTGAGGTTGGGCATCTGGTTGCTTCGCACCTGCAGAGGAGAGGAAAGACAAAACTCGCAGGACCTGGTGGAATGCACTCTTTCAAAACAAGAAGCGGGCCAGTCGTATTCAAGCCATCATGCATGAACTTTACAGCACTTTCGCATCATAAGTGAAGTGTTGTTCTTACAGTGTCCAGAACAAAGATGTTGGCTTTGCGCTGAGAAGGGATAAAAAGGCCAAACAGGGCCTTGTGGCCCTGACTGTGATGGTAAAGGTACATGTGGCGAACACTCCCTGGAAGACAAACAAACATGACGTGTGAGACCCCAAAAAAAAAAAAAAAAAAAAAAAAATTCAATTCAATTCGATGACACGAAATGGCGATGCTCATACCTGGCTCCAAATAGCTGAACTGGGCCAGGGACCTCATGTCCAGATGCTCCAGATCAAAAGTGTCTGCCTCCCTGCCGGCCAGATCCCTCCCAACACGCTTATTGACCGTACACACAGATCCGAGCTGCACTAGTGCACGAAACAGTAGCGGTACCTAAAGAAATGGATGCTTTTATCAGGTAAAATTGATTTCAAACTGCTCAGATTAGACAAACCTGCCCACCAGAATAAGATACAGAGGTGTAGCAAAAATTCCACTACTGCTCACTTTTGACTGACAAAGTAAGAGAGGTTCTAATTTAACCACAGTGTGCGGTTAAAGATGGCAGTGGTGTTGAACTGCACTCGAGCAAGGCACCAGGACGCGAGCTGAAGAGGCGCAGCACTGTTGGTGCGCTCTTTGTTTTTGTTTTTTTGGAATGTCTGTGATTTGGTTCTCTATGTGGTGCGCAACAAAAGACACAGCAGCGTGTAAAATAAAATTTCCCCTTGAGCAATTACAATCAGTACACGGGAAAAAAAAATCAAACCGCTTATGATGGACTACACAACCCAAAATAATCATCATATTGTGAAATGAATGGCAGTGGCAATCTGAACTTTACTATCTTTGCAAAATGTTGAATACAACTGTTGCAGCGCCGAAGCGTTCTTTGCACGGTACCTGTGTTTCATAGACCCCTTCGATGTCGGGAGCCGAGAGGTCAGCGTTGATCTCGTTGATGTGCTCCTGGTACATGTCCTCAGGCACACGGTACTCATAAAGGTAGTACACCGCGTTGGAGCGAGGGAGCACGCGATTGACCTCGTGAGACACCAACAAATTGCTTCAAATAAAACCCATTCAGTGAAAATACCAAACGCGCTCACTGCTGCTTACCTTTTTGTATGTTGGTCCCTCATCTTGCTTTGGGACTTTTTGGTTGACATAAAAGATGCGAGGGATGTTGAGCTTCATGCAGTGGAGGTCATTTCCAATCACAGCCCATAACTTGAACAGTCCAGGGTGGCTCGTTTCTGCAATCTGCACGTATCAGATACGGCACTTCAAGTCAAACACGCGTCTACTTCTCAACGGGCTGCATTCCATAAGAAACGAGGGTTGGTGAAGTAACCGATGCCCACCTGCACTATTTGCCAGGGCATGTCCAGGATGCTGCGAGCAGTTTTGCGGAGGAAAGTTCCCAGGCCTGTGGTGGGGCCATCCCTGACCACGCCTCCGCCTACAGGCTGAGCTTCCCCGTCCAACAGTCTCCTCCTCTTCTTTCTCTCCTTCCTCTGCCTCATCTGCAGCTCCCACTTTTTCTTGTGGTAACGCAACCACGCAAGACGCTCCTCCTGCACGGAGACGTAGGTTTTAAAAGGAGACCTACTAGATAACACAAAATAAAATCGGTAGGTAGGCAGAGCAAGAAGCCGTCATATCAACAAGATTCATTTGAATCTCATTTCAATTGAACATCTAGCCAGTCACCGACCTTCGTCTCGCCCGTTGCCGGCGGCGGTCCCAAGACCTCTCTCCACGACTGGGTGAGCTCCAGATCCTGAGACTCGACCTGGCTGTCCTCCCCCTGAGAAGCTCTCTGCCTCTTGGTACTGATGGGGATGGCCGGCTGCAGACGCCGAGCCGGCAGCCCAAAGTCCTCCATATCGGGAACCGGAGCCACCTGCACGAGAACCGCAAGTAGTCCACGTTTAAAGAGTGGACTTGAAACGATACAATACAGGCTGTAGATTCGGGATCATGAAAACCTTAATGACGAAATGACTTGAACCCAAAAACGGCTGAGATTGTTCTACAATTCACGATCCTGTTAAAGCGCACTCACTACAATTGGAGGGAATTGAACATTTCTACTCGGGGCAGGTATGGAAGGACATTTCCTTGACTGAATCGGGAGAAAATGACTGATTCGTGAATCGACCTAATCGATGATTTCTTGGCCAACTTGACCGTTTTGCTTTGAGGTCACCCACCCGTCTCTTGCCCTCGCTGGTGAACAGCTCGCTGATTTTCTTTTGCTTGTAGATATCGTTTTTCTCCAGAAGTTTCTTGTGAAGCCAGTCGGGATGCCGAACTCGGGGAACTGGATTCTTCACCTGAACATCAAAAGCAGTTCAAACTACAGAACTGGTGACCGTGACATCATATTCGAGGAGGAGACAGCAACGTTTTCTAGAAATGCAAACTCGTCCTCGATGCATTTTCTACTGCGCCTATCTCCGTTGACTCTGGGCGAGAGGCGGGCGTTCAGACCTCCAGGCCATTTAGAGTCTCCAATTAAACTACCATGCATGTTTTTACTACTACAAAACCAAAAAACAAAAAGGTATTGTTAAATGGCTGGCTTTCTGACTGACCGTGCTCATTATCTACCAGATCAACGACTTGACAAACACTGAACCCGCGCATTGCTAGTATTTTTCTATTACCTGTTGAAGAGCTGCAGGGATGGTGATAATTTTCTGGATTGCACTCCCTAGCCTCTCTATGTAGTAACTCCAATCAAGGATCTTTGACGAGAAAAGACAAGACAATGTGATGCCACTTGGCCCAGGAAACCTGTACGTTTGGAAGCGCTTTCATTTCAAATCCTTACCAAGCGGATGTCAAAGTCCCGCAGGCTGGGCATCTTCAGCCATTTGCGCAGGAAATGTTTGCTCACGCTCGGCTCGGCTTGGAAGATGGCTAAAGGAATGGCTCTGACAAGGGGAGACACGAATGAGCCGGGGAACTCTTGCGGCCCGTCGCGATAAACACAGTGGCTGCGGATGAGGAGCCGCACCTCTCTGTGACAGGAGATCCTTCCGGCTTTCGTGAGATAACGTAACGACAGCTCAGACCGGCATCTTTCACCATTTGGTCTCCCAGGAACTCTGCCAGTCTCTTTGCTGTGCTAATGGAAGTGGACTTTTGCTCTCCGTAGTCCTCCAACTTTTTAGACATGGAGCGATTCTCTGATATGAGGTCAAAAAGCTCAGCGTCCGGCATGTTGGCCGCCTGGAGGAACAATGAAATACACCATCGAGTTTTTGGGTACACTGAAACCATACCCGCCGCCTTAACAGCGTGACAAGTTGACTGACGGGCCGCTCGAACATAGCGTGGAGCTGCCGTTACCTTGCTGTACAGCACATCCAGCCAATAGTCCGCCACTTTGGCGACAGAGGCATAGACCTCCTCGAGGGTGGTTCCTTTGAGGAAAGCCTCAAACACGGAAGACTGGAAGATCTTAATGAGCTGCAGCTCCCCTCTTCTCTTCACTTCAAAACCCTTCAGCTCAGCCAGAGAGCCATCCTCATTGAATACGGCGTACCTATTACGAAAGGCCAACTTGAACCGAGAGACCGCGACAAGGAGATTACGCAACGGACATACCGAAAATCGACACTCGCCGGTCACGACGTCAAACACGGGAGCAAAACTTCCACCTTTACAAAAGGTAATGGTGCTCAGAGAGGTCTTCCATTAACAATGCATTGATTTGTACGTTGTCATTTGCAGTGCAGTGGTGTAGACGAACTTCATAGTGAAAGCTGTTTTGAATATTTTGGAGGAACGACCACATTAAACATGGTACTTTTGTTGCTCTCCAATCACCAACTATCTTCGGGGGCAATGTTGAATTAGAAATGGATGCATAACTCCTTTTGCCCCAGCATGCACAACGCATGGGCTTCTTAATTGGGGCACTATTGACATTTTGTTCCTGTCTAATAACCGCTTCCGTGGGTGGCAATATAAATGGCTGCGCAGCTTTTGCTCCGGAATGCTCCGTAGTGTAACTGACAACGGGCGTCGGTCGATTGGGGCACGATTGAGAGGAAAAACGAGTATTTGGCCCTACCTTTTCTTTAACTTCTTCCCTTCTTCTTTGGAGGCGGGCAGAATCATGGCTAGGTACGGCCCGTCCACTTCGAAGAAGATGCTGTTCTCCGCCCTGACACTGTACGTGAGCGACGCCGGGTCGGCCAGCTCGTGATACTGGTCGTTGGTGAAGCCCTCCTTCACCAGGATGTTCAGCATGGCGCCGGGGTAGGAGATGGTCACCTTGAGCTTCTTCTCGTTACTAGTCTTCACTACAAAGTTCTCCGGGAAAGTGTTGGGGAGGACGCACCAGATACCGTCAGTATCCAACTCGAGCGGCCTCCTAAGTCAGCGGAAAGACCACGAGAAACAGATTTTGCCGGTGGCGATCTACCGCGCTGGTGCACATCGATTGCTTGTGTTGCTCACCCTATTTGTTCGATGAGTTCTCTTGCCTGAGTGATGATATCGGCGCCAGTGTAGCACACAATCCCGGCCATCTCCATCGAGTACCAGCGAGCCCTAGTGGACGCGCAGCGCTGCGGTTGAGCGACACAGACTTGTACGCGGGGCCGTTTTCAAGTAACGGAGCAATTTGGAAGACGATTTCCATTGGAGAAAATAGAGCCAACGCGTACCCTTTTCTCATGACGTAGCCGTAAAAGGAGTTTAGGATGCACTTGTGAGCCAGCTGAAGAGACTCGTACAGGATCTCCATGTTCTTGCAGCGCTTGACTTCGGCAGCGTCTCCGCTTTCCTGAGCTGCCGACAGTTTTTTCTTCCACACCTTGAGGAACGTGACGTAAAAGAAGCGGCGGAATAATGCACATTTGGGAGCGACAAGTGGCCCGAGCCTCAGACATCATTCACGGTTTCCTTTGCAGTGTTGCAAAGGCGTGTACCTTGTGGAGGCCTTTGAACTCGTATCGCCGATCCCTGAAAGCTCGAACGGTATCCACGTAGAAGGAGTGTTCTCTCTGACAGATGGTGGTGACTCGCTCCTCCAGCTTGGTGACGTGCGTCTTCTTATAGGCTTTCTTGCAGTAGTCTGACCCAAAGAAAAGACGAGTCAGCACTGCCTTTGACATAGACGCCCGCAAAAGAAAAGGCTTTTTAAAAACGGGACACCTGCAAGACGTTTTTTCTCATGCTTAGCCTGTTCCTCCCGGTTGAGCGTGTGGAAGGCCCGAGGCGGACCATTGGGGAAGAACGGGGGGAACTTCTCGGACTCCAGTTGCTGCTGGATGCGGTGGAACTCACTACGGCCGGCGGGCACTGTGGAAGAGGGTGTGACACGTTCTTTGAGTCCTCTCCATTTGCTTGCAGACGAAGCACAAGACATGCGACGCAAACTGACTGATTTGGCCTCTCCAGTGCCAAGCCATTCTCCTTTGACAGGTGGCGCCCGGTCTATTGAAGTCACAGGCAGCACAAGTGGCTTCGTCTACCATTGCGGACGGCTGGAGGGGAGTAATAGAGAAAATGGCTCGGAGATGACATTGAGCTCTCCTTTCGTCCTTATATTATAAATTGCTCTTTTTGTTTTACCTGTAGACGATTGGTGAGGATGATGTTGGGGTACATGGCTCCAACATCAAGATGGTATATGAGGGGACACTCAATCCTGTTTGGAACCTCTTTCAGGGAAGTCAGCTTTTTTTTGATGTCGTCACAGACCTGGTCAAATAAAAAACAAAAAAAATGAAATAGCGTCCTCTATTTCAAACTGGGAAAGTAGAATAGGGAATAGGGATTGGGACAGAAATGTGTATACTTCATTAAAGTTGGTGACTTGCTCAAGGGGGATTTTCTCCTCTTCCTCAATGGCATGCCGCATCGTTTGCTCGACTCTCTGGCATAGGAAGTCAAAAGCAGCTGGATTCTGTTAACAGACCAATCGCCATTCAAAATGGTCACAGAGCGATATGAACCGATTTTTTTTCCAACCGCTAGTTGGTGTGCTGCGGGAAATTATTCGATTTCCCAAAATTCCAGCCGCGTACAGTGACAGGAAGAAGCATGAAATGAAATGAGATGAGATGAGATGAGATGGCAGAAGGTACAATTCACGTGCGTACCTGCAGCCACTCAAACAACAGAATCGTTCATGAAACGGCTACAGTGACTTTGTGAGATCATCATTATTTCATGATATACGGTATGTTTTGGGACATATTTGTTTGGTGGTGTTTTCCTAATAGTGCCTTGGCTACACTGACAGTAGGTAACTAAAACTTGGGAGCGCCCAGGCGGATACACTAGTACCATTTTGAAACGGCACGGAATGTCACTTCGAAACACTCCGGACTCCAGCGCCTCCACGTGCCCGCCCACGTAAGTCTCGGAGTCCAAGACGTGGCCGTCGTCCGTCAGCTTGTTGAAGACTTGCTCCTGCTTGTTGGGGAAGACGACGTTGGCGTGGAAGGCCTGCACCATGAGCAGAGCTTCACATAGAGTCCCCGAGCCTTTACGCAGCACCTGCATGGAGAGGAACGCGGGAGCAGTGTTTAACAGTCACTTGTCACGTTCATAAACAAACACAACAAACCTCATCGGGCTCCATAGGGATGATGGTGCACAGAGCAAAGATGAAGGGGTGAACATATTTCATGTAGAGGTAGTATGTGGCCACAGCATCCGACACGGAGTAGGTGGCTAATGTCTGACAAAAAAAGGGAAAAGAAAAAAAGTTGACAGAATGCATCCCATTTGTTTTTTTTTAAATACTATAAAAAAAAATTACAAAAAAAAAAAAAACCCCCATCGAAATCATACCTGCGGTTCCTCGGTCGCCATGCGGCACATCTCCTCCGGGTCCAGCTCCACGGGGTCATAGCCCAGTTTAGCCTTGGCTGCGGCTTTCAGGTTATGGCTTCCCACCGGCAGGTAGCTGTCTCTCTTAACCCACCTAGCGCACAAGAGGAAAAAGTATTCGAAACCAACCCTTGCTACACCTAAATTCCAATATATTAGACTATTATTATACAAATATATTGCCAACACCATCCCAGAAATGATACATCTTTATGCCACAAATGCATTTTATCGGTGACATCTAAGCAATTCAATACATGATTTCACCACCCCGTTAAAATATATGAAATATGCTAAATAAGCATGAATTGAATCCAAAATAGAAGGTGCTGGGAACACATTCCAATTATATTGTGACATCTTCATGAAATGTCAAAACAATTACAGACTTTGAACTCATTTATATTCAGTCTTGCGATAAAGATGCCAATTGGGGGAAAAAAAGACAACAACATTTTCTTTTCTCCCAATCATATTTAAAACACTTTCACACTAAAAAGGTCCCTCAAATTGTATCCACTTCAGAATGTGGTTTATGAAAAACTTTTCGAGCTCATATGACGTGGATCAGAGTCAAACCTAAAACTGTCCATGTGGATGGCCTGACTGGACTTGTACTCTCCTTGGCTGTCCTTCTGGAAACCGATCTCCCTGTGCACGCTCAGTCCGTGCACGGAAGCCCGTGCCTCAACAAAAGGCCTGCAGAATTGCAGCAAAGTCAAAAACACACATTTGTGCCAGACGACTAAATACCCAGGAAACAAAAAAAGCTCACCAATCGAAAAAGTCTCCGTTATAGGTGACAAAGATGTTGGGCTTCGTCTCTTGAATGTGACCAAAGAACCTCTGAATGAGTGCCACCTGATGTCATGAAATAGGCTTGTTTAGAACGCTGCTAAATAAAGTGGAATTGTTCCGTTTCTACCGACCTCATCATCCTCATTGAAAACAGCGAAAGGACCTTCATATTCAGGTTTGGGTGTGAACTCAAAGTCTTCGATGTTCTCAGAGACAATCTCTCGGTTTGTGATTAGAAACCCCTAGAGGGAGAAAACCAAAAGCAAGTTACAATGTCGCGAGCACCTCATAAGCACGAGACAAAAAGGCCACACAGAAAACCCACCTGTCCATCGATCATGTACGAGATCATCATTATCTGATCGGTCTCTGCATCGGGGAATTTCAGTGGAAGTTTGGTGGTCTCGATGTCAAAGGCCAAAACAACAGGGTCCTAAAAAGAAAACAAAAAGAAGACGACAAATGATTTACGGGACATTGACGCAAAAGACAAGAGATGGTAAAACTCTGGTAAAAGAAAATCGTCCTACGGGTCGTTCGACAAGATCATCCCTGCGGACGATCTCTGGTGGGTGAGCACCGCTTCTGTATCGAACATTGTACCAGTGAGCCTGAGAAATTGGAGAAGAAAAAAAAATAATAATAAAATATGAGGAAAACAACAGGTACAGTCCACCTTATCTATATTTTCCGCACTAGCGGTCATTTGCATTCACCACGTGGATCTTTAGGTCAATGGACACGCGCACGTGGTAGGGCACGTCATACTCCCGCATGTCCACGATGTTGTCGAGTTGGTCGGAAATACTCTTGGACAGCCCATCTTCCTGTGCCGAACTCACGTTCCCGCCCGACAGAGCGCTGCAAAGACAGCGGACGTCAAGCCCGAGGCGGCGGGCGGCGTGGCTCGCATTGCGGCGACTGCTGTTCGGTGCGGAGATGAACGACAAAAAAATGAGCCAATTCCCAGCGTACCTCGATAACATTGACGTGTAGACATCATTCGACTGCTCTCTTTCTCTGTTTTTGCGCACTGCCGGCGAAATCTCCCGCTTGACCTTGATGAGGTCGTCCACGGTGTTGAACGACAGCTTAATGTAGCCTCGTTTCAGTCCAACCAGGTGGTTGGGCTGGATGGCAAAACAGAAGGATGGATGCTTTCAAGTTATTTGGCACGGCGAAGGTCAAGCAGTCACCATAACTTTTAGACACCAAAAATCACTCTCACCAGATCCAGATCCTCTTTCGGGAGAATTTCAAGTTTGGACACTTTTCCTTGGAACTTTCTTGACAAATATGAGATAACTTCTCTTTCACAGTTCTGCAACAAATGCACGCATGTACTGCTGAGTGCTTCTACAAGTTTGGCATTGGACAAGGAGCCACAATTGATGCTCAGATTTACCTTTTTTGTGGAAATATAAAAATAAGGCTTGAAGGGGAGTGCAACCTATAGACAAAAGAAATATTGGAAGACGTAAGGGTTCATAGTCCTAATTCCAGGCTGAGACATTAAGCCTTCTTAAGAGGCCAAACTGTGGTGCTATGTCAGAAACGATACAAGTCATGTATAGTCACGATATAATACGAGAAGGTTCAATGATTATTTCACATGTTGCATCTTTCGACTGTATTGAGAAATCCAACAACGCGCCTTAAACCTCCTTCCATCCTCCTGGAGAAAATAATAGTCCACCACACTGATCATCCTTTTGTCTTCATCCAGGATCTCAGCCTGGAAGTACAAAGAGCTCCACATTTATATTTTGCAACGACAACAAAGGCGAGCACGGCGAGTGAGTGTCGACCGACAGGATGCATGTTGATCAGCCAGCCAGTTTTTTCGCCGGGTTCTTTCATTCTCTCGAAGCCGAAGCGGGCGTCCATCTCATCCGTGAACTGGCTGCGCTCCAGCCTCTTGAGGGCCGACATCGAGGAGCCATCGTCCCTGGTTGAAATAAATTGCTCTCCATCATGCACCCATGCAATGCCACGCACGTAAGCGCGAGCTTGTCCTCCATGTTGATAACGGATGCGGGACTACTTACTGGTTCTCCTGGTCTCCACTTTTATCCCGGTCCGATTTGAATCTTCCGCTATTTTGCAACACCATTTGGTGGGCTGGCTGGCTGGCTGGCTGACCACAGACGAGTAAAAGCAGTTACCAGCTCCGAGTTGGTGTTAATTCCGGGGCAAAACGCGGAGCTATTTGAAACTTGCGTCGTCGTTGCTCCGATGACAGGGACACGCCTTGTGTTTTCTTACTTTGGCGCGTTCCCCCAGTTCCCGCGAGATCGGCGCCGCGAAGATCGTTGATTTTGAACACAGTCACTTCTGCAGCCCATTTATACACGGGCTCAAAATGTCACTTCCACTTTCGAATCAACTTTTTTATTGATTTGTTTGTTTTATTTTTTGACATGAATTGTTTGGGGCAGCTTATAGTCACAACAAAAGCGCATTATTTAAAAGGTTACCATCTTTGGATTTAATAAACTCCAACCAAAAAGTATGTCATCATAAACAGTTAGATCAGCTTTTGTGTTCGAGGTTTGGGCCACTTGATGATTAAAACGGACGGATGGGCCAGCTCATTCGAAGAAGTTAAAATATGTGTGTAAAACATGTGAAATAGTTTATCGTAATGATAAAATACAAATTCATTCTCATTTTATGTGATTTTTTTTCCCCACTATACAATAAATGTAATTACAATGAATTCACCAATTATTCGAACAAATAAAATATGGAAATGTTTATTTTTATTTTAAGAATATTTGTATTTGATTATTTACAACACGCCCATTAACCAATTACATAAGTGAAACATAAAAGTATATTTAAAATTGTTTATTGAAATACTATTTTTTATTTTGTTCCTTACAATAAATGTATTGTATAAGATAAATGACTACAACATAAACAAATAAATATATTTTTAATGAATCGATTTTAGGGGGGGAGGAAGGCTACATGCAGGCGTCTCAATAAAGAGACTGTGACGTATGTAGCACGTTGAAAAAGTTCGGAATTTATCCATTTTTTTTATAATTTTTTTCTTTTTTGCTGTCTCACTCATTCATTCACTCTTATTCATGAGAATCATTCCATTATTTCGGTAGTCCGGAGATGCCCGTTTCCCCGCACGGATAAAGGCATTGACGGTTCTAAACGATCTTTGTGGGAGCTTCCGCTTCCGTGGGCGGAGTTTAACCACAATTTACTATGCTTGGGGGAAAAAAGGAAAGAAAAACCAAACCAAAAAAAAACCAAAAAAAACTTGCTTCGCTGGGGAGTGACTGACAGCAAACTGCAGGTAGGTGCAGCTGACAGAAGATAGAACTTTTAAAAAGTGACTCACTAAAAGCACCGGTAATTGTCTTAAGGCACTTTTGTTACGTGTGTCGTTGGAGGTTGCTGGGGAAAGAGTTTGTTGTCTGTTAGTTAGCTTGCTAGCATCTGGCGTTTAACAACCGTTAAAACAATCGTGAGCTCGTTATCGCTCATCCCGACTGTGCGGATAAAAGCAGAAATATTGTTGATGTACAGCCAGTGGAATGACGTCATACTCTTAACTGTAGTGTAAATGTGTTTGATGTTGACAAGCCACATTCACATTGTACTCAAAAAAGCACTGGGCTTTCTGCTGAAGGAAAAAAAAAAAAAAACCCAAGTCTTCAAAGACGTTTAAACGGAAAATGAAATGAAAATGTTGTTTCCCGTGCTTGGTTGCTGTTAGGGTTAGCTGAGCGTCCAGCACTGACCTTTGCTCCATTTGTAGCCACTCTTGGATCCGATGGCAGCTGTTGCAGAGCGTCTGTTTTGTTGACAAGACACCGCCTGGGAAAGGCTGCGTGTGCTTTGAACTGTGCTTTGGACGCTCCGACATGCTGACCGCCTTCAGACATGACACCCCCTACAATATTATCACAGTTACCGGTCCCATATGACCTCTGACCACCTTCAGATGACCTCCTTCGGACATGCTAGAATCAAATATTGCAGTCCGTTTGCAACCCTGCTCTGCCTCCCAGCAGATTGGCTTGAGTCAAAGGACAAGGACAAACCATGCAGTTCACGGGCGAGCTACAATAGATCAGAATATAATATAAATGACTGTGTGCAATGAAACTATTTGTTATATTAACAAGACGCGTTCGGATAATGCTCACAGGACATTTCATTAGGCGCCCTTGCACGATCTAATGAGATCTGAAACGACAACTGAATCAAACAAACAAACACAAAAGTCTGCTCTTGCAGAAATAAGAACTACACCGTATCATTCTTTTCAAAGGTTTTGCTGTTAAAGTAAGCAATTCAAATATTAGGGGAAGGTCTCAGGTCTCACTATGATGCTATGACTACAACGACATGACTAAACCTATTGTTAAATTCATATTTCACCAAACTGAGCATTATCATGTTGGAAAGGCGCCGTTTTTAGCACAGTCCTTGTCGATGATCAGAGTTTGCATCAGTGTTAATGTTGTGGTCAATGTCCTTTTTTTCTCAGTCTTGTTTTTGATATTTTATAGTTCGAGGTGTCACAAAGCCCCAAAAAAAAAAAAAAATATATATATATATATATATTAGCGTCAAAGTCTTTTACTTTTCACCAGACGCCCCTTTTCCGGTGTTTTTTTGGGGACCTTAACACATTCTACTGCTGATTACTAAAGGATGGAAAAAGCTGGAAACCAACTTTTATTTTGGTGAAAGCAGAGCGCCTACTTTTGGTAGGTTCCGTGCTTATACTGTCACAGAACACAACAGTCGAAATGCTGTAAAGCGGCTGGCAATGTGGGGAACTTTGCTTTCGCAATGCCCGGCGGTGAATGAGTCAATACAAATGTCACTTCGAGCTGTTTCCTTTTTTCGACAGTGTCAGGAGGATGCCCGCGAATGCTCGCGTTTGCATTGTTGGGATTAATGCTATGGATTGTTTTTCACCTGCGGAGGATTAATAGCAGCGCAGCGGCGATGCCCGAGAAAGGAGAGGACTCTCCGTCGAGCGACGGGCCTTCTCCGCTTCAGGAGAATGTGCCCGCCGCACACTCCTCTCATGGCGGCCGACGGCGTGTCTCAACACAGCCTGAGGAGAACAGCCTCCGAGCCCGCAGCTCCTCTACGGGACCTGACGTGAAAGAGCAACAGCGGCCCCTCACCCCACAAAATCCTTCTACGACCGATGTGCCGATGCTCGGATCCGGGCCCAGGGCGAGGGAGCGTCTCAAGTTTATTCTGGGAGCCTCGGAGGACAATTCATCGGACGAGGAGCCTTTAGCAGCCAAGCCGCCGAGCGGCGCTTCCCAGCCGTCAACCTTCGCCGCCAAATCATCTCGTCATCTGACATCCCCCGAAGTGCCGCAGCCCAGCTCCTCGGGCATGAAGTAAGATTTAGCCATTTAATGCGGCGGCATACGGTGTGATGCGTACGCGTACGCAGATGGATACGTTCTTTGTCTTGATTATTGTCAACTGTGGTCTCGTTTGAAAGTTGTTTACGCTCGAGCGTCGAGACATACGGTGCTCCTACTCAGCCCCGTCCTCATTAATTGGCTCTTATCCTCTGACTGCAACAAGCTGACCTGTGCTACCACACCCCTTTGAAATTTGCGCTCTGGCTCCAGGTCAAAGCACGGCCAATCACAGGGCCAACCGCCCCCTCTTAATTCCGAATTACATTGACAATGACAATAGTACATTTTGTGATTTTTATTGGACTTCTTCTCACGGGCAAAGGTAAGAAGTCTCCTTTCACAACACTTCTACACAGTAGGCATAAGGAGGAATATTGAGTTGTGTGAGAAGCCTTCTTTTAAGAATCCAACGGGACCTTAAAGTCAAGCGCCCCGCCCCTTCAGTAGTACAATTTGGAATTGGAGCAAGATTTTGGGGAAATAATGGCTCTTAAGGCAGGGCCGATTCGAATCGCATTCTACAGCTTAGCAAAACACACATGCAGTCCCTTGTTCGAAATACAATACAGTGTTTGTTTTGATATTAACAGTGTACGACAGTTACAAATATTACAATGTTACTTGAACATTCCCCATACAGTTTTATTTATTTTTTTTAATGATAGCAAGATCCTAGAAGAGTCCCATTATTGCCTTTTTTATGTATTTAGAGTTCTGGAAAAGATTGTGTTGGACTCTTGGAAAATGCCACTAGGTAGTCATTTCAAATATTTCGTCGTTGCTTCCTCCGAATGGCCTTCAAGGAACACTTTGTCCGCTCTGTTGAAACTTTGAATGGGCAGCTTGTGATCTGTCTTATCCGGACTTGTGGGAGGGGACAAGCAACAGAGGGAATCGGCCAGGAAGTGTTATTCATTTCACGTGCGAAACGCACAAGCTCGTAACGCTTGCTACGTAATGGAGGGAGATATTTTCAAAGGTCAGTCACTTTTAAGATTTGTTATTTGACACCAGCTAGTATATATACACACACACGTGTGTTTTGTGTCCCGTTTCTCCATTGGAATTTAGGGTTGCCACAATTCCCAACAGATGCCGCTGCACATGTGTTTGAACAGGAAGAATTGCTCATGTCGCTGTAGTTACGTAAGCTCCTATTGGCACAAGCGTGTGTGTACAACAACAACAACAACAACAACAACAACTAGAAACAAATTGTCTCCAGAGGAGGGAAGCGGAATAACAGTTGTTTCACTCTGAGCTTCACAGCTGAAGTCAGGCGGCTTTTATCAGTCAGATAAAACTCCCCGTTTTATGTACTGTACATGCCGCTTATGTCCCGCATGTGCTGACATTCCTCAAGGGGAGAGAAAAGATAAGAAAATGGAATAAAACATGCTTGGAAACAAGTACAATCTCTTGCAGTTTGGGTTCACTTCCAAACATGGGCAAGCATGTGACTCACTATCGGTCCTATTTGGAGGCTTTGGAATGAACAGTGCTGGAAATGGATTGTTTTGCTGAGCTGTTACTAATCGTTTGCCTCTCTCGCCTATCTATTAAAACATATTGGAAACACCTCTCACCGTAATGCCACCAAAACACGCGGCTCTTATATTGGACCTAATTACCGATCGGGCCAGTGAGTGCGTAGAATATATATTTTCAAATCAATCACAGCAATAAATCACCACTGCTTTACACAGACTGTTTCAAATGGGTTTCGTTGCGATGTCTGTTGTGTTGTGTTGTGTTGTGTTGGGATAAATATTATTTATACAATGTGAACTTTCCGAGTGGGTCTGAGCGGCCAGCTATTATTGGACTATATATTTGATTCATTTTATGCTGTATTCACGTCAAGTTGTTTTTAGGACAACAGTTTTAGCCGTGTAAAGCACTTTGTGAGATGTTTTCAGTGAGAAGTGTTACAGCTCCAAATACAATTGACTTGCAACAGCAGAAAACAAGATAAGGACATACAGTACCGTAGACTGGCTGCCGTATCCTAGAAACTGAACTTTTGACTTTGACTTTTGACTTATTTTCTTCATACCGCTCTTCAGTTGCGTACCTGTGCGGTCGCACAGAACTCCGAAAAGCTCGTGGCGGCTACCTGTCGCCGACGTTATTGACGAGGGCATGCGAGCCAAACGCTGCTTGTTGGCAGGACAACTAATTGCAACGTTTCCTGCTCCAGGCCCAGCATGTCTGGCCCTCACTTGGTAAAAAAAGGACGCGAAGACAGAAAGATGGATCTGCACAGAGACTTCACGGTGGCCTCACCTGCCGAGTTTGTCACCCGCTTTGGTGGAAATCGTGTCATCGAAAAAGTAAGAGAACAAACAAAACAAAACAAAACAAAACACTGCTGTTCTTCCTAAAGTACCTTTTGATCTTTTCATTGGAACGGGTTGTCAATTTGGTTTTCTAAACTTTGTAGCCGGGTGGTGCATGGGTCAAGGAAGAACCCGATATATTAAAGGAATTTATGTTCACCATTGAAGTTACAGTGGCATCAATGTAACTGGCCTGTCGGTCGTCCTCAGTTGCGCTTTTGGATGAACACGTGTCATTTAAGGTCCTGCCTACTTTTTAGCCCTTCGCTTATTTTGCAGGTGACAAATGGCGAATTGTTGCCATTATATTCGTCTGCTGTGCAAATGCCCTTCCTTGTTCCCTCGGCCAATCGGTTGTTTCTGTCACAGGTGCTGATCGCCAACAACGGGATCGCCGCAGTCAAATGCATGCGCTCTATTCGACGCTGGTCCTATGAGATGTTTCGAAATGAGAGGACCGTCCGCTTTGTGGTCATGGTTACCCCTGAAGACTTGAAAGCTAATGCAGGTACTACGTAGCGCTTATTATTGAGCACGTTATCAGCATGCAGCGAAATAATCTATGTCCGTCTGTTGTCAGAATACATCAAAATGGCCGATCACTATGTGCCTGTTCCCGGTGGACCAAACAATAACAACTATGCCAATGTGGAGTTGATAGTTGACATTGCCAAAAGAATCCCAGTGCAGGTAAGTAACACTGTTGTTGTTGCTGCTTACTGCCTGATCTACTCCGTGATTAAAAAAAAAAAAAAAAAAAAGATAATAAAAATGCTAAAGCTAACGTGTCTCTCGTAACAGGCAGTGTGGGCCGGCTGGGGTCATGCCTCAGAAAATCCCAAGCTCCCCGAGTTTTTGAACAAAGCAGGCATTTCATTCTTAGGTAAAACAACATTTGGAAGACCACTTCTTGGTGTCGGTCGCTTGTTTTTCTCATTCTATATTTATTGTAGGGCCATCCAGCAAGGCTATGTGGGCTCTCGGGGATAAGGTGGCTTCATCTATTGTGGCCCAGAGTGCAGACATTCCCACGCTACCGTGGAGCGGATCAGGTTTGACCTCTCCTTCTCGTCTCACTTTACGTAAACAACACCGTTATACTGTGTATATTCTTCTTCTCCTCTTAACAGTTTGTGTTCAGACTGCTCCATCTTTAAGAATAAGGGTCACCAAAAACACACACACACAAAAGCTAGTGAAAGAAAAAACGTTAAACGAGTTAATTCTCAAATGCTCATTGAACTGAGGGGTTGAGATTTGCTGAGGGTTGCTTGAAACGTCATCCAAAAAGCGTTGTGTGACTTTAGAAGCCCCCCCCCCCCCCCCTTAAAAAAGTTGTCTAATTCAAATTGTAGGACTTTTGACTTCCGCTGAATATATATTAGATACTCACGGAATCTCTTTGTGGTGGTGTAGAACTGCACTTAAAGGGGAATTGTAGACACCATTTTTTTCCTTCAATGAAATCTCTTTAGCTTGTGTTTATCCATCCATTTTCTCTATCGGCTGTCCTCATCGGGGTGGCGAGTAACTGGAGCCTATTGCAGCTGGGGTACACCCTGGACTGGTTGCCAGCAAATTGCAGGGCACATCAAGAACAACAACCATTCACACACACACAAACCTAAGGACAATTTTCAGTGTGCTGCCCTAGATTGTGTTTGTTTAAAAAGAAAATGCTTTTCTGCTTGTCCCGTTCCAGGTTTGAGAGTGAACTGGACAGAGGCTGACCAAATCCCCAGCAATGTAATCAGTGTTCCTCCTGAGGTCTACACAAAGGGCTGTGTTCAAGAAGTAGATGATGGTCTGGCGGTAGGCGTGGTCAACATATCTGGCATTTTTCAAAATATGCCGCCAAAGGAGTGGCATCCCATATACTGTATTGTGTGTCTCTCGTGGCAGGGAGCTGAGAACATTGGCTATCCGGTTGTCATCAAAACCTCGGAGGGCGGGGGCGGAAAAGGGATCCGAAAAGTAGAATGTGCTGATGACTTCGCAAGCTCCTTTAGGCAGGTATGTGTACTCCTTTTTCCTTTTTTTGTTTTTTTCCATGCCAATGCCCGTGTCACCCAGCCCCACTTTTGCAGTGCTTTGGATGTCATGACAAACACGTTCGTTGGGTGCAGGTTCAGACGGAAGTACCTGGCTCGCCCATTTTCATCATGCAGCTGGCCCAGCACGCAAGGCACCTTGAGGTTCAGATCCTGGCCGATGAGTACGGAAATGCCATCTCCCTGTTTGGTCGAGATTGCTCCATCCAAAGAAGGCACCAGAAAATCATAGAGGAAGCACCTGCGACTATAGCGGCACCCTTGACGTTTGAGCAGATGGAACGGGTCAGTCACGTCGTTTATTTATTTATTCATGTGTACTTCCCCCCCCTATGTATTGGCCCCCCCCCCCCCCAGGTGATGATACTGCCTGCTTGGTCTACAAATTGTCACTTGGTTTCCTCTTCCTGACCTAGTATGCTGTTAGGCTAGCCAAGATGGTGGGCTACGTCAGTGCTGGAACCGTGGAATATCTTTACTCTGAGGATGGAAGTTTCCATTTCTTGGAGCTGAATCCTCGTCTGCAGGTAGAACATCCCTGTACAGAGATGATTGGAGATGTAAACCTTCCAGCTGCCCAACTTCAGGTAAAGCCATCACCGGACCGTCCCAAATCTAGTTACAGAAGATGCAATATGGACAAAAGTATTTGGACAGGTGGCCACTCACTTCACTCACGGGGAAGTGAAATGAGAAGAAAATATGCATTATCTTTAACCTTACCGTTATTATTGCTTCCACTTTTCTGTAAGATTGGGTGTGGGATGTTTTTCATCCACATCGTGTTGGATTCGATGGGGTTGAGCTCAATCTTATTTCCTCCACAGCGACACGCACACGGCCACGCCTCTGTGTGGGCTTTGCACACTGGGCCGTGGCCATGTTGGGACATAAAAGGACCTTCCCCAAACACGTTGCACAAAGTTGGGAAACTGTCGCGCTAATGTTTAGCAGTCTAGAGCAAATCCAGATGGATTGTGGCTTTTCCAAATATTGTTGTCCTCATTGTATGTTTTCTCAGAATTCCCAGGGTTTGGCAACAAATTCAGTCAGTTTCACACATGTTGTCATCCACGGCAGATTGCCATGGGCATCCCCCTTTACAGAATTAAAGACATTCGTTTGCTCTACGGGGAAACTGCATGGGGTGACAGCATCATTGACTTTGAGACTCCAGAATGCCCACCGAGTCCAAGAGGGCACGTCATAGCGGCCCGAATCACCAGTGAGAACCCTGACGAGGTGGAGCTCGCCCTCGCCAGTGCAATTAAGAATTGCAATTGTCCTCAAAGATAAGTCTTGTTTTGTTGTTTGCAGGGCTTCAAACCCAGCTCAGGCACAGTACAGGAGCTGAACTTCCGCAGCAGTAAAAATGTCTGGGGTTACTTTAGCGTCGGAGCAACTGGCGGTCTGCACGAATTTGCTGACTCACAGTTCGGACACTGTTTCTCCTGGGGGGAGAACCGAGAAGAAGCCATTTCGTAAGTCTCTCTTTGTAGCTACACTGATAGCGTAAAACAAACATGCGATTTGAGGAAAATATACCAAGTTGTGTTTCTTGCCAGTTCCTAAAGTTAGAAAGGGTAGTTAAAACTCCACTGCATCATACTAATATTTGGCAACCAACAGCTATAGGCGGAGCTAGACACAGTCCAGCCAGAGAAACATGATAAAAGAGGACTGGAATGGGAAGAAGAATTTGTCAAACAAAACATCTTTTCATAAACATCATAAGAGCAAAACAGAGTATCCAAAATAATAATAATCTACTGTTGTCTGTCTCCTTTCTTGATCTGGTGTCATCCTTGGGTCGCTACGTGCTTCAGGAACATGGTGGTGGCTATGAAGGAGCTTTCAATCAGAGGTGACTTCAGGACCACTGTCGAATACCTCATCAAGTTGCTGGAGACGGAGAGCTTCCGAAACAATGACATCGACACCAGCTGGCTGGATCGCCTCATTGCAGAGAAAGTGCAGGTATGAGTTGTTTGGTAG
Organism: Phyllopteryx taeniolatus; assembly: GCF_024500385.1. Lineage (NCBI taxonomy): Eukaryota > Metazoa > Chordata > Actinopteri > Syngnathiformes > Syngnathidae > Phyllopteryx > Phyllopteryx taeniolatus. The sequence goes on from NC_084504.1 coordinate 27,773,335, forward strand.
CTGTGTCATCATGTTGACCTGCCGAATTTCCTGACAGGAGGCCATGTGACCCTTCTGCAGGCAGAGAGACCGGACACCATGTTGGGCGTCGTCTGCGGGGCTTTGCACGTTGCCGATGCGAGCTTCAGAAAGAGCATGTCGGACTTTCTGCACTCACTAGAAAGGTCAGTCTTTTAAACATCTGGACACTAATAGGACTGCGAATAATTGTGGACCCAAATTCTTGTGTACCGACAGAGGCCAGGTTCTGCCTGCTGCCAGCCTCCTCAACTGTGTCAGTGTCGATCTCGTATATGAAGGAGTGAAATTCTGCTTGAAGGTATCTTTCTTTCCCGTTTTCTAGCGGAGTTGCTCCTTTCATTGTCAATCAGCAACCATTGACTTTGTCGACTTTAGGTCGCTCGCCAGTCCCCGACGACGTATGTGGTCATAATGAATGGCTCCGACATCGAAATAGACGTCCACCGCCTGAGTGATGGTGGCCTTCTGCTCTCCTACGATGGGAGCAGCCATACCACCTATATGAAAGAGGAGCTGGAGAGGTAAGTGTTCTTCTACTGAATTCCTTGACATTAGTTTCACATGGACTACTCGAATTCCGCAGCTACCGCATCACTGTCGGCAACAAGACGTGCGTGTTTGACAAAGAAAAGGATCCCTCTGTGCTGAGATCGCCTTCTGCCGGTAAACTACTGCAGTATATCGTCGACGACGGAGCTCACATTTGCTCAGGAGAGACGTACGCAGAGATCGAGGTGAATTTGAGGGGACGTGCCTTTTGGCCGATCTCGGGCAAACTCATACATTGCTGTATTTGTTTTTCTGTTTGTGTTTGTGGACTCAGGTGATGAAGATGGTGATGACTCTGAGTGTGCAGCAGGCAGGCCATGTACGTTTTCTCAAGAGGCCCGGGGCAGTTCTGGAATCGGGTTGTGTGATGGCACATATGAACTTGGATGACCCTAGCAGTATACACCGGGCAAGTTAACTCTTAATAAATCTCAAATGTCCAGGTTTCGTCATATTAATGTAAAAAAAAACAAAAAATGTCATGTTGTGTAGACACATCATGTGAAAGCAACCTATATCTCCTTTATCTTCCCCTTTTTTTCATACATTCGGGATCCTTAGATACTATGTTTCATATTTCGTATTTTATCTCTTTTTTTTTTAATTGTTAGTAATTTGGCATGCCAGCTTTTGTTTGAATTGTGGAGACTACTGGCACAGTGAATTTCCTTTGCGGACGAATATCTATTTGGGTATCTATGCTCTTTATATCTGTTTAGTGCACTACCCCCCCTGATGAAATGAAGTCTTACTCTATTTATATAATTATTGTAGGTAGAGCTCAATACAGCCACCCTACCGGCCCAGCACCCATTGCCCATTGTTGGGGAAAAGCTCCACCAGGTCTTCCACAGCATCCTTGAAAATCTAGTTAAAGTAATGGATGGCTACTGTCTCGAAGAGCCCTACTTTAGCACCAAGGTACATCTCGGCAAGCTTACCTGCTACAGAATCTCGATCAACATCAAAAGATCATACGGACTTTGTTGTTGTTGTTTTTAAAAAAGATCTCTTTCTGCAGTTGAAACAGTGGGTAGCAACCCTCATGAAGACTCTGAGGGATCCCTCTCTGCCACTGCTGGAGCTGCAGGAGATCATGACGAGTGTGGCGGGTCGGATCCCACCTGGTGTTGAGAAAGATATCCGAAAAGTCATGGCCCAATATGCCAGCAACATCACCTCTGTCCTGTGCCAGTTTCCAAGCCAAAGGGTGCCAACCGAAACTGTTTTTTTTTTTTTTCCTAGAAATCAGTGCTCCGCATAAATGGGTACCGTCCCAAATCTTTTTAAAGTAACCTTTTCTTTGTTTTCATTTTTATTGAAGATAATATAAATAAGTTAAGATTCATGAATGAAGAAATCATTTTTACTCTCATAAAAGTCAGCTGGGAGAGCACTACGCAAAATGGATGGATCAACTACTATAACAACATTCTTTTTTTTAATGGAATGACTATTCTTTCCCCATCATAAATGAAGGAAAATGAGTAAAAGGCGCGTCTTTAACAGGTGTTTAATTAGGGATTTTGCTTACCTTATTTTTCAATACTAGAAATGCCAATTATGTTGCAAAATATTCAGCTATTTCTAACGGCGTATATCAAAGCCGAGCCCAACAAATAACTGAGAAATATGTTGGACTCTGCTTATTAATGCTGAGTTCTGTTATTGTATAAACTAATGATCCAACAATATTCTTTTTCAATCCAGATTGCAAATATTCTCGACAGCCATGCGGCGACTCTTCAGAGAAAGGCGGATCGAGAGGTGTTCTTTATCAACACTCAGAGTATTGTTCAGCTGGTGCAGAGGTGAGCTTGTTCCCATTTCTCAAAAAGGAGTTCAGTCATTTGGCATTGCACTGATTCATTCCTGTCTTATGACACGTGTTCCAGGTATCGCAGCGGAATACGGGGTTACATGAAATCGGTGGTTCTGGATCTGCTGAAGCGATACCTTCGAGTAGAGATGGAGTTTCAGCAAGGTGACAGTCGTACTTTATCTGGAGTGCAAACGTTTTGATCGTAAACTAACTGGCGTGTGGGATTTGACCTTTTTCCACAAACAGCTCACTACGACAAGTGCGTAATCAATTTGAGGGAGCGGTACAAGCCCGACATGAGTCCTGTGCTGGAATACATCTTTTCTCATGCCCAGGTCTTCAAGAAGAACATCCTGGTCACGATGCTCATCGTAAGGCTCCGTCATATTCGCCGCAACTGAAATTCAACGCAACATAGAATATCTTCGGCTTTCTGTAGGATCAACTGTGTGGCAGGGATCCGACGCTGGCGGACGAGCTGATGGCGATTCTCAGTGAACTCACTCAACTCAGTAAAATGGAGAACTCCAAGGTCGCCTTACGAGCCAGACAGGTAAGACTTTGAGCGAAGCGGTCCACTGTGACATTGTGCACATTTGTAGCGCGTCACGAGGCGCTAGTTTATCTCCTGACATACCATACACACCTCACTCAAGTGTAATCATCCGCTGTAGGTTCTGATTGCCTCTCATTTACCATCGTATGAACTGAGGCACAATCAAGTGGAATCCATCTTCCTTTCTGCCATCGACATGTATGGCCATCAGTTTTGCCCGGAGAACCTGAAGGTGTGTGTGTGTTATGAATACACGTCGTGGCCACTTTTACCAGTGGGATATCCAATCATTTGTGTCGTTCCTCTTGTTTCCGCCAGAAACTCATCCTCTCTGAGACCTCCATTTTTGATGTGTTGCCCAATTTCTTCTACCACTCCAACCAAGTTGTCTGCATGGCTGCGCTGGAGGCATGCATCGTGATCTCACCCTACCTACGGGATGCTTTGACGCATTGGTTTATTTCGTAATAGCGACATGATATGATCTCGGTCTTGTTTGCAGGTGTACGTGCGTAGAGCTTACATTGCCTACGAGCTCAACAGCATCCAGCATCACCAGCTGCAGGACGGCACGTGCGCTGTAGATTTCCAGTTTATGCTGCCGTCATCGCATCCCAACAGGTAACAAGGCTGCAGCCTTTGCTCCAATGGTCCCGACTCATCTGGCGATGGATGACGAGCTGCAGGCCGTATCGCACAAATGCTGTTCTGTCATACTTGCTCTGAGGCAGCTGTGGGGAAAGTAACATAACACTTGGTCTCATGTGTTTATGTAGAATTAGCTTTACCCACTAAACTGGAATGTGCAGTCTAAATCAGGTAGAGGAGGATGTTGATCCTCCACTGCTAATATTCACCTGTCAATCATCTTATTTCAGAGGGAGCAGCCCTACTCTGAACAGGTAGAGTAAAGCTCCTCCCAGCCAACTACACCTGATGGCGTGTGTGTCTCACAGCAAAGCATGCCCGTTGCATTGTGTCGCCTTTCTAGCGTTCCTGTGAATTGCGAAACATTTTCTCTCAAGGACCGTCATAACAAGTCCTTCCTAATTCACCTTTCTCGCTGAGCTTCTCTCTGTGCGACACTTTTCTCAAACCGTTACCGAGCCTTTTGAGAGGTTCAGTCGGTTTATCATGTTCCTCTTAAACGTCTCATATTGTCCTCAGATTTCCATTTGGATCTCAATAACAAATCGTAATCCTTTTAATGAAACAATGAAGTTAAGATGTGTATAATTCTGATTGCACATGAGGGTGATCATTCTAGTTTGCAAAAAAACCAAACTGCAATTGCCTCAAATACCTAAAATGGCTTTGAACCTTCTTTTTTTGTTGTCGTCGACAAAGCACGCATCACAACAGGGCAAATTTGGTGGCGCCATCCGCTAGTCCCAGTCTACGTCTTCCTTTCTTTCAGGGTTCCCGTCCCACTGAACGCTTTAGGCCAGTTGAAAATGCGGCGGCAGAGCAGCGATCTGTTCCTGGAGGGAGCTCTGTCCCCACCTTGCCAACGCATGGGCGCTATGGTAGCCTTTCACTGTTTTGATGATTTCAAAAGGTCTGTCGCTCATTATTTCCACACCCATTCCACATTCATCAAGCATTAAGAACGCTGGCTTTCTTTAATTTTGTAGGACCTTTGACGAAGTTCTCTGCAGTTTTGCAGAGCCTTTGTTGGAGAACCAGCCATTTTTAGAATCCTGCTCCAGTTTTTATGAAGATGAGAACTTTAAGGTGAGTGCTCTTGTTGTCATTTGGATTGCTGTTTCTCTGGCGATACAACTTCTGCTTCTTTTACTTCCTGACAGAACACCAGGGAGAATCCAATACACATTATTAATGTATCAATCAAAAAAGCAGACACTGAGGATGATGATGCCTTAGTCACCGCCTTCACTTCCTTCGCCCAGTCAAAGGTCAGCTCATTTGCTGTAGTGACGGTTGTAGTTTTCATGTTTGAAGAAAACTCAAATGTGCTGCCCTTTTTTCCCCCATAGAGATCACCCCTTTTTGAATACGGCATCAGAAGAATCACATTTTTGGTTGCGCAGAAGGTAATTGTAACCGGTTGCTACAAACGACCATGATAAATAATGATTATTGATGATCAATATGGTGGGAAGTTGAGTGTGAATTGGTTGCTTGTCTATACGGTCTGTGCTCTGCGATGGACTGGTGGACAGTTCAGATTCACTCCAGCCTCCCCCCTTGACCATGTACAGGGCATATTCGTGCGTAATCCTGTTTCTTTTCAACAGAGGGAGTTCCCCAAGTTCTTCACTTTCAGAGCACGAGATGGGGTAATTTTATTTTTGTACTCTCAGCCAACATCATGAATTGCGCTGCTGTCTGAGGAGGTGGTTAACCCCCCCCCCCCTTATCTGTTATTATGTGCAGTTCCAGGAAGATCGCATCTACCGTAACCTGGAGCCAGCTTTAGCATTTCAGCTGGAACTGAACCGCATGAGGAACTTCGACATGACTGCTGTTCCCTGTGCCAACCACAAAATGCACCTCTACCTGGGAGCTGCGCGTGTTCAGGAGGGTGCCGAAGTTACAGATTACAGATTCTTCATCCGAGCTATTATTCGCCACTCTGATTTGATTACGAAGGCAAGAGACTTCCCAAACTAGTTATCGCTTTTCTTTTCACAGTGGGTTTTTATATGACGACTATGTGATTGGGTACTTGGCTTGTCTTCGTGTGCAATCAGGAAGCCTCCTTTGAGTATCTTCAGAATGAGGGAGAACGTCTTCTGCTGGAGGCCATGGACGAGTTGGAGGTGGCTTTCAGTAACACAACCGTGCGCACGGACTGCAACCACATCTTCCTCAACTTTGTCCCCACCGTCATTATGGACCCATCTAAAGTGAGTGTGCTGCACATCTCTGCTGCCGTAAAAACATGTCGCACAACATTTTCAGCGTACGTCGGATTACGTTATTGAATGAACTACAATACAATACAATTGTGTATTTGAATGAATGTTTTGAGCATTCTCGGTTCAACGTCGTGCGCTTTTATCTCGCAGATTGAGGAGTCCGTTCGTTCCATGGTGATGCGCTATGGAAGTCGTCTTTGGAAGCTGCGAGTCCTGCAAGCTGAGCTGAAAATCAACATTCGCCTGACTCCCACTGGGCACGCAATCCCCATTCGTCTTTTTTTGACGAACGAGTCCGGCTATTACTTGGACATCAGTCTGTATAAGGAAGTTACCGACCCAAGTTCTGGACAGGTCAGAACGTCTGACTTTAGTGGCTTTGTGAATGGCTATTTCTTTTACTTTATGCCACCCTTTGTTGCTATAGCTGTTGGTGGACTTTGTATTGGGTTAATAAGTCTTAGTTCACTTAATTTCCTCCTAGATTATGTTCCAGTCATACGGAGATAAACGGGGACCGCTGCAAGGCATGTTGATCAACACTCCCTATGTTACCAAGGACTTGCTGCAGGCCAAGCGTTTCCAGGCTCAAACTTTGGGCACAACATACATCTATGACTTCCCAGAGATGTTCAAGCAGGTCTTTTTGAAAACATTGAATGACTCAACTTTAGTTTTGTCATTCCTTATTCCTTGTTCTCCAGATGTCTCTCTCACATCACAATCATTCTATAGGCTCTATTTAAGCAGTGGGGGCCAGGGGACAAATATCCTCAAGATATGCTGACGTGCACTGAACTGGTTCTGGATCCACAAGGTCGACTGGTGCAGCTGAACCGCCTGCCTGGAGACAATGACGTAAGCTGCACATCCGCTGGAATACATCGTAAGCGTTTTTCTTCATGACTGATCGTCAGTGTGATTGTTTCAGCATACCTCTCTTTGTCAGGTGGGAATAGTCGCTTTCAAGATGAAGATGAAGACGCCGGAATATCCGGAAGGTCGAGAGATCATCGTCATCTGTAACGACATCACCCACATGATTGGGTCATTCGGACCTCAGGAAGATGAGTTGTTCCTCAGGGCCTCCGAGTTGGCGAGAGCTGAGGGAATCCCTCGCATTTACATCGCCGCCAACAGCGGAGCTCGCATTGGTCTTGCTGAGGAGATCAGACACATGTTCCAGGTGGCCTGGATTGACCCCTCTGACCCCTACAAGGTAAAGGGCCTGCTGGCGTTCCCCTTTTTGTCTCTAGGGGTCATTCAGGAAATCTGCAAAATCTTTCCAAACTGAAATGAAGGATATTTATTTGGTGTGTACATCTCTCTCTCTAGGGTTTTAAGTATCTTTACCTGACACCGCATGACTATACACGTATCAGCGCCACCAATTCTGTGCACTGCCACCATGTGGAAGAAGGAGGAGAGTCCAGGTATAACAAACAATCCAACTCAAATGCGTGTACCGGTAACTCGTGGTGCGCCTTTTCTCGTATATTCTCTCACGCCAGTGTTACAATTACTGTTTGTCCGTCCAGATACATAATCACTGACATCATTGGGAAGGATGAAGGTCTTGGGGTGGAAAACCTGCGAGGTTCAGGCACCATTGCTGGAGAATCCTCTCAGGCCTATGAAGAAATCATTACAATGAGCATGGTAAGGCTGCATGGCAGACGTGTGTCATTTTCCTTGAGAACAGGGTTGATGACGTCTATGTTTTGAAAGGTGACCTGCCGCGCTATTGGAATAGGGGCGTATCTGGTACGTTTGGGCCAAAGAGTGATCCAGGTGGAGAACTCTCACATTATCCTGACTGGAGCAAGTGCGCTGAACAAGGTTTGTTTTTTAAATGTAGTGTCGGAGCCCGATCTTTTTTTCCTCTAAAAAGAAAAGGTATCAATTTAGCAGGGTGAGAGCTTTAAGGTAAGCCCTGGTGTTTGCAGGTTCTGGGCAGAGCGGTCTACACCTCCAACAACCAGCTGGGTGGCATCCAGATTATGCACAACAATGGAGTCACCCACACGACTGTGCCAGATGATTTTGAGGGGGTCTTCACCATTCTCCAGTGGCTCTCCTACATGCCGAAGGTTCTGCCGAGTATCGCGGACGCTACTGTGCTCATGGCAACCTTTTGTGTTCCTAACAAGAGATTGTCTCATCTTCTGACAGAACAAACACTCCCCTGTGCCCGTTGTACCAACCGCAGATCCAGTTGATAGAGAGATTGACTTCACTCCTACAAAAGCCCCGTATGACCCCCGCTGGATGCTGTCTGGGAGACCCCACCCGAGTGAGCCCCATAACTGGAAAGTACGACCGCCCCTGTCCGTTGGCCAACGAGCGAATATGCTTGTTTGTGTGAAATATTCGTAGCGGTGAGAGGTGCCTGGCAGAGTGGATTCTTCGACCACGCCTCCTTCATGGAGATCATGGACTCCTGGGCTCAGACTGTCATCGTGGGCAGAGCACGGTGAATCTCTTCTACTAACGAATAGGATATAGTACAATGTGTGTAAACAAACCGCTGTCTGAAATCGTCCAGGTTAGGAGGGATCCCCCTTGGCGTCGTTGCCGTGGAAACGCGGACCGTGGAGTTAACTGTCCCAGCCGATCCGGCCAACTTGGATTCCGAATCAAAAGTGAGTAGCTCTAACGACGGTCACAACATGAGGCATAGCGTCCATCGCACCCTCAATGAGATAAATAATGACTGACGCTCCGGTTCCATTGCAAGCAAATGTTTCTATATGCGGTTGTGGTTTAGTCTTGTAATGTATCATCATTATTGTGTTCCCTGAAGGCTGTCGAATGTTCTTTTCCCAACCCTGCTCCACTGGCTCAACCTAGCTCAAGTGGCATGCTTTGGCGACATCTCATTCGAATTCACATACAGGCTACGCATATGAAGCGGTGTGCGTGTTGTGTTTCAGGTTCTGCAACAGGCTGGACAAGTGTGGTTTCCTGATTCCGCCTTTAAAACGGCTCAGGCGATTTGTGACTTCAACCGTGAGCATCTGCCTCTCATGGTGTTTGCCAACTGGAGGGGCTTCTCTGGTGGAATGAAAGGTGCAGCGTGTACACTGCAGACGAACGACACTGTGGGCAAAACACGCTTGAATTTTGAACGAGTCACTATTGTTCCTTCTGGCAGATATGTACGACCAGATATTGAAGTTCGGGGCTTACATCGTGGATGCCCTGCGTGGTTTCCATCAGCCTGTGCTGGTGTACATTCCACCGCATGCGGAACTGAGAGGAGGGTCGTGGGTTGTTATTGACCCCACCATTAACCCTCTGTGTATGGAACTGTATGCGGACAGAGAGAGCAGGTGCGTGACTCAAGTGGCCTGATGTGAATATGTGCGAGACTGACTCGTATGCTGAGTGAAGTGCTTAGCAATCAACGTCCTTGTTGTGTCTCTCCAGAGGTGGTGTGCTGGAAGCTGAGGGCACAGTGGAGATCAAATTCAGGCAAAAGGACCTGAAGAAAACTATGAGAAGACTGGATTCTGTCTATGCTGGTCTGGTTGAGAAGCTTGGCAAGTGATCTTTTTTTAAGTCTACTTAATTCGTTGCAATATTGTCAATTGCCTCTCTTCTGACTTTCAAGTGCACCCGTGTACTTTCTAGCGTCTCTAGATCTGCCCGAGAAGCAGTGTCGAGACCTGGAGGCGAAGCTCAAAGCGAGAGAAGAATTCCTGTTGCCAATCTACCACCAGGTGGCCGTGCAGTTTGCGGATCTTCACGACACTCCCGGCAGGATGCAGGAGAAAGGTGTCATCGCCGTGAGTGTGCACGTACATGTTTGCGTACACGCTCGCACTCCGTGTGAAACGGAAGTAGAAGAGGCATCTAAGGGTTGACTTGAGCAAGGTACAAACATGGTAGGGAACCCTTAGTTTAATGAGATCTAATATAACCCTAACCCTAAAATATAACCCTAACCCTAAAATAGCTTCTCTCACGGAGAAACAAGGTAACCAAAATACCACCCAAATAATAATATTGTCTACCAGTCAATGAAAACTTTTCTAGTGGATTGCAAGAGAGTGTACCTAATGAAGCTTATTCAAATGATTTTGTTTGCGTTCACTTGCTCCTTTAGGATATTTTGGACTGGAAGAAGGCACGGCCTTTCTTCTACTGGCGTTTGCGGCGCCTCCTGTTGGAGCAGGTGGTGAAGTTTGAGATTCTCAAGGCCAACAAAGACCTCAGTGACGGACACATGCAGTCCATGCTGCGCCGCTGGTTTGTCGAAACAGAGGGAACCGTCAAGGTCGGTGGCTGCAGCGCGTGTAGTTCAACACGCGAGGGATTTCAATTGGCGTGCATTTTTGTAACCATATTCAACTAAAATAAAATGCAATCCAGGCATGCGACATTTGTATGTTTTTCCCCCTTGTTTGGCATGCCTAGTCAATAGCCGCAAGCACTTTATGCTTCTTTCTGACTTCACCTCCAGGCGTACCTATGGGACAACAACCGAGCGGCGGTCGAGTGGCTTGAAAGAAACTGGTCCAAAGAGGATGGCGCTCGATCCGCCATCCGAGAGAATATCAAGTACCTGAAAAGGGAAAATGCCTTGAAACATATCCGCAGGTACGCACACGTGCACGTGCACTCCACAAGTTTGTACAGATTACTATTAGTATTATGTATAGCATATATATATATATATATATAAAATGATGGACCCATATTACTGTAGTAAACAAGTGGTCAAAGGTTGAGGTCAAAAGTCAAACCAGTGAATATTCCTTTTAAGGCCCGTTCCAGCAGTAAAGTTCAGTGATTTTGATTTCTTTTTTTGAATGCTGATTTTTATTTGCAAAGCTACAAAAACCGTTTTCATCAAACGTTGAAAGATTTGAGAGGACATCTGATGCAGCGGGTTCAGATATCGCTGATAATGATCACTTTTGTCGTTATCTGAGAGCAAAGTTCCGACATTTTCAGCGTTAGACAGAACGAGTTGGAATGTATTCATTAGATTTGACGTGCGGTAACTGTTTCTCTTTGTTTTCATGTCAAAGTCTGGTCGAGTCCAACCCTGAAGTCGCCATGGACTGCATCATCCACATGAGCCAGAACATGACTGCGTCACAGCTCGCCAAGCTCTCTCATCTGCTTGCTACCATGGACAACAGCAACACCAGCTGAACTCTGCAAGCTTTCTCAAGGCTTGTCTCACTATCAAAGGGCAACCGATGACTTATCTGCGTACACTTGCACTTTGAAGAGTGTAATGGTAAACAACTATTTGTATGAACTCGTGTCGACGCCCTCTTTTGTCACACAATAGCAAAGCGCGACAGGTCATGTCATCATGCAAGGACGTCGAAAGATGCCACGTTTGGTTGACAAGCTATCACTGTAATGCACATTGCACAGCTGCTTTGCTTTTTTCTGGACGCATAATACCAGCCAGTGTTACTTTTGCCTTACACATACAGAGCTTCGTATTTACATTTCAGGTAGGAGCTGGTTGTGCAAAGCAGTCATTCATTCGTTTATTACTTTGGCAACATCCGTAACCAGAGTGCTAACATTTAGCACTACGCAAAATTAGTATTACAGCTTATGTTGTACGAGTGTCCAGATCATTTTCATTGATTTGTCATCAGACAAATCTTGGTGCGACCATCGCTGTGAATGTTCTTGAAATGAAATGACACATTTCAGATTTCCTAGCTATTATGTTGCGCAATCAGTTTGGGTTTCCCACGCCACATTGACTAAAACACCAAATCGATTTGACGCGGACATCTAGAATTTTGCTTGAGTGCATTTATGCATATCGTGACCTTAACTCAATGGTGGACTTAACATTGTTTCCAGCTACAAGTATACTGTTTTATATCAATGTATATAAGCTCTGTTCTTTGTCATCTTGTCAACAGATGTGTTCATAAATATCACTGATTTATTTTTGGCAAAAGAAACTCATTTTATTTACCCATTCATTTTTAATGGAACATCATACACATCTAGTATTCAATGCAATGTGTTAATCACATATGAAAGGTGTAAAATGCGAATTACAAAGCGATGGCACGTGTCAGCATTTTGGAATGAAGTTGGGTAAAGACAGTCAAAAGAGAGCTTTTCTGTGGTAATAGCCATTTGAACATTCAAATATATACAGCGAAAGGTTGACGAGCGGTCAAACGTCCCCAGCTGCCGTTTTTTTTTTTTTTTTTTTCTTCTCCATAAATATAAATAAAACGACACAGCAATAGTCTATCACAGTACACACAGACGGAACTACGGTATAGAAGGGCTTTTAAACACAGTGTGAGCAGTAGAAAAAAATGGAAAATGTCCTGTTTGTACTTACACAGACATCTTCGAGGCTTTGCTTGGCATTGTAAAGTCTGCAATGCTTTGCTGCAGCCTCTTTTGTATTTCTTAGTGAACAGTTTTCTCAGGGATTTTAGAACTCAAGAACTTTGCGGTTTTGATAGTTCCCAGCTGATTTGTACAAAAGAATATTCTCCACCTGGTACCCCGTCACCTCGGTTGAAGAATAGTGCTGCTGCTTTAAAGCAGGACGATGGGCTTGCTGCTGGCCGGTGAGCCCATGTACTGGGAGGGGAGGGGATCCTGCGTTGCGTACGAAGTGTACAGACCCGTCACTTGTACGTCCGACAGCGGCAGGCTTGCGCCGCTGGAGGCAGGAGGCAGGCTGCTCCCTAAATCACAGTCTGATAGTCGCAGTGGGGAGTTGCTGAAGGTGCCCAGCGCGTCCAGGTTAAAGCTGTCGTCCTTCATTTCTTCCCACAGGTTACCTGAGGTCACATTGAACGATTAAATCAACAGTTTACACTATATGTTGTAAATTATACACTGCAGTAGTTGTTGTTGTTGTTGTTGCATCTTTGAAATGTTTTGTTTTATTATATTCACACATCCACCTGGGGTGGGCGTCAAAACGCTCCAAACGCTGGGTGAGTTCTGTGGGCAACAGCGCCTTCTCTGTGAGTGCGCTCATCGCGTTTGGATGTTTTACTCTTCTCCCAGCGTTGACAAAAAAAGAAATGGCTGAGAAGTGCATCGGTGACTGTTGAGAGTTTTTGGCACCAAAATGCAAGATACCAAGATGGTACCGAAGCAATACTCTTACTTTTATCATGTTTTGGCCTGGGCACAAAAACTGTGACTCGGTGAATAACCCAGGATAGTACAATATGATAATTTGCAAATGCCAGGTTGCTCATAAAACCCCTAGAAAAAGAACACTTGCTATATGGCCGAGAGAACACTGTAATGCTCAACTTTACCTTGAAGGGCAAAATCCATGATGCTGGGGTCCAGTGCGTCCACCTCCGTGTGGCTATCAACGTGCACGCTGTAGAAGTCGTCCGGAGGTTTGCCGGCTTGCCGCGTTAGCGGACTATGGGAGAGGTCGGGCACCGCGTGGAGGGGAGGCGTTTGGGCCGGGGCCGGGGACATCGGCGCCAAGCGGGCTTGGGCCTGCAGCTGGGCTCGGATCTGATGGTGCTGGTGGATCGGTAAACACGGCAGGGAGAGGGTCACGATGGGCTGGGCCTGCTGCATCGGGGCTGTCAGCGGGAGGCCCGTCGGACAGCTGGGCAGCCGTGTCATGATCGGTTCTATTGCCTTCCGCCGGCAGTTCTCTGGGCGATCTGTGATCAGTTTGTCCAGCTCATCTGCAAGAAAAAAAAAACTTGAACGCAATCATGTCCGATCAAAGCGGCTCCTCTCATTCCCATTTTAAGTGTGGCGCACTCACAGTCTCGCATACGAGGACAATACGTAATCGCAGCGATCTGTGCATTGTCATAGCTCTTGTGGCAAAAGACAACGGGAATGAAATACATTATGAGCTGGTGATAACCGCTGGACACTCAAATATGTCAGCAGACCTCACGTATCTATATGGATACATGCTGATGTAGGATGATTGAAAAATGTATTTATTAATGATGATGAGAATAATCCTGGGTTCAATTAGATGATTTGTACAACGATTTAGAGGGTTCGTTGCCCGCTGTTCAACATATTTATGAACGGAATATGTGTGACATCCACCGCACACTCGCGTATCCCTTGGCCTGTGCCCTGACCGGAGTCACCAAAATTGTCTTCGACCAGCAGTCTACCTACTGTGCTGGACTTAGACTTAGAAATTGGAGTTCATAGTGTGTCTAGTCGGTGACTTTTAACAGTCGGTCGATCTTTTGGTAAATCCCTGACCTGGGTTAGCCATGCTGCGGCGGATGGCCGGGAGATCCTTGCGTTTCCACTTCTGCATCTCTTCCTCCATCTTGTCAATTTTGGCTGGGTTCAGTGCCCACAGACAACCCTTTCGGGATGAGCTGCTCGTCTTGTTCTCCACTTTCTCAAAGCATTTATTTAAAGACAGGTTGTGTCTGACCGAATTCTTCCATCCGTCTGGGGCCGTCTGCAGGGAAAGTCGAGTGGCGTGAGCTAAGCGGCGCCTTCGTTCCTGTTTCTGAGCAGTTAAGCGAATGGTTTCACCTTGAAATAAGGAAAGTGTTCCTTCATAAAGCTGTAGATCTCGCTGACTGGAAGGCTGCCCGTTTTGCTGTTCTTCAGAGCCATGGCAATTAAACAGCTATAGAGAGAGAGAAAAAGCGGTAAGCATGAGAGCAAGAAGGGATGCGTCACCGGTGGTGCGTGCGTGCGAGCCAACCTGTAGGAGTAGATGGGTTTTGGGAAACATTTTGGCTGCAAGTCCTGTTCTTGTGGTGCCAGGCGAGGTTGCGAAAATAGACTTTGGTTGTTGAAAGACACATTACTGTACAGCCCGCCCGTTGAGCACTAATGAAAAAAGAGAATTACGATATTGTTATTCAGGCTTGTAGCTCTTTCAGGAACCGCATTTGATGACTCAAGTGGACGTTCAAAATGCAGCCTGCATCATTTTCTGGAGCCACTTGATTTCTCTTGGCCGATCCCTCCAAAATATGGTAATGAAACAAATATAGTGGCATTTTGATGACATAGCGCTTTGTACATTTTATTGGCTGCGGTTTGATCCATTACTACGGAGCCCCCCTGGTGCCAAGGTGTGAGAAAAATACAATTCATTGATAATCTGTTCCCTCAGTTTAGTAATCCGTACCCTCAATTTAGGAAACACGCAGGCTAATTGTAGCCAGTCCTGCTATATAACGGTCAACCCCCTCGAACTACAGCAATCTTGCCTTTCAGTTGGAAAAATGGGATGTAGGATATATCACGACATGACAATTTAGACACAGAATTCACACGAGTAAGAATATAACATACAAATAGAATTGACTTCACTTGACAGATATACGTAAGTATGCGGAGCCCCAGATATTTGCTAAACTGAGGGAACAGATTATCAATGAATTTTATTTTTCCTCATACCTTGGCACCAGGGGGCCTCCGTACATTACAAAATGGTCATTGTGGAAAACATTTTTCCCAAAAATCTAAAAAAAAAAAAAAAAAAAAAATGTACCCAACTGGATGTTTTGGGTTTGGAGAATTTCCAAGTATTTCATTGCCTGTCCTGTGGAGGGTTCATGCATTTGAGTGTGTCACCTGTTGCCCAGTTTGGGTCAGCGAGTACACCTGCTGTGGTGCCGACTGGTACGCTGAAGTAGGGCACTGGTACCCCGGCGAGGGCATCCCATTCA
This sequence comes from Phyllopteryx taeniolatus, assembly GCF_024500385.1. NCBI lineage: Eukaryota > Metazoa > Chordata > Actinopteri > Syngnathiformes > Syngnathidae > Phyllopteryx > Phyllopteryx taeniolatus. The sequence continues at coordinate 27,788,821 of NC_084504.1, forward strand.
TGGAGAACGGAGACATCTGTGAGGCAAAAACACATCCGATGAAGGCACGAACCGCTCGCCGAGTCCGTGTGGTCCTGTTAAACGCACTGTTCCGCTGTGGGTGTCGATGATGCCGATTCCCAAAGGGCTGTGCTGCATGTTGCTTTGCAGGTGGAGCACGGACGACTGAGCCGTCGTGGCCATGCTGCTCAATTGGGCTTCAAAGAGAAAAGATCATTTGATTAGTAAAGACGCCATGAGTCGAGATGATAATGATTCATTCATTCATTCATGAATGCAACTCTTGGCCAAATGGTTAGCACGCCTGCCTCACGGTTCTGAGGTTCTGGGTTTGGGCTTTTCTGTGTGGATTTTGCAAGTTCTGCCTGTGCTTGCATGAGTTTGCTGCGAGTGCTGTGGCTTCCTCCCACATTTCAAACCTGCCTGGAACACTAGGGATGCCCAAGCCACCTCATCTCATCTGGCTCCTCTCAATACGGAGGAGCACCGGCTCCAAACTGAGACCCTCCCGGACGACCGAACTTTTCATCTCTAAGGGAGAGCCCGGACACCCTTGTGTGGGGAATTCATTTCGGCCGCTTGTATCCGTAATCGTGTCCTTGGGGTCACCACCCAAAGCTCGTGACCATAGGGTAGGAAGGGTAGGAACGTAGATCAACCGGAAAATTGAGAGCTTTGCCTTTCGACTCAGCTCCTCCTTTACAACGACAGACCGATACAGTCCGATGCACTGAGCCGCCGGTCGATCTACAGCTCCATTCTTCCCTCACTTGTGAACAAGACCCCAAGATACTTGAACTCCTCCACTTGGGGCGGGATCTCTTCCCCGACCCGGAGAGGGCACTCCAACCTTTTCCGACTGAGGACCGTGGCCTCAGATTTGGAGGCGCTGATTTTCATCCCGGTCGCTTCCCACTTGGCAGCGAACTGCTCCAGCGAAAGTTGAAGAGCACAGCTCGATGAAGCCAACAGAACCGCATCATCCGCAAAATGCCAAGACGTAATACTGAGGTCGCCAAACCGGACCCCCTCAATGCCCCTGCTACACCCAGAAATTCTGTCCATGAATGTAATGAACAGAATCGGTGACAAAGGGCAGCCTCGGCGGAGTCCAACTCTCACTGGATATGTATTCTACTGCCGGCAATGCGGCCCAAACTCTGACACCGGTAGTACAGGGACCAAACAGCCCTGATTAGGGGGTCCGGTACCCCATTCTCCCAGAGCACCCTCCACAGGACTTCCCGGGGGACACGGTCGAACGCCTTGTCCAACTCCACAAAACACGTACTGTAGACTGGTTGGGCAAGCTCCCGTGAAATGAGAGCTGGACCGGTGCACTGTTCCACGGCTTGGACGAAAACCACACCGCTCCTCCCGAATCTGAGCTTCGACTTCCCAGCGGACCCTCCTCTCCAGCACCCCTGAATAGTGGACCTTACCAGGGAGGCTGAGGAGTGTGATCCCCCTGTCGGTAAAACACACCCTACGGTCTCCCTTCTTAAAAAGGGGAGCCACCACACTGGCTCTGGAAATACAGAGGCACTGTCCCTGATGTCCAAGCCATGTTGCAGAGGCATGTCAACCAGAACATCCAGAGCCTTTAGGAACTAGTGCGATTTTAGCAACAAATGAAACAGTTCAATTTGAACCTCTCTGACAGCATAAATCAATATGATCATCTTTGATAAAGCTCTTTTATTAGAACTCTTCAGATTGTGCAGGTATATCAGCCAGTATCAGCCCCCATTTCGAATTACTATATTTTTGCATAGTTTCCCCACTTTAATGTCCAAGATCATGAAACATATCTAAATATCAGACAAAACTAACCCAAGTCAACAGAAATGGTTTCTTGAATTGGTGATTTTATTTATTAAAAGGAAAAAATACAATTCAAAGCTACCTGGCCCTGTGGGAAAAAGTGATGCCCGCCTTTGTTAAATCATTTCTTAACTGTCGCTAATCACATGTTTTGGTTAATTTTCCCAGACCACACCCAAGCCTGACTAGGCAAAAAGGGCATCCATGACAGAGCCCCAAGGCAAAAAAAACACTGCTAGACGAAAAGACCATAAAGGCTCATCTTACTTATGCAAAAACATCTGAATAATATTTTATGGACTGACGAGACAAGCGGTGGTCGTGTGCTGGTCTGGGGCTGCTTTTCTCCTTTTGGACCTGGACGACGTGCACGATGGAACCATGAATTCTGCTCTTTACCAGAAAATCCTGAAGGAGACTGTTTGTGACGTCAAGCTGAAGCACACTTGAGTCATGCAGCAGGACAATGATCCAAAACACACCAGCAAATCCACTTCTGAATGTCTTACAAAATGGTGTTGGAGTGGTTGAATCAAAGTCCAGACTTGAAATGCTGTGGCAAACCTTTCAATGTGGCGGAATTCAAACAATTCTGCAAGGAAGAGTGGGCCAAAATGTCTCCACAGAGATGTTAAAGAGTCACTGCCAGTTATACGAAACATTTGATTTCAGTTGTTGCTGCTGAGGGTGGCCCAACCAGTTATTAGGTTTAGGAGGCCATTACTTTTTCACACAAGGCCAAGGTAACTTTGAGTAGTTGTTTTCCCTTAATAATAATAAATGACCATTTAAAAACAGTTTTATGTTTCCTTGGGTTATCTTTGTCTGATATTTACATTTGTTTCATGATTTTAAACAAAAAAATGAGAATTTGAGAAGGGGGTCAATACTATTTTTCTACGGCACTGCATCTACAAAGATTGTGCATTGACTCAAAACCCCACCTCCATAACTCCCAAACCTTCGGAGTAATTGTTTCCCATCTTCCAACTTCCACTTCTATAAGAGGGAGCTCAAGTATTAATGATGTTTGAAGACCAGAATCCACAAGACTTGAATGGTTTTGGTGTGGCCAATCAGAGAGGAGAAGATAGATTTTTTTTGAAAGTGCCACCTCACCTGTCTGTTGCTCCAACAAGCTGCCCTGGGAGGCCCCATTGCTGTGGCCACGACCATCCACCATCTGCTGTAGTCGGGGCACGTCCACCGAAGTGAGCCATGACAGAGACTGCAGGTCCCCAGGGAGGTCCTCCTCCCTTAATTGGGAGGGGTCTGTGGTCAGAAGCCTTCAGAGGGAGGAGGCGGGGGGGGGGGGGGGGGGCCGACATGGCTGTCAGATCGGGCTCAAGGAGCACAGGTGGCATTTACATGTCAACTCCAAAGATCACATTTGTATCTCTTGAAGTCCGAAGCCTCAGCTGCTCAGTGAGGCTGGCTTCGAGTGGAAGTGCATTAGCTGTGCCGTCGAAGATTTAGCATGTAAGAAGATGAATTCATCAGGGAAGGGACGGTTTTAATCAACAATGAGGGTGTTAAACAAATCTCATTCAGAAAAAAAAGCCTGTCTTATTGTTGTTTTAGGAATGGTATGAGGTGAATTTTATTTACGTTCAAGTGCTTTCTAACGGCGTAGGGAAGTACACTAAATTGAGAAATGTTATCCCAAGAATACACTGGTATTTAAAAAAAAAAAGTCGAAGAATGGGCTATGTTTTTTTTGCCTTCTAAAGGGCTTAAGATTAGACCTTTACAGTGTGATTTATTATGGGTAATATATATTTCATGATGATACCATCTTTTAAGCAATTCTATATTTTTTTCAACTTTTGTGATTTTCATGCTTGCAGTCATGGCACCTTTTATGTGGCTAACCTGGAACAGAGAGGAATCCTCTTCAATCCTCTTCAGTCTCCCGTGCGCATACACACTTAGTGTTCAGGGGGTTTGTAACAGGGGTCGCCATGACAACACATACTATTCACTTTGTGGGGACCGTGAAGGAACACCCCCGCCCTTCACACATGCACACACTAAATCTGTTTAACAAAAAAAAAAATCAAGCGTGTCAGGTGACCGCAGCCCGTCCCTCGCCATTGGCCGAATCATATGTAAACAACACCAGATCGTTTGAAACACGGCAGAGCAGCGCCTGTCGCCTGCAACAGTTGGTCTTGTCTATTGAAAAATGATGGCCTATTGTGTCCCAAACGACAAATCTGCCCAGTGGCACGTGGCTCCATTGTCTTGGCCAGACCCTTCCTTGATTGTTTCTGTCGTTTCTTTTCTTTGCCTCGGGCCCTTGCATTAATCTGCCGGAATGACGGGCCTCATGCAAGAGGGACAAATAGGATACCATCTGCTTCCCTGTCCCTTTCCAGCCTCCAGCCCCGGCACCCCACATCCACAACCATACATACACCCCCTTGTCTTCCTACATGAGGAAATCAACTCGGGGCCAAATGCAGTTGGAGGTCAGATCTCGGTTTGCGTGTGTTGTGATGTGACCTCACTGCAGACAGCACGCGTCGATTGCACTATTGTCTTTTAGTGACATGACTGAAGTCATTGAGAAATCCCAAATTGTAACCTCACCAAACTACTGTAGCATATTACAATACTTATTTCCCACTTTGCACCTTTTCCAAAATGTGTAGTGCGTTTCTTTCATGAAATGCACGAAGGGCTACAGCGGCACATCAATCGTTTGAGGCTGATGACTTGTGCACAACGTACGCACTCGACAAGTGTTTTTTTGGTTTGGTTTAAATGAAGTATTGTTCGTGCCTCGCCCAATGTGTTATGGGCTAAACGTGTCACCTCCCCTCTTCTTGTGCCACCAGCAAGCATAGAAATTGCTCACTGATGCATAACGTGTTGAACCGGTGTCTCCGTTTAGCATCCGAGTCTTCCCAGAGGTTCAACAACACTCAATATTGAAGCCCAAAACCCACTCCCCCTCCTTCACTTGCCCTCCTCTCTCGTCCTTGTCTAATTGGGGGCCACTTGTGCACGCGGGTGACCCAGCGCGCCCCATCTCTCCCCGAGCCGACGGCCCGAGAGGTTCGAGCTCTCCGTGTGCCGACAGCAGGAGTGTAAACGGAGCTGATGGTTTCTGACAGATCCATTCAGACTGAAAATCATTTATTCTTTTCCCCCCCCCCCCCCTTTTTTTTTTTTTTCCCCCTTCTATATAAACTCTTTTCATGCATCCCATTCCCCTTCCCCCATTTGTCAAAACGAGCTATCTGTCATCTACATGTAAATAAAATTTTGTAGCCGTTTGGCTCTAAAACATTTCCATGTACACGTAAGACTTTATATAATCTCCAAATTGATGCAAGTTTGAAACATCTTGTTGTCAGTCTTACCTATAGTCTTGTGGAGACGGATGATGGCCCGCATCCTCAGTTATTCCTGCCATCCTAGATGTAATGCCACCTTCTATCATTTCCTGGGATGTGTGGTACCTCACCAGCGGCACAAATAAAATGAACATACTTTTTTTTACACATGCCACAGTGAAGCTTCAAACAGATACACACACAATGTTGATGAGGAAAAAGTACAATGTTGCTCATGAAAATGTAGTCAAGTTGATTTTTAAAAGCAAACGTTTCATTCGAGAAGTAAATCCACACGGACATAATAACTGATTAATAATGAGGTGGGGAAAAGAACTAGAAGAATAGCAGTACAGTGACTTGTTGTTGTTATTTGTAAACAAACTGTTTAAGTGACTCTGGAGCTCCCCTGGCAAACTGATTGCTAAAAAAAAACAAACAAAAAAAAAACACTAGACGTCATAACTTTCATTCATATATTTAAATGTTAGCATAACAGATAGCCTAGAGGTTTAAATGTCTCATCATTTACTATAACAACAAAGACAGTCACAGTCACAAAGGCACGAGTCGTTAAAATGTCAATTTGCTCATTCAAAAAAAAAAACAAACATTATAAAATCAACAAAGGTAAATGTGCCAAGAATGAGAACATTATAGCAATTTACCTGTTTTGGATGATATTGAAGAATGTGTGAATGGGTCGTCCGGGAGACCATCTACTGTATTCCACTGTGCAGCACTTGTTTGCATCCCCCCCCCCCCCCGCCCCCGCCCCCGCCCCGTTTTTAAATTTCCCTCTCTGGAGCTGTCGGGGGCGCGCTCATGCGCAGTGGAGAGCTGACTTTGACAGATGCTCCCAACAGTCCCATTCGACCCGGAAAAGACACCGTGCACATTTTCTCACTTGCTTTTGCCAAGTGCGGAAACCATCACCATCAGTGGCCAAACACTATGCTACAGTGGGTTCAAACAAAAATCCAAAAATCTCCAAATCCTCCTGATACTTAAGTTCTTATGGAACCATTTTTTTGAAAGCCAAATCTAAACATAGATGAAAATATTTCGGATATGATTCCAATATTTTTAGCTGCACACGTGCGCGTCTTCAAAACTTTATAGAAAGAAAAAAACAACAAGTCTCATTCAGTATGAAATATCCAGATTTGCTCCAATATGCTCCTGTCAGGTTCATTCCATGAGAGCTCTGAGACCTTGTGAGTGAGTCTCTTACTTGTGGTGGCATCTGTGTGTGTGTGTGTGTGTGTGTGAGAGAGATGGTGATTTTTTTTTTTAAAAGGGAAGTACTTGAGGATCATTGCTTCCCGCCGTCGTGGCCGCGTCCTGCTCCTCTCAGCAGTGGGAAAAAGAGCCGAGGAGGAGGAGGAGGACACAGGATGGATGAGCAGGTTCACTTCGGAAAATAGTTCACTGTGGACGTCTGCATCAAGTTCAGGCCATCACCTATCTTTTAAACTTAACTGTACAACAATGACTCCTCTCAAGCTGAGGAATTTCTTATTTATCGCTTCTTCTATTGAATGTAATTTGCAAAAAAAATAAAATAAATGACGCATACGTGCGACACCAAATTGAGCAACTTGAGTGTACAATGTACTTAAAAAGAAAAACATTGAAAGTCATGTTCTTGATAAATGAAGGGGGGGGGGGGGCTTCAATGAAAGGTGAGGCCAATTAAGGGATATCATGTGTTGTGTTATTTGAAAGGGCGGAGCCTATGATTCTTCCAAATCTGCACTGACAGGACGTGCGCATCCCCATGAGAGCCCACAGATGGCGAATCGGTGTGTCACAAAGGAACAATCAACGATGACACGCATGAACGTAACGGACAAAAACAAAAAACAACCCAACCCAAAACACCCCGAGGTCCTAAAGCCTGCTGGCTTGTGGACGCATGCCACACCGGGGTCTCCAAAGCTTGACTGAGCCAAGGCTTTTTCAATTAGAAAAAGGTTATGTATGGCACACCACCAATCCCAAAAAGTGCAAACAGCGCACAGGTTCTTGATTTACCTTTTGCCATCCATTTAATTGTTGTGCCTTTTCACTACAGTATACGCCACTGGCCTAGAGGTAGATGAACAATTACATTATTTGTAGCAAAAAAGCCATTGAAGTGAAATGCCATGATGAACTTAAGTTAAGCCGCGGCGCTCAAGTTGGGAATAACTGTCATAGCAACATCGCGCAATGGTGGCCTCAATCAGCCCTGACAGTCGGTAGACAACATTAGGGACACTCGCGCAATTTAAATACACAAACCGTGTTGAAAAAAAGTGAGTTATTGATCGAAGGTAGAAGGATATGTTCATGATTGTGGTTTTGCACCTCTCAATTGGGTGATCAAAATATGAGATATGCATTCGATATATGGAATGAGCAGTGGGTGTATTTTGCACAGCAGATCCTGGTCATTAGTGATAATTAGTGTAGATTGCTATGAAAAGCTTTGTCGTGTAACCAGTTTCTCCCTCCAAACGATTGAAATGTTATGACGTTGTCATACAGTATTCCGCATGCAAATATATGACTGAACTTTATATGGAATGTTTGGAATTTTTGGTCTGCAGCTGGTATCATGTGGGAAATGTCGAGAGCATCTCTGTCCTGGCTACGTGTGGCACACTTGGGGCCGCCAGCGCATGCGAGCATGAGGACTTCCTGCGGCTTAGTGACAAGAGTGACAGCTTTCCCTCGCCTCGCCTCGCCTCGCCCGTTCAGGAGGCGATCCCCGCCTGAGGCCTGGCCAGTGTGTGTAGCCTGTGTTTTTGGTCTCGCACTCAAAACACACCGGCACCTCTGAGAACGAGGTCAACTCGCCGCTCTAATCTCCTCTCCGGCGGAGACGACTCCGCCCCCGAAGAGCAGCGGCGCATCACCCAGGGTGACCCTCTGACCACCCGGGATAAGCTGCTGTCAGCCATGCTTAGCTGGAACTCGGCATCAGCGATCTGCTAAAGCGAGGGGGTCAGTCTTCTAAGTCAGTCGCTCGCTCGCTCAGACGGCCGATCGACAAGTCAGTCGGTGAGCGGGTTCGTCGGCCAATCGGCGATGCCGTCGGCCTGTCGCCCGGGCAGCTAATCGTGCGTCGTCATGTTCTGAGAGATCACAGAAAAGCTGCTTTTCTGTTCCGTTTACAGGGGTCATTCAGCGCTCTGGACCTTTGCTCGACCTTTGGTCTGAGGCAGGGTCAGTCCGGTTCACCGCTGCTGACTTACTGAAAAAATAGCCACTTCTCTCGTGTTAACTTTTCATGTGACGCAGCGGGCACAGCGCCCGAAGGCCTCTTAATCGGCTGCTTTGGTTTTGTGCGTGTCTAATATTACCCCAAAATATTGCTGAAACTGTATGCCATCAACGCAAGGTACTACACGTAATGAAATATGGGTCTCGTTCTTTGTTCAGCAAAGCACAAATGTGTTTCAACTTGATCAAGTAACCTCTTTGACCCAACACTTTTGGAACCTCCATGATGACGGGGCCCAACATTTCGTACGGGCCTCTTCAAAATGAGAATAATGGACTATGAAAGAAGCAGCGATGGGAAGAAAGACGAGAGAAGAAAGGAGAAGAAGAAGATAGGAAGAGCGGGAGGGGACAAAGTGAGAGAAGAGTGCAGGGGCAGCCGCGGCGAGATGGGAGCGTTATCATCCGCTCTCCTTCTCGGCATGGGATCTATAATGGGAAAATCAACCTCTCTGACTCCCGTGTAATTGGATTTGCCGGGTCTCGTGCTGAATCGGAGCCCAGTGGGCAGCGCAAAGCTTGTTAAGATTGGACAAGCATTGCTGGACCTCTCAGCCAGGGGGGGGAGAGGTGGGCCGAACCCAGGTAACCTTGACAACTTCGAATAAGCCCGACTGCTCGATTGTACAAGTAGCTGACTCGAAGGTTTGCGATAGTCGATCAATCGATAATTGGGATGAACTGCGGTTCGCGCTGTAGGTGAGTCGGCAGAGCGAAGAAAGCGGACACCTTGCGTTTCCTTGGGCGCGTGTGTGCTTAATGGCCGTTAGCGGGTGACGGCAGTAAACGGTTCGTTCCTGCCGCCTCATCGTCTCTCCTTGCAAAACGCAACAGCTTCAAAGAAGGATCGCTATTGTCGAGGGTTCAATTCGTGGACGTGACAATGTTGAGGTTTTGCATATTTGGGCGCCCAAACATGAGAAATCCCTCGGAACGATGCTTTCAATGCGTAGCAGAGTGTCGCATTTGATATGAAATGTTACAGTGACGTGACGAACTGAAGATGGTCAAATCGGATCAGTTTTCCCTTTTGGCAGATGAGTCCTCTCATGACGATTTGTAATGCTGCGTCATGGAGTATGTCCTGTGATGTATCAGTAGGCTCGGGCTGGGGGCCTTTTCGCTACGCAATGCATTTTCGAGCACCCGATGAAGCGATACGTTTGAATAAGAAGGGGAAATGTCGGGGGGGGGGGGGGGGTTGAAATCGAGTGGTTTGGATCTTGTTTCTGCGTGGTTACCCTGCACTCAACACAGGAGTAGACACTCGGGTAAGAACGGAACAAGATATCCCGGTCCCTCCACCTCCCACGACATGAATGATTAAGCAGCCGGCGCGCTGTGGCCGAAGTGCGGGTCAGGATGGGGCGGGCGCGTGCGTAGGCCTCGGCGCGGCACCGGCACCTGCGCTCGTGCCACTTGGACCTGACTAAATTGTTTCACTGTTTGATTTCATGCACAGCAGGACACAGCAGGACGTGCTGTTCCGTAGAAGGAAGCCAGTTTGCAATCCTGATTGACACCGCAAAAATACAACTTCAGAGATGCAGGTTTGATGATTTATTGAACGACTTGGTGGGTCAGCGCAGTTTTGGTGTCCTTGCTTCGGTTGATGGGCGTTGCATTCTTTTACAAAGCAGGTGTGCTCATCATGCAGTGGAGAACTGTGGAACTGCCGGTAAATTGCTAGCATGCTCCCTTTCAGCTTCCTCCCGTCCGTCGAAGGCTGCTTCTCACACGGATGAGGTCACGCGGTCTCCGGCGACAATGACGCTCGAGACCAGATGAGGCAGCATCTCTTAATTACAATTACAATTACAATTACAATGGGCTACGCAGCCACCAATGTTTCATTATCGCACAAACCGCTATCCAGTACACTTGAAATACGGTCGAGTGCAATTTTGTTCTTATTAAACACGTTTTTTGTTTTTTTTGAACTGATTCATTGCATTTCCGTTCATTTCAACGAGGAAAGGTGATTGGTATGTATTTACGCGCTTACTGGCAAATATTGGCTGTTTTTATTAAGGATGCACTGAAATTCCCTCAAAAGAAGACGGCACCGAGAAGACGGACGAAAGTCCTTTAAACCCGAAATGAAAACCCAAAACATCAGCGTGATTATGACCATTGAATTCATGAATCGTCCTCTTGACAGGAGCTTATCTGTGCGTGTTATTACTTGTAATACTCTATGGCAGACCCCCAAGTCACGCTGTCCCACCATATTGTCTGCTTGTGCCGCGCCGAGAGAAGTTTCTTCCCACGAAGAAAGGGGGTGTCAAAGATAGCAGACACCTCCATTGCCCCCATCACATGACCAGATTGATTCTGACGTCCCCAAAAGGGTGCCTTCAATGATATTGTTCACCTGTCTCATTGGCTTAAAGTGGGCGGGGCGGGGCGGGCAAGGGTTAACGGTGGGGACACGGGGCCGGGGGCCGGGGGCCGGGGGGCATTGTCCAGCAGAAGGGGCGAGAGCGTATAAGGGTGCAGAGGCTGACGTGGAGGGAAAGAAAAGACTGACTAACCTCGTCTCTCCTTCCAGTGGGGCCCCCGAGCAAAGTAATGAAGTCCGAATTACAGCAAAGGATAACGAAGAACAAGCCTCCATTGTTCCCGCTCGGGGCGCACGAAATGAGCGTCACAGCGAGCAGCGGGGCACAGGCCGTCACTGCGCTACTTAGTCTGCCCCGTTGTCTCGAGACGGGCCCGTTTCAGAGCTTCTCAGATCAGACAAATACTGCGCCCGTCACCCCCGCCACCGCCTTTCTCCAGCGTTCGCCTTCACCCTAACCCTCTGTACGGCCGAGCCATCCGCCCTCACCCCAAAATAGGCCAAATCTCCTCCATTGTGTTTCGACTGCCTAGTGTGAAATTGATTGTGACGTTAAATGTTTTCTAATGAATAATTAGTGAATGGATATGCAGGGGGAATATGTGTAATGGATTGTAGACTGCATTTTAAAGACATCTTTTTTGTCTCTGCTTCGTGGTATTTACAGGACAAAAACACTTGGCCTTTCTCAGAAGAAATGAGGGCCATAGGCGAAGGATGGGAGGGTGTGAAGGGCTTTGTGTCAATTAGATCCAATGGATTATCTTTTTTGTCAATGTTTTTACAGAGAGAATTGAGAATCAAAGGACTTCCAAAAGAGAGAAGGAGAAAATACAAAAGCAACAAAAGCAGTGAAAACCTTTGGTCCGAATGTTGGTGGTGAGAATGCAAAACAGATTGCTGGAATTTTTCCCACTATGCTTATTGAATGTGCCGCCGCTTTTTTTGGGGGGTCCCATTTGCACAGTGTGCTGCGTTCGCTTTGGTGCATCGGCCCTGGTGAAACATGCGGGCCGGGGGCCGGGGGGCCGGGGGCCGAGGTGACGAGAACATTTTGTCACACGCTACAAATATACGGGGACGTTTATTTACATTATCGTCCTACAGATGTGTGTCACGCTTACTGTTGGCAGAAGTTGAACATATGCATTGAAATGCATTGATTTATCAAGAATAGATTTGAAAAAAAATGGAGCTATTGTTGTGATTTGGAGTGGAAAAGTAGATTTTGTGAGAAGTGGCATCAGACGTTTGAATCTCACTGTGAACCAAAATACGGAAATTGTAACTGGTTACTCAAAGTGAGTCGCTTATATGGTGAATGAAAGCAGTACACTTCAGCGGGAAATGACCAATGACGAAAGTAGCGTGTTAGTTTGTGCATTTTGACAAATTGTAGCAACTTGATCTTTCTCAATACTTGCCTATCCAATATGCTACAGAACAGACTATAATATTGAAACATATTGCACTTGCATTGCATTTATACTGAATGGAAATGTTCCTTCAGCGCTCTGGAAACACATTAACAGGATACACATTAGGAAGTCAAGAGTCGGTTTATGTCTTCTTCTGTGACCTCGATGCTGGCTCATCGAATGCGCTTTGCCCCAGGTGGAGGGTGCGCTTAATGCCAGGAACCAGGTTGGCATTCAGGACTTTGTTCTCCTGGATGAGACCTCGGAGGCAGCCTTCCTCAGCAACCTTAAGAAACGCTTCTGCAAGGATCTGATTTATGTGAGTGGCATTTATGCAGAACTCTCGAAATGTCGAGAGTTTTTTTTACAAATGAATGTTCTATAACTTTGACTGACTCTTTTAGACTTACATTGGCACTTTATTGGTGTCTGTAAACCCCTACAAGGAGTTGGATATCTACAATAAGGAACAGATGGATGTGTACATGGGGGTCAACTTTTATGAGCTCCCACCTCACATGTGAGTGTCGAACAATTTGCTCAATACCTGGCTCAGTGAATTGGAAATATTGGCACTTGTTAGCCATCAAAAGGTCATAATTGTTTCCAAGAAATACCTATTTCAAAGTAATATAGGTCAAAGCTTGAATGCCCAAATGTCTTAACCGTTAGCTGTCCGAAATGAAGTTTTCTGTTTTCTGTTTTCTGAAGATGCTGTTTACATTTTTGGACATACATACTGTATAAATGCCTTTTCCATGAAAACAAATGCATCTTAGTGGCTTCAGAGTTACTTTTCTGGGGGTCTTTTACTAACTCACTCAAGCCGTCTCTACCGCTAATTCCACCGGAGAGAGCCTCGTTAAGTTGTTGCAATGCACCAGAGGGATCTGTCAGCTGAAGTGCCAGGATGAGACAGCCATTTTGCATTCACACAGTAGCAGACTTAGAATAAACAGTTATGAAACTATTGCATGTCTTACATTTTACATGGGTTTAAATTGCTTCTTCTTTAGTGCCTTTAGCATTATTGATGAAATGTTCTGAACGTGAGCCAAATAACCTAACACCCTGACTACCGCCGGTACGTAGCTACGCCCTTGCCGACAACGCCTACCACGGCATGCTGGCCGACTTCAGCAATCACTTCATCCTCATCTCAGGAGAGAGCGGCGCAGGGAAGACGGAAGCGTCCAAAAAGATTCTGCAGTATTATGCAGTCAGCTGTCCGAGCACCGCTCTACTAAACACTGTCCGGGACAAGATGCTCATGTCCAACCCTGTCCTGGAGGTCTTATTTAACACTCTTTCGTGCTGTACTGACATCTGACATTCCCCAAAACAGGTCAGGCTTGTGTGAATTTGATGATTGTCTCTCTCCGCAGGCTTTCGGGAATGCCAAAACATTGAAAAATGACAACTCGAGTCGGTTTGGGAAGTATATGGACATTCAGTTTGATAGTCAGGTAGGACAGGTCAGAGTCCCAGATGAACATTCGGGCGGTTGCATACTGAGAGCTGTTTGGAATATTCCAAACAGCTCTCAGTTTGACGCAGTAGTGCACGGCTCTCCACCGCTGCCAACTACTGCACGTGCCAAATATGGCAGTGTCAATCACAACTGAGCACCAGACACGCTTTTGATGCACTTGTACCCGCCTTCACGTGTTGGATCTCTCGATTCGGCCGCTTTAACTACTGTAACTTGTTACATTTCCTCAGATACTGAGACCAAGAGGGGTGCACAAAATCCTCCACCGGACCAAAGTCGATGACATATACTCTACATATACAGCACACTCTGTTCTTTGCGAAAGTAGTCGAGCTGCTACCTGTAGGCTCCTATCCAACAGGGGGACGCGCTCGGTGGCCACATCCTGAACTACCTGCTCGAGAAGTCGAGGGTGGTGCATCAGAACCACGGCGAGAGAAACTTCCACATTTTCTACCAGCTCCTGGATGGGGGAGAGGAGGACCTGCTGCAGCAGCTGGGCCTGGAGAGGGACCGCCAGCATTACAGCTATCTTACGCAAGTATGTGCAAGTACGCGATCTCCCCGTGTTGATGCGTGGTAACCGGACCGTCGCCACTCGTCGCTGTGTCAACTCTCCGACAGGGAGAGTGCGCCGTTGTGCCTTCCGTCGATGACAAAAAGGACTGGAAGACGGTCAAAAACGCACTTCAAGTGATTGACATTGATGCAATCCACACTAATGTGAGTTAGTGTGGATTAGTTAGTGTGGTTAGTTAGATTTCAACAGAAATCATTTGAATTGCGTGCAGCACTTGTTTGGGATTGTTGCGAGTGTTCTTCACCTGGGCAACGTTCGCTTTGAGCCTGACAGTAAAGGTCACGCCAGCCTCAACAACCAAAACAACCCAAATGCAGAGTTGCACTGGGTCTCACACGTAAGAAATCTACACCAAATGTCACTGATTTTAAGCCCAAAAAAAAAAAGGCTCATTTCATTGCAGCTTCTTGGAGTTGACGCTAACAGTCTACAAGAAGGTCTAACATACAGGAAAATTGAAGCCAAAACAGAGCAGGTGGGACTGTTCAAATCACTTTGTAACATGACACGAGCTCGTTGATATTTGGGCTTTCTCTCAAGGTGCTCAGTCCGTTTCTTCTGGATCACGCCATCTATGGAAGGGATGCCCTGGCCAAGGCCATTTATGGGCATACCTTCACCTGGCTGGTCAACCGGATCAACGCGTCCACGGAGAACACTGTGAGCTCGTTTTTTTGCCAAACGGGACAGACGCTGTGCGACATTGTCTTCTTCTTTTTTCCATTTCAGGATCCTTCAAAGAAAACTGTCATTGGACTTTTGGACATCTATGGTTTTGAAGTCTTTAATATCAACAGGTATGTCACTTGCCGTCCTTATGCGTCACAGATAAGATTTGATGTATATTGAAGTTATTATTTCTGTATTGACTGTGTGTATACGTACCGTACGTGAATGTGAATGTTTTTGGTTTTTTTGTGCCCCTGTGATTGAATTGACCTAAATATCTAGCAGCGGTAGCATATCGTGCTAGAGATTAACAAAGTAAAACATGGAAAAAGCAAAGATACAATCCTTTATTGTCACTGTCAAATGTTACGGCAAACAGAATGAATTTCACTCTAGCAGCACTCTCAAACTTAGACGCTCTTTAAGGGCAAAGTGCAAAGAAAGTAGCCAAGATCATGTTTAAATATGTAATGAAGGGAAAACCAGAAAAAAAAGGAATGAATGAATGTGACAGAGTATATAGTAATTGTGTTTCAGCCTGCGTTGTAGAAGTAAACCGAGAGTCCTATTTTAATAAGGTTGTAGCGTGTCGTACAGATGGCAGCACCGCTATATATGGTGAATTCATCTCCCACAATATTGGAGATTTTTTTGAACATTGTAACATTTACCAAATGTAATTATCTTCCGCTCGTGTCGTTTCCCTTCAGTTTTGAGCAGTTCTGCATAAACTACTGCAATGAGAAGCTGCAGCAACTTTTCATCCAACTCACGCTCAAGGCAGAGCAGGAAGAATACGAAGCGGAGGATATTGAGGTCATTGGTCCCGAAAATAAAAGTGGCGTGAACGTTGGTTTGATGTCGAACGGGGTTCCGTTTCACAGTGGGAGCCGGTGCACTTCTTCAATAACAAGATCATCTGTGACCTGGTAGAGGAGCGACACAGAGGAATTATATCAATCCTGGTATGCGCCTCCTGGGATGAACATCAAATCCCGAATGATTCCGCGCTAATGAATGTGACCCTGCAGGATGAGGAGTGTCTCCGACCAGGAGAGGCTACAGACCTCACCTTCCTGGAGAGACTGGAAGAACAAATGGGAACTCACCCTCACTTTGTCTCGTGAGTTCAATTCCTGCCGAAAGGCCGCGTTATCGGCGTTTCGTTCGGAATAATACGTCATGATTGGAGTGCAGTTGTTTCATAGGGACTACAGTCATGCGTGTCTGTGGAGAGTTTTCAAATCAAACAAATGCAAATGTGCTACTCAAACGTCACTCAGCACTGATCTGCTCTCCGGAGGCTGGTGAAGCTCTTCTTCTGTCCCCATCCTTTTCCTCTTGGTGCACAGACACAAGCTGGCAGACAAAAAGACACGCAGGACGCTGGAGAGAGGCGATTTCCGTCTCTTGCATTATGCCGGAGAGGTCACCTATTGTGTTGTGGGTAAATTCCAGCGCAACCTATTTCTTAGCCCTCAAAATGTAAATACTGTTTTCACCTCGGCCAAAATGTCATCATTTGTTATCCCTTTCGAAGGTTTTCTGGACAAAAATAATGACCTCCTATATAAAAATATTAAAGATGTAAGTATGCAATGAGAGGGGGGGGGGAATATGAACAGACATGTTTAATAATACATTATTGAAGTCAACATCATGGTGCATTTGTGTGTGTGTGTGTGTGTGTGTTCTCCCACCTTCTCCTAGTTGATGTGTCAATCAAAGAACGCCATTGTGAGGCAGTGCTTCTCCTGCATGGACCCGGACAGCAGGCGAAGACCAGAAACTGTAAGTTCTCCCGTGTTCACCATCAAACACTGTCAAACACAGTGTCACATCAGTCAGATTAAGTCCAGTAACTTCTGCCAGTGGCAGTGTGAAATCTCACCTTCAAGCCATGTGCGCCCGACAGATGAACTGTCGAATCGGGATTATAAGCCGCGTTCTGTGTATAGGTGGCCACCCAGTTTAAGAGCAGCCTGCTGAAGCTGACAGAGATCCTCGTGGCCAAAGACGCCTGGTACATACGTTGCCTCAAATCCAATGAGTCCAAGAAACCAGGTACTTTTTTAATGTAGATGCAAGCTGGGGTTTTTTTTTGGTTTGCTTTTTGTTTTTTCACCGAACCTCCTCCGACCCAGGACAGTTTGATGAAGCTCTGATCAGACACCAGATCAAATATTTGGGCCTGATGCAGCACCTGAGAGTCCGACGTGCTGGTTTCGCTTACAGGCGGAAGTATGAGGTCTTTTTACAGCGGTATGAAGCCACACCAGGCTCGGACATTATGCTTATCGCAAATCCACGGTTCCTTGTATAGCCTCCAGTATATGCTGATGCACATATATGTCACATTGAACAGTTATAAAGCTCTGTGCCCAGCCACCTGGCCACATTGGAGAGGCGAACCCGCTGACGGCGTCTTGGTGCTGGTTCGACATCTGGGCTATTTTCCAAATGAGTACAAAATGGGAAGGTGAGAAAAGTGTCTTCATACATAAGTCACCTCATGTCGTTTGTTGGCCCGAGTTTAGCTGTGATTATAGCATGCATTGCCAGTGTCAGGCTAAGGAAGCTTTTTGTGTTTTGTCCACAGCTGGATTAATCATAGGTATTGTATTGTATTCCGTCACCTTTTAGAACGCTTAACTTAAAAAAAAATGTTTATTTTTTATTTTTTTTTGATATAACTAGAACCAAAATATTCATCCGCCATCCAAGAACGCTTTATGCCACTGAGGACGCTTTTGAAAAGTGTAAACATCAACTCGGTGGGAGCCAACGCACAATAATGAACGTCTAGTCATCACCAGTTGCACATTGAATGAATGCTTCTCGACATTTCAGCAACAAGACTGCAGGCCAAATACAAAGGCTACCGGGCAAAGGGCGTGTTCAGGAAACAGAAGGAGGCCGGTGAATGAGATGCTCACTGCAGTCATGAGCGATTTACATCTAGGGTAAAGCTTAATGATCTCGCTTTCTTTCTATGGTCGATGCCCCTCAGCAACAAAGATCGAGACGTGCTGGAGAGGAGTGCAGGCAAGGAAGGAGAGAGACAAGAGAGCGTGGGCTGTCAAAGTCATTAAGCGGTAAGAAAAACGAGCTGAGAATCACGTACAGCTCAGCTCAAGGGAAAGGGAAAGGGAAAGGGAAACTTTCATCTGGACGCCATTTTACTTTCAGATTTATCAAAGGTTACATGACTAGAGGGCAAGCAAAAGTCACGGACAACTCTGAGTATTTGGTCTTTGTGAGGCAGAATTACCTGAACAGGCTCCAAGACAACCTGCCCAAGACACTTTTGGACAAAACCACTTGGCTATCTCCGCCACACGTGCTGGCCGAGGTATACGGAAACAACATCGACGCACAAATCGCGCGCCAGTTAACCTTTGCTTGTTCGATCCCTGCTGCAGACGTCGGAACTACTTCGGAAGCTGCACTACCGCCTCATGGTGCGGAAATACGTAAGAGGAATCACAACCCAGAAAAAAACACAGGTAACACATCAGTCTAACACGTAAAAAGACTATTCGATTTTTTTATTTATTTCTTTTTTTCCCCCCCCCACTTTTTAGCTTCAAATGAAGTTGATTGCCAGCGCCATGTTCAAGGGGAAAAAGGAAAGTTATCCCCAAAGTGTTGCCCAACCTTTTGTGGACACCAGAATCAGTGAGTGTCAGATACATATTCTTACATATTGCATACATGTCTTCAGACAGGTTCTGCTACCATAACGTGACTTGTGGAAACCATTAGTCCATCCAATAATTTTCTTGCCCACCCTGGACCGGTCGCCCGTTAATCGCAGGGTGCAAATGGACAAACGGGCTTTCCCACTCTTATTCGCAGAATTTCAAGCAAGCTCTGCTCTTTAATCCAGCCCACAAAGCTTTTACATTATCCAGAGTCACATTATATTTGTTACATATTTTTCCATTGCAACATTTCAAAATGGATATTCATTTTTGATTCCATTTAAATGATGAACTACTTGGTTAGTTTAGTTTTTTTCAAATTCCAAGTAGTAATACAAACGTAGCAAGATATCAGCTCCACTCTTCCACAACATCATGGATGCTTTATTCCAATAAACGCGCAGTATGCTCTGCAGTTTAGAAAATCAACATCTCCAGACACGATTTGAGGAAATAAGGCAGACGTTTATAAACAATGATCTTTTTAGGTGATGAAGATATTAATGCGAGGGTCCTGCAGATGCTTCGTAATGAGCACATCAAGGTAAATCCCATTTTCGTCTCTGAGCGACTCACATGAAATCAACTGCCGTGTTTTCACGCATGTTTTTGCAGTACGCCGTCCCGATGATGAAATACGACAGGAACGGTTTCAAAAGGAGGCCGCGACAGCTCATCTTCACTCAGGCGGCGGCCTACATGGTTGAGGAGGCGAGGATCAAGCAGAGGATTTTATATACCGCGCTTAAAGGTCACCATTGTTGTCACCTACTCACCGTCCTTTACGATTCAGCTGTTCAACTCTTACGTTTCCGTTGTAGGGATTTCGGTCAGTAATTTGACAGACAGCATCGTTGTGTTACACATAACATGTGAGGACCCCAAAGAGAAGGTACACAGATAGATCTACTCGCTTCATATCATATAAGCTTTACAGTCATCTGTTGATGTATATCGAGGCTTCACTTTTAGCGGCTTCACTGCATCGCAGATGTTTTTAATTTTCTCTTTATCTTGCATTTTATTCGGTATATTGCAGGATTTTGCACACAATGTGCCTATTGCAAAGTGCAACTGGCTCAAGTAACACAACTGCCAGGCACCTCTACTCTGTCACGTCCCTCAACAGGCCAGGTCCCACCTTTTAAAGTCGCACGCATTCAGTCACAGCTACTACAGTGCTGTAGAACGTGAGGATGGCGACCCCAAGCGGACAAAAATAATACTTGCACCTCACGTGCATATACTTTGAAATACATATCAATATTAATTAAATATTCGGTCACCACTAGCAATTGGAGGATGCCTGATGCGATACACTGTGGTCAGCGATGACCATCAATTATGTTTATTATTGTGATTGTAGTTTGCAGTGGTGCAGAACTGCACTGCAGCGTACTGATAGTTTTTAGAACATGTCGGTTACCATCAAGATAAAATGACTATCGCAACACAGTTAAACACAGTTTGTTCGAAAAACAGCTCGGATCTCAAGATCCTACCTAATGTTGTGGCCGGGGGAGCGTATCGGACGATGTCACTTCTTCTGACGTGATAAATGAGTGACACTGTTTCAGGGAGATCTTGTACTGCAGTGCAACCACTTGTTTGAGCTGGTGACCAAACTCTGCATCATTGCTAATAAACAGAACGTGGTCAGGGTGCTTCAGGGCAGGTAAGTCAGAAAATGCCAAGCTAAAGAGTGGATTCATAATGATACAATGCGCAGCGTATGTATGCTAATCAAAATATCGGTGTGCAGCATCAAAGTAGAAATTCAGGCTGGGAAAGAGAGCGCAGTCGAATTCAGCACAGGCCCGGAGCCGATGGTGTACAAGGCCAAGAATGGACACCTCACGGTGGTGCGTTCACTGTCGTCGTCATGACGACAAAAAACTCTCATCGGATAAATGACACGATGCTTTTGAGTTTCAGGCAGGCCAAGTGCTTACCTGAGTCACACAACTTTTGCCACTTCAGGTTGCCACTCGGGCCAGGCCGAGGTAACACGAGGGGCAGAGGAGACACAAAAGAAGCCCCTGCATCTTTCATGGGAGACGGATGCCCCAAAGCTGGCTCAACATCGCCACGGGATACACGTCCGGCACTTTAGGATGAGCGACATCACCTTAATGATTACATTTACATTTACATTCATACCATCAAACATACTTTACGAGAGGTATTAATAGAACTATATATTAATGGTTGAATACTGAGAAATCTTTCTATTTCCATGTAGCTAAATAAGGTTAGAAACACTTCCCAGTGTAATTGATTGCGACTCCAATCACAACAATAACCCTATTATCAGAATTTATAAAAACTCAGCATTGTCTTTGTGAAAGGCAGAATTTTGATAAAGCTTTTGTTGATTACATTGTGTTAGTGTCTGGAATAAATTGTCCAGTGAGTGTACAGTAGAAGCTCTGTGTTGCCTAGCAATTAGACCATACAAAACCAAACCAGAATACGTTCATATAAATATATTTGAGATGTATAAATAAAAAAACATACATATATGTTCACTTCTGTACAATAGCTCTACGGGTGATTGTTAACACATATCAATTTGCAATTGTGTGCAAAACTGAACAGCTCTAATTTCTCTCCCTGTTCAAAAGTATGTCAACAGGACTCTGGGAGATCTCTGGTTACACTCATTCACTCCAACCTCAGCGTCTACCCGCCATGACGTGCACATGACACCTCAAGTTCCCGCTGTAGGAAACAAACATTTTGTGGTGCGAACAGAAACTGAATAAATGTTCAAACTAAATATGGTGGAAGAATTACTTGGAAATGTTTCATCCACTTGTGTGTATTGCAACAGAATTACACAACAGTGATACAAGTGAACAAACACTGCAGTCAGTCAGTCAGACCACAACAAAGAAGACACAGCGGACACAATAACTGCACAACAATACACTAATACAGTCTCCTGGTAATGGATGTAATCGGGGAGGTATAAGGCACGGGTGCGGTGCTGTGCAAGGCCTCGGCTAAGAAGAGTGGGAGGTCACTGGTGGTGGTGTGTGCGGTCGTCGGGTCGTTTGATGTGGATCCTCCGGACTCGCTCGATTCGCTCTCGCTCGTCATCTTCATCCAGGTGATGGGATCGTCCCGCGGCGCCCCCTGTTGCCTCCAGCAGGGCGTTGTCTGGCCCTCTCCCGTCGTGGGATTCGTACAGGAGGATATTGAGGGTCTCCTCATAGATGCGAGCTTCAGGGAACTCCACCTATTTCACACATGCGGAGGTACACAAAAATATTAGCGAGAATAGACCTTTACGTGAACTTTGTATTGCAAACAATCGGTGACGAGGTGCTTTCCGGGAGCAGAACACGAGTGACTAGTGTTAACTCGGTCCGATTTTCCACCATGTCTATTTTTGAATCGTCTTACCCGTTGACAATGTAAATTGCAGCTGGCATTCCGTCCCCCTGCGAATATTTACCTCGCATACCGTTTTCTTTTCGGCTTACGCTTCACAAATTCTAACCACGGCGGTAGAGAAGAAGGCTAAAAAACATCGTTCAATCCATTTGTTTTCTTAACCGGAGATCGCTTGAGCTTTTGCGACGCGTGATGTATCGTGTAATGATGAAAAAGTCTATAATGGTTGTGTGAGAATGCTAAGATTTACTCACCTTTGTCTGCTTCTTCTCGGTGGCATAAACGATGGAGGTGCAGCACACCTCCGCTATCTTACGGCACAGCCCGTAAAAGGACCAGCAGCAGATCTCATCCCCGATCACATCTTTGATGAAAAGGACACGGCCATTGAACCGCAACGACAGCTTGTCAAACAGTTCAATATTTTTTAGCATGTTGTCGTCAGAATTGCTGAAGAAAACAACAACAACAAAAAACAAAAAACATTAAGCTCATTTATACAGCCAATTTTTGTTCCTATGAGAGCGTCAGCGCTTTTGATTGCAGAAAATACTCACCTGGTGTAGGAATATTTGTTATTGCTTCTGTTGTACAGCAGTTTGACCGTAGGCTGTGAAAACAATCATGTGTTTAGAGCAAGTGGCAAAATTGTTTTGGATTTAAAACACAAAATGATGCTAGACACCTTATTTGAAGTTGCAATCAGCTTCTGCTCCTCCTTGGAAGATGTCATCAGCGGCACTTTACATAGCGGTTCATACGTTTCTTTGTTCTGCAGGGAAAGAGATTTTTTTTTATTGAAAACTTTTTCCCCCCACAAAGAAAACGATCTTCACAAGTGAAGAGCGCCACCTGGTGGAGCATAAAACAACGTGCAAACCGTATAAGTGCAATACGGTTTAAAATGTCAGAATCACCACAACCATTATTCGGACTTTTTTAAGGATGTGTTGACAACCTGTGCTGTTAACTGTGACAGGAAGTACCTGCAAGGCAGCTGTGCATTCATCAGCGAGGCCTTGGACGAGATAATACTTGGCTTCTGCAAGCAGCTCCTCGGTCTCCCGCCGGCTGTCTGGCAACGGCACTGCTCCATCTCTCAGGTAGTTCAGGATCGTTCCAAAATGTTTCCCACAGCGATCGATCAAAATCCAACCTTGACAAGCAATGAAACAGAGTTTTACAACCAAAGTTAATTTTGATCAGATTCAAACACCGCTGAGCCCCTTTGGCATACGTCGTCTCTTCACTGAACACTCTGCGTGTGTGGTTTAAAGTTTTAGTGGGCGGCGTGGCGCAGAGGCTAACTGTACGGGAATTGGATAATTTCCCACGGCATACCTGATGATCTCTCACGACACATTGATGTGCCACACCACACTGGTTGGGGATCACTGACTTTTGGAATTGAACTACTGCAATAAATTCACTTTTCTACAATGGATGGGCGTCGTTCTGATTTATCGAGACAGACACACCAGCAAATGTAATGCATGTTTCCCGGGCAGCTCACCTTCACTGTCAGTGAGGACCTCCATCCTGCCGCTGAACATGGCTTTAAGCATGGTGTCCTGCTTGGTTAGAGTCTGCATTGTTGTGTAGTACAGTGCCCCGCCCACATTTAGCTTCACATATTTCGAGCTGGGGCTGGAACCTTTGAAGGATGTAGTCCGGGTTGTAGCTGCCGGCACCGCCGAGCTCACGGCACTCTCTCCTGACATCTCTTCCTGGAACACAACCACACAAAACAATCGTGGCACAGCAGCTTGTCTGGGTGATTGTTTTTCTCCCCCCACTGATAAACGACAAAGGACACTAATTATTAGAACAACTAACGTTGATGATGCTCATAATTGATGGCGTTTCCTGTTTTCTGTCCCTGCACTCACTCAAAGGATCTTTCTCAACTCTTTCGAAATAGACACAAGCAAGAGTCTCATTTCAGTAGAATGTCAATGTAAACAGGACTTGGCCCTTTCTGTATTCACTTTGGTGGCTACTAGCCTAGCCTATTCATTTGCCCTTTTCGTTCACGTCACAGTTTAGTTTCGTTAAACAAAAATACAGCGACGAGGGAAAATACGTGGAATTGAGGGCTATGTCACAAATTAAGCGTATAGTACTTTTCGTAAACACAATAAACGCTTTGGGTTGGTCAGCTCTTGTCCAGTAATTGAATAATGAAGTAATTTGATTTACGAAGGCAAGGCTAACGCGCTAGCTCGTGGCTATTTAAATGCTGTCTATGTGCTTAAACAGGGTTAAAAGACAAATCCAGAATTACAATTAGAATGGATGTAGCGCGCACTACACAAACGTAGTGTTGGCGCTGTGGGATTTAAAAGGAAAACAGAATGATATTTACCATAGAAGCCACAGCAGACTTCGAAATTGTAGCTTGCTAACGTATGTCAGCTAGCACTCACTTCCTTCCGGTCCGTGGCTACGCAGTTGGGAATGACTTCATCATCATTCAGGGTTTTTTCATTGCTTAAAGGCACAGTTACATTATTTCGTCGTAAATTATATCGGTTTATAATCAATACATTGGCGAGATAAGTAACAATGCAGGTCTACACTTCAAAAAAACAATCTGTTCCATTGTGTTTAACTCACATCATTAAAAAAAAAAAAAAAAGCCTCGAGTACATTTCCAGTGTGGAGGAGTAACATCAATAATATCCCTCGCCACTAACGATACATACAAGTATACTATTGTAAAGGCTTCAGACTGAATTTCTCTTTTTTTTAAATCACCCCGATTTCGTAGATAAATATTACTTCTAAATTATTCATACTCGAGAAGAATGCTATCCGGAAATAATTCTGTGCGACACCGTGGATTAATGGTTCCCGTCGCTGTTCCGGATCGGCTCGCCTCTCATTGTTTACATGTTAAAATGATATTTTAGCTCCTGTTTCTGAGACTGTCATCGGCAAAGGATTAACCATCATCTTTAAATGATGCTAAATAGCAACAAATTAACGTGAGAAACTAAAGTGCGGGACGACATTTTATGGAGACTTGTCTCAAACTAGCCCTGGATGCTAACTATTTCAGCTCCGTTATCAGCGTGTCTCTCGTTTATCCAGAGATGACGAGTTAGTCCACATTGTTTATCGGCTTTTGCGTCTGCTCGGGCCCCAAACACAACAACAAAACTATGGAGGTATAGCACCAGGTATAGAGCCTTCAGGCCCAGATAACATCTTGACACGAGAACTTCTGCAGTGGAGGTAAGTGTTGTGAGCAGATATCAACATCTGTACTTCAACGGTGTTCAAAATGGAATGCTCTCATCCTTAGGGTGCACGATGTTTGGTGCACCTCAAAGCTCGAAGTCTGAATTCCTGGATAAAGCCAGGCAGGCCAGAGAGGAGAGGAAAGGTCAGAAGGAGAAGGAGAGGGCAGCAATCCTCATCCAAGCCCTGGTCAGACGATTTCTATTTCGCTGCAGACTCCAGAAGCAAATAAGGTGCTCCTTACTTGATTGTCTACTTGCAAAATAAACATTGCTCCTACGGGATATCTTCTACAAATAGTTGATGTTCTTTTTTCATTGTCTTACCAGGAAAGAAGTTGATGACTATTTTGAGGCTGCTGCTGCAACATCAAAAAGAAATGCACTTTCAATTTTTAAAATTGCTCGTAAATTACTATTCATTTTCCACTTGGAGGACAAGGCAGTGAGTATAAGCAACAATAGTGCTGTTTGTTTTTCTAATTTCCGAGGAGTGTTGTGGTATTTGTCTCATCTTATTGAAGACTATTTGTTATATGCACTGACCAGCCACAAAATTAGGTACACCTGCACATAATTAGATCCAATACAAAAGTGGTATTCAAAATACATTTACAATGACAATCATGCACAGTTTTGTTTTACATGGTCAGCGATTGATTAATTGACTATTGTAGCGTGCAGTGCTATAGAACGGCAAGGCATCATAATGAAGGTGGTTTATAATATTTGAATGACCTTATTTGACCAAATACTAGAAACAATTCTTGGTTTGACGTGCATTTCTACACCACTGCAAAGTACACAATCAAAAATAAGCATTATTAACTGAAACCAGAATTTTGCATTGAATATCAGTTTTATAATTGTTCTAGTTGATTTTTAATCTTCTATTTTTTTTTTGGACAGAGGTTTGAGAAACTCTGTAGAGCTATTCTTGCCAGCATGGAAGTTGAAAATGAGCCTAAAGTGAGTGTTTTCATGTTTATTTTCTAGTCAAACAACTTTACACGTGAATTTGTCTCATATCGATTGTTTTTAATTTGGCTCTCAGGTGTGGTACGTGTCTTTGGCACTCTCCAAAGATCTAACAATCCCTTGGCTAAAACAGATCAAAGATGTGCTGTGGACCTGCTGTCAACTACTGAAAAACCTAAAGGTTAATAAGGTCAAGTCTTGAAGATCAGTAAGCACAATATTCAAGGTTTTTAGGTCACTTGATGGATTTGTTTTCTGATTTCCAGCCTGATATACTGCAGGACAACAAATTGGTAACGCTGTACCTCACCATGCTGGTCACATTCACAGACACATCAACATGGCGGATTGTCAGAGGGAAGGGTAGGTCTGGAGCCCCGCTAATGTTATCGTTCCGTCTGATATTGGTGGGCATGACAGAGCGTTTTCCTCCTCTTTGTTTCAGGAGAAGCTCTCCGACCGGCCTTGACGAGAATCTGTGAGAATATCATGGGTTATCTCAATCAAAAGGGATTCTATTCAACACTACAGGTTCTGTATCACATACAGTCTTCACTCACTAGCAACAACATTTGGTACATCTGCACATTTTGCAAAAGTACAAAAATTCTAAATTGTGGGTCACTGTTTTGCCTGTTGTTCTGCTCTAAAGATTCAACATAGGGCCTTAAAGCTACACAAAATGTTGACAAAGTGATACAAAATGTACAAACCACTTATAAATGTGTCATTATTTTAAAGTGGTACCGACCACATATTTTTGAATGAATACCGCTCCAAAATTGTAATCAAAACTGCGCAACTGAGCCTTTGTAAAGGCGCAAAATGCCTTCACTTCATACATCACATCTGACTATGCAAGTGTACCAGTCAAGGTATTCCTTCTGAGTTCTGCTCATTAATACATTGTTACACAGTTGTTGGCTTTTCTGCCAGCTGCCATTAAGGACATTTATTTTGAGGAATTTGTTTTCAATTCTTTTGCAGATCTTGCTGACCAACGGCTTGGCTCGTTCCAAACCAGCTCTCTCTAAAGGCACTTTGACAGCTATTTTTACTCTCTCGCTAAGGTGAGTGAGGTGAAATTAAGTGAACTGCTGTTTGAGGCTAAAAAAACCGATTGATATCAGTTTATTTCTACTGTTTTTTTTTTTTTGTTTTTTTTTAAATCAGACCAGTCATCGCTGCTCACTTCTCAGACAACCTGCTCAGATCATTCCTCATTCACATTATGTCAGTTCCAGCTGTGACGTCGCACCTGTGCACGCTCACTCCAGAGGTACGAAACCGGCCATGAATAACATAAAAAATATGCTTATTACTATGATAACATCCTCAGAGGTACAGTTTTGAATGTTGCCTCTCCTGCAACAGTGTATTACTTCGATCCAGACACATGGGCTTTTAAAGAAGTTTATCCTGTTTCTCAGCCGTGAGGAGCAGTGTTCCGATATCTGTGTGTGTCTCGAGGGAAGCCACACACTCTGCTTACTTGGTACAGTATTGGAGATACCGTGCTTAGTCAGAACTGCTACTTTACAGGCGAGAGAATAATTGGATGCCTTTTTCCTTGTGTTGATTTAGGTAACCTGATCCACTTGGGCTTCCTCAATGAGCGAATCATAGAGGAGGAGACCAGTCGCTTTGTGAAGGACTTGACTGACATGCTGTCCTACTGCCAGAGATATGTGTCCCAAAAGAAGTCCAACCTCACCCACTGGCACCCTGTCCTGGGCTGGTTCTCCCAAACTGTAGACTATGGGTCAGTAAAGTAAAATGTAAACATTTGATACATGCTTTGCTGAAGGAAATTCAACCAAAAATGACTTTCCAGATTTTTCCAGATGCACGCGGGAGGTTGCCGGTGGGGTGGCCAGCCTTCAGTTTTACGGTGGCCGCGGCACCCCTGGCCATCCCCTGGCTCCGCCCCTGTCACCTGCAACCCTTATGAGGACGAGTGGTATAGCAGCTGGTTGGATATGGTGATCAATTGTCGAATAGGGTTAGACAATTGGACCCTAGACTATATATTCTAGGAGGCTGTTTGACCTTGAAATTGATAGAATTCCAAATGAATTTTCCCCATAAGAAGTAATAATAGAATTCATTCAAGCGGTGAAACTATTAACATCCTCCATAAGCTCTTAGCAACGTAACAATTCACATTTTAACAAGCATCTTTATTAGGTCTATTATTGTCGTCGTCACCCTTTTCCTGCCTGGCTTACCATCAAAGGGACCCCTCCATTTACATTACGGTTTTTACTATCCCCCCCCCCAACAGTAAACGTTGGATTCTGAATTTTAGACCATATTTTCATCAAAATCACATATATTTAGTTCAATGTATTTATTTGTAACTGTTGAAATTCCTGTTATCGTGATCTGTTTGAACAGACTGCCCAGGACTGCTTCAGCTCACAATAATATCTAATATTTTACAATATTAAAAATAGTGTAAAATAGGAAACTTATTATATGTTGTAGTTGTTGCAGTGGTTTCGAATTGCGCTGCATCGTACCGAGAGGTGTGTCTAATATTTACAGAATCTAGCCTTTGTCCTGTGGCTGACTAAGCAAATGTAAACACCGCTCTGTATGGGTGCAGTAACGTTTTATACAACAACCAAAAATGACCGTCTAGTTGTTTCAATCCAAATGACATCATTTTGTCTGTAAAAGCATTTTCAGTAAAGCTGCAATATTGTATTGGATGAGATCATGCAGGTTTACCTATTGTTGTGGCCCGTGAGTGTATGTGTCTTGACTTTTCCTTGAAGGAAAAACTGCTCCTCTGTTTCTTGTAGTCTTAACGAATCAATGCCGCTGGTCACCAAGCAGCTGCAGTATCTGTGGGGTGTGCCTGTCATTCGGACCCTCTTCAGTGACGTCCTCTCCAAGAAGCTCGAGAGTCAGGAGCCAAGTTCCTCGCCCGCACTACCGAGCACATCGCAAAATAACCTGCCTGTTAAAAGTAGGGTTATGAATCCCAATCTGTCTCTTTTGTTTCATAGCGGTTTTTTGTCGTGTGTGTGTGTGTGTGCGTGGTAAAAGTCATGGACCAAAGAATTATTCGCTCTCCTCCGCTGACAGGCCTTTTCAAGCGAGCATTTCAGAAGTCTGCTTCTGTACGAAACATCTTGAAACCGGTTGGGGGAAAAAGAGTGGACTCTGTTGAAGTTCAGAAGGTGTGCAGCATTTGTGTGCTCTACCAGACCGCTCTATCCACGCTGACGCAAATACGACTCCAGATTCTCACCGGTCGGTACACGGGCCTGTCAAGATCATGTTCAAATATTTGGAGACTTATAAAGGGACAGTCACCACCTTGTGTTCCCCGCGCGCAGGTCTGACGCACCTCGATGACCTCCTGCCCAAGTTGTGGGCTTTTATCTGTGAGCTCGGCCCACAGGGAGGCCTCAAACTTTTCATGGAGTGTCTCAACAACGACACTGAAGAGTCCAAGAGGCTCCTCGCTATGCTCATGCTGTTCTGCGACTGTTCACGGCACCTCATCACGTAATTATTTGCGACTTCCTTGATTGCATGCTTTTGCATTGTGCATGTTCATGAGTTGCCAATGTCTTTCAGAATCCTGGATGACATTGAAGTCTACGAAGAGCAGACCTCTTTCAAAATAGAGGAGCTCCTCACTATCTCCTCATTCCTGAACACATTTGTGTACAAAATGATATGGGATGGTATTCTAGGTGAGTGATCCCCTCTGTGGTCTTTACATTCACAAGAGGGTTTACGTCGAGAGTTTAAAACGTTATCTGAAAAAGCGGTTGTGGTAATCCGACAAAAAAAGTGTTTTACATACACAAATAGGCCACCTAATTATATGCCACCTGCACAATCTCACGAGTTCCCAGCACACGAGGCGTAACGCAAGAAAAATGTCATCTCTACAGAAAGATGATTTAGCTGCTTTTTTTTTTTTTTTTTAAGGTCACAGAGGTATCAATGTGGAAAAATATAAATGTATGAATGGGTTTGTAGTTTCCAGTGGTGTGGATTCGAACTGCACTGCACGAAGCATAATGGGAAATATTGGCGCTCATTATTTTGCGCAGGTGTACCTAATGTCACATTACAGCAATTGCTTGCCTCTCACAGGAATGAGCAAAACATACGCTTGTGTGTCCAACAGAGAATGCAAAGGGGGAGAAACTGGAGTTATTCTACAGCGTTCACGGCTGGTTGATGGTGCTTTATGAACGTGACTGTCGGCGAAGATTTACCCTTGATGACCACTGGTTACGCAAGTGAATACAAACTGAGAATGTCTCTCTCCGTCCGGAACATTTAAGGGTTTTATTTTGACCAAGTCATCTTTTTCAATCTCCCATCTGTTGTGTTCAGGGATTTAAAACCCAGCTTGTTGTTCCAAGAGCTTGAGAAAGGCAAGAAAAGAGCCCAGCTGTTACTGCAATATATCCCACATGTTATTCCTCATAAAAATGTGAGTTATTATGGCATACATTTATACCCTTCAGAATACCGGATGTGTTGATGTAGAAAATGCAGTAATTTGATCCAAGTTTGTGCAAGTGCTAGGGTCAAACTGAGCAAAATTCAGGAGTATGCACGAGGCTCATATCTATGAAGGGGTAGAAGATGTTGTGGATTCAAATCCGAATCTGCGGCCTCTTGTTCGGCTTTTATAGTTTCTATTCATTTCAGAGGGTGCTGCTGTTTAGGAACATCGTCACGAAAGAGAAAGAGACTCTCGGCTTGGTCGAAACCAGCTCCGCTTCGCCGCACGTCACCCATATTACCATTCGCCGCTCACGCATGTTAGAGGTACGAACACAAACCAGATGGATGATGGGAATGATGTACGTGCGCGTCCCAATAATGTGTGTGTCTCGCACGTTAGGACGGTTATGATCAACTGCGCCGGTTACCTGTGAATTCCATAAAAGGTGTCATCCGTGTCAAGTTTGTGAACGACCTGGGAGTGGACGAAGCCGGTATCGACCAAGACGGTGTCTTTAAAGAGTTTCTGGAAGAGATCATTAAGAAAGTGTTCAACCCTGCTCTCAACCTATTCAAGGTAACTCATTCATTCATTGAAAAGCACCAAAACATTTTCAAGCAGCTTCCGCTTTTTGTCGTATTCTTCTCAGACCACGAGTGGAAATGAGAGGCTGTATCCTTCCCCTACTTCCTACATCCATGAGAACCATCTGCAGCTCTTCGAGTTTGTGGGGAAGATGTTGGGGAAAGCTGTTTACGAGGTATTTGTGGCGCTTGAAGTTGTGCTCAATTGAGAGTATTGCGGAACATTGGGATCCTCTGTGTGTGTTTAGGGCATTGTGGTGGATGTGCCTTTTGCCTCCTTTTTCCTCAGTCAAGTGTTGGGTCATCACCACAGCACCTTCTACAGCTCCATTGATGAGCTGCCCTCGCTGGACTCTGAGTTTTACAAGAACCTCACATCCATCAAGGTTCACTAAACCTGTGAACTGTCATTTGCCGCGTTTTAGATTAGTCCGTGCACGATAGCTGATATTTGGATGTGTGTTTTACAGCGCTACGATGGCGATGTAGGGGATCTGGGACTCTCGTTATCCTACGATGAAGATGTTATGGGACAGGTGAGGATTGACAAAAAGGAATACCTCGGAGGTGGAAGACAATTTGTTTTCGGACGTGGTGGACCTCCAATTTGGTTAGCTTTGGAAAGGATTTTGAAATGTGATCAATCTGTTGCCGAGTCAAATTGTAGCCTTCAGAAAATATGATCATCGGCCAAATATTCATCTGATAAATCATAAAAAGGCCATTCGCAATTGTAACTTCCACTGTGCTCTTAAGAGTGCACACTTCATCCACGATTCATTGCTGTATTTTTCCCTCCAGCTAGTTTGTCACGAGTTGATACCTGGAGGGAAGACCATGCCTGTCACCAATGAAAATAAGTATGTCCGTCAATATCAGGGCTTTGAAATGTAAACCGTTTTGATTCTATGATTCGAGTTTGAGTCTTTGTATTCTGCAGGTTCAGCTACATCCACCTCATGGCTCACTTCCGGATGCACACTCAGATTAAGGAGCAAACTGGAGCTTTCATCCGGGGCTTCCGCAGCATCATCAACCCGGAATGGTTGCACATGTTTTCCACACCCGAGGTTCAGCGTCTCGTCTCAGGAGACAATGCGGAAATTGACTTGGATGACCTCAAGTATGTGCTTGATCTTTACCCGCCCCCACCTTGGCGCTATTTTAGAAGTTTGAGTGTGACTATGCTCCCGTCGGAGTACATGACTTGTATTAGTTTCTTTCCGTCTAAATAGTTGCCTTGCTGTCTGTATGACTTAGGAAGCACACAGTCTACTATGGAGGTTTTCATAGCAGCCACCGTGTCATCATCTGGCTGTGGGACATCTTGTCCGGTGATTTCACAGCTGAGGAGAGGGCAATGTTCCTCAAAGTATGCTCCTTTTCATGCGCAGGGTGTTTTTCACTTGTATCACCCGTTGTTTCCTTTGACTCCTTTCTCCTCTTCTGCAGTTTGTTACAAGCTGCTCAAGACCTCCCCTCCTAGGTTTTGCCTACCTCAAGCCACCCTTTTCGATCCGTTGTGTGGAAGTGTCAGATGATCAGGTGAGACTAATGATTGCTCAGTCAAATTTTTAGAAAGTAAAACAAAAACTCTATTAAAGATGCACAGGTTCTGAATGTGTAGTAATGTAGCTTTGACGCACAGCCTCTTTGTCTGCACTCAGTCTTCCTAGCTTGAATCGTTAATGTTTATTTCCTGTGGCCAGGACACCGGGGACACCCTTGGCAGCGTCCTCAGAGGCTTTTTCACAATCCGTAAAAAGGAGCCCGGTGGTCGACTGCCAACTTCATCCACATGCTTCAACCTGCTCAAGCTGCCCAACTACAGCAAGAAGAGCATCTTGCGTGACAAGCTGCGATACGCCATCAGTATGAACACGGGTTTTGAGCTTTCGTAATACCCAACTGTTGCAAAAAGGGCCATCTGCAACAGGTCGAAGCAGCCTGACCCGAGCAAAAGCTTTGCGGTAGATGGGCTCCTGTCGTGTCTGAGGACATTTCTACAAAGTGGAGGAGTCGTGAAGGACAACGCTCTTCTTTCGTCTTATTTTAACACCTGCAAGATTACTTGTTGAACTCCCTTCCAGCAAAATCTGATTTGGCGTCTCCCCTTGCCACACATGAAATCCAAGTTCATATGTCGTATTGAACTCCATTAACTCTGTATTTATAGTTACTAGATCTCAGTTTCTCAGGCTTAACGTAATCTTTTTTTAGATCGAACACTCCCACCATACGAGAACTGGAAAGCAATACAGATGCAATGCAAGCCATTAAATGCGTGAAAACTTAAGTCATGCATTGGTAATAATGCACTTCCGGCTTTGAACTTTGCTATCCAAGCATCATTTAGAGAGTATCAAATTACCGTAGTCCAAATGTGTTTTGCGTTGCATAAATGTAATTTGTCCAAGTCGAAGACAAACCAATGTCTTCAGCCTGCAGAACGGAGGACTCCCTCGTCCCGTGTTAATCTCACTCAGTTTCCACCATCTTCAAGACACACTATTTAGTTTACGACGGTTTATGAACAATGCGTGTATCAAAAGATCTAAGGACGCTATGCTTCATTTGTGGTGAAGCGCCAAGATTTCTGGACATGAAAGATCCATTGATGATTATTATTATTATTATTATTATTATTTTTTTTTTTTTAATACAGAAGTGATGTCTGCTTTTGCATCTTTTATCCGTGACAAAAATGCCTGGAAACGTCTAGTCACATCTCAAATTGATGCTAGAAAACCAGAACTTTTCTCATTACACCTTTTTAAATAACGCTGAGTGCCTCATGCATCGCCATCCTCCCCATGCTATCACCTTGACCTTTTCACCTACTACACGTGAAACCAACAATGTTGTATATCGGAAACAAGCCATAGAAGTTGTGGGGGGGCTTATGCTTTGAAACTCAACCACTGTAATACCACTATAACTACAAGAGTCGTGAGACTTTGACAATGCTCTCTGTGGACTTTCTAAGCCATGTTGTGAAGAATTATTAGATTTAAACATGCCTCTCAACATGATGTCATGGACTGGATCACCAGCCTAGATGGACTACTGCTTGATTTCATGTTCCCTTTGGGTGGGAATGTTTCTGCTCTTGGGTAACTTTTAGGGCTAAGTGTCATCTTAGTCAAGGACCTACCAGAAATAGAAATGCAGCTTTCAAAGAAAGATTGTAAAAGTATTTAGCATAAAATCTCAACCAAATCTGTCATTATGCAAAAAAACAAAACAACAACAACAACACCAACATCATCTATAAAACCCTTTGTCATTACTTACCACCATACAGGTCAACACTATCATTTTACTAACCAGCAACTTGTGTGAAAACAACAGTTTGGCATCAAATCAATACAGAAATAGAATTGTTCACAGAATTAATTTCTGTCCCTCAAAATATTCTAACATAATTTACTGCACTATATGGAAGATTTAAAAAGCCTACACAGCCCAGTTCAAATGCTAGGTTCTTGAGATATATAAAAAAAAAAAGGGAGACCAAGATCTTATTCCACCATGTGGATCATGTGACCTATAATCTGTCCAACTCAATTGAGGAATAATAATTTAAAAAAACAAAAGTTGAGAGGGGAAGTATGGTGTTCTTTTAGTGATGAGCATTGTTGTCTTTCACAAAAACTGTGCCATTTGAACAGGGGGTGTGCAGACTTTCTATATCCGCTGTATCTCATAGGGCTAATTATTGGACTCCGGGTTCTCAAAAAAACACGCCAGTGACAAACCAATGTACCGGTTGACATCCAAATTTAGTCTATTAATGAGGGCTCTCATTTAAAAAAAAAAAAAAAGTGCATACATAATTAAATATAGAAGTGCTGTTTGTGTTCCCAAGAAATGAAGATCAGGTCAGTCATTGATTTGAAAATGATGTCAGCAGATGTAAATGTAACCCACTTTTATTGCAAGTGCACCCCCAGAGACATTGTCCCACCTTCACCTACGAGTCAAATTGTCTTCAAAGTATTTTGAGCTGACTGCACTATGGAATGTGTACAAAGAGCGATTCTTGTGTAAGATGTGTCCATGTATGTAAGATCCGTTTTGTCATGGTATATCATGCACACACTAACTGTTATATAAAGTATTTGCTCCAAAGTCACAAAGCATTGTTTTTTTGTTGTTTCCCCCTCCCCCTTCTCAAGTCAATCATGTCTGATTGCAAGCACCTGCTGTGTGGGAGCACAACACTGCATTGCAAACACAACTAAATCAAACTAGATTGGAAATGACTCCCGAGAAGCACATCGGGAGCTTTTCTTAAACAATGTGATGGATTTAGCTGGAAATGCACACGTCCCGCTCAGTCTCCTGCACTGTGACGCCCTTCAAGAAAGGCCCACAGAGCTCCGAAGTTCAGTAAAAACCGTGAGCAGCAGCCCGCCAAGCCCTTCGCCTTGCAGCTGGTTCAAATCTCTACGAAGGTGAGTTTAAGGTTTAGTTCCTTCGTCGGTTCGAGGCACGTGATGCTCACTGTGGCTGACCTCTCTTTGATGCAGACCTTTAGTTATGCGCATCACCTGACTAGGCAGGGGGGCTTTACCAGGATTTTCGCTATGCCCTCTGCTACTGGGGCTTTTACTTCACAAGCTTAACAGTTACAATGAGGAAGTCCAGCACGGGTGAGCTTGCTAAAATAGACATGAGTGCCAAAGGAAAGGCTTGCTCTGCATGTCAAAGGAATGGCCGTTTAACGTGCAGAAGGTAGAGTGGATGACTGTGGCCTGAAAGCTGATGATGATGAGATAATAAATGGCTTTTGGGCTTTGAAGGACCAGGCTGGGCGAGCCATGCTTGAAGACGTACCCTCTGCAGTACGAGGATCTGCTCAAGAGAGCCCGGGTGTCCTTCCAAGCCAGGCGCAGCATCAAGGAGAACTTTAGGCTGGCTCAGCTGGAGGCTGTGGTGCGAATGCTGGAGGAACATGAGTGCGACTTTGTGGATGTTCTCAGAAGGGATCTTCACAAGGTGAGGGCTTGCCATTGTTTTGTTGTTGTTGTTTTTAAAGAAGTGATGACTGACTTTCAATGAATTAAAATCTGTCTTGAACTAGCCCCGATTTGAGACTGTTGTGTCAGAGTTGCTTCTGGTCAAAAATGAGGCTCTGTATGCAATCAGCAACCTCAGGAAGTGGATGCAGCCACAGCAGGTGGAAAGAAACCTGGTGAGACCGTTTTGTTGTTCTGAAAATCTTTATTGAATCGTGACCTTTTGGTGAGGAACATTCCGTGGGATTGCTACAAAGCGGTACATTCTTTTGTCAAAGAAGATTAACAGTGCAAGTTGCTCAGCTCAAGGCTTAAACTGTGTTTTCCACACGTGGGCTGATTGACTCATTGCCCGGTTTTAACGACTAACCGTGAACACGTCTGTTTGGCTCAGTCCACCACTCTGGATGAGTGTCTGATGGTAAACGAGCCCTTGGGGGTCGTGCTCGTCATTGGGACCTGGTGCAGTCCAGTCCAAATGTGCCTGGTGCCACTGGTGGGAGCCATTGCAGCAGGTAGATCCACGCTAGACATAGTCGCGTGTATGTCACCAACACTCGTGATTTATTTGTTGTATAGGTAACTGTGCCATCGTCAGTCCTTCTGTGTGCACGGCTCACACGGCGGCACTTCTCCATCGTCTCATCCCCTCCTATTTGGACAACGTGAGTAGGCCTACAGCCACAACAAAGCACCAGACTTTCATGCTCAATGTTTTATTTAAGTACAGCGCTTTGTGTCTGCTGCTTTGCTGGTTTTTTTTTTTTTTTTTTTTTTTTTTTTTTGTGTGTGTTCTATAAATACAATTGAGTTGTCACATTTGGCAGCAATTAACAGCTGCAAAATTATTCATTTTATTATAAGAATCGTTTGAAAATGTCACTGCGGATACAGTATGCCGTGCACGTTTCTCGTGAGGGCTGTCATTGACACAATGCAGCTGATGAGAGTTGTCCAAATTTGACCTTACAAAGAAAATAAGTCTGTTTTGAATGACAATGTCAGAAAGGGATTCATTTAACATGTTGATTAATGCTGTTGTGGTTTTACTGAGCCGTTTCTAATATTGGCTACGGGAGGGCCAAAAATGTAAGACCACTCTCTGTCGATGCAGTGTAGTCGGAAACCGTTACGGTTAAATTCATATCTCTCACAGTTTCAAGTGTGAGAACATGGTTCTGGTTAGTTTTGGCATTTCAACTTTGTTTAGCAGAACAATATGACAGTATGTAATGCTCTCCAATTCTTGTTTTCCTCAAGGAATGCTTCCATGTAATTCTTGCCGGCATCAATGACTTGGCTGACATTGTGGAACTCAAATTTGATCACGTTTTCTTTTCTGGTAAGAACATTCGCAGCGACGCAATACATCCTCCTACCTTCGTTCGACTCATCTACGGCATTTTTACCCGATGTAGTAATGTTGTTCAATTCCAGGAACCAGAGATGAAGGGATTCAAATTTCTCAAGCTGCAGCTCAGTGTCTGACACCCATCACCCTTGTTCTTGGTGGCAAGAATCCATGCTACGTAGACCAACACTGTGACGTTACCGTCACAGCCCAGCGCATTGCCTGGGCCCGCTTTCACAATTCCGGACAGAGTTTGGTGGCACCTGACTACATCCTGTGCCATTCGGATGTAAAAACCCGTCTGGTCCAGGCACTGAAGTGCTGCCTGATGCGGTTCTACGGTTCGGATCCCAGAGAATCCAGCAGCTTCGGCCGCATGGTCAATCTGGAGAGCTTTAACCGTACGAAAGACTTGTTGTGGAGATCTGGCAAGGTGGCCTTGGGTGGAAAGGTGACAGAGGCCGAGAAGTATATTGGTAAGAACCCACACACAAATAAAACTGGATCATTTCAAAAATGCTTTGACTGAACTATTGTTGTTCTGTGTAAAGCCCCAACCATTTTGACAGAGGTGGACGAGTCAGACCCTATCATGCAACATGATATTTTTGGTCCAGTTCTTCCGGTTCTCTCTGTAAACAACGTGGATGAGACGATTGCCTTCATCAACAAACAAGAGAAACCCCTCTGTGTGTACGTGTATTCCAACAGCAGCAAGGTATGCGGCAGAAATAGAGAACGGAACCACTGTTGATTTGTCAGATATTTCCCTTGATAAATGAATAAAAATCGAGTCCCCCAATTTGAGAATCACTGTTTGAATGTGAAAACTCTTTTTCAAATTGTGTGGCGTTTCAGGCATGGGCTTGAATTCCAAATTGTACAATCTCAGGGATGTTATTAGTTAGGCTTGCTAGGTTCCACTCTGTACGTTCTGCAAGGGCCACATGGTTCTCCTTTTCTCACGGGTTGATGGTCCTGACAATGCAGGTGATTTCAAGCGTCATGAGTGAAACGACAAGTGGAAGCTTTTGTTCCAATGACAGCGCCCTGCAGAGTCTGATAGTGACGCTGCCTTTTGGTGGAGTCGGTAAGTTGGCAGCCTGGATGTGTTTATGAAATGATGTGTGACCTCTTTGTTTTGGGGGCAGGTGGTAGTGGAACTGGTTCCTACCACGGGCGCTACAGCTTTGACACATTCTCTCATCGGAAGTCATGTCTGCTAAGAAGCACGCGCTTGGAGTGTGTCACCTCCCTGCGCTATCCGCCTTACGACGAGCGCAATCTGTCTCTCATGACGTGGGCCAGCAGTCTGTCCTGGAAGAGCCAAGGCTGGTGCCAAATCCTGTGACTTGTGCGGGAGAGTCAAACTGGAACCACGTTTCTGTTTAGACTTCATTGTAATGTAACAATCAGCACAATATCCAGAGAGGGAGGCGGCGGTACATTGATCGAGATGAGAAAGTTACTATGTCCTTGCATACTCGGAGAGAATGAATTTCAGACGTGTAAATGTAAGTGGATGTCGATTTTGGAAAAATTGTATATTCTCACTGAAAGCTTGATATAAAAATGCACAGAGATAAATGTTTTGATCACGTTTATTTATAAAATATGCATATGAATGTACTGTTGGGATTATAAGCAAGCATTATTCGGGTCTTTTGTAGATTATCTCCTTGTTGTTTTCCTTTAGGGCAGCGTATCTGGCCACGGTGAAAAGGTAGTCGCTTAATCTGTGTGGAAAATGTTAAAGCAATGAGATTTATGTTCAAAGAAGGCATGCAACAAATGTCTTCTAGACTAGAGCAATAGAATGACCTGTTTAAAAACCTGGCAACATCTGGATTGGCCTCCCCGGAGCGCACGATTGGAGCAACGCTGTAATAGAAACGCACAGATAAGCCATTAGAATAAGTTATTCATGTTGGTAAAAAAAAAGAGTGCTGAAACTCACCTGCGCTCGGCCCTGCGACAGACTGTCCGAGCTATGTGTAAAGCTGCGCTGCTCTTTCCTCCAGACTGTGTGATGATACACGTTTAAAAAAAAAAAAAAAAACCCACGCACAGACCTTTTAGATGTGTCATTGGGCTTACAGGTAAAATGAAGTTGGTTAGAGGGGGGAGCTCCTCTGTGAATGCATCGATCCAACCTTCCAAGTCCGATATTGGCGTTCCAGTGAATTTGGTTCGAGCTTACGAACAGAAAATGTACAGAATTTAGAATCGAATGCACACTAACTCACTTAAACAGCAAACTTACTGATATGACTTTCTCTTGCAGAAGACTGAGGAGTGGCAATATTGGAGCCAACGTCTTGCAAAACACACTGTATCTGGTTGGTTCACAACAAAAATAGAAATACTAATAGAAATACTTCTCATGAAAGAAGTGACGTAAGAGTAAACCAACCTTATCCAGCTGATGTGTGAACGTGTGGCCTTTCTCAATGCAAAATTCTCTGGCCAAGCTGCAACAATCAATACAATATGATCAATGTGGTGGGCAAAAGGTGTGCCTACTGTAGCTTCTGACTGGAAGAGAACTAACAGATCCTTACCCTATAGCTGATGACAGTTCGTCTGTATTTCCTAAAGCTTCAAAAATATGATCTTCCTTTGGTCTTCTTTCTCCAGTAAATGTGCTTGAGAAACCTAGAAGGTGAAACAAACAAACAAACAAACAAATGAGGATGTACATCAGTGACGCATCTCTTTTCTCAAGTTGCAATCAAAACAACCTTTGTCGCCTGTTTTGGTGTAGATTTTGGGCACTTTATTGTCGCTCTCAGCGGCGTAACTAGTATAGAAATAAGGCATAATTAGGACATCCGGTGCTTATCTAAATTCATCTTTCAGACCTTAGCTTCTCCACATCTACATTCACACTCAATTCATTACGAAGGCTAAAGTTACGTGAACGGTATTTGAGGGAATCTGCAATATGAGCAGACACCAAGTGGTACAACCTTCTCCAAAGGAACGACGTTTCCCTTGTCTGCCTGTCGCTCAATTTTCTGGCAGTCCTCTTAACACACAACCGAAGCGAAGGGTTGCTAAAAAACAAAGCCATGTTTAATTTGTATACAGCATCGCATTGGAGTCCTTTTGTCCTATCGAACTTTCCGTAGATCATCATGGGCGTTTCATGTTATGGCACGATTGGATAACTCACCGCGTGGTGGGCAGAAACACGCATGCTGATTGGTTAAAAAGATAAGAAGGCTTGCTTGCCTTGTAGCTGATTGGGTATTATTTGCCAAACGTGTCCTGGGGTAGTCAGCTGTGCGTTTAACGCAATGCTAGCGGGCTGCGTCATTTTAGCCCACTGCGACCCAACCCGTCTCATGACAGTTGCTTTTTACGCACATTACTGTACGAACGTCCTCAAATCTTCGTTGACATAAATGAAAGCGTTAGTACCGATATTGTCAACTGTTACGACTCTTAAGGCGTTAGCATTAGCTTGATGTGGCTAAGATAGCTACTTGGTTTCACAGGTTATCTAGCTGTTTTTTGAAAGACTTTTTGTTTTTGTTTTTGTTTTTTTCCTTGTGAAAATATGCGTGTTCAGGAATGCATCGTATCTGCTCCGGGAAAGGCAATTCTTCACGGAGAGCACGCAGTTGTACACGGAAAGGTAATTTGCCAATGAATCAAAGTACTCACAGGCTGACTATAACACAGCCATTTAAACTTTTGCGTTTTCTCCTAATAATGTTCTCAATGCATTCGTAACAACTACATTTCAATATAGGACTCAATCCCTCATTTCATATTTGTAACTAGTGCTGACCAATGACCGATTTACTCGCTTTTGTTGATGCATCACAGGTTGCACTTGCTGTGAGTTTGAATCTGAGAACATACTTGAAGTTGAAAGCCACCCACACCGGTAAAGTTTGCATCAACCTCCCAAACATTGACACCTTCCTCTGCTGGGATGCGGCCGAGTTGAAGCGGATTAGACCGTTTTCATGCGGTAAGGAATGTTCCCAATCACATTATGTTGCTATTGCATCTCATAATCTGAAGACCAATTGTAGTGAGACAACATTTGATATTGTCCTATCCTGCTCACAATCATTATGGTAAACAATCTGCACGCTGTGTTATTGTCCCATTATGAACAATAATCATCAACCATCTTACTATTGATGTTGGACCTCTCGTCTGATTTTTCACAGGACGGCACGAGGAGGTAAAACGTCTAGATACTGAACGTGTGAAGAGGTTACGGGAATTTGTTGGGGTAGCAAATGGAAACTTGGATGCGAGTGACATGGCCACCTTGGCGTTCCTCTACATCTACCTCGCCCTGTTTGGATCAGGGTACGATGCATTCAGTTGTTCACGATATATTTTTGTATTTGTAAACTAGATCTCTCTCTGTCTAATTGGAACAACAATTAGAGCAATAAGAAACACACGACACGTACAGGAGACGAGCTTATTTGTATCCACTCTCGACCGTATGTGACATGTCAGCTAATGTCACTCTTGTATGAGCGGACCTTGATTCAAAGCAACGACTTTCTTTTCCTCCACTTTATAGTGAGCTGCCAAGCTTGACACTGTCCGTGTGGTCAGAGCTGCCGACTGGTGCGGGACTGGGTTCGAGTGCAGCCTACTCTGTGTGTTTAGCGGCAGCTCTGCTTTGTGCAAGTGGCGCCATGCCCGCTCCTCTCAAAGAGGGGGACCACACTGCCAGGTAATGACGTTATACTGTATGTGATCACAGCCGTCTAGCCACGCTGCAATACTTAATGTAAAATAAAATGAATTGGTATTCATTATCATTATCATTATTTCGACATACCACATTTGTGTTGAATAGCCAAAACTGCTTTTAACTAAAAGAGTTGAATTCATGACATTCATGTATCAGGACATGGGATCATTTATATTAATGGTAAAGATGATGAGACAAAAAGATAACCCTAATCATATATTGAACATTTTTTTGTAACTATAAATATATCTCTTTTTTTTTTTAATGAATAAATGTTTACATGCATTGTCACAGACCTACAGTTTTATTACAGTATTGTCTTATTGTTAGTCACGAAACACCCCTTTATTCCCATTCCCTCCATCATCCCAGTGATTTGGTCT
This sequence comes from Phyllopteryx taeniolatus, assembly GCF_024500385.1. NCBI lineage: Eukaryota > Metazoa > Chordata > Actinopteri > Syngnathiformes > Syngnathidae > Phyllopteryx > Phyllopteryx taeniolatus. Next base: position 27,831,633 of record NC_084504.1, read on the forward strand.
GGCAGATTATCAGAGTAAATAATGAGAATAACCTTTGCAGGTGGCGTCAGGAGGACCTGGAGCTGATCAACAGCTGGGCCTTCCAAGGCGAGATGGTCATCCATGGTAATCCTTCTGGAGTAGACAACGCTGTAGGGACGTGGGGTGAGGCCTCGCATATGCTATCGTACTTATTTTGCTGACCCTTCTGTCCCTCCATGGGCACTCTTTTAATGGAATCACTGGAGTATTATTTTGCAGCACCAGTGTTCATTGTCGTCAGACGATCATCGCTTTAATGACTGATTTGTTTCCGCGCAGGAGGCATGCTGAGGTTCTTGGCCGGGACGATAATACCGCTGAGCAGGTAGTGACACTGATTAAACTCCACAGAGTGGCTTCATAAAATCACAGCACATAGTTTTCTTTCAGAATTAATGTCGATGGGGATCAATTGTCGTCTCAGCGGGCAGACCGAGAAGCAATTGAGTTCAAGCCTCTTTTTGTGTTTTGCTTTACTTCCAGGGTGCCATTCTTAAGAATCCTCCTCACTAACACTAAAGTGCCACGTAGCACAAAGGTACTTGTTGCCAAGGTGAAGGACAAAATTAACAAGGTACGAAATGTTTTCTCCTCCCCGACGCGTTACCTGCCGATGTCATAATTAATATTTCCTTTGTATGGCCCATACTCCAGAGTGCTGTCATGAAATATTAAAATTCAACTCTTAGCCAGTACCCCTGCGTGTGCTGTTTCCTTGGCGACAGCAGTAGTTGTGCACACTTTAGCCTCCATGTTGTGGCAGTGTTGAAGTCAGACAAGCACAGATTAACCTGTTTTGTTTTTCTTTTATAATGAGCAATCTATCACCATATTAAAAAAAAAAAAAAAAAGATCTGCGTTTAGTTGAAGCGAATGGTGACAACCTTTTTTCCCCTCCTCCAATCCCATAGTTTCCCACTATTTTGACCTCTGTGCTCGAATCAGTTGATGCCGTTTCCTGCACTTGTGAGAAAGTCCTCTTCGAGATGACCTGTGAGCCCATCACAGGAGAGCACTACGATGTTTTAGAGGTACGCAACCTCCCGGGTTGTGCCTGGATGCTTGTTAGGCTTTGGAAACATTGTTTTGCCCATAGGAAATACCGTCAATAGAATTTATCGAGGCACAAACTGTTGCCATCATAAAACCTTTATTAACTTTATAATAAGTAATAATACACACAGATTATATGACATGTAGTTACTCATAAAATAAACTCCGATCGAATGTTAGAATCATTTCATTGATTGAAGCATCTCGTATCTCCACTATTACCTGATGATAAGAAGCTTTTCTTTTTGTCTCTTTTGTACTTGTAGGAGCTCATTGATATCAACCAACATCATTTGAATATAATGGGGGTGGGACACCCCGCCCTGGACACCTTGTGTCGGGTCACGCTCGCCAGGGGTCTCCACAGCAAGCTAACAGGCGCAGGGGGAGGGGGCTGTGGCATCACTCTTCTAAGACCAGGTCGGTAGTTGTCAGTAGTTGGTTGTAGGGGAAAAATGCCGGACATTTCATAATATCTAGTACAACCTCAAATCCAATAAAGTTGGGACGTTGTGTTAAGCATAAATAAAAACACAATACAATGATTTGCAAATCTTGTTCAACTAATCTTTAATTGAATACGCTACTGTTTTTATTTATGTTCAACACAATGTCGCAACTTCATTGGAATCGGGGTTGAAAATGATATACAGTGTCCCCAGCAAAAATACAGTCCAATAATATGACGAAGCACCATTTATTAAATGCCAGAAGAATCGTTCAAAACATACACAAATCGGTCTTTCGCTGGCGCTGCTGTCAGCCTGTTGCCGGTGGTTTGGCACGTATCCGCCACAATAAACGGGTTTCCTATATGTACTCCTCACTCACTGCTTCCTCATATCATTTTATGTCCTCTCTCTCTCAGTATCTACAATAATGACTTGACTTATTAATATTATTATTATTTTTTTTTGTTGTAGAAACGGACTCTGTCGTAATCCAGAGTACAATTCAGGACTTGAAAGACTGCGACTTTGACTGCTGGGAAACAAGTATTGGCGGGCCTGGTGTCCAAGTGCATTCCCCCCTCTCTGTAAAGGAGAATATTTTCGAGATCTTAAACCGTTACTGAGATGCCACCGTCACCATGGATGTGCAGGTGAATTTATTAGACGTTCACAAGGCTTGACCTACGGTCAACCGCTGCAGTGAACCAAGGAACATTTTCCCACTGAGCAAAAGTGGACTGAATGTGTATTTTGCATCTCATTGACTCATAGTCGTGTGGAGCAAACTTTGTCCGCTTGATGGCGATAGAGTTCCACAAATTCATCTTTAATGGAGCGCCCATTACTAATTAATTGTAATGTAATTGCTGAAGTGCAGCGTTGCACTCTTTTGATTCTACAGTCCCAAAATGATTATGAAAGTGACTAAGAATTGAGTTGTACATTGTTACGTTCAGCTAAAACATCTTTTTAATACTTAGTTCTTCCTAACATTTTTCTCGGCCTAAAAAACATCACAAGTATACTGCAAATGCTGCGCATACAGACGATGGATCTGTTTGCAATATTCCCAATTGGTGAAAAAGGTCATTCTAGGATTTTGAAATTTTTGAATTTCCATCTTTTCTCCCCTGAAATGCCACGAAGATTAAGTAGCGCGTTGTACGTGAATAAAGGACATTTGTCACCCTCCCTCTCTTTTCGCCTGGCGCCCCTTCTGTCCCCTTGAATTGTGTCATCTTTATGTTCAGCGAACATCACCGCCTACAATCTTCCATTCCCCCCCCCCCCCCCCCCCCCACCCCCCCACCCCTTTGGCAGTACACTGCTGCACAGTTGCCCCTAACCCCTGCTGGAATTTAATTACCACTGCGCTTTTCAATTGAACCGGCATCGACAAGAGGGTGGGGGGGGCACCAAGAGCGAGACAACACAGGCTGTTTCATTTGAAGTGCCTCTCTCTATTCTCTTTCATTCTCACTCATTTTCTTTGCTCCTGTGAGCCACAGATGTTTATTTTTGTATCTTTTATTTTCTTAACGTCAACGCCTGCTTCTTTCTGCTCTGACGAATACAATCTCAGCAGGCTGTAAGATTATTTGGGATAACACGGGAAGTCAAGGATTTGCAGAAAATGCCTAAATTAGAGGGATCTGATTAAAACAAAAAAGAGAGAGTTAAAGAGCAGAGAAATGCAGGCCATGTCAGGTTAAATGCATTTTTTATTAATTTTGTGTGTGTGTGTGTGTGCGGCCAGATCGAAATCAAGGATGTTTAATTGATATTATCCAAGCCGGATTGACGCTAGAAATGTTAAATGTGAATTTGCCGAGTGGTCATGCTCACCAGGGGTACTGCGGCCGGAGGGAGAGCTTGTCAGGAGTCATTAAGTTTGAATACACAACCGCAGCTGACTGACAACATGTCATGTCGCTGATGGCCGGCGGTTTTACAAACAGGGGCTTCAGTGACTTCCTGCGGAGTGTTCACGTGTGCCGCTCTGGACTCGCAGGCTTCGCAATATATTGTCAGCTCGTATTATCAGACAACAGTTTAATCTTACGCATTTACAGTAGCTGAGCTCAGCGGGGCCCATTTTCCCCAGCGCTCCTAGGAACAAGAAACGTCAACATCGTGAGCTTGTTCACGATCTTCCCGGGGGTGTTTACCCTTTCGGTGAGCGAGGTGGGAGGTTTTAGTACATTTAGTTCAAGGGGTAAATAATGCTTTGTCCTCGTTGTGCCCTGTCCCTCGTAAAAATCGTCCATTTGCAATCTACATAATGTGTGTCAGCACCCACTATCTGGAATCGCACGCACGCATATACTGTACATAGATTTGGAATGTGCGACCTTACAAAACAAAAAAAGGTCTTCTCCGTAACCTTAGCCCGTCTACCAGCTGTGAACAATGGCGGTCTTGTTATTGGGGCCCGTTGACCATTCAAAAAAGAAAAGTAGTTTAATGGTAATGCAACTCACTTACTGAACTAACCCTAAAGGAAATGTAGACCAAGAGGTAGAGTAGGTCGGTTTTGGGTGCCAGTTGTTGACTGTATACAACATCAATGCTACATTTCACCATAACTAGCACGTTTTGACAAAAAGCCGGCATGTTACGCATCGTATCAAAGCAGCCCCGTTCACGAGGGTTCGGGTTTGCTTCCTCCATTTTCTGTACCGCGTATTATGTCAAGGGTCACGCGCGGCAAGAGCTGATCTAGGGCAAAAGGTGGAGTCCACCTTGGGCTAACGTCCAGTCAATAGTGATAGTATGAGAAACTGAGAGGGAATTTATCTCATGCCAAGTCATTTATGTGCGCTACTACACTAGAAATGGCGTTTGGTATGTCAAGTGACATTAAAAATCCATTTTCTGCAAAGCCAAATCAGATATATCCCGAAAGTGCTTCTGACAAGGTTCATCAAATATTGACGCATAATAGCATTGCTCTCTTCCTCCTGACCTGTGAAGCATTTCTGGCTGTGTGACCCCTTCCGATACATAGTTTTGTTCTTCGGGTTCCGACCATTTGATTGGTTGGCTGTCAGGCACATCGCTCTCCAAACGGGCCCTCTGTGGATATTCCCTCCTGTGACTGTTTATGTTGTAAACATCTGCAACCCTTAACACACTTTGACTTCCAGTCCTCGTACCTTTTTGTTCCTCTCCATCACAGAATTGTATCATGTCATTGTATTGATCCAGTAATTGATTGTGTGAAGCAGGTACCTGCGACACCCTTGTCATCCTTCAGTGCCACTAGCGCGCTTGTTTAATTGTAGACAAAAGCATCTGTCTTTCTTGCTGCCTTTGAAAAGAGGCATTGATTTTTATGTCTTTTTAGAGCACCCTCCGTCCTTGCTCTGGCTCATTGTGTCGAAGCTTTGCTGGAATGCACAAGTACAGAATATGTCACCACTTCAAATGAATGTTTTTTTGTATCTTCACGTTCTGTCAGTCTGTTGTGGAACCCTTTCAGTTTAGACTTTACAGCTCGTAAATATTTTGTTATGCTCTGTGCTTTATGCTTTTGAAAAGAGTTTATGCTATTTGTATCTGTTTCCATCCATTTAATTGTTTTCCTGTTTATGCACGCACTTCCGGCTCTCGTGCCAGAAATGCATTTTTACTCTGATTGCATCTAATAATGTGAAACCAGTAATCCTCACATAATCTATTCTTTAGAAAAAAAAAAACTGTGTAGAAACTGGCACAGAAATATATTCAGTGCACCAAGGTTTTTCTGGAACAACAATATCCTAAATGAAATTTGATTAGCATTCATTTGACATTAACATTCCATAACATTCATACTTTGAACTTGCTTTGAATTAGAAATAGGTTCTCATCGTTTCGCTGGGATTGCAGCCAATCCAATGGATCCTTTTTTTTTTTCTCTCTCTCTCCCCCCCCCCCCCCACCATCAGAGGCTCAGGGATGAGGAGGATGATCTCCAAAAATATTATCACATGACAGTGTGTGATTGATGCGCCATTACAACGTCAGCCAGATGTACTTAAAAACCAATGGCACAAATGGATTTATGAAACAGTTCGAAACAAATATTCCCATCTCGAGTTATTTGCAGTCACATCCTAATGGATGTTCTCGCTTGTCTGTCTCACTTTCTGCATCTTTCTCCCCTCACCCCACTTTGTCGATAGACCTCTGGGGTCATGTAATTACAATAGGACAGGTAGGAGTGTTCATATTTCAGCCGCTGCTTGCAAGATAACATCTAATAATCCAAAAGCGTTGCAAAACGGGTATCTTGTCGCTCATGCATTATGAATGAGGCGCTGATTGCTTTTTTGCATAGATTAGCAATCATTTCACCGAAAATGTTTCATAAAATGTGTGCTCGGAGGGTTGTGTCTCCTTTCAGAGGAGTTGAGGTGACGCATCCCACTTCTTTGTGCGAGATAACTCAGATCAGGTAATAGCACTTTCCCCCCTCGCTTTCTATTTCCCTCTGCATATCATCACAGTGGCAATAAGTGTGATTTTTAGCCCACTTTGCAACTGATTGCTCACTTGGTTACTGCATTCGGAAGCTGCAGTGTTGAGCCAAGGCGCGAGCGACTCTGTCAAACGATGTAAACGTATGCAAGCTCCAGAAGTGCCTCAACATGCTCTCCGTCAGACTAGAACAGTGCTCTGCGCTTAGCGTCACACTAGAAGAACTTGAAGGCTGGCACGAGTCCCTCGACCCCCTTATGTACAAATGTGAGCGCCTTCGTTCTTCATCCGTGCTTTATTCGGCACAGTTCCGACTTACTTTGTATTACTAGGCCCATTTCCACCACTACAGCATGCGGTTAGCTAGCTGCTCTGCCCGCCACGCGAGAATGCATCTTCCCTGGGTGCCGCAATTGACAGAAGAGCTCGCTGTCGTCATTCGAAAATTCCAAGCAAGGAAGTGATGGCGAAGACGAGCCGAGAACCTTTTAGCTCTCAGGCTAGCGCGATATATTTTCCATAAGAAAGATGCAATAACACTCATATCTCGTCATTTGACACATTCAGCGGACACGCCGACAGGGTTTGAGAGCAAAGACAACGGCCTGATTTGAGATACGTCGCATGTTTCGAATGATTCAAGTTCGGCAGGTTCATGAACAACACTTCTCCGTGGCGTGTCAGATTTTAGATTTTGAAATTTCCTTTTCAACGGCCTCATCGCATCATTTGACCGCTGGACGCTCCACTGGGACGCACTTTGAATGGGAAGTCCTTTAACAATGTGTAACTTCTGGTTTATGTTCTTTTGATTCTCTTCCCGTGTTCTTGCGGGTCCCTGCAAAAATAAAGCAACACGCGCGGAATTAATTCCTCTGCTGGCTGAACTGAAGGATATGCTTCCCAAAAAATCGGTTCCAAGTCCAAAACGTCCCACCGCTTGAGGTGTTTGATTTTTGAAGTGTCACGCGATTAATGATCGGGTCAGAGTTAGAAATCCCAAGTGAGCTTTTCTAACCTTCAGTCAGGAAATATGATCAATTTCAGACACGAGAAGCGCCATGAGACAAAAGTAACCGAAGACACAACTTTTCGCACGCAAAGCTTTAGATCTTGTCGGCCGAATTCGGTTTCGGGAAGAATGTGTACTCGCGTGGATGTCTGTGCCGTGTCTCCCGTTGTATCCCGTTGTAACCCGTTGTAACCCGTGGCCTCTGCCCCTTCCCCAGATGGGCGGCCTCTCAGCCGAGGCCCCGTGGAAGTCGCTGCCCTCTGCCTGACAGCCTGTCACCGAGCGGGGATTTATTTATTTTTTCCTGCAGGAGATGGTGTCTGATTGGGAGCAGTGTGTGAATAGCCCTGTCACGCCCGATAAGCCAGCAAGACGACCTGTGACGGGGACATATGGCATGTTTGACAGGGAGAGAGGGCACGAATCACACTGAATGATAAAATGGTGTTTTTTCCCCCCTTTGGCAATGTCATGCTTTCAGGCAAGCGTGGGGACCATCGTTCACTCAAGCGGCTGACTCCGGCCTCCTTCAAGGTTCTGGCTTCCTGTAGCTCGTGCCTGGCCAGTTCTGGCACCGCAAAACTCTTCGACTCGCAGCTGCTCTGTTGACTTGTCGACGAAAAGGCCATAATTGGATATCGGTCTAATCTAGTGATGTAGTCCGGGAAATTCATCTTGCCGGTCTGTCACACACTTACTGATGAATCTCCGCGCCGGCTCATCAAGATGACTCTAATTGATAGCTTCAGCCTCCTCCGGACTGTGGTTTATTTAAAGGCTCATGCTGACAAATAAAAGCAGAGGAAAGAGGAGGCTGACAAGCTTGAAAAAAAGCGTGGCGTTTAACTGCACGCCTCTCATCCTTCCTGGCAGCCGGGGTCCTGGCTTGTGTGTTGCAGTCTCGACTCCCGTCCTGTCAAATGTCACTTTGTCCGCTCGGGGCTGTGACAGGCAGTCCAGGTGTCACACTCAGGCTTCAGTTACCTCAGCTCTTCTCCCCATAGGCTCACAGTCTTAATACCCTAACCCTCTCAAACCCGGCATATCTCGCTCCCTTGGGGCTCCGCTCGTGGACTTCGTTCTCTGTCCGTTGGGCCAGAACTTTGTCTCCCCGTATTGAAGATTCAGTCGAGTGGAACCTCCAAAGTTGAACACGGGCAGTGCCGTGTCACTTGTTGACTTCCGGCGTTTCTCTAAGAGCTCCGTTCAACAGTTTGGAGTACTGGACAAACAAATTTGTCCTCGTGTGTATCACTGACATTCATTGGCATTTGTTTTTTTATTCACTTTTAATTCATGAACCTTGATCAAACATTGTACTGTATCGTATTCAGAGACGTTGTAAGATGTTTAAAAATATGCATTGGACTAAATAATACGATGGCGAAATAAGTACCAATATAAAGAGCAACACTAAAATACAGGCGCGTAGTAGGACTAAAGCTTTATCAAATATGAGCCAGAGGTTTTATTCCTTAAGTTGTAGTATTAAAAGGGAAAAGATGCTATTTTGCAAGAGTACAGTTCAAATTTTACTTTAAAAACTTCAAATTACACAGTCATAATAAAATGACATGAAAGAGTTGGGATGATATGGGGAAAAACAACACCCCAAGAGTTACAGGGGAAAAACTCTAAATATTCCGATCAAAAATAAAATAATGTGCAATTATGAAGTCAAAATTTTACAAGAAAAAAAAAAGGGAAAACTGTACCTAAGTAAGGATTCAATTACAATGTATTCCACATATAACCCAAAACGAAACAGTTCTTAAAGATTAAAGTGAAATACAACTGAACTGTACTTGGGCAGTGATTCAATCACCTACCACTAGAAGGAGCCCACGTACCACTAGTTCTTTACATACTACACTTTGAGAAGAAGTGGAATATAAAAGACAAAAAAGGCCACGCTCGTGCTACAGTAACTTATGTACACTTTAAGGCTCTTTAAAAAAAAAAAACGGACTTTACAAAATATACCTCAGTATGATGATAAAAGGCAGCCTTTTGGATACAGTTCTTGACTGGATGTCATTCGATTCCGGTGAGTTAGGGTTATGATGACAATGTGACAATTGACTCGGTGGCGCTAACATAACAAAGTAGCATTATTTCTACATACGTTATGTCAACAAATACTTTCCGTGCTTCAAATGTTGTTCAATTAAATTACCAATTTGACGCTTTTTTAAATTGAGTTGACAGCTGGACATTGTTTCAAGTTGAGCAACCACGGGCCATGGGCCTTTTTACTCATCGACCCCACGTTGGAGTTTATTTCAGCTTTTGTATTTCTTTCGAATGCTAAAAGCGCAGCCGGCCTCGCAGCGTGGGATGACCTCAGTGTGAGCTCATCGCGCCGCAGAGACGAGAGGCGGTCATTAGTGCTCACGTGTTTCAAAATCAGCTCGTAGGGTTCTTGTTCTGCAGGGGAAAGTTTTTCAGGGAGCCATTTTGGAGATTTAGGCCCTGTTGACATGATATTTATAGGAAACGCTGGGTCTCCGGCAACATTCAGAAATATGCAGTTGGAGGTGTGTCGATTGCACCTAATGGAGCATTGTTGTGGAGGAAATTTTGAAGAAAAAAAAACCCCCCACAAAAGAGCACCGTCTTTCATTAGATGAGAAAATCTGTGACTGTTTTAACAAAAATGGGATCGAATTATTCCTCAGATATTTAGTTACAACTGAAGCTCAAAGATGCCGTTTGTCACCGTTTCCTGGGCCATTGAGTTATCACGAATACACGTCACCGTCACATGGGAACAAACAGCGGTTCGAACAAGCAGTTTGTTCTCTCTCGCTCGTCAGGTTGCAGGGCGAGCAAGATCTTTTCACCTTGTCATGAAATATCTTCCAGTTGGAATACAATCTTTTAAATACTTGAAGTTGGTCAGTTAACTTTGATTGCTGTGTTTGCAATTGCATCCACATTGGGAATCTGGTGCACTTGACCCCCAGAGGTCAAACACAATCCATTTGTTCATATTTTGAATGCATTATCCCCAGTAGAAATAATGCAGAAAGAAATAATATGTTCGAGAAGTATATGCAACTGTACGTCATTAATGAATTATTTTAGTTCATTATAAGTGCAAAAAGTAATTGTAATTGTTTTACTGTAATACAAATAATAAAACTAGCTTTCGTTACATTTATTTTTGTTCTATCTTCACTGTGAATAGGGAGGAAATGATTGTTTAGAATTGTTGATTCATCTTGAAGGAATAGAGGCAAACTAGTAGAGTAGTACACTGCATGGCCGCAACCAGCAGAGGTTATATTTATTAAAAACCAAAACATGACGTGCTCTTCACTAGTACCCTTGACTTGCTTCTTTCCCATCATTGATTCATGCAAAAGCACTCGTTCTGTGTCTTATCCCTCTTGAAATGCCCAACTGTTCTACTTCCAGGAAACGTGCGTTTTAGTTGCAGCCTGGTATGGATTTTCCTTATTTTGATCTTTTCCACTTGGTTGGAAGGGACAAAAAGAACAAGCAGGACGAGGATGAACACTGAAGTATTCATTGTCACGCGTATTCACGAGCACACGAGTGCTGATGCGCCTGGTCAGGGTCGCAGCACTCAACTCTCCAAAGGAGGAGCGGTGCTTGTAATCACATAATACGGACAATCTTTCATTCGAGTGGTGCTGACGTTCAGCTGTTGCAAATGGATTTCATGGGCGGTCCAGCTCAGAGGGTTTTATTCTCGCCGTCCTCCGTGTGATGTCAGAGCACGGTATAGTCAAGCATTGAGAAAAAGCACGTTCAAGCCGAAAGAAAGAAGAAAAAGTGGATTGGCTATTGGCCAGTGAGCGTTGCAGTCGAGGCGCTCTGACTGCGTTCCGCCATTGTGGAAGAAAACGGAGGAGCCGCAGCCGCAGCCGCAGCCCCCGCTCTCAGCCGTAATTAAGAACATTTTGTGTTACATTAGCACGAGACCCATCGTGCCATTGAACCCGTCGCCCCGATTAATAAAAGGCAGCTCATTTCAGCAGAGGAAGGCGGCCCTCCAAATCGGCTCCTAATGACACATTAGCAGTGTGAAAGGCTCCTGCCGCTCTGGCCTCCATCGTCTTCCTCAACCCCCCCAGCTGGGCTTCACGTGTTGGCCCACCAGCACATTAACGCAGCTCCCGAGAGGGGCTAATTCCAGCCGACCCGACGGCACAATCAGTGGCAGATGTCAGGAATCGAAGATGATGAATTATGAATATCCCGGAAATGTGGATCAGATTGAGGGGGTGGCTCTCGCTCTCTTTTTTTTTCCTTCTTCTTCTTCTTCTTCTTCTTCTCCGCTGTGCAGTTTCAGGGAGCCAAATAAGCAGACGTATTCAGGAGGAGTGTGCGGGTTAGGTTAGTGTGATTGATTTCTGTTCAGTATTATAAATGTCCGCCAAGCGAAAATGGATGTTTTAGTATAGTGCTCAAGGACTCTTTGAGTCGGCGGCACGGGAGCTGTGCCTGCAGAAATGACTTCCTTGTGTGCCTCCCTTGGGTGGTCAACTTTCGAGGGCTCAGGCAGCTGGGATTGATGTCCTGGAGGATGCTACACGAACTTCTCAGTACACAGCATTTGCATAGCTGCATGATTGCAGCTGAAATGGAGGAGTTGAGGGGAGGCTGTTGCTAGGTGGGAGGGCGAGAGTGGCAGCTGCACACAGCTATGCCCATTGGCACACACACACATTTCGATGGTTTTTTAAACCCACCCCACCCCACCCCTCTAAAACAAAATTCTGTACCATTGATGTTTTGCTGGGAAAAACCAAAAGCTACACACGTGTCCTTTATTTTGCATGCTGTCAAAGCAACAGGTGGTGCTATAACTCAAAACATAATCCTTGTTGGCCTTTTCAGCCAAGCAAAACCCTGCAGAAAAGCACATCGACAACGATGGCTGAATTAATAAGTAATCATACATGGGGACTGATTCAGAAGTGGCATTATATATTACAATTGAGCAAAAAACAAATAAACCAACAGCTGCTTTCCCTTCTACGGCACTCCCTTTTTGATAGCGTTCTAGCCGTGCTAACAATATAAAAGACTTCATCGGTGTCAATAATTGACCTATGTCAAAACAACGGCTGTGAAAAACCCCAAAAGCCGGTAGACTTTTGCACTACACTGTACATGCAAATACTGATACCGTGGCTGGAGTTTTGTCACTTGTGTATTGTTGCACGTGGGAGTTACTCTAACGTTTATGTGTGGCAACAAGGCCCCCCAAAAATTGCGCCGAGGTACTGATGGGACTGTGCTAATAAGAAAACCGGTAGCATATTCCTGCCAGACGTGCATTGATGTGTAATTAACATGCGCCGTTAGCCCTTTTCCTCTGGAATCGAGGCTGGAGGCCCCTTTCAAAAAGCTGTAGATTGCTATCCACCTCCACATCAAACGCATCTCTTTTCAAATACCTGACCTTTATACATGCCCTTTTCATATAAACGGCGGGGATTCGGTGGAGACGAGCTGCTTTATCCAGGGACCTCGAGACACACTGATGGAATTGGATTCCCCGTCAAAGCACGTGTCAAAGCGATGCCGGAGTCTCTTACCGAATGACCGGACGACTGATGAGTGCGCCGCTGGTATGCGAATGCGCACCTGGACATCGGCGGGGGGGGGGGGGGTGAGATATGAGCCCGAGGCCAACCGCCAGGCCAGACCTCACCTTGTCCCCCCGATCCGATGAGCCGGCAGCGCGTTTTCTCTTCCTTCCGGCTATTCATCACAGATTCGCGTGAACGGGAGCGATGAGCTAATCCTCCCCATCGGAGACAGTGATGGACCTGTACGGCCCCGCTGCGGGACCAATGAAATTAGCCAAGACCGCTGTGGAGGTTGGCAGGAAATTGCCTTTGCCAATCATATGCAGGAAGCCAGTGTTGTACCCCAAGCGTCAAATTTACCGTCAATCGTCGTCTGTTCATTTATAATTCCCCATTTTCATCATGCATACTTTATATCCTTTCGACTTCGACTGCCCTTTTACTGCAAAGTAGTTCTCCAATGGGCGTGTTGATGTTTTCAATGGCTCATTTAGAACACTGCAGGTAAACAGCGGTCCTTTGGAGCACAATAGAAGATCAAACCTATATTATTTTCGATGTGACTGTATTGATGTAATTTCAAGCCATTTTCTCGACGAGTGCCTCGGTTTTGACACCCACACAGCTCCTCGTAATCGCAGCGGTCAGCATATGAGTGGCCTCTCCACCGTCAGCTCAGCAATATTGAAACGTGTAAATATTCAGCAACACCTTTTTTCTGTTAACTACTTCTGGATGTCGAGTAGAATCCCCAATTGGTTTGGGTCATTGCTTTCAGCAAAATAAAATGTATGGACCAAAAAAGTGGTCACGTCACCTACACAACAGATAAGGACCTTGCCTTGAGCGCCTGACGTGCAGAAAGTTGGAGTTGGAAGCAGAGAATTGTCCAAAATACCTTAAGAGCAGTAATGACTAAAGTGATGACAATGTGTGTATTGCTGTGGTATTCTGTAACTCCATTGAAAAACACAAAGTAGCGACTCGGCGTGCAGTCCATTCTGTTGCCTCCCAGAGTGCTGGCTATAGAAACGCTAATGCTGTCTGTCAGCACGGTGCTACATAGATTTGCGAGGAGACGGGGGGGGGGGGGGGGGGTGATCATTTTCCCCCTTTTTTTCCTCCCCTTAGGTGACACTCTGAAATATATTTTGTGTGCCCTTTCACTTCAGACGAGCTCAGTGCGGAGGAAGCCCAGAGGAGACGAATGAGAGAGTGCGGGTCTACGGCTCCGGCTGCCTCCGTGCCTCATTTGTCTTGATTTCACTCTCTCCGGTTTTGGCGCGGGCTCCTGCTGGCCAGGTGACGGCGGTGCCAGCTGGTGCGTCCGGCCCAGACGGACGGCGATTCATTTCCCCCGGCTGGTGATTTATGGCACAGCCCGGCGTCGAGAAGCTGCTGTGCGTGGCGCCGGGCCGGCTGAGTTAGCGCACTGTCCGGCCCCCGTCACGCTTTAGCACGCGGCGCTGTGGACTGCCTAATTTACGCTGGAAGACAGTCACATACATCACACCCCGTCTGGCCAATGAAGATCGGTGTTGTTTTTGGAAGGCCCTGTACACAGTCGATTTTACGCACACGGCCCAGCGTTGCATCAAAGAATCGAGTTTCTCCCCCTCCTTTCCTCGTAGTCTATTTGATCCTTCGTGCTCCATTGCTGCGACTTGTTCCTCCCTCCAAACAAGTTTTTTTTTTTTTAATCTGCGTGGTGTTTGTTAGTGTGTAGGCCCTTCAAACAGTAGACGATTTGTGTACACTTGACAGTATATACAGTAAAGTTTGAAAGTTCGAGTTGCACGTCTCCAATGTAGTAGCACATTGTGCCGTCACGTGCCAGGCAGCGCTGACAATTAACAAGAAGAGTTTGATATGTACCACGTTTTGGCTTTTTGAAATAGTCGTCGTTCCCACAGTGTGGAGAGAATGTGTGCCTGTGAGTAATGTTCTATGCTTTGTATGTGTCGCTGCACCGTGTGTTAAAATAGCAGTTGTAGAATTGCTATGGTAATGGTAATGGTAATGGTAATACCCGTTCGCATTAAGCTAGTGGGCTTTTGTTGGATGAAATGACATGGTTTGCTCCAACGAGGGATGGGAGAGTACCGATAACAGGTATCAGTATCATGCCAATATCGTCTTTGTTTCAAGGAATCGAGTCGTCACATTGAATTTTTTATTTCTTTTTTTAAAACTAACCTTTTAGTAACATTGTTAACTAACGTACAAGAATACTACAGGTGAACCACAGTTAAAGAAAGACAAGATAGCACCCTTTTTGCAGAGTCCTCTCACCTTGTGTTGTGTTGTATCGGTCTTACTGGAATTAATGAAGCCTCATACTGTACGTCTGGCAGCATAAAGCATATAGGGACATATCTTGAGTTTGGTGTATGTGCTGTTTAATTGTATCTCTGTTTGATGGTGAGATATAGAATACAAACTAAAAATCTCTTTGTTGCCAGGCTTCTCTGCTCTTGGTCAAATCAATTGGTGCGTGTAGTTGATAATTAATTGTAGTTATTTGTAGGGCTCGCTCTTACGGTTTTCAATGTGACAGTATGTTGAATTGAGCCTTTCATGATTATCGTCACACTTTTGCATCACTGGTCCCTTTTTGTGGTTGCATCAGAGAGAAGACGGAGAAAGTTGTACCACTTTTGAGGCATTAGGTCCCCTGTATTTCAATAAATTGAAGCATTGTATTCATCTTCAAAGAATTTGTCCCCACGGAGACAGAAAATATCCATCCGTCCATCTATTCATTTTCGCCAGGGACGTGGACGACATCAAATACTTTCATCCGAACGAAAGTGTTTCCTTTAATCCTTGATTCTAGCCATTCCCTCGGTGATTGGCAAATGTTTAAGCCTCCGATTTAAGATGTATTCATTCTTTTTTTGTTTTGCTCATTTGTCGTCATTGGCGGCACCGCATTTCATTGCGCGGCCATAACGCGACGTGATCGTACTCGAGGGAGGGCCTCTTGGGCACCCGAGGGCGGCGTCCAACTGTTGGGGGAAACCGGGGGAGGTCAAAGGAGGTAGCTCGCCGGGGCTCCCGTGGCGTATTAATGCTCGGGGTGACCTGAGTGATAAGAAGGAAGCTTTTGAGGACATGTTTGATTCATGAGTCCATCCTCAGTGGCCCAAGGGGGCCTTTTCCAACGCTGTCCTTTTAGCGGCACGGTGGAAGGTGGCCGCGGGGGAGATCAGTCCTGTCTGTCACAGAGAGGTTGTATGGTGATAAAGGCTCAGGGCTGCGAGTAGGTCAGAGCGCACGCATCGCCCCGGTGTCAGGCACAGACGATGACTTAATGGCGGGGGATGATGCGACAGCCAAGTTTTGTATTAGAGTGGATATCGGCGATGGGGGCTGGGGAGGAAGTCAGTTGAAGGGCGTTTGGCAGCTCCACTTTCTCCACTTTAAAAAAAAAAAAAAAAAAAAAGAACGCTTCCCTTTCAATGTATACGTTATGCAAGGATACTGAAGCAAAAAACAAGTTAGCATTCTGTGATGGAAAATCGGCATTGTCAGATACATAGCATATTGTTTGGCTTATATCTTGAAATGACATCCTCTGGAGTTGGTTAGGAGTGGTTTTCTTGTCAAAAATGGTGGCGCACTGGGGGTCGGTCCATCCAATCTTCACTAATGTACTGCACAGCTGTGGTGGAAAGGTTCCAGGACTTGTGTGACAAAAGATATATTTCAAATCCAAACTATACGTTTTCACCTTCCTAGCAATCTAACGCACTTTCCCAAGCGACTCTGCCACGCCTTCGTGCGCTCGTGTCGTCACGGCCATCTTGATGTGGTGCACCCCTTGATGACCATCTGGAGCGGGGGAAATCTCACTGGCAGACTCAGGTTGCTCCAGCGCCGTAACTTTCTTCTCGGCCAGGAACTGCCAGATGCTCGGGGCATTGTGAGCAGGCGCGTTGTCATGGTGAAGCGGCCACAAGTTATCTTGCCACAACTCTCGTGTCTTCTCGCGCCCTGAGCGAACAAACGTGGCGGGGTTACTTTTTAGACGTGTCCGTTAATTGTCTGACCGTACCATGAACAATTATTATGATGATGGCTGCTGGAAAGGTTTTAACTGATAAACGCTTTGTTAAAGCCAAGCGGATTGTTCTGTACACAAGTTCAAAGATGTCTTTTTGACAAATTTGGGGCATTTCTTTGCTTATTTCGTGGCAGCGTCCATCCCCCGGTTGTATGACTTCAATGGAATGTTTCTGCGAAAGCCAGATCTGGGTAATTACGGCACACAGAGAGAGGGAGAGAGGGAATCAACAACAATGTCTTGCCATTCACTTCAGAGCCTCTCACGCCGGCTGCTTGAATACGGCTGTGTAATACATAATCCTGATTTGTGTTCCTTTCAGTCACCGAAAGATCTCGACATGCCTCAAAGAAAGTCGTCAAGGCTCCGCTGTGCACGCCGCCTTCTCACAATCAAGTCAAAGCTTGTCAAGGCTCCTGCAATCAAAATAGACACAGTGGGGAGGGGAAATCCACATTTCTCGCTGTCACCTCCTCCTGCCCGTCGCTAATCTTTAAAAGCTATTTACAGTTTTAATATAGATCTCAAATCCCATTTCCCTTTCTCTCTTCCTCTTGTACACGCACACACACACACACAGTCCAGTCATTGTTCTTCTTTTGCGGTTTGCTGGAGAGCGGTTCTTCTCATTCTGCTGTGCATGCACGCCCATATTCGTTCTTTTGTTTCTGATAAACTGCTGCCCCTGGATTCAAAAGAAAGTAATCCTTCGCTCATTGTTGGTTTTGCTTTGAAAGCCCGATAAAAAGTGATTTGTAGATTTTTTTTTTTTTGGCCCGTCATCGCTCACAGTTTAAGTTTAAACTGAACAAAATCAGTTGGATTGGCGACGTCTGTTTGTGGGCGTCGAGGCAAAGTCGATGGTGACATTGTGCATTGTGCACTGCAACCACAAGTACAATGCACATTTGTTGTGAAATGGACTGAATGTTTAATGCCCAAATGATGGTGTGCGCTGCCAAATTACCCATGTCAGATGGCAGACTAATTGTGATATTAATGAAGTCACAAAATCAATAGCCACTCGAAACAGTCAACGCGAGCGAGTGGAATTGAATAGTGACCTAGTTCCCATATAAAACCGGCTCCTAAACCATTCAGCATTGTTGCACGCTCACGACATCTGCTCCCGTATTCCGTACGTTTCATAATCACCCGACGTACAGCGCAGACGGCAGCTGTAAAGACTTTGTTTGCATGTGGCCGTCAAAACCGCAGAGGAAAAATGAGTCGTACCGATGCTTCACCCGACGAGCTGCACCGATGTTATTCCACGTCATTAGCTGTGAAAAATGGCCTCGGGAAACATCGGCCCCGTGTCTGTGTTTGGCCAGAAGGCAGGGGGGGGGCCAAGCGAGGTCGGGAGGTTAACCTGGATTTGGCATTAAGCGGCCCGGCTGTTGTTGATGGTCCGTCCGAGTCTGTAAAGAGCCGGCGGCAGCGTTCGGGCCGGACGGGGTTACGCTGAGGTCAGTGGGCCTCGCTGGTCAACCGGGCCAGCGCTGGTTCCGGCTTACAGAGGCGGCACTTCGCCTCAGTGACATCAGTCAAAACTCATGACTGTGTTATTATTACTGTGTTGTGTTGTTCACCCAGAGATGAATAGGCTAACAAAAAGCCTTGGCATGCGCACAGCGGAGGGCCGGGGGACTTTGTATACTGCTCGATGGGCAGTAAAAGAAGACAATGCGAGCTGTCCCCTCTGAACCGAAGCGCTTTTGTCAACACTGAAATCCCCGTCATCTGTGCAGAGACTGTCCTGCGCGTCATTTCACATTAGGACAAATTCAGCGTGGCTCATATATGATGAGACACGAGTTGGTTTAGCTGCAACCCTAACCCTTCCTGGGCTGACTTCTTAGCGGCCATTCACTCCCGAGAGTTTTGGTTCCTTGTCCACTTTATAAGGGTTAGGGTTGAACCTCTAATTATCATCATCATCATCATCTCCAAATTCTAATCATGAAGAGGCAGGCTGAGCAAGTGGTTAGCACATCCGCCTCACAGTTCAGAGGTTGTGGCTTCACATCCGCTCTCTGGCCTCCCTGTGTGGAGTTTGCATGGTTTTTTCCACCTTCCCAAAACATGCATGGTAGCTTGACTGAAGACTCAATTGTCCATAGGTGGGAACGTGAGTGGGCATGGTTATTTGTGCCCTGCGATTGGCTGACGAGCAATTGCGTATCCAGCACATCTGCGCTCCTAGCGAGTATAACCCGTTCAGAATGAATAGATGGAGGACCATTGTAGTAATCCAAATAATAACACAAAGCGTGAGGAACAATGTTTTCCCCAATATTTGCTAGCAGCAAACGGTGAGCTTAATAACATCAAGTGAGTTATAACAAGTGTCTTGGGCAAACTGTGCGAAGAGTGAAGCCACAGTCAGCATCCCTCTGTGGATTTACTGAGCAGAGGCGTCTCGAATATTCTTATTCTTAGTCCTCGGGCGAAACACCCAAATGCCAATGTGGCTAACGCCCTTGAGCAAAATGTCCTCGTTTTAACCACAATAGTGTTGAGAAATGATACTGTATGTAGGAGATGGTGAGCGCCCTGCAGAGGAAAAGAGGAGAGGGGTGATTAGAGAGTGTCTCTGAAGTGGTGCTGACTCCCCCACTGATGGAGAGTAATTAAAGCAGCCTACTGTGTTGTCGATGTAGCTAACGGGGGATGATAATGAAACATCACAGCTCTGAGCTTGGGCCTGCGGCACCTCGCTTTGTCCTCAAACCACCATTAACGTGAAGCCACTTTGTAGCTTGTTCCACTCCTCAACAAGCTTTCACGTGCTAGGATGCGATAGTGAACTGATTCAGATTCGCTTACAAACTCTCCTCTCCCCTTTTGATTCGACGATTTGCGTTTGCGCTCCCGAGTCAGCTGAGAGGATGTCGGTAAATATGGACTCATATATTTCGTCATTTAGGGTCAGGACGAAGAGACGCAAATCTGCTGCCTGCTGCCTGTTTGGCACACATTACAAATGCCAGTGATCAAATGACACGAGTCAGCCGGCTCAACAAAATGAGTCTTTGGAGGAAAACGGACAAATGACTGCGGATCACAACTGAAGCGTTCCGGCTTCGCCTCAAAATCTTCAACTCGAGCGTGGGTTCCATTTCACCATTTCTTTGGAACTTAATATAATCGCAACGTCATCAAAATCCTTTGGGAACACAGATTTTGAGTCAGGCGCTGTCTCAGGTCCAACATCAGTGACCTCTGACCTCACAAATGTTCCTCCCACAAACTACATAGGGGCACCAAAACCCTATTTTCTGCTGGGGTTTTTTTTTCCTCTTGTGACAACCTGCTGTCCACATCATTTATAAATAAACATCAACATCAAGTAGAACAGTGGATGATTCTTTGTTTTTAAGCATCATAAATTCCTGCATATTCATTAAAAAATACTATAATATAAATGATATAATATGGTATACTGGCAGGACGATTGGGGCAAGGATTAACACTACACATCGGATGCTCTGCAAATAACAAGTGAGGCTTCAAAATAAAATCGATGGAGGGCCAGCAAAATTCATTTGAAGCCAGTATCAATTTGGAATCTGCAGAATTTGCAGTTCAACCGGATTCAAATCTCAGAATCATCTTTTCTGGTACTGTTTTACCCAAATGTAAATAAATGAAACGGAAAATAATCTGCATCAAGTGAAATGAAAATAATACATCCATTCATTTTGAGATGAAAGCAGCTACTCGGGGTGCTCCTAAATTAGCATGTCTAATTGAGGACATTGTTCTCCATTTATTCCTTGACACCACTTTTTGCAGTGTGTCATTAATTCTCATTAGTCTTAGCCTTTCCTCTTTTGCACCTCCTAACTTGTTAATCAATGCAAGAAATGTCACGGTGCTTTCATATTGTAACCAACATGATATCACCACAATTTTGTAGGAAATCGCACAGGTTAAACACTTAGTAATTGTACGAGGGTCAAAGTGAGCTATTTGCCAACTGCACACGAAAAAAAACCAAACAATTAAAATCATCATCCACAACAATGCACTCGCAGTCGTTTGTTTTTCATAGGAAATAAAGAAATCTATGTATTTAGATATGTATATATAAATAGTGTAGGAAAGACTTCCAAGCTGTACTAATTCAAACTATATTCTAATGAATTATTCTAAAAAAATATGAAACGGTGCTTCCCACCATCCAACATTTGATGTCCAGTCGTGGGACACAATCTAATTGAATGTGTTCCAATACATTAGCTGTATCACAAATTCGGCCTTCACAAGCGGAATAATAAACTTATGAACACCGCTTGTTAATTAAAACTCAGCATCATAATATCTGTATGCCATCTTTGCAATTTCAAATCAGTCGGGGCATTTGATTACAAACGCGACTGATTAAAAAAAGCACTACTAATTACAGGACAGGTGAAATTAAAAGGACAAATTCCATATCAATTGTCACAGGGTACATATTCTTATAACATCCAAGACAAGAGCTGTGTAAAAAGTCTCCGTTAAGAAAAATGTCGTTATTAATTTCAGTCATTTAGCCGGTGTGTGTGCGAGAGAAAGAGAGAGAACCTTATTTTCCATTGTTTTGGCAGGATTACCCAGAAATGTGTCAAGCTGTGTCGCCCTCTGTAAACGTGGTCAAAGGTTACGAGAGGGGTCTTCAGATGGGTGCGGACAAAGGCAAACTTTCACATGGGCTTATTTTTGTCAAGAGCAACAGTTTTCTTCTCATCGTGCGCGGTTTTCGTTGGCGGCAGTTCAGAGAATATAAAAGTGGAGATCCGAGCAACGGAGGTCGTTGTGTCCCGATACATCTGGATAACGGCTCATTTCCATTGCAAGTCTCATGCCTCTGCACACAGGTTAGGGGTCAAAGAGCAAGGGTGGAAGCAGATGTTAAGTGAAACATGCAAGGAATTATCAAGGCGGGAAACTAAAATTTAGCATGCAGATCAGAAAGGGTCAAATATATATTGAGGACAGCACTGAATTTTGAATGTCATCATTCAGGTCAGACTTTAACTGAGGTCTTGCAACCATCTGCTGGTGGGATTCAGGCCACGGCCGCAGGGCAGGATTTTGGAATCAAGACTGAGGAAAGCGGTGCCACGCTCGACTCGAAAACAATGGCGTACGGTGTTCCGCAGATCCCCGCCGTGCGGCGACATTTGCGTTCCAGGTGTTTTCCCTTTTCCGCTGCGTCCTCCCGGGAGCCAGCTTTGAAATGGATGATTGCTTGCAACCGTCACATTAAAAGCATTAATCCAGCATTTATCAAGCCGGGAATGATGAATTAGGAGTGTGGACTCTGGGCTCACCTTTGTTGTCATTTGAACAGAATCAAAGCATTCAATCACGGGGCTCCACCTGGTAAAGGGGGGTGGGGGCGTTCTCATACCGGCTGCGACAGAGCCGCGCTGCTGCCGCCCGATTTAATAACTCCACAAGGAGGGGGTGACACTGGGCCACTAAACGTACTAAATGTACCTTTTGAAAATAATAGACTGCATGATGAAATGGGAGTTGGCATTATTTGTTTTCCGCAACCAGTCCAGGGTGTACCCTACCCCTCGCCCCAAATCAGCTGGGATAGGCCCCAGGTCACCCGTGACCCTCATGTGGATAAGTGGCATTGAAAATGGATGGCTGCATCGTCTTTTTTTACATGTATTTTTTTAATTGCTGAATCCTTTCAGCAATGTTGGTTGACCGCCGATCAACACAAATGTTCTCGTGTGAAGTAATGGAACTAGAAATAAGTTTTGGCAGCTTAAAACCTTCCTTAGTTTGACAGTTAAGCATTAGCTAACCGCTTTCTCATTAGTAGCTGCCTTGCAAGTGTAAAAATAAGCTACTGTTAATGGTGAAATGTATTAAATCCCCAGTCTTGGCTTTGAGTCGAGGCGAGTCATGCTGCAGATGTTCCGAGTCGGCCAACTCATTTGTGACTCAGGGATGAGTTCAAGTCTGGCTGATACAGCGGGAACGATTGTAAGCTCCTTAACCGGTCGTACGACCATCGGATGAATTTGTGGTGCGTCGGGTTGATTTGATCATTTTCCCCCTGACTGGGCCGCCTGCCTAAACCTATATCACGTGTTGCGCTTGTTGCCAACAGTCTGACCGCTATCGACACCAACAGGACTTAACACATTCGCTGCCGTCGACGACTTTACAAGTCAAATATCCCCGTTCACTGGGAAGGCTGGCAGTGAAGTGGAACAGCAACGACTCCAATTCTGTATACAAGGTGAGCAGGCCTTCGTGGCTCTCAGATGATCCATTCGCTCGCGAGCTTTGATTTTTTTTCTGTTGCAGGCGACGAGCTCAAACAGTGGAATCGATTCAGAATGAAACGGAAATTCGGAATTGCACGACTGCGGGGGCGTTTGACCTTGGCAGTTCCACTCTAGCAAAACGTGAGCATTAATTCAGCCAGCTTGAGATGCACCTCGCGCCGAATGATGCTTTTCTAACTTCCACCTCCTTGAAACATTGTGTGTTTTTTTCACAATCAGAAAAGGTTTTCACTTTTACTTTTCTTTCAACACAAATTTGTAAAAGAAGAGTGGGAGTGCAGCAGCCGAATGGGGGAACAACAAATGAAGCCCCGATCGTTTTATATGCGCATGTCTGCATATTTTAGCCAAATGGAATTGCATGCGAGCAACATTTAAGGGGCTAAGCGCTCATGTTTATGCAACGCTGTCACGTCCTCATGATAGAAACACACATGAAATTGGGCACCTACTCTAATGAGGAAAGACAAAGTAAGTCAATTATTAAAATGATTACAGCATGCGTGTTTATTTCTTTAAATTCCCCACATCAAAGCAGCTCATTTCATTTTGTTAATTAGACGCCGAATAATTCAACCTCACTTCAAAATGCCGGAAAAATGAGAGCAGATTTATGATCATTGAAATATAGATTGGACTCCAGTAGCCTAGTTAGTATTTTGCCTCCTTGCCTCCTTGACAGATTTCTCGAGCTTTATTGTTGCTTTTCTTACCGAACTCGCAAGGTCTGTAAAGCACTCCGAAACCTCAACGCCAATGCTTCAAGTAGCCCAAAAACATTTGCGTTGGTGAGAATTTGAATGGCTGCGACTGCTTGCGCCGTGGTAAACACAAGCATTCAGTTGACATGTAGCCAAAGACGTCGTTTGAATCGAGAGAGGTCACAGGAAACATGAGCAAATTATCGCTCGGGAGATAACGGAAAAGCCAATCTATTTGCCTGATCGGTATCTTATCGGAATAGGCCGAGAAAAGCTCACAGTCATTTGCCTTGATATAATAGAAGATTTTCCTTCACTTTTGAGATTAGGTTCGCCTCGGGGGTACGCTTCTAACAAGGTGAAACATTTGTGGAGTTCACAACTATATTCTCCATCACGCATGCAAAGTTGCTGTGTGAGATGTGAACGCATGTAACCCGGGGCTCCATTATAGCAGGTCAAAACTGCCGATTCCCAAGAACGGGATTTACGCAGACTCCCATTCAGAGCAGTACGACGCACCGTTTTTCTGGCGGGATCATACACAGAAGCAATTTGTAGTTGTGGACTGGATCTTTGATTTGAGTCCTGCAGCTTCATGTGTCAGATGTTGTACTTGCCATGTCAGTTACCTATATTTGACTAAACCATATATAAGTGTGTTGAAAAAAGGTTTAAAAAACCCAAAAAACAAACCTCCACGTATACGCGCAGTGAAAAGGGCTCCATCACAGCTCAGTGACATATTGGCATGCTTGTGTTATTTGGACGTCTTCTATCGTAAATCAAAGAGATACATGAATCTGTTCTGAAGGCACAGTGCAAAATGGAAAGTTAGGGTGAACAAACACTGTCCGATAAGCATGAATGTTTGCACATGTTGTCAGAGAAGGACCCCAGTCGTCCTTTCCGGAATGACTTCTCCTCCGGAGACCTCGGACGTCTCGCCGCAGGCCATCGCTGTTGAGCTTATCGAAGTCTGCGATGATGGATGGAGTCGCGTATTGTCATTCAAAATGGTGGGAAGGTAGCGGACGGGCAGATAGATGCATGGAAATCGAGGTTTAATGAGTTCATGATTTCATGTTTTCCTCTTGTCAGGCCAACAAGCCAAAGTTGAAAATGCTGTTGTCGGTAAAGCCGTTAAAGATGTGGAAATGAGCCATCGGAGAACTTGAGGCCATCTGTCGCACAGCTGCAGACTGAGGAGTCCTCCACCTCCGGAGACTTTTTTGTTTGGTTTTGGGCGCAAATACAGAGAGCGAGATCTTACCTTAATCTGTCTGTCTATCCAGCGGGATGCCATCAGACTTCTGTCTGCCCTTTATTGCTTTGCCCTCCAAGGTTTTGTTTTAGTCAAGGCCGGCCGGCTGAGTTACCTTCAGAGTCGACGGCCCGCCTTGACATGAATGAAGACCGACAGCTGTGGCTATCGAGTGGAAACAGATCTGTGGCTTTCTGCGTGGCCTCTGGAATTCCACAGCTCTCTGGGGTCAAATCGGCCGTCCTTTACACCGATCGATCCGGGATCATTGATTCTTTCACCGGTTGAATTTGCTTACGGGTGTCTGATTAGTAATGATTAACGGAGAACCCTTTGCTCTCCTTTGCAAAAGCCTAAAAGCATGCGTCGATGAATGAGCTACTTTTCGCTGCCCTTTCATAGATGAACCTTTTAAAATGTATAGGTTGTGACCCCACCCACCAGAGGAGCCCTCTGGTGATCAGTGGAAATTGGAGGAGTTTGTTTTTCTGTCACCACAGTACATCTAACTGCAGAGGTCACCAGCTCAAGAGATACTCGTAGCGAAACATGGGCTAAGAGCTTTCTACAGCTTAACTATTGATGACCTGGATGTAAACAGCAACCAGAAAAAAAAACAACTGTACGATATAAAACACCAAGTGCACATGTTGTAGATATTCAGATATGCAACAACAGGGGTTAGCCAATCATGTCAAAGAAAGCCAAATACATCTTACTGCATTTAGTAGCTACGTGAATAACAAACAATAATATCATCATCATCAGTCAAGTAAAACTTGAACAATACACCAAAATATGTACACAAAGAATGGAAAACTTGTCGGAACAATCTTCTTACACATTACTCGTACATAACATGTAAAGACGTGAGGTGAGCGCCCAAAAAATCCCCTTTTTCACAGAAGCCATGTTGTCATGATCCAGTGAATCCACTGAAGACGATAGCAAGTTCAGCGGTACGTGGGGTCCCTCTAGCGGTATGCAAAAGGATTACTGCCCAAGTACAGTTCCGTTGTTTTTAACTTTGAATTCAAATGTATTTACATTTCATGTTTCAGAAGCTTTTTTATTTAGCCACATTTTTTGATTTCACCTTCATGCGCGATACCAATTAATCGAGTCACTGGGATTGGATGAGGCTATATTTTATACTCATTTATATAGAATTCTTTTTGCCTGCGTGATTATTTTGGCCATGCAATTTGACAATCTTGAATTCAACGTGAAAAAGGACAAAATGGACTCAATTTGCAATCACTGCTGCGGTTCAAATCTCTCGTCTGGGAGACAGACACGAGCTTCTCCTCTCATGTGTTTATTGTAGCGCATCCGGTAGCGATGTGAAGTTCCCCATCATCAGTCTTGCCCAGCTGACTTTGGCCGCAAGGCGGAATACATGGAGACGAACAACCGTTGGCCATCACGTTCGCATGAAAAGACAATTTGGAGTCTGCAGTTAACCTAACCCGTCAGCCGGCGAGTCCCGAACACTATCAGAAACATTTACGGCTTAAATGCTGATATTTATTCCATGAAGTTGTATGCATTTATTCCCACTTATCTATTTTCTTCAATTCTCGTGTCATTCAGGTAGGTTGTTGTTGTTGTCGGTCATTTCGTACCGAACAGTCATTTTAGTAGCTCAGGGCACAGTGCGTCTCGTAACGGGATTTAAGAGTCAAATTTCTGTATGAAGCACCGCTGGCTGGGGAGAAATCCAAGAAAACCCCATCACCGCGGTATGGAAATGCCAACGTTCGGCCCGACTCATTTGCCTGGCAAAAGACACGAAGACCCGGGGGAAAGGCCCTCGCACGGCACGGCACGGCACGGCGGCTTGTGGCAGTCGTTGCTTTGATGAAGCCGCAAGCTCATCTGGCGCTTAAATGCGACAGCTCGTCCCCGACGTGGGCTGTAAATATCCAAGCGCTGGCGACATCGCTCCTGTAGAAAGGGGTCCGACGCCCTTTTGTGTGTTTTGCAGGCCTTACACTGCAAAGCAACGGCTTGGCAGGACTTCACATGAATACGTTGTGTACGTCGGTCATTGTAACAGATTCAATGGGAAATAGCGCCATGACAGTTTATTACATCAGTTTATTGAACTCTGGCACATATTTTACATTTGACAAATCTTATGGCACACCACGCAGCAAACAAAAATGTCACATATATATCATTGATATACTCTCACTGGAATAATGACTATTGATGATAATAATAATTGTGTTCATTGTATGAATGGTAACAGGTTTAACTGCTTTCCTACACGGGTTCATTGTACCTTCCGCCATCTAGTGGAAGAGCATTTCAATGTTCTGCTTGTCACTGAACCTTACTCTCTTACAGTAGATAGATGAACAAAGATGCATTCGGCCCCGATCTCAAGTCAATAAAGAATCGTTTTTGGACCAATTAGGTGAAATTGGATTGTTTCCCATGGCACACCTGACGCTCTCACCACATCTGCAGTGGGGAATCACTGCTCTATTGTGCTCTCGTTAAAAATGGAAAATTGAAATCCAGACGCACGATTGTAGCGCAGAGTGTCTACAAGACGAAACAACATTTTGTGAACACATTGTTAATAAAACTGATAATTACCTTTAGCTTCATTCGCTTTCTATAAAGCTTGCTTATGTCGCCGGTGAGCCAGCTGACTTTTGGGACTGGTTGCCATCCAATCACACCTATGGACAATAGAGATACAGGACGATACGATACTGTTTTTCTTTGGTATTTTTGCCAGATGTATGGCTTGATTTTTGTAATATCTTAACTTTTTTTTTTTTTTTTTTTCTTTTCTCCTTTTTTTACGCACGAACGTACACCATGATACATTTCTTTCTGAACCGATGGAAACCGGTTCTTCCAAACAAACGTATGCAGAATGACCTCCTCCGGGGAGGGAATCAAATGGAGGGTTTCCCATTCCCAGTAGCGGAGAGCCGGAGCCTATCCTCAATGACATCATGCAAAAAGCAGACGACACCCAGGCCGGGACTTGTCACCAGTCAATCGCAGCGCACTCGCAGAACCAGACAACCATTCACACCGTCACTCAGTGGGAACTGAAGCCACACTGTCGGGCAAGTCAACCATGACACCCTCAGTGGCCGGTAATATACTTTGGTTATGCAGATGAAAAATGACATTGAGGTCAGTAAACAGAAGTCCTTTGTGGGCTGGACAGTCTGTGGGGAACAATGGGATGAGATTGCATCTGATTATTGAATTGATATTTCAGCCTAGCGTGCGACGGCTCCGTAGATTACGAGCATTGTAAGGACAAACGGCTCGGCGATAACCTCGCGTCTGGGGAGTTAGAAACAAAACAAAAAGAGCCTTGATCACCTCAAGACACCGCCCCTTTAAGCCCTCCGAGGCACAACACTTTTTCGATGAAAACAGCCCTTGTTGTGAATGTGAATTCCAATCAATCAAAAAGCACCTTCGCTTCTTGTGTGCCAGATCCGGTGATGTGGCATTGTTCATACAAATCTATTTGTTTTGACTCCTACAAAAGAACTTGTGCAAGGATTCTTGTGTTTTCAGAAGCGGAAATGTAATTGCTGATCTGCCCTCCCCTTCAAAGCAAGCGTCAATAACACGCCTCGCGTGCTGGTGTCAAAAGTACAAGGTCTCGCATTGCACGTTGTCTCTCCCAGTCAAATTAGGCCTCTCCTTTGCACTTTGTTTGCAACCCCAAAAAAGGAAAGGAAAAACAAACCAAAAACAAGCAAAGCCCCGTGTGTTGTTTTAAGGCTTCTGCTTGTTTGGATATATATGGAAGCGTGCGCAGCGGGTGTGCTCTCAAACACAGAGCTGGCCGATGATCGCTTGTGACGGCCATATTGATTTCTGTCAAAAGTAAAGCTTGCGCGGCTGCGCCCAGACAGCAGGTGAACATTTCTGATAATGACCGAGTGATTCGGCTGGAGACACCTGGGGAGTGAAGCACACAAACAAACACAGCGTGGGGGCATGTGCGGCTTTCTTTCCGCTAAATGAATCCGCTTCTTCTCACTACCAATGTTGCAAGAATCTGTGGGCCGTGGTTAATGAGCAACCGCTCCAATACTGTAATACTCGAGTGAAACATGAGCATACGCCGCTAACCGGCTTACTTGACTGCTCGGACGTTTTTGACCCAGCAAATCTAAATGCATGATCTGAAATAGTGCCAAAGCTTGTCCTGTCAAGAAAAACAAAAGCGCTATTAACTTCGACGTTCCTGTTGCTTTGTGTCAACTTGTCCACAAAGCATTGAGCATTTCTGGGGGAAAGGTCCCTTTATTACAAGTTAGCAAGATGCCACCGGACGGAAAAAGTTAAATGTGTGATATAACCTGGGGGCGTGTAATTGTCAATAGTTTGGCACATTTCGGGGGAGAAATGGCAGAGAGGAGGAGACAGCGCCTTCTTCAATGTTTTCAAAAAAAAAAAGCTTCATGTTGTCAATATGCGTTTACACTGGACGCCCATAGAATGATTTATTTCAACTTTACTCCACAGTATCATTTACATATTTGTTCATAGTGTTTAAAACAAGCACCAAACAAACGCACTGACACGTGCAACTATGAGAGGGATGCGGTATGTTTTTTGGGAGGCCAAATTGCTGAAGAAGGAAACTTCTTTTGTCTCAAATGGTGTCAAACTGCGAGGCCCAAATTGGAAAGCTTCTCCGTTGTGCCGCGCAAACTGCAAGAATGGAAAAGTTGACGGGGGCTCAGTCAACAGTCAATTGTCTTCGCCAAGGACCCGTCTCGTCGCCGCGGAGCTGCTTCCTGCCCACACCCGCACTTTTCCTCTCCACGGTCGGGTGTGCTCTCCCTCGCTCGCCCCCTTCTTCTCATGTGCCACATGAAAGGATTGCATTACAAGCTGCGACACCGGTCCCACCCTAAGCCCACCCGCTCATGGCATCACATCGAAATAGCTTCTTCGCATTGTGTTCGGCGCGCGGCTAACGTCGTCTTATTCTGTCCTTTTCGATCTAGTTTCATGGCGCTTTCCTCCCCTGCCTGTTTTTTTTTTGTTTTTTGTTTTCCCTTCTTCTTTTTCTCTCCCCCCTCATTCTTTGCGTCCTTTAGTCACCTGCCGTTTCCTTTCATTTGCTCACCTCTCCCTCCCTCCTCATTCTTCTGCTCTCTGCCCAACAGACGCCCCTCTATAAAATTCTCTTTTATTTATAGCTTGTTTGCTTTTATAAGGCAGCTGTGTAGACCAAAGTCGCTGGTGCTGTTTGATGTGCACATCTCTCATCTGTGATTAGGAAGTGAATCTTTCCAAAACGGGGACAGGTTGTTAAAGGAAACGACTGGAGTGGAGCCTCCTTAGTGAAGATGATCCTGCACATGTTTTATTTGGCTTCTTTCCATTGACAGCGCGTAATTCACGGCCCGGGTCCGATCGAAACGGCCGAGCCGAGCGCTACTCGCCGCGGGGCGGTCTGGCCTGTTTTAACGACGGCGACGTCCGGGACCTGTTAGTTGCGGAGTCCGGGAGCCGCTGCAGCCCAGGGCGTAATTAACGGGAGAGGGGGTCTTACTCTTTCCGCCGGCCGCCCTCATTTAGCCACTTGATTTATTGACTAAACATGCAGCGGCTCATCTAAGCTCACGCTCCGTGTGCTGTTCCCACCACTGGCGGGCCTGTTGAAAGAACAGCCTTTTCCACGTGTGTCATAAATAACTCGCCGGCAGACTTTAGTGGGACCACAGAGCGCAGACGGAGATGAATCTGATGATAATGGCGGATGGGGAGCGCTCGTGCACCGCATTCATCACGGCCAATGCGAAGACAATGCCTTTCTGCAGGAGCGATGGCTTTTGAAGTGCATCTGCTCTTCGTGCTCGCTACTTTGGCACGTATCGCTCACCCTGTGCCGACAGACTGCCAATTCAAAGTGTCTACAGTCCAAGCTCGGTCGGTGCTTTCACTCCGCAGGCCCGCTGCAGTGTGCAGCTGTGTGTGTGTGTGTGTGTGTGTGTTTGCAATAGTGGTGGTGAGGTGAAGGGTGAAGGCAAAACAAAATGTGACTTTTGCATCTCTGGCAGACTTTTTTTTTTTCTTCCCAGTTTTAGGTATGAATGCTGAGAAAAGGACGTAGCAAATTGTGTTGGTGAATCCGGCCCTTTTGTCTCTCTTGAGTAGCCTTCTTTCCCTTTGCAATGTTGTATTACAAAGCCCACAAAACGAAGAGCATTTCAAAGGAAAAGAGGCAACTCGCACTGTCGAGGTTCTTTGAAGAGCAGCAGAGTAGCGCAGCCTCAGATCGATGTCCTCGTAAAGCCGGCAAGGTGCTCGTGATGGAAGACTTTCTAGATTTCGGCGGTGGGCGATATCCCTTTTATCAGATCGCTTGTAGAGCTACCACCTCGTGTTCGCCATGTACAGCTTTCGGAAATGAACGTTGCCATTAATCGTACCGGTGTGATGAATCCCAAAGAATCGATAGCGACTGTTGAAAAGAAGTCCAAAGAAGAAAAACAGGATTGCATGTTGCTAGTCATTGACCTCGATTCATCCCCCGTGTTGCCTTTTCTGCCATGGCAAAGGATCGAAAGAGATGTGAGCTCGACATTTCTTCAGTTTGACCAAATTCAGTGCGACATCATACTAGCGGCTGTAAATAAATGGACAGGCGCGCCGGGTGCAGTTCTACAACCAAAATAATAAGCCTTCTCCAATAATTCTTGCTTCCATTTCTTCGTAAACCATTCATCGTATGCTACGTTGAAGTTGTGTGTGGGACGGTGCAAACAAAAGCATTTCGTGTCCGCAGACAGACTGCGAGTGCCTATTTGACCGGAGGCCAAATACCAAAGCGTCACGCTGTACGTCTTCCCTTTTTACAACAAAACCCTTTGACGAGATTCAAAGCGATGGCCCGCACGGTCGGAAAAAGAGAGCCTTGATGGCGGAGAACGGAGCCCGAGCCACGCGAGCCCGGTAAGGAGACCTCCCTCTGGGCCGGCCTATTGATTTTCTGTCCTTTCCTTCACTATCCGGAACGGGCCGTCGCCAATAGATTACGACGAACGTGCCCGCCAGAGACCGTCGATCCTTTAATTGAAGATGATGGAGGACAGCGGGTTCGTTCGTCCCAAAGTTACCTCCTCCCGAGTCCGGAAACCGCAATGAACAAAGCTTCTGCGGCCGACCGTGTCTACTCGACGAAACGTTCACCACACAATGGAGTCGGCGCTTTACAATAACAAGCTCCTGCCAAAAGGGCAAAAACAAGGCAGGAGAAAAAGCGCCGTGCTCGATTTTGATGAAAGTAACAAGCGCGGCTTGTTGTAAATAGGCTTTCTGCGGCCCGAGGCAGCTTTTCTTCCCGGGGGACGTGCTTTCTGCATCTCTCCCAGGGTTGCTGTCGCCAAAGGGAAGAAGGGAGGCACAAGCAAGAAGTTGCCTCAGCTCTTTTGTCTCTGATTAGCTGGGATTTTGCCTCCTTTCGGATTCGGAATCAAATGTTGGGATTACTGTACAGGATTGCGTTTGGACCCGCCTCGTCGGCTGTGTTAGGATTACAGTCCGGCTGCACACGGGCAAACTGGCTGCTGAGAGTGTCTGGCTATACGGACGAAAGATTGCTAGCGCTCTTTCTGTCTACCAAACCCTTCCGCCCGATAGCGCGGATGTGTGCTTATTCAAATGAGTTCTGCTGCGGGCACCCTCTTGCAAATCAGGCACGAGCATCGTCACACAAATTAGAAACAAACGGATGTTTTGGGCGGAGCAGAGGTGCGGTCCGCAGTGCCGCCTTTGACGTGAGCGCCACAGCCTCTCTCACCTGCTAAAAGGGGACGCGAAAGATGACTGCCTCCAACCTGCCACCTACATGAGTATTTTTTAAAAAAAAAAAAATCTCCTCAAACCTTTCTCTTCAGTTACCTTTCTCCCCACTGCCTTTAAGCCCCTCTGATCCTTTCCAATAATAATGGCCCTGCCAGCCAATCTCTGTGAAAATGGGTTCAGCGCATAGCTAATCCCATTTAATTACTTAGACACACAGGGCTCAGGACACACTCCTCAGGCGGGGGCCCCCCACCTCCCCGCACGCATGCCCTGTTTGCACCCCATCCACCTTTCTCCATGAATTACGGATCCTCGGCCGCAAGGCGAGGGGCGATCACTCCGCCTGCTCCGTGGCGAGGCTCAGGGAGAGCCTGGGCTCAGTGTAAATATGCTGCCTGTCTGGGCTAGAGGTGCCCTATTGTGCGCGGGCATTAAAAGCTCACCGCTCTCCCTAGCAGTCCCTCCGGCGTAATCGCACAGAACTTCCAGCACGCTGCTCTACTGCGGACGGCCTCCCGCTGACCGGCGTTACGGCTGGCGGTCGGCGTACCTGAGAGGAGGGGAGAAATGAAAGGGAGATGGAGAAATGGAGAAATGGGCTGAATCAGCTGGCGTTTTCTCTCCACTTGTCAGCACAAACGCTGCTTCAGAGAGAAACAAAAAAAGCAAAACATCGCTGCGATAGGACGTCAAAGTGTGCTCGGGGTGATGTAATGGCCAAAACAAACTTCGAACGCAGGCACTTTGGTGTTCAGCTGTCATTACGTGACCCAAATGACACAACCGTATGCCATACGACGACGTGTTTGTGTGCGCTACGAAGCTAAAGGAAGTACGAGGCCACCCTCGAGGCTTTATAATTGGCAAGGTCACAGGAGAAGAAAAGAAAGATGATGTCTCTGTCCGCTCTGAGACGGTTTTTCTGCCGTCTGTCAGGGCCCCGAGCGCATTTCCCGGAGCTTGATATAGACGGGACTTGTCTCGCTGCCCTCGGCGGCAGACAGACGTCTCGTCTTTATCTCTCCAGATTTCTCCCTAATCTGTTTCTCTCCCCTTGGCCTCTCTTCATGAATCTGCCATAAATCATTTTGGGATACGCACTTTCATAAAGGCATAGGAGCTCGGCATCAGATATCCAGACTAAATAGCGATCAAATTACACAGGATATGAAATGCTGTAGTTTGGAATCCATTATCCAACTCAATATGAGTCTTCTCACTGTGATACGTCAGCTCTGGCCCCGAAGGGACAAAAAGCGCAGATGGTAATGTACAGTATATGCGCAGTATGCATACGACTGAACAAACAACTACGGCTGCCAGCATTTCCGCTAAGTGCACACAACGTGTTTCAAATCAAATCCAAAACACAATCGAGCAGGTGGAGACCTTGAACACGACTTTGTGCTTGTTTTCAAGCAGCTGTTCTTAGCCATAAACGTTTTCATGCTGAGCTTTGCAGTTACATTGATTTTTGCAGGTTAATCTACAATGGTCCCAGCACCCCCCCCCCCCCCCATTTTACAGTGCGCATGAAAAGTACTAATTGCTTTCAATAACCAACTAATGATAGCAGTAAATGGACTGGACCTCTCTCTCCCACCATCTCTCTCTTTTTTTTTAAAGGGCTCTCCATTCTGACAAGTATTATTGAAAAATGCAATCGCCATGGCAACGGCAGACTCATTATATTGAATCCCCTAATTGCTAACTAGCTTCACAATTGTCTGTAATTGCTTCGGGGACACAGTTAACCACGCGGTCGGTATGCAGAGCAAGGCGATGCCCGTTGGCGTGGGACAAAGGCCAGAAATGAAAGAGGGCGCACTGTGGTAACCCTGCATACAAGCCCCCTTCCCCTCGAACAAAATTGCGCACACTCCATAATAATCATCATCTGTCGAAAACTCCAAGTGCAATATTAATTAATGGACATGGTTGCTATGGAGATTGATCACCGATAGTATTCTCTGTCAGCAGTATTTAGTCAAATGGGCCCTAATGTTTGTTTGTTAATGGAGCCGTAAGCAATATTGCTGGAGGTATTTGATCACTTCTGCACCTCGGCTGCTATGACGGCAAATAGCTTCTGACGCTGCTTGGATAAATTCACATTTTGCGCAGCACTTTTGAGGCGCAAGAGGCAAATATTGATATGGTCGCTGCCCGATGAAAACGAGCAGCTTCGCCCTTCATGACAATGTTGACTTTTAAAAAAAAAAAAAAAAGAATCATCTTTTTTTTTTTTTACTCCATGTACCGTCAACATTAAACAACCCCTTTTTTTTAACGTTACATATTTAATGACCTTATAATACAAAATGTGACTTTGCATTAATTAGTGGAGTTTTGCTGACAGCACCTCACGTTGCGTAGTCAGGAGCTCTTTGTGGCGCAGTAGCGTTTGGCATTGCGAATAAAAATAGATTTGTGAAATTCTTCTTTGCCCCCAATTTGTAAGAGAACCATTTTTCCACCTGAAGAAAGACGTAAACCCACCGCCTAATTATCCGTTTCACTATGCATGCATTCTGAAACTTTCAGTATGTCTGCTTAAAAATGAGAAAACCCGAAATGCACGCATATAACATCGTGATCGCTGCGATTTCTGCTGCTAAATCTGTTTAGTAACTGTTGTTTCTGTTGTATTTTTGTATTTCATAACACTAATTCGGTTATGTTCTGAAAAATGTTTTGTATTCAATAATTACATTTCGTTGACTTTTTTGTTAGCTTAAAGTGCAAGAAGATCAAAGAATATTTTGATATTGTTGTTTATACGGCTGTATCGTGATACTATCGCTGTAGCGGCCACATCGTTTGCATGAGTAACGATAGCGGATAATATTATTACAGAAAATGAAGCACATCGTAACGTCGGTGCGCCTTGAAGAGCAAACATCAGATTTGTGTTTAACATCCATCATTTCTCTGTTTTTTGAAGTAGCGACCTTGATGGTACCACCATCGTCATTCAAATGATTCCCATAGATGACGAGTCCAAACACGAGCGGCGGCCAGTGCCAAAAGTGCTTTTCTGGGTATGTGGTCGCGGTCACGTGTCGCGCGTGCTTTTTGTGTGTGCGTGTGCGTGAGTGTACAAGTCGGGGCGCTGAACAAACCCAAACCCCTTTGATTAGCGAAAGGCTCGCAGGACGGAGAGGCAATCCGGGAACTTCACAGGCGCAGAGGGGAAATTGCCTTGAACCTTGAGGTGTATGAAAGTGCAATTTGTGTCCCATCTGTTCGGCTTCCCTTCCATTAGGAGGAGGGAGGGTGTTCTAAAGCCAGCGAGGAGAAAATACCCATGCGAGGCTCTCTGGGTACGCACAAGCTCGAATAGATTTCCTTTGCCATTGCCACACGAGTCGTTCCCCTTTTTCCTCTTTCCATCAATTCCTCCTGATACAAGAACAAAGAGTTGTTGTTGGGTTGTTGGGTTGTTGTCATGCAAACTCGTTTTTCTTCTAATGTCTTCTGGATTGTGGTGACCTTCTCTCCAATGAAAAGAGTGTTCCAGTGCTCTCTACCTTAACTGAATCCCGTCACAGTCAGGTGTGGAAAGTGGCTTGAACTGCTTCCTTGATTGATGTATTTATTTATTGATATATATATATATATATATTTTTTTTTTTGGGGGCATTTTTTGTTCCCTGGGCAACGGATTGTCGCCGTTTGCAGTTGGACTGTTACCTGAGGACTCGGAAAGTGTTCCGTCAGAGATTAGGTGGGCCCGAAAGCATGAATGTTTGTTCGAGCTAAGTTGGTGGAGTGCGTGACTGGGATCAGAAAGAGCCGCCATCATCCATTCATATTTGAAGTATAGCTGTGCGGGAATGGTGCATTAAGTCGACTGTTGGCGATTGTATTTTGCATGCTTGAATTCATTTTAGAAAAAAAATGGGAGTCATCGTTGAACACATCTGCAACACGAGCATTGACGTTTGTTGCAATCATCTAATGACGTTAAATAGACATCGAGCAGGTGCACAAAGGTGCGCCTTATAATTACAGGAGTTTCATTCCGATGTCGCCGACGTAACCAGATTTTGTACCTCGGACAATACAGTAGTCTCTCATACTAAGCTAACACTAACCTATGAGTGAAACCATAATTACAATGAATGTTTGTAGGAGGAAAAAAAAAAACCCCACACAGTCGAAGCAAATTGCTAATCGGGCACACGTGCTGCTGACTGAGCTGCAGCCGGTCACCGTTGCATCGCTGCCCATACACGAGCCGCCTGAATTGGTTCCTTTCATAACAAATATACCAAGGGACACAAAAGTAACACACGCTTAGGGCACCTAAATTCTAACGACTTTGGGGCCGTGCTTACAGGCTGCGTGTCTGTGTATTGTTCGCAAGGAGACAAGTCCGGGGCGAAACGCGCTGACCCCGACCGCAACACATCGTAAAGGAAAACATTTGTCAGCCGAAGCGCACCTGCCGTGCGGTAGGCGCCCCGGGCCTCACGTACACAACAAATGGGCCGGTCGAGCGTGCGAAGCGAAGTGCGGCCGGCGGCCATTCTAGACTATGAGAACGACTTATCTCGACTGATCTCGGAAAGGGCAGCAACAGTTTGGGGGGGCCACAAATAGGCAGCCAAGCAGGCCGGATGCCGCCCGGGGGCCGCCTACTGAGTACCCCCCCCCCGTCTTATGCTGATGAGGTTAACACCAACAATTGACATTATATAAGAGGATGAATTAATCACTCATGACAAGCCGAAAGTCACTTTAATATCCTAGCGATATACGAACAATATTTACTCAAGATAACGATAATATCACACTCCAATGATTATGAGATAATTGACAAATTGTCATCTGTCTTCAATTGCCGTAATTCTCGAGTGGGTCTTCAAAACAGGACCCTCGTTTTCCAAAATACTTAATGCGTTTCCCTTAACATTATCTACATAAAAATGAAAGATCAAAGGTGGCTGAATGTATACCGTACATGCACTATTTCAGTGTCAATCCGGTAAGTACCATAAATGTGAAAAGTAAATGCATTTCGGGAGAGGGCAAAATGAGCCCTCGTCCGGGTGAAGGGTGAGTGCATTTGGTGATTAGAACCCCAGTTTACACAAAGGGCAGTGCACATATCCCATATTGCCAACTGTGAAACAAATGGCATCCAAATTGAATATTTCAGTCTGGGGGAGTAAAAGATGTGGGATTTGCACACAAAGACTGAGTGGCAGACTGAGAGAGAGGAGAGGCAGCCAACCTTTAACAGAGCTGCAGAGAAAAGACAGTAAATGGCAAGTTAGATTAATAGATTGGCAAGGTCTCAAAGAAGATGGGCTGGTAATGCATCGAGGGAAGGAAAGGCAGTTTTTTTTTTTTTGGGGGGGGGGGGGGGCGGTGATGAAGATGGAAATATGAATGCTGAATAATTCAGCCGACATCCTTCCTTGAATCAAAAAAAGGATTAAGAGTAGCGCGTGGAGTCAAAGGTTAGAAGCAATCGTAGAGAAAGGCACAAATGAGTCAGGAGGAAAGTGGGAGACGGAACAGCTGGAAGAAGTCAAGGGAGCGTGCGTGCGTGCGCGCTGCAATCTTCAAGTCAAGGTGTTATTAGAATGCATCTTCACCTTCGCCTTTGTCTTTATGCAAATCTTAACTAAAAGCAGACATGCTCGAGAACATTTGGATTCCTACAACAGCGCTCGGAAGAGTCGACGCCTCCACCAAAGTTTAACCGAGCAAGAAATCGTGTGTTTTGTTCATCCAACCTGATTGCGCTGGGCAGGAGTTTCGACAATTAGCAAAATACCACAACGGAAGTAAGTCAACATAAACGTTAAGCCAAACCATTTTTGGAATGTGAAAACTCATGCAGCACTGTGTTTTTGTCTATCTGTCCGTTTATGTTGGTTAGCAGGTTCACCAAGACTGCCAGGATCAGCCGACACAGTCTTCCAAAGTCTTCGCAGGTATGCGACTTGGAAAAAAACAAGCGCTAGTGTTCAAAACTTCAAGCGCGCGGCAGCGGCACTAAGTGAAGCTTCACCTCCGCAGCCAAAATGTGACGTCCAATAATGCACAAACAGCAAGCGTGTGCTAACGAGAAGGCGTCGGTCGCAACACGCACCAACATCACGACACGTCTTTACGTCGCTTTACGACGGTACTGCGTAGGCCGTACTATGCTACTAGACGTACTATAGTAGCATGTAAGTCCACATTATTGTTGATGATCAACATGTCTAGATGCTGATCATGTTCGTGATTTCTCACGACACAAAAAAGGAATGAGCCTATTTGCTGAGTAGAACATAGAGAATTTCTTCAAATGTTGGGAGTCAAAATTCAGTCTTCAGAAAAATACCAAATACCAAAGTATTGCCTGATACCTGAACAAATCTGCTTGATTTCAGAAACAAAATATTTGTACTTAAGCTAATTACTTCCCACCACTGTCTGCTACTTTGTTGATTCCAGACACGTGTTGCACGTCCCGAACACACTGTCGTGCAACAAAGATTGTCCGCATCGTTTTCAATTCACAGCCGGTTTTCCGGTGATTGAATTTGGCACGGCGGACGTTTCGTTTTGTTGCTCAAATCCATCTGGTATTGACCCTATTTGGAAATGGTGAAACTTGGAACATTTGACCTTTACTTAGAGGGACTGAAAACATCCGTGCCAATAAGCTTTGAGAAACATGTCCGAGGCTCTACATTCCCAGGAATGTATATCCATCTGTATTATTATTATTATTATATGTATTATTGTCCCTTTCATCCTCAGGTTTATGCTTGCCAAAGTCTTTCTGCTGATGGCACATTTACTTCGCAGTCATTTTTGCTTAAAGTTCACTTGCATCCAAGGCAATTTGTAAGGACTGAAGTTTGCAGAGCGAGCACTCAATGAGACACGAGCGTTCGTGGCGATGCCGGAGAGTTGCCGCTAATGTGATTAGCTGTCTGGTTCCAATTAAACACGGCCCAATCATGAAACCAGGGGCAAAGCGTCCCGTTGTCCGAAGCCTCGAACCCTAACCTTTCTTCGCTTCGACAGCTTTTGTCCCGCCTTGCGCCCCCGTCCGAAAAAGATCAGACGAGCGTGTGCGTGCACACGCGTAGGTGTGTGAGAATGTGTTTTGGGGACGGAAGGAGGGACTTCTGGAGTCCCAGTCGGAGCTGATGGAAGGCGATCAAAAATTGGGCCGAGCCGAGCTCGAGAGGACGGCGGGGTCCGACTTGGCGAGAAAGGGCTCTAAAGTTAAGAAGCTTGAGAAATTCAAGAATAAATGCCTAGCTTTTCTGTAGCTTGCGAGAGAGAGCATGTTCAAGTGTTAGTTGTTAGCTACGATGGCAAACTTTTTGGGGAATCCAAATGTTAAAAAGCTATTTTTAGCTATTATTTTGCAGTCATAAGTACTCGGAAATGAAAGTAATGCTTAAAAGCTACGATTAATGCAAGCTGTGACATTGGACTGACTTTAGGAGTTTAACAAAATAAAACATGCTCACTGAATGGTCATTATTTCAATGAAAGCTTTCAAGAAAAGTTGACCTTGGGAGTGCTTCTTCAAACTTTTTTATGAACCCAAAATGTTTTACTTAGTGGCCGTGTCAGCTCATGAATACGGAAGAATTTCTTTTTTTTTGCTCCGCCAAATCATTTGCGGTGGAACACATTACACAAAGCCAATTGCGTCCCTCGACCCTCGACGCATGTGGAAATCTTTCTATTACGTATTGTATCTACCCTTTTATGGGGGTGTATATATATATATATATATAGAAATGTGATTATTATTATTATTATTATTAGGCACTTCTACCCTTTTAATTGACCCTTGCTGACTCATGTCATTCGCAAGGCTCCTTATACTGTCGAACTAAGATGAAATCGTACAGGCTGAATTTTTTCTTCTTTTCCAGAAAGTTTGTCTGTTGGATGTCAATGGATTGCGCAGGTGTACCTAATGTTATGCACGATGATGAACAAGCCTCAGGCGGTTTTTGAAGGTGTGGCACAGCAAAACATTTGTTCGTAGTAGGGTGGGTGCCGGACTCCGCCTGTCTTTGATGTCTTTAATGAAATAAGGTGCTCTCTGAGCGCATGCGTCGGACCTTCGCCTGTCACACGCACCAGTTCCAAGCTGACTCGCCGACTTGTGAAGCTCTCAAGCAACACGAGCAGGGTATGTGTTCTTGGCAGACCTGCCTCAAACAGCTGCTCTGCGTGCGTGCGTGTGTGATTTTCGTGGCATTTTTCTCCTGAGTTGCGATTGTTCGATTTTCCAATCGGCAGCTAAAACCTCTTCCAGGTTCTGAAATATAACTTCCCAAATGCATTCACATCTCCAGAGTTTTTTTGCAAGGAGCAAGAGCGCCAATGAGGTTTAACAGTCCCAGGTGGTGTGAGTGCTGTGACACTGCGTATGACCTCACCACACCGGCACGGTTCCGCTTCCTTGTAATGGAGACATATGAGCTGACAAGGTGAGATAAACCGCATCTCATCTTCGGTCAGCTGTAGGCTTTGTCTGAGGTATCCGGTTTTCATTTAAATTCTGGAAATAATCTTGTCAGGGTGCATATTTCACAAATCATTTCTCAAGTGAGGTCTTTCGCAAAGCACCAACGCTGATACGACTGTGAAACGTCAGTAGAATCAAATGAATCAAGACAATGTCAGAAACATTCTCCACTTCTGCAGTGCACACGGGTTGCATAATAAAACATACTATAATTGGATTTCTAGTGAGCAGCAATTGTTGCAACTTCCTTCAAACACAAAGTCCGAGACACGGCCTCAACCGTCACTCGAGTGCGTGCGTTTGCTCACGGCTGTTGAGGCTGCAGGCGCCGTCTCGTCTCGGGCCGGTCACACGGAAAACTAAAGAGACAAAGAAAATAGTCAAAGAAAACAACAACAGCAAGCTTCCGACAGGCCCTCGTTGTGAACCTTGAAAGAAAACGACTTTGCAAAGCGATTAACACAAAGAAGATGACTCTGCTCAGTGCAGCTTTTCGTTTGTGTGAAATGCCAGCGAATGTCGTGAGTAAGAGGAAACTTAAATGTGTTTTGAAGACGATGTGGACGAAAGACCCGGAAATCCTGTCCTATGAAAACACATCATCCAAAAGTGAAATAAGAAATTTCCCCCAAAATGATGTAGATGCGTAGCAACAAAGTATGAGTCAGTGGGGGATAGCGTACAGTAAGTCGCTGTAACCTTTGGCAGCAAAAAGAAATCCTCATCTAATGACATAAGAAATAGGAACACGATCATTTGAGCCTTGTTTTGACCCACATGAGCATTTTTTGATTTGGAAACAAAATACCATTGAACCTGAAACCACAACTTGTTTTCACTTCTTATTATTCTGACAGTGTCAACCGTCGCTATGACGATTCCCAGAAGTGATGTCCTGATACAAACCCTACCGGGAAATGCTACTTTCGCTAGCTGTCGTTTATGCTGGCGTGGCAATACTATTTGGTAAGAGGATGTCTTGGAACAAAGCAGGATTGCGGCACAAATCCCCGCTGGTGTCGGCTAACATTTCAGATTTCCAACAGGCACGAAGGATGTTGGAAAGACTTCCGTTTATGTAAGTGAAGGAGTATTTCTTCATTCGCTGCTCTGGTCGCTGATCTTTGTCCTGGCTTGCCCTCGTATCAACATCTGGCCGTCAGTAGGAAGTCTCCGCATCTATTGGCCAAGCCAGACATAAAGTATTACAAAATATACGTTTCTTGTCAAGCTTGCAACAGAAGGATTTATCCATGCTTACTCTTCTTTTAGCCAACTGCCTCTCCCTCCACACTGAACGAACTCAAACGCATTTCAAATAAGGCTCTTGTGTTACATATGTGATGTAGCCACCTAATATCATAAGTAGTAATGCACAATGACTACTTTTTCGGTTGATACCGATCATCGATCATTGCTTGCCCTATTGTGGCTGATACAGATGAGATAACGGACAATATATTTGAGGTTTCAGAAATTTGGCATAACCAAATATGGTATGTGAATAGTTGATGCCACGAAAACCCAACAGCCAGCATTTGTACAA
The DNA here is from genome assembly GCF_024500385.1 of Phyllopteryx taeniolatus. Lineage (NCBI taxonomy): Eukaryota > Metazoa > Chordata > Actinopteri > Syngnathiformes > Syngnathidae > Phyllopteryx > Phyllopteryx taeniolatus. The sequence goes on from NC_084504.1 coordinate 27,874,396, forward strand.
GTCAATAGCCAACAATTGACCAAAGCCAGTGACGCAGTACTGGTGTCAGTGATGTGGCATCGGCCTGGTTTCCATCCATCCATCCATCCATTTTCGCTATCGCTTCTCCTCACTCGGGTCGCGGGCGTGCTAGAGCCTATCCCGGCTATGGTTGGGCGAGAGGCGGGGTACACCCTGAACCGGTCGCCGGCCAATTGCAGGGCACATACATACATACAAACAAACAACCGTTCACACTCACGTTCACATCTACGGACAATTTAGAGTCTTCAATCAACCTACCGTGCATGTTTTGGGGATGTGGAAGGAAACCGGAGTACCCGGAGAAAAGCCACGAAGGCACGGGGAGAACATGTAAACTCCACACAGGCGAGGCCGGATTTGAACTCGGGTCCTCAGAACTGTGCTTACCAGTTGGTCACCGTGGCACCCTGGTTTACATGGTATCTGTCAAATCAACCTTTCTGGTTAAGGTTAGGTGAAGCCTCCTCCTCCCTTGCTCCCCGCTCTGTCGGGGTCCCCCAGGGGTCCACTTTAGATCCCTGCTTATTCATCATCTGAATGCTTCCCTTAGGAAAGATTTTTTGGGGGGTATTGACTGCTATGCAGATGACACCAAACTCTACACCTCTCTGAGACAGTGCCCACATATTAACTTGCCTATCCTAGACATGGAAATTGATGTGAGAAAACTTTCTTCAACTAAATCAAAAAGGAATTTCTCATAATGAAGACCTCCTCCAGCCATATCAAAAAAACCTCATATCTGTCCTATCTGAAGCTCTTTTCTCAATGTTGACACTGAAGGGAACGTCACGAAGATCGAATCCCTTGCCCATATACCGTCTTATCGAGTCGTATTCTGCTCGATCCCCCTTGCCCTTGTGGGAGCGGGAACTCCAGGCGACTTTTCCTTGCCTGCCACCCGTGGGTGCCCTAAGCTCAGCCTCCAACCTCTCGTGTCCTCTAACCACCTGACACCTTTACAGATTCATCCCCTTGGCAGACAGCACGCACTCGGCCCGCGGGGCACAATGCGGCGGTCCTCGACAATCAATGGCAGATAAATCAATGCTATCTCTTTTTCCCATGCCTCTGTTGCCATTGATTTACTTTGCTGTGTGTGGAAAGTTTGCTCATTTAAAGCGAGTTCACTTTCAGGAACACACTTGGAACAACACTAGGCAGGCAGTTCAAGGCCAGACGCTAATGTTGGCCCTGGATGGGGTGTAAAAGAGCTTTGTTTATGAGATGCGCTGTTCAAACAGAGGCTAGAGTGGATGTGTTGAATGGATTTATTGTGAGCTCGCTTTTAAATAGAGGCATGCCCAATGCTGCCCCGATTGGAAGCGCTTTCATTCTGATACCTGAACAGCGAGCGACAAAGCAGCCAGCGGTGGCTTTGATCACATGAGAGAAGGAGGCCCAATTCGCTCTCATGCTGTTGTTCGAATGAAAAGCTCATCGCTATCCATTACAATTTCCCATCCGATCTGCAGGCTCTGCGGCGGGTCACCAGCAACGATATCTGGCAGATATATTCTTTTGAAAGCTCCATTTATAATATAGCCCACAGTCAATTATCCACTGTGATGTTTCGCTCGTCTCCCCCATAAATAATTCATTGTTTTTATGTGCCCTCATGCCGCCTCGGGGGATTGGAACAGCTGAGTGTTTTCACGGCGAATTTGTGTCCAATCTGCTTCGTATTGGCCGTGCGCTAATCAAACCATCGTACACGTGCCTCGAATGTTTGTCGACTCATCTGCTTCTCAGCTAATCAAATGACTTGTCGATTGATTGTTCATGTGTTCGATGTACGGTAAAGCCTCACACGATATGTGACAGGACTGGAATCCGCGGGCTTGGTTATACGCTCGGCAGCAAGGAGGGCGTAGGCAGGATCGAAGCTAATACGGCTCGGACGTGGGCACTCTATTGTTCTGCCAATGTTCCCACCTTTCATGTTTGACTTTTTCTCGGAAAATACCACGGCCGTGTGCGACACGTGTGAGCGCTCTCTCTCCTAAGAGGTTCTGCTTTTACATGAAAGTGCAAGTCCGAAAGACAATTTCAAAGGCAGAGAGGCCAGATGCATGTCGACATGCATCTGTGCCCGGCCGGCATTGGGGAGCAATCAGATAGGGCAGAATTGATGACCTGGCTCACAATGGATTTCTTGGAGCGAGGTAATACTTTCAGGCGCTTATCAGCGCTGGCATAAGCTGAGTGCTGCATCACCCACTTCCCGGCGTCAGCTTATTATGAGGCCGTGACGTGTGATCGCTCGTCCTTCCCCCCCCCCCCCCCCTGGGCGTCTGCGGCCCAGTGCGGTGGACGGGAGACGACGAAGATAAAAAGCATCCAAGGCCGCTTGTGACATTTTTGGGGGCGGGGGGGGACGGAGGTGTGTGTGTGTGTGTGTGTGTGTGATGGAACTTTGCAACTTTAAGTGAAGTCGTAGTTTTGTCACATTTTTGGAAGTCATTCCCAAAGTAGGATGGAATTTCCTTTAGAAAAGTCCAGCAACATCACATTATTTTGCACCTTTAAATCAGAGGTGGGTGGTAACAAGCTAAAGTTAGCCCCTTACATTTCGTTAAGTAACTTTTGGGATAAACTGTACTTGTCCGAATAGTTTTAATGCAACGGGCTTTTGAAATGCGATTGTTACAGTCACTGATGGACTAATCAAACTCAGCATGGCAGTCACATGACCACGAACGTTTTCAAAATGAAACACGGCAAAAATGTTTACAGATGGGCTCCGGCTCACTCGTGACCTCAGCGAGGAGAAGCCTTACAGAAAATGGATGGATGGATTGATGCGCTGCTCTATGGGGGAAAACAACAACAACAACATCCTGCGTCTGTCATTTGTGTCTTGACTTGGAACTTGAGAAACGTACGTACGCAAGAGTTTCCTTGGTCGGCGTTTGCAAAATGGAACGATCCGTGTGATAAAACCGGCAGGACGAGCACAGCGCGGGAATTGTAAATTGGCGCTCCTGCCACCCAATCGGACCTGCTGGAGTTCTTCGTGGGAAGCGTTGCGCAATGTATGCATGCACACCGCTGAAGATAAAGATGGAAGTTGGCAGAAGTCAAATGGGTAAATGTGGCTGAATCCGCCTTTTCTGTGTGTAAACAAACGATTTATTATGGATGAATTTAGTTGATTTGAGTTTAAAAAATGTAAAAAACAGTGAATTTGCATATTCCTATTTGATCTATTGATCTGTTTGATGTTCACGCAAAGTTACAAGTTCCTGTACATTAGTAGTTTTTCACTGAATACCTGGGATTATGTGTATTATTGGAGTACTATTTGACTATTTGGACTTACTTGAGTACTACATGTTTTTGGCTCTGCTTCAAACAAAACCTTCATTTCCACCACATTATAGGTGAATCCATTTATTTTTAAGTAGTGCACTTGAAAATTAGAATTGATTCAGAGAATGATTCCCCTATATTACAGGACTCGTTGACTTCAACACATGTTCAAACCACTATACTCATATTTCTAACAATACCGGTGCTCCGTTTGTTTCAATGCACTTTACAAAAGCAGAGGCACAAGCAAACTCCGCCGCTCCTCGGGACCCAGTGGCCATTGAGGGTCCCACAAAAAGCACGAGAATTGTGTTTGGACACGTGAACATGTCGGGAGGGCGGCCCCGCAACAAATTCTGCTCAGGCTGGCAGAGAGCAAAATGATGCGAATGCAATTTTGGGCCACTGCCACCACAATAATAGCCGAAACATCGTGAAATGATGAATACGCCAATCGTAGTAACGAGCTTCGTAAAGGCCCGATGCGCAGGACTTGTATTCGAGGTCAATAAATCAGAATGTTTTCAAAATATATCGCAACCTATGTGCAAAAAAAACCCCCAAAAGGCTCTATTTGTGAGTTTAAAACGAGTTAGTTTCACGTGTTGGGCAGCCGGATTTGGCTGCTTTGCGGTTGCGGTTGCATAGGAGTCCTTTATTTCTGTGTTTTCGGTCTTGTCCCCAATAAACGACGTCACAGTTAACCTAAGTGTTGCTGAAAGATGGATGACGCTCTAAAATGCTGATTAAAGATCTCCATCTGCATTCTGCCACACCAATTAATATTAGACGCATCGCATTTTAAAAATGTTTTGATTTGGATTTTTTTACGCCAGTAAACAACGTGGTTTCAGACGCTCGGACGCCATGCATCTCTATGGTAACAGCCGTCAATTATCGGTGATTGGCCGAGCCGTGGGAACGTTTGCGTTGGCCGGCTTCGCCGATTGGTCGGTGGGCGGTCCGTGCAGCCTGACGGGCTGCAGCGTTCCGGGTTATTGTCAGTCTCAGCAGCTCGGCACCAGGGCGGGATCGCAGCATCCCGGAGCTGCCAAATCCAATTTATTTATTATTATTTTTATTTTTTAAATTTAAATTGGCTTTCCCCCCCATCCCCCTCCCCCTCCCCCTCCCACCCCTCCTACTTGATGGGTTTCACGCAGCAAAGAGAAGCAGCACGGGGTGAGGTCAGTGCCCGAGAGCGGCTGGACGCGGAGGCAAAAAACATCTTCGAGGGGAGAAAGTGACGGAGCGAGCGGAGACGGATCACCGGGATTTCCTTTTCCTTTTCCTTTTCCCACCAGCGCTCGAAGAGTCTCCTTTTATTCGAATCTTTTTTGCAGTCTCGATTGTGAGTTGCGTCATTGCGCCGTTCGCACGGGATTGCTCACATTTGACTAAATCATTTTTAGACCACTTGAAACCGACGCGTAACGAGCTGGGATCTTTCTCTCTCTCTCTTGGAATTGCCGGAATACTGCTCATCGCGTCACATCCGCGAACTGCCTCGTCGTGTGGAGATAGCGGCGAGAGAAATGTAAACGCGACCCAGGGACGCGCACTTTGCGCTGCGCAATTGTTCCGCCGAGGACCTGTTTGTGCACCCTTTGCCCTCCGTTGGGAAAAAAAAAAAACACAACACAAAATTGGCAGACGATCCGAGAAATGTTCAAAAAGCTTGTCAAGAGTGGGATTGAAATCGCAACGGGTCGTGGAGGAGGAAGAGGAGGATAAACTTCATCTCCGTTTGACATCGACGCTGCTGGATTTGAGCAACAAAAAAAAGGAAGGAAGGAAGCATTTCTAATTGGGAGCGCACAGCTTGCTCGCTCAATGTTTTCCGTCTGCATGGAGCTCTAGTCTGCACGGCGCAACAATTGATGGTAAATATATTCCATTTGTATTCTTAATCTTAAATCATGCCTCGAGGGCTCCCCCTTTTTCCACCGCAATAATCATCATCATCATCATCATAATAATAAGAATATGATTTGGTGTCGTAAATCGGACGGCTCCAGGAGCCACTCCGAAGTGTGCCGGTACCGATCCGAACGCGCCACGCTCGTGCTGCCATCAACCCGGAGTGTTCGCGGACCCACCGGATGTGCGTTTATCGCCTCCCCGCATTCGGACGGCAGATGTGCGCGTCCAACTGTCAAACTTTTCGCTCGCTCCCAAGGAGGAGGATGACGATGACGATGACGACGATGAGCATAGATCTCCAATGCGTCCTTATGTGTGACTCGCGACGAAGACCTCGTGAGCATTTTGAGATTCCTGCGAGCACTTCAGCAGGCAGGCAGGCCCACCGAACGAAATCCACAGTATGCTCGTTGCCCAGGCGGCCTTTTTGAACTGCACTGTAGATGAGTTGCTGCAAGTGTTCCTTATGCCGTGAAAAAGGCTCCACACACCTTCGAACATTATCCTCGCAGTACGACTGGAGCGGGTCTGTAATATGTAATATGCCCCCCCCCCCCGGCCACGCAGGGCACCTGCCACGGAGCCTTCCTGGCCGCATTAACAATCAAACATCCGGTGATGTATGAGGCAGGGGGCTGCACTGCCTCATTGACTTCCTCCACTCTGCGCCTCCGACCCCGCTGAGCAAATTGTGCTCATATTAGCTCTGCGGCTGCTCCTCACCTAAACAAATCGTCTCCCCGGCATAGCGCCTGTCTTAACTCAACACGATGGTTGTTACAGCGTGACGGAGAAGCTGTAATATCTAGGTCACTGAATTACCTTTCTTGGCTAAGCTCACTCCAGAGCTTCGGGTGGCCGACCGCTGCAACCGGTGTCTCGTTTTGCTCTCCACAAATGCCGGTCAGCTTTCCGATTCCTTCTGATCTAAAAATCCATTTCTTTTCATGGAAATGTAATTGATCTGTTGCCATCGGAAAGCCTTTATGAACTCTATAAAGGTAATGTAACAAGTCACATTGTTGACTTGTTATTCAAGTGACCAAAAAAATGAACCGCGATGTAATAATACTTGTAGCGTTTCGATACGGCATGCGGCGCCATTTTTCGTCAATCATACAAGCGTATGAAAAGCAGTATCATAACTCAGTTGTGCCCTGACCCCCTACGGAAGGAGACGAAGTTCTGTTGTACTCGTACGCTTCATTTTGCAGACCGAAAACACACTTTGTACAACTGCTCTTAAAGCGGAGCTCTTCCAAATCTCGGCCATTGCGATCGAAACGCTGGAAAAAAACATGTCCTCCCCAAATAATGTATTCAAAATACGCTTTTGCAAGCGTCCCGCTCGCTGGTTTTCCGTATCTCGGAGATCTGCCGTTGAGAATATTTGAGCAGCACACCGACCAAGTTAATGCGCTAAAAAGAAAAAGAAGAAGCCGCGCCTTTTCTTCAATTACACATCAGTTTGGTTGATTGATAGTTCGGGCGCCTTAACATATTCCGTGCTTATTAATGTCGCCGCCTGCAGTGGAAAGAGACTCTCAGCACTCTCGAATGTCGTTGAAGTTGCTGAAGTTGAATTTCCTGCTCTGTATATGAATCTCTTCTTTTAATCCTCGCACGGTTCGATTGTCTCAACAGCTACCCGGAGGCAGCCGATCTCGTTTTCGCAATCAAGATGACGAAAATAGTCACGGCGCTTTTTAACGCTGATTAATAACGTTGAGGACGCATCTGTTGTCCGTACATTCTCGAGACGTCAGACATCACGGAAAGCACGACGCCGTTGAAGCGGGCGGGCGGAAATATATCTTTTAACTAGCAAACATCAGCAGACAAAGCAGCTCATTAGACTCTTGATCAAAGGGTTTCATTTCCTGAAAACTTTCACACACAGGCAAAGCCAAGACAAAAGAGAAAAGAGACACACGTCCTTGCCCTTCTTTTTACTGTATGATTTTCCCATAACTCTCCACCATACAGACAGACAGACATGCAAAGGCATACAACAAAAGCATTACGCACTCATCGCCGCGGTGGGACCGACACACCCTTCAAGCGGCCGTCGGGAAATCAGGATGTGAGCTGACATGGGTGGGTTGTGTGTGTGTGTGTTTGTGTGTTTGTGTGTTTGCGAAGGTCTCCTCCGATCAGCTGCAGGGGCAGAGGCAGAGGCAACCCGACACGACATCGTTGCCTTGTCCTACGCATAGTTAGCGGCAATACCTCCACCGCCATAGCTCCATTTTAGCAGCGGGTGCTTGACCCTGCGCTTTCAGACCGGCGCCTCGGATTCTCCGCCCCATATGCTCGGTGTTTCCGGGACGTCGGGGTCAAATGCCGCTTCGGGGCCGCTGCGAGCGAAGCGTATTTTTGTCAGCAGCCCAAGTTTTTCTTGGGCTAATCAGAGGGTTTGCCATTCCGCTTCGATTGGTAGCTTTTGTGAGGCCACAGAAAAGATTTGGTGTTTAGTGCGGTGTAGAACGTACCTCCGTCGGACCAAGAAATGTTTCTTGTTTCTGACCGTTTAGCTATTAACAAGTCGGTGCGGTGCAGTGCCGTTATACTGGACATTGGCAGGAAAACAAATCAGCTACATGTCACAGCGGGCACAAGAATGGGAATTGCACTCCAGATGACGGTCGTCCATTGGCACGTTTGCGCACATCGAGCCCCTGACCTCTCCCCTCCCTTCTCGCATTCCGTCTGGCTGAATGGAAGTCACGTCCCGGCGGACCTCTCGCTTCATGTGTAGCCTTTAATATGGAAAGGTGCCTTTTGTATCGTCTAAAACAGCTCGTGTGCTTTTCAGATGAGGCCATGTGCCTCCTTCATGGTACAATCACCTCCGTAGGGCTAATCAGTAGACGCCCCAAAGTAACATTTGTTTTTCTTCTTCACGCCTAAACGTCTGTACCTTTGAGCGTACCAGCTCGTTGACTCGTTCAGGTGCAGTGATGCGCTTGAGAGCTTGAGCGATCTTAGCTGCCTCTCCGTCCCAGTGAGCCAGGCAAGGGCACGGCGGGCGTGCTCCTTCCGAAGTGTTCCCGGCTGAAGGATAAAAACCAATCTGACACGCTCCCCAACTGCGAATTTGCTCTCCTTAAAAACAATGCCTCTCCCGCCTTCCTCACGCTCACATTGATTTGTTCCGGGTGACGGCGCGGGCTGCTGCGAAATCATCGATCTCGGCGAGGCTCGAGGACGGCGAGCGACGCGGGAGAATCCCCCACGTGTCCTCTTCGACCCCGAGCGCTTTTGGCCCCGCCGCTGCTCTCCGGCTACTGCGTCTCAGTCAAGGCTACGCTTTGACACACACGCGTGTTTTGTGGAGGCCCGTATACGTGCTGCTTGATTCACCGTTGTGCCCTGCTGTGTTTCACATTATCTGGCAAACTCTTTGTTGCCCCTGTTTTTTTCCGTGCCAGAAGCGAGGCTGCTTTTTTTTAAAAAACATTTTTGAATCTCTTGCAGGCCTCCGATTAATCTCCCCCCTCTGTGGTGGTGTACTTTAATCTTGAATGGGTGATATCTGATTCTCCTCGGCTATTGAGGAAGATCAAACTTTAATGGAACAAGGAACTGCACATCACCCTAATCTCCATCTCGCTGCATTTTGGCCGGCCGCTCCCCCCCCCCCCCCCCCCCCCCCCCCCCCTCAGGCTTTGTATCTTTCTGCAGAAGCAGGAAATACATCAGACAGATAAGATATTTCCTCTTCATGCTTTTGTAAATGATTCCCTGTTGACAAAATCTATGCCGTTTGATTACCTGAGAATGGGGAGGATGCTGACGTTAACAAGTGGCCGTCCTGTTCCATATGTCATAAATATTACAACAACAACAACAACGCACATTTGCAGATGCTCTAATTGGGGTTTGTCCGCCCTCACGCCGCCGTGTATTGCCACGTCATCCGTCTATATTCGCCCGCAGGGAGAAACAGGCGCCGCACGGATGCATCAAGGTTCAACGCCTTTGATTATACTGCAGTCAGTGTAGGAATTAGCTATTGACTTCAATGTTCTCCTCTCGCTCGCTCCGTATCGCCAAATTATGCTGACCAGCGGGTGCACCGTTGCTGGCTGGTTGCATTTGATATTGTTCCCAACGCGTGACACACCTCCCGCAGACAGTTTGTGTCTGTGGCAAAAAGAGGCCATTACTCGATTGAAATTTCCACTGACTGCAGAAAAGGAGGTTTTCTGGTATGGGGTGTCATCGCAGAAGCCACCACACCGCTTCTTTCCCAGAAGTTGAGCGTGAATGCGGCACCATTTCCTAAACCTCCGGAGATTTGGAGCGGGGATAAAAGCCATTCAGTTGACTTGGTGAAGTTGAACCAAGCTGGAGACTGTTTCAAAGTCCCACATGGGCCCATTTATGTATTTACATTGGACTGGTGCAAGTCAGCCATATTGTCGGCGGCATTAAACTCCATTTTCCTCCATCGAAATGATGGAGGAGCCTGGAATTTGTGTCAAGGAAAAGGTTGGAAATCCAGACGATATTGGACCCTGAGGCCAAAGAACTCGGGTGCCTGCTTCCACTCACATACAAAAACATAGGAACACTGACACGAGGACATGTATTGCGCTCGCGCACGCGCGCACACACCCCTAGCCCTGTTTTATTACCTCCTGCCTGCCGCTGGAATTGCTTTCCTCCCTCGAGTGAGCCAGGCAAAGCCGGCTTTATTGTGTTAACCTATTTGTGTGTCAAGAGCGATTGCGGCGTTCTTTATCTCTGTTTGTATTCGGACGGGGAGACAGCAGAGAGGGCGAGAGCGGGGATGCGGTTGCATGGGGTAAGGGGGGGCCGTGGGGGGGGGCACACACAGGAGCTAGACGAGCCACCAGAGTTAGACGGATGGCCGGTCACCTCGCCCCACTCTGGAGGATAATGAGCGGTTGCTTAGCAATAAACCGGCCCATATCATATCCACTTCCAATCGTGCATCCGCAGTAATGACTTTTTTCTTCCCAAATAACACGTGTATATTTTTAGGAGTCAACTGTCATCCATTAAAAAGTGCCATTCAAATTGAGCAGGTCAGCTCAGCTGACTTTCCACATTTGCCGGCAGTCGGTGGAGTTTGAGCGGGATTACTGCGGGGCCGCCGCGTATCCCTCCACATCGCTGCTGTTTTCCAACCTTTGAACTCTGCCAAACCTGCATGTTCACATGCTTGCAGTTCGATGGGCGATCACAGGCTACCGGAGCGGAGCGTCCCTCTTGCGAGCTCTTGGTTTTCGGAACATTTGTATTGAGTCGGACAAATCGCCGACCTTTAGCGGCAAAATGAATGCTCGGGAAAAGCGAAGGTTCTGGCGTCATTCCGCGCTGTTCAATTCATGATCTGTACTTTGTTTATGCAGCAGGTTACCGCTGACTTGTTTTCAATTGTATGGGGATGAAGGTATATCATTTCAACCTAACCTCCGTTGCGTCACAGGACGTCAGTGCTTGTTTAATAGTCAGCCAATTGTCCTTTCTGGCGTTGCACTCTTTCCTCGCTTCTTTCACGAAATCTTCTGCGATGTTTGCATGCCAGTGGTTTATGTTTATGATGAAAAGTCACGAGCCTTCAAACGGACGTCACGGAGTCAATGAAATGTTTCAGCTGACGCCAAGTAGCCGGTGTAGTGTTCATGGATTGACAAATGACAAGTCGTTTGCAAAATCTGTTCCATCGTCGTAGCCTTTTGAGATCGTGTTAATGGAGTCTGCTGTGTACCCCTCTCCCGATTCCTCACGCACCATTGGTGGAAGTGACAGCTTTGAACGTCCTGGGAACTTCCGATCTACGCTATTATAAGCCCCCTTCGTATTTCCACACCATGCTTCTGCGCCTACGTCTATAGAACAGCTGTCCAGCTGTCACGGCAGCCAGCCAGTCAGCCTCTCTCCGAGGCAACATCTGTAGAGCGCGAACGCGCAAGGGCAGCTTGTCGCTCTCAGCTTGTCCCCAAAGACCGTGGAAGTGTGTCATGCCTTTTGGCCGCATCAAGCGTGTGACTGCCTCTGCTTTTAGCGTTAGCAACTCATTTTAGCCACTTTAACAAGCTCTCTCTCTGAGATGGGGTTTTTTTTCTTCTCTCTTCTCATTTCACACTCACAAGGAAGTCTTCAATGAGACGTTCCAAGTACCGAGACTACTTTTAAGCATGTGACCAGAAGGCAAAAAAAACAAAACATGGCACATTATCTTGCGTATTAATAGTCGTTTGCTTGTGCATGGATATGTGTGTGCGCACACCTGGGTGTGTGTCTCCACAAAATCCCAGCGAGCAAAGTGCAATGGCCCGGAACTGACGGGAACCCACTGGGAGAGTCTCTCCTTGATGTAGCCCCCCGCCCCCGCCCCCGCCCACGCCCCTCCGCCCCACGCTCCCCCTCCCGGCGAGGCAGGAGGCGGCGGTGCGGGGATTGAGTAGGAGGAGGAGGGTTGCCATGCGAGATGAACAGAGCCCGGGTCCCCTCTGTCAGACACAAACTCGGATCAGGGCGCTCGCATGGGACCCTCTCGTGGGATGAGCAGACGGAAAAAGGGAGACAGCAGCTGTTTTCCCCTCTTAGTCCTTCAGCAGAAAGCTCGTTTTATTGTATGTATTCCCCTTTATCTCTTGTGGGGCTGTCATTAGCGCCTGTCGTGCTGTTTTGCGGCAATAAACAGGGATGAGCTGAACATTTGCACTTTTGAGAGCGTCGCACAAAGTCATCCTTGTGCCTTTTGGATTATTGTTTGTTCGAATGATAACAAGAGGCAGTTGCGCATTCAACTAGGTAACGTCAGTTGAACCCCAGAGAAAGCCTGGCTTTCTTAAGTAGCCTCACTTAAAGCTTTCCACCCTTATTCCGCTGTCGGAAATAGAGCTCCATTTCTTCACTCATTTGAATATTTCGCAGGGCTAATTATTGGCGACTCAAGTTCACCGATGTCAACGTCAAACCTAAACATTCTCATTCTAATGAACGCATACATGGATGAATGATTTTGCCACTCGTATGGACAAGCGGAATAAAGAACATCGCTAATATTCAACAGTTTTTCTGTTGTAAACAGAGCCCGGCTTCGAGGAATACATTTTCTACGACAGATTAGAGTCATGATTGAGAGCCCAATAAAAAGAACCGTATGCATGCGGCCAAGTCGAAGCAAACAGCCGATGGCGGGGAAATGGCCTGCTCCCTCCCGACTTGCGTTGCATCATTCAAATTCGCTCTTTTTGCTGGGGTCTGCCGTGACTGACAGCAGCGGCGGGCCGATGGCGACTGTGACAATGCGCCCTCCTCTTTGCCTTGTTTTCACATTTTTCTCACTGATTGCCTCTCCGCCAAGACAGCATACTATTAATCTTTGAAACAAGGGCCAGAGCCCGGCTGCATTATTTGTGCAAAACCAAGGGGACCTCGGGAGACTACGTCCAATAGGAAAAAGGGGACAACTGGGGGGCCAAATCGGTCTCATTGTGCCGAACCTCCTTTAAAAAAACAAAACAATACAAATGAAAAAAAAGAACAATATTAGAACTCTTAATAGCTGCTGCTGGGATAGATGTGTTGATGTCGGAATACACCCCCGCCCCCCCCGCCCACCCCAAGCTGCGAATTCTGCGGGTTCTCTTGTGGCATCCAGTTGCAGTCTAGGGCTTTCATCCTCGGCTTGAAAGAATAGAAACGCCTCTGTTTCCATGGACATTTTGTGTGACAGCACATCTAGTGATCCCTTTTTGGGTTTGTTTCAATTGGGAGCTTCAACCGCAGTTTGTTCCAAAGGAGGGAAAAGGAAAACACCTCCATTTGCCCCTTTGCGCTTAACAACAACAATTGTTTGAAGTGTTTTAACGACTTGCAAAACCTTTCTAGACTTGAACTTGAATGGCTTTTTCTGCTCCAATTTCATGGACGGAGGTTTTGTGTGGAATTAGGTGTGATTTGTGAACATTTCCCAAGTGGTAGGAAGTCTGCGCTTCCTTGCCAATTGCCGCAATGTTGCCGACACCTCGGGCTCTAATGGACGCCTTCCTGGGCAAAATAGCCTCATAAACCAAACTTTAAAGGACGTGCATCACGTGGCAGCAGTATGAAGCGTTTCTGATGTCAGTGGCGTATAAAGAACCTGAAATTGTGGAATCAGTGTGCACCCACCTTCTTTGTTTCTTCGTGTGGTTTCTTCGGAAACCCAGAGAGGCAGTGCAACCTAGATGACTATTTGACTCTCAGGTCAGAGCCACATGATAGCAAGACTGCTGGTCAGTGGAAAATGATGTACTTTCCTTTGCAGAGAGCTACGAGCGCCTTCGTGGTTGTGTGCGTTATCATGCGCGTCGTGCGGCTATTCATAGCATGTCTGTGGCCCCCGTTTCCATTTTGACAACAATAGGCCCTGGACCTGTTCATAATGACTCCAGGACAACATCGTATTGTAGCGCATGGAAGCATTGAAGTGCGACTTGTGGTGGAAGGTCGGGCAAAAACAAAACTGGTTCAATACAAATCTTTTTGAAAAATGCTGCGCCATCTTGGAACGGAGTTGAGAGATTTGGGCTTTGAATCTCCACTCGGGCCTTGCCTGTGCGGAGTTGGCATTTTGTTCCGGCTGGCTACTCTGGCTTCTCACGTTCTTGTATTGTGCTCTGTGCTCGCGACTGCTGGAATGCTAGAAAAGCGATGAGGATTTAGGGCCCGTGACTGACAGGGGCCCCAGAAAATCGAACGTTCCTCAATTGTCATTCAAGCGGCGGGGCACAACGTGGCCGGCAGCTCCGCCTGTGATTGGCGTGCATCCGTTCCAGGTTGTACCCAGCCTCTCGCCTAAAGTCCGCTGCAATAAGCTCCCGCTCAAACGCGACCACCCGGAGAAAATGAATGCATTTCAGAATGTACGATTTGTTTGGCAGTTGGCATAACCAATATATAAAGTGCTTTACTTCCACCAACAAGACCGGAGTGGAACATGTGGGTGGGGGGGGGTTGGGGGTTGGGGGTTGGGGGTTGCCCTGTCTCCCGCTCCGCAAATAAATAAATAAATAAGAATTTCAGGCGGGCCGCTGATGGTGTAGTGGTCCACTCGGCTGACTTTGGTGCAGGCAGCGTGGGTTCAGCTCCCACTCAGTGACGGTGTGATTGTGAGTGCGGATGGTTGTCCGTGTCCATATGTGCCCTGCCATTGGCTGGCGACCAGTTCGGGGTGCACCCCACCTCTCAGCCGAAGTTGGCTGGGATAGGCTCCGGCACGTCCGCGGCCCTAGTGAGGAGAAGCGGAACGGGAGATGAATGAATGAATGAATAATCATTTCAAACCTATCTGTGTGGCGCAGTACCACATGGCCCGCGTCCCGGTGGTTGGAGACCACTGTTATAGAAAAAAAGCATAGTTATGAAAATACGTAATCATTCGTATTATTGTTTTCCTTTGCTAAATGAATGGAAGAAATTGCATGGTTGTACTTTCCCACAGAGGCTCACCCACCGCGTTTGCCAAATTAGGCGCCTTGCCCCTTTAAGTGCTTCGCTGTGAGTCTGTTTGTAGGTTAAATACAAACACGGTTGTCCCACTTTCTCACACAAGCCCCCCCCCCCTCGCAACACGCCTCAGTATGATCCCCAGCAAGCAGCCAGAGAGCCGTGCCCGCTGCCGCCAGCCTCTCGCCTCAGCCCGCCATCCAAGAAAGATTGTCTGTGTCCCTGCAGCCTCGCTGCACTCTGTGTGGAAGCGTGACCGTGACCCCCGACCTCCTCCTCTTGGAGAAAGCACTCTTGACCCGCCGCCCCATTGTTTCCAGCGGGGACGGATGAGGCGCAATCCTTCACTCAATAGCCGCTCCATCTGTTGACTGCGTGACTCGGGGTTACAACCGGGGATTTTGCTCCGTCTGTGCGAGGGTATAAAAGGGGCTATGTCAGGGGGCTTCCTGAAAGGGGTTTTAACGCCGCATTTGCAGGGTGTCACCATGCGCTCTCTCTCAACCCGCCCGTCATCACTCTGAACACAACCGGCTGGGTGTGTGCGGGATGAGAGGCCTTCATTGTGCCTGTTCGCAGCCCCCCTAGGCAACAGGGTCACCTTGTCCCTAAACAAACGTTGCCCTCAGTGGGAATGTGGGCAATGTGTGTCGATGTTTTTCATATATGGGTATGTGAAAGGGGGTGCTCAGCGTTTTTGGTATAAGAATGCGTCCTCAGGAAGAGGGCAAAGGCGTTTGTGTCAAATCTCTGCCTCTTCAGTGCAGCCTCTTCGCGCGCAAGAAACTACGGTACCGCTGCGAGGCAAAGAGCTCTCTCGGAGCATTTATAGCTACAAATCTGGTTATGTCATTTGCTAGTTTTCTTGGACTTGAAGCGTACAGCAGCCGCTTGTTCAAATAGTGCAGGAGGACCGCGTGGTACTGCGGCGCCTTGAGAGATGCGAGTGACTCCACGGCTGTCCTTCGGCCGATTTTTTAGTATGGAGGCGGGGCGGGCACTCAATTCACTTGACAACAGCAGCACCTTGGCAAACAGTGGACAAGTCTTCAAAAAAGAGGCTTCGAGCCGTTAAACGCCGCTCCCAGTCGCGGCTGTTCAATCCCTTTTCGTTGTATTTCATTATGTCATGACTGTATGTGTTTATGAAGTGCAATATGCCGTGTGCCGTTTGGCCTCATTTACAATACACGTTCCAACCATTTTGCTTGTTTATTTGGAGGAAGGCTGGACCGCATTAATGGCACTTCCATTCATTTCAATGGGAAAAGCTCATTTGAGTTCTGAGCGTGGTGACGGAATGGATTAAACTCCTATCTCAGGGCGGCGCTGTACTTGCTAGGCCTGCCTGTTCCATGGCGCATCTGCTTCCAAGGCAAAATATGTGGCTGCTGTGACAGCTGGTTCACCTTCAGTCATTCATGTGGAAGCCGCAGTCTGCCAGACACTTGTGCTGAGGTCCACTGTCTGACTGCGAGTCTGACTGACTTTATTTGCTACTAAATCAAATTTCCAGCAACCAAAAGAAAACCTCGCGTGCGGGATGCATTTCAAACCACAATGAGGTTCAATTAGTCCAACAAATGAATGCATGTTTGTCTTTTCGAGGCTTTGTAAATACATCAAGTAGTGTTGAGTCGGGTTCTTTGCTTAGTTTGCATCTAACGGGGTGGGCCTCCTGCCTTTTCTACTCTGAAGAAGCACAACTAAATGCCCTCATATTCTGTTTCCTGTTTCTTTTATCACGGAGCCGCAGTCATCCACCGTGTCGCCGCAGGCTCGCCGAATCCCTCGGCTGTCGCAGCACGTGCCCGCCCGCCACGCCTTTCCTCCACTTAAGATGATTAAACTGCTCTGCTTATGTCTTTTTGCGCGTATGTTTCAGCTCCACCTTTCTTCCACGGGCAGGAAAAAAAGACAAAGTGAACTGCGGTATCAGCCGCAGATAAGTGGTCGGTTCAGGTGTGGAGCGCCTCACTCGACGAGGCAGTCGTTTGAGGAGTGGAATGAGTGGAGGCAGAAAACTGCAGTGACAGCATAATGAATAAATTGAAAACTTCTCTCATTGTAAATTGTCTATCGCCGGTGACAAACGATCTGATAGGCGAGCGGCCCGGCTACACGCCGCATCCGTCCGTCCCAATAGAGCCGTGAATAACGGGTCTATCTCCGCACTGCTTAGCACTGGCCCCGCACTTAATAATTCATGCAGTGTGAAATATTTCCCCTGCTACAGATATGCCAAAGCGGGGGCGGTGATGAGGGTGTCCCTGCGGTGCTAATTTGGGGGATGGTGACGTGCGTGGATTTCTAAGGGCGCTGCAGTTTCGAGGCGATGCCACATTTGCCCTCAAAAGGCCGATGAAACACTTCACTCACGGCTTGTCTGCCTCGAGCTGCGAGAAATATCTTTCCCTTTTAAAAATGGATCGGTGAAGTGGCCGGGCGCTAAGATGGCTGTGGACTTGTTTGTGAGGCTACTGGCTCGTCTCCGCTTTTCCTGTACCAACTGGCTATTTTCTGGTTCACATTTAGACCCTGGTACCAATTATGCAAACTAGTAAAAATTTAAACAGGACGGTCTTTTATAATTGAATCCTAAAGTAATAGATTCTATTAAAAATGCATGAGAGGAGCTTTATAGATGGAGAAGAAATGTGTGTCTATCAGAGAATCTCCAGTCAAGGATGCAGGCAGAATGAGCAAGTGGGATTGGTGGCATTTGCTCATTATTCTAATAGCATGTGATTAGCATAAAGCGATAACTGGCTGCTGTGATGATGAGCACGAGGAGGCTCCTCTGAGGGAGATCCGGTGGAATGAAACTGGTGCAATTCTGTGCTTCTTTCCCCTTTTCAAGTCCACAGATGGGATTCCAAGTGATGTGTAATGTGTCCGAATCCTCTTTGTGTTTTCTGTTTCTTTAGAGTGGCTGGTTTTATTGCTTTTCCCCCCAAAAAAAGCATGTCAAGATGTTGAAGTGGGAAAATTGAAAGTCGGCAGTTTTGTATTTTAATGGCTCACAGGCGACAAGAGTGCAACAGAGCTTTTTTTAATTTCTTTATTTATTTATTTGTGGTTTGTTTTTTTAGTTGCCCTCCCGGACATCAAGAAAGCAGAGTGGCCGCATGTTCCCGAACCTTTCTGCCAACCATAACGCATTTCAGAAAGTCTGCCATTCATGTCACTTGGACTGCCGTGTTCTTGTCAGACGGCACGCTGCTGATTGCAGAAACTGCCCCTCGCAATTAGGTCAGACAAAGAAGCCCGAACGCACTCAGCAATTTGTGCAGTGAAACCTTGGCAGAGGTCTGCGCCATTGTCATCTCCATTGTTTGGATTGGAAGTTTTCAGTCCTTTTTCTGGCAGCAGTGCTCGCTAAACAGTTTTTCTTGCATCACAGCATCAAAGGACGACAGATTGCAAAAGAACGCCTCTCTGCTGCCGTTGTCATTTGCTTCAGTAATTAAAGAGCTGCAGTCGTTCAGATAACAAACAGCCTTTGAAAAAAAAAAGTGCTTATTACTGCTCTGTGAGAAGTGGATTGCCAAAGCCAATCAAAAAAATGGAACCCTCGCGAAGCTTATATGGATTTTAGGTGTGCCTCTGAGGTAACTTCCTTGCCTTTTTGATGTGATGGCTGCCTGTTGATGGAATAAATCCAATGGGCTTAATCGATCATCCCCGTGGAAAGGTCAAGAGGAGAGGCCGCGGCGTTTGAAGCGCTTATCTTGCGGAAGCGCCAGAAATGTGACACCTCCTTACGAGTGGGTGGTGGCGAGCAGATTAGCGACGGACAGGGTGGCCCAAGGGAATGATTTAGGGAGATGTAGCGCTAAATACTGTACTCTGTGAAAATCAGGGAGAGACGAGGGGGGACATTCTCTGCTGATTTCCTCCAGTCCTCTTTTTTTTTTTTTCCCCCAGGAGAAAAGCATTTTAAGTATTTGGACCACCTTCCAAAATTCGACCAACAGGTGCTGCTGAGTCAAGGCTTATTTGTCCGCGCTTTATCATGACTGTTGGGTTTCACCCCGCTGCAGTCTAATCTAATCTGATCTGATCTGATCTGGAGTGGGTGGCCGTGGGCAGCATCTGTGCTCCCGGTTGAAAAAGGGCTTTCTCTCGGCCTAATCCTCTATCCAGGGATCACTCGGTGGGGTGAAGACAATTACCAGCCTGCTTTCTCATGCTAATGGCATCTCTAACTAGATTTTACTGAAGGGAAGGGTGGAGGAGCAGGGACAATGGTGAAAAAAAGATGACCCAACTAAAATAGGTTTTTAGATGAACGGTTAATTATTGATAGGGACGCAGTTGAAAAGCCTAAGGTCAGGATTTTGAGAACATTTTCGGGAATGGGCTTATACATTTATCAAGTTACTTGGTGTGCGTGCGTGCGTGCGTGTGTGTCGGGGGAAGTGGTGTACGGTTAGGAAGTTGCTGAGACAGAGCTCATATCGTATCAGCAGCTGTGCGCCAAGTAGTCGGCCTTTTTGGGGGGTTTTGGTTTTTATCACCTGCCTCCAGCAAGGTGTCTGGAGTGGTTTTAAATTGCATTAATATGCAGGAATTTATAGATTGCCTCCCTTGGCATTTTTTGTAGGGAGGCGAAGCAAGTATTCCAGTCTCCATCTGCACTAATTACCGGGTCTTGGCAGTGTTACCTGTCTCTTGTGAAGGACAAACTCAGGCACTGATGCAGGAGCAGGCAGCGCTGAAGGAGCTCATCTGCCTGCAAGTGTGCAGGAAGAGGGATGTCTCGGAGGCTTTTTGGTTTTTTTAAATAGATTTTTTTTTTGTTTTGTTTGCTTGTTTTTTTTTTGGGGGGGGGGGGGATATGTTTGATGTGTTTGGAAGCTTGAGTGCCATGAAAAATCTCTGCAGGAAACATCAATAAACTAAATGACTTTGACCAAGTTCCTTCATGTGGAGCTCAGAGAAACGCTAACAGGCTTTGCACCTGATCTCACTGACAGTTGCACGCTCACTCCAACTCAAATATAGCAGGGTTTATCTTCTGTGTATCCTGCTGGAAACTTCAAATGAGTGTCTCTGGCAATGTGTGATCATTTGAAGTTATGGCAATGCCAGCTGCTTTCCCCTCGAAGTAGAAACCGGAACAGACCGTGAGTCCAAATATACGACGACAAACGGATGAAGAATCGTCGACGCGGGCGCATGTGCCACCTTCTCAGCGATGAGCTTTTCTTACTGCTTTTTCAAAATGCATCTACTGTATTGAGAAGACGCCGATGACGAAGCAGTGCAACAACGGAGGACATCCGGGTTTTTGTGTTCTTCCCAGCCCCTTTCCCGTCGTCACACATGAATTCGGATTCTCTTCAGACCGCAGGGCGTTTAGAGACCCTTGGACTACTGTGGTTGTCGGTATCCCCAAAAAGTGGGCTCGCATGATGAGTTATTACGTTACCTGTCACACGGAAGTAAGGAATCTGGAGTCGCTTTGTTGTTTGAGCCAGCGGGTGATGCAATCCGAGCAGACGGTGTCTGGTCCGGTCCGGGAGGCGAAGGGATGACGGCAGCTAAAAAGGGAAAGACCGCCGAATGAAATCCTCGCGTTCCGCAGGAAGCCGTGAGAGCTTGTGTCGTCCTTGCTTGCGTTCTCCTTTAAGATCCAGCAGAGCAAAAACGCCTTTGTCACACTTGAAATATATCAACGGGGCTCAGTGTCAACATTTCACCGGCGTGCTACTCGATTGCCTCGCTGGGCTTGGCGGCGCACTAATGTTATGCATGACTGAGTATTGGACCAGTGAAAGGACCCGAGGAATTGGGCTCGCCTTAGGCCCAGCGGAGAGCAATGTGGGGAGTCAGCCTACCAGCAGCCCAGGGAAGGAATTGAATTATTTGTCATTGATTTATTGAACGGCCATTAATAAGCATGCGTTCTGAGGCAGGGCCATTTTGATTTCTTTTTATGCATCGCTCTCGCCCGCTCCTTCCATTTCATCGTAAACTGACATAAGCCTTTCTTTGAAGTTCAGGAGCCAAACCGAGAAATGACAGCACAACAAACAATGAACAAAACACGGAAAAGACAATGAAACTGTTTGATTATTCAAGAGAGCCATAGGATGACGGCTGAAGGGGGAAGAAAAAAGATCCCTTGTTTTATTCTTGCTGTGTTAAGCTGCGAATGGGCCTGTCTGGGACAATGAAAGATTGTGCCACATCGGAATAAGACATTTTTTTGCTCTACAAACGGTGTGTAATTGGGGTTCCTAGAGAAAATGTAAATCCCCCCAAAACGAGGAGTAGGTATGGATTTAGGTATATGCGGATATGAAACGGAGACTGCCACCTGTGATCAACAGTTTAGCGTGAGCAGCTTCTCTGCTCAACTTTCACAAGATATGTGTGTGTGGAAGTGCGGTTAGATGACAGGCGATGTCTCTGCAAAACAATGCGACCGGCTCAATACTTTCCCCTGCGGTTCCATTTGACAAGTTTAAGCCACACTCGCGTTGCTCAAAGTCTCCGGCTGGTATCAAGAGGCTCTGTCATGTTTTGGTGGCACGAGGACGTGCAGTGCAGTGTGCCTCTCTTCTTTAAAAGCGAGACACATTCTGCTCTCTTTCTTTCTTGGTTTAACACCCATCCTTAACATTGTTTACAATATCCCGAAGCATCTTTTTACCACTGAATTGAAAAAAACCATGCATTTTCTTCTCTTCTTTATTGGATTTTGATTTCGGAGTATATCGCCCAATTTGGACCGATTCCACAGAGCCTTCAACGTTGTTCATGTTTATTTGATTGTTTTATCCAATTTCCTGCTCAAATGCTGTCTGTGCGCTGTGGCAGTTCAGCTTATTGCTGTGGAATGCTCCAAAAAGAAAAGGACGCTACCGTGCTTCAAATCAAGCACGGCTCAAAGATGCGGCAGTCGGCCGTGCAGTCAATTAGTCTTCATTGCGATTACAGGGTTGACATTAGTCTAGACAGGCGTGTTTTGATCAGAGATGACAGGCGGCTCGCTGCTATTGGACTGCCAGACATTCCTCGCCCTTCGTCCTGCGGATGAAGCTATCGAAGCTGACTGCTATATGGAGCCCGTGCAGCCGAGCGAGCGTCTGTGCCAAGATGCCCTTCATCCGCTCTCAGAAATATGTGGGCACGGGATACGAGGCGCTATAAGCAACACATGGCCTCGTATCGGCTGTCAGCGTGTTATTCCAACGCTGTGTATCATGCCAACGATGCCTAAACCGTGGGCTTTGACACACAATGGCCTTTTGTTGTGCAGGTTATTTATTGTGCTGCTGTGAAGCTGTGCAGCGAGCTCGGTGGGTGAGTGCATCCAGGGGCCCGTATTGTTAGGGAATCGGCGGCTTGTGTTTGCGGAGCTGGGAGGGTTTGCTAACAATGCCCCCTTTTTTATGTCCCAGAGTGCGTGCCTGTCGGCAAATGTCCCCTCACAAAATCGGGTTTGTGTGTTGTTTTGTTGTTGGCGTGCGTGGAACGGGGTCAGCGAGCACAACCCCGCTCGTTGGATCCCAAGGCTCTCACACCGGCGCTAGGAGCATTAGCGTGTGCATTTTGAATGTACAGCAAATGATGTCGTGTGGAAAGTGGCGAGCTGAAGGGTTTTACTGCCCGTCTCTGCTAATGGAACCTTTCTCTCTCTCTCTCTCTCTCTCTCTCTCTCTCTGTGTATTCATGTGATACTACGGTGACGGACAAGGGGGCCGGGTGAGGGATTACCGGGGTAGTGGGGCGCCTTGTTAAAGAAAAGGAAAGGGTTAGAGTGTGTCGATTGGATTAACTTGTTTGGGCTTATTAGGAGAAGAGACACAGCGGCTTGTTAAAAGCACTGCATGGGGTGTCCCACAGTGAGACGGAAGGGTCGCCATTCGATTGGGCTCAAGCCGCACCCACCTCCGCTCGGTGCGGAGGACTTCTGAGAGGCTCCTGGTCCACAAGTGGTCCCACTGTGGAAACGTGGAGTTCTTTCGAGAGAAAAAAATTGGACCATACTAGAAGGAATGTTAGCTGATGCCATGTTTCCCTCAAAATCAAAGGAGATTCAATGAGAAATGATTTTATTTTATTT
Organism: Phyllopteryx taeniolatus; assembly: GCF_024500385.1. Lineage (NCBI taxonomy): Eukaryota > Metazoa > Chordata > Actinopteri > Syngnathiformes > Syngnathidae > Phyllopteryx > Phyllopteryx taeniolatus. The sequence goes on from NC_084504.1 coordinate 27,897,203, forward strand.
TACTTTTTTTGTTTTGTTTGTTTTTTAATAGGCCGACACATTTCCCAAACTAAATTCAGCTTGGCTTCAGATCAAAACTCTTACCTTTAAAGGCTCGTTTGTCGTAAGTAAGCCTTGTTGCATGAACTGGTGAAGCCTGCTCGGCTGAGATGTGAAACGTCTTCTAAGACAACCAGAACGGTCCAGGTGCCATCGATTCAATGCCCTGAGAATGAAATGAGAATATTCACGAGCGTCCGCCTTGAGAGGGGTCACTGAAGTACTGCTTTTGAACTTTTGACTTTTACCACTTCACTCGTCCTTTGGTTTTCTGTGTGCAAAACACAGGTCAGATTTTTGGAAGTTGAAATGTTGTGAAATGGTTCATTCTCAATATAGGTTGGGGTTCTAAAGAACAACATGAGGTCAACCATGCAAAGTTGAGCACTTTTTGAGGTATTTTCGGCTTTGTAAAATGGCTAAACTCCGTTCCAAACAGTAACAATTCATTCCGATTTATACGTTACTTTAAAAAAATCATTTTGTGAAATGCCTCGCCCTTTAACGGTACATAGCGTGTACGATATCCTAAGCAATTACATGTTCCCTTCCTTGTGGGATACTTTGCGCTGATGTATTTCTTGTCAGTCGTGTGTTGAGGGACTGCGAAGGACTCCATCCATCCACTGCTCCTCTTTGCAGCTTTGTGTACGTCTTAAAACGTACACACCCAAATATAAACACTGGAGTTTATTCACCCACCACTTTGCGGGATACTTATCTGGACAGACAGCTTTGGGTGCGCGGAGACATCTCCTCTGATCTCTTCTGCCGTTTAAGAACCTTTTAACGAAGAAATAGCCCTCTGCCGAGCCCACCGGCTCTTGATTCCGGCTTATTCCCCCGTCTCACGGGACTGATCCTTCCCGCCCCCGTTGTGTTATCAGAACGATAGACATCCTGGCTTCGGAGATACGGCCGCGCCGGTGTAATCGGAGAGCTGTGAGTGGATTCGATGAGCAAGCGAAGTGCAGGTGGTTGGAAGGCGCCTACTCGCTCGCATTCTTCGGCATATTCAAGGGGATGGATTCAAGCGTGACGGCCTATTTTAGAGCAGCTGCGACGGTGGGTCAAAGTGTTTCGCCTGTAACGTCATTTCCTGCCACTGATCGACATCTGCTAAGCAGCACAATACCTACGGGGAAGGGATGACAAACAAGCCTTTTGCCTTGCTCTTAAAAGCAATAATGGGAGAAAATTGGTTCTTGAAATTGAATTGAAAAAAGTGGGTCTTTTTCAGTGAAGCATTATGCCTCAAAATACATTTGGTGAGCGGCAAATGGAGAAAAATGGGGCGCAGTTATGCGATTGTCTTTCATTTCAGACAGTGAAAACTGTGGAAGTACCCCCTCCCCCTGGCCCACCACCACCACCACCAACTAGCTTTTAGTCTCAATCTACAGCGCGTGCACCCTTCCTCTCTGGCAACGTGTCTTTTAACAAATGGTCGGTGAGGATGGGCCGCTGGCGACATTAGTGGGCACGTAGAGAGGGCCCACAGAAAAGGATGATGTGAACTGCCAGTAATGAGCTGAAAGTGCCACTGTGTTTGGGCCAGGCCCGCCTGTGTGCCAGAGGAAATGACACTGCACGACCTTTTTTTTTTTTTTTTTTTGCACAAGCACCTGGCGAGCAATAGAGTGGCCCCTCTCTTCCATCAGTGGTGTGCGTGTGCGTGTGTGTGTGTGTGTGTGTGTGTGAGAGTGGAAACAGACTCTGTAGTCAGTGAGTATGATTTGACACAGTGTACGCGTCAGCTTTGTGCTTCAAATGGTTGTTTTACTTGCAATTCTGCATGTTTATTGTGTCTTTGATCAAATGGAATGTCTTCTAAAAACATTTTTTATTAACAAAACATATCTTTATATTAAATGTCTTCCTTGTCCGTAAACAATACAAATATAGTTTCACTACTATTACTATTATTATGATGATGATGATTATAAAAAGCTATTATTCATAATTCATTTTAACAAGAGAACAGGAGCGAGTGCATCAATTTATTTGCTAATCATTGTAATTGCTTTCTTCCCGAGTGAAATTGTCATCTCTAAAAGTAAAGTAATGGGCCGACGGCAGGCGGCTTCGTGTTATTTTGCTGATTCGCCGGCAAAATAAATAACAGGACCCAAACTTCAGAGACGTGCATGAGAAATCATTTTTCAATAAGACGTCTGACGCTGCCACCGACAGCCGAGATGAAATATTTGCGCCTGTTCTTTGTTAATATGAAAGGAGGTTGGGAAGCTCGTGATTCATGGCGATGCGTTTTGGACACGAGCTAATACGAAGGCCGCAATTCTTTTTACAGACACAGCGTGCGTGCTAGCGAGCTGTGAGTGGACTTTGCCAATGTTCCACAGTCTGAGCGCCTGTTCCTTGGAGACCAAAGAATTTCCGCTTAGTGTGGGAATAGAAATCCTTATCATCTATAGTAAGAACTCTTTGCGAACCTCGGTGGTTTGACTTGAACCGTCCTCGTCCGATACATAATCCAACGAGAAGACTTGTAATCAGTCACCGTTGTGAAACTGCTACGTTACTGATGCATGATCGCTTCCGTGTGGCTGGATAATTGAGCTTTTGGGCGAGGGAGCCGTTAGTTTATATATAAGCAGCATAAAGGGGTTCGTCCTTAATGAATTCATCAATCAGTGGCCAGGCTAGACCTTTTAGTTCTTCTTACCAAGACCTTATTTTCTTCTGACTTTGTAGGAACAGTTTGGATGCCCCAGCGCAGAAAGCGAGGTCCTTTCAATTAAGGCATGGTGTGGGAAAACTTGACCAATTTCAACCCCGTCAAACACCTTTGGGATGAACTGGATTGCAAATGAGACCTGACAAAAGACACAAACAGAAAGGTGGATGAACAACTGTCAATTTCCCTTCCTGTGGAAAGTCGAGCTATTTGTCCATTTAGTGAATATATGTGTCACGTGATGGGCTTTTTCAGTGGAAACTAGCAGCCACTACCTCACTTTTCCTGGGTGAAGGTGGTTGTAGGAGGAAAAGAGATTTATGGCCTGGGGGGAGATTGATTAGTGGCGTCACCAGCCGTGATGTACAGTTGGCAGTCAAACCCCCACCGTCGCATTTGTTCATAAACGCGCACAACTACACGATACAGAACACAGCTCCGCATACATGCAGACACCAGTCGGACCCCGAGGCCCTCCGTGACAGCCCCCCAGGGCTGCTGCATGCTAAGCTTAGCAGTCAGGCTGCTGTTTTCATTTCTTTCTTTTTTTTCCGCCCGTCCATAGATAACGCCATCAATCACCACATGCACGCTGCACTGAGAGGAATGTGCTAAAGTGCTGCTACTTGTGTGTTTGTTGTGAGCAGGGTTTCATAGGCAGGAGATATGCTCGACTAGCTGTGTGGAGTAACACTGTGCACTGATCCGGGGTCAGCCCAGCGGCCCCCAGCGCAGGTGCGTGTTTATCAGTCAACACGTGCAGCTCAGAAGCCTCCAAACGTAGGCAAGCCTTCCCAAACGCATACTGGGTGAGAAACAGAGCCTCATTTAGCCACATAGCCACGTCCCAGCAGACTACCGGACGCGAGCTTTGACCTCAAATCACGCCGCTGGTTTCACTCAACTTTGTATCTTTGCGCTCCAGGTTGGCCGCAGAACTCCCCCGGCTGTCGTACTGTGCCCACCTCGCCATGCTGGCCTGTCTACAGAGGAGGCAGAACCCTCCACCCCAGCACCCGGTGTGTGCCAGCAAGAGCCTGGAGCCACCGCAAGCCCTGGGACGCAAATGTGAGTTCACAAAACGTCGGAGGGCGTCGCAGGCCGGGAATTGAGCTCGTCAAACTCGGAATGCGTACATCGTGTCTGCTTAACCCTCGGTGAATCAGTCAGGGCCAACAATGGAAACAGACCGCTAACCCTGACTGTAAATAATCGCTCGTAAAATAGACTTTCCGGTTTCTGCTCTTTGTGTCACTGCGATCCCTCGCTTCTCTGAGGAATTCCAAACAGTCGGACGGGTAAATGTGCCCTTTAGAGGCCGATTGTCGTGTTGCTTGGCCCATCATTGTGTGTGGGGCTGTTTAGCCGTGCTGATTGTGCGGTCGTGTCAACAGGGCTAAACACTACACTGTTTTACCACAGCTCATGGCCCCGTGTGACCCCGAGGGGTCTGTAAACATTTACAGTGTCTGGTCGCCGCCGCCTGTCATGCATGACAGCTGCGGCGTCAGCTACCCCAGCGCCACCCTCTGTCCGCTCACAAAATGGTGCAAAGGGACAAAGATGACTTGTTGCGGAGTTGCTAAACCAGTCGCCATCAGTTTGCAGCTGGAGCAATCAGACATCGAGACGATTGATTGGCTCTTGATTTCAACTGAAGTGAGAGTGGTTTTAACTTTGGTGATGACATAGACGAGCTTTTGCCTCCACAATGACAACTTAGAAGTGCTTTTGTTTTCCAAGGCAGCCATACGAGCCATTCCCAGCTGATTAATAGAGAAGAGAGACATCTGAAAAACAACAGCTTGCGGGTCTCTTCAACAGTCGGACAATATGCACGGCTTGAAAACGCATGTGAGTTACGGTAAATTCTATGTTGTTGATATATATATCTTCCTCCATGGAGATTTAGCTACTTAGGTCATTACACTGATTGGCTTTGCATTGAAGGAAGTGATTAAAAAGGGCTCTAAAAGCTTGAATAAACGACAACCCCTATTCCAGTGAAGTTGGGACCTTGTGTTAAACAGAAGACAATGATTTGCAAATCCTGTTCAACCTATATTTCATTGAAGACACTACAAAGACAGGATATTTCATGTTCAAACTGATCAACTTGATTGTTTTGAGCAAATAATCATGAACTTAGAATTTGATGGCTGCAACATGTTCCAAAAAAGCTGGGACTGAGAAAGTTGAGGAATGCTCATCAAACACGTGTTTGGGACATCGCACAGGTGAACGGGCTCATTGGGAACAGGTGGGTGCCGTGATTGGGTAGAAAAGGAGCTTCCCTGAATTTCCCAGTCATTCACAAGCAAAGATGGGGCGAGGTTCACCTCTTTGTCAACAAGTGCGTGAGAAAATAGTCCAACAGTTTAAGGACAATGTTCCTCAACGTACAATTGCAAGGAATTTAGGGATTTCATCATGTACGGTCCATAATATCATCAAAGGGTTCAGAGAATCTGGAGAAATCACCGCATGTAAGCGGCAAGGCCGAAAACCGACATTGATTGCCCGTGACCTTCGATCCCTCAGGCGGCACTGCATCAAAAAGCGACATCGATGTGTCAAGGATATCACCGCATGGGCTCAGGAACACTTCAGAAAACCAATGTCAGTAAATTCAGTTCGGCGCTACATCCGGAAGTGCAACTTGAAACTCTACTATGCAAAGCAAAAGCTATTTATCAACAACACCCAGAAACGCCGCCGGCTACTCTGGGCCCGAGCTCATCTAAGATGGACTGATGAAAAGTGGAAAAGTGTTCTGTGGTCCGACGAGTCCACATTTCAAAAATTTTTAGGAAACTGTGGACGTCGTGTCCTCCGGGCCAAAGAGGAAAAGAACCATCCGGACTGTTATGGACGCAAAGTTCAAAAGTCAGCATCTGTGATGGTATGGGGCTGTGTTAGTGCCAATGGCATGGGTAACTTATACATCTGTGAAGGCACCATCAATGCTGAAAGGTACATACAGGTTTTGGAGAAACATATGCTGCCATCCAAGCAACGTCTATTTTGTGGACGCCCCTGCTTATTTCAGCAAGACAATGTCAAACCACATTCTGCACGTGTTATAACAGCGTGGCTTAATCGTAAAAGAGGCTGGGTACTTGACTGGCCTGCCTGCAGTCCAGACCTGTCTCCCATTGAAAATATGTGGCGCATTATGAAGCGTAAAATACGACAACAGAGACCCCGGACTGTTGAACAGCTGAAGCTGTACATCGAGCGAGAATGGGAAAGAATTCCACCTCCAAAGCTTCAACAATGAGTGTCCTCAGTTCCCAAACGTTTATTGAATGTTGTTCAAAGAAAAGGTGATGTAACACCGTGGTAAACATGAGCCTGTCCCAGCTTTTTTGGAACGTGTTGCAGCCATCAAATTCTAAAGTAATGATTATTTTCTAAAACAATCAAGTTGATCAGTTTGAACATGAAATATCTTGTCTTTGTAGTGTATTCAATGAAATATAAGTTGAACATGATTTCCAAATCATTGTATTCTGTTTTTATTTATCTTTAACAAAACGTCCCAACTTCATTGGAATTGGGGTTGTATTAGCTAGTAATAAGTAATAGCTATTTCACTGGGGTTGTGTTAAAACCAGATAAACAAAAGCAATTCATCCATCCTTCATCCTTATTTGGGGTCGGGTTACAGGAGGAGCCCAATCGGAAAGGCCCAGACCTTCTGTGATACGTATGTTGTATATTTTATACAACCCCAATTCTAATGAAGTTGGAACGTTGTGTTAAAAGAATACAATGATTTGCAAATCATGTTCAATCTATATTTAACTGAATACATGACAAAGACATTTAACTGATAAACTTGATTGTTTTTAGCAAATAATCATGAACTTAGAACACATTCCAAAAAAGCTGGGACAGGGTTATGTTTACCACTGTGTTACATCACCTTTTCTTTGAACAACATTCAAGAAACGTTTGGGAACTGAGGAAACGAATTGTTGAAGCTTTGTAGGTGGAATTCTTTCCCATTCTTGCTCGATGTACAGCTTCAGCTGTTCAACAGTCCGGGGTCTCCGTTGTCGTATTTTACGCTTCATAATGCGCCACACATTTTCAATGGGAGAGAGGTCTGGACTGCAGGCAGGCCAGTCTAGTACCCGGACTCTTTTACTACGAAGCCACGCTGTGCAGAATGTGGTTTGGCATTGTCATGCTGAAATAAGCAGGGGCGCCCATGAAAAAGACGTTACTCGGATGGCAGCATATGTTTCTCCAAAACCTGTATGTACCTTTCAGCATGAATGGTGCCTTCACAGATGAGTAAGTTACCCAGGCCATTGGCACTAACACAGCCCCATACCATCACAGATGGACGCTTTTGAACTTTGCGTCCATAACAGTCCGGATGGTTCTTTTCCTCTTTGGCCCGGAGGACACAACGTCCCAAATTTCCAAAAACAATTTGAAATGTGGACTCGTGGGCCCAAAGAACACTTTTCCACTTTGCATCAGTCCATCTTAGATGAGCTCGGTCCCAGAGAAGCCGGCGCCGTTTTCTAGATGTTGTTAATAAATGGCTTTTGCTTTGCATAGTAGAGGTTCAAGTTGCACTTCCGGATGTAGCGCCGAACTGTATTTACTGAATCCCTAAATTCCTTGCAATTGTACGTTGAGGAACATTGTCCTTAAACTGTTGGACTATTTTCACATGCACTTGTTCACAAAGAGGGGAACCTCGCCCCATCGTTGCTTGTGAATGACTGAGCAATTCAGGGAAGCTCCTTTTCTACCCAATCATGGCACCCATCTGTTCCCAATGAGCCCGTTCACCTGCGGGATGTTCCAAACAGGTGTTTGATGAGCATTCCTCAACTTTCTTAGTCTTTTTTGCCACCTGTCCCAGCTTTTTTGGAACGTGTTGCAGCCATAAAATTCCAAGTTCATGATTATTTGCTAAAATCAATAAAGTTTATCAGTTTGAACATTAAATATCTTGTCGTTGTAGTGTATTCAATTAAATATAGGTTGAACATGAGTTGCAAATAATTGTATTCTGTTTTTATTTATGTTTAACACAACTTCCCAACTTCATTGGAATTGGGGTACCACAGTAGAATCTGTAATGGATGTGATGAATGTAAACAATGGATGGATGAATGTAAACATAAGTAGTATAAATAGTGGATAATAGTTCATCTTGATCTTAAAGTGCTTCTTAGTCTTTCGCCATGGAAAAGATTTATAAACCCTGTGGACAAAAAGTGGAGAAGTTGCGCAAATTGGAATTACAAAAGGGGATGATGCTAAGAAAGCAATAGCAAATGAAGTAGGCCCTTAAAACGTCGTCTTCATCTTCTTTCCCAATTTTCCTGGATTAGCCCGTTTCCGCTCGTGGTCTTTTATTGAGCTGCAGCCAGTGTGAGTCGGGAGTCGAGGAAAAGTCTCCAGTTTTCTTCTTTCCCTTCGCGGACTCCCTCTCTCTGTCTATCTCCACCTGGTTGAAGCCAGTGATTCAAATCGTATCTCAGGTTTTGACTTCAGGTTCTGCAAACTCATTCACTGCCAGCCTTCCCAGTTAACATGGATACTTGACTTCTAAAGCCGTCAATGGCAGTGACTGTGTTTTAATGAGGATGTTTCAACATAAGAACCTATTTTTTGTGCTGTGCATGTACAATATTCAAACATGGCTTCAAAGAAGGTGCACAGTGTGTCAGCATTTAGTGTCAGCAGGTGTCATTCAGGTGACCCAGCCTCTCAATGGGAGGCACCCATACAAGAGTCCACCCCTCACAGCGACACGGTGAGTGAGCATGCAGGCGGTGGGTTACCTGGCAATGAAGCAGAGGTGAAACGTGTCATTTGCCTCTTCTGTCCTTTAAATAAAATGTGTAGAGATAGTAAGACCGAGCGAGAGAGGGCTGGAATGGGAGTGTGAGGAGGCTTTTACTAAAAGACCCCGCATGCAGATGCCGAGCGACTGCACAGTTCATTGATGTGACTCCCATTAAAAATCCCTCATACCCTCAATAAAAAAGGACTTAACTGGCTCTGCCATCAGCTGGAAGCGTTCAGATCAGCTCTCACCAGACAATCAATTTCCCCCAAGCGCGCAGAGCTTAGCTGGAGAAACGGGAGGCGGAGAGTGGGATGTTTCCATTATCACAGCCCGGGCTCGAGGGGGGTTGGGGGCGAGGCGCGGTAGAGCGGCACGCGGGGCAGAGACAGCAGGCAGCAGCCTCACAGAGGAAGATGGGGGGAGAGAAGCGGCTACGAGAAGCCGGCTTTTTTTCTGAAAGCCATTGACCGGCTGCCCTTAAAAATATCATATTGGATTAGCTTCATAGGGGCGGCCTTTTGATATTTTTTCTTCCTTTGGCCATAGAATTAAAAGGCAGTGCAGGGCATTACTTCAATTACAAATCATAGGCACTTGCTTCCACTGCGTCCAAATTCCACGCACATGTGGCTGCGCTCTCCTGCGCCAGCCGCTGTCATTTTTAATTAAATCCTCCTTATGGGTGACATTTGTCCGCCGCGTTTCTCCACCGCTGGCCCAGATGGAGACATGAAAGGCAGAGACGGCCGTGGAGCCGGCGCCTCTCATCGTGTTGTGCCCCAGAGGGAGGGTGCCTAGACGAGAGAACGAAAGAGAGGAAAATCGAGAGAAACAGAGAGAGGCCACACAGGGGGAGAGAGGTGAATAGCAGCAAGTGACCCCGGACGCGCTCGTCCACCGGAGGCAACCCTCCCCAACGTTACTCTTCCTTCATCGCGGCGCTCCGCTGTGGCTCTGGAGGTCTGAGAGGAGCAGAGGGGGAGCATGAGCGGAAAGGGAAGGGAAGGGAAGGGAAGGTCTCCACTCGAGTGATGAGTAACACTGACAGAGCTGGCCCCCCACACAACCGCCACCTGCCCCCTCTCTGGCCCAGACAGCAATTACGCTGCCACATGTCAGCTACAGAAAAAGAACTGGTTCAGAATCTTGCATGACAGTTCAATGGGGGATCTGGCTATTTCCGAAAGTATTATCTTGTCATGTTTTCCATTTGCTGGTTTAATTATGTGGTGATTTGTGGTCAAACTCGGATGTCGCCGCAGGTTTGGGGGAGAGAGCTATTTTCTTAAATCTCTTGTAAAGGAGTGCTTCGGCCAGTTATCTAACCTTTATTTGGAAAGCTGTGTGGGCGTGTGTGTGTAGTGAAATCAAATTGGAAAGAACAGTTTAATCCTAGTTAAATCCATTTAATCAACCGCTATGAAAGTCCAGATTTGCACGTACGCACGCTTACACAGTCGAAGGGAAGATGGAGCGCACATGCAGCAGTAACCTCCTGTGACACCAGCCGCGAGGCCTGGCGTGCCAATCAGCCAGGTGTAGATGAGACGTTCCCAGAAGGCCTGATATCCGCGCTTCGTGCCGTGTCAAGCCAGGTTCAAACCTTCTCCAGATTGACGGACAGAGACAATCACACGGCCTCGGGACACAGCGTGGAGGTTCACCTGGGGATCGTCCTAATAGCCCCGTTCCTCTGCAGGCGGGTAAGCCGGAGATGCTGGACGGTTGCTTTGCTTGTAGCTAACTGGGACAAATGAATGGTCACGATGACCCCCTGTGACCTGAGCTTATCTCATTTCATTTGGTGTAAGAGACACAACAGAGAAGTCGGAAAGCTTATAGAACTGCAGTCTATCGTGTGGAGTGCTATGATGTCGGCCTTTCCTTTCCAGTCGAATATTAATAGGCGGTCACCATAGCAGCAGAAATAACAACGCTGGCTGATTGGCTACTAGGCTCAATAAGGCTCTACTCGCTATTGCCACATTTCCGTTGGCGCTGATTGGTTTCAAGAGTGCCAGGGCGATACCATATCGGTGAAATCCGCCACTGCTAGTTTCTTATTGGTCGAATACATTTGTCATCGCTTCGCTCAGAGGTGTCAAATTCCTTTCGGTTCACGAGCCACATTCACCCCAATTTGATGTCATTTCATAAGAAATGGTCATTTTATTTTGGTTTTCAAATGAATAGGTACTCCTTTTGGATTACTGCCACACAGAAATCCACTTAAAAATACTGGACAAGTCAAGCACATGCCTGTGCGGGAAAAGGAGACGCTGGGTAAAAATGATATATGCTCATACTTTTATATATACTGTACTGTATATGCTAATATTTTGATGACTCCACTTGAACTGTTGACAGAGCAGCGTGGTGAGCTCAGAGTCACAAGGCTTCCTCCGATTTTGGTGACGGGTCGTCATTACGCCCTCCAGTAGACAAATTTAGCAACAACAACAACAGCAGTTGTCCCCACCGACGGGCCGTTTCTGACCCGCGTGCCGTTCATTTGACAGCCCTGCAACTATTGTAACAATTAAGGGTCGATAGCTGGAAATGACAAAATCAACACGCACGCTAGCATTAGCCTAGCCTGTTCGGTGCGCACGTTCCAGTATCGTCGATTGCCTCTGCTTCATTCTACACACGCTGCAGCGGCCCCTTTTCTCGCTCCTTCCTGTCTCCTATGCAGAATTGAGGGAAAGGGTTCCAAAAAAAATCTGCATGTACTTGACCTTTTCCCACTGACTGAACCATCCTCTTTCCACGTCCCATTTGGAATTCTACAGAGTGTCCGCGTAGGCATTCTGATTATTGCAGCAGGTCATGAAGTATTTTTCATTGTGAAAGGTGATTGACAGCTATCCACGGACGACCTCTTTTCTTGGACGCCTACTTATGCAATCTCATTGCGGGGGAATCTCTGTGCTTGCTCGAGCGTTTCGTATGTGTCTATCACAATTTCATCATATTAAAAAATTCTGGGCGGCACGGTGGCCGACTGGTTAGAGCGTCAGCCTCACAGTTCTGAGGTGCGGGGTTCAATCCCCGTCCCCGCCTGTGTGGAGTTTGCATGTTCTCCCCGTGCCTGCGTGGGTTTTCTCCGGGCACTCCGGTTTCCTCCCACATCCCAAAAACATGCATTAATTGGAGACTCTAAATTGCCCGTAGGCATGACTGTGAGTGCGAATGGTTGTTTGTTTCGATGTGCCCTGCGATTGGCTGGCAACCAGTTCAGGGTGTACCCCGCCTCCTGCCCGATGACAGCTGGGATAGGCTCCAGCACGCCCGCGACCCTAGTGAGGAGAAGCGGCTCAGAAAATGGATGGATGGATGGATGGATTAAAAAATTCTGAGCATTTAGAGGAGCAGCCACGTGACCGGCCGTAGTCGTCCGTCACGCCCCGTGTAGCCTCTCGCCATCTCAGCGCTGGCGCACAGAGGAGCGTTTCCGGCTGGTGGTGACCCACCGCGCTTTGCCTTCGCTCTGCCCTCTTGCCTTCTGCTGTGAGCGCAGGGGGTGAAGCAATCTTACTGCCATGGGAGGTGAGCTCGAGGAAGAGGGGCTCTGCTGTCGCTGTGCTCACGGCGGGAACTGGATTGAAAAAAGAGCGCGCTAGTTCCAAAGCGAGCTGGCATTTGGGCATCCTTGCAGGTACAGGCATCACCGCCCTCTGTCTGTGCCTGCCAGAGAGGCTGGTGGGAAGTGAGAGGGCAGAGTGTCCCCAGTCCTTTGCTTTCACACGGTAAACGATACACTGAGACGTCACTAAAGGTTCGCGCGTGTAAAAACAAGGGCAAAGTTGACTGCTCGTGCAAACGGATGCAGAAGCCGCCCTACTAACCGGGCACACCCAGGATTGCGTCTGCCTAGATGAAGTTGGCACGTGCAATGTGATTTAGCAAACCTGAGATGAGTTGCGATGGCTGATTTTGCATCTTTAAGCAGCACGTCTAAAAGGCGCCGCTGCGCGTAACCGTGACGAGGAGGCGCAGGCAAAATGAGAAGCAACGGGGAGAGATCTATCTTTTATGCTGGTGGTAACAATTCTGAAATGCCACAAAGGAAAATGATCACGACATATCCTCCATTCAGCGATGGCAGGGGTGTCAAATTGAACCACGTAAACCATGGAAGCGTCCTTATACTATTACGTAATACGCAACAAATGAATGGATAATTAGTTTGGAAATCAGAAGTCAATGTTATTTGAAAAAGCGGTTTGGTCACGTGCTTGTAATATATCTCAATTTGCAATTTGCGTACAGAAAAACATGAGGCAGGCACTCATGATTTGCTTTTGCGGGCCACGTGAAATGATGTGGCAGGTCAGATCTGGCCCGCGGGCCTTGAGTTTGACATGGCTCTGTGGCAGGAGATGACCAGATCCGGCTATGTTGATGCCTGACATATCATTTCAAAATGATTGCATTGATACAATGATACAAAGGACTTGCCACTACTTTAAGATCCAAACTTAAAAGAAGGGGTTTTTCATTAAAGGCACACAGCAGCACGTCCGTTTGGTTGTTCAAGCTGCACATCTTTATTTCCACTTCAGTAAGTAATGCCGTGCATTTAACCTAGCAGCCTCGATTGAAACGCACACATGGTAAATATTGATGGATATGTTGTTGCAAGAGGTCTGGCCATTGCGTGGGGAGAGCAGCCCAGACGTGAGCGCATGTGTGATCGAGACCGGAGGGCACTTTGGCATCTCTTTCCACTCTTTTGTTTCGTATTGTTTGACGTTGTGAGCGGAAACGCACAGGGCCCCAGCACAATGTGACAATCGGATCTGGGGTTTTTTTTTTCCTTCGTTGTTCTTTTGGTTTTTTGGTTTTGTTGCCACGTGTTATGAAGACCAGAGTTGTGGGCATTGCAGAGTAGATACCTACTGTGATTAAATCTTAGTGTTCCAGGATACACATTATTTGGTACGCCTCAATAATCGAATGAGATCCAATAAATAATAGCTGTATCAAGATTGACACTGTCTGAGACGTACTCATTTTCCACTCGGGTGATTATTGTGGTTGGAGTTCGCGGTGGTATAAGTCTGTACGGTATCTGGTAACTAACTCATGTAACCGTATTATTAGAAAAAAACGCTTCGTTGGATGTAATACAGTTCATTGCAAACGGCGTTCATTAGGAAGTAATACACATATATTGTTTAGAAAATGGTAAAATATCATAACATTAACTCTGGCAAAACTGAGCTCCCTATTTGTAAAGAATATATATATATATATCATTGTAATCTCATCCAGCGTCCAGTGTTCACATGCTGCCTGGCTTGATGTGATTGTACTCGTACAATTGTGTTGTATTTCCAGTCTGCATCAAATGCAGAGCGTCTCGTCTCGTCTCGTCTCGTCCTGACCAATTTGAACTGAAATCCAAAGTAGAAGCCATAAAGGACTGTTAAAGGTCAAAAAGGGGCTCTTTTCCGCTGCTCTCCTCTCCGCCTCCTCCTGGCATGTGTACCGCAGTGGAGTGCCTCGTTGTCTGCGCAGTGTTAAATATTAATTGGGCATCAGTGAACGACTTGTCTGTTAAATGATAGAACAGAAGGGCCCGGGCTTGCCTCAGGCAGCCTGCAGGCGCCTTTCTTCTCCCATTTACCTGCAGGCCTGCGCAGCAGCACTTTCTGGGCTTTGACAGGCCGGCACAGCCCCCCTTCGCCTCCCCCCCCCATCATACTCTCAACTCCTTTGCCTTTTTTTCCTCAGCTCTGCTTCCTTTCTTATTTTTCTGGGCGCGTACAACGGCTATCTCTCGGGTCTTTTATTCCAGACCTCTGTGTTTGTGTGTTTGTGTTGTAAATGCTACTGCTCTTGGCGGTACATGGAGCCCTTTGAGAGAACCGTGTCACACTATAGTATATTTTCCGAAAGAAAGGGCAGCAGGAAAGCTATCTAAAACTCTGTGCCGTGCTCATAAGGTTGAATATCACCTCATTGCCACCTGTCAGCCACCCTGTCATCTGCCGAGGTGACAAATGAACCTTCAGAGGCTAGCTTTGACTTTGTCTGACTATTTTGAAGGAAATATTGTTTAAAATTGCATCACTCTGACCTGTTGCGGAGTCTTTATCACTTCAGCTCAGCTCTTCGCCGGGTTTAGAGACGTTATATCGCGTTAAACGGGAAAGTGCACAGGAGCGGCGGATAGAAGTGTCGGGAAATAAAGGGGGCGCGTTTGACTTGGACGCCACAGGAATGAGTTCACAGGCTCACGAGCGCGGGCCTAATCGCACATGACAATATCGGCTGGTGCGCCAGTCGCAACGCATAACCACCCTGCTGCTCGTGCTGACTCGGGGTATTTGCTGATAAAGCCGTGCAATGTGCACAATGAGGGTGGCCCGGGCAGGCCGGAGGGCAAACCGCATCTAAAGCCAGACCTCATTATTAAACAGAGCGCTTTTTAGTGGAGAACATGTTTTTTCTCATCCGTGAACTATTCTGGCTCAACTATCGGACACGGAAAGAGCTTTTTTTTAAGCCACCCTCACTATTTTACCCACGTGTTTACTAAGCTCGGTGTGTATTTTGTGGTAAACACGTAATGTTCCAGTCCTTAGTTGATTTCGCACACGGGTGTGCCACAAAAGGCCCCGACGCGGGTGCCGCATTCCGCCGTGGCTCAAACGACTGCTGCGGTTTTTCGTGATCATCACTAATTAACCCTTGCGGCTTCAACCAGAGGGCCTCCTTTGTTTAGCCCTCTTTCACACCTGCCGTGAGCTCATTCATGATAACAAAGATCACAAGATGGCAAACTATCCTCCCCTATTTGTCATTTCACAAACTATCTCGCTCAATGTCAGATTTGTGTTGTGGTTACTGTTTTAATTCTCAAGAGAGCGGCAGCAGGTCGGCCGTGGGGGCTGTCAACGGGGCAGGAATGCAGGACGAGTGCTTTCCCACGCTGTTAGCTTTCTTCTGCTGGAGACACAAGGCCCTGGGCCGGCTAATGCAGCCAGAGTGTGGACAAATGGAAAGTGACACTTGTGTGTGTAGAATGGTATTTGCGGTGACGCTTTGACTACAGATAATAAAGTGTTCACCCCGGGGTGATTTTGCCCGGCAAGCACCCCGGATGAAACTCACTTACTCAGAGAGCGAGATGGAAAAGACAGAGGAGAAGGGATGGAGCCTGGAGAGACAAGCAGAGAAGAGACGGATAGAGGAAAGCAAAAAGGATGAAAACAGAGAGAGAGAGAACTGAGACGATCAAGAGACGTGAAGGAAGAATTTCCACTGTTTGTAATTACAAAGCTTTTTGGGTCAGAGAGGGCAACTGCACTGAGATTTGTCCCTCTTTGGAGCCACCTGCTTTTCTCCTCTAATCCACTGGACGTTTAGCTTGGGAGAATGTGTACTGTATTTAGCTTTTGAAGGTTATCAGCAATTCCCAAACAAGGGGATGTGGGAGCCACAACGGTCCTTTCCCAGCAATTTGCCTGACAGGTCAGTCAGGAAGGTGCGTGAGCCAAACTCATTCATTTCTATGGCTGATCCAGCGACATCTGGCTTCAGAGAGAAATTCTGGAGAGAACATTTCGACATGGCAGCCTCCTATTGGTTTCGCTTGTCCTCGGAGGGAACCTGTATGAGTTAATGAGCCGCAAGGTGTTGGAGTACGTGTCTGGGGAATCTTTTTAAGGCTTGCACACCAAATTCAGAGAAAGCTGCCCGCTATATTGGACTCGACCAAAAGGATTTGCATGACTTTTCCGGTCACGGGGAGTCTTGAGGAGGCTCGTCCGGCCCTTGATTATTAGGGATGTCTTCATACTTGTGTCCCTCTGGTTCATGTGGGAGCATCAGCGTAGAACCTGTGCATATTTTCTTGTGCAATACCTCACTGGTACTGTAGTCCTCCTCTCAGTCACTATTAATAACGACCGCTTCTCGGACCTCACGTTGGATGGAGTCTGTTTTAAAGGAGCGCCATAATTAGGCTCCCTGTTTGTTTTGTTCTTCTCTTCTCTCTGTTTGTGCAGGAAATAGATTACATCTGATATGAGAGGGGCTTCAGCGAAATGAAAGATTAGATTTGGATGTTTTGTCCAAGATTTAAACCACAAAAAAAAGAACAAAATCTCTGTTAATTATTCAATCCAATTTTGACATCATGCCATGTGTGTGCGCGCTTGTGACGAGCAGTGTGCAAGTCACTTTAACATTGTCACGATCCTCTTTGCACCGTGTAACATGCTGGAAACATAGTCGGAAAGAACGATATGATTACAGTTTGACACTCACTTTCTGAAAAGTAAGCTCCCATTTCCATCCACATGTAGATGCATTCACATAACATGCTTAATATTCCTCTTATTAGGCGTGCGGCAGAAACATTCCATCGATAATTCAGCCTCCTCAATAATGAATATTCCCAACTGAGCGCAGGCAGAGTGGAGTAAGGTGCAGACAATGAAGATTATGATGACATAAGCAGCTGTGAATTCAGACAGCTCTATCCACAGAGAAATCATTGCGGTTTGATTTTTATCTTTGCAATTATAGATAACAGAGGCCTGACAAATAATTGCCTTGATTTTTTTTTTTCTTCCAGAAAATCAACCTTGAGATGAACAGTGGGAGAGATGAGTGCTCCCAAAAATGGCTTTTCTGATATATCGCAAGCAGCAGGGTTTCCTCACATGCACTTGAATTGATTAGTACTTTGACTGAAGGCATATTCAACTTGTCTACAACACACACACACATACTATAAGCACCCCCCAAGCCCCAACACCCACCCCCCCCCCCCCCACCCTTCCTAGGAGGGCGCTCTATCTCGGCCTCATACATGTGCTTCCTCTGCTCTCCCACTCCTCAGGAAGCTCCTGTGGGGCTCTGAGGCTTTGATTGACTGACTGGAGTCCACGTGACGCCTCTATTATTATCATCTCCGTCGCGGCCGAGGGGTGGGGCGCGGGGGGGGTCGGCGTCCAGGGGTCTGGCCCCGCAGCCCCTGCTTTGTATGCGCAATAGTCAATTAGAGGCAGCGCACTGCCGGAGACGAGTGGGATGTGAGGTTAATTGCAGAGGACCAAACAGCTGGCTCTATCAAGGCCATTGTGTTTGCGGCAGTTGTCACGGCAATCGAGGCCTCGCTGTAATCGCTGACTAATCAGGCCTGTGCCAGATGACACCTCCATTAGCACAAGGCAGGTATTGTTCAGGATGCCACGCTGCCTCTGCCTCTTCCTCCCAGCAGCAAACGAGGCGAGGCCGGAGTGTCGTACAGACCATAATCCTATCAGCCAAATGTGTCACCTTGGCTACAGTCGCCGTGAAAAGCCACATTTTAAATAAGTCATTGTCATGACACTCGCTCAATTTGGGATGGACTCCAGCGGAAGACGTAAAGTGAACGATCCCTATTCGGTCCTAGCAGTCCTTTAAATCAGTGAAGTGGCGGGTGGTGACCCATTTTGGGTGGGTTGCAAACAGCCATGAAAACAAAAATGTATAATAATGCAGGAGTTCCTCGGTTTACGATGTTGCCGGACAATGAACTACAATGGCCCCCGGCTATTTGCTGGAGATAGGGGACCGGGCAGCAAACAGCGAAAATCATTGTATGATTGACGTATTTTTTTATAAAATGTTGATAAATTGCCAAATCGTGCTTTCCGGGCTAACACAAACCAAAGAAATGGAAGACAGAAGAGTGACACCGTGCTACGCTTCAAAATATTCCAATATACACACACAGCACACAGCAATGCCTGTTAAAACAAATGTAATCAGCAATATTCTTGAGTCATTGGTTGTTGTTCTTAGTAGTAGTGCTAATCATTTCTGCCAGTAGAGTGCTGTTAGCCATCATCTTTCCTGTCAAATCTTAATTGCAAGTCAAGCAAACAGTCTCCTCCCTTCATCTAAGCAAGCAATTTGGGCCACTGGGATCAAAGTGTGTGAAGAGATCGCCTTTGCAGAAGCGAGGAAGGAAATGCTAACAAGAAGAAACTTTTCCAGAATTGTTGAACACCCTAAACTTCAATCCTTTTCAGCGAGGGCATTTTAGGTAGTTGCTTATTTCAACCTCTGAATGAAAATGCAAGGCATTCTGGTGCTCCTCTGGATCGGATGCAGCTCCCTATCTGCCATACCTGCCTCCCCCTCTCCACCTTAGCCGACTGCCCCCCCTCCCTCACACACTCGCCATCTGCTTTCGTCTTGGTGTGATCAACACAATTTGACCCCTCGCTCCAAAGAATTGAATGGCTTTTTTTTTTTGGTCACAGTCTAATCTAAGCAGTTCCCTCTTTATTGCTGTTTTGCACCCAATGGACCTCGTCTTTAGCAGGCCTCCCCCCTGCACGCACACGCCGAGAAAATTAGTTCATCAGAATTCAAAATGTACTGCCGGCTAATTAAAGGAGTGTTAATTGAGTGTTAAGAATCGAGCACCCTCTTCTCCAGACACACACGGACACACACGCACACACGGGCAATCACGGTGACAGCACCGGGTACACCGAGGACGTTGCGCTTGGGGAGCTCCATGCCAATCAAAAAGGGAGAGAAATGAGAGTGGCCGTCCTCCCGGTGGAATGGGACTTCCAGATCATATCGCAGCCCCGTGCTGCCACGTTACCCCAAGCCCGCTCTCCGTGTGCCTGTCTGACAGCTGCAGAGTAGAACGCTGCACAGATAGCCGCGCTCGCCGCGTGCGTCGTGCTAATGAGGGGTGGCATTTAGAGATGTGCTGCCCTGACACACGGGCATTGTGTGCCAGCCATCGGATTATTAAGGACGAAGGTCAGCCCGTTAATTGCCTCTCTTGCCCTCTCGGCTCCCCGGCACGTGATTGCCCCTAATACATGCGTGTCTGCCTGCACTTGTATCTGAGCTTCTATGCAGTTTGCTCATATTCTTTGTTTATTTACACTACTTTTTAAAGTTTCTTACTCCTTTTCCTGTAAGCATTTTGAAGGCACATCATCTCAGGAAGGGGGGAAAAAGGCACATTCTTTTTCATCCTCAAGGGAAATAATTAATCCTTACAAGGCTGTCGCATGTCGAAATGAAGCGAGTGTGAAGCATTTAGCCCAGGAGGCATTGCAGGCACCTGTTGTTGTCCCTGCCCTACATTTCATGAGAGAGCGCAGAGCGGAGGATAACAACATGCTTCACTGATGTCAAATGAGACACACACACACACAAGAGCAGATGCAGGTTTGTGCGTGTGAGTGGGTGAGTGTTGTTTGCGCGACTTGTTTTCCTGCTTTCACGCGTGGTATTTGCATGCACAGGTGCGGGAAAAGCCCCTACCTTGTTGCGACGAGGTGAGGGTGCACACAAAGGAGGTGCAAGCTGCCACTCGGAGGGGGTTTTTATCAGCAAGCACCATCTGCGGGGCGGCTGCTGCTGCTCTTCGCTAGGATCCGCTGCAAACTGAACCCATAAGTCACACGGCGCCAACATAACAACAGACTTCCTGCCGCTGGAGAAAAGAGACACGCGGACCTATGAAACTGTGCCTAGGCGAGCGACATTACGACCCAGGCTAATCGACTTTTCGGAAGGCAAAAACCAAAAAAGGTCGCTGGAATCAGAAGCATCCAGATGCTCATTTAGCTCCCCCAGCCCCTCTTCTTCCTCTCTGCCTGTGATTTCTAATAACCGGAAGCCTTTGTGGAGCCGAGATGGCTTTTGTAGGCCTGAAAGGCCTCTAATCCCTGTGGCCCGTGAAGTGTGAAGCCCTTTGATGCCAGCTTGGTGTGCCAAAGTCTCTGCCTATTGACAAACAAGGGCCAGGCTGGGAAAAGACAGAGGGAGAGGGGGCTTTAGGCTCACTTTTGGAAGAAACGCAAACTCGGTCTGTCTGTGTGAAGGCAAAGAATTAGCCACCCTTGCTATTAGCCACCATTTTTTTTTAAATATACTTTTTCCTCTCACGAGGCAGTAATTAGGCGGAATGATGGGCATAATGCAGCTCGGGGCTCGTCAGGGCAGCAGGACACGAGGCCCTTGATATGCCTGAAAGCCAAGAATCTTTCCTCATTTGGACCATGTGGTGATCAAAGATGGGTTCCCCCCCCTCATGTAAAGAAGATCAGAAAAAAAGGGCTGCCTCCCATTTGCATGTGGCCCAGCAACGGGCTTTGAAATGAGCGTGTTTTTCCTCTTCAGAGCAAAGCAAACAAGTCTTGTCAGTTTTCCACTGTGAGCGAGAGCATCAAAGCGTCTGGCGGCGACGTCGCCCGGGAAGCCGAGCGCTACCTCATCGAGGTCGGTCCAAGCCGGGCCGGCCTGGCACACTGGACTCCGCCCCTTCAGATGGCGCTATTACTTTTAGATTTCTAATCATTATGGGGGGAAAAAAACAAAAACAAAAACAAAAAAGCAGATTTGACACAACGTAATTTGAATATCGGGATTCCAGATTAGAAGGAGGATTGGGTCATGCACTAAATTCAGCTCGGGATGTTCACAGTTCAGTTCCAAATGTATTTCTTTTATGACTTGGATCTTGTAGATTGAATCATTGTCACAGTTGCAGACCTATTGGGTCGTTGAAATGAACTCCCCGCGCTATCTGTAATGGAAGCCCAGGAATGAGGATTGAGGCTATTTGGCTGTGGAATCTTTTGTTAAATGATTTTGCAATTGGAAAGGAAATGGACTGTGAGTCGTAGTCACAGTCTGCAACCTGCACGCAACGCACTCTTTGGGTTGCTGACAGCGCAGTCATGCCACTTGATTTGTATGTGTGTCTGCTTGCCTTTTGCATCAAAAATATATATATTTATGAAGGGGTCGCAAGTCATTTGTGGCAGCTGATGTATCACTTGTAAATTCAGTTCCCCTCCCCCAAACGCACACGCACACGCACACGCACACACTTTTTGTTGCACCGGGCTAAGTAGCCATGAAATTGCCTGAATAATGTTGTTTAAAACCAATCTCAACATGGCCCCTCACCTCCTTGACCAGCCCCCAAACAATGGCATGTGACGTTTTTTGTGTTTTTGTTTTTTTTCCCTGAAAAATTGCCATTTTCCTGTTTGCCACCTTGAGCTGTGCCTCATTGAACAAGGGTCATTGCTATTCACAGTCACCGCCTTGGCTGCTGAATTGAATTTCTGGAATTGGAGCGTTTCATATTGCAAACACCACGGAGCATTTACTGAAGACGCTCCGCCAGGCAGTTTTCTTTTCTAGTCTTTATATTTCTATTTGTTGTATTTCATTGTGGCAATTTCGGTCTTATTTTTTGTTTGTTCAATTTTTGTCACTTTTTTTATGGTTTTAATTTGCTGTGGTGTCACTGTACTCCATCCTATCAGTTTCTAATATTTTGCATAAGGTGCTAGCGCACCTTCAAGGTCTGTGCATTCTCCAGCAACGACTTCTGGCACCTTGCGCAAGAGGCTCCCAACCACCAAAGAGGCATGACTCGTTGAAGTCTGAGGCTAGTTGTAGTTCCTGGAACCTGGAGTTTTTCTGAGACATCTGAATGCCATGGAAATCCATCCATCCATCCATCCATCCATCCATCCAACCAACCAACCAACCATTTTAGGCACAGCTTCTGCTCACTCAGGTTGCGGGCGTGCTGGCACCTACCTCGGCTGACTTGGGCCAGAGGCGGGGTACACCCTGAACTGGTTTCCAGCCAATTGCAGGGCACATATAGTTCCATTTGGAAAATATACCACACTAGAGTGCGTAGCTGGCACGAGGGTGCGTAAATGTCAGATTTGATGTGACGGTAGAATGTGCAGAGCCAGAAAAACGCGCAGCTGCCCGTCTTTTCTGACTACCGCACAGGGGAGAAGATGGCCCTTAAGTAGTCCAAAAATGGGTGCTTGGTCTCAGTTCTACACCACTGCAAATTACACTACAACCACAGCAATATACAATTGTGTTTTATTAGCGACGGTACAAATCAAAATCGCTAATTATGTCTAAAGGCAAAGATTTTGATACGGGATATTGAATCTTATTCGATTGCGCATGTGTACCTAAAGTTGTGGCCAGCGAGTGTCATCTGCCAGAATGACACACCATAGAAGTTCCAACTGGGCCTGTTCATATCGTTCAGAAGTGAACCACTTACAATTCTCAAATGTGCTACTCCAATTAAATAAGCTTTGATCCACTCCCTCCATGCTTAGTATCCGAGGCTAACCTAATTCATTGCTAAAGAGAGTTCAAATTAATTTCACAATGCACAGATTTAACACCGCCTAAGGTTCCGGGCTTTTGACAGAATTAGTTTTTAAAAAGATCCACTCGGCTAGGGAGTTCAAATAAGATGGAAAGAAAGAAATCTCCAATGGAGGAGTGTTGCGACGGAACATGGAAAACATTGATCATAATATGCAAATGACGGTGGGGTTTTTTTCTTCGGTTGGAACTCATTTCTAGTTTGCCCTAGTGCAGTAATTCAAAATGGTCACCGTGGAGTTAAATCTCACTCATTGTTTCCTCTCTTTTTTTCCAACCCACAGGTGACCTGGTGGTGCCTACACATTCGCCTCGCTACCCCACCGCGGCAGAACTCGATGCCTACGCTCAGAAGACGGCCAACAGCCCTCTGTCCATCAAGATCTTCCCGACCAACATCAGGGTTCCCCAGCACAAGCACCTTAACCGGACTGTAAATGGATATGACACCACCGGCCAACGCTACAGCCCCTATCCACACTTCCACACTGGGGGCTACCATGGCCTGCTTGCCATTGTCAAGTCCTCTTCCTCCCCGTCATCATCGTCCACCGCCACCTTTGTCTCAGCAAAAGGTGTTCTCAAGAACTCCGAAGGCAGACGGACTAAGCTCTCTCCGGCCCACATTGCGGTTGCCCCATACCCACCTAGTAGTAGCACTTTAGTCACTGGCCTGAGCCAGATGGGATATCAAACGGGGCCCGCAAAGCCTCCAGAAGGCCCTGGGTTGTCAGTACCCCCCAATGTCACTGTAGCTGGCTCAGTGATTCCTGTAACAGGGGGGCGTGGCCTGCCTCTCCCCGCACAGTCCAACCTCCCCTCCATCCAGAGCATCATTTACCAGATCAACCAGCATTGCCAAGCCCAGGCTCTGCAGCAGGTGTGTCAAGGGGCGCCACCTTCCAATTCCAGTCCCTCCAAGCAGGGCACCACTGTCATGGGGGTCTCCTCTAGCTCCTCGGGCGGCGGTTACCTGGTGGGACTTGGTCCGCAGGCCAACATGGTGTACGCGGGCCAAGGGCTGCCGGCTCAAAACACCGAGGCGGTGAAGAACGGGGTTTACGCAGACGGTATGGATTACATCCTCTGGCAGAAGCAGCAGCAGCAGCAGCAACAACAGCAGCAGCAACAACAGGCAGTGCTACGAATGTACAGCGGGGGCAGCGGAGGGGGAGGGGCCATCAGCAAGTCCCCTGAAAGCTGCATTCCGGTCGGCGGAATCTTGGCGGGGCAAGTCTCCTCCTCCTCGTCCAGACCTTACCACCTGACGGCGAGCGGGCTGGACAAAGTCAGCTCCTCCCCGTTGAACTGCATGGCCATGCATGGGAATTTCTCAGTGGGTCAGTACTTTGCCCCACCGTGGAACAGTGTCCTGGTGACACCTGACAGTGACTGCTACAACCCTCAGGAGCTTCTGGTCTCCTCCACGGGTGGGCCAGCCACAGGCCACAGAGAAGTGGGCTACCCGCACCATCCCTATCACCACCACCACCACCCTGCCGTCGACAGCGGAGGCCGTCTGTGTTGCAGCCTGCCCAGCAAGAGCTTGTGCAACACGTCAGTGCTGAGCAGCAGCTTGCAGTCTCTGGAATACCTGATCAACGACATCCACCCGCCGTGCATAAAGGAGCAGATGCTTGGCAAAGGCTACGAGACTGTGTCGGTGCCACGTCTGTTGGACCACCAGCACGCACACATCCGCCTCCCCGTTTACAGATAGAGGCGCGACCGTATCACAAGAATCAAGTTGTGAATTTGTAAAGAAAATCTGCGAAAGTGAAAGGACAGATTCCATTTTTGTGGGGGTGACGATTGGCTTTAACAGGTGCTGCTCGCGCGAGCTTAGCGAGAAGAGCTGTCGTCGATCGACGGTGGTTGGTTTCAAGAATTCCAAATAAGAAAAGGCAGTAGTAATTTCCAGATTCTCCCGATGATCCATTGTGCGCTTTGCCAATAGGAATTTTGCATTGATTTATTTGTACTTCCTGTTTCCTTTTGTGTTGCTTATGTTTTACTTGCCTGAACGTTTCACTTTTCGCTCTCTTTTTTGGTTTTCTTTTCTTTCTGAAGTGCTTCCGCCACTTCATGTACCCCCCCCCCGCTTCAAATACGAAGACTGAAGCGACTGTGTAGGTTGTCACTGAAATCAACGGTCTTCACGGGACCAAAGTTTAGGGCTGCTCACCACATCCAAAACCACATGCAGATGGATGAAGACAGACTCAGTGAAATCAGAGCCAGGACGCTAGTGTTCTGCGCAAGAATCATCACATCTGATTAGGAAAGGATAGTACATTATTATTGATGATTGCTGTTATAATTATAATTGATACATAAATTGCACTGCTTGAATCTTGTTAACTTTGAAGTTTGGAATTGGGTAGTTTGGATATGATATATTTAAGAAACTTGAAAAACTTGAACCTATTTTGTGTTGTTTTCTATATTTGTAGGTATATTATATGCATTGGCTGCTATGGGGGCAAAGTGTCTCTGATGCTTTGTTTATTTCAACTTGGTTTTCGATGATTTCAATCTTTTCCTTTTCAAGCAAAATGTGCAGTTTTTTTTTTTTATGTTCTGATCGGAGGCGTCGTCACTGCTTTGGTTCTGTAAGAACCTGCTTGGTGAGCGCTCCTTTTCCTCACCAACACTGGAAACCGCCGGGTGGGTGAAATGTAACTCGAAAAGTGATGTCATCCCTATTCTTCTTCAAATGATACTTGTTCTTTATTACATGGGAAAATGAAAGTAAATCTTCATATTTGAACACCGGTGGCGTCCGCCGCATCGACCAAGTAACTGGCCATCTGAAAAATTGGCCAGAAATAAGACAATGGGAAAATCAAAAATCAAAACAACATGTTATCCGTTTTAAAATGATTTCCGAGAATTGTCAAAGCAATTGACTTTTCACCCACCCTGCACAATTACGAAGGAGTATCAGGCCCACACAGAAAAGAAAATCCTTGCTTTTAGGACAAGAAAGTCGTAACGTTGTGAGAGTTAAGTTATAATATTATGACAATAATCACCAAAGTTAACAAATATTGACTGCTATGGCCTGACTAATATATGGCAGATTTTCACAGTTACTGATTGAAATGTATATTTCATTTGAATATTTGTAGAAGGTACCTTTGTAATAAGAGTCTCTTGCGTTCCGCTTATCCTCACACGGGTCGCGGGCGCCGCTGGGGCCTATCCCGGCAATCTTCGGGCGTACACCCGGAACTGGTCGCCCAATGGCCAATGGCAGGGCACATCTTTGTAATATTGTGACTTTGTCTTTCTGTGTCTTCCTAATACTCCTTCCTAACAATAAATCTTTCCTAACAAACAGAAAATGAAATGTTACAGTGAAGAATGTGAATTGCGAGGTTATCGACCTGACGATAAATGTATGTGTGTGTTTGCGTATGCATTGGAGCTCTTCGGAAGCCTCCGACTTTTTATTTTCCCATGCGTCATTTGAAGATTTCGACGACAGTCCCCATAAAATCCTATCCGAGTAATGTGCAGGAATTCTTGAGCAGATTTCGCTTCCTTTTTAACGGGAGGACGTAGTTGGCTCCTTTTCAAGTGTTGTTGTGAAATCTGCCTTCTCTGTCAGGTGTCATCTTACCGATAGAGGAAGCTTGGATACGAGGGAGTCCTATTTTGAGAGAGATGATATGGGGCAAAAAAACCAAAAACAATCATTTGCTCTCCTCTGGCATCAGATGAGAAATGAGAGAAGGGTCATGACTTTTTCCTTGTTCATTTTAGCCCCCGGTCGGGATGCATTTAGCTCAGGCCCGTCTTAACTAGATGATTCAGAGCGGTGAAATATTTATTATGACTGTGAGATTCCCTTGAATGTACTGCACTTAAATTACTGCGATGTGTTATTGCCTTGTGGGATTCAAGTGAAAGAGAAAACAATTGGATCAGTGCGGCAGACCTATGGTCTTGATTAGCATTTCTTTTGTCAGTGGAATTTCAATGCTAAATTCAATTTATTAAATAAAGTGAGAGCCGGAGCTTTGTTGTGGGAAAATACTGGCATCAGTCTAGATTTATGAAGTGCAATTATTATGACTGTATGAACATTTTTTTTTTCTCTGAGCTTACACCAAAAAAAAAAAAACACACAAAAAAAAAATGTAAACTACAGTTGTCAATACATTCCCAATGTACCACATCCCTAATCCCTATCCTTTTTGTTTTGTTTTGTTTTGTTTTGAGGTGTAAAATAAATTTCTTTAAGAATATATCCAGAGGCCACATCTTGGCTTTGACGTCCGTCGTTATTTTGTCAACGGGGAAGTTGGAGCTTGTGGGACCTCGAGCAGAGGCTTGACGGGTGATGCTTTCAATCAGAAAACAAAAAGTCTCCAGTTGTCTTCTTTAATCCCTCAGGGATCCACGCAATGGACTTAATAATAGCAATAGCAAAGAAAAGTCTTCAAGTCACGATCCCCAATCGCTTCTAAATAAAAAAGGAGATGTCGACCTAATTCTTGACTCTGAGCCTTCAAATGTGAGTTTCTGGTGCTTATAGACCCTAACCGCTGTCATTGAGGTCCTGATGGCCGAAAGAACACCAAGCCCCTCAGCTTGTATTTTGCACAGTAAACCTCCGTAACATTGCAATAAAAAGCAAATCGTGTTGTTTCCACAGCTTAATGCCCCAGCCGTGGTCTGATTCTGCCATATTTTCGGTCTTGTCGAAATATTTGGACAGATTTACAGATACATGTCGTCCCGAAATCCCCTCCGTTTGGCTTCTGCATCCGAGCACTAAACCCTGTCGCGTGACGTTGAAGTCAAGAGCCGACACCCGAGGCGGCGGAGATTCTGCCGTCTGGCCTTTCCCACCAGTGCGGCCGTCCTCGAGGCTAATGGGAGTATTGGGTGACGGTGCCAGTGGAGCGTATTCGCTCACACAGACTTTTCAAATAGTCATGGATTTCCTGTAAGGTGCGGAGAGGAGTACAGTAATTAGAGAGGAAAGAGTCACTTAGAAAAAAAAGTAGTTACTTGGCTTTTGTGGCTATACGTGTCAGACTATTAACGAGGTCCTGTTGATAAAATGCATTTTGCCTGTGCTGTAATCCAGGTTCCCAATTTGGACAAGGCGCGCTTAGGCCATATTAGGATAATGGAATTACATTTCAAATTGATTTGTGCCTGAGCTGATCCGTGCGTGGCGCACTCAGCTGCAGAGGCAGAGCGGCATATGGCACGTCATTATCCCCCCCGCCCCGTCCGAGGCCAACGGGGTTCAGCGGTACTTAAAACAAACCGAGAGGTTACGACTGCCGGCGCGGAAGGCGAAAGCCTGGGCAGCGCAGCGCGGCGCCCGGGCTCGTCGGCCCGCTTTGAAAGCTTGGCTGTGTTTGATCGGGGAAGGGGCGGGGGGGGTTATTTGTTTTCCGTTGGATTATACATGGTTGCTCCCCGCTTGGCTGAGGGGGCCCCTGTGCTATGTGTGACAGAGCTCAGAGGGGAGCGAGATGCGGGGAGGGATTTTGGGGGTCAGAAAAGCCTCGAAGCATCAGTAATCGGGGTAATTGCCGTGTTCCTGCACGGTGCTCCTATCAGCTGCGTGGCTTTGGCTCAGCTCACTAGCCTCATATTCAAATCCAAGCGCCATTGAAATCATCCCCCAAAGACAAATGGGGCCTCAGTGTGTCAATCAATTACGCTTTAAATGTTGGAAGCCAATTACGCTGCTCGGGAAAGGACAGATGTGAGCGCCACGTGAATGAGGACATTTAGATTGCTAACCTGTTTTCAAGGGCAGCGAGGGGAGAAAGTGACTTAAGATCCTTGAGGAAATCACACGAAGATCATTTACTTGGTGCATTTGATGCACCTGAGAGGGAAGCGGGGCCGCTTCAAAACGATGGACCATAAGGGACGCAACGTTGAAGAAAACAGTGGCAGCTGCTCACTCGCTAGAGTCTTGGCGCCGCTTCTCTGGCCTACACATGGTGAAGTGTGATTCGCCCTAGAGGCATGGGCCTCTAGGGCTCCTTCCTGAAACCCCCTCTCAATGTCTCTTACCGGCAGGAGTGTCAGGTGTGGGGAGTCGCTGAACCCAAGAGCAGGCTCCAGTACGTGACAAGGAGCAGAGAAAGGCACCTCTTTGGCTCCCGCCAAGCAAGAAAATACTTTCATCAATGATGGGGAAATATCTGCACCGCCTTCCAATCAGATTTCATAAGAAATAAGTGCTGTACAATGTACAATCATGTCACAGCAGGGGCTTAGGACGGCGTGAAAATTGTGCTTCAAAACTAAGAAGCTTATTTCCTCCAAATATTTTCATGGAGATGTTTATATCCAATCCAAACTTCAAAGTCTTTCCTTTATGGTTTTGTTGTTTTTTTCCAGAATGTTCCCTGTATGGGCAAACGGGGCTGTTTCCTTTCCCGGGTGATCTCAAATGCACAAACAATGTCCACGTGCGAGGGCGCGGCAACCTTGAGAAAATAATATATATGGAAATGGGATATATAGCAAGCATCTCTCTTATTGTTCTTCCTGCAGTGATATATTCACATTTGTGCCTCCTCAGGATGAAAACATGGAAAGAATACCCCTCTTTTTTGGGGGGAAATTATATATCTTGGGGGGGGGGATAAGAGGTGTTAATATGTAACAAAGCTGTCAAGCCTTTTTTTTTTTTTTTTGGTCACAGGGCCGTTTCCACTTTTCAATGTGCCTGTGCATCCCAATGATTGCTTCCCTTTGCTCCTTCCGCAGTTGTGCAATTTCTCTTTCTTCCAATCGTCATCTTGGATTTCCTCCAACTGCCCCCCGTCCCGAGATGTGCTCTGCTTTACTTTCCAACTGCCCCCCGTCCCCGAGATGTGCTCTGCTTTACTTTTCGTCAATCTCAGGACTGCAGTGCAGAAGTTGTGGAAGTTCGCTATTGACTGGACGTCTCCTCCTCCGTTCCGTATGATTGTTTGAATAAAGCAGATGAGTTCCACGCGAGCCCCTTCTGCCGCGCTGCTTCGTCGCAGTTTTTGCTATTTTTACGGCGACGCAGGTAAGCATATTCGTCTTAGAACACACAACTCCACCATATGTTGGCCTCCACAATTCTGCTCCTCACATGACCCTTTTGACCTTTGGATGCTGGCAACGGCATCCTGGCTGGTTTAGCACCGTATCAAGGACACACAGGTTTTTATTTTTTTTGTAAATGAACCCATCTTAAATGATTCTATTAAGACAGAAGCCATACTTTTTGCAGGATTTGCTGACAGTGTTCTATGCACTCAGGCCAAGTCTCTTTGAATGCAATTGGCCAAAGTGGACAACAAGAAGCGCACGTGCGCAACTCTCTGCAATGCTTTAAATCTCTTTTGTCACCAATCAGAACAGAGTTCTCCTTCCGTAGGAAATGTTTGTTTGTTTTTTGCAAAACGAAACCCTTAATTCCTCAATTGAACTTGATGACTCACAAAAGTGGCATCGGACCGTAAGAAGTTGTCATAGCGATATTAATGACAAATATTCGCCATGAGTGCAAACTTGTTGGGATTGAGCCTCATCTGGAATTCTAATCTAGCATTCGAAGCAATACATTTACAACATCAGATATGCTTGTATGACTGAGAGTCATTTCGGACATTGAACTACGTTTGCATTTCTCAAAATGTCTTTATATTATTTACAGTATACATAACATACAGTATATTATGACACATAAAATATGTACTGTATGAATTACAACCCCAATTCCAACAAATAAAAACACAATACAATGATTTGCAAATCATGTTCAACCTATATTTAACTGAATACACTACAAAGACAAGATATTTCATCTTCAAACTGATCAACTCGATTGTTTTTTAGCAAGTAATCATGAGTTTAGAATTTTATGGCTGTAACACGTTCCAAAAAAAGCTGGGACTGAGAAAGTTGAGGAATGCTCATCAAACACGTGTTTGGAACATCCCGCAGGTGGGAACAGGTGGCTGCCATGATTGCTTCCCTGAATGGCTCAGTCATTCACAAGCAACGATGGGGCGAGGTTCACCTCTTTGTGAACAAGTGCGGGAGAAAATAGTCCAACAGCTTAAGGACAATGTTCCTCAACGTACAATTGCAAGGAATTTAGGGGTTTCATCATCTACGGTCCATAATATCATCAAAGGGTTCAGAGAATCTGGAGAAATCACCGCATGTAAGCGGCAAGGCCAAAAACCGACATTGAATGCCCGTGACCTTCGATCCCTCAGGCGGCACCGCATCAAAAAGCGACATCGATGTGTCAAGGATATCACCGCATGGGCTCAGGAACACTTCAGAAAACCAATGTCAGTAAATTCAGTTCGGCGCTACATCCGGAAGTGCAACTTGAAACTCTACTATGCAAAGCAAAAGCTATTTATCAACAACACCCAGAAACGCCGCCGGCTACTCTGGGCCCGAGCTCATCTAAGAGGGACTGATGAAAAGTGGAAAAGTGTTCTGTGGTCCGACGAGTCCACATTTCAAATTGTTTTTGGAAATTGTGGACGTCGTGTCCTCCGTCGTGTCCAAAGAGGAAAAGAGTGTTATGGACGCAAAGTTCAAAAGCGTCCATCTGTGATGGTATGGGGCTGTGTTAGTGCCAATGGCATGGGTAACTTACACATCTGTGAAGGCACCATTCATGCTGAAAGGTACATACAGGTTTTGGAGAAACATATGCTGCCATCCAAGCAGCGTCTTTTTCACGGACGTCCTTGCTTATTTCAGCAAGACAATGCCAAAGCACATTCTGCACGTGTTACAACAGCGTGGCTTCGTAGTAAAAGAGGGCGTGTACTAGACTGGCCGGCATGCAGTCCAGACCTCTCTCCAATTGAAAATGTGCACCGCATTATGAAGCGTAAAATACGACAACGGAGACCCCGGACTGTTGAACGGCTGAAGCTGTCCATCGAGCAAGAATGGGAAAGAATTCCACCGACGAAGCTTCAACAATGAGCGTCCTCAGTTCCCAAACGTTTATTGAATGTTGTTCAAAGAAAAGGTGACGTAACACCGTGGTAAACATGAGCCTGTCCCAGCTTTTTTGGAACGTGTTGCAACCATAAAAGTCTATGTTAATGATTACTTGCTAAAAAACAATCAAGTTGATCAGTTTGAACATGAAATATCTTGTCTTTGCAGTGTATTCAATGTTGAACATGATTAGCTAATCATTGTCTTCTGTTTTTATTTATGTTTAACACAACGTCCTTCCAACTTCATTGGAATTGGGGTTGAATGTTTTCAGTCAGAGGTTCTGTTGTTTTTAAAAGTGATCTGTTTTGTGTGTGTGTTTTTTTAACTCTTTACTTACTCTTTAGCGCTCACTAAATTCCTATTTTGAGGGACAAAAAAAACAAGTGACGACAAGACTCTTGAAATAATGAACACTTATTACACACAGTTGTGTCAAACATATTCCAAACATGACTATATTAGTCGGATATTTATCGCAAGAATATTTGGTTGTTGTGTGAGTGCGAACGGTTGTCCGTGTCTATATGTGCCCTGCGACTGACTGGCGACCAGTTCAGGGTGTGGTCCGCCTTTCGCCCGCGGGCCGCCGGGATAGGCTCCGGCGGCCCGCGACCCTAACTAACTCGGAAAAGCGGTGTTGAAAATGGACGGCTGGATATTTGGTCGTATCAATACTTCCTGCAAAACAACACTTCCCTTCAAGGACTATTAACATGAATGTTTTCCCCTCTTTTGTCTCCTCACTCGCGAGCCCTCCACCCACCTGAGAACATCAGATAAGCCGGAAACCGATGAGGCCGCCTCCTCCGGCAGAGCGTGCGTTACTGGGATTTCATGCACGCTCACTCAAACCGAAGAAGAAATGCTTCTCTTATTCGCAAAACTCATTCACCCGCACGCCACATTGACTCCCTGGGCAATTTAACAGCGCACCGTGAGAAATGCCTGCCGACGGATCCCCGGCAGCGCGGCGACGGCGCGGTGCCATCGCCCGTCACTTTAGACACCCCGAATCATTTGGGGTTCAGCGACCTCGTTTCTTCTCAGATGTACCGAAAGGTCGTCTCGCAGGCTACGCAAGCGATACGTCTACGGCTGCTCGTCTCCCGGCGATTGCTCATTCAATTTCGAAATACTGCACCGCGGTGTGATATTTCACTGGGGATCATGGGAAGTATTTCACGCAATGATTTCAGCAAAGAGAAAATGAAACGTGTCTCCTTCTTGAGTTTCGAGCGGGACCCCGGTGCTCAGGCTGTGAAAATTGTCGCTGGGCGGTCGGCGACATCGTGCCGTGCATAAATGAATCCGCTTGCTACTTATCAGCCTAAACGCCTCCGAGCTTAACTAGCAGGACAACGGCTGAACATTTTGTGCGGCCGGTTGCCGAGCTTACATCAGCTTTCGCTCATTTGCGGTTTGAGAGTCTACCGTACGTACGGTCGCGAACGTGATTCGAACCTTCTTACCTTCGAGGACACACAATTTGTTAACTGTGTTGCTGTGTGCATCTCCGGAGTTGCTGACAGGGATACTTGCAGGACTGAGGCCTGGCCTACTTAAGGGGCTGCAGAGAGGAGGGCAGGCCAAGTTGTCAGCAGCAGCGCTAGGTGCTTGCTGCTTAGATAAACCTGCGGGATTAGTGGCCCAGTTAAAGTTGGGGCAAAGAGGATTAGCCTCTTCTCTTGTGAGGTGGCAAGAGATTCCCTGCGTGTCCTTCAGCGCTGCCGGCCTTCGGCGGCGACGACGAGAGGATGGATGAGGCGCGGGCTTGGAGGCTCCGGCTTGTGCTACTCAATCACCTCAGTAGCGTGTTGAAAAAAAAACTAAACAAAACAAAAGAGGAAAGAGGAAAGGGGAAAGGTGAGGCGCAATAATCCAAGGTGAAAGGCACTGAAGCACTGCATAAATGGTTTCCAGCAGAAATGGTGTTTTCATTAAGAAGGCAAAAGCCGGTAATTACTGGCCAGGCGTTACAGGGAGGTCAACCGTGGTTTGGCAGAACCGTCTTGCATCCTTTTTTCCAATGATTTGTCATTATGCTAATGAGAGCATGCACTGAAAATAGGATCTTCACACGTGCGATCCGAAACCAGCACTCAACAAATCATGCTCGGATTACTGTAATTGCAGCTGGGAAATACTACATTACAGACCTCTACTGCCACCAGCAGGCAATAGAAGGAACAGCAGAAAACCTCCGACTTTCACGTAGAAATCATTTGTTTGGTATCGGAAAGAGCCCTGTGATTCTGAAATGTCACAATCTTCACCTTGGCAAAACAACGTCTTTTATTTTCCTCAATGAGTCCTCGTGACGTCATCACGTCACTTGTTTTCTTTGCTGTCTGCAGCCAGATTAGCAACGCAAACAAGAATCTGTATCTGAATACATGTTAAATGAGACAAATTTTACACAAAATAACAATAATAGGGTCGGGCTATCCCATCTGATTTTGGATTCGTCGCCAGCCAATAATGTGACATATACAGACAATAATGTAACATTTCACACTCACATTCACACCAATGAGAATACTATACTATATTCAATTATAGCAGCGTCACAGACATTTAGAATACAAAGAATACAAATATCCATTTGACAAATGTTCTGTTTATTGTTCTTTGGAAGCAATTATCAACTGTACAAAAAAATTATAGATGTAGCACGTATGTAAACATAGTGAAATGTGACCCGTGACCTTCGGATATCAAGCATCAATGAAAATGAACGCTCGATACATAGCTCAAACTCAAATATGGGCATGTAATGTTTATGCAGCACATATATAAAAAAAAACAGGAAGCCCAAAAACAGGATGTTGTGCGGGGCAAGGAGCCAAACGCCTCGATAAATACTCAAGCAAACAGAGGCAAGGCCTCCGCATCGATGATGCAAATATCCCGCAGCTGCGAGGAACAATAACTCTGCAAATTCAAAAGACGGAACGCTAATTGCTTGCTTGACAACTGTAACCTTGCTCGTCAGGCCCATTTTGGTTTTGCAGAACAATGTCTTTGTTTTGCGACAATGAGACCCATATTAGGAAAGAGCACAGTGCATTGTTTTGTTTCAATATAAGCCGCCTGCCTGAGCCGGCAGCCCAAACAACTCAAACAATTGAATTGCATCTGCCGTATCGAAATATACGACAACCAGCACATAGACACTCACTGGTCACTAAAATAGGATGTGTAGCAATATTTATTGCTGTATTTTCTTCCCGCTGAGGTTGTTTATTTCTCAACATTGGCACTGTACAGCAATTATGATTGTGTAAGCGCAAGTCACGACTGCGACTGTCTCAAATCCCCGAGTCAAATGCAGTCAAATGTTTATGACATATCCTTGCTTTGATGAGTAGATTATCGGACATGTTGCGCATCCGGCGTCCGGTTTATGAGGGCTCCTTATAATCCCATTGGCTGTCCGGCAATAATATTGAGCACGAGGTCCCCGCGAAACACCCGCGACCTCACATGCGACCTCACAGCGCGGGCGAGCTCCTCCTGCACTCGAGCCTCTGCCGTCTGCCGTCAGCGCCGGGGCGTCAGGGGCTCCATCTCGATCACTAGATCGCGAGGCCGCGGACCCCGACTTAACTCCACCACCCGTGGGACCACGGCGGACCAGCGGTCTGAAGGGGGACACGCGGAGAATGCAAATGGTCTCGCTTGACACAGCGTGGCGGGCGACGGCTTTGCGGGCCCTTCCGCAAAGCCGTCGCTCCGCTCCCGATTTCTGGCTAATTCAGTGCAATACAACTCTGACATAAAAGAATCCGGTTGCCAGCACACATTTGGAGTAATTCAATGTACGTATTATCGGATTTCGAGAACGAGCCAATGGCAGCAATCGGGCGGAACGGCCCTTCTCGTGCGTCGATATTCACGAAGACTCACCTCTCCTCAAGCCTCGGACACTTTGTTGAAGGCCATTGGCCTGACAGGTCTCATTCTTGCCAGGGTCCTCATTGATTATTGCCAGGTTTTGGTTCCAGTGGCACCAGTTGACCTCATCCACCCTGTCGAAACACGTAATGTGGCCTTTGCGACGTCCCGCTTGCAGTTTTTCACATGTTTGAGTCACGGAGAATTTGCATTTGGCGGATGTGTATCTTTGAGCTGGATTCACGAATTGTCATCGCTGATCTGATGAGAACATGTGGAGTCGACACGAGCTTTTGTGCCATTCCAATGAGAATCCCGTAAACATTCTCAAGGTGTTAAGGGCAACCGAACATCTGGATCTGGGTGAAACCTTTCCAGCAAAGTTACAAATCACCGTGGCGTCTAATAATTAGCGGTGCGGTTTGTAACTCGACGGACACGCAGTCTCCTGCTTTCACTTTATGTCTCGTTGCGATAGTGTCGATTATTGGGACTGCGCAGCAGCGACCGTGAGATGAAAAGTACCTGAAGCACCATCGTCGGTCAGGCGTTCCATCCCAGTTCTTCCCCACTGTGACCATCTCGCCCACTCGAAATGACTTGCGAATGCAAACCGGGAACGAGCGTTCGATGTCCAAGATGGTCGTTGCCCACTGCGAACACGCACATAATTGCTGTTGCTGTTGTTCGAATTGAAATACGTTGCGTTCCAAATCTCCAGCCAAGGAAAGGGTGACGGGACATGCAACGTGCAACGTGCAAGCTTAATTGCAACTAACCGATGTCATCATGTGACTTTTCTTTTTGGAATTTGAAGTCCGTACTGACCTGCAGCTTCCAGATCTTTTTGCTCTCCTTCGACACCTGGCCCACCGTCTCCCCCATCAAGGCGATCAACATGTTGAGCAGCAGCACAAAGGTCAGGATGATGTACGTCACTAGCAGGATGAGGAAAACCGCCGGGTATTGAGCGCTGTGGATCATGTCCAGCTCTCCCATCCCAATGGTCAGCTTAAAGAGGTCCAGCAAGAAGGTGCTGAAGGTGTCGGGGTCCCTGCACTTGGGGTACGTCGGGCAGCCTCCGTCGCAGTCCGCGCCCGGGGGGGGGCACGCGGTCAGGAGCGATACCAGGGCTATGCAAGTGTACACATTTGGATTGAACACATTCACTCTTGCTTTCTGAACAACGCGACTCGACGGACATTCCGTTCGATGCGCGTGTACAATGTGATTAGCCCAATATCCAAAAGAGTAGAGTCTGAAACTTGGGTTGCGAGGAGGCGTTTCTGCAATGACGGGTATTTCTCAAACTTTGCATAAATGTATATCACTTCAAGGAAATAATCTGATCATCGGAAATAATCACAGACTGTATCGTATATTCAATACGATGAAATCAATCAAAAAATCAATGTGAAAGAAAGAAAGAACGTGTCCATACAAATCAAAATGAGCATTGCTATCTTTCGATTGCTGGATCTCATTCGAATGCGCGGGTGGCTAAAGTACATCGTCCGCTTGCAAAATGGAGTTTTGGTCCACTGCGAAGAGTCCCGTTCGGGTTCACGGTCATCTCACCTGATGCGTAGCCGATCATGAAGAGTACGTACACCAGCAGAAACCTGAACAGGTCTTTGAAGAGGATCTGGGGAGCAAAAACAAACAAACACCTTTGGGTGCTCTGCTATTTGAGGTTTGCTGATGACTTGATTTTGTCCGCGCGCTGTCCACCTTCTGTATCATGATGCTGTAGGTGCCAGTGAGCTTGAGGCCTCTGGTGAAGTAAAGTGTGTTCATCCAGCCCAGGACAAGCGCAAAGACCATCACGGACACATAAGCCTCAATGCCAGACAGGTAGAGCGCAGCTGTGACTATGATCAGTATCGAGTAAATGAAACTGTAAAGGACACAAAAGGCTGTCATGGATAGCGATCGCGACTGTCGACACATGTGCGAAGGTGTTCGGCGTTCATCGCCCTTTGTTTGAATTCGAGATGGAAACTTGAAAAGGTGGCAGGCTGGAGATCAACTAGACGATTGAATTAAGAGGAAGGTGAATTTGCCCCGGGTCAAAAAGCGCAGTGTGAGGCTCACTACAGCAGTTGGAAGGATCCATCGATAAGTAGCGACTTCACCCCAGGGCACTTCTTCAAGAAGAGGTCCTTAATCTGCAGTGAGTTGCAGGCACATTTCCAACAAACACTCATGAAGGACGCCGTGCGAGATTTGATCTGAACTCACGTTGGTCAGGAGGAAGAAGATTCCGGATACTAACGTGATGACCTCCCCTGCCATCCGGAGGTAGTCGCTGGATGTTGCGTAAGGGTACGGGGGCTGCAAGACACACGAGACGCACGAGACACGATCACCGAGCCATTCGGAAGCGCTCCGAGAGAGGACGACGATCGGAATATATTATGCCCAAATACCACGGCATTCGGCAATGGAGGTAGCGTCGTAGCTGAAAAGGAACGCTACGCTACTTCTCGATGATCAATTGCATCATCTCCTTTTAATGTTGCGTGGGAGTGCGCCGACTGTTGGCTTTGGCAGTTTCTTGGACTCACCGTTCCCTGCGTCGGGTGGTAATAAGCCACCAGGGTGAAGACGATCATGTTGAAGAGGTAGGAAACCACGTTGATGTAAAAGGTCACCGCGGCAAACTTCTGCCACTTGGCCCGCAGCAGTTCGTTGATGGGCTCCACCGCCAGCATCTCATGACGGATCTGACAGGAGGACATTGTCATCTGGATTTGTGTGACCCTGGAAAACGAGACGCTTTGAGGATTTTCCTTTGATTGCCTTGTTAGCTTTACCTCACTGTGACTGTTATAGACGAGGATCTCCAGCACGGATGGTTCACCTCCACAGTTGTCCAATGACGACAGATCATATAGGGAGGAGTACACTGGCCCGTAAGCCCAGTCCTTAAACTTGCGCGACAGATGACGGACGTCCTCATCTTTGATCTCACGTCGAATGATGTGTTGGAAAACCTGTCAAACGACGTTGATATAACCACACTGAAACGGAGGGCACGTCGTGTCTTCGCCAGTGTTGCTTTTTGTCGGTTTACCCGTCTACCGACTCATCGCAAAAACCCCTGGCGTTTTCACGATGACACATTCGCTGCCATTGACGGCTTTCGAAGTCAAATATCCATGTGGAAAAACGAAGCGATGTGGGAGATCTGACCAGGCGCCTACATGTGTGCGAATCTCAAACCTCACGCCTTCAACCCAAGTGTAGCCCTGAACACAATTCTTAACCCTCATTTGTGATATTGTTGTAATAGGGTCCTATCGTCCATCCTTCTTACCCCGATCTTGCCCAGTTTGGCCGCCATCATGAGCGGTGACATGCCGTCATTATTGAGCACGCTCTCCAGGCTGCAGTCTGGGTACAGTTTGGCGCTCTTGATCAGTAGCAGGTCATACATCTTTGTGAGGAAACGGGTGTTGTCCTTGGTGTTGTCGGCAATGTGCACCAGGGCGTGCAGGACGGTGTTGCCGCGGGAATCTTGGCGCCGCAGGTCGACCTTCTTGTGGGGATTCTCGGTCAGGTAGTGCACGATGTTAGGTTGGTTGGTGCATGCGGCCAGGGAGAGAGGCAACTCGCCTGCGGGGGGCACAGGGAAGAATTCTGACTACGCGATCAAAGAAAGACAAGCTCATCAACGCCAAGGTGAATTATATTATGACTCTTGCTGCCTTCTGTTTGTTTTTTGCAAAACATACACAACATGCAACCAAGATTGGACTTGAATCCCTCTTATGAAAACGGCACAATTAGCAGTTGCTGGAAGGAAGGATGAAATGAGGCCGCAGCTGCAGAAAATGAGCCGTTGCCATGGGTGACAGATGACTTTGTCACCTCAGATAGAAACGCTCCACTTCGTGGATTTGCACGATTTGCACGGGTGCACGCTGAGTGTTAGCGTGAGTCCAAATCCCATTAGCCACCAGCCCTGCCAGGTTCCTGTTCACCTCGCTGCAAAGCTCCGCGGAAAATTGCTCCCACTGTGCAACGGACACGCCGGGATTTGGGAATGACAACCCTGCTGCGTGAAAGTAGAAATGGCGGAAAAGTCAAATGTGCCTTTTACAGCTTTTATGCCGTATTGTCTAGACGAGACAAAAATGAAGACGTCGCCATCTAGCGCTAGCTGCCTTCCTTTCAGCGATAAGTGGAAATCAGTCCTGTCTTGGCTCAATATTACCAGAGCACTACCGCCACTATTGCTGCTACTACTTGGCAAATGACAAATTGTGACTTTACAATGCTCAATTGGTATTCCCCCCTCCTTATGTGGATGCAGGTGTAGGTTACATAGGGGCAGCGTCGTGGGCGAGCGGTTAGCGAGTCTGCCTCGGAGCTCGGCGGCTCGTAGTAGGGATTTTAAGCGCAGGTACGATTTGTTTTCCTTTTTATCAGTACTTCTACTTCTACCAGCCTTTTTTTCTGCACACGCTTATGCACGTCTGCTTAAGTATAGAGCCACATCTGCTCCACAGAATTGCACAAGTGAACCGCTGGAGCGGAAGAGGGATGTAAATGAGCCACAAGTCCCAACAGAGGGCGGTGTGCGATCTGGCCTTCCGGCAACACACCGGGTTTGTTTTCCAATGCGGAACACAGACACCCTTTCTTCTGAAACAACTCGGGCATGCGGCAATGCCGTGCAGATGTGTTTGCACGGCGTTGCGAGAAACCCTCGTGGAAAATGGACTCTCGGTAAAAGAAAACTGTCGAAACTTGCCGGTTTAAAAAAAAAAACAAAGGTGGCACTTAGATTTCCCTGCCAAGAACCCGTACCGAGCGGGTACTACACCATCTTGGCAGCTGCTTTAAATGTGTGGGAAAAAACGGTAGGCAGGCCGCATCGTTACCGCTGCGGCGTCATTTCCTAAGCGCTGCTCCTCGTCTACAGAGGTGCGAGCTTTCCAGAAAAAAAAATCGGAGACAAAGAATCACTGTCGAAAGTTGGCAGATGCTTTCACCGAAGTAGAAGTAGCCGCCCTCGTCCCTTGGCTGGAAGAAGCGTCCCCTGGCCTGCGCGTGAACATCGGCTCCTTTCTCCACCAGAAGTTCCACGTACTGCTTACAGCGACGCTCGATGGCGATGTGGAGCGCCGTCTGGCCTGACAAAAACAAACAATGTCCAATTGAATGGCCAAACCTTCGCAACGACAAGCTGCCAAAGGGACGTCCGAGCCGTTGCTCGACAGCAAGCGTGTGGAGGGACCGCGAGAAAGGAGAGACCTTTAGGGCAAAGGTCAAACGACTTTTCAGATTTTCAGATTTTCAGAACAGGGCAAGAATGAATTCTCCTCAAGGGGCATTTTGGCCCCCCAAAAAGCAAAAGAGACTACTTGCTCGCACCGATGAACTATGCAGCTGTAAATATTTGTCTCACAAGAGCGCCTGGGCCAGCGGGAAAAAGGAGTCCTACCTCTGTAGTAGACGTCCCGGAAAGGCGTGTTAACAAACTCTCTCAGGCTTCCCGTCTGCTCTGCGATGTCCACCAGCAGCGGGATGGTGTCGTTGTGCCCGCTGTAGAGGTTCAACAGGGCTTTAGGAAGACATGTCTTACCAGTGGACGGTTCTGATGGGATAGTGACATTCAAATAAAGAAGGTGGGTGTCGACATAGAGCGGAACTGAAAAATCAACATGTTTGCTTGACCCGTCCTGCAACTACGCAGTGGATGTTTCGCATATTTGCTCGACATATCGCGTCCCTTCGCAATGTCTGCATAGCATGTGCACAGTCGCACTCGTATTTGAGCCTATTTCGATTTGCTTCGGTTTCCACTTGAGTTTCCGCTTCGGTGTGTCATGCTCGACCAGAGCCTCGCTTCTTTCTCTCCCTCCGGGTTTGACGTACTTATGTCCTCTTGAATAGGGTCGATTTTCGGAATCGTCGTGGTTTGAACAACTGCCTCGCAGGTTGAGCGGTTCTGGGTTCCGAGCTCGGTTCAGGCCTTCCTGTGCGCGCCTTGTGTGTCTGTACCAGTGGAATGTGTGTACGTCCTTGCGTCTCCAGTCTTTAGTTAGCAAATGACGCGAGAAGAAGAAGAACATCGAGGTTGCCGTTCGGGTAAAGTTTTCGCTTTGATTTGCCTTTTTTTCAGGGCGAAGAATGCCATTCACTAGCGATAAAAGGATATCGCCTGTGTTGTCATTTTTCAGGCCGTCCGATACATAACATAAATCAATCAAACACACCGAATGGAAAGCAGATTTGTTGGTGGCACCAAATATCCAAAGAGGAAAGGGAAACTTGCGTCATCCTCTTTTTACGCAGCACTTGCATTCAATCTTTTTAATACCTAATATTGTGTCCGCTGAATTTAGATTGAAAACGAAAGGATCGAGGCAGAAAAGCGCTAAGCGGTTTTCAGCACATTTGTTCAACGTTTCAAAGCAAATGTTTCGCCTCTTTCTAAACGGACTGTTTCACATAGCCGACAGTTGGCTGCGATTTTTCTCTCCTCCCTGTTATAAACTCGGAGCGCACGCAGGAAGCTTCCCTTGGGAGCCTGTGACGTCGATCGGCAGCCTTTCCCCTTCGAGTCAATCTGGTTCAGAGGACAGCAAAGACCGACCGGAGGATCGGCGGAACGGGGGTGGAGATTACGACATCCGTTCTGCTTGAGCGCGGTGCCAGATCTGTTGAAACACGCAGACACCGCCGGGCCTACCTTTGAACTCCTCGTCCGTCAGCCTCTTCTCGTTGCTTTGCAAGTACTCCGACAAGCCCTCCAAGGCATCGGGATCGCCGCGCGACACGCATTCAAAGAGGAGAGAGCGGTTGAATACTTTCATGACCTTTGGCAGCTCCTCGCTTGGAGCGTCCTCGTTGGATGTCTCTGGTTTACTATCAAGACATTCCAAAAAAAAACACGGGGCTCATGTAGCAACTGCAAGATGTTTCAGTTTGACACGGCGCAAATGGAATAAACTAGCGCTCGGATGAGTTTGAGAGCCCTGACCACAACCCCATCAAACACTTTTGGGATGAACGACAACAGAGAATGTGCTCTGCACGTTCTTCCGTTTTCACTCCGTGCGGGTTGAATTGCTTAGTGTCCCAATACTTTTGCCCACATAGTGTAGAGCTCTGTGGGCAAAAGGAGCGCGCTGGGTGGAGGCACTTGTCTAAATATTACCTCAACAGCCACCCAAGGCACCAACAACATGCTCTCTGTTAGATTACTGAAAGAGGCCCACAGTGTGGCACACGGCGCGCGTGTGTGTGTGCGTGTGTGTGAAGGAATATTTTGGAGCAAGATTTTTCCAACCTTTGGCCCAATGGAAAGAAATTCACTTGTTTCTTTTCCTGTCATTTGAAATGGACGATGCGGAAAACGTGTCGATGAGATACCGAGTGTGACTTCTCACCCTCTTGGCAGCTTCTTCCTGCGTCGTTTCTGGTTACTTGTGTTCCTGTAGGTGCCGTAGTCAAAAAGGGAATCCATGGGCGCTTTCTTTGGACCTGGAACCACATTTGATTCATACATGGTGGATTCCAGTCGATCCACGGGGTCGGAAAGGCCCTTTTTGAAAGCACCTTGGAACTTCATCCGCAGGTTTTGTCTCCCATCCGCGGGCTGCCCGGGCCGGACCGGCTCCTGGGCCGAATCCCGACCCGGGTCCTGAGGAGACGGGGAGCCGTCCGCACTCTCGAACAAGTCTGAAAACTCCGCCGAGAATTTCCCTTCGTTGTCAGCCTGCGCGACATCGCCGTCGGCTTCGCCGGGGAGGGCGGCGCCGACGCCGTCGGCCTTGGAGCGGGCGAGGCGGCACCTTCTCAGGAGGGTCGTAGCGGAGCGACCCTGGAAAAGCAGCAGCCACGTTTGAGCTCCACAATAGGATGTTCCAAAAAGTCACGGAAAACACACTCGAAGGTTGCACTTGTGGCTCTTTTTGCCTAAATTGGGAATTCTTTTACATAAAATGGGAAGAAAGTCGTGAGGTATTTTCCATTTGTCTTCGGAGAGCGTTCGCTTAATTCATAACGCCCTTCGAGATTTGGCCCCGTGCCTACCCGTACATTTTTTCAACGTCATCACTTTCTTGACTCACACGTAGTGTCATATATTCGATTCTATATTTGAATGGAGCTACTACTACGACTAATTCAGTAAAAAGTCATTTCGTGGTATAATACAAACAAATTCCTTGTGATATCAAGTGATTGATCTCTAACTACATGCCAAATTGATATCCATTGAAATCATCGCATGAGAGCAGAACCAAAAGAAAGCCACAACGGCCACAGGCGGCGAATATGTCGGCCGCATCCGCAGCTTCCGTACCTCGTTCATCCCTTTGATCGCCGAATTCCTCTTCAAGCGGAGTGGAAACGGTGCTGCGGCATGGGCGCGACCTAAAAATACCAAAGGAGTTACTGCGAGGCCAATTATTCAAGTTTACGACGCATGGTTTGAAAAACAAATACAAAAACAAAAAAAGTGTTGGCATCTGATGTTTGGAAATGTGGAAAACATAGCAAAGATGATGCCAAAAACAAGAAGGTGTTCTGTCATTGGTCAGAGGGCCCGGCAGGCAGAATCACAGCACCTGCACTTTCCAATGACTCTAAACAGCAAGTAATCTTCCATTTCCGGTCACTGGGGGAACAGAAACAACATGTCATCCCTGAAAGCGTCCTCTCAAATCCTGCAGTGGCTCATGTCAATGCAATCTTATCTAAGCCCTGAAAGGGGAACAAGACAAACACAAGAGGGGGGCCTGGGTCTGGGAGGGGGGGGGGGGGGGGGGGGGCTCTGAGAGAGAGCCATGACTCACACACTGGATTATCATGCCGTTACACTTGACTTCACGGTTGATAGTGAACAGACACACAAAGAGATGATGACCTTGATATACTTTCACAAGAGTTTCAGTACTAAAATGTTGAATGCAGGAGTCTGGTGGGGGGGGGGGCACCTCTGGA
Organism: Phyllopteryx taeniolatus; assembly: GCF_024500385.1. NCBI lineage: Eukaryota > Metazoa > Chordata > Actinopteri > Syngnathiformes > Syngnathidae > Phyllopteryx > Phyllopteryx taeniolatus. Next base: position 27,941,815 of record NC_084504.1, read on the forward strand.
TGGACCGGCTGCCGATCAGAGGCCCTGAAACAATTAGTCGCGCTCAGAGAAAACGATGACCTCTGGAAAATACCCGTGAATAACAGTGGCCCTAAAAAATGGCAGCATTGAAGCGGTGGGGCCCGATGTTACATTTCTTCAGATGACACTGCTCACTCACACTCACACACACACACACACACAATGCAACGACGGTACTGCAGAGTGGAAATCCACGAGTGAAAGTCATCAACCGAATGACTTGCCTTATTGCTCTGACTTCAAAGGAAACAACCTTCACATCTTGGGAACACCAATCATTTCAAAATGACTGTTTTAGATTAAAAAGCACTTTTACAATTGTTCTTAATTCAAAGAAGCATCCGTGTAAACAGAAAACTTTGACAACAAGCAAACTGAAGGCTACGGGATAAATACTAACTCAATGTATTACCTGAAGTAATTTACAGTAAATTGCAAATGGGGGGTAGGGGTGGGGGGGTTTACATGTATGATAATAGCCCCTGGTGTCCAAAAGCATCAAGTCATCAAAATGTGTACTTTACCTTAAGCTGTTAAATGCCGGTTTTATTTCTTTGCCTCCTTCAATTCTTCTTCAACGTTTCCACAGTTTGAAAGAAAGCCTCAGTTGAATTCGGGTCCCTCTTCAGCCTCTGACTTTCAGAAGACATAAAATGCGGCAGAACAACGCGCGCTTCGTTCTGGGATTTAGGGCGGAGTAAAGTTGACATTTACTAACTCGGCTCCAAAATTGGAACTCACGCTGCAGTGGTGGGGGGAGGGGGGGTGCAGTACCACGAACAGCCACAGGATGGAGACTCTTGATCGTGAAGGATGAGAAAAGAAAATACTCTCCTAAATTCAAAGTAATACTGATTCAAGTCTTTCGCGTCACTAAAAGTAAAACTGCTGAATTTGTTTTTTTTTTGGTTATATTCAAAACTTGTTTTGATCCTTTGACCCAATGCGACGGAAAAACAGCCTCAAATTAGATTAGCAGGACTGGACTGAAAATGTGTCCGAAACTGCTAAATTAGCTAATATATATATATATATATATATATATATATATATATATATATATATATGTGGGGTTTCTTTTGTTTTTGTCTTTGTTTTTCAAATTAGACTGAGAATTGCCTTTATGCTTGCACAAAACTCAACGCATTTGCTGCAAATCCTTTTTTTGTAGCTGACACCGTCCAGTAATTCTCTTAAATAGGGCCATGGATGGGGAATATCTTGCTTCTCTCAATTTGTTGCATCATTGACATTACGGCTCACTGTTTGGCGTTCCTTCATGTCGGTGCCGTCCCTGTTTTTTTAAATCCGTCTTAGTCTTTAAGCTCTCAAGCACGGTTGTAAGGACACTAAGGTACTAAGTTTTCAGCGGATGTAGCTCATTATTTGTCACCACTGGTATTGCTTCAGTCATCTGTAGACAATTAAAGGTCATGTTTGCAATCTTGAAAAATGCCATGAAAGGGCAATGAACACAGAAAAGCAAATACTTTATTTTTATTTTTTTTATTGTTGGTAGTGATGCAAACATTTAACATGCGTTTACACACTGGGTATGCTACAAGCAATTCGAATTCACACAGAGGGAGCAATTTGATGCGTTGGGGATTTACCCGAACATTTTGAAAGAGTGCAAAATGTTCATTTGCAGGCTGTTTGGAACACTAAAGCACACATTAGAGTCCTTATTAACTCGTTTTTACCGTAGACATTTGATATTGTATGAGCGTCGACTGGGCGAACATTCACACAACCGGTGAGATTTTGCAATAATCATTTATTCAATTCAGTGGATGTGGATAACAATAGCGTTGCGAGTCTACCATCGCGTCAACTATGTGCAGTGAAAGCATCGGCAAAAAGACGCCAAAGTGCACCGACGGTACATCTGTAAGAATGAAGACGGTGTCGAGTGTCAACAAAGCACATCAGTGAAGGCCAAGCGGTTTGAACGCGCTCAGACTCTGTCGTCAAGATCAGCGTTCGTTTTATGATACAGCTCGTAAAGAACATCGACGGTGGCGGAGAAGTTGATCAGGAATTTCTTGACTTTCTCCAGACACTCCTCTTCCTTGACTTCCCGGCCTTTGGAGAGCGCCTTCAGGAAGTCCGATCTGTAAGGGGCCGCAAATAGAGCCGCCTACAAGTAAAGGCAAAAGTCCGCACTGTCACAACACAAGCGATAACAGCGACCGTGCATTGTTCTGCTCGCATCCGACGAGATGCGAAACGAGTTTCTGGTTTGTTTGGGGTTTTTTGGTTTTTGTTGTTTTTTTCTCAATCATAGTTCGCACCAGTATTATTTGGCAATATGTTTTCTTATTGTGGTTGCAGTTTGCAGCGGTGCGGGATCGCGTAGTGACGGGTCTCCCTAATATTTTGCCCCCTCTCCTGCGCTAAAACCTACAAATGAGAAAAAGCCTCTGGATACGATGCGGCGCCTGAGTTGGAATTTCAACTCAGGCCCCCCTGCGAGGGCTTTCTCGGGATACGGTCATTGACGACTCTCAATGTGCTAAGGCTGAGCCTAATAAGGGCTGTAGAACGACTGTTCCTGCTTGTGTGTAAATCTGATCAAACATGTCAGAACTCACCTTGAAAAGCTGTTGGAGCCACCAACTATGAGATGGCTTCAATGTCAATTCATACGCTTTGGTCACATTGACTCGAATGAGGTTGGGGTTGTGTTCATCCTTCTCCCCATCAAGCAGGCTTTGAAGGAACACTTGGACAAAGCGTAGGACCCTTGAGATCCGTGAGGAGATCACAGTTCACGTACGCATGTCATACACACCACGTGATTTTCACATACTGTATGTAAATAAGCATTTGAAAACCTTCTCAGCCACATGAGTGCCAACGTGGCTCCGACTTTGGGCCATTGCGATCCATGCATTTCCTTCTCAACCTCCAAAATCTGTTGAAGGGTCCTGAAGCGTCCCGGGTTGGTGTCATAGACTGCCTTGATTTTCTGAACATTTGACCACAAATGCATCTTAATTTGGGAGAAGGTGAGAAATATAGCGCTCATCCTCCTCGCATCACAAACGCCGCGTTTGTTGAGAGCCATTATCATCGCATTTCAACAAGGCAATCAATTATTTGGGCAAATAACAAGCTATGTTGGGACCAACCGACAGTATCGATTTGTGTCATTGACCAAATTTGGACAGAGGAGGTTTCCGCCCGACAGGCACCATATTCTGTACGTGTGATACGCGATGATAGGCTGTACAGTGTGTTCTAATCTCGAGCAGCAAAGTGAGGGAAACTAAATGTGTGGGACCGTGGGAGAATAAATACATTTCTTTGTGTACTTACTGTAATATTGGCTAATATGTCAGACTTGATGGGCGCGAAGACGGTCGGGCCGAGGCAGTCTGGGGACACATTTTAGCCAGAACTTCAGCAAACTCAACTCGCAATTTGGATTCATTCCAAAAATACGACAAGAGCGTATCCGTTTGTTCCGATGTTATTTCTGCACACTCCATCATAACCCGGGTTTTCAAGCCCATCGTTCACTTAGTACGGAAATCTTATGGCGCCGTGGACGTTGGTAGTACACAACTTATGCCGATTAAAAAAGTCCCGTGGCAAATCCTTATCCACAATGGAGGACCTCAGGTTATTTGAAATGACAAATGGATCACTTACTTGCACATTTCAAACAATTTCCCAACAGTAGGGTTATCAACCTTATAAGAACCTCGGCGTGGAGCCGCTATACCTGAAGTTGTTCTTTAATTAGGCTACGAGGCAGGTGGAGTATTTGGTGTCAGGGAAGCGAAACCGCGTGGCTCTTGCATGACCCACTTGCAGCTTTTTCGGGCCCTGGCGATTCCTTCCTGCTCATCTTGCAGGATATGGAGGAATGAGGAAATACTCGCACAGCAGAAATCCATTTCATTTCTCCAATAACTTGGCAAGGTTTCGCATAGATCCGATTTCCAAAGAGAACCTTTAGGCATATTAATACAGAATGAAGTGGCACAAAGATGCCCGGCGCCGGTGAATGGGCGAGCGTAACTCAACACCATACCAATCATTTTCACAACTTCCAATCCAGGGCAGGGGATTCAATTATGCATGATAAAACAATTGGAGACAGCTTGATGAAGAGAAATGTGATCTATCTAACAAGTTTATCATTTGATAAAAAAAATTTTTAAAAAAACACGAGCACGTTTAACTCGATAATTCAATGCATTCCAAACTCTCAGAAGCACTTGAATGCAAAAATACTCATTGTCACTACGAAACAACATCGCCTGACATCGAACGATACCAGTGCGACGCGCACGGCAGTATGCTGCATATTTACCAAAGAACGGCGGAAGGTAGGACGCAGCCTCGAGAAAAGCTCTGGTTTCCACGTGCCTGTCAGCCGGCAGTGCTCTGAACTGGTGCTCCAGTAGCAGGGCCATGGCTTCTTCTCGCCTGCACACTCGCTCAGAGGCGACCGAAACGGACCGATAGACTTACGGCGACCTCCGCAAGGCGAGACTGGGTGGCACGCGCACGCGCGCGCGCACACTCGACACATTTGAGCCAGGTTCAAGCGTTGCTGCTATAGCTTGGCAATTCGGAATTACTAATCACTTGTGAAGTTGCCATTCAAGCAAGTTTTTTTTTTGTGTTCCTATGTGAAAGATTTGAGTGGAATGCTCGTCACCATAACCACTTGGATTCCAATTTGTAATATGCTGCAATTGCCGTCATTGTGGAGGAGCTGTCGCTGTTGCCGGCCGATCATCTGCATCACAAACACGACGATTGACTCTCACGTTCACGTCGAAGGACAATTTAGAGCAAGGGCGTCAAACTCCGTTTTCATTGCGGCCCACGTTACAGTAGTAAAGGCTTGATGGTCCTACAATATCTCAATATCTCATCATCGTATTATACACAGTTGCCTCTGCGCTGCGATTGGCTGACAACCGGTGCAGAGTAGAGCTCAAGCACACCTGCGATTGACCTACTGACAATAAGCAGTATAGAAAATGGATGGATGGAATTCCAAATGCATTCCATTGTTACTGTATTCTTTTACCGACAAATCGAGTTTGAAATCATAAATGATGGAACATTAGGACAACCAAATGTGATTGCTCTGTTAATAAGGGAATTGGTGAAAAATGCTTGTCATTTCTGGATATAAAGTGACCCCCAAAAAAAGCAATATTCACATAGATTTTCTGCCAAAATGAAAAGAACAAATCCCTTTAGTAGGACATATGAAGTAGACGACACACTTTATTGGCGTTAGTGGCCCACAAAAAATGACGCGGACCTCGGGTTTGACACCGGTGCATGTTTAAAAGGATGTGCGACCAAGCCTTCCCAAGCACAGTGAAACATATGCCAAACCGCTCACAGGAAGGCCGCAGCTGGGATTCCAACGCGAACCACCCCTTGTGTTTAACACTCATCGTGTTAAACTGAAGCCTTTATTTACAAATATTGGCAATGTAAACAAATTGGATCAATTTATAGGATCCGCTACAGCATTTTTTTTTTTTTTAATACACTGTAGTGTATAACAGACTTTGATCTCTCTGGCTTTCCGTAGCGTGGGAGTAAACAGGAAGTGGAACTACAATCTAACGGCGGTAACCGCAAAGACTACGGTATAATGCTTTTCTTTCTTTTTTTTTTTTTTTAATGTCATTGCGTTTTAATACCAATTTGTTGTTAAAGTTAAAGTTAACAAATGAGAGACGCCATATCAGCCGCATCATTTTCGATCCAAACGATTGTGAGGCTCCGCCGTTCATGTGCGACGCTAACGGTTGTCTGTTGGACGCGTTTGCAAGCCAAACCAGAATCTTCGTCACGTAGATGGACGAGCGCGGGAAGACCGATCGGTCGCTCGTTCAGTGTGTGTGTGTTCCTTCGCAGGTAACATGGCTCTCCCCACCCTCCCCACTTACGTGCCCTACCGGCAACGGGCACTTGGTATACAGCTGGCCTGGAAGAGGGAGCAACAATTTCGGAGGCGGGAGCAGTTGGCTCTCAACGCCAAGTACTTCAGGGAGCAGAGTTTCCGCAATCATTTCCACTCCGAGTGGACTTCTCGCCACTACTTCGAGCAGAGGTACAAAAAGCGCTCGCCAATGTCATGACTTGCATTGCTTGTTTGAAGTGTCAATAAGCGGTACAAAGAAATAGAGCTTGTTTCCATATAGTGTGTCTTGTAGCAGTAACCCGTTCTGCAAACGTGGAAGCCTGAGACAACCAATTGACGGCTATGTCTGCGCTTTGTCAGTATGTCAGCATATTGTCAACAGAAAGTGGAGGATGACAAAATGAACAGTCTGGAAGAGCGCAGGACGCGTCTCAAGCAAATGCTCGGAGAGGAGCAAAAGCAGCTGGACTCGGAGCTCAAGCGTCTGCTACCTCATGGCGACGCCCTGGTGAAAAAAGCAGATGTGCAACACTCGTTAAGAGAGGAGAGGCGAAAAAAGGTAGATTAAGTCAATGATTAGAAGCATATCTCCTTTCTGCTTGTGTGCGTGTGTGTGATGCTTATTGTTGTTGTTGTTGTTGTTGTTGTTGTCGTCTTGTACTCTTAGCTCGCGCTGGAGCTTCTGAAGGAGCACCGTAAGAGAAACAACCCTGAATTGCAACAGGTAGCTAAAAAAAAGCGCTGTAATTTGATATATTGGCTGGGGGCTGCAAAACAAATTGGACAACGCTTGTGCCTCTGGCTATGGTAAACAATGAAATCTCTGTCTTATAAATGTCTAACAAACCCACTCCACTGGCTGCTCTTGCGGTTCACATGGTTCAAGATATTTTGTGTCCAGGGGCTCAACATCCTCCCCGCATTTCATTTGTTCACAGGATAAGACGGCCTCACATCAAAGTCGTGTCGTCGACCAGTGTCAAGTACAAATATCTGAAAAGAAACGGGTAGGAAAGCCGGCAAGAGCGTCATTTCATTTAAAATCTCAAATATTCTCACACGCATGATCTTTGACGTTTATAGTTAACAGAGGTTTCATTTCTCCAAACGTGCAGCAAGAAGTGGGGACGCGGGAGTCGCGTCGCTTTCAAAACGCATGTGAGGGGACCCGCAACGAAGACCTGGAGAAGAACAAACTGGCAGGGGAAAGCAGGAATGTTGAAGAGAGCGAGAGAGCACAAAACATTCACAAACGAATGGAAGAACTGAAGCTGATGGAAGAAGAGGTAACCAGAAAGAAAATATGAAAAGATGCTGAGGGGGGAAAAAATGGTACACAGTTAAAGTCAAAATCTCTATTTTTTTTTTGGGGGGGGTCGAGGCGACTCATCTAAAGAAGGAGGAAGATGTTCTGCAAGTCAAGCTGTGGGAGCTGGACAAGATGGAGGTAGAGAGGAAAACAATTGAGGAAAGGCGCAAGAAGGCTGACATGCGGTAAGGGAAGCCCTTTTGGAGCAGAGGCATTCCGCCTGGTGGCAGCTTGAGAATATTTTGAATATTTCTCCAATTAGGCATTTCCTGGTCCGACAATATAGAGCTCAGCTGAGGAGGAGAGCCCAGCTGGTGCAGGAAGAACTGGTGAGGAACTACTGTATTGATGCGGTCGCTGTTAGTCGAGCTTTTAGAATTTTCACATGAATCGATTGAAATTGGTGGCATTTGATCCTCCCCTATAGATGTTCCTCAGACTCTAGGCCCAACCGCAAATGGCAAACTCTGCAAATAGTCATTAGAATGTCCTGTACACGACTAGTCATAGGTTAAGGCAGTACGATGATAACATTTCAAACACAAACAGCTTGAAACTTTGCTCTCCTCTTTAAAATACAGCTTACAGCTAAGTAAGCACATAAGCAAAATGTACAGTATGTATACGTCAACAATTCTGATGATGGTCGGGGTTGGGCAGATGACTTGGTAATCAGTTATAGTTACTTATTACTTTGCCCGAAAAGTCAATGACTCCTTCATAAATGTAATTAGTTAGCAGAGAAAGTCATTATTGCGTATTTTAAATTTGACCCTTTCACGTTTCGTGAGTCCGCGTTGGTGACCCCTGTTATATTGCGTAATACAATAAATTACAGAACGGGGTACACAATTAGCTCGCCACTCAACCGTTAGCGCTTCAGTGTTTGCTGCAATATTTCCTTCAAGCGTGCTGGGACAAGTGTTCCTAAGAGGGCACTGGCAAAAGCTGCAATCCTCCTGGGAATTGTGTAAGCAAGATGCTTGGCGTCGGCATGCCTTTGTGCCCTCCAGCTGTCTGACCATAAGATCCTGGCAGCCTTGCTGAAAGGGGAGAAAGAGGAGGTCAGGATGGAAAGGGCCTTCGCTGATGCTGCCTGGATGAACCGCGTGATTGAGGAGCAGCTTCAGCTGGAGAGAGAGCGCGAGGCCGAGTTGGACTTCCTTCACAGGTGAGCGACAGCTTTCTCAAAGACACTTGGCCTGTGCTCAGAATCACTCTTTCATGCTCAGTCATTCACAAGCAAAGATGGGGCGAGCTTCACACCTCTTTGTGAACAAGTGCGGGACAAAATAGTCCCAACAGTTTATGGACAATGTTCCTCGACCTACGCTTGCAAGGAATATAGGGATTTCAGCAGCTACTGTCCATGATATCATCAAAAGGTTCAGAGAATCTGGAGAATATATAAATATTCTACATGAATGATTATTTGCTTCATCAGTTTGAACAGGAAATATCTTGTCTTTGCAGTGTATTCAATTCAATATAGGTTGAACATGATTTGCAAATCATTGTCTTCTGTTTACCACAACGTCCCAACTTCATTGCAATTGGGCTCGCAGTTGTAAAATCAGAAGCCGAAAAAAACGTTTTTAACAACGACGTGTCTTTGCAAAGCAGGATTGGTAACAAAAATGCTTGCCAGATCTCAACGTTATTACATTGGAACACAATGAGCAATTTTAATTTGCTTTCGCGGGCCACATGAAATGATGTGGCGGGCCAGATCTGGCCCCCAGGCCACCAGCTTGACACCTGTGCCCAATATAGTCAACGTGTATCCCTCATTGCATCGTGAAAAGTCGAGAACGGCGATGGTCATTAGAAAGTCCCATGAAACATACAGACGAAAAGAGTTTTTCGCTTTCGAGGTATTTGGCAAGTTCACGAGTTGTGTCATCAAAATGTCGAGCAACACATCCCAACTCTGATGGACTTAAAAGTGCTTTTTTTTTTTTTTTTGGTATAACGTGTAAAGTACACTCATCATAAAACAATTTGTTCAAGATTCATTCCGGAAGATCCACCAGTTGACATTGATCCGGTTGGTTGTAATTAGTAATAATGTTCCATTTGATCGCCATTTTAGTCCGCCACATACAAATCCCTACGTCGGGTGCGTTTGGATATCCAATCTGACGCCCTAATTCTGCTCTTGAGCGTGCGAGTGCTCAGCGGATTCCGACAGCGCTCTGAGTTTCCGAACGAACGGTCCGGAGGCTAGCAGAGCACGCTCGGAGTCTATTTCCGAACGCGCCCGTGATCGTGATAAGGGTGTAGCTAGGGAATGAGTGAATGAGTTTTCCAAACTCAGGCTTCTACTAAAAGTGCATCTATACGCGCCTTCCATTTTAGAGAGGATGCCCAACGTGTGTGGGATAACCGAGAAGCGACTTGGGAGAGGGAGAGAAAAGCCAGAGAACTACTCATGCGTGAGGTGCTCGCTTCTTACTCATCAAATTTGATATTGCAGTAATATCTCGCAGCCATTTCAAAACGTTATCCAAGTCATAAAAAGCTAAATGAGCATTCTTGTGTTTTTGGCTTGTAAAAAGGTACTCGCGGGAAGACGACAGAAGCTGGAGCTGAAAATGCAGAAAAACCGCGAGGCTCAATTAGAGTCCCTGAGGAGACGAGAGGAGCTGATCCGAGAGCTGGAGAAGGACAAAGAGCTCAGGCGCCGGGAGAGGGAGAAAGAGCAGAGCCGTAGAGCAGAACAGGTGCGGGAGATCGAGGCCCACGTGGTCGATCGCGGCATTCGGCCAATTGTTAGGATCGAATGAGCCGAGAGGCTTTGCGTACCTGATGCAGTTTGCGTGCGCGTCCTGCAGGTGGAGCGGGAGCTCCAAGAGCAGTGCAGGATCGAGGAACTACGGGAGGAGATGGACGCTCACCTCGATCGGGAGGAGGCGCTCAAGCGGAGTATTGTCAGTCGAGCTTACCAGCCGCAGGTAAGGTGGCGAATTCCGTCCGCAAGTTCGGACAGTTCGGACTTGACACTTAACTGTCAACTTTTTTTCTCCATTTCAGATATACAGTAAGCCTCGAGTAGTATGGACATGAATTGATAGGAAAATCATTGTATTCCTTATTGGAATTACCTTTGCTGCCTTATGTAAAAGGCCTGTGTGCCATCTTTGTGAAATCCATTTTTAAGAGTATATTTTGAATCCTCAATTTGTAGAAGTGTTTTTCAATAAACCGTTCCGTGAAATTCAGTGTCGTCTCTGAAACAGAAACACGTTCTGTCTCATGTGTGTTTTAAATAAATTAACTTTATTTAGAAAATTCATATTTCCAAATTGCAACTCAAACAGCTGCATCCTATACAGTACAGTAACATGAAGTTGTGACTTTTGACAGCTCCGGCAGCCAATAATGGTGCACGACACAAAGCAGATCAGAGCACGAAACACGTGGACACACGCACGGGTTTTAGCTCCAAGTATTTGTAACAACGCCATCGCTGTAATGGCGCACAGACTACAGACTGCACGGTAGCGCAGAGTACAAACATCTTTAAGTCTCGCGCGTTAACGCTGGACCACACAAGCGTTCGCCGACTTCACGAATGAGCTGCGGCAAGTGAGCTGCCGGCAGGCTACGCGCAGGGCAAATTGTGGAAACGAGCTTTTATATACGTGTACAGTCAGAATTGAAAGGAAGCATCGTGATGACCGCGTTGTGCAATCAACAAGGGGAAGCTTAAATGATGGATTTCCCAGTAGTGTGCTTCATCACCTTGGCTTTGAAGAAAGGAGTTGTAGAACTTTGACCTTTAACCTTGAAAATTGTGCTGTTACAGGTACAGTATTTGTTGGTAAAGACGCCCATCCACCTGTGCCAAAATATAAAACGACACCAAAAATATGAAAGCATGCATATAGCACAAAAACCGAAAGAAGCCGAGGACAGAGATGCAGGTGGCGCTGCTGTCAGTTGGTCAGTTGGTGTTCTCCTTCGTGGTGATGGTGACGAGCTGCTTGGCTGCCTTGGCAATATCGTAAGCACATTGGATGACCTGCTGGGTGACGAGCTGCATGTCCGGTCCCGGGCGGCCTTCCGGAGGCGGCGCCTTCCTGCACTCGCTCTGCAGCCTGCCCGCGCTGCAGGTCAACAAGCGCAGAGAGCTTCTCACCGTCTCCGAGCGTGGCCTCTTCAATGGAAAGGGAAAGGGAAATGTCCGCAAGATGTTGCAACTCAGACCCGTTTTCAAGAGTTTTCTTACCTTCGGAAAAAGCGCAGCCATTTCTGTCACAGCCACGTGTATCCTTTCGGAGCAGGGGATGAAGCTGGGAGGAGAGCAAAATGATAAATTCATTTGGAAATTCACAACACACTGCAGTCAAATCCAATTAAAGCCATGCTCTTCAACATTTCAAGCAACATAGCACGCATCTCACGAGTTACGTAAAAGGCGGTTTCCAACACATTCTATGACCCCACACACACACACACACACACACAAAAAGCTGGATGACAAGAGTTCCACTTCCGTAACTTCAGATGTTAAGAAAAACAACAATAAATAAAGGCAATATCCAAGTGAGAGCTACTTAAACAACATCAATTGAGCTTTGACATACAGGTGCAATACAACAAATTTGAATATCATGGAAAACCAAAAAAGTCAAACAAATATATTTTTTAACGATTAGAGCTTACAGCTAACCGATACCTCAAATTTATCATCTCAAGAAATTTTACAAAACAAACAAAAAATGTTAATATAGACATTAGTTAAGAATTGGCGTTCTGCAAGATACTTTCCTGTGGTTTATTTATTTTTCAATTTTGAACCGTTGTATGATATTCTTATAAATGCACCTGTTAAAGCATTTCAGTTTTAATGTCCACTAAACGGACAAATGGTGTCGTTTTGTCGAAGAACTTCATTGGGACCAGAGAATCGCGGTTAAAATCCCGCTGCGTATGGACAGAAATCAGTTGTTGGCAAGACGACACCCTGCAGAGGTGACCTTCGGGAATTTGGAAAATATCAAGTATCAGACCCAGATACAACACAATTTAACATCTTCGAGTCACCTGAAATGTTACCTATATGAATGAAGCTAAGAACTTATGTTAGATATATTCAAACACACACGGATTAACAGACAAGCTCGTGCTGATGAAAACCAAACCATGACTAAATGTAGTGGCAGACGGTAAGAAATATCGTCTGTGGCTAAGGATTCATTAGTGGGTAAGGGTGCGGAGAAAGGGTAGAGACAGAGGAAGATCAAACTGTGCCTGGGAGGCAGGGAAAGAGGCCAGAGTACCAGGACGAGGGCTCGGGGGTTCGCGGGCCGAGTGGATGAAGAGGTGCGGGGGGCTTCTCAGCCCAGGGCACCAGAGTGCTGAAACATCCCAGACTGTGTCTGAGGCGGCGCGCACCTTCACGCTCGCACGGTCTGCTGACAGGTACGAGGCCCGAGGACAGGAGTGAAGATGCCAAACAGGTCGACCGAAGTCAAACAGAACAGAATAACGAGAGATGCGAGAGGTGTGAAATGGAATCGAGCGATCGGATGTGTCTGACCTCTCGTGTTTGTTATCCTGAGCTGCTCGCAGGAGCTCCTGAATATTCTTGGTGATCTGCTCGGTTTTGCGGATGACGTCCTCGGTGCTGGGAAGTGTCGGGTCCGACTCCGCCGCCGCGTCGTCCGGCTCAGGGATGGAGCTGCCCTCCCCCGGTCGGCCACTGCTCCTCAGCCTCCCTCTCCTGCACAAACTGCAGAGGGTACAGAACTTTACTGCTTGGGAGCACGCTTCTTTTTAATAGAGACACAACAGTTTGACGATGGCACGGTTCCTACCCTGAATCGTCCACCTCAGAGTCATTGACTGTGTTGTCATAGTCGCTTTCAGGCACGCTGCTCTGCTTCTCTAACTTGGAGGCCTGCAGAGGAAGCGATTGATGGCGCACGTCATTGGGAATATAAACCAGAAACATCTGTGGTGAAAACATAAGTTGAGTGCCGCAACACACTCGCACCCCCAAAGGAATCAGAACCAAGTGTAATCGAATGTTTAGATTGTTGCCAGAGAGAGTGTGCACAAATCACAAATGTCATAAAAACTAGTACATGCTATTGCAGAGGACTTTTGAAACAAGCTAATAAAGCTGTGAAGCAAGAGTGCACAATGTTATCAAGCCATTTCAATGATTATTGTTAGTACAGTCAGATTGTTTAGTCTGCGTAAAGTCATTGCAAATGCTGACAACGATGGAAAACTTTTTTTTTTTTTTTTTTGTAAATGCATTATGGAGGGGGGGGGGGGGGGGGGGGGATGGGAGGGGCGCAATGCTGCATCTTTAACCAATTAGGCTTTGCACTTGGCCAGAGTAAATAAGACCGAAACGCTCATCTAGAGACATCCATGATCACATGAGACGACATTAGCAACATGAGGGGGGGGGGGAAGCTTGTTCCTTTTAAGTGAAATACGGCCTGCAGAGAAAGCTCAGGACGACGATGACAGGAAAAGTCCAGATGGCTTCTTCAGAAAATAACCTTCATCAAAACAAAACACTGGGAGTGTTCCTGTTGTCCTCCTATTCACCGGAAGTAATCACACCTCATAGACAACAGTATTTTGTACATGTTCACGGGCTTTATCGTTAAAATCCATGTGCAGCACAAACGTTGCTCGTGGCTCATGACAGATGAAATGATAGCAGATAAGTTTAGACCAGACGGAGCGGGACCGTGTTGGTTTACTGTTTACTGTGCCAAGTGGTCTGACAAAGCAGCACGATTACTTTTAACACTTAAGCTAACAAAAGGATGAATTTGCCTTCATAAGCGGTTGCCGATATTTCTCAGTCTTGATGGATGCTGTCATGCAAGTAACAATAGCTCCTATTTATTACCACTGTTTTTCAGACCGATACACTCTCCAGTACTCACTAATACTTTCCAGAATTGTGAACAAAGCACAAAAGCCATGTTTTAAACGGCTGCAGGGCAGTGCAGTGCCAACTACTGGCTAGGAGGACTTACCGGACGTCCCTTGAAAGGAGGCCAGAATCGGCCCACTCACCCGTCCCTAGTATTGATCATCGTTGTTGTTTGTAGTGGTATAGGATTCAATGGTGCCTGTTGTTTTTAATGTTTAATGTTTGGGGTACATATTTAAATAACAAAAACTCTTCAAATCACCGTTGAGTTCGCATTGTCAGCTCCTATTAGATTGTGCGGGTTTACCTCATGTCGTGGCAAGTGAGTGCACGCTACATTTTCGACAAATAAAACAGGCCTTTGTCACTGCCGACATTGTTTTCTATATTCAACACGAAACATTCAAACTGATTTTTTTCTCGAAACCTTTTTTAGCCAGCCAGTGAGGGTGACGCTGACGAAGGCACACGTTTGACGGCGAGGCGGCTCATGCAGATCGGCAGGCAGGGAGAAGAGATCGATAAAGAGCGAGGCGAGGGGAAGGTGGTGAAAGCACCCAGCGGGCTTGCCGCGTCCCGCACGAGGAAGTACTTAACCTTTAGATTACTTTCATCCTTGGACCAGGACAGGGCGGACGGAAATGAGGGGAGGGATGAAGAGGTGGTCACAAAAGGCCCCTTTTCCTTCTAAAGATGTGGTCCAAATCACAGTTTGGGGAGACAAAGATCTTGTTACATTGTAAAAATTGTAAATCTGTGAATGATTTCTCGTTAAAAGGACTCGACTTGTTTCGAGAGGTCATTTCAAGAAATGTAGTAAATCTAGGCAAAACCTTGATCGTTGATAAAACCTACAGTTGTTTGAATAAACAACTTATTTCCCCTGTTGTAGAGCAAAATCGAGACTGCAGGAGCATCTTCGCGTGAACCAAGAAAAGCAGATGAGTTGGAGTTTGTCATGCAGTACAAAAACACAGTCTTTGTATGGTCGTTTTAATGCTTCATCAACACAAAAGACAAAGTACAAAAGTGCAAATGAAATCACGATAACAGCATCCGCAAGCAAGTACAACTAACTAAAAAAAGAAGAGGCAAACCAGTAAACAGACATATGTAGTATCGGAACCGGACAAGATGAGGTGCGAGTGGATGATTGGGATTTGAAAGATGCCCGCATTCAAAAGGAAAGCAAGCTAGGGAAGACGCTGACAGGTGAAAGGGGGCCAGTGAGGAGGCAAAGGCGAAGGAATGCAGGGAACAGTTCTTACTTACATGAGGCGGGAAGGGACGCAGGGTGGGAATAGCCTCCTCTGGGTAAGGACTTTCCCCTTTAGGGAGATAGGGCTTCAGGGCCGAGCCGGTCTCGTACATAGACGTGGGCCGACTTGCCCGAGCAGACTGAGATTGCCGGCGCTTCAGGGCTGAGGGACCGGAGGGGTCGGGATAGTCTGACGTGCTGGGGATCTGATAGATATTGGCCGTGACCTGCCGCCTAAGAGAGGTGTTCTCACTTTGCAGAGATTGCAGCTGGAAGAGACGGACGGTCAGCAACACACTAAGAGGAGTTCTTAGCAAAGCAAGCCTTCGAGCACGTCACGTCACGTCACAGGAGGATCGCCTTTCTTTTTAAGCTTCAATTGAAAAAGCCAGCGACGAGCGAGCAAAGGGCTGTTTGCACAGCGAGGCGACACAAGTGGAAGTGGAGTCAGAGATGCAGCTACAGAACAAGAGCGAGCGGCAATGAGGTTGGCTTGTCACTCGAGCGCATCACTCCATTCACACTGGATCGGATATGGGTTGAATGTTGGACATGGTGAAGCGAACTGCGCTCATCGCGTTACGTGACGAGCGCGACACGACCACGTATGTGTTTGCCAGATAGAAAAATACCAGTATATGGTTGCTGAAATGATACCGACTTGACTATACGGAAACCATAATGACCTCTACCACATTTATTCATACAATTTGCCTTTTCTGTCCAAACAGCAAAAACTAACAAAAGTAACCACATCAATTATTCCCCCCCCCCCCCCCCCCCCCCACACAGAATAAGTCAAATCAGGGCCCAAATGGATCATTTTCAAAATACTCCTGCAAAAATAAGCAGAGTCATGTTGCTTAAATTACATGAATAATGAATGATACAGTGTCTCCATTTTCTATGACCCATTTGGGAAAACAACTCAAACAATATATCCACGTTCTAAATGTTCAAAGACATTACAACGAGCACAAAATGAGATGAAGCAAGGCACACGCATACAAATCAAGTTAGTCGTCGTCACCTACGTAATGGATTAAAACAAATGAAAAACATGCATTTGAAAACATTCTTGTTAGAAACGTGACAGCACTCTTATTGCGAAACGAACTGGAGCGATCTCCTCTTCGGACGACTACGAGCGAGCATGCTGGCCGACGACAGAGGGAGGGTGGAGCAGAAGGGTGTCACAGCAGCCTTCCTGTTCACGAAGTCACGCCCAAATTACAAGGCACAGGCCGGACCGCTGTGGCCCCCCCCAGTCCTGGCCCTCGGTGTTGTTAGTGATCTTATTGTCGGAGCCCGGCGGATACCTTTTTCTGCATCAGTCGCAGCTCGTCGCTCAGGTTGCTGTTGGCTTTCAGGAGATGCTGGATTTTGGCCTCGGAGGCCGAGAGCGCGTTCTTCACCTCGAGGTACTCCTGCATGGTGATCGGGCCGTCGGAGAGGTCGGAATCCAGGCTCTGTTGGAAAACAGAACATATGACGGTGAAGTTGGTGCTTTCAATTTGAGATAGTCGAAGCACGTTACCTTCGTTCGATCTCCTTTACTTGAAGGGAGCTCTTGGTCTGTATCCTCATCGGACGCGACGCTATCATAGTCGGGCTGCTCGTTATCCTGGCTGTCGCTGCGTGGCCTGGCAGACATATTCTTCAGGAGAAGTTCCACGTTATCTGCAATCAAAAGAATTCCTCTTCTGTGCTAAATTTGCGGTGTCTTACTAGAAACAAGCTCAGCTCGTCCCAGTACGGTCTGAAACGGGAAGCCCGGACCTGGCTTGTGCGGCGACGGCGGCTTGTAAATAACTAACTAGGTAAATAGTGTGACATCATAGCAGCATGACACAGTACAACCCTGCAATGCATTCACAAAACAAGAAGAATGCAACACGGTGAACAAGAATGTGGCGTACATCCAAGCACTCTGTACACGTTATTCTTGCCACGTGACTTTGAACTTTTTGTGTTCCTTGTCCTTCCATGCAAGTGACAATTCTCTGTCAACCAATCTAACGGAATTCATTCCTGCTGCTGGTGCTACAGTGCCGTCAGCTGTTTTGGGTTGTGAGCAGCCAAAGCATCTTAATAGGAGGTCAACTGCGGCGCTTGGTTGAAAGAGGGCTTTGTGTACTCACCTTTGGGGCTGGCTGCTGAATTCCCTTGTTGTCTCCGCTTTGCATCACTTAATATGTCGATCACAAGAGTTGCAAATTCATGTGCGTTGAATCTGGCAAGTTTCTGGCGTCCCTAACAACAACAACAACAACAAAACTCCTAATTAGGATGTCAGTATGGCAAGTGGGAAAGAAATCATTGTGGGATGCCGCCATGCCTGGTTTCTTGTGGAGGAATACTCTGGATTGACAGGAAGGAAGGGCACCACAGTTGTCTCCGTCACGAGCGCACTGTGATTCTGCGTCGCTAGCCACACTTCAAGAGACGGGCAAAAATGGAATCAACCCAGTGAGGTTTTATTTTAAACATCCGTGTAACAGTAACAACACAGAAACATATCTCAGAATAGAATGTTAATTTGAGCAGGAGATGGCAATGGCGACGCCACATAAGACATAACTGGACTTCCATCCACCAGCATGCGTGTCCTCACGCCTGCGTAAGCTTTCATCCCCCACAGTGATGCACTCGCTGCGGTCCTGCCGTAACACACGGTACACATTTGGCAGACATGCTGCCCTGAAAAAAGACAAATCTGTTTTGCCATATTTTCAACCTGATTTGGTCCGAGGAATATTTATTCATTGAAAAACTCTTTTCACATAAACTCAAAAGTATGTTACTTTTATATGTGACAGTGTAATACTTTTTGGTCACAAGCCAACTCAATTCTCAACAGGCTCTGCGGAAAGCTTCACCTGCGTCAGTTTCTCGCCTGTCCACCTCATCATACACGTCCATGGCCAGCTCCTCGAACAAATGATTACTTAGCTGCAAAAGAGTAACAAAGTTTGACTTTTTCATGAAAGAAGAGTCGCTGTGGAAATCAAATATTGTCCGCTGCACCATCACTTACTGACTGCAGCTTCTTCTTCGCTGCCTTGGCCAGTTCCGATAAATCTAAACTGCTACAGTGATATAATAATTCTCATCAACGTGCTGCCGAAACCTAACGTCAAACATTCATCAGCGTGCCATTCGATCATACTTACATGTTCCTTATTCATCAACAGAATGCAAGAAAAGAAAAGGGGGGAAAAAAAAAAAACACCAAAGAAGAAATATTTGAGCTTGTTCTCTGACAAGAATAAAGGCTAAAAGTGTGACGTATTTGTAGCTCCTCCATTTCCTCCGACACTGACGCTGAATGTTTCAACGAGTCCCAACAAGCCACTTCAAAGCAAAGACGACTACTGGCAGCTGCAAGTGCCCCTCGCTTTGCAGTTTTACCTTAAAACCACTCAGTCGGGCAACATTGGTTTTTACCGTTGAGCTTACCTGTCAGCCATTTGAGGAACAATGAAGTGCTGCCCATTTTTGTGATCTGAAGGGAACAAGAAGATTGTTCTGGACTTAACTCTCAAACTCGCTGCACACATATAATCATGCAAGATCGCTGATCAACTGCGAGGAAAATTGCAAGTGTCAGATCTCACAAGTCATTTAAAAAGAACTGCCCGATGCGAGTTTGTCGAAAGGTATTTCTAGATTGTGCTATCTACAGGAGTGCAGTCCATTTACCATTTTTACCATTTGAGTCTTGCTTTCGTCCTGAGAGGAACTGTTTGCTTACTGGCCCTCTAACCTAACTGCCTTGTGTGTCAGATATCAGTCGAAATGAATATGATTCTTGGCTTGCTTTCCCCCCCCCCCCCCACCCCCCTCCAACTAAATCACAGTAATGGCTCAATTTAAGAAAATCAGTGAAAAATCCCAGACTGGTAGTGCTCTAATGCCCCTAAAGTTGAAAAAACTGCAGCA
This sequence comes from Phyllopteryx taeniolatus, assembly GCF_024500385.1. Classification (NCBI taxonomy): domain Eukaryota; kingdom Metazoa; phylum Chordata; class Actinopteri; order Syngnathiformes; family Syngnathidae; genus Phyllopteryx; species Phyllopteryx taeniolatus. Next base: position 27,961,160 of record NC_084504.1, read on the forward strand.
TTCGAACTAGTCTTCGGCACAGTTCAACTGGAGAGCCACGTGTGTGTGTACCATCACCCCAAAAATATTTTCTACTTTGAAATGGAAGTACTGTAACAAGCATAATTGGTAAGACTCTTATTTTAACCTTCACGATTCACTGAAATTGCAGCAAACCTGGTTTTCGCCCACATAGGTAGAACGCCAGCCGATCTGTCAGCTCATACTGAATCTCCACCAGTCTATCTGCCAGGTCGTGGTGGCCCGCCTCCCTAAGGTGACACACATTAAAAGCTTATTAAGCCCCCCAGACCCGTGTGAGCATTATAACGGCACGACTAACCTGGCGTAGTCAATGGGAGTTTTGCCGTTGCTATCGGGGGCTCCGGGATCTGCGCCGTAAACGGTTAACAGTTCAGCCTGAGAGACTTGTCCTGCCTTAGCTGCCACATGCAGCGGAGTGTTTCCTTTTTCCTTGAAGAGTCACAATGTGAGACCAAAACTCAGAGAGAGGAGATGTACGAGTCTCAATACAATTGAAAAAAAAGGGGACTATTTACAGATACAATTGTTCAGAATTGGACTAAAAATGTGTGTGGATACTTTAGAATGTGAACCATTTCATATAGCTTTGATAATATTTGAGAGGCATCTGGTGAGTAATGCAGTCAGGCAAGCAGAGAGTGGAATTGGGGTTTTTTGCACCTCTTTGCTTTCTCTTTTTCCATCTCTTTATTCACCTTAATCTGTATCTCGCTTAACCTGGAATAATGCGACTTGGTAACATTGCTTTGATTTTGATGCAGCAGAACAAAGAGGAGTGTCTCGAGTTTTCGTTTCTCTTGACGAAGTCGGTCGGGGATGACGAGGGAATGATTACGGCGTCAGGCTGAGGCTTCATTAATTAGGAACCTACGAGTAGGTCGCCTATAAAGTGGCGGGAACCTTACAGGGTGAAAGAAGTTTGCTTGAGCTCCAAGAGAGAGCAACCTCAAACAGGTCTCAAGATTCCCAGTGCGAACACTCGAATGCAGTTGCTAGGAGAAACAAGAAAAGAACTTAGATTGACCAGGAACTGATGTTGAATGTTCCTTGTGAGCAGCAGCAGCAGCAGCAGCATCTCTCCTCACCTTACTCAGATCTTTGGCTGTCGAGCTGTCGTCCTCCCGACAAGGCATGCGGTGGACAAACGCCAACATTTGATATTTGGCTTTGATGAATTCGGATTTGTTGGGGCTATGAGGAACACGCAAAATAAAGCAGTTCACATAGAGACGAGCAAGCGCGAGCGAACGTCCTGTTTTCAAATAAGAACAACTCACTGCAATTTGTCCTGGGGGTTGGCCTTGCGTTTTCCAGTCATCACAGACGCTGGGTCCAGAAGGGAGTGCTCCCAAATTGAATTAGCACCGTTGCTGTACAACATCTGAACCATCTAGGTGAAATGAAAAGCAAACATGGAAAACTTTGCTCCGTTCAGAAGAATGCAGCAACACTTTCCAATTTAGGCCACAATCTTCACACTTGTATGTACACGAGCAGTCAATGTTGGGACACATTTTCTTCTGCTATTGAATGGAAAAACTGTCCAAACAGGTATGCAGCATTTGATTTACATTAGTCCACAAAATAAGCAAAGACGTTATCTGCAGTCATGCTGTCATATTACATCACGTTCCTCGAATGATACAAAACAAGAGGAAACAAAGAGTATGCGCTACTTGTAGCTGTGTAGGAGGCCAAGGCGTGTGCGTCAAGTGGCGAACTTGTGAGCTGTGTCTACCCAGACTTCGATGAACACTGCAGCACTCATCACAAATCAACACGCCCCTGTTCACTGAGGCCCAGCGGGGTTCTGTGCAGAAGGGAACACAACGCGTATTTAGCTCCTAACTGTTACTACGTGACATGTCAAAGAATAGACACTTATTACAGACAAGTATAAAGGGCTGGGGGTTTTTTCCTTTACAGTTTTCAAGGGTTCCTTCCCTTTTGGCCCATCACGTACCTACCAAACTAACAAATAAAACAACAACGAACACTCAAAATATCCTCCTTTTTGAAGGTAATAACTAATCAATGCACAACAACAATCTACTTCAGTGTCGGCCAACCTTTATTGAGTCAAGGCGCCCATTTTGCATGACAAAAATCACTTGGCACACCACCAAAGAAAACCTCCGCAAAAAGTATGAATAGTTAAATAATGATTATCTCGTCTGCATTTACTCACAAATGAACTTTATACGATGAATCAGTGTGTAATCTGGGCGTGGGAGTTTTATTTTGCAGACAAAACTGATATACTCTCTTCTTTTGGATCAGTGGCAACAGGTGGCTATGCAGTTTTAGTTTGCAATTGAAGAGAATTGTTCAGTCTGTCACTGTAAGGCGCTGGCATGAACAGATGAACAAAGATATATTTCTAAGTTCTCATGAATAATAGTCGGACAAATGAAGTGCAACTGGATATTTCCCTCTGGCACTTAAATGATATATCACACTAGACGTGATTGGGAATGACTGATCTAGGGGTCTTCATATAAAAGAATTCATTTTCATCCATATCTCAAGTTTTATACAGATGTCTTCATAAGCCGTTTGGATTCAATTAGGGATTGGCATATAGATTTGTTGATCAAATAATTGAGGCCATCGGGTGCACTACTTGACTGCAAGCAGCAGAGGCGCTGTTGATTCTGTCGCAACTAGTTTGTATTCTAAAGAAGAGCAACTTAAACAATATGGTAGGGACTTTAGGACTTTTTTTTTTTATTGGGGATATTCTTAGAAGGATACCAACCAATCATAGAAACTAAAATCAAGGTTGAAATATCGAGAGAGAGAAAAGGAGACTGGAGGTTGCACACAAGCTTACGACACTGAACAAACCATCGCTGATGAACACATGACTTCCTTGGGAGAGGTACTGCACTTGTGCAAAAATACCAGATGCAGATGAAAGCTATGGGAGGCTTTTAAGGCCTTTACGAGGCCACACTGACAGCTTGGTGTCAAAAGGAGGCGATCCCTGAGGAAGACTCACAGCTATATATGCATATATCGTGATGCTACTGTATTGCCAAATACAGTGGGATAACGGATGTTTGGATTTGAAATCTAGTCCTTCAAGTTGCTACTCAAAGCAACAAGCACTCTGACCTCCACACCACACTTCCACACAAGTTCTGTTGTGTCTGACGATAAAGTCATACAACCAATAAATTGTAAGCCGTGCGATTGGCTGATCCTTGGATGGATCCTTCATGGCGCCTGGTTGCAGTTTGAAGAGTCTCACCTAAACTATCGGCCTTCAAGACCCCGCCGCTGGTGAGCCTCCTTCACACTTTTCCTCAACAAGTGCTTCTAAATTTAATAGCAGATCTTGAAAATCTAAAAATATTCACAGCCAACAACTGGTCACAGTTGCAGGGAGGGGCAAGTGAGGCCAGCTGCTGTGGAGACCTTAACATGTCAGAATGACAGGATGAGGAGCAAAAAGGGGGTGCTAAAGACTGAGAGGAATTCAATGTGTTTCTCTATGAATCAATTATGCTCCTGCCTGGGTTTTTCATGTATAGTTTTTTGTTTGTTTGTTTTTTTACAGGATATCCCCCTCAGTAAAAGACTTCCGAATTGAAAACACTCGGTCAATTCAGTCAGCATCCTCTTTGGCTTCCTGTGCTTGCTGAAAAACATCACGTCATAACTATAGAAAGGGGATTTCGCTCACAAGAATACAAGTGTTGATAGTCAGGAATTCAAATACAACAATCTTTTGACCGGAAATGTTTTCACAATAAATTAAGGAAAATGGTACGAGCTCTTTACATTAAGTGCAATCATCTTATAATCTAACAAGTCACAGGATGTGAATGTGATTATGCTGTCTAGCATGTAAAAAAAAAAAAAAAAAAAAACAACATTAGGCTGTGGGGAATGACAATTTGAATTCATTCAAAAAACAAAACAAAACAAAACAAATAACAAACTGCAGTCTTATTGCTATATATTTTGCTCAAAATATTTTTGGGGATCGTCTTAAAATGTCAACCCAGACAGATCGTTGTTGTGTATCGATCCATTTGAACAGTCTGATCATAAAAATCGAACAAGAGCTGACCGGAAGCGGTCGCTTGGGGTCAAATAGCATCCTCCCCTGGGACCTCGTTTGGCGTCAACAACACTAAACGTGTCGCACTTTACAGTTAGCAGTCAAGTAGACAGCAGCGTGGGTGGGCAGAACACTAACAATCCGATTCGAATCCAAAGCGCAGCGCAAGAGTGCGATACTAGAGGACCGAGTGTGAACACATCACACGTCGATGTAATGTGTCCCCAACGGATACGAGCCAACGGTGACAGTGGGGACTACGTCCGCTTACCTGGGACGCAACAGTCTGCGCACACCTCCGTGTTCCTCGTGCGTTTGGACATCCTTGACGGTGGGAAATGCTTGCAGAAATTAGCTCAGTGTTCTGCTGGTCATTGATGACTCCCTGGGGGTGCCTTCCGCGTTAGCTAAAAGCTAGCCAATTCAACGCGACCCCGAACGCCGAGACGCTACGTCCAACAGAGGCTGTTTCGAAAAGCATTATAACGCCATTCGGCTGCAGTGCTTGAATGGCTATTGCCTTAAAAGTTAGCTGACTTAGCAGCTGGCTAGTCGACAACGCTACGCCCGCTTAATGGGACGCGCTGCGGTCTGTGGTAGACAGACAGCCGCAACACTACAGCGAGCTTCAACGTCTGCTGTCTGTTCACACTTGAATTTATCAAACCCCCAGCTGTGTCTTACAGGAAGCCTTACACCTCAAATAAACGGAAGCAAAGAAAACACCGCTCTTGTTTTTGTACTTTTATTAAAGTAAATCACAGTTTTATTCATAAACTGGAATATTTATTCAGTTTTGGTGGAGTTTGTTGTGTGCCAAATAGCCTGACATACTTAACTGAGGGGAAACGTGTTATTGTTACATCGCGGGTGTAAATGGAGAATTTGTAGTGGCGATGCGACAGCTACAGCAGTTGCATGATGATGAGTTCAGCAGCATCACAGTCATGGTTGAATGAGGTGAGACTTGAGAGACATTCGTGAGCTTTGTGTCTCTTTTAAATTATGTCCATAAAATGACAAACAATTACAAATGAATCGCAAGACGTGGTAACAAAGAGTAAAGGTTACAAATGGCATCATAGGTGTCGCACAGCACGTCAAGTCATGAAATATATATATATATATTTTTATCATGGCACTAAATGCAACCGGCGATCTAATTTGTTGGAGTAAATATCCAGCGCAGTTTCTTTTCTATTTATTTGGAATGCAATATAGCATACCCGCACAGTTAAGATGAATACATTACTTGTGTCGTGTATCAGACTTTATAGCTATATATAACAATTGTAAATTGTGTTTTTATCGGTACATGCGTTAGTAAAATATGTTGACACCCCCCATGCTATTACGTTGAATGGACGTGCCCCTGCTGGAACTGACTATTTGAATTTTGGGGGGCAAAACATTTAACACAATGTAATCTTTAGCGCAATGCCAATCCATTTTACGAAACTACAACACATTTAAAATCTCGAATATATTCGTACGTGTTTTAAGTACATACATTCTGGTGTGGTACGACTTTGTTTTTAGGTGGGTTACCCCTCTCATTGTTATGGACTCTTCCTGTCACTTCCTTGTTGGAACTTTTGTTTTGGGGAAAGCTTGGGCTTAAGTTTTGTGAGACTGCGACTACTCCGATTTATTCTTCGAGAAATGTCAACGCCATGACCGACAATAATTGTACAAGTTGGCTCGGGGAAGGCACAGCTATCACCGCGGTCGTGTCGAGAAGAAGCTCGCTAACGTTGCTGTAAGGCTCCACATCGGGAGAAGATGTCCTCAGCTAATGTTAGCGAAGACATCCGAATGGAGTTCCCGCTGCACTCTTCAGTTTGGGAAAATAATTACAGGAAGCTGGAGCAGCAAATTATACTGCCACAGGTTAGTAAAGGGGCTGTCTAGCCGCAAATGGAAGGCACTAATGATTGCTAGCTCAGCGAAGCTACCGATCTGCTAGTGATTTAAAAAAAAAAAAAAAAAAAAAAGCCTGCCGCCTTGTTTGACTGATCCTGGGCATTAACCACACGTGTGACGTTAATATGTTCACCACTTCGCTTTCTGTTTAATGGATTCCATTATTATTATTATCATTGAACCCGTATGCACTCACCGGCCACAACATTAGGTACAAATGCTCAATCAATTCTGTCTTTAAAAGGTGAAAATGCTGAGTTTTTATTGACACTACGTATTCAGTTTAACACGGTGGTTATTAATGTAGTTATATTTTTCACTACATTATCTGAGGGGTGTTTGTAGTTTTTGGTTTTCGAAATCGAGGGCAACAGAGTGCAGTTGTATCCAACGCGGAGACTTTTTGTGTCTGTTGGTGTTGTTCGGCATTTAAATGCAGTGTTTCTCAACCTTTATTGAACCAAGTGACACATTTTCCATTCGAAAACTCACGTCGCGCCGCCAAACAAAAATGTCACAAAAAGTATATACTGTATACAGAAAATTATCATATGGTTTAAATGGGAGGGTGGGCACTTTAAGTAATGTCAGGTGTGTGCTGACTCCTTTTTAACATTAGTTTGAATGTAATTGTTTCATTCTAATCCAAACATCCCCAAGTACAAGAGGGTGTGCACACCAATGCAACCACATTACCTCAGTTGTTTATTTTTACTAACCCCCTCAAAAAGATAATTCCCCCCCCTCCCCCACCCCTCAATTGGGTCATACATGTTAGGTAACAGTTATTGTGGAAAAAGTTTTAAAATGATTTGTTTCGTTTTTTGTTTTTGTTTTTTATATATATATATATATATATATATATATCACAGAAACCTGGTACAGGTATTTCAACAGCGGCGTGGATGTGTCGACATTTTAATGATGATTAGTCTTTATTCTTTCAACATGCGTTATTGTGGAAGATTTAAATGCCGTGACCTCCATCCATCCAAAATAATTTGGAACGTTATCTTAAGGAATCACTAAAGAGGTGACCTTGTTTCAGAACTAATATCATATGAGCTCATAACATCGTTTTGTGTCATGATGCTATTTGTAGAGGACTTTTATTTCATTGTTTTTGTGTATGTTATCCATTACAGTAATGTGTCATTAGAGATGAGCATTTTGTGCTCTCTCTCTGTGCAACATTTCTTGAAATTCATTTCTTCTGGATTTCCCCCAGAATGACATTGAGACTGTGGATCCCAGAGGCCGGACACCTCTGCACCTGGCTGTGTCGCTCGGACACATGGAGTCGGTTAGGGTTCTCCTGAGACACGGAGCTCAAGTTACTAAAGAAAATGCCAATCATTGGACAGGTTAGCATTAAACCGCTACAGGCGTTGCTGTTTCCTGGATGCGTCTCACTGGTGTACGTTATTTTGCTGTTTCTGCAGATTGTGACTCTTTGTCTTTTCTGTCTCTGTCGCTCTATCTAGTGCTGCAGGAAGCCGTCAGCACGGGAGATCCAGAGATGGTTCAGTTAGTTCTTCAGCGGAGAGACTACCTCAAAGCATCTACTGCTTTGGAAGGAGTACCTGAGCTTTTGTCAAAGATCCGAAAGGTTTGACCTAACACGTATTTTGTTTTCAGCAACATTTACAAATCATACTAGTTGCTTTCTTTCTTAACTTTCATCTACAGTCTCCAGACTTCTATATGGAAATGAAGTGGGAATTCACCAGCTGGAGTAAGTTTTGTGTGCAAACGTAGTACTTTTTTGTTCCCCTTTGCACGTTAACTGTCATTGTTGTAGTCTATTTACAACAAACAAAGGCTTTTGAGGTCATACAGAAGCAACTACATCATTTACCTCTTGTATTAAAATGCCCCATAGTGTTTTTCCATTCCCTTTTATATATTCTGTTTTTATTATTTCACTCATACTATGTTGCTTCACAGTCCCTCTTGTGTCCCGGGTTTGCCCAAGTGATGTGTGTCGCATTTGGAAAAGTGGAGCAAGCCTTCGCGTGGATGCCACTCTTCTAGGCTTTGAGAACATGACTTGGATCAGAGGGCGAAGGAGCTACATTTTTAGAGGAGATGGTGTGTGTGTGTGTGTGTGTCTACAACAAAATGAAGAGAACAACTTTTTCTGATATCGAGAATGTCACTAAATAAGCTCCTTGACAGATTCAAGTGCAGAGTTGATGGAGGTGAACCACGATGAGCAAGTGGTGGACACAGAGCGTTTCATAATATCGCAAGAGATGGAGGATGTCACACTGGAGTCAATGCAGCCAGCAGAACAGGAAGTGGCCAAAAGGTTGACCACTCCAATCGTCAACACCTACCTGGACACCAAGGACATTGCTTTTGAGAGGCAAGTGCGTCATTGTGTTCACTTGTCTTTCTCGCAGGTTGCCCACTGAGCTTGCCGTCAACTTCACTTTGATGAGACGTCTTCCAATTTTACTGCTCCAACAGATTATATGAGCAGGAACAAAGTTGCAAGGAATCCCACCCAATATATGTATAAGTGTGCAGTCATGAAGAGTCATGAATTGAAAAGATTATTGGTGCTAGACTCTCCAAACTGTTGTGGCCTTCTAAGAGCAACGAGGCAACATTACAGACAGCTTTTATATGGAGGTGCACGAAACTGTTCACCCACGCATATCGGCCTCCATACCGTGCTTGTTTAATGTATCTTTTGTGTATCCTCTACCTTTACATATCCATGTTGCTAAAAACCATCCACATCTCTAAAATATGACAAGTCCAGATCATGTGAGGATCTTGCTTTTTTACATAATCAAATCCATCCATCCATTTTCTACGGCTTATCCAAGGTCGGGTCGCGGGGGCAGTAGATTTAGCAGGGATGCCCAGAGTTCCCTTTCACCAGTCACTTCATCCAGCTCTTCCCGAGGCGTTCCCAGGCCAGCCGAGAGACGCGGTCTCTCCGGCGTGTCCCGGGTCGTCCCCGGGGTCTCCTCCCGGTGCGACGTGCCCGGAACACCTCACCGGGGAAGCGTCCGGGAGGCATCCGAATCAGATGCCCCAGCCACCTCATCTGGCTCCTCTCCATGTGGAGGAGCAGCGGGTCTACTCTGAGCCCCTCCCGGATGACCGAGCTGCTCGCCCTATCTCTAAGGGAGAGCCCGGACACCCTGCGGAGGAAACTCATTTCGGCCGCTCGTATCCGGGATCTCGTTCTTTCGGTCACGACCCGCAGCTCGTGACCATAGGTGAGGGTAGGAACGGAGATCGACCGGTAAATCGAGAGCTTCGCCTTTCGGCTTAGCTCCTTCTTTACCACAACGGACCGATACAAAGTCCGCATCACTGCGGACGCTGCGCCGATCCGCCTGTCGACCTCCCGTTCCGTTCTTCCCTCACTCGTGAACAAGACCCCGTGCTACTTGAACTCCTCCACTTGGGGCAAGAGATGGGACCTTCTTGACCTCGCACACCAGCTCGGGTTCCTTCCCTGCCAGAGGGGTGACGTTCCACGTCCCTAGAGCCAGCTTCTGTAGCCGGGGATCGGATCGGATCGCCAATCTCACATTGCGCCCGACTCCTATGGCCCCTCCCGCAGGTGGTGAGCTCATGGGAAGGGGGACCCACGTTACCCTTTCGGGCTGTGCCCGGCCGGGCCCCGTGGGCGCTTGCCTTCGAGCCCCACCTCCAGGCCTGGCTCCAAGCGGGGGGCCCCGGTGACCCGTGTCCGGGCAAGGGAAAACGTCTTCCTGAATTTTTCATCTTCACGTGATCAAATCTCACTCTAAAAGGGGAGCATTTAAAAAATATATGTTCTAGCTTTTTATTGTCTGTTTTGTTAAATATTGAACGACTTTCCATTTTATTGATGATAGTTTTCAGTTTTGTCATCTTGATAGGAACAAGTCTGGGATTTGGGGCTGGAGGACTGACAAAACTGAAGTCGTCAACGGATTTGAAACAAAGGTTAAAAGAAATGTTCTTATATTTAAATCGATGAAAAACAACTCAAATATGTACAATGTCAAAGAAAAAAATATTCTTCATGACTGTTGTTTGTCATTGCGTTATTAGGTTTTCAGTGTGAACAATGTGAATGTGGTCATCAGGACAAGGACTGAACATCTTACAAATGAGGAGAAAGCCAAGATAAAAGGTAGGTGGAGGAAAAGTCTTATTTATGTCTTAAAGGGGACGTATAATGGAAAATTGACTTTTTTTAATTGCTTGTATGCAAATAGTTGGGTCTCTGGAGTGTAAGTATAAAATTACACAACACAGCAAATCAAATTTCCGTTTATTAATATCATTAATATCCTGTCATAACTACAGATTGATGACATGATGGTTTGAACCCAAATTTACTAAGATTTTGTTCAAACCGTCACGTCTTCAACCTGTAGTTATGCTGGTTATCGCAGCGTATGTGCTCACGTGACGTCCACAACGCGAGCGCAAGAGCAGCTGTGACGTTAATTTCGGCCGACACTGCCAAATATGGCTGCCACCTGAGATGGAGTAAACTTGATTAAGTAATCTGTTTAATTGTTATGAACCAGAATACTGTGTTTAGACTAGTGGTGGCACATCAAATGTATTATTGTCCCCCCACCCAAAGGGAGTTTAGTTTGCCTTTAAGATGCTTAATACGTCACCTGTAAAACTATTTTATATATATATATATATATATATAGTTCAGACCTAGATTATACGTTTGTGATGTGATTGTGTGTGTGTGTGTGTGAGAGTGTATAGTTTTATTAGTAGAGAATAGTGAAATGTGGACTTTCTCTTAAAAGGTGAAAGGAACATCCTGGAGTCTCTGCTTGGGACCGTTGAACAGCACATTAGTGCACAAGGGGTAATGCGAGCATCCAGTGATTACACAGGTTGAATACACACACTCACTGACCACTGACCAACAGGCTACCCATGCACACGCCAACGCGGTCACATCCAAGCGTTCCCAGCAGGAAGTGACAACGGCACTCAAGAGTGGAGACTTCTAACAAGGGCCAAAAGCGAGAGAGAAATATTTCTCCAAGTTATTTTCTGCTGCAAGGAGCATGACATCAAAATGTTACAAATGGGCTGGAAGTGACACTTTGATGTGGTTTTAGTGACCGAACCAGCAAGAAGTGAGAAGAAATTCCGCAATTTGTACCTTTTTCCAGATCCGAATTTAAAACCTCATTCTTCCGCCCTTGCACAGCCTTTGTATCAATATTTTTGTATCACTTGAGATTTATACCTTTGACAAAGTCTATTCCTGTAGTATGAGGCCTCCCTGTGACAGTCTCAGACAAAACTGAGATTATCTTGGCAATGAAAGAATTTTATAGCGATACATTGTGCAGGTGTACTAAATTGTGTCTGCCAGTGAGAGTACAGTACATAAAGGTTTTTTGTTCCCGTGAGTTGATTCGATGAATGCTTGCTCTTCCAGGACCTGACACTCGAATACGCAACTGCCACAAATCCCACAGCCATCATTCCAGAGGAATATTTCAATCCCAATTTCGATTTGGTCAACAGAGACATCGGCCGACCGATTGAGCTGAGCGTCCGAACGCAGAGGTGAGACGACGATCCTTAAGAAACTTCAAAACCGAGTTTTCCGTTGTATTCGTGGTCAGCATTCAAGCGGCGCTACCTTCTCACACAGGTTTAAAGGTACATTGTGGATGAGTGAAGATCATCCTCTGTCCCTGGTGGAGCAGGTGACCCCTATCATTGACCTCATGGCTCGGACCAGCTCGCATTTTGCACGGCTACGGGACTTTGTCACGCTGAAATTCCCCCCTGGATTTCCTATCAAAATTGGTGCCTGTCATTACATTGTAAATCTGAGAACCCACTTTTTCCTGAAGCATACACAAACGAAGTGGAATCTTCTTCTGTTTTTCAGAGATTCCTCTATTTCATGTGCTGAATGCCAGGATTACTTTTGGTAACGTTAATAAATGTAGCACTGAAGAGGAAGCCAACATAACACCGGCAGCCACGCCGTCGTCGTCAGGAGACGACGAAGAGGCCACAAGTAGGAACATACTCAATTGAAGAACTAAACCTATCGAACGCTGTCTTTTCATCAGCCGCGGCTTTCGTGTGTATCCAGTACCTCCGACGTTCCGGGTGTGCCCATCTGTGTTTGCGATACCTGACAACTACCGCCGCCGAGGGGGCGGCCGTCACGTGCCTGCCTCCACTCGTGACGAGGAGTTTTTGCAGTACGCGATCCATCAAAGTCTCCTGGATTCCCACATCGTCCCAGACCAGGTGGGGCATTCCCGGTCATCCCTCGTTTGCATCATCTTCTACGTTTCCACAGGCTGATACGTTGCATCGGGAATGCTTGTCACCTTTGTGTCTTTCCAGGAGGGGATTGAGGACGACGCACACAGCGAACACACCGACGTCACGGTCAACAGCCAGAGTGACAGGTCGATTTTCACATGCTTATACGGTGCCGTGAAGAAGTATTGGCCCCCTTCTCAAATTCTTCTTATATTTTGGCATAGTTTCCCCACTTTGTTTAAGATCATCAAACAAATGTAAATATTAGACATCAGACAAATAGGATGGATAACCCAAGAGAACTTAAAATGCTGTTTTTAAATGGTGATTTCATTTATTAAGGAAACATATGATTCAAGTTCTACCTGGCCCGAAGTGGAAAAAATAATCAGCTCCTTGTTAAATCAGGAATTAAATGTGGCTTATTACAATCTTTGGTTAATTTTTACTGATCACACCCAAGCTTTAGTAGCTTCAGACCTGTTCAATCAAGAAATCACTTCAACCGACTCTGTCCCGGCAAAAGAGCTCAAAAAGCTGCAACAAAATGACACGGTCCAAAGAAATTCCAGAACAGTCGCGAAATAAAGTCATTGACAGTAATCTGTCAGTCTGGAAATGGTTTACAAAGCCATTTCTAAAGCTTTTGGATTCCAGCGAGAGCCATTAACCTCACATGGACGAAACGTCTTTTTTAATAGAGTCGCGGTCAGCTCAGAGTTGGGATAAAGATTGTATAGTTTGGACATACTGTCCCTTGGACAGGAGAAAGAGCGCGAGCGATTACAGCTCGCGTGGTGCCAAACTTCAGTCGTCGGAATCCTTGGAAACAGCCTGCTGGTCGCTCGCTTGGGCTAATAGCCTAGCGCTCGGTCAACCTGGGGTATGGTGGTCGTGTGAGTTTGAACCTCAGGCAGGCCCGTGCCGGATAAATATGGCTTGAGGCTTATTGCATTTGGTTATCAAGAACTGTATTTTCCACAGTTTCTTATTTTATTCAAATATTCAATTTATACAATAAAATCCCACTGGGAGAGGAAAAATTACTATAGCCCCTTTTTATATAATGTTGCTCTTGAATGAATCACTTAAAAAAAAAAAAAAAAAAAGTGGTGATAATAAAGTGTTATTTCTAAATAAGCACTTGCAAAGTCCTCTGCCCGGCCGGTTAAGCCCATGCAATTTTCCCAAAGTGACAGGAACAACATTCTCCGACCTGCCACATCAGCGATGACGAACATTTTACGCGCACAGAGTACGTTCCAAATGAATCTATTATACACTTTGTCTGGAATTGACTTGGTCAAACATTGTTTTGGAATACATAGTCGTTCACAAGAGCCGAAAAGATGCAAAAATGCATCCCACTTGGTTAAGCTGCAGCTGCCTGTGATTGTGCACATGGCCAGCAGGGGGCGTTTCGTGTGCGCATGAAGCATCAAGAAATGAAGCATTACTCGGACCAATAGCCATCACTGCTTACCGTTCCATGTCCTCTGTCGTTCCAGGAGTATCCCGGAGGGCGGGCTCGTGGATTACGGCGACACGTCCAGCCCCACCAGCACCTTCTCTGCCTCGAGCCACGACTCGGAGCTCCACTTGGCCCTGGAGCTCTCCGCGCGAGCTCAGGAGCGAGAGGAGCAGCTTCGGAAGCGGGAGGAAGAGGAGCTGGAGCGGATTTTGCAGCTGTCGCTCACTGACAAGTAGAAGGATGAAGAGGGAATCGAAAGCGGCCGCCTCACCTCAATTTACACTTCCTGTCTTCTATGCAACAGCAGATTTGACCTTTAGCAGCCTTGTGTTGCGCAGGCCAAGCTCGATATCTTAACTTTTTAAAGGGTGTTTTGTTTAGTTTTTGGGGTAAGAGGGTACACGTTATTCCGTGTACACATGCTGAGTCTCACGTCTTCCAGCTTGATCAATAGGCTCTGAGGTATTGTGGGCTTTTAGTACCTTTTAACGGCAACCCTGTCATATCTCAATCTTAAGGCAGCTCAGAAGAATGTTATCAAAAAATGACTACTTCAGGTGACTCCACATAAGTTGGCACTCCCATTTAACTGTTAAGTGCCAGAGCAGAGTTTTATTTTCTTGGCATGGCTCTAATCCTAAATCCTTGATAGTTTGGGGAATAAAAACATTCCCACGGCGTCACTTTACTGAGGACCATGAAGGGTTTAATGCTACGAGGCATTTCCGTTGAATAGCGGAAATCTCAGGATCAAGTTCTACAAACGCTCTCTGTGTGGAAGTAAGTTTGAAACTACCGGTAGTTTGACGGATATCGCTGCCATACTACGAAGTCACAAAGTACACGCAGGTTTCTTGTACTTTTCAGTTGGCCAGGAAGAAAATGCTGTAAGAAGGCACATTTCTGCAGCAACTGTATATATTGTTTTGTTTGCTTTAAGTGGAATTTGTATGATTTTTTTTTTTGGTTTGTTTCGCTGCCGGAGCAAATACCGGCACGAAGCCTCGGAAAATGAAAACAGCAGTCTGTGCAGGGGTGCAGTCCTGCGCAAGGCGTCTGTTGACATGCCTAAAGGCAGTGGGCCTTGATTGGGCCTTCTCTAGCCACAAACAACTGCAAACCTCTTTTGAGTTGTGCGCAGGCACGTCGGCAACTTTGTTGTTTCAGCGCGTGCCGGCAGACTCGTTCGTCTGTTACTTCATGGAAAGTTGAGCTTGTGCCGCCCCTCCGACTTTTGGAAGTTTTGAACTCTCAGATGGGAAGCGAGTTGCGTGCACCGTGATGTTGAAGAACCACTGTACTTGGTTTGTTTTCCGCGTGACCGACCACTAACTTGAGCGGTGTCTGGAAATCTCACCTTTCGCGGGATGTGATGAAAAAAGATATTTTGCCAACGTTTGAAAAAACAATAATAATAATAATAATAATAATAAAAAGACCAACTTTGATTGAGTCAAAATCAATCTTTGTAACAAACCGTTTGAGCTGCAGCTGTTCCTAAAATAAAAGCACTTTATTCCCATAAATACTATGACCGTGACTTAATGAACTTAATTTAGGAAAATGCAGAAACTCGACTTTAAGGTACAATTTCATGCATTTCATAAAGCTGCATCAGAAACTTTGCCTTTAATAGGAAAGAAATGTGGAGGTTTTTTTGCTTGTTTTTAAAAGACAAAAATTGTTTCCAAAATAATTATTGACTTGACAGTAGTACATGATAAATAGGATTTGTGACAAAAAATCTGCTGTTTCTGGCTTTGATATACAAGAAAGCAACCTGCCTGAGGAAAAACAAGCAATTAGAGATGGCGTGATTTACCAGGTGTCCCTTTATCGCGCACGTGTGAGTACACGTCACAGGCACACCGATCTTTTGCCTTCGTTACCCCAGAAAAAGACCCCCAAAAATATTTGTTCCTGCTGCGAGTGCGATAGATGATTTCCACCGCGTAAGTCATGCCTTGTCGGTTGTTTTTCTTTGGGCGTGGCGGTTCATAAACTTCGAGCTACAAGATGGGGCCAGAAATGGCTGCTGCTGTTTTATTTTTTTGTACCAATCCTCTTTATCCCAGACTACTGTCAAGTCATAAAGGTGTTTGAAATCCCCTTTTAACAAGCTTTTGACTTTGCTTTAGATTCTGTCGGTTGAATGAACAACACTTGCCTCACGTAATGCGGAAAACACCCGAAGCATTTATTGACATTGTGAGGTCAACGAGGTGCATTGACAGCTAGTCCTCATCGCTCCAAATAAATAATCAACCGTATACAACCCGAACAGTGATTGCACTTGAATTGTTTTGGATGATCATCGGAGTGGTGGCTCGCTCAGCGCCCGGAGAGAGGCTTGTAGACGCACACGGCCATGATGGTCATCAGCAGCAGGAGGACGCCGAGGACGCTCCCGAGCGCGACTGTACACCGCCCCAAAAAACAAAGCGCACCAATGCATTCGTTAGTAACTGCTTATTTTGCCCATTTCCTGAGTGTGATTGTCACTACTTCCGGAAGCCACTTGGAGCTCATCATCATCATCATCATCATCATCCCGCTCTTTTCCTACCCAAGTTTTGCTTCTGTAAGACGACGTAAGGTCTCTCGTCGTCTTGGCCGCTCGCCAGCGCCACGAGTGACGCGAGAAAAGCTTGCGGGGCCGCAGCGAGCATCACGGCAGTGGAAGTTGGAAGAAACGATGGGGAGGAAAAATTGGTCCTGCTGCTGATGATGATGATGATGATGAGCGCTTCCGCAATGGGATCGGGGTCCTAAAACCGTCGGCTTAGCCCGCCTCGGGGAGTGGACTAGTTCAAACTTCAACTGAGGAGATACAACGCAGATCCGATCAGTAAATATTCCTTTACAAAGACGACAAGGCGTGCATGAAACTCTTCTAATTTGCACACGTGACCAACTGCACTTCACTGATCAGGACATTTTGGGTACAAGAGAGGAGAAAAACTACCGCTCCGAAAAGGTCTTGATGGAATTATGTTGGAAGGAAAACAAAACACCGAAGCGGATCATGATTGACTTTTTTTTGGGGGGGGGGGGGGTTAGTGAACAACCGCTCAACGTGAGGAAACGAAGACAAGTTGCAGCAAATCCAACGCACAAATGCAGAACGACTGCTTGTTGTTAATATACTGAAATATAACACATATTATATCTTTATCAAAAAAAGTCTCTCCTTTTGATTTCATGTTTCGGAAAGTCTGAATGGTGTAGTTGGAATTGGCCATTCCTGAATACACAAACAATTCCTCAAACGAAATATTTGTTGTTATTTTATTTTTCACACCATTAAGAATGAATGCAGCAAATCCATTTGATTGGTCCGTCCGTCTTCCGGCCGGTGTCCAGCCGCTCGCGTTAGGTCGAGGAGGAGGAGGAGGAGGAGGAGGAGCGGCAGTAGCCTATTTGGAAACATTCTCTCTCTCTCTCTCTCTCCCCCTCCTTTTGGTGGCGGTTGCGGTGGCGGCTTTCCCGTCGTCGACTTCAATCGTCAGCGACACAAAGAAGAAGCTTTGATCTCGACCGGCCCGAAGCTGACACTGTCGGTCACAAACTACTTTGCGCTCTTGCGTATGTTCCTACGTGTCGTCTTTGAAGTGATGGGAGCTGCTTTCTCCAGAAGAAAAAAAAAGCTCCTTGAATGGCCCTTGCGCATGCGTGTGTGTGTGTGTGTGTGTCTTTGTTGTATCGGCGTTTCCTTGGCACATGAATGGTACTGTGCATCCTGTGGGCAAAAAGTGTGTTTGTTGTCAGTTTTTAAGGTCAGAGGATGTTTTCGCGTCTTTCGAATTAGCTTGTTATTTGAATTGGATATGACGTAAATTGCGATGAAGTTCACCATCTCATTAACATAAGAGCGCTATTGTGATTTTGCGTCTTTTTTCATGTTGACGGAATCATCACTTTAACATCGAAGGAGGAAAAAGTTCTAATCCAAGACAAAGTCTTCATTCTTGCCTCATTTGCTTTTTCTGTGCTTGAAAACAACGTTGGCCAGGTGTTTTCCGCAGCAGTTGGTGTCGAAGCCAACAAATAACGACATATGGAGGTCACCTTTCCAAAAAGTCTTCAAATTGATGCCAGAAGTACATTTGTCAATGATTTGAAAATATACACAAAACAATTGTCACTTTTTCAAAATAATTTAGCTGAACACACCTGACATCGTGTAAAACGTCAATAAAAACAGAATACAATGATTTTCAAGCTATATTCAATGGAATGCGCTACAAAGACAAGATATTTCATGTTCAAACTGATCAAGGTTTTTGTTGTTGTTGTTGTTGTTGTTGCAAATATTCTATGGGACAGGGGCAACAAAAGACTGGGAAAGTTGGAATGCTCCAAAAAATGTTTGGAATATTCCACCAGGTGACCAGGTTAAATTACACATCTGTGAAGGCGCCATTAATGCTGAAAGCCGCATAGTGGTTTTGAAGTAGCATATGCTGCCATCCAAGCAAAGTCTTTTTCAGGGACATCCTTGCCTATTGGCCTATTGGGGTTTGTATAACATCTTGAAAAAAGGGATTGACATGAGGAAACACACCCATGCAATGCAATGCAATGCATGCTGTTATTTTCCCGGTAGAAAAATACAGTCTACAGACTTTTGGAGAGTAAAATGCGATGAAACTTGTGAACTTGTGAAAACATTTCATTGTCCCGTTGATGCAGGCATATCTCTGTGCACACAAACAAGTACTTCTTTTTCGATCTTGGCAAAAATGTGCCTTTTAATTCAGCACTGACTTGATAAGTACAAAAAAACAAAAAGCTGACCTCATAAGCCGCAAACAGTCATGATGTCACAGATCAAACTCTGATAGAAGACAAACAAGGGTGCTTTTCCTCTGGTGTCTTTTTCTACGGGTCGATGGCCATGTTGAGGCTGTCGCTGTGAATGTCTGCTAAGGTCCTCTCCGGTCTCAGACACACTGCCAACCTCTGTTTTCATTGAGAATAGCCAATAAGTATGCTACGGAAGGACATTTTCCCCTAAATGATTGTTGTGACTATTTTGTGTATCCACAGACCTGTTTAAGAGATCCTGGTGTCCACACCATCTTGTACACCATGTAAATGGGGATCCACATTAAGGATGAAAAGCCAATGATGTATCCGACTGAGATGCTCCAGTCGGGATATTTATACTCAAACAATGTCAGCAGCGGCGCTCTCAGTAACGAACTCACCATGATGTACTGAAAATAGAATAGGGAAACATGGCATTCCCGAGGAAATACTGAACGATACTCGATTCAAACCGTTTTTACTAAGAGATGGTGAGAAACATTTTAGATATACAAAAAAAGACAAAACATGTCAATAACAAACAGAATTAGTGCAAACAGTTTGTGCATGATGATTGATTCATTGGGGCTCCTTCTAATGTGCACAACTTAGCCACCGGGGGGGGGGGGGGGGGGCAGTATAATACAGACATGCAGACACAACCGAAGAGGACTTTCACAACTACTGTGAACTAAGTGACTCAATAACTGCAGTAATAGTAGTCAATCTTCGCAGAGGATAAAGATTGTATTCCTGCGAGTATTGTTATATTGTCTGACTACGTGTGTTGCTGGACCATTTGTGTTCAAATATCCATTGCTTAAAGCATTATAACCCCGTCACATAGATGCTATTCATTAGCCCGTCCACGGTGTTTCCCATTACGCGTTAGCATGAACCTAGTGGCCTTAGAGGCATTGTTTTGTGCTTGTTTTAAATACACAACATGTCATTCTCTTTGTTTCATGATTAGTTTGAGTTCGTACGTCGAAGCAAAGAAAATGGGCTCGTATGTTGAAAAACTTGTAAGCTTAGCGCCACCGTAATATAACGGCAATATCGAACACTCAGTACATATCAATAAGAAGGAATGAAAGCAAAATAAGACAACCAAATAGATCATAAAAAATGTTGCAATAGCAAAGTATAATGTTAATCTGTTCTCATCCAATGTTAGCCTCAAATAAAAATGACTGACTTCTTACCGCCAGAAAGGCTGGACTGATGGCCACCCAACACACTTTCCAGAACAGTCCCGGTGCTTTGCCCAGCATGGCTTGAACGTCATTGCTGAACCTGTTGACGCCTGCCAGTGCCAGAAACAGATGTCAGACAAAATCCCTCATGGATTTTCTCTTTGACATTTGAGTCTCGGAATTGCAATCAAACGCAAACGATCAAGCTCGTATTTACCGTAGAACCAGGAAACCGCGATGGCCTCAAGGAATCCCACTGCGATGATGGAACATCCGACGCCAAACTCCTCCAGCAGCTTCACCACGTAGGCGCCACCCTGCCATTCATCCCACGTTAAAGTTGTTTGTTGGTTTGTTTCCTGCCCATTCCAATTCTGTGCTAAAATATAGCATCTCCACGAGAGGATGAGCAAGCGGTCAAGAAGAGGAAAAAAACCTACATTGGTCAGAGTACTCAAAGAGCCCAGAAAGCAGACCACCACCAAGCAAAGGACAAAAAGTTCACGTCTTCGAGCGAAATGATCAGGGTACTCGTCCAACACAGCCGTGATGATCGCCTCCAGCCCGCCGAACTGAGACAAACGGGAGAGTCATTGTCGTCACCGTGTCACGATTTCATTCTTTCCAAATAGTTACGCTGTTATTTGAGCGGATTGTTTACTGAATGCATCCAGGTGTAAGGTCATAAGGTCATACCGTGCTGTCCAGCCCCAGAGTGATCATCATCACGAAAAATATGATGGCGAAGAAGGTCGAGCCCATCATGTTGGCGATGGCCTCGGGGTACGTGATGAAGAGCAAACTGGGTCCTGAGATCATCGCGACATTATTGTGAGCTCGGTGTACGGCGGGGGGGGGCCGGGGTGGGGGGGGGGCAAGATCACCTTTATCTCTGGCCACATCCTCGACCCTCACTTTCCTCATCTCCGCCATGTAACCCAGCACCGTAAAGATGACGAACCCTGACACGAAACTGGTCAGACAGTTCACCAAACTGGTCACGATGGCGTCACTGAAGAAAACCAAACAAATGATGGACCTGTGGTCAGAGCTGCTCAAGTGCTTTGTTGACCTTTCTTCTTCTTGCCAAGTTTAGCCGCCATAGCTCGCCGGCGCCCGTAGACGACGACTCCACTGCTGCTCTTACACGTCTTGCGAGTGTTTGATATTTGATCTGCGGGTAAATATGGTGTGTGTGTGTGTGTGTGTCCACAATGGCACTAAGCCTTATAAGAACGTACGCTTCGCTTCAGAGGAACCAATCAGTAAAACACCAATGTACAAAAAGAGAAAATAGAAATGATAAACGACCATATGGTGAAAGAAAAATACAAATAAATGGACATCGTAAAATCTCCAATTTGGAACAAGATAGGTAACATTTGAACTTTCATTATTTTTCCTCTTTCATGTTGTTGTTGTTGTTTTTTTCTGGGCAGGGGATGGCATTGACTGGCGATGAAAAGGCATTTGATGGGTTTAAACACAGCAGCGGGCAGCTTGGAGGACAACGCGCCATCTGCAAAGCAGAATTGGACGTGGCAAAACAATTCGAAAAAACGGAAACCGGTTATCAAATCTTCAATCATTGGAAGAGGTTGTTTTTTTTGTCGACATGAAGCTTTCATTTGGTTTGCTTAGGTCAAGGACATTACTCTGCTTACTCAGATATTTCATATTTCCAAAACGGATATTCATTCTGAAATACGTTTCAAATTCACTCTTTTAATGCCAATCGTTGAACCAGAAGGCTCAGCTCTTACCGATAGCAGTTGTTGGTGAAAGGATTATAGCTGGAGAGCGCCAGGAGCACCCCGAAGCCCGGACCGAGCGAGAAGAAGATCTGAGCGGCGGCATCCACCCACACCTTTTCGAAACAAAAGTGAAAAGGCAACCGCGAGTGGGCAAATGGAACTGTCACAGAAATCAGCATATTCGGCATATTGAAATTCCCACTAACTCATCCTTTTTATTTTCCCCGAGGTATGTGGGATTGCGTGAAAGGAAGCTAAGTCGTTCGTGTCGTTCGAGCGTATAGCGTAGCTGCCTCGTTGCCACCCAGCTGCTCAGATCGGGGACATCTGAAGAGCAGCGCGGTTAAAAAGAAGAGGCTCTGAAAAAGGGAGGCCTTTGTTAACGGGCAATTATGCATCTTATTATGTTGCCGTGAAGCTTAATTATGCATCTCATTTCATCTCATTCTCATCCATATTCGGCTCCGAGCCGAGCCAGACGTTTTCATTTTCTATCTTGACAAAAATGACTCGGGTTTCTTGTTTCGCTTCGGTCCTCCATATTCACATCTCATTGGAGACTTCGGAGTACAGTGCAGGTGGGGGGGGCAGAAAAGAAAACAATTCAAACCTTAAAGCCCGCTTGCAACTAAAGTCTTGCTTTGGAATTGTCTATTTTTCAGATCACGGGACCACTCACGCTCGTCTCCAGTAGTTTCTCCCAATTGGGCTTGAGGTAAAACACCACCCCTCTCCAAGCTCCTGGCAGAGTGGCCCCCCGGATCAACAGGATGAAAAGGACAATGTAGGGCAAAGTGGCGGTCACCCATACAACCTGCATGCCAAAGACAAAAGAAAGTCATCATCATCATCTCTTCCGTGACGAAGAATACAAATGTGTTACCTTTCCGGAAGTCTTCACCCCCTTCCAGAGACTGAAGTAGACGATGGTGAAAATGAGAAAAAGGCAGAGCGTCAGCTGCCAGCGAACACCTCCCACGTTCGCCAGACCCGACGACTCGTGGATCTCGAGGACATTCCTCCTGTCGGGGTGCAACGCGCTCAGCTCAAAGCGAGAGCGTTTCGGTCGAATCGGTTCGGCGGGCTTTTCATTCTCGCTTACGTGTAAAATTCTTCTGCCGGAGATCGGGAAGAATTTGTCCAGGTGACGTTGTCCGTGCCAAAATAATTGGTGCAGTTGTCGGTGTTCCACGCGTTGTCGCAGTTCGTCCAGGGCAAGATGGTTGAGAAGGACGAGTAGAAGTAGAAGAGGGCCCAGGCGATGATGGTGTTGTAGTAGAAGGAGACGTACAGCGCGATGACGCAGATGGCGTAGCCGATACCTAAAACCACACGCCGAATAAGAGTCATCGTTCTTCTGCTGTTTGACTATTTGGATAATCGACGAGTCGTTTCGCTTCAAATCTTCCAAATGCTCGGAATTTCAGCCTCTCCGCAGCAAAAATGGCCAGAGTGCTTTCCTCCGGGAAAGCAGATCGATCGATCGATCAATTGATCAAAGTGAGACGTTTGGAAACATCTGCTTTGAATATGGAAAACAACGATTTGCCCATTTTCTGGCATATTATGGATATGACGGACAGTAATTGAATCATCGTCAATTTGTGCCGGTGTCCTGTTTTTGGAATTTCAAAAAGTATTGGAATCTAAAAATGAATCGACAGATGAATGGATTGTTTTGTTTCAATTGGATGATCCATCTTTTTTCTCTGTGTCGCCGGAGCGCATTTGCCCGTCGCTGCGGCTCACCTTTGAAAATGGGACAGATGTGCTTCCATATGGAAATGGCGCCGGTCCTGTGGAACTGCCCGAGGGCCAGCTCCATGTAGAAGAGCGGCACCCCGCCGAAGATGGCCATCAGCAGATAAGGGATGAGAAAAGCTCCTGCGCACACGCGCATGAAAGCGGACATGAAGCCAAGCTATTGGAAGGGTATTGAATATCGACATGACGTGATTGTCATGTCACGTGACGGGCAAAGTGAGCATCGGGTTTAGGGTTACATTTTCATTTTCAAGAGTAGTTCATGCCATCAATACAAATATCATTTTGGGCGCCTAATTCAATTCACACTTTCTCGTTTGTTTCAGACTCCTAATATTTGAATTACAGTATGTTTCATTGTGTTGACGTGATCAAGTGTAATTAGCTTCTTCTTGTTCAATGCTAAATGTAAGTAAAAAAAAAAAAACAACCCAAAAAACCAAACCATTTTCTTGTATTCACGACTGAGTTTTCAAGTTCTCTTTCGTAGAAAAGTTGTTTTGTTTTGAGTAACGAGCCACTTTCAGCACCCTGGACAGTGTATGCAAATTTCAGTCTGTTTGCTGACTATTCTGACCGCAAATATTTCAGCATAACGAAAGAACGAAAGAAATCTTACCGCCACCGTTCTGGTAACAAATGTAAGGAAACCTCCACACATTTCCCAGGTCCACAGCAAAGCCCACGACAGACAAGAGAAAGTCCATCTTTTTGCTCCATTTGTCCCTCGAGTCCGTCCGCGTGACGATCGGCACCGGAATCGCGTTGTTGGACGCGTATGCGCGCTTTGGGGATCCGTGCTCGCTCAGACTACCACCGGCCATGACCGCTGAGTTCTGCTGGGCCACCGGACTGAAAAGTCAGCCGGGGGAGCAGCTTCATGAGGGGAGGGGCTGGTTTTTTTTTTTTTTTTTTGGGGGGGGGGGGTGTCACCGGGAGCAGTGGGCGGTGCCTGTTTCGACACCTGGATTCCCGTAAGAGAGAGATATCAGAGAGGATCTTTGACACTGCAATGACTTGATTTCCCGAAGTCCAAAGCGGACGCTTAGTTCGCTTTAGCCTCTGTATCCGCTATTTTCTATACCCAGGTGAGCTGAGCCGATCAAATTGCAAATGTGAAATGGTCGTTAGTGAATAACCGGGCACAAGCACAACTATGGTCAATTTATCCAGGATCACAACCTCTCCATCCATCCATCCATCCATCCATCGTCTCCCTAGCGTGTCCTGGGTCTAGCCCGGAGACTTGCCCAAAACACCTCACCGAGAGCCACGCTAAGCAGATGTCCAAGTCTGATTGTCGTCCCATCCCGGTTCGACGTGCGGTTGAACATTGCGGCTTGTCGAAGCCGAGAGAGAACCACATCGATCTGCAAAAAGCGGAAGCGCAATAGTCCGGACCCCCACAATAGCTCCGACTTACTGCTGGCAATGCGGCCCAAACTCTGACACTGGTCGTGTAGGGACCAAGCAGGGTCCTAGTCTGATCCCTCGCCTAGGACCTAAGTGCCCCTGGGTGACCCCGCTGAGGGACATAAAGCCCTAACCCTTCACTGAGCGTCTAGTGGTGTTATTGGGACACACGAGGAGAAGATGCCCGATTGAAAGAAGGCTTTTTGGATGTGTGAGGAGCGACCGTGACAAAAACCACCCAAGCACTGAGGAGAACATGTAAACTCCACACAGATGCTTTCAAGTCCAGTTTGAGCCAGCAAGCTTTTACTACTGTAGCACCTTGAGCCCGATCAAGTGTCAGTATGCTTTTGTGAGAATGAAATCACATTTGCGCAAAGGCCCGATCAATGACAAATCAAATCCGTCGCTTTTAGCAGCGCGCAAATGGGATATTCGGAGCGCTCACGTTGGTCCAATGAAGTGAAGGGTTAGTCTGCTGAACGGAGACATACGGCGCCGTCCTTCACGTGTCACCTCAAAGCCGGAAATGCCCAAGTGTTGTGTCCGGCGACAAAAGTCGGGATTTGATTTGGTCCCTCCTTTGCAGCCGCGACAGCATCCGCTCATCTGGGAAAAGTTCCTGCGGCGGGAATTTGTATTCCATTCATCCGGAAGAACATTTGCCAGGTCAGAGATGAGGCGGCCTGGTCGAGATCCTCCAGAAGGTGTTCGATACGCTCCGATCAGCCGAGGTGTCCGCGTCTCGGCGCCCCGAAAGCAACAAGACAAAGCAGTAGAAGAACATCAGAGTGACAGGAGCACGTCGACTCGGATCACGGGCGGACATGCGCGCGTCAGCCGACGACGCCCGCGGTCGCTGCCGACGGGCGTCGTCGGCTCTCCGACTCGCAGAGTCGATGAAGCGCTCGGCTCTTTCCGCCCATCCCTCACCGACACGACGCCGAGAGTCCATCTTGACATTCGCAGTCACGCGTTGGCTTTTGTTTGTTCCGGTGCCGAGACCGCGAAAGCATCCGCCTCGTCAGTCTGTCGTGCCGCATAATCCTCGCTGACAGCTCGCCGCCCGCCGCCCGCCGCCTGGAGCGTCGACATCTACGCCCACTTCGCGCTGGTATTCTCATACTCCTGTTTGCGCTCCAAATCACACAGGCACACTCTTTACTCGATTGCGTATATACCGGAGGAAATACCGGAGAGATAAAAGATGATGACACGAGCAACTTCACATTTTCTTAGTGACTTAGTGATTATCATGTCTGCCTCCCAATTCAAAGGTTCTGGAGTTGAATCTCGGGCAGTGGCGGTCCTGGGGAGGCCAACGGGGCCAGTGCCCAACTGACACTGTGATTTCCCCCCCCCCCCCTTGTGGATCTTGGGTCCTTCCTGTGCAGACTTGACTGTTTTTCTCCAGGTACTCTGTCTTCTGAAAACATCCTGTTCGGGTTAACTGGGAGAATTCCAATTGTCCTTATGTCCAGTGTTTACGTTCCAGCTCACCCGTGAAAATGGAGGATTTTTTGATTCTTATTTTTTTCCAACTTGTTGATGTGCAGTCATAAGCATGCAGAGGAAGGCTTTTAAATGTTACGTCGAATTAGTGTAGATTTGACTTAAAATAAATATAACGTGATCAAAAGATTTTGGCTTACTAGTTGTAATTTACTGATTATGTATTTAGCAGTAGGACTCGTTGGAAGAGCAATTGTTTTGAATTTGTGGCTGTAATTTGACATATTGGCCACAAGATGACACCCTAACAAAACTTTTCACATCCATCCATTTTCAGTCATCAGTGGCGTTTTTCATTTGTATTTTTTGATTTGTGGGGGGGGGGGTTGGCTCACCACAGTGCAGGTAAAAGATTCGTCACGTCTGTCAGTATGATGCAGTGCAGTTCGACACCACTGAAATGGAATCGTTATTTGGCAACTTCACTTGATGCAACTCTCCATCGGATATGCAAAGGGGTTACTGCTATTATTCAAATAAACCGTTTTACAGAGACACCTGAACGTCAGCCACGCATGATCTGATCCGTGCCCGTTGAAAAAAAGTCCCCAAAAGTTTGCCCACTCCCAATGGAAACTCCTGCCTGTAGCTTTAAGAGGCGGGTCCCTCAGAGGGAGGGGCGGAGTCGCACGACTTGTTCTCTTTGGGACGGGAGGTGCTCCGCGCGCAGGAACACTCGATCCGTGGCAACAATCATGGCAGGTGGGAGACTCCAATATTTCTCGACCCTTCCGACGTTGACGTCATTATCGCAAGTGTCATGTGCTTCTTTTGTGTCGCCAGAAGCTGAGACGCGCCAGAAGCTGCTGCGCACTGTCAAGAAAGAGGTGGGTGTTTTCGGCTAGCTCGAAAAACAACAACAACAACAACAACAACAACAAAACACTTTCAACCGCACGACGGCGAGAGAAAATACAAGCCCGTTGAGATTCCAAAACCCGGAAAACACCGTTGCACTCTTTGACTGTCTTTCCACGACACCTGTGAAATATCGTGTCGGATGCTCCTCCTTCCGATCTGAGGAAGTCCAGCGTGTGTGTGTGTGTGTGTGTGTGCGCGGGTGGGTGTGTGCCCCCCCCCCCCCCAGCAGTAATTAGTAATATGTGTGAGTGTGAGAGGAGGAGCAGTATGGAAGGCACAGATTGCATTGCAGGTGTTCAGTGGTGTTAATAACGACGGCGTTGTGTCAACCAAGCTGTTCGGCGCATCAATGCGTGATGTACAAGGGAAACAAATATGGAGGCCACTCTCGCTTTATTCAGCTGTCTGTGTCCCTCCAATATTTCTCATCATCATCATCATCATCATCATGTCGCGTCACTGTGGTAACACCCCAACTTCATTGTGTTCAGAATCATTCCCCGTCCGTATTATACAGCGAGTTCGCCATTTTGTAGCGACGTTGAGTAAAGGTTATCCCCCACGGTGTCCTCAATGCATCTTCAAAAGTAGTGAGCAACCGTCAGTCCCGAGAATTGCAATATATCCCATCATGCGTTGCGCCGATACGGAAAAGTGATTATTTTTTTCTTCCCATTTGTCGTTTCACTTTTGGCAAGACAACTTCAGGAGCTGAGGCGTGGAAATAAAGGGCATTGTTTGTTTTAATTTGTAAAATATGCCCA
This sequence comes from Phyllopteryx taeniolatus, assembly GCF_024500385.1. NCBI lineage: Eukaryota > Metazoa > Chordata > Actinopteri > Syngnathiformes > Syngnathidae > Phyllopteryx > Phyllopteryx taeniolatus. The sequence goes on from NC_084504.1 coordinate 27,989,005, forward strand.
GTTTTAAACGATGTAATGTAGTTTTGTAAAATATACTAATGTTCAAGTCAATAATTGAATGTTAATTGGTGTACAGTGGAACTGTACTAATCTGATTCAGCGTCCAACTATGCAGTCGATGTTTGATTGTAACATTTAGACGTTCCCGACTGCCACGCAGACGCGAAAAGAAGTTCACTGCTGCATCATAAAACAAATAAAAATCCCACTTAGATGATGCATAACAGAGGGAATCTTGCACCTTTTCAACATTCATGTCATCAAAGTCTAAACAATAAGGCATAAGTGGCATATTAAGACAATTTATTGTGTACGAAGCATGAAATGATGAAGTGCGACACATGATGTTGATATATTGTGCCAAGTTTGAGGTGTACATTTCGTTCCTCTTCCTTCAATAGTAACCACTTAAAAGGGACATCATGGAAAATGGACTTTTTAGTCTTTGTGTGCAAATACGTATGTCTCTGGAGTGGTTGCCCACCCACCCAGTGTGAAATGGAACCACCAAGTAAATCTGTCGTCGTGTGCCTGCAGCATTTCTGAAAATGTTGCGCAACATCGGGGCTAATTAACATCATAACCAAACCCTTTCTCAGCCAATGACGTGAGCATGAAACAGGAGTTAATTTAGCACGCTCGCCGAACTGAAGTGTCACGTGACGTCTCCGGCGGTGGTGCTTTTTGTGCCACTTTTTGCGTGTGAACAGTCTTCGGGTAGCTGGAGCGGTTGAAATATTCGGACACAGCAATGAAACGCAATCATTGCAGAAGCTCCTCTTAAAACCAAATGGAAATCATTAGCGATGTGATTAAAGACGATTGTAAACCAGCATAAGAGTTGCAAAAGCAACACTGCAAAATAAGATCAGACCTTCTACTGCTTCGGGATGCCAAGAGACGCAATTCGGTGGAATTGTCGAGGACAATACAGATTGGTGTTTTCCCCTCGAAAAAGACGAGGTTGTGTTGTTCAGAGGGAGACGGAAATGATTCATCCAACGAAATCATTTGGCCGTTCTTCGCATCATCGGAGCTGGACTTGTTCTCGGTGCGTGTGAGCGCTTGCGACACGTTGATTTGAAAATGTATTTTCACTCAATTCAAAATGGCAAATCACGTATGTGAGCCATTTTGTAGTATTTAGGCGTAATGAATCACTGATGCATACAAATGTTCAAGGTCAAACCAATGAGTCGCCAAGCGACGTCGAAAGGTCCGCAGCGGGCGAGCGACTGAATGTTCTCTCGTGCTTTTCGCTGAGGTGGGAGCTTCCCTCTGTTTGTTCTGTTTCGGAGCTTCTCGCTTAACACGTACGCGCTTGATCACCTTGTTGCCATGGAGATTCCCAACACACACCGAGGGCCTCCTCATGTGCGGGAACACTTTGTTTTGCGTTTTGTCGGACCGCACGATCACAGAACAAACGGACCGTCGCTCTTTTGCTTTTGCCGATTTGTGACCTGGTTCGTTTCTGATTTGCTTTTGCTCCGTAACGGAGGTGCTTTATTTTCACCCGGCAGTATAGGATTCGATCTGGGCTGCTGTGGAAAAGAGGAATGTTCGAAATGTAGTCTGATGAGGTAGCGGGTCCTCTTACCGGCGACAACCGGACCCTTTCCACGATGAACTCCGCACTCGCTCTACAAATGAAAGGCATCATATTAACTGCACCTGCGCAATCTAATTAACTGAAGAAAATCCCTCGTTTATTGCGGGGGTTAGCTTCCGCAATTTTGGGATTTATTTCTACATATTTTGAAGATAACCCCAACAACTTTGTGGAACTAATAATGATGTATTCTATTCCACCCAAGCGGTACTTTGACTTACACGAGTTACCCGGCATACAAGTTGTTCGAGATACGAGCTCTTGCTTGACTGTTTTTTGTTTTTTTCTCTTTTCTGTGTCGTGAGTTGAGCAACAAATTGAGTTAGGGATGTGAGACGATGGGAGCGAACTTCACAACAAGCTGCAGTTTGGCAGAGAGTCGACAAGATGTAAGGTGAACTAAACTTACAACAAAGAGAATGACATACTGTGGAATTCGCCAAACCACGTCATTTGTCTTCCCAAAATCCGCTAGCTTAACAATAACGCAAACTCCAAAGCGGCATAGACAGGCTAACCAAACTAGCATCGAGTGTTAGCAATGCATACATATGTGGCACGACAATACTCACAGACACACATTCGTTATCCTCTGCGATAAACCACTGAACGACTTGTGTGTTTCATCCTCAAATCTACGCACGATACTGCCCCCTGTTGGCCAAGGAGCAGCAAAATGGATTGAAGTGTGAAATCATGAATTCTTTAGATTTTCTTGTGACTGCTTTTGAGAGACCGGAAGCGATTCATGGCATTTCCATTCCTTTCGATAGGGAAAAGGGATTTAGAGAGATGTCCGATTTAGCCAAGTGTTAAGTGTTAGAAACTGCAACCGCAATACGGTAGGAAGAAAGACACATCTTTGCTTGGTTATTGACTTGACTTCTGTGCCAATTAAAGCTGCTGATCTTTTTCTGGCATCTTGATTGAATTTGACTGTGCGGGCGTTCCTCGAGATCGCCGTATGCGCGTGGTCCTCTTCCACCTGCTTATTTGCCATCGGTGCACTCCGACGTGCCGTCCAATAACAGTGGCCATTATCTCGAGAGCGCAGGATGTCTGCTTCTGGCCCAAAAATCGGTTGGAATGAGACCTCTTCTTTCTTTCTGTTCTGTTGTGTGCGCGCACACGCAAACGCCAAAGGAAAGAGATACAAAAGATAGAATCAGCGAAGCATACCGATGTCAGCACGTTGCACGGTCTTCTGTTGAAATACCGAGAAGTTTCGAGACGGTTGTCGTCAAACGACGGCGAGATTTCATGTGGGAGCTACTGCCGAGAAAAAGGTGACCGTTGTCATAGCGATCATTACACATTATCCCACAGTTAAGTGCATTCGCAGTCTGAATGTGATATGATCTGGCTGCGCTGGCAGAAGGAAGAAGATGCGGTTTTATGAAGAGCCGAGCTTAAATGAGGTTTCCGTTCCTTACGGTCAAACTCGGTTGCGAGCGGCTGCTGGTGCGACATCTTTCGCTGTGATGGAAGATGGAGCGTGTGAACGATGGGCGCGTCTCTTCTGCACTAAACCGGGTAGCAGCGTCCTATATTCTGCGAAATCAAGACGGATCCCGTTGTCGGCTATTCCCGGGCTGTGATGCGGCTGCGTGGACTGGGAACGTGGAATTACGTCAACTCGCTGCCTCGTAACATTATTCATCATTATTACTATATTGTCGTGCTGACCTATATTTAGCAAACCATCAATTCATAAAAAACAAATCATTTGTTTCCCAAAGCCTATTTCAATTAGTATTTTTGTACGATAGAACAAAATCATTCGGCATCTGCGACAAAGGATCAGATCATTCGTATCTGCGTCTTCTTTGTCTTCCAATGAAAACTCTCCGTTGTGCTTCGGTTTTTTTCGACTCGAATCGACAATCCATTCACCGCAATCGACAGTTGATCGCCCGATCGATTAATATGCACGGGCTTAGTTTTCATGGATGAACATTTGCTCTTTCTTATCCGACAGTATGGAGGCCGTCCACGCGCGGCCTGTGGCGGCCACCTCGATGATCAGTCGTGAAGATTGGATGCTAATAGATGGGCCTTCTGCTTTCTCTCCTCTGCTATTGCAGAAGTGAACCGGAATAGCCCGAACGTCCTTTATCGCTCTGAATGACGCCTTCCGGGGGCGCTAATGAAACACACATTCATCAAGCCGTCACGGCGCCATTGACACTACGGCAGCCCCGCTTGCCTGAAACGCAGTGTCTTGTGGAACTTTGGCCATTTTTTCTCCGCCAGCATTCAAGTCTTGCTAATGTTTCTCGCAGTCTTTCATGGGCCGCAGTTGGACGGGGGGGGGGGTGCTGCTGAGCCTCAGAGGCTCAAATGTGCAGGGAGTTTCCTCTCAGGGAGTTGCTCCATGTTTTAAAAGCCCCTTTTTGCAGCGAGGCCCATCCATCCGTTATCAGAGTCGGTTATCCTCACGCGGGTCGCGGAAGCACCGGAGCCTCTCCCGGCTATCGTCGGGCAGGAGGCGGGGCGGGGTACACCCTGAACCGGTTGCCAGCCAATCGCAGGGCACATATAACCACACAACCATTCGCACTCACATTCACACCTACGGGCAATTTAGAGTCCCCGATTAACCGAGCGTGCGTGTTTTGGGGATGTGGGAAGAAACCGGAGTGCCCGGAAAAAAAACCCACGCAGGCAAACTCCACACATGTGGGGCCGGGGTTTGAACCCCGGTCCTCAGAACTGTGAGGCAGACGCTCTAACCAGTCGCCCACCGTGCCTTGCAGAGAGGCAATTTTTCAAAAAGGTATTAATAGCAATGTTGAATATGCCACGAACGGAGAGGAGCAGGCGGCGGCAGATAGATTATGATGAACGGTTTATTTCTGAAAGTTAATGGAGGTGGTCCTAGGTGGGTTGGCAGGCAGTGGCGAGGACAGCCGGCTGGCTTGGCGGCAGGAATGACGGGGATCGGGAACACGGGGAAAACATTGAGAGCGAGGAGAGACGCAGGAGTCAAAAAGGGAACGAGGAATAACGCGTCTTACGTGAGGCGGGTGGGCCGCGGTGCCGCTTGGAGAAGCTGCAACACTTTGGAGAGGAGTTCCGGGATCAGGCAGGTGAGGAAGGTGCTGGAAAGAGAGAGGGCGAGAGGGCACCGAGCGCCACCCAGGCGCCGACAATAGTACTGCACGGCAGTTCATGACAGAATTATTATGATTATTTTTTTTTTTGAAAAAGACGGCTGGTACACTGAACATCGTTACACATTTGAGCTGGTTGAAAGCACTCACACAGTTTATGGTAGGTCACTTTAATTTTTTACAAAAATGTTGAGGTTTGTATTCATTACAATTTATGAAATAAACTACAATGGACTCTGACAACAAAATGTATCTGTATGCCCTGTTTTTTTTTTTTTTTTAAATAAGGGGGGGCCCAGCAGAGAAAGTTTGGGAACCACTACGTCAAGGTGACATTTTAGTTGTAGTCCACAAATCGTCTCAATTGATCCTCCACAGCACCAAATGAGCACCGATTTTTTTCCACAGCTTAGCTTCAGTGAGGTTATTCTTTGAGGCGCCGCTTTCATTTAGCTCCTTTCCGAGATAAAAGAATCTTATTGACGTATTGGCTTCGGCAGAACCGTACTGTGCAACGCGTGTCGTCTCCATAGCGACTTGCGGCCCGTCCGCGCTCGGACACTTTGCCTCAGGAATACATCCGAGACCTGATAGGTAACCCAAATATGAGCGATGAGAAATCAAACTAAAGCTGGCAAAAGTCAAGGAATCCATGTCATCAGGCTGGTTAATGAATCATGAATATGTGCGTTGGAGCAGGAATCCTTTTTGTTGGTGCTGAAGATATCATCCAGATATCACTCATCCAAAGAGGCCAAATGTGCCTCATTGGTTTGATAGAAAGTCTTTCACGGGCAAAACCTTTTGCTCCCTTTTTGGGTTTTTTTCATGACATCTTTCCAAAAGAAAGGGCGTAATCATTTTATTTCACCCATATTGATCTGGGAAACAGCAAATGGAAACTTCAAAAGTGGGAACAAATGTTACCCGTCACATGCGTCACCGGTCTACTGTGGTCAAAATGTGGCAGCTCACTTGGTGTCTTTGCCAGTCTGGAGAAGAGTAAGGACCTTCTTCCCATTAGGAAAAATGTCCGGTGTTGTTCTTTGGTCGGCGGTGGGCATTTTGCCTCATAAAGTAGCTGCACCTCACAGTTCTTCGTGGGAAATACGAGCAGCAATATGAACGCGGTAGCGAGCCATGCCATCCAGCAAAGGTTTCAATACATCACCAATGTCGACGTGGAAACTGGACGAGTGCGGGGTCCCGTTCGCTTTGTCACCTGGCGTAGGTGACCGTGAGGCTTGATGGTGAAGATTGACTTCGCTCATAGCAGCTTCGGTGAATAAAGAGAACTTTATTGAGGAGCGACCGTTGCAGCGGTCTGAGAGAGAGCTTTGGGCCTTACACGCATGAAAAAGGGAAACAAATGATGGTAAACCATTGTGTGTGCCTCTTGGACAGAAAAGCAAATCCACCGATGTTCAGCCACAAAGGCAACAGATCCGTTTGAAGATGGCCTCCGAGCCTGCGTGCCCGCGAGCGTTCGCAGCTGTCGCGATGGCTCAAACTCAAGAGTTACTTTTCACAGTTAAATGAATGGCTGCATCACGGTTAGATACAGTAGCCGGCAGAGCTAGCGTCCGCTTTCATCCGTCCGTAAGCCAACAATGGGAGAAACTCCGATTTGCGTGGCAGTGCCGTATTTAGCGCAGTAATTCTGCTGAGAGAAATTGGGCTTGATGGAGATCTGCTTGGATGAAAGCCTTTCATTGAACTGACTTCCAAGGTTCGTAACATTTGTAATTGTGTGTATTTGTTAGTAAGCGTCATGATACTGGTTGATAATTACATTGATGTGAGCCTCAGATGGATTCGGCTCTATTGGGTGTACAGTCGGCCCGTGCCGTTCGCGGCCGCGTTTAATCAATTTCCGTTAATTGACGACCCCTAAAACCGATCAAATTTGTCGAGTAACAATTGCCCATATTAATATTGAAGCCATTAATACACCACAAACTATGAGCCCAAAAGTCTTCAAACATTGCGTACCCTGACAAATACAGTAAACAGCTTAGAGGTAGTATTCAGTTAGCACCCACTTCGTCTTGTAATAGTGGCTGCGTGCGCAAAGCAAACGTCTTCCCCACGGAAATGTTTGTTCCCGTCTCGCTTGCCGCTATTTTGTGTAGCTGGCGTTCTATGCTTGCGCTCAGAGTTGGCGCGCAAGAGAAGTTGTTGGGACATCTGAAAAAGTCACCACGAGCTTTAGGAAGAGAGCGTTACAGTTTCTTCAGAGAGAGTTGAATTCTAAAAAGATGCGCGAGAATCAAATATGAAGCGGCCAGCGTGGAAGACATGATGTCGGTTGCGGACAGACTTGTTTCGGCAGGAAATGATTCACGACGACGAGCACAAATAGGACTTTGCCATGGCGACTGATTGATTAGGTCTTAACTAGTGTTCCTTAGCAGTTGTCAGGACAGCAGGGAGGACTTTACATCCCCATGGCGACCAATTACAAGTATGACTTTGAGAGCGTGCAAAGCGGACCTTGTTGCTTATTTTGTAAGTGAACACGAAAGGATGTCATGACGCTTTAATGCACCGCGATCAATTGCTCCCGCTCAAGGTAGAAAAGGGGTTTGACGTAGAATAGCAACATGTTGTCTCCCTTTTGACTTCCAAATTCTTCGGGATGATCCTCTGGGTGAGACTGGATGGTGACTCATCCAGAATCCTAGCACTCATCCCGCTCAGTTTTTGTTCCCTTCAACTTTTCAACGACAGTTCTCCTAAAGTGCCTCATTATCCTACCTTCCTTTTTTTTTTTTTTTTTTTCTAAGACTCTCGTCTTATTATTCTGAAATATATTTATCAAGCATTCAACAAACCCCTGGGAGATTCTGTGTGTGCAGCTGCGGCATATTAAAGAGTAAGTCATCCAGCATCTGCCGTGTCATCGACAGGTGAAGCAGATTATGGAGGAAGCGGTCACCAGGAAATTTGTTCATGAAGACAGCAGCCATATTGTTTCCCTTTGTGGTGAGTAAGCAAACATACGGCTGCCTCACACCTCTGCTTATTTAGAGACATTGCACTGTGAACGATCCTGCAACACAAAAGCCGACCGCGTGTCTGCTGGCTATATTGCTCACGAAACTGTATTTGACTCAAATTTAGAACACCACTTAAGGGGAAACTTCGCTTTTTGTTAAGGGTGAATGGTGTAAAAAAAAAAAGCTAACAGACGGAAGCAGCGTATTACCACAGACTGCTAACTTAATTAACATGAGCCATAAGGCAGCCCATTTATTCATTCAACAGAAGTCACACACAGTTTGTTCCGGCATGCCGGTCGATGTCGGATTTTTCCATTCCTCCCCGTAGAAAAAATGGGTAATACAAATAATCCGTCTACCCAAAAAGCACCCAGTGTAGCTAATTCAGGGGCCAAAAAGGTACCACAAAGTTCCCAAGTAGTCAAATTCAAATATCAAGGGTACTAGAGTACCACGCTGAAAGTACCACCATGTATGAACCCACCGTATCTTGGCGTAAGATACTTCACGGAAACATTTACATTCAGATACACTGGGCAAAAACTCTCAGTGTCTAATTAGCTTATGAGCAAATAGCTGCGCGGTACGCACCATTGCAAGCGTAACAGAGCAATTTCTCAACCAATTTTCACAAGGTTTACTTTTTTTTGTCAATGCCAAAGCGTGTGGTATTAGCACAGAACATTTTTTCTAAAAAAAAAAATATATATATATATATATATATATATTTATGTGTGTTATTTTATTATTAATTGTTTTTTTCCCCAAATATATTGAAGGAAAAATTCATAGGGTGGGCTCACTGGCCTCACCGTTGCTGATAAAGCTTTTTAATCACCATTGAAATGTCCGGCTGTGTTCTACCAAGGCAGAATAAACCCTCCCAAGCCTCGTCTGTCCAAAATGGGGCAAGCCCTTGATGAATGGTCCAATTACTCCTGAGATGAGCCTCCGCTCTTGCGTCCAAGTGCTTCCTGTGAAAAGGGCTTGTTCTACTGGCTATTGACAAATCTAGAGCGCTTGTCTATATTACTAAAACGCCAGATGGTTTGTAATGACACCTTTTCCACTCAGTCTTGTCATTATGTGCGACAGTAAGTAATCTCATTAACAAGTCGATGTTTTTACTCCATAGAACCAAATATGAAGTAATACTAGTAAATAATATGAACAACTATACAGAAAAGTATGCTACTTTTGGTAATCAATAGGTTGGTCTCTTCAAGGCTGAAAAACGTAGTAACTGCAAAATGACTGCCAATTAATACTCAATATATGAATGAAGTGACTGTTAATATAAATTGATGTACTGTATAGCCATTAATCTCAGATTTATTTGTAGAGTAAGACGCTTGTTTTTGCTTCAAATAAACATTTTTGCATTTAAGGTTTTTTTCCCCCCTTGACCAAATGGTGCCAGCGAAGCCCGATATTATTATTATAGCGTGTGAGAAACGCACTGCCCACGTGCAGCTGTGTGTCTCAGACCAAACAATATTTATTGGTTTGTACGGACTGCTATTTGTGCGAAAATCAAATAAGAACAATCAAATAAAAATCCAAAGAAAATGCAAAAGCGTGAATGAATTGTTCACACCAGGAATCGTGAATCCTTGCTCACTGAGCTGTCTCGACGCAGCGCTAACAGTTGTTCTGACATCTTACCTCACGTTGCGCGATGGCGCTAAATGGGAATTTGTCTGATTCCCCAACAGATGTCAGAACAGTTCTGACTGTCCGAAGCTGCGGTCACTGTGACATTTCATTCAATTCAATCAAATTGTTGCAAATGGTTATAAAAGAAGCGAATACCCAGTTAAATCTCCAGTGCTTTTTTCCTGTAGTGTGAAAAGCATGGGTAATGGATTTTCTTTTGCATTTTAAATGTAAAATGAGCCTCAGGGTAGGCAAATTATGTTGGCCATTTTTCTCTAATCTCTTTTTACAGTTTAGCTAGTGCAAGTTTATGTAAATATGCTGTCACGTACTACACAGATTTGATTAAAATAGGATTGAACATCTCCTTTTACACGACACTTTAGTGTGTTCAATACTTAATGTGGTAGGTTTTGTGTTTAATAGTGCATGCATCAGGTTTTTGCTGTCAGTAACAACATTATCCGCTGGATCTTTTCAAAGCCTCGCTGGTCAGTCGGAGGAGAGTGTTTCTCGTAATGGACACTAAGCAGCTCACAAAATCGCCATCTCCGTGCCACCTCCCCCCTCCCCCCTCCCCGTTTTGCCATCTCACCGTGGTCCGCGTAGACTCGATTCGAGCGAACGGAGGACGGGAGAAGAGCTCAGCCAGCTCTCCGGGGAGCAATTAGCCTGCAACCTCGTGGCTACTTTGACGAGCTGCCGCAGAAAGTCCATCGAGACGCAGCGGAGCGAGCGTGAATGATGTGACTGGTGTTAAATGGCGCAAGGTTCCATTATTTAGGGCTGTTGTATCGATGGGTCAGCGGTTCTGCTTTTGGGCTGGGACATTTTTGTGAGTATCTACGGTATTTTTGCGTGGACAGCGACTGCTATTTCACACTGTTCATAATGTCGTCCTTTCATTTCTTGGTTTCATTGGGCCATACATGACAACATCTCCAAAATGGGTGAACATTTGTGATGGTCCAATGAAACTTTTGGGCCAGCATTCCACTGCTCATTACCCCAAAAAGACCAACCCTACAGTGAAGCATGGTGGTGGCAACATCAGGCTTTGGGGCTGTTTTCCTTTAGCTGGAACTGTTCATAATTCCCTCTTGCTTAGGCAAGGTGGACGAATTATCCAAAGTCTGAAATAGCAGTCAGTGTGAGCACAAAACTTTCAGGCTTCTGCTGGAAAGCGATCAAATGTCAGGAAAAGCCTACGACTGGACATCATCCAAAATGTATTTTGTCTTTACCGGAGCTGAATCCCATCGAACATGAAGTTGAAAGTGATTGGTAAATTCTCAGTTATCCCACTGTGTACTTTGCGAATGTGTGCATGCATGTTTTTGTCAGCAAAGATGATGATTAAGGAATGAGATGTTGCATTTTGGAAGATGTCCTGCTGTGATAATGGTTGTGAGTAAAAATCAGCAGAAGGAAACACCGAGGAAGACATGAGCATGTAACGACCAAGGAAGATGTGGTCTTGTTTATGGGGGATTACTTTGTAAGAGACGGACACTTTGATGAGCAACGTTGAAGTTCAACCGCGCTCGGAGCCACTGTAAATGGGGTTTCAGCGGTGACAGAGGAAAAACGCCTGGTGCACTTTTGCAGGAGATGAGACGCCGCGTTTGAAGGAAACACAGATTGTGATGCCGAGGAGCCTCGGCCGCCCGCCCCTCCCTCCCTCCCTCCCTCCCTCCCTCCCTTCCGGCGCAAGCTCATCCGAAGCTCCGTCGCGCTATCAACAGGGGTTGCCACGGCAACCACGGTCTGCCATGTGACCCCATGTGAACAGAGGCACAGGATTAGCCCTGAAGAGGACTCAAATGTCAACACAGCTCCAGGCGCTGACACGTAGGCCTTCAAGCAGAGGGCAGACTGCCTCGAAGCTCATTCTAGTGATTGCGCAATATGCTGCTTCAAGTTTTAAAAAGTGGCAGAAAGGGTTTTCAGTGATAATCACAGTATGTTATTGTGCATAGTCCATGCATCCATTTTCTACCGCCTATCCGAGGTCGGGTCGCGGGGGCAGAAGCTTTAGCAGGGACTTCCCTCTCCCCAGCCACTTCATCCAGCTCTTCCCGAGACGTTCCCAGGCCAGCCGAGAGACGTAGTCTCTCCGGCGTGTTCCGGGTCGTCCCCGGGGTCTCCTCCCGGTGGGACGTGCCCGAACCACCTCACCGGGGAGGCGTCCGGGGGGGGGGCATCCGAATCAGATGCTCCAGCCACCTCCTCTGGCTCCTCTCCATGTGGAAGAGCAGCAGCTCTACTCTGAGCCCCTCCCGGATGAGCGAGCTTCTCACCCATTCTCTAAGGGAGAGTCCGGATACCCTGCGGAGGAAACTCATTTCGGCCGCTCGGATCCGGGATCTCGTTTTTTCGGTCACGACCCGCAGCTCGTGACCATAGGTGAGCGTTGGAACGTAGATCGACCGGTAAATTGAGAGCTCCGCTTTTCGGTTTAGCTGCTCCTTCACCACAACGGACCGATACAAAGTCCGCATCACTGCAGACGCTGCGCCGATCTGCCTGTCGATCTCCCGTCCCGTTCTTCCTTCACTCGTGAACAAGACCCCAAGATACTTGAACTCCTCCACTTGGGGCAGGATCTCACGCCACCCTTTTCCGACTGAGGACCACGGTCTCAGATTTGGAGGTGCTGATTCTCATCCCAGCCGCTTCACACTCTGCTGCGAACCGCTCCAGTGAGAGTTGGAGATCACGGCTTGATGAAGCGAACAGAACCACATCATCTGCAAAAAGCAGAGATGCAATCCTGAGGCCACCAAAGCGGAACCTCTCTGCATCTAGAAATTCTGTCCATAAAGGTTCTGAACAGAATCGGTGACAAAGGGCAGCCTTGGCCGAGTCCAACACTCACCGGGAACGAGTCCGACTTACTGCCGGCAATGCGGACCAAACTCTGACACCGGTCGTACAGGGACTGAACAGCCTGTATCAGGGGGTTCGGTACCCCGTACTGCCGAAGCAACACCCACAGGACTTCCCGAGGGACACGGTCGAACGCCTTCTCCAAGTCCACAAAACACATGCAGACTAGTTGGGCGAACTCCCACGCACCCTCGAGGACCCTGCCGAGGGTGTAGAGCTGGTCCCTGCCTTCGGCCACCGCCCGGCTCGCATTGCACCCGACCCCTATGGTCCCTCCCGCAGGTGGCGAGCCCACGGGAAGGGGGACCCAGGTCCCAGGTTACCCTTTCGGGCCGTGCCCCGCAGGGCCACCAGGCGCTCGCCTTCGAGCCCCACCTCCGGGCCTGGCTCCAGAGGGGGGCCCCGGGTAAGGGAAAACGTCTTCCTGAATTGTTTGTCATCATAGGGGTTTTTGTAGCTGTGTTTAGTCTAGTGCATCGCCTTGGACCTGTTTGCCACGGGTGACCCTGCCAACTTGGCTCCTCGGATCATCGGGACACAAAACCCCTCCACCACAATAAGGTGCATAGTAAAAACAAAAAAATGGAGCGATTTTTATTTTATTGTGCATAGTAAAAACTAAAAATAAAGAATAGGTCAAATAAAAAGCTGGCACTTTCCTCACATCATAATACATGCGTGTAATAGCCTCATAGAGTTTTGCTTTTTTTCCAACCTTGTGTGCTCGAACAGCTGCGGTGGAGGCATGCGTTTTGCACGGGCTGAAACGTCGAGCGGCGGGCTTTCTTCGAAGCAACAAAATAGCCGCCCTGTTCATGAAGGTGGGCAAGAGCTTTGCCCCGGCTGAGGAGCTGTGCAAGAAGGCCCAGGACCTGGAGCAGATTATCGAGACCAAGTGAGAGTGGCACAGAGCAGGCAACGAACGACGATCCCGTGTTGCTTCTGACACGTCATTATTTCTCGACAACTTGTGACGTCTGCTTGCAGACGAAGCCAAAGTTTGCAAAGCCAGGACAGCCTGCGCCGAATGCCTCGGCTTCCCAGCCTCGCTCCCAAGGCCATTAAGAACCTGTGGATTAGGACAGCTCTTTTCGAGAAGGTGCTGGACAAGATTGTCCTCTTCTTGGTGGAAAACAGCAGGTGCTTTCACAAAGTGTGAAATGTTATGCTATTCAGGTCTGTGTGTGTGTGTGTGTGTGTGTGTGTGTGTGTGTGAGTGAGTGAGTGTGTGTGTGATTTTTGGCGGGAACTCTCTGTCCTCCCCACCTGACAGATGCTATTTCTATTTATCTTGTCTTCCAGTAAATATTACGAGAAGGAGGCTGTTCTAATGGACCCTGTAGATGGACCCATCCTTGCTTCTTTGCTGGGTAATTTCGGACTTTATGAGCAAGCTTTTACAGGAGTTTTCTCCAAAAACGACTTATTTGGCTCAATTAGACATGAAAGTGGGATTTTGGTGGTCATAGCAGCTGAATTGCAACTAAAAGCTTTTATATGTACCCTTTCCTGTGGCGGTAATGATACCTTTTACTGAAGCCTAAAAGTGTCGTGTAAACCGCAGCAGGGACCTTCATTTGAGATTGAATTAGATGTGGATTTACTACCCGGGGATATTGATTAAGAATCTGATGAAAGTTGTATAAAAAAATTCTGCCTTTTGTCATGATCATGAAAATAATGCCATGTTTTCGTTGGTACTAAGAGAGAGTTTTTCCATTTAACGGTTAATTAATATGATGTGCATTTTGCATTGCACCTTGCTGAGACGTATGAGGTGTGTCAGATAAGTTCCAGGACTGATATATTGCAAATCCAAACAACATTTTTTTCCTGGAGTCGAAGACATTTTTCCAGCCTTCTCTGCCACGCCTTCTTGCACTCCTTGAAGGATTCTTCCGGCATCCTCCGCAGTGCCGTCGTCACAGCTATCTTGATGTCAACCACCTCCTGGAGCACGGTCAAGAGGGGAACATTTTTTTACGGAGCCTGGTCAGGTGAGTAGGGAGGCTGCTCCAGCACGGCAATGTTCTTCTCTGCCAGGAATTGTCTGATGCTCAAGGCATGTTGTCATGAGCAGCCCTGAGTTGTCCTGCCACAACTCTCGCATCTTCTCACGCTCTTGAACGAAGTAAACGCCGCAGACTTTCTTTGTAGACGTGCTGGTTGATCATCTGGCCCACATTGACTCAACCGTCGTGAAAAATATCTTCTGTGACGCCAGTCCTGGAACTTTTTTGACACACTTGGATTTGACACTCCCAAAATATGAGAAACGCTTATACTTTGATGCAGTCCGTTTGTACTCCACTGTAAAATACCTCGTTAAAATTAAAACCTCTCTGACAGTTGTAAAACTGAACATTACAGTGTTCCACATTATTATGCAAATGATATTTTTCTCAGATTTTCCTAAATAGTCGATGTAAATGCAGAGCCAACGATGCAGGGGTATTTCTTGCGGCGTGAGATTGTTCACCGGTGAGTCCTGCGTAGTAACCTTGGACGGTCCAGATGGACGGAGTCGCGGATGCCACCAAGTCCCGACAAGGCTGAGATGTCGGCAAGGAGGTGGCGGAGTCATGTTTTGGGCCACAATCAGGGGGAAAGAGCTGGTCAGCCCCTGAAGGTGTGAAAAGTGCACGGTGCAAGCAATAGTGCAATACCTACCTCGACAAGGAGAGCAAATCATGGTGGAGTTGTCTGTTGAGAACTCAAGCGAAAGATCAATGAGGGTGGGCAGAAGTTGACATCCAAACAGCAGCTCTGCCGAGGCTCTTCTGACAGACTCCAAATACATTCAAACAGAAGCTGCCCAAAAACTCGACTTGGGAAGCCGCTATCAAATAAGGGGGTTCTATGTTCTCATGCAACTTGACGTTTTTGATTGAAATAGCTTCTGAATTCAGTAAATATGACCTCCTCGTGTTGCAACTTCAACAAATGACTATCTTCGGTTCTTGACAACTTGTAACATTTTGGAAACTCTGTTGTGCGTAATCATTTGGAACGGTGCATTTTAAGTTTGAGGTTTGTTCAAATTATACTCTTAACATTTGATGAATTGAAACTTATGCTCACTATCATTTGCATCGACTATTTAGGAAAATCTGAGAAGAGTATCGTTTCCGTAATAGTTTGGAAAGCAGCGTATTACGCTCAAAGGCAGAATCATGTTTTTACAGTGCATCTTATTTGATTTTCCAGGTGGCGCTCACGAAATGTGTATTTGCACTGTGCTTGAGCATCGGATGCACATGACTTTACGGCCGGTGTCCCGATGTAACTGTGAACCTCCACTGTGACAGTGGGACCTTGCGCTTTGGAGTATACGAAGATGAAGACGGCCGACCACTTCTGGACCGATCCCTCGGCCGACGAGTTGGTGCAAAGGCATCGCATCCACAGTGCTCACTGCAGGCAGGACTCGCCCACCAAGAGGCCCGCGTTGTGTGTGAGTTTACCTTTATATCTTAATGTCACTTTTTTTCCCAAAATGACTTTCATTCCCCTGCTGGTGCGGGTGTGTCAGGTTAAAATTGCTCTTTCATAGGTAGCGTGTGTCAAGACAAAGAAAGAAATGAAATGTTCTGTGCGCTTTAGGCAGTGTGATAGTGCTCTTTGGCATGAATATTTCAGATCCAGAAGCGTCACTCCAGCAGCAGCATGGACGAGCGGCCCTCTCCCTCGCCATCAGCGCGCGACTACGTCGAGTCGCTGCATCAAAACAACAGGGCGACGCTGCTGTTCGGCAAAAACAATGTGCTCGTTCAGCCAGTAAGTGTTTGGTGGAAAAACAACTCAATCTATACACTAGACAAGCGAAATCAGGTCACCAAATGATTAGAAACTCTTTACAATACATGTACATATATTTACAGTATATGCTTTGAAATCGATATTGGGGAAAAAAGGACATTGCGATTTTTCTTAAAGCTGGGATATAAATTGCGTTGTGAACTAATGCAGGATCAGTGTTGGGAAAGCTCATTTTTCTACACGAACGACTTCAAAGTTCAGGTCACCGTTCCAAAAAGGAATTGGTTCCGTTTTTTTTTTTCTTCCTCTCAATATGTTGCAGACGGCCTTCTTCTTTTCCTTCCGGCTTGTCCCTTTTAGGGGTCGCCACAGCGCGTTCTCCTTTTCCATGTAAGCCTATCTCCTGCATCCTCCTGTCTATCCATCACCACTGCAAACAGGAAGGGGCTCAGGGCTGATCCCTGATGCAGTCCCACCTCCACCTTCAATTCCTCTGTCACACCTCACCGCTGTTCTGCTGCCCTCGTACATGTCCTGTATCATTCTACCATACTTCTCTGCCACTCCAGACTTCCGCATGCAGTACCACAGTTCCTCTCTGGGTACTCTGTCTAGATCTACAAAGACACAAAGTAGCTCCTTCTGACCTTCTCTGTACTTTTGCATCAACGTCCTCAAGGCAAATAATGCATCTGTGGTACTCTTTGTAGGCATGATAGCATACTGTTGCTCGCAAATACTCACTTCTGTCCTGAGTCGAGCCTCCACTACTCTTTCCCATAACTTCGTTGTGTGGCTTATCAACGTTATTCCTCTATAGTTCCCACAGCTCCGCACATCACCCTTGTTCTTAAAAATGGGCACCAGCACACTTTTCCTCCATTCCTCAGGCATCTTCTCACGCTCTAGAATTCTATTGAACAAGCTGGTCAAAAACTCCACAGCCGCCTCTCGTAGATGCTTGCGTACCTCCACAGGAATGTCATCAGGACCAACTGCCTTTCCATTTTTCATCCTCTTTAATGCCTTTCTAACTTCCTCCTTACTAATCATTGCCACTTGCCTCTTCTACTCTCCCTTCTCTCTCATTTTCCTCAGTCATCAAGTCCTCGAAGTATTCTTTCCATCTATCTAGCACACAACTGGCATCCTCTATCCTTAATCACCCTAACCTGCTGCACATCCTTCCCATCTCTATCCCTCTGTCTGGCCAGCCTGTAGAGATCCTTTTCTCCTTCTTTCGTGTCCAACCTGGCATGCATGTCATCATATGCCTCTTGTTTGCCTTCGCCACCTTTGCCTTTGCCCTGTGTCGCATCTCAATGTATGTGTGTAATTTCAACCCTGCCCCTAAACTTCTCGCCTTACTGCCTTTCCGCCTGGTCTCCTGGACACACAATATATCAACCTTTCTCTGAATCCTCATGTCAACCAACTCCTGAGATTTTCCTGTCATAGTCCCGACATTCAAAGTCATTCAAACATTCAGTTCTAGACTGTGCTTTCCTCTTCTCTTTCTGCCGAAGAACCCGCTTTCCACCTCTTCTTCTTCGACTTCGACCCACAGAAGCTGAATTTCCACCGGCGCCCTGCAGGTTGACGGCGCCGGTGGCGGACGTTGTTAACCCGGGCCACGACCGATCCGGTATGGAATTCTTTGGATTTGTTTGGCAAAGTTTGAACGCAACCCTCTGCGTTTATCCGGGCTTGGGACCGGCCTACTGTTTGGACTGGCTTGTGCCCCCCATAGGGTTGCATTATGTTGCAGACGGGCTATTACTCTCAAAGTATTGACATTTAAATTCCCCGCTTCTGTGCACACGAGTAGCCAGCTGCAGCTTTCACCCTACAATCTCAAAAACAGGAGGAAAAACTTGTTACTTGAATGGTCTTTTTTTGAAAACAAAAACAGGACTTTTGTCATGAATGTGCAAAGAAAAACACGCAGCACAGTGTGACAGCAATGATGGCGAAAGGAGATTGATAACTTTGCATTCCTCGCAGCTCTGGCTGACCGCATGAACAAAATAATTGCTCTATAACAAAATAAATTCAATATTATCACAGTGGTGTGATCACACCACTGAATCATTCTGATGCAAATAATAATTTTCCTTGTAATCCATTTTCACAGTTATGTGAACATTTCCACAATTATGTACTGTATAACATATTTATTCCCATTTATGCAGTGTCCCTGAACGCACCTCGCGCACATCGTTTCATTCTGAACAGCGCAACAGGAAACGCACCTGGTCCGAACAGCTGGTGACTTTTAACATTAGAGTAGATTCACTGTATATGACAGTCCACTGATGTCGCAGCAGACCCCGCGATGTGACTATTGCCCACGTTGTACATCGCGATGACGCTGCTCGAACAAAACATCGTGCAGCCCTAGCCCAAAGGAGCAATTCATTTTGCATCGCATGAAAGCTTCTGTCCTCCCGCCTGTTGCAGAGGGACGACATGGAGGCTATCCCGGGTTACCTCTCGCTGCATCAGACGGCTGACCTCATGACACTGAAGTGGACGCCCAATCAGCTCATGAACGGCTCCGTTGGCGACCTGGACTACGAACGAAGGTGATGATATGTCGGTGTGTGTTTGTGAGAGAAATAAAGCCCAGGATGCAAGCTGACTCTGCTGTTAGTGAATAATGCAGTGCTTGTGTGTCCCTGTGTGTGTCTGTGTGTGTCCCTGTGTGTGTCTCTGAGACTCTGAATGCAAAGGGAACCCAGCTCATGTAATGAGGCTTATTTTCAGCAGACAGGCAGCCTGCAGGTGCTTTATTGACTGGGACGCTGTCAGACCAACTAGCAAACCATGTCATATCCCTGTTTTTGTGCGTGCCTGGTTTCTTTCCGTAAGAAGGTTTGATTACTGGGCTTTGCTTATCTCTTTGCGCAAGCTTGACTACTGTTTAATTTGAAAATGAACTAACTGCGCGGATGTCTTTTTGCTGTCACTGGATGAATTGCTGTGTTTTTGCAGTGTGTACTGGGACTATGCCATGACAATCGCTCTCGAAGAGATAGTGTACTTGCACTGCCATCAGCAAGGTAGGCCCAGGCAACCTTCGCATTTTCTTTCAGCCCGGTAGTGAAGTGCAAGGGTGAAAACCTTCCTCCTGCAGTCGACAGTGGGGGCACAGTGGTGCTGGTGAGTCAAGATGGCATCCAAAGGCCTCCACTTCGCTTCCCCAAAGGAGGCCACCTGCTCCAGTTCCTCTCATGCCTGGAAAACGGTCTGCTTCCGCACGGCCAGCTGGATCCTCCTCTCTGGTCTCAGAGGGGAAAGGTCAGCACCTGAGCTCATCCCTCCCAATGCACTCAAAGGATCGCGCTAGCCGTTGTTACGGCGAAACAGCACTCGCGCGCTAAATCATTTTTCATCTGATCAATAAACCAATAATGAACAGCGCAGCTGATGACTCTTCGGCTTTATGTTCACCAGCGCACGTGATGAGGTTCTCTTTCTTTTATTGTGTGCGCTGCAAACAAACGGAATAATACAAAGCAACCGCGCTTGTTCGACGACTATTAATAAACATGGGCATGCAGACGCTTGGAAACTTCAATCTTAATTTTAAATAGGAATCAATGATTTAGTCTTCTGACCTGTGCCAAAGAGGTTCGGTTTTCATCTGCTTGGGTTTGTCCATTTTGTGAATTATTATTATTATTATTATTATTTTTTTTTTTTTTAACCAAAGGTTCAGCATAACTTAAGATAAAGCAACCAAACAATTGAAATGTAAAATGGAAGAGTACCATTGAACAAGTTTTATATTTCTTATGTGCTCACGTAGACTCTTAGCGCATTTGGTTCGAAAGATCGTAGATCTTGCTGAAACTTCCCTTCAGCTGTGAGAAAACCATCATTAATTTCATCCGTGACAAATATTTACGCCTCGGTTTGTTCTCTCACATGACCTTGTTGTTAATAATAATATTGTTTGGTTGTTGCAGGGAAAAGTGTTCCCGAAGCTGAAGAAGAGGGTTCCTCAAGGATCTGGTTCTACAGACTCGGTCTCAGATAAGGAGGAGGACGAGGCCACAGACTACGTCTTCCGCATCCTCTTCCCAAACAGTCGGTCAGAGTTTGGTGAGACCCCCTATTTATACTTTTTTTTTAAGAAAGCATACCTTTTTCTTTGTCTTTTGTTCACAGGTTTAGTTCCCTGAGACGCGCTTTGTAGGCCGGTCACCTTTTTATGACACCACAATGTGACACATTCTGTCCTTACTTATCAGGGCTGGATTTTCATAGACAGCACATTTGCCGATCCTGATTTTCACGCAAGCACAAGGCTCGCTGCGCGTTTGCCAATTCGGCAGACCGGTCTGCACGAAGCCGGGCGTTCCGGCACAGTAGAGGGAGCGTCCTGGCGGAGTGACAATTTGGTGGCAGAAAATCGATCGAAATGTATGCCTTCTCAGACCACGTCTAAATACTGGCACACGGTCAACTGCTGGTTTTACGCGATTTGGGTGAATTTGATGGGCGCACAGGCAGACGGATACTGAGCTCCGCGGACATATTTAAGTCATCAGCTCAGTCTCTACACCCGCTCACATCATCTGTTGCCACACCGACCGAG
This sequence comes from Phyllopteryx taeniolatus, assembly GCF_024500385.1. NCBI lineage: Eukaryota > Metazoa > Chordata > Actinopteri > Syngnathiformes > Syngnathidae > Phyllopteryx > Phyllopteryx taeniolatus. The sequence goes on from NC_084504.1 coordinate 28,009,639, forward strand.
AGCAGATGTGAGACGTATCTTCAAACAACGGAAGATCAACACAGCGGCTGGCCCAGACCTCGTGTCCCCATCCTGCCTCAAAGTCCGGGTGGACCAGCTTGCTCCAGTCTTCACACAGATCTTCAATAGATCCCTGGAAGTGTATGAAGTACCATCCTGTTTCATCATCCCAGTCCCCAAGAAACCTGCAATCTCGGCTCTGAAGGACTACAGGCCTGTCGCCCTTTACATCTGTGGTCATGAAGTCCTTTGAACGCCTTGTGCTGGACTACCTCAAGAGCATCACAGGACCCCTGCTGGATCCCCTGCAGTTTTCTCACCGAGCAAACAGGTCTGTGGATGACGTAGTCAACATGGGGCTGTACTTGATCCTAGAACACCTCGACGGTGCGGGGACCTACGTGAGGATCCTGATTCTGGACTTCAACTCTGCGTTCAACACCATCATCCCCGAACTCCTCTCCTCCAAGCGTCTCGCCTGCCAACTGCCAGTGGATTTACAGCTTCCTGACGGGCAGGACACAGCATGTGAGGCTGGGGGAGGCGATCTCCTCTGCACGCACCACTAGCACCGGGGCGCCCCAAGGTTGTGTCCTCTCTCCACTGCTCCTCTCTCTCTCTACACAAACGACTGCCTCTCAACACACCCGGCTGTCAAACTCCTGAAGTTTGCAGACGACACCACAGTCATCGGCCTCATCAAAGACTGGAACGAGTCTGCGTATCGACAGGAAGCGGAGCGGCCGGAGCTGCGGTGCGGCCGACACAACCTGGAGCTGAACACGCTCAAGACTGTAGAGATGATCGTGGACTTCAGGAGGCATCCTTCGCCACAGCTTCCCCTCACGCTGTCCAACTGCCCTGTGTCAACCGTTGCAACCTTCAAGTTCCTGGGAATTACACTCTCTCGGGACCTGAAGTGGGAGTTCAACATCAACTCCGTCCTGTAAAAGGCCCATCAGAGGATGTACTTCCTGCGGCTTCTGAGGAAGCGCGGCCTGCCACGGGAGCTGTTGAAACAGTTCTACACAGCGGTCATCGAATCAGTCCTGTGTTCAGCCATCACAGTCCGGTTTGGTGCCGCCACTAAAAAGGATAAAGTCCGACCGCAACGGACAATCAAAACTGCTGCAAAAATTGTCGGTACCCCCCTACCTACTCTTGAGGACTTGCACGCTGCCAGAACTCCTCTGGGACCCTACACATCCTGATTACCACCTCTTCCAGCTCCTTCCCTCAGGTAGGCACTATCGAGCAATGCAAACTAATACTAGCAGACATTCCAAGAGCTTCTTCCCTCTTGCCATTAACTTCTTAAACAGTAAACTTACAATTCAATTGTAACATGATGCCAACTTTTGTCTTGAGATTGTTGTCACATCTCCGTCGGGCCAATTATACGTTATTCGTGCACTCACTGTCGTAGTCTCGCCAGTCTGCACTATTTGCACATCTGTTGTTGACCACAATACTGGCCACTCACGTGCTTGAGAACTATCTGCGCCATTTGCACAATGGTCACTGTACTCGATTATCACTCTATTAGTCATTTCAAACTGCTCTAAAATGCTGGAGGACAATTGTCCCCCCAAAAAATATTTTTCAGCATTACCACAATACCGGTAAGCTTTCATTGCTCAGCGACTTCCCCGTACTGTGTTTTTATTTCTCCAAAGTATTTTCTGTCAAATGGCTGTCTGTTGTGGTACTCGAGCGTCTCCAACTACCGGAGACAAATTCAACGTGTGTTTTTGACATACTTGGCAAATAAAGATGATTCTGATTTTGAGTCTGACAGTGATCCACTTATGCACAGATTGCTGCGATTATGTATCGTCCTCCTCCGCACAAAAATGTCTCCTTGTGAGACGATGAGTGCGCCACATTTAAGGAGCCGCTTCGATTGGCAGTGACTTCAGCCTGCCCACCCGCAGATCCGCCGGCCTGCGCCCATCCGCGAAATTACCGAATTCTAATCCTCTGGCGCACAGATGTGTACGTTCCCGGAAGTAAGGCCCCGAGTGATATTTCTTTCTTTATGGATTGTTTTTGTAATGTTCTAATTTAGTGAGCTATTCAGTAGTAACTAAAAGTGATTCCTGTTTTCCTGGATTTGTTGTATTTGTATGTTTCTCTTCGAGCTGTCTTTAAATGTGTATAGATGAGTTTTGATTTGATTCGTTGGTCTGTTGGAGACATAGGTCGGTTGTTCTGCCACCAAGCTGCTGCCCATTCCCCGAATGCAGCTATAAAAGGGTCCCGACCGGACTCTGCTGCTTCCATTCCCCAGCGTCCAATATTCCCCTGACCTGCCTTGTGCCTTCGGCCGAGCTCACCGATGTGTCCCAATAATAAAACCTCACCGACTGCATCCTATTGCCTCGCCGCACCTTCTCTCAGGCGCTACGACAACGTAGCCTTCGATTAACTGGAGGATTGACGAGGCAATGTTGGCTGACTTTTGGCGCTCGGCCGAGAAAGGCTTTTGCTTGCTTGCTTGCTCGCTCGCAGTGCCAATATTCAAACTGTGCTTCAAAATACAGTGGCTAAAAAAATGTATGAACTATACTTTTTTTTTAGGAATAAAAACCTCATTTGAACCACGCTATTGTATTTTTATGTTGGTCATTATGGTGGCACTCGGAGAGCCTAGTATTTTTTGAGGTGGTACTTCGACTTTTGAAGACGAGCACAATTCCGTCTACGCTGAAACGATTCACTCATCTCACTGATGCCGATGGCCATGCAGAGGAAGCAGTTACGCGTCGACGGTGACCGTCGCGATGTGTGCATGTGTGTGTGTGTGTGCCTTCTGCAGTTACGCCACCAGATTTGATGGAGCACAGCTCTGCCATGTGGCACCCCTCCCTCAGGAAGTCTTCGTGCTTGTCCTGCTCCCAGGGCGGCCTCTCCGGTGGGTCCGCGCCCAAAGGCTGCAACCAAGAGAGGTGAGAGAGTGAGAGATAATCACGTCAAGGCTCCGAGTAAGCTTTGGCTTTGCTTAAAGCAATTAAGGATTGCTGATACACAGCCACTGGCCGGCCACATTTGTGCTTGAAGAAGACGACGGCAGAAAAACGTGCCACACTGACATGAAAAATGCGTGGGGACAATGAGAATAAACTGAGGAGATAAAATGCCAAATGGAATTACGTCATGTTTTCTATTTGACAGCTTGAGTTCGCTAAAGAGATGACATCATGACAACGACTTGTATAGAAATATAGAATTGTATGTGTTGATGTTGTGTTCTTGTTTCTCGTAAGGACTCCTCTCAAGCTGCTATGTGACAACATGAAGTATCAGATCATCTCCAGGGCGTTTTACGGCTGTATGTGAACGTTTCATTTTCACACTATTCACCTTTTCCTATGGAACACACAGTCATTTGGAAATCATTCTCAATTCAGGAATATCTTTCGTTCCAGAAGTTGTTCTGGTGAATGATGTCTTTGCTGCACATGCTGGCACGAGCCAATTCCCAATGATATAGTATAGTTACATCGAATATATAGTAAAGGATCAATATCCAGTATCCAGTGGTTAATTGTGTCAAAAGTTGAAATGTATTTTCAAAAATGTAACTAATACATTTTGGTTGTGCAGTGTATGATCTGAAGGATGGATGATTGTGGACAAAAGGTGGGTGCATTTCATGATCTCAGGCACATTTGAAAAAGGATTAGCGTCGCTCCACTCCGTGCCCGCTCCGGGGCTCATAAAATGTCTCGAATAGATCAGATTTTGTCATATACCGTATCACTGAATAGCCTATGATAATGCTTGAAAGCATTGATATCTTCATTTGAATCAACAAAAACCTCCGAAGAATGATTGAATATTGTACTTTCTCCTCAACTAGGGTTGGCGTACTGCCGTCACCTGTCCACCGTGCGCACTCACCTCTCGGCTCTCGTCAATCACGCCATTGTGTCGCCCGACGCGCCGTGCGATGCGTACAAAGGCCTCACCGCAGATGTGTGGCGGATGTTCCTCCAGGACTGTACTGTAAGCAATGCCAGGAATTTCCCATGAAGCACTTCTTCATATATATATATATATATATATATACACACAAACGCACGTCCCCTTATAGCCTCTCTCTCTCTCTCGCTCGCTCACTTGCCACTCAGCCATCCGATCCGTGCTCATTCCCTGCTAATGATGTTGCCCACGTCATTAGTCTCTCAGCGGTGTGCACGAAGCGTCGCTAATGGCTTTGTCTGTAGAAATTTCCACATCGGCTCCAGTCAATCTTCCATGCGTGTTCCTGGCTCATGAAAGGAAAATGCTATTCACACAGATCATCTTTTCCTCGAAATTGGGAGTAGCCCAAAAGAAGAGGAAAGAAAGCATTAAGCATCAGTTCAAACAACTAGAGAATCTGGCCACATCTGTCATTTTCTGAATAGTGTGGATGGATAGAAAAAGGAGACAAAATAGTTTTTTTGTTGTTTTTTTTCTTTCAGACTTACAAGGAGCAGGAGCTGCTTCGTTTGGTCTATTTCGGCGGCGTGGACCCTTCTCTGCGTAAGGAAGTATGGCCATTTCTCTTGGGCATTACCAGTTTGGAATGTCTGAAACAGAAAGGCAGGAGGTGAGACAGTCTTCACATTGAAGGTTTTTTTCCTCGCCAGAAATCTTTTCCCCACACCTGGCCTGCATTCCTCACTGCAGGTGGACGAGCGGGTGCGATCGCGCTACCAGCAGACCATGCGCGAACGGCTCGGCTGTGAGGAGATCGTCCGGCAGCGGGAGAAGGAGCAGCACGCCGCGGCCTTAGCCAAGTGCTCCTCGGGGGCGAGCATGGACAGTACAAGTTCAAAGATGGTCCATCACGACTCAACTGTCAGCAACGAGGTGACGCACGAACTTACTGGAACGCTCAACGGGCCAGGAGAGCTATTGTATTAGTTTAAAAGTATTGTGTTGCACTAAAGGCATTTGAATGTGCTTCAACCTACCAAAGAGTCAAATTCCAAATTGTAGGAATTCTGTGGTGGTTCATATAACGAGCGAACAATGCCTTTACACTGCCCCTCTCATGTGACTAAAGAAGGTAGGTACGATCAGAAACGATTTTCGAAATGACTTTCTATTCCCAAACCTCACAAGGTCTCATTTTAGTAAATGTCCGCTGTTGAGGCCTCGAGACCAGGCGAAAGCCGCAGGTGTCTGGTGGTTATGCCAACACGTGCTCGGTCGAAATCAGCGTGCAATAGGGCACACGTAGGTTTTAACGGGTAACGCGTAACTTTAATTCGATCGAGCACACGTAGCCTTGACATAGCATACATAGACAACACCAGCGTCGGGATCTATACCACCCGAGGCTATAAACGTAGACAGACAGAGAGGCGGATCTCACACTGGCGAGGAGATGCCGTGTCAGAAATGACAATAAAAGAAATGACATACATTTCACGCAATGATATCTCGGCCTGATTGTCTTTATCTACCAGTCCCGGTCCTCCCAGAGTTCAGACAGGCAAAGTCTGGCTCGTCTGCAGAGTGACTCCAGCTGCAGCACGCAGGTATCACGCTCGTCACCTTGCACCACCGACGCAATCAAAATCTTCTCGTTGACTTCAATTGACCGTTAAACAAGAATAATCAGTAGGGCCGCGTGGTGTTTTAAACCGCATCCCTCCACTCTCTCCCTGCTAGTTCTTCACATCATCCCATCCCCTCCCCTGGAGTAGAATGCTTCCTTTTGGCTTGTCCTTGCAGGTGTTTGAGTCTGTAGAAGAGGTGGAGCAGATCGAGACCGAATCCAAGAGCGAAGAAGCCAAGCAGCCGCCAAAGACGACCAACGGGGCGCTCCAGAACGGCCCGAGTTCTCCCGACTCCGGGCATCCCTCTTCCCGCAACTTCTCAGTTACTTCTGGCCTGTCGGACGGCTCGCTCAGCACAGAGGACGGCGCTGCGCCCGAGGCTGCTCCGAGAGCTTCGGCCAAACCTCCTCAGGATGTATGTCTGACAGAACAGGACAAACAAGAGAAACCAAATGTGACCAAGACTGGAGCACGAGATGTACTGGAAGAATCCAACAAATCGGAGGATCCTGAAGTAGAGGAGGCTCAGTGTGGAGGTGGTGCCTCAGTAGATATTAAAGGAAGCGAAGTGCCTGACAAAGATTGTATGTCCACGCCAGGAACATGTACAGAATACCAAGACCACGCTGAACACAGACTGAAAAACGAAGACGCAAAGAAAACTGCAGGGGAGTGTCAGACTGAATGGTGCAAAATGGAGGACAAATCCAGCCAAGGTGAGACGTCACAAGAGGTGAGAGGAGAAGCTGGCATCAAAAATCCCAGAACAATTGAAGTTGACAAGAAACTGTCTTTATCAACAGACACTCGGGTGTCGAGGGCAAGAGAAGCCTACTGTGCCTCTCAGAAGGCAGAAGCTCAGGTCCTGGCCGAGTCTGATGAGTCTCCCTCAGCCATAGAGATGGAGGAGATTCCCAAAGCCAATGTTTCCATGGTTCCCTGGAGCAGGAAGGCTCGCCGTGAGCCCTTGTCTTCCTCAGAGGACTCGGCCCCTTACATGGATAGCAGACCTGGGGGGGGGCAGGAAAAGCCCAGTCCAGAAGGAACTGAGTCCATATTGTCTGAGGAACCAGAGATGGAGAGCCTCTACCCTCACTTTGAGTCTCTGGATGGATGTGCAAACACTGCAGAAGCCAGCTCGCAACAATCTGCTGCGGGCACATTCTCCGTACGTACCGTCCTCTCCGAAGAATCCTATAATATTCATCGACTCCACTCCGAGTCTACAAACTACCCAGCGAGTTCATGCAAATGTTTATGATTCTGGTTCTTCCAGCAAGAGCTTTTAGACTTGTACACGTTGAATTTGCACCGCATTGAGAAGGACGTCCAGCGTTGTGACAGGAACTACTGGTACTTCACTCCTGGAAACCTGGAAAAGCTGCGCAACGTCATGTGCAGGTACGACAGTGACAGACCGAATCATTCGTGCTACAAATAGGTAGGACCTGGCTCATTCCAAAAAAAACAATTGTATTGCCTTGGATTATTACGGTAAAACATGGTCGGAATCATGTTGGTTTTCAATGGGGGTAACCACGTTCATCCCATTTTTTTTACCCCGATTTTTATTTATTGTTTTGTCTTTAACAGGTTATGGCTCTCTAGTCAATTAAATATACTAGCAGCAGCTAGTATATATACTTCTGATTTATTCTTACTCTGGATTGGCAGACTGGGGTGGGGGTCCGGAGGGTGTGTTCCAACTACAGGGGGATCACACTCCTCAGCATTCCCGGTAAGGTCTATTGAGGGGTGCTGGAGAGGAGGGTCCGTCGGGAAGTCGAATCTCAGACTCAGGAGGAGCGGTGTGGTTTTCGTCCTGGCCGTGGAACAGCGGACCAGCTCTACACCCTCGGCAGGGTCCTCGAGGGTGCACGGGAGTTCGCCCACCAGTCTACATGTGATTTGTGGACTTGGAGAAGGCGTTCGACCGTGTCCCTCGGGGGGGGGGTCCCTCGGGGGATGCTTCGGGAGTATGGGGTAGTCGGAGTTCGGTCGGCATATCCGGCAGTAAGTCGGACTCGTTTTCCGCCGAGGGTTGGACTCCTCCTGGTGCACATTAGACAAGCGTTCTCGCCGTCCATTTTAAAAACTCGCTTTAAAACACATGACTGTTTTTAGTGGGGGTTTTTTTAAAATTGTTTCAACATTGTTATTGTTTCTAAATTGTGTTATGTTTGATTGGCTAATGTTTGATTTGTATTTCTGTACAGCACTTTGTTTTAGCTGCTACTTTATAAGTCAAATGGAGTTTACGTGCTGGTGCCAGGTTTACACACACTGCGCCAAAAAAAAAAATCTTTCAAAAACAAGACGAGCAGCAAACGACGTCGAAAATACAAAGTCACGGCTCGTCAAATCAAAGTCAAGTCTTTTAGGAGTCTGAGCCAAGCGAGTCTCAAGTCCTAAAATTGGCTGCTCTGACTGGAATGAAGTCATGTGCGTGGAGTCCTCCACTTCTCTTGATTTAGTCCAACGATCTTCAGTGAGGACTTCCGGGTGAAGTGCGGGATGTGAGCAGTCAGTGCGGTGGCTGAAAGCTGTGGAGTGATGTCTTGCTAACTTCCTCGGTGGTGTATTTGCAGCTACATCTGGAGGCACCTTGACATCGGATACGTTCAGGGCATGTGTGACCTCTTGGCTCCGCTTCTCGTCATTCTGGATGATGGTGAGTCACCGCGCTCCATCGTCTCTTCTCATTCCTCGTCCGCTTTAATGCTTCCGCCATCTTTTGCATCTCTCCCTCTCGCCCCGTCTCAGAGGCCATGGCCTTTAGCTGCTTCACAGAGCTCATGAAGAGGATGAATCAAAACTTTCCGCACGGAGGAGCAATGGATACTCACTTTGCCAACATGCGCTCTCTCATCCAAGTAAGGCAGCATAAGCCGCATTTGTATTACGAGCCAGTCCAAATTGTACAAGTTGCAAATGGGATTCATCAATTCAACCCCACGTTTAGCTAAATGTGTTCCACCGACAACTATTCTCATGATTTCTCCTTGTGAAACTCCCTTGATCCCTGCTTTGCATACTGCAGATCCTGGATTCCGAGCTATTTGAGCTGATGCACCAAAACGGAGACTACACGCACTTCTACTTCTGCTACCGCTGGTTCCTCTTAGACTTCAAGCGAGGTAAACACGACACAGTTTGTAGCAATTAGAGGCGTGTCAGATGTCCATAAGCCATGTTTGGTCTTGTTAGCCTGATGTGCTTGTCACTGGAGAAATCTGTTGCTGAGGAAATGCAACTTGCAGTGGAAAAATCAATATCGATTCAAATAACCTTGACTTGAGAATACTTATTTGGCTTGCGTATATGGAAATGCGTGCTTTTGTTGGCAGAGCTGGTCTACGACGATGTCTTTGCAGTCTGGGAAACCATCTGGGCGGCCAAGTTTGCCTCGTCCAGTCACTTTGTCCTCTTCATCGCCTTGGCGCTGGTGGAGATCTACAGGGACATCATCCTGGAAAACAACATGGACTTCACTGAAATTATCAAGTTTTTCAATGGTAAAACAAAAGGCTTCGCCACTGCTTACTCGACTGTCGCCGTCATCGATATCGGGGAGCACGTTCCATGAGCAAAATATACGCGCACGCGGGGTCCTGATCTCAAGGCAGTCGATGATGCTTTTCACTGACCCAGACCAAAATCAAGTCAGCAGGACCCGAAAAAGCAGCCCAAGCGAAGCATCATTTGCTGGTCAATAAACAGCAAGTAGTTGACTTCCAGGCTTTTTCATCCAAGTATTCAAAATAGCGGTTGTGTTTACAATTCTGACAATTGCACAAGTGCTTTGAACCCCTCCAATTGGAAGTGCGCTGCGTGAAATGGCCTCAATTCCTAAAGGGTTCCTAAAGCGAAACCTCTTGAAGCTCAAAGTCTGCACTTCAATCACATCTTGATAGATTTTGAAAAAGTCTCCTTCTATCACACACTTTCCACCGAATGTTGCAATTCTTGAAAGCATCTCCGTGCCTTAGTACATTCAAATTAGAATCATTTAAGGCTCTGGGTCTAGGTCTGGTGACCCCAATGGCTTTCGGAAGTTGCATTGGACGTGAATGCACCGGTCCAATACGGAATTAGTAATGAACATGGTCTTGTCTTTCAGAGATGGCCGAGCATCACAACATCCAGCAGATTTTGACATTGGCAAGAAATCTGGTGTACAAGGTGCAGATGCTGATCGAGAACAAGTGACAGCGCCGTTTGTCTTCTATTTCCTTCCAATCAAATGTAATCATCTGTAGCAGCAACGCACATGCACATACATTCTAGTGTATTACAAATATGCCTTTACCATCATTGGTTGCAGCCTTGATTGAGCCTCACTGACTGTATGCTCCTCGATGTCATTTGTGTCGTCAACAGGTCTATGCTAATATTCTGCTTTATTGAGTAATTGTCAGTATCTGCAAATACATACTATGTGTTTTATGTCAAACCCTTCAGTGTCCAACGTTAATCAGAACAGACTTAATCACGTTGTAAGTTAAGGTTAGTTGCACATTTCACAACAAAATCGATCAGAGATGAATTCAAACTATTTTGAATGAAGAAATACCGTGTTGCTTAAACTTGTTTAATAGCCAATGTTTCCATAATGAAAATAGGATGAAAATAAACTAGTTTTACAGACATGATTCAAACCTATTTAGAGCTGAGTACCACAGAAGTGATTTTATATTGACAGTATTTCCAATGTCTGAGCTGCCTTCCTGCCTTGTTATGTGCATTGTGCTAATCGTGAGATCATTATTTGTTGAATCATCATAGTCTTATATTTAATAACTCACATTTCAGAGTCCTCCATTGTCTTTTCTTGCTGGGTTTTTTCTCTCCCCATGAACAGCTTTATTTTGTACATTGTACCACTTTGATTTTTGGATTGTTTGTCAGTTTTGTTTTCGTGCAGAAATTCTATCATTTATATTATAAAGGCGAAGAACAGAGAACGCAGTGATGTTTTTAGTTTTTATGTGACCAATTGCGGTGCAAATGAAAAGTACATGTCCCTGCTTGTGAATGATTTTTAACGTTGTTTGCCAAATATATACTGGAAACGTAGCTGTGTTAATGTTTTGGCATATTTAAGCATTGATGATGACAAATACTATACAGTATGTGCTTTTAACCATTCAATTAATGATTTCCCAAAATGTCCCAAATGCTTCCTATTTATTGCCTCTTTATGAATGTGGTCAAATGGATTGCATTGATGTTGCCAGCAAGCCTACTTGAATTTATTGTCACATTTATTTGCCATCATGATTTTCTTTTTATTTATTATTCTTATTTAATCATGTTTTCACTCAGATGTTGCTATTTTGGTAAAACTTGTATTTTTATTTTGTGCCAAGTTCTAACCTGTATTGTAAGACAAATTATATTCTGAGAGCTCATATATAATATATATTAAATGGTATATGTTATTGTAACATCAGCGGAGTCATCTTTTCTTATTCACACTAATACACGAAACACTGCCAAATAAAGATATGTTTTGTCTGCAAACATTTGCATTTCAAGGATATACCATAATATGACTGAGCATTTTATGACGATAAAATAAATGACCAATTTATACAGAATTGGTTGCAGGCGTTCGTGTTTCCTAAAAAAGGGGCTGCGATGACGCAACTGTCATGTTCCACTCTTGATGCATACACGCTATCTATCACACGTCATTACAAATCTTGATGTTAAAAATCCAAATGAAAAGCAACCGATCTGCATTTTGTCAAAAAGTCACCGCCCGAACAGGGACTTGAACCCTGGACCCTCAGATTAAAAGTCTGATGCTCTACCGACTGAGCTATCCGGGCTCTGAACAATAGCAGCTCCAGTGTCAACAAATGGTGTACTACAATGATTTTTCTGTTCAATGTTCTTTTATCTTGTGACTATTTGAAAACAGACGCGTACTTGTGGGAGGTGAATGAATGAAACAAAAAATAAGGTTTTGGGACGGCCAACTGTTTTTGCCAAATGACGGAAAAGGCAACGAATTGTTTCGTTAGTTTTATAACTGGTAGCACCGGTTTTCAGTGACACGTGGGTCCCGGTTGACAAGCAGCATGATTTAAACCATCATCATGATGTCCTGTTGCCTCATATAATCCTCTACCAAAACTACTACATTGGCTCAGATAAGTCAGATCAATTTCTCAAAGAACATTTTTTTTATTTTGTACGAAGCATGATTCAATATATCACCACCTAAATATTAGAAAGAATACATGTATATAGGCCTTAAATAATTGCGCAAAAGAAAATCTAAAAGTCCTGTATTGATAACAGCATGTCGTTGTTATTTCTTGTTGGCTAATGCAGCTTTACGGGTGGCGAACTATCTCGCTTTGGTGTCAGCTTTGTCCTTTTTGCGCATGCGCATTACTGCTTAGGCAGTATGGTTTAGTGATGGGCACGGCAGTTCTTTTAAGAGTACTGATCGGTTTAACATCTTTGGCTAGCCTAGCTTGAAGAAACGTCTTTTGACCCCTTTTTTTTTTACCCACGAAATCTGGCACATTTTAAAAGCACGACTTTTTTTTGGTTGCAATTTTTTGTAGCTAACAATGCTAAACATGTCCGGGTTCTGTGTCGCTGTCGGGCGAACGTGGCGCAAAGTGTCACAGACAGTCACTTCGGCTAAATGTTGTTTGTCAAAAAATGGCTACTCGCGGTCAAGTTTCGACCGTGGAAGGAGATGTTGTCGCTGCTGTCCGGTTGCTAACGGGACGCGTGAGTCCAGTTCTCAACCACACAACTCGAAGGTAAATCGACGGGATCAACGTGAAGTCAGATAACAGCTAATGAATGATGTGTTCTTTGTGTTTCCTGCTCGGGTTTGAAGGTGCCCGCAGCTGCAACCTGGGAGCCCATAACAGAGGACCAGCTGCCACCGGTATGACCTCGTTACTTTGTAAATGCTCAGCTAATTGTCAAGGCAACTTTATTTATATGCCACCATTCATGTGGCTAAACATATAAAAAGCTAATAAGAAAAAAAAAAAAAAAACATCACAAAACAAAAGCAAGATGATGATGAAAAAGCAGCAGTGAACAATGAGATTCTCAAGACAGATTGAGAAGTACTAACTGGTGAGTAACTTCTGGTTTATTTTCTTTTAATCGGAGCATGAATGTCAAACCGACAATAATATAAAATGGGAATGAGCAAATTCATATTGCCCAGCAATATTTTTGGGCCGCCTCGAGAAACAGTCATAAATTGATTTTGCACTAGAGCAAAAAGATGGACATTTGACAGTTTGTTATGACCTTAAAACACAGCCAATGTTGGCATGTGTACAGTTAAAACAAGATTTTCTCCAGTTTGTCGTGGAGTTCTTGCAGGTTGAAATGTTGAGATTTTTAGGCAACCCAAGACGACAGCGTGTTACGTAGTTTTTTTTCTCTCTCTCTCTTCTACGTATTCTGTAAGGTAAACATAATAGATTGTGATTTATGCTGCATCTCTCGTTACGGAAATGAGCCACTTTGATAATTTAACATTAACAAAAAAAACTTAACACTGTCACTTTTGGCCTTCAGGTGCCTGCACAAGCATACGCATGGAAGTGTCACTGTTGTTGTCTTCCAGCCGACGCGTGTAGCAGCCGACCTGGTGGACAAACTTGAGCGCCTGGCCTTGGTGGACTTCCGCACCAAAGAGGGCGTGGCCTGTTTGGAGAAGGCCATCAGATTTGCAGATCAGCTTCATGTTGTTGACACCACAGGAGTGGAGCCGATGGATTCGGTTCTGGAGGACAGGTGAATGTTGCTCACGTGGGTTCAAATGTCATTAGAGGGCTCGCAACTCCAGTTTTTCAACACACAAAGCTTTTTTTGCACATCCAGGGTTTTATATTTGAGGGATGACACGGTGATGGAAGGCAACCATGCAGAAGAACTTCTGGAGCTCTCCAAAAACACAGTGGAGGAATATTATGTGGCACCACCTGGTAAAATACATTTGGGACAACAACAAAAACCATTTCTTTTGCTCTGTCTAAACAAAATGCTGCTCCATTTCTAATGTACTTGTTTTGCCACAGGAAATATTCCATTACCAAAGCGGGAAGAGCGGGCTGCCATGTTGAAACACTCTGAATTCTGACATTTTTCATATGGAGGACTAATTTCATCATTTGCTTTGATTGTTTCTCAGCACATCTACCGGGTGATTGAAAGGTAACTCCCTATTTTGAAGTACTTGTAGTTTATTATTTATTATCAGGCATTAGCCAGCGGTTTCTCAAGCCGCTTGGGAACCGCATTAACTGATTTCACAAAGGAACTCTTGTGGGATGGAAGACACAACTTCTCGTATTCGCCCTTCAAGTTCTTCCAAAGTCGTTGGTTTGGTAGAATAGACTCGATCCTTTAATCATGGAACATGCACAAAAAAATGGAGAAAAATATTACAACATATGAAGAAATTCTAAGTACAGTGTTCCCTCGCCACGTCGCGCTTCACGTTTTGCGGCCCCAGTGCTTTGCGGGGTTTTCCTAAACATTCATCCCAAAAAGTAAAAATGCAAAAATACAGCCATATCGGCAGCCATATTGTGGAAAGACGCGTTGTTTCATGTTGACGCACAAACAAAGATGAGTTGACTCGAGGCTTTGTACATGCCACGGGCACTCGTACAAGGCGCGTCATTGACCAATGAGAGCACGAGTGGATTTCTCCCGTGTGCCGATTGGCTGCGCGTCATCTTCCCTTGTCTCGCCAGTCTCGTCCACGCTGTTGACTGTTTCGCATACTGGATACATACTTAGTGTTGTGTTCACGATAACTTTTGTTCCCCATTAACCGCGAAAAACGAGGGCTAATGTATTTTAAAATGGGGAGTTACTTTTCAATCACCCTGTATATTTAGAGTTGCTCACAGCTAATATGACAAACTGCTTGTCATGCGTTGTTATTTTTCAATTTGATGCAAAACATTTAATAAGTTCTTTGTCACTTGTTGATACACAAGTGCAAATAGTGGTTACATTAAATGTCATGTATCCATTCTGGTAATGTTCTTTTTGGGGGGAAATTATGTTTTAAAATGTCTACAAATTGTTATATTTGATCATTTCCAACTTTTAGAAATGTTTCCATATTAAATATGTCGACACCCTGTGATGTTTGATCGTAGCAATTAGCTAAAATCACCTTTTGTAGCGGTATAATACAGTCATTATTTTTGTACTTAACCTTTTATCTCATTAAATAATTAGACAAACTATTTGACGTGCATTTATATTAACTGGTTCATTCATTGTAATTAAATCAAGAGAATATTTGTTTAAAATCCAATTATTTGACATTGACATTTTGAACCTTTTTTTTTTTTCTCTCTCTCCATTGAAAACTCAATGTGTCCCTTGCACTCAAAACCAAAAGTTTTCGCACCCAGGAACAAGGGAGTCTTTTGCTTTCGTTGTTATGTGCAGTCGTGAAACTTGGGAGAATAGAAACTGAAAGCCATTCATCGTTGGGAGGGGAAATGAACTGTTATCAGCGTGGGCGTCTGCAAATGTGCTTGCTGCAGTTTGGCAGAACACTGCAAGAAAACTAGTTGAGAAACAGCTGAGTTATCCCGCTCTCTCCAAAACCCTTTTTGTCTCCAAAGGTCATCATCGCAACCTTGAGCCAAATGACACAATTATTGTGGAGATGCTTTTTGAAGACGTATGTATGAAACTCGCAGGCCAGCTGATGATGGAGATAACCATCACTATGTTGACTGGAAGATCCCAAACCCTGACGGTGTGTCCTGAGGACACGGTGAAGGCGCTGAAAAACCTAATTGAGACCAAGACGGGGATAGCCGCTCATACCCGGAAGCTGGTGTTGGCAGGCAGCCGCAGGACCCCTCCGGACGACGACGACTCCTGCGGCCCGCGGGTGTGCCTGCTGGCGGAGGAGTCAAGAGACCGTCCAGGTGTTCTTAAGAAACGAAAAGGGGCAACCGAGTACCTACGAGATCGACACGGGCGAGCAGAGGGGGGGACTCGTTCATCAAGGCCGTGAAATGGCCAGCGGGAAACTGGAGGACTACGACGTCGGAGCTTCGAGCACCATCGACACGACCTTTCGCCTGAGAGGAAGCTGACGAAGAGCCACCCGCACCTTTTTTCTTTCAATATGTGCCGGTGTGTGTATTCTTCAAAGTCAAATGACACTATTATTCTCTTCAATTTATTTTTGACGAAGACATTATGATCCGCAGTAGTCCTACATCTCACCCTTTCATTCCCATTTGGCAGATCTCTGTTGCGTTTTAAACTTGTGCAAAACCAGTCAAGTATCCAAAATTCAATCACAGTGTTAAAAGTCATTGTGTAAGTGTGAATTATTTGTCCGCATCAGTCCACTGCTGGACAGCTGGCAGTAGAACTCAACGTTTGCTGGCACTCGCAATCATATCGACGTACTCCAGATGATTTTCCTCGCTTGAAATCTTGGGACGTTTCATTTTCTCACCGTTGCAAGGTAAGCGTACCAAAATAAGGCGATCGTGTTGGCGAATAGCACTCGGAACTGGAAAACACATCAAAGATTTGGCACAAAGCGGAGAGGGTGTGACCGTTGGCAAAATGCGTACCTCAACAGGCACAAAGTTGATGTTTACGAACTGGAAAGGTGTCCAAACTTTCCAGTTCATCTTCAAAGCAGTCCAGTAGCTTCCTCTCATCTTCTTGATAAAGTCATCCGACCCTTTGGCCTGAAAAACAGATTCAAAAGACTATCCGTATCTGTTCAATTAAATGTTGCACTGGTTGTTGCTATACCAACTTATTCTACCCAAAACTAATAAACAATAACCTCATTTTAGAGACCGTAACTACTCATTAAAAGGCCTTTGTGAACTTTCAAGTTTAGAATTTCTGGATTTGATCACCTGCCTCACCGTAGGACCACGCGAGCCAAGGTTAGCGTTACTCGATTAATAAATCAAAATACAAGCGCAATCGGAATCTTCTTGAATTTGAAACTTAAGTGTAAGGAGACCATTCCTCATATTTACACATTAAAGTCAATGAATAAGACCACTGATGGTACTGATGAATCATAACCGTATGGAATGGATCCACATTTACCATAGAGGTTTTATCAATTGGTCCGCATCATCACAGCTCCTCACCTCCAGGATGTTCATAACCAAGTAGAAAATCATCAGGAAGCCAGGAGCAAAAACGAGGCGATCCAAAAGCAGACGTTTGACGACGCAGTACGGATCTGTAGTTGGCGTCCACATCTCCATCAGCTGGTAAAAGAAATGACTGAGTGGTCCAGTCACCAACAGACTGGAACCACCAAATGGCTTTTAATTGTCACGGTTGATCTATACCACTTGTCCTCATTAGAGATAAAGACTAACAACCATTCACTACAGAGAAAAGCCACAAAAAAATCCAAGGAAAACCTGCAAACTCAGCACAGGAGGCCAAGCGAGGTTTGGTTTGCTTTTTCCAATGGAGTTGTACAGCATGTAGGTTCAACTGATTTCTTTGGATCTCATTTTGTTTTTATGTCACGAAAGGTGGTACTTGGAAAGAGGTCTGTAGACTTTTTATATCAACTGTAAGTAAGTAAGTAAGAATAAGAGAGTGTGCAAAAAGTCTCACCCATAAATGGCATAGCGTGCAGCTCCAGCTGTGTCAATCCCTTTGACAGAAGCATCACTTGGGGACTTTTTTCTTGCCTCCAAAATCTGAGAAAGAAGATTTCCCAAGGCTGAGAGGACGCCACTGAAAGTATCAAGGACAAACACAAGCTGAGAACACGCTGCGTTGTAAATGACGTCGTCAAAGCGGAAATGCAGAGGGAATTGATGAAAGTCTCTCTATGCGCAAAAGCTGATTGGCTGCGTGTCAAGACAGCCTGTGGTCAGTGCAAGCAGACATACAACACGAAATACAAGTTCAACTTGACAGGACACTGACAAGTGGCTGCAGAGCACCAGCAAAGCAAACATGTCAAAGTCCACGACCACGAACCTTGTTACAGATTTAGTCAGAATTGGATATTTCTTCAGAAGAAATAGATACTGCGAAAGTAAGCGATATTGAATCGACGCATCCCGAAGCGGCACACTTTGCACGGGCATTGTCCCGTCTTGTGTCACGCGAATTTTAAGTTCATTAAACAATAGACATGGCCCGAACTTCGCTGGGGTGGAACTTCTGCAAACGCTTCCGGTCGACGTCGTGCGTCACCAGTGGCGTCCTTACGTCATCATATGCGACCAGAAGAGTTCACCCACGGCGCGCTGCTTTTCGTTTTTCATGTAGAAATGATTTAGAACAATTTGTAATTACGACTTGCCCCCCGGACCTGTATTACATAAAGCAATACTTGATCGACCGGTTGGGAAACAAATAAAAACAAATTACTACATACAACTCGTAGCTGTGGGAGCCCTGGTTTGTTACAAGCTAGTCCCATTTTGGGGTAATGGGAGACTGACACCCGAAATATTAATCCGTAATTTTATTTTGGCCGCCATCATTACTCAAAACCTGCTTCACAAAGAGACAATGTTAGAAATTGAAGCAAGATATTCAGTACTTTTATTGGCCATCTTGAGGGCCTCACGAGCAAGCGTGTGACCGCATATCCGAGTGGGTTTCGTGCGAGACAATCACTTGTAGCGATAAATCTGGATTTTAAGTTGGACTGCGATGTTGTCTTTGAAATTGTAGGCTCTTCTGCCTCATTCGGCCTTTTCCGTTTCCATAGAAGCTCTCAAGAAAAACCTGTAGATTCAGTAGTACAAAGTTCATCCTTACACGACCTTCATGTGCACCTCAAATGTTTGAACATCATTGGCTGTTCGTTTGCCCTAAACATATGCCTCAGTGACAAACACGTGCTTGTCATGAGTCTTTATTACTAAAAAAAATCATAATAATATCTTCAACTTTTTAGTGTAACGATTGAGCAAATCGCAGGTGAACAAATGTGAGCGGTAGTAACATCTTTGTATATAAAAAAAAAAAGGCCACATTGTACAAACATGCAACACTAAAACTCCAAGTAGAACAGAAATGTACCAAAAAAAGAAAGGCGATAAAAGAACTTCCCACAAACGTTGAGAGACTTCCTAGTGTAAAGATGTTATCGAAAGATAACTTTGAAAATGTAGACATGCTTATAGAGGAGTCTGTGTGTGTAGTTACTCAACGTGGTGCGCAAAAAAGCAGACAAGTGCAACAGTTTAAAGTGCCTTCCAGTCAACAGGTGACTTCCGGGTTTTCTTCAGAAGCTCGTTGGCCCTTGAGAAATGTTTCCACGGTGAGCCGACGGGGGAGACGGATGCACCGCCGGCAGGACGTGGTGTCGTTTCTAGCAATCCCAGGAATATCATTATCATTTCTTTTCCCGAGCGGTGGAGCATTCACAGCAGCAGTGTGCGCTCACCCTGTTAACGGTGGCCCCCTTCTTCTGAGCGTACGCCCCCCACAGAACGAACGCCAGGCCCTCCGCATTGTCGCTGAGCCACTGCGCAACGGCGTCGGTGAACGTTTCCCAGCCCTTGTCTTTGTGCGAGTTGGCACCGTCAACACGGCATTGAGCAACAACACACCTGTGGGTGGTAGCTAACACGTCAGTTATGTCGTGAGACCCGTTCAGCCCAACTACAATTCGACAAGCAAACCTTGTTTGGCCCAGCCGCTTAGATCTCCACGCCTAGGGTGCCGGAAGCCTTCATTGTCAGTCGCCAGCTCTTTGTACATGTTCTCCAAACTGGAAATGGATGGAAAACTCGTATGTCATCGTGGTGCCAGGCTTAATACACGCGCGCACACACGAAAAACAACGAACAAAAAGGTTCACAGAATACTTTCAAATTTAGATGACCTGGGAGGGGGAGGCACAGGACTTTTGACGCTGAAACACAATCCGTGGGCTCGGTTTGGACCATGATACGGGTCCTGACCGAGGATCACCACTTTAACCCGGAGGCAGAGAAAAGAGGAAAGTTTACAGTGGCATCATGATGAGATATGAACAAAACAAAACAAAAACCTGTTTGCAATGGGTAACTTTGTGGCAGATGTGAATGTCGTCATTATTATTATCATGACCATGTGTGATTAGCAGAAGAGGTACTGGGCAGGTGGCACATGGCGGACTTCGCACATCTGCGTCCAGGTGAAGACATGGTCGGCGGGCGGGTACACAGTGTGATGTTTCCGCTCTTCGTTGACAAACTGCATCAACTGGGGGGTGAAAGGGCTTTGCGTCGTTAAACTGTGAGAGTGATTCATTAACTACTTATATATAATATATATATATATATATATAATATTATATATATAATATATATATATATATATACATACATATACATACATACACGCTCACCGAGTCCTTAGCATCCTGCTCGTTGAAGTCTTTGCAAGACCTCTTTTTGGGAAGCGGTGAGAAAAATGAATGAATAGTCTTCTGCCCGAACGTGAATTATTAAAAGCAGCAATGTGGAAAGCGCGTGAAGACTCCGAACAGCTTTCACGATCTCGCGCCAACACTGACGTCACGAAACAATATGATAATGAGCTGCGAGGCGTTCAAGAGCTACTGGGGTTTTCGCAACACTTAGGTTGGAAAACGTTACGTTGTCTTGTGGCTGTTTGTGTTGTTGGGAGCTCTTTTTTTTTTTTTTTTTTTTTTTAGCCGTCTTGAACTTGTTTTCATCGCGGGCCACTTCATATGGTTGTCCTCGGGAGGACGGTTATAACGGCAAAACCACATCACTTTTCGGTACGTTACACACAGTATGGGAACAAAATGTAAAAGTATGGGAGCAACATGTAAAAAAAAAAACCTAACTGAAAACAAGCTGTTAATCTTTTATGTGAACGGGAACAAGACTGAATGACATCTAAAATGAAACACGAACAGCCTCAATATTTGATTTTCAGCTAAGCACAACACCAGTACTTCGTCTTCTTTTTAGGAAATGAGCAATGCAGAAAAGTGCCAAAGTATTAGTTTCAACAGTATTATGATGCCATAAAACTAATGATATTTTTAAAATGACTTTGGCCTTATCCAAAGAGCCCGGGAGCCCGCTTGCATTTGTAGCTATTAAAACAACAACAACAACAACAACATGGCCATGATGTCTGATAGTTAGAAGCTGAGCTGCACTGTGTTTGCGTAGCCAAACCAAGAACAAACTTGTTTTTTTAATGTCACATCTTGTTTGTGTCTACAGATGTCAATCTTTTTCAAATGTTCAATGGAGAAGTTTGTGCATGAATGCCCATGCACTGACGACGCCGAAATAAGTCCATCGAAGAAGCTGAAACGGGGGGAAGGTAAAGGGGACGAACAGTTGGTGGATGCTGAGGACGAGGAATTTTCTGATCCTGTTCCCTGGCAAAAAATAGAGTCAGAAAGTCTTGACTGTGACTATGCTTTGCTCTTCACCCAGGAGGAAGCTGACCACCTTTTCCAAAAGCTGGAGGAGGAGGTGATCTACTCAACAGGTGACAGTCCTTTTTATTATTTTAAAGGTCTGACAGGAGGTCGACGAGTGGTGGAGTGACACGAGCTTTATATTCCAGGGGAAGAAGCAAAGGCGCAGGTGTATGACATACCCAGGAAACAGGCAACATATGGAGGGAGATACAGGATTAACATACACTGATTCTGGAGTGACACGTTTAGCCTGCCCATGGACACCCACTGTTAAATATATTCTAGAAGTTATCATTTATTTGCTTAGCTTGCATTAGTATTATGGACGATTTTAGATGTCTCGCCTTCGAAAAGATGACTCAGCATCATCCGATGGAAGGGCGCCTGGACCAAGGACGTGATCGGATGTGGTCGGGTCGGGACAAGTGTTGGTCCAATATTTTGTGTCGTGTCTTATTGCTTAGAATACTATGTCTGGGAAAAACCCTCTTATTATCAAATATTATGTGTCGTGTCTTATTGTTTAGAATACTATGTCTGGGGAAAACCCTCTTATTATCCAATATTTTGTGTTGTGTCTTATTGCTTAGAACATTATGATTTGTAAATCCCTCCTATTTCAAATAAATGCAGGAGCGAGGGGGGGGGGGGGACTGTGATCTGAACAATCTCCCATACGCCCTCCTCATGAGAAAAAGAAACCAGCGTCTTCATTCCTTTTGTGTCTATTTTTTATAATGTTGGGTAAGAGAAATCCAACACCCACCCTGCAATCTATTCGGGATTCTGTCACCAAAATAACAGGACACGCGTTCAATTTTGTCCTGATCAACAGGTAGGAAATATAGCACGAACGCGATGGATTTGATAAGATTCTGACTGCGATCTTGTCTAGGTACAAAGATGGCCAGGATCACATGGGCGAGCATCGCGATGACGAGAGGGAGCTAGACCCTCTGTCCCCCATAGCCTCGGTGTCGCCGGGCGCCGCGCGAGATTTCATTTTCCGCCACAGGGACGCCCGAGGGCAAACGGAGCGGTCGGCGCGTGGAGCCCGTCAAGCTGGTGCTGGCCCACGGAAGCCTGCTCCTCATGAACTCGCCCACCAACTCTTTCTGGTGTCACAGCCTTCCCGTTCGAAAGAAAGTCCCCCTGGCTCGCATTAACCTCCCATTCGGACGCATCGTGTCCACCAGCAAAAAAGAAGCACCATCACATTTCAAGAATCGGTTGAGACGCAACATTCTGACAGCGGGCAGCACTTTTGACTTCAAAATAGCTTGATGGGGCGGCACGGCGGATGACTGGTTAGCACTTCTGCCTCACAGTTCTGAGGACCGGGGTTCAAATCCCGGCCCCGCCTGTGTGGACTTTGCGTGTTCTGCGTGGCTTTCTTCCCACATTACTTGAAGACACTAAATTGCCCGTAGGTGTGAATGTGAGTGCGAATGGTTGTTTGTTTCTACGTGCCCTGTGATTGGCTGGCGACCAGTTCAGGGTGTACCCCGCCTTTCGGGATAGGCTCCGGCACGCCCGCGACCCTAGTGAGGAGAAGAGGAACGGAAGATGAATGAATGAATGAGTCTTGAGATTTCGTTGGGACACTGCACAGGTTCAAAGGTCGCTGTTGCAGCCAAGCGGCCCCAGAACATACACGAGCCTCCTCCGTGTTTCATTGTCGGTCGGGTTCAAGTCTCATTGAGTGACACCAATCTCTTCTTTGCAACAAAAGAATTTGTCATTTTTGTTTGTAATTCTGATGAAACCACAAATATAAAGTAAGCCCTGATTTCCAGTTGTTCCTTTCAGATTCAAAAGATTTGTAACCATTGTGGTTCATTTCTTAAATGGAAGCGGACCGACAATTTTGTCCACATATGCACATTCAATCTCGGTCATTATCCGGAGTCTTATTGCTTGGAGCCACGTATCTGCAAATAAAACTATAACATGAAATGTTTTCACCTTTTAGAGATTGCACACAAACATTTCACATGAACACTGTACAATAGTGCAAATTGGAAACATAAACAACAGGCCTCTGGTCCTCATCCTTACTTCTCAGTCGGTTTGGCAGCAACGCGGGGTTAACAATGTTGATAACTTTCCGAGAAGACGCTGTCTGGATATCCGTTACGTCTCCTTTCATGACAAAGCGAAATCTGGGCACTGAGATATCCTTCGCATTTTTCATGTCAGAGTAAAACAACTGCCACGCACATATTCAAAATGGCACTTTTAACTTCAAATGTGCAGCTACAGTAAGTATGAAAATAGGAATGCTGTATTACAATAACAGACACCGTTAACTGTGTATGCATGATTTCCAGAAAATGTCGACAATCATCGTGAATGATTACCCTCAGTGTCATCCGTACATAATCATTCAATTGGCACCAATGTTCTGAGCATTGCAAAAATTCAACCAACTTGCATTCAAATAGTTTTTAAGCGTAAATGCATGACACGTGAACCGATTGAGCGTGTCCTTTTTTTTGGATCACATTTCTCGGTTTTTCTGCACAAGCCAGATACATTAGAGTAAAATATCATGTGCATATTCTTTGGAATTGGAGTCTCCTGTTTGGGATTACAGCAGCAGCAGCATGACAAGTCATTGCGATGATCCGTTCACGCGAGAAATACCTTAGCGTCAAATGACGCATACGTGCCAGTCCGCCATCAACCATGTTGTAATGGGCAGAACCATTTTAAACGGTACGACTGGAAAGGCAGCAGCATGAATTCAGCCTTACTCCTGCGAATGTGACGGAGCGCTCTGCTTCTGGACGTTAGAGGACAGCACCGGGTGGTCCGACACCCGCAGCCACTGACAGATGGATGGCAAGGAACTGCAAAATGTCCCGAGTGCACGTCACCGTGGTGAACCGGCACAGCCGTGACTCGGAAAAGGTACTCCGCGGAGCTGGAGGGAAGGAGAAAAGGATTGCGTTTACATTGGCTGATCGATCTGAGATTGATACGTTTGATCCGTCTTCTCGATGGATTGAGAAATACTCAAGTCCAGACCTTCAAATTTTATTTCTGTATTCGCTGAACACAACTGAGGCTGCAATGTAGACTCCCAAGATGAATATTACAATATCTAGCAATTTGATTTAAGATAGAATGTGCACAAAAACATTTCACTTAGTATTTTCAAAATGAAAAGAACCTCTTTTTAGCCTCTGATGTTGAACACCTTTGAGGTCTTCCAATTCTACCAACATTCTCAGGCATACTCGTTCCCCTCAAAGTTGGAAACTCCACAAGTGCGATGTCGTGCAAGTTGTCAGCATATTGCACGACATTGCATGAGCTCTGTCTCCAACAATTCAGGTTTGTTTGATTTCTTTTTAGGACCTTTTTTTTTTACCCCAACAAATATTCCCCAAAATAATCAGCTTGTTGATAGAAGACCAGATGTTGTTGTGACTCACATTTAAAGCAGTAAGACTCCAGCATCATCACTTGCTATCAAAGTGAAGGTAGTGTTCTGTTGGTTTGTTTTACACTTGTACGAATGTTAAGGTTACTTCATCCATCCATCCATCCATTCTCTACCGCTTATCCGGGTCGGGTCGCGGGGGCAGTAGCTTCAGCAGGGACGCCCAGACTACCCTCTCCCCAGCCACTTCATCCAGCTCTTCCGGGGGGATCCCGAGGCGTTCCCAGGCCAGCCGAAGGATGTAGTCTCTCCAGCGCGTCCTGGGTCGTCCCCGGGGTCTCCTCCCGGTGGGACATGCCCGGAACACCTCACCAGGGAGGCGTCCGGGAGCCACATCATCTGGCTCCTCTCAATGCGGAGGAGTAGCGGCTCTACTCTGAGATCCTCCCGGATGACCGAGCTTCTCACCCTATCTCTAAGGGAGAGCCCGGACACCCTGCGGAGGAAACTCATTTCGGCCGCTTGTATCCGGGATCTTGTTCTTTCGGTCACGACCCGCAGCTCATGACCATAGGCGAGGGTAGGAACGAAGATCGACCGGTAAATTGAGAGCTTCGCCTTTCGGCTTAGCTCTTTCTTTACCACAACGGACCGATACAAAGTCCGCATCACTGCAGACGCTGCACCGATCCGCCTGTCGATCTCCCGTTCCATTCTTCCCTCACTCGTGAACAAGACCCCAAGATACTTGAATTCCTCCACTTGGGGCAGGATCTCATCCCCGACCTGGAGATGGCATGCCACCCTTTCCCGACTGAGGACCATGGTCTCAGATTTGGAGGTGCTGATTCTCATCCCAGCCGCTTCACACTCGGCTGCGAACTGCTCCAATGAGAGTTGGAGGTCACGGCTTGATGAACGTTACTTCAATGTTTCTTTATTGAGATTTAATAAATATTTAATGATGACAATAGTTTGACTGTGGAATGGGTTGCAGCCGAACATCTCTAGGGTGGTACAGGTTACCGTCATTTCTTGTGTATAATGCGCATCCCCCTCCCTCCCCCCCAAAAATTGTCAAAAGTCAATAGTGCGCATTATACGTAGGTCTAGGGGGAAATGGAAACAAATGTTCCCATTTAATAAATGTATGCCGCCATCTACTGGTTATGAAAAAGCTGTACACTTTCATTCCAAAATAACACCGCCACCTAGAGATTATGAGAAATGTGTACACTTTCATTCTAATATGCCAGCGCCACCTAGATCCTATGAAATGGGTGTGGCCTACACTTTCATTCCAATATTATTATTATTATTAATCAGTTTATTGACGAGTACGTATGCAGTTGTGCTCATAAGTTTACATACACTGGCAGAATTGGTGAAATATTGTTTTTTTTAAAATAATGACTGATGACTGAACAACAACCATCATTCATTTCTTTATGGTTATGTTTTGTTAAATGATAATGCTTGACTGTTTAATTTGAATCCCGTTCAAATGAAATGAAATGTGTTTCGCATGGCCCTTCATGTTTTCTTGAAAGAATTGTACACATCTTACAAATTCTGCCTGGGTAATCAAACATGAGCACAACTGTGTGTTTTCTCATTTACTAAATAAAAGTAGGGCTGTGAATTTCAAAATAAGAGCAAGTAAATAAAAAAAGAAAGTATTACGTGTTCAAATAAAGTGCTTCACTTCAGAATAATTCTTTTGGAAAAAAAACAACTAACAAAATACAGATAACACTTCATGTTTTGATCATATGGATAGAATCCAAATCATGTATTGTAAAAATGCATTATACATAGGTAGAAGGGTTTTCCAGAATTTTGAGGTCAACTTTGGGAGTGCGTATTATACACGAGAAATTACGGTACATTTCAAGCCAAATCTTCATATATGTCAAACAAAACTTTGAGTTCAAACCATCATGTGTGACATTACTTGAGTTTTTTTGGGTTTTTTTTGCGAGGCCACATAGGAAAACATGAATGCTCAGTAAAATCTAAGCAATACATGAAACACCAATTACATACAAAAAATAACTTTTGTCCGAAAGCATAATGTCAGTAGTAGTGGGTGATGTGATCTCTTAAATGACTATTGAAAGGAATTTTGCTATATTTTTTGATACACTTTTGAAAATGAATATTGCAAATTCGTCGAAGTTACCCAAAGAACATTTTTGAGGATCGATCGTTTTTAAAGATAATTAAGCCCTGAATTTAAGACTTGTTAAGGTTCCGCAGACACCCTGACAACGATGATGAAATCCTCTCCATTATGTGTTGTGATCCAATGTACCGGTAACTGAAAAGAAAAGCCCCGAGAGTTTGATGACAATGAATCCACTTTATAGGATATGATATGGAAAACTTGGATGCGTCAACAGACAGGATTATGTTCAATTTTGGACGTTCGGCTGTATTTTTAAACCCAACAAGTGTGTATTACAAATGTTGTTATTGTTATTGAGGCTATAGTCACGTGTTCGGGAAATCAAGGCAGCTGACTGGAAGTCATATGTGAGGCCCAGCTGAGTGGTCCCACAAGTCGACTGGTGAAGAGTTTCCATTTGCAAAGGCTTTGTTGTTGTTGTTATGATGCTCGCCACCTGAAAAACAAATGACAACCAACTTAAGGATGCATGTGGCAACAGAAACAGGCAGGATGATGTTGAGCAAACGTGTGCCATTGGTAGCAGGCTTTTCTGTAAATGGTCTGCCTTGTGGCGCTTCCCAGCACGTTTGGTGCGCTGACTCGTCCTCTATGGGAGGGTTGTGTTTGTGACGGTCAACCGCAAATTGCACATGCTCTTGTCTTTTAATTGGGGTTCCTTCGCTGGACCATGTGAGTCTTTGCAGATGGATGCAGAGGCGCTGGGGCAGCTGCCGGAGGAAGGAACACATTGGGTGGAATAATAATTACAGGAGCACCCAATTGTTGGAAAATGTTATCGACGTGCAAAAAGCTGTTTTACGAATGTTGTCCGCTGACTCTTGTCCCTCGCTGAAGCTAAAAAAGAAAAAACATGATCTCTGTCTTTCTCTCGAATGAAGACACAACATCATGATTAGGGTTAAATGATGGTAAATGATCTCTCCCAGCATGGCAGTAACTGGCAATACAGCAAAATGTCTTTCCGAACTGGTTAGGATTTGACAGATTCACTCAGTCTTGTAACAGCAACTCGTGACTTTATATTCACTACCAAAAAAAAAGCTTCGGGATATTCGGCTCTCGGGTGAACTTTTTGGATGAACTTCAAATGCACTATAACCTCACTTCATTTGACCTGATCCAAAACTTTTGGATTCACGTCTCGATGTTTCAGTACGTTTTGCACAACTTGCTGTTCTCTCACAAGGGGCTGAATGGCAAAACTCACGACAGGTGTTTGAGTCATGAATTGACCAATGATTGGCAAGGATGTCCACTGTGACCCTCGCAGGCTCGCTGTTGCAACCCGCTGATGACGCTCTGCGATACTCTGCGCTCAGTGGCTACTTCCTGTTTGAAGCCTCACAATGGCGAGGTCCTGTTGATCAATCGCGAGGTGTCGCCTTGGTTTAATAATGTAAAAATCCCAACAGCATGATAAAGAGGCACTGTTTCAATACCAATCCTACTTGAACCAGGAAACCTATTGCTTGGATCTTACATATCTGTTGAGAGTTTTGCTGTCCAACTCTTGTACAAAAGTTACTGAAATATTGAACAGTTGGACATCTGCATTTAAAGGTTTAGAGGAGCTCAAATAAGTTCAACTATAAAGGATCAAATGCATTTTAGGGTCATTCTGAAATTCCCCCCGAATGCCCAACGTATCCTTCGCTTTTGGGTGAACAGTGAAATATTTTGGGCTGGATGGTTCCGATTTCGCAGATACACTAAAATGCGCATATGGTATAGATCCCAGTGGTGGTGAGTGAGACCCACCTCATTCTCACTGAGTGCAAAAATGTCCTTAAAGTCCAGTAAAACTTGCCACAATCGCTTCCGCTGCTCAACATTCAGGTCAACGCAGTTCTCTTCCCAGATGGAGCGGATCGCCTCTGTCCGATTCTCCGTCGGCCGACTCGGGGAATGCGCTGCCAGGGGAGTCCTGGAGGGGATGCTTCAGGAGTATGGGGTAACGAACCCACTGATAGTGGCTGTTCGATCCTTGTACGACCGGTGTCAGAGTTCGGTCCGCATCAGGGTTGGTCTCCGCCAAGGCTGCCCTTTGTCACCGATTCTGTTCAGAACTTGTATGGACAGAATTTCAAGAGGGGGTCCGGAAGAGTTGGATGAAGTGGCTGGGGAGAGGGAAGTGTGGGCGTCTGGGCGTCCCTGCTAAAGCTACTGCCCCCGCGAGCCCACCTCGGATAAGCGAAAGAAAATGGATGGATGGCTATAAAAATGTAGAAATAGGAGAAATACCTTCGACATTGACAAGATTTCAGATATCATTCATGCATTTTGTTCAAATAAAGGGTCATGACAGCAATCATCCAGGGAAGAGAGTCTTCATATCGTAGTTGATGCCAAACCCAGAAATAAGATGAAAGAAAAGCTAACCAAACAAAACATTGTGGAGTTAGTGCACAGCATGCAGTATGTTGAGAGATTTGCAAATATATACAGACGGAGACCAGAAGAACAGCAGCAGCATTCGTAATCCCGTATTTCGAAATAAATCAGTATTCTCATCAGAAATAATAGCAATCATTATGTCTTTACACTGTAAAACCATTAAGGGCCATCATGTGTTCAGATTCACTCTCTGCATTACGCTCAAGGAAGTGGAAGACAAGACCTTATTTGTGAACTATTGGAAAAAAGACAACATAGATGGCAATAAATGTATAGGAAGGGCCGAAGCCTAAGCAATATTCCATCCATCCATTTTCTGAGCCGCTTCTCCTCACTAGGGTCGCGGGCGTGCTGGAGCCTATGCCAGCTGTCATCGGGCAGGAGGCGGGGTACACCCTGAACTGGTTGCCAGCCAATCGCAGGACACATAGAAACAAACAACCATTCGCACTCACAGTCATGCCTACGGGCA
The DNA here is from genome assembly GCF_024500385.1 of Phyllopteryx taeniolatus. NCBI lineage: Eukaryota > Metazoa > Chordata > Actinopteri > Syngnathiformes > Syngnathidae > Phyllopteryx > Phyllopteryx taeniolatus. The sequence goes on from NC_084504.1 coordinate 28,039,081, forward strand.
ATTTAGAGTCTCCAATGAATGCATGTTTTTGGGATGTGGGAGGAAACCGGAGCGCCCGGAGAAAACCCACGCAGGCACGGGGAGAACATGCAAACTCCCACAGGCGGGGACGGGGATTGCCAGCGGCTCAGGCCTACAGGCAGAAAAAAACCCACCTCAGCGTTTTAAAGTATTTCGTTTTGCACATGCACAAGAACAAAGGGGTATCCCATTTCCTAGGGCAAGGGGTAAGACGACGAAGACTTGAAAAGTGTGCTCGGGGAGTTCACTTGAAAACGAGGGGTATGGGACTCGGCCCCCGCTGACAGGCGAAGAGCTTGCTGACAAGACAAGGAAGTGCATACATAAATGGAAGTGAGCATAATTATTGATATTCTATTTCCATTCTATTCTTCTGTATTGTCTAATGAGAGTCCTGATCAACGTAAATTGAGGCTATACGATTTGTGTACCGGGGGCACGGCGGCCCCACTGGTTAGAGCGTCTGCCTCACAGTTCTGAGGACCGGGGTTCGATCCCCGGCCCCGCCTGTGTGGAGTTTGCATGTTCTCCCCGTGCCTGCGTGGCTTTTCTCCGGGCACTCGGCTTTCCTCCCACATCCCAAAAACATGCATGCTAGGTTGATTGAAGTCTCTAAATTGCCCCTAGGTGGGAATGGTTGTTTGTTTCTGTGTGCCCTGCGATTGGCTGGCGACCGGTTCAGGGTGTACCCCGCCTCCTGCCCGATGACAGCTGGGATAGGCTCCAGCACGGCTCGGAAAATGGATGGATGGATGGATTTGTTTACCACCAGACTATGGTGAAAAATTCACAGCAAACACATTTCACTACATCCATCCATCCATTTTCTGAGCCGCTTCTCCTCACTAGGGTCGCGGGCGTGCTGGAGCCTATCCCAGCTGTCATCGGGCAGGAGGCGGGGTACACCCAGAACTGGTTGCCAGCCAATCGCAGGGCACATAGAAACAAACAACCATTCGCACTCACAGTCATGCCTACGGGCAATTTAGAGTCTCCAATGAATGCATGTTTTTGGGATGTGGGAGGAAACCGGAGTGCCCGGAGAAAACCCACACAGGCACGGGGAGAACATGCAAACTCCACACAGGCGGGGACGGGGATTGAACCCCGCACCTCAGAACTGTGAGGCTGACGCTCTAACCGGTCGGCCACCGTGCCGCCCATTTCACTACAATGTACTGCATTTTATGAACAATTAGAAAGAATTATTAGACAGCTAAGTCACATTCTGAAGCTACGTAGCTAATGTAGCATCGCTAATAATGTATATCGTATGTGTGTGTACAGTATATACACACACATATATAGAGAGAGAGAGAGAGAGAGAGAAAGAGAGAGAGAGAGTGAGAGAGAGAGAGAGAGAGAGAGAGAGAGCTTTCCATATAGTGAAGCTGTAGCCTCATCACTCAAGTAATGCAGTATTTCATGGGCGTGAAGCCGTTAGCTGTGACTCCCTCGTGCCTATGCTGGCATTTAGGAAACACACACGAGGTCAACGTAATAATTAACAGGACGCCTTTCCCTCCACGGGGACGTGAGAAGCCAACAGAACGACAAGCCGAGTGCCCAAATGACAACGGACACAAAATGCAATTCTGAAGTTTCTTTTCGCGGAATGCGAACAAAAACGACATGAGACTGAAACAAAAAAAAAAAACGTTTTTACAGCTTTCGAGTTACAATGTACATACTGTATTTAAATGTGTTGTTTATGTTCTTAACGTTGTTACTTCTATTTCAAGTATTTACAGTATGATCGATACATTTCTTATGTACATATTTTACATTTTTCAAATTAAAAAATAGTGTGATTCCACTACTACCATATCATAATATGGACATTTTCCCAAATTTCAATAACTATATGTTCTGTAAATAAGTGTGTCGCTTTGATAATTACATGCTATTATTTATTTATTCGAGTTATTTTCTATTCTGTTCCGTTTGTAATATTTTCTTTTTTGTGTGCGTTTACAAATGATTGGTTGTGTGTTTTTTGTGATGGTTCTTGTTGGTGTTATTTACTGGCCGACGATAGGCCATAAAATTAGTTTGTCTAAATATGGTCCTTCTATAAAAAAAATTGTTTTTGAGTGCACCGGACTATTGCGATATTAGCCATTCGAACTGCTCTAAGTGCTAGAGGACTCTGCATCTTTTTGCACAATTGTTGTTTGTTGTCAATGTCTTTATGTCTCCAAAGTGTTCTGTAAATTGACTGTCTGTTGTACTAGAGCGGCTCCAACTACCAGAGACAAATTCCTTGTGTGTTTTGGACATACTTGGCAAATAAAGATGATTCTGATTCTGATTCTGATTCTGATTCTGATTCTGATAAAGATGAAATATAGAAATGTATGCACGCTGTCACGTGGTCAGAAACATTTATGATAAACTATTTAAAAACACTAGACACTTTTAGAAACCTTACAGACACATTGAAATTAAAAAAGCAATTTATGATAATAACAAAATTCATTTGACACAATATGGCATCTTGTAAATGTAAACAATTGTCGTGTCTGCCTACGACATAGCCAGCAGGGGGTGAGGGGTGACAATGAATCGTCCCAATTCCTAGGGCCTTTTACCCCTTCAATCAAAGGGCTAAAGGGAAGGAGTAAGGCAAAGGGGAAGGGCTAAGAGGTCGAATCGGGATTGGCCCGAAATCTTAATGGCACAACGCTGTCGAGAACGTTACACAAAGTCACATTAAAATCATCCATCCATCCATCCATCCGTCCATTTTCTACCGCTTATCCGAGGTCGGGTCGCGGGGGCAGTAGCTTTAGCAGGGACGCCCAGACTTCCCTCTCCCCAGCCACTTCATCCAGCTCTTCCGGTGAGATCCCGAGGCGTTGCCGGCCCAGCCGAGAGACACAGTCGCTCCGGCGTGTCCTGGGTCGTCCCCGGGGTCTCCTTCTGGTGGGACGTCACCAGGGAGGCGTCCGGGAGGCGTCCCAATCAGATGCCCCACACATCTGGCTCCTCTCCATGTGGAGGAGCAGCAGCTCTACTCTGAGATCCTCCCGGATGACCGAGCTTCTCGCCCTATCTCTAAGGGAGAGCCCGGACACCCTGCGGAGGAAACTCATTTCGGCCGCTTGTATCCTGGATCTTGTTCTTTCGGTCACGACCCACCGCTCGTGACCATAGGTGAGGGTAGGAACGTAGATCGGCCGGCAAATGGAGAGCTTCGCCTTTCGGCTTAGCTCCTTCTTTACCACGACGGACCGATACAAAGTCCGCATCACTGCAGACGCTGCATCGATCTGCCTGTCGATCTCCCGTTCCATTCTTCTCTCACTGGTGAACAAGACCCCAAGATACTTGAACTCCTCCACTTGGGGCAGGATCTCATCCCCGACCTGGAGAGGGCACGCCACCCTTTTCCGACTGAGGACCATGGTCTCAGATTTGGAGGTGCTGATTCTCATCCCAGCTGCTTCACACTCAGCTGCGAACTGCTCCAGTGAGAGTTGGAGGTCACGGCACGATGAAGCCAACAGAACCACATCATCTGCAAAAAGCAGAGATGCAATAGTGAGGCCACCAAACCGGACCCCTCCGGGCCCCACCTCCGGGCCTAGCTCCAGAGGGGGGCCCCGGTGACCCGCGTCCGGGCAAGCGAAACCTGAATCCATTTATTGTACTCGTCATCGGGGGTTTTGGAGCCATGCTTTGTCCGGTCCCTCACCTAGGACCTGTTTGCCATGGGTGACCCTGCCAGGGGCATAAAGCCCCAGACAACTTAGCTCCTAGGATCATTGGGACACACAAACCCCTCCACCACGATAAGGTGACGGCTCAAGGAGGGGCCGTTTCAAAAGCAACTAAAATTGTAATGATGGAAATTTCAAAAAACAACTGTCATTTAATTACACATGTTCTCCCGGTAATATAAAAGATTACAATTACATAAATTCTGCAATTCAATTACATAATATCGTTACATGTAAATATTCCCAACATTGAGTACCACACTTTGAGAATCACTGTTTTAGGCAGTTGTCAGCCATTTTTTGCTCCTGATGTGACTATACATCGGCATTTAATGCTGTAGCGCTATACTGAGCCATTGTATCTGTACTTGTTGAAATACATTGTTGCCTGACCAACAATCAATCTACTTTCAAAAATGTGCTTGTCATGTTTGCAAAAAGTCTCTTGTTTTTATATAATGTTTGGCGTGAATGATGCAGTAACAATCTTTCTTTTTTTGGTCCAAAAACTGACGCTGTACTGTTGTACTTTGGTATTGTTTGTATCATATGTATGTACTGTGTGTGTCCTGTTCATTGACACGTCGGAGCTGTGACGTTCGCAGGCGTTATCGTCAAGCCCCTATCTCCCCCTCCCCCTCCCCCTCCCTCGAGACCCATATTCTCTGCGCTGTGAATTCTGGGAAGTCATACAGAAGTTTCAAGATGGCGGCGAGCAGGAGGCTGGCCAAGGTAAATCATCCAATTTCGTAGTAGTCTCATCACCTGCATTGCGTTCAGGTGCTTTGGTGCTTATAAAACACACGATTCTTTCACCCGAGCGGAGACCAGTCCACCTCGTAAATAACAACAACGCTTTTGAACTGTCCCTTTTTCTGAACGAGGTCACTACCTAGCCGATCTGGTTTTTGGAAGCAAAGAACCCGGCAAATTAGGCCAGCATCGATGATCAGTATCAAGAGCTGAATTAAGACATGGAATGATTTCCCCCAGGAAAACGTATTGAGAGTAGTTTTGTGTGCGCGAACAAGGCGTTGGTGTTCGAGGACGACGGTGAATTTCCGAGGCACAATGCGTTGCCTTTGCTAATCAGCTAACTTGCTATCCTCGGATATGAGCTGCGTTGAAACGAGCTCGTCTTCGGCTAATGTGGGCTTAAATGAGTTTCGCGTTCAACTGGAATTGGTGTTAAGTTGAGCTCTTGCGTACAACGTATTGCTGTTGTATTTACAAATTTCATTGTAAAGGCGAGCGGTAAGACTTGGTTATCCAGTTAGCATTTACAGCTGGGTCTTTCTGTTTCGTTTCACACGTCGTCGTAAATGACTTTGACTTAAACTATTCTCGAATATGTTGACTTTTACTCGGATCCAAACCAACTGGAGAAAGAAATGCTAATCACATGTGGATATTTGGATCATAATTACCGCGAGTTTTTCGGCCCTTATTTTTACCTAATATAGTAAGCGAACGCAGTCTAACAAGTCAAATAGCGTGTTTTTACATTGATTACACTACCTGCTTACTTTGCTGTCAGAAATAATGCGCAATATCAGTACCCGAAAACAATCAAATTGTCTTTGATTAGGAAAAAGTCATTGATTGATAATGTAGTCATCAAACAAGTATAATTTAAGCATATTTTTAGTCAACCTCGTACATTCACTGTTGTACAGTGGATTAAGTCCAAAGAAAAGATGAAGAAGAATGAATTTGACTGTTTCATACACCAGCTCTGAATTATGTACAAGTTAATCATTGACACAGCTTGAACTCTTCCCATGCTGACCATAAAATAAGAAAAAAAATACCACTAGGGCTGCACAGTTATGGCTGAATAATCACAATTATTTTGATCAATATTGTAATCATGGTTATTAATCACGATTGGTCCTCCTCTTAGGGAAAAATCTTTATTTTTATTGCACTACTTTTCAACAAATATTTAAGTTTTCAGTGCAAAATGAATCTTTAAGAATCAATGATAGATAATAATGAAGAATAAATACCCTCAAAAATTCTACAATACCAGGGGCTAACAGAATAAATATTCTATTGCAAAGTGCAATCACGAATTTCAACTTCATGGAAGCAAATGTAGTTAATGCATAAAACGCAATAACATTAGGCTGTAAGCACCGACCTTTCATTTGAAAAGCCCCGTCAATATAATGAATTGTCAAGGACAGGTAAATCTCCGTTGTTCTGCTTGGCCATTGGTTAGTCGTGCATGGTCAAAAACTGAAAAGAACTCAACAGTTGGGATTTCCCTCTCCATTTATTCAGCAGTTTTTCATTGGAGTCAGGCGAGACAAAAAGTTCAAGTCAAGGAAGCTGATACAACGATTGTTAATAGTGTCTTATCGTGACACGCCGCCTCTCCGCCAATGTGCTGAGAGCCAACTTCAAAATCAAAGCTTTATGTATTAGTACGTTGGACATCAATGCCATTTTAGACTTTTACTTTGAAGTTCGCCATGGGGTACGGCGTTTAATGAAGCCTTAACCATAACGTGAGGGGGCGCATATATGGCTGGCTGACTTGGTTGTGGGCACATGCAAATGAGGCGCTTTTCATATTCAGCAGTGCCCGCAATTCAAATTAATTTAATTGTGCTGCCCTACATACCACTGTAGCGGGGTTGGCACTGGGTCATGAAACTGCTAAGCCAGGGGTGGGCAAACCTTGGCCCGTGGGCCACATCCGACCTGCCAAAGATTGGTACAGAATCGCCCAAATCATATCAAAATCATGACTACATTCATTTGACCTTGTCCTGTAATGCAGAGTGGTTCCACCAGGTGGTGCTGTACTGCAGAGTGGTTCCACCAGGTGGTGCTGTAATGCAGAGTGGTTCCACCAGGTTGTGCTGTAATGCAGAGTGGTTCCGCCAGGTTGTGCTGTAATGCAGAGTGGTTCCACCAGGTTGTGCTGTAATGCAGAGTGGTTCCGCCCTGTTGTGATGTAATGCAGAGTGGTTCCGCCCTGTTGTGATGTAATGCAGAGTGGTTCCACCAGGTTGTGCTGTAATGCAGAGTGGTTCCACCAGGTTGTGCTGTAATGCAGAGTGGTTCCATCAGGTTGTGCTGTAATGCAGAGTGGTTCCATCAGGTTGTGCTGTAATGCAAACTGGTTCCACCAGGTTGCGCTGCAATGCCAAGTGGTTCCACCAGGTTGCGCTGTGATGCCCAGTGGTTCCACCAGGTTGTCCTGTATTGCCCAGTGGTTCCGCCAGGGAGCGCAGTAGGTACAGTGATACATTGACTTGACTTTGCCTGTTCTGTTTTTACTCTGCTACTGCTCTCTGGACCCTTCTTCAACCATGAGTGGGCCAAAGAAAAGTCGACAGTGAGTGCTGGGTGTTTAAAATAGAATGGCTTACTAAATACTTTTTCACTGAAGTCCCGTCAAAGGCTGTATGTCTAATTTGTTAAGAAACCATTGCGGTTTTAGAGGAATGTAACATCAGCCGTCACTTTTCTACCAAGCATGCTGAATATGCTAAGAGCCAGTCAACACAGGAACTGATGGCTACGGCTCAGTGGTTAAAATCAAGCTTGCAGGCTCAGCAAAACACCTTTATCTGACAAACTGCCATCCAAGATTCAGTCACACAAGACCCTGAAACAGTGCCAGGGGAGCTGCAGATGGAACTGATTGATCTCCAATGTGATACTGTCTTAAAAGAGAAGTTCAACTCTCAAACTGGCTGAGTTTTATGCTTCATGAAGTGCAAGCAAATTTCCAAAAATCCGGAAGATGGCACAGAGGATGCTGGTGGTGTTTGGCTCTACATGTGTGTGAACAGACCTTTAGTGTGGTAAACACCAACACAACATTCTACAGATCCCAGCTGATGACCACCTCAGCTGTCTTCTGAGAATTGCCACAACAAAACTAACACCAGACTTTGATGCACTGGCAAAAGAGGTGATCAACAAAACAACACTGTTCCCATTAAAAGTAAATCTAAGTATTAACACTACAATGCCTTTTTTTTTGCCCAATGTTTATTTTTGATGTGTAAACATCTGGTCCTGGCTTGGCCCACTTGTCAAACTTTAAAATTCAATGTGGGCCCTAAGCCAAAAAGTTTGCCCACCCTGGCTCTAAACCAATGTGGCTGAACTGTATAAAAATCTCCTAGTCACACTTGTGTGTACTTAGCCACAGCGTTACGTGTGTTTATGTGGCTAAACCTTTAGCCACACTTAGTTAGTCCTCGTCACTGGGAAGCCGATCAGCTTGTAATAAAGTGGGTCCAATCAACACTACCTAGTCATCAATCAAGACTTGGGCTGAAGGATTTGGGAAAATATTCTAATTGCGAGGTTTTTTTTTTTTTTTTTTAACAAATATTGCGATTTCCATTGAGCATGCACTTTTTGAGGTAAGTTTATCTTCAGCATGGTACTTTTTTTTTTTTTTGTCCTGTTCGGCTGTTAGGTCAAGCAGAATGGAAAATCTGTATCTCTTTCATACCGGAACAGTTTTACTGTGTCACAGTGGAGTTTTTAAGCTTCCGCTGTGGTATTATAATTGAGGTTTATTGAGGATCAGACTTGATCATTCGAACAGAGGCCGGACAACCACCGCCGAAGCGGGCCAAACCCCCCCATACACACACTCGCCAGTACCCATTTCCCGCCCCTGTGCATGGGAGGTGGACCCCCCCGCCCCCCCCAAACCGGGCAAGGAAAAAAAAAACACAGCAGGCCCCAGAGCCCGCAGGGGACCGCCCGCCTCCCCCACGGGAAGAGGAAGAGGCGACCGCAGCGGGATGCAGGGAACGGAGAGAAGAGGAGGAAGCAGGCCCGAGGTGCGACCCCCACCAGCAGCCAGAGCGGGGGACCCAGGCGGGTGCCAGCCGGCATCCGGGAGCGACCCCCACCAGCAGCCAGAGCGGGGGACCCAGGCGGGTGCCAGCCGGCACCGCCCCAGCGCCCACGGAACATGGGCGAGTCACCATTACTCCCCAAGAGGTTACCCCATTGGTTCCCCCCCCCACCCCCGAGATCAGGAAGGAGTGAAAAAAAGTCCCGCCCCCACAGACTCCGGAACAGCAAACACAGGAACAAGAGGAGAATATCCCCACAGCATGCATGTCGTTTCACCATGCAAACCGATCTAAAATGTGTGGAAATAAATAGAATAGTAAAACAACAACCATGACAACAAAGAATATAGAATTCCATTGTTTACTTTCACACTTATGAAAATAGTATGAAAAATAATAGTATCAAATAATATGAAAATGTCGGCTGGCACCCTACTCAGGCAAATGAATCAAGCGCCTAGATTTAGCATGTTGAGGAAAGGTGACCAGCTATCGACGGATATGTGTAATTGATTTTTTTTCCTTCAGATAACGCAATATATTCTATGATGAGATTTAGCCACTGATTGATGTTAATAGCTTGTTTTTTTTTCCAGTTTAATAGAATTGTTTTCTTGGCGGTAGCTAACGCCACAAGTAATGATTGTGAATATTTATTAGGGAGCTCAATTATGCTTAAGTCGCCAAGTATGCACAATCTTGGAAAATCCTGCAGTTTAAAATATGCGAGAGTTTTAGTATACGCGAAGAACAAAAGCATTAAATTACATTCCCATATAGCATGAGAATAGGCGCCTGCGGTATTTTTGGTGCATTGCACGCATATATTAGATGGAGAGAAGCCAATTTAATGCACAGTGTACTGAGTAAAGTGTGTTCTATGGCGCACTTTATATTGTATAAGCTGTAGATTTGTGTTTTTTGTCATTCTAAACATCCATCCATCCATTTTCTGAGCCGCTTCTCCTCACTAGGGTCGCGGGCGGGCCGGAGCCTATCCCAGCTATCATCGGGCAGGAGGCGGGGTACACCCTGAACCGGTTGCCAGCCAATCGCAGGGCACATATAAACAAACACTCACATTCACACCTACGGGCAATTTTAGAGTCTTCAATTAACCTAACATGCATGTTTTGGGGATGTGGGAGGAAATCGGGAGTGCCCGGAGAAAACCCACGCAGGCATGCGAAGCACATGCAAACTCCACACAGGCGGGGCCGGGGATTGAACCCCGATGCTCAGAAGTGTGAGGCAGACGCGCTAACCAGTCGGGCACCGTGCCGCCCATTCTAAACGTATTGTTACAAATCTGTACCCAGTAGCTACGGTCAGCAGACATGGAGAGGTCTCTTTTCCATTTGGTGATTGGTAAGTGCATTGATCTAGTACCTGAAATTCATTTAGAAACTTTTGAGAGATTTCTTTTATTTTGCGGGAAAAGCTTCATTATTTGCTTGACAAACTCCGGCAGTTCGAGGGTGCTCTGGAGTGTTGGTTTCTTTTTATTTCTTTTTTTATTGCTGCTTTTAATTTATCGTATTGAAGAAAGTTTCCGGCTGTTACTGGGTATTCTTGGAAGAGTTCATCGCGTGTCCGAAAACATTATTGTTAAGTAGTTGTTGTCTGTGGTTAATTCCATGTTGTTCCCATGTACTAAAATGAAGGGGTATATTATTAATTTTGAAATCTGGATTATGACAGTTAGGGAAGAGCATACTGGGAGCTAATTGAGATCCTGTCGATTCTAAACTTTGCCACCAAGCCGTTAAGGTGGATGCGATTATTGGATTCTTGAAACATTTATGGCGTGTAAGACTAGTACAACTAAATGGGAGTTTTGGTAGGTTGATGTTGTTGCAGTCTGTTTGTTCCAATTCTAGCCAATGTTCACACTCCTCACTGTGGTGCAACCCTTTGATGAGGTATTGTAACTGGTTAGCAAAATAATTGGGAGCATTTAGGCCTCCCTCCTGTTTACTTTTCTGAGGAGTAGATAGACTGATTCTATTTTTCTTATTTTTTGAATAAAAATGTATTACAGCAGAATCCAAGGTTTGAAACCATTTAAATGTGGGCTTAAATGGAATCATTGAAAATAAAGAATTTATTTCAGGTAAGGTTTTCATTTTTAGCTAGCTATTCTTCCCAGTAATGGTATAGGCAAGTTATTCCAGCGTCTTAAATCAGCTGAGATGAAAAATCTCAGCTGATTTAAGACGCTGGAAGTGGTGTGTAATTTAGATTGGTTAGCTCTGTGGGTTTTGACAAAATATTGATACCTAAATACTTAATGTTTCCTATAGGAATAGGGTACTCTGGGATTTGACCTGCAGGAGTCCATGAGTTTGCTGTTATTGGGAGTATTGTTGATTTTGTCCAGTTAATAGAATTGTCTTATATTTGTGAAAACGTTTTAATGAGATTGAAGACTGCCTGAAGAGAATACTTGGGTTCCTGTAAGTAAAGAAGAATATCATCAGCATATAGATTGATTTTGTGTTCTGTCACGAGTGAGCAGATACCTTTTAATATTAGCATTCTGATGTATAGCGGCAGCAAGAGGTTCGATAAATATTGCAAATAGCATTGGTGAGAGTGGACATCCTTGTCTGGTTCCTCTTTGCAATGTAAAACTTTGTGAAGTGATCCTATTTGTATCATGTTGCTAGCCAATGTTTAAATGAATCTCCAAAGCCAGATTTGAAGTATTGCAAACAGGAAAGCCTAGTTAACTTTATTGAAAGCTTTCTCTGCGTCAAGTGACACGATGAAGCCTGTCTGGTCACAGTGGATCATCGACGGAAGTACCTTTTTTAACAGCTCGCTGCGAGATAATCTTGATATCTCCATTAATCAGTGATAAGGGCCGACAATTCACCGGGAGAGTGGGGTCTTTGCCAGCTACTTAATTGAAGCTGTGTTCATATGGCTACTAATTGTGTGTATCATAATTTTAAATAGATTTGGTACTATGCATTCTTTGTTGTTGTTATTTAGAGAGGGTGATAGAGGTGCTAGAGAGTTTGAGAACTGCAAAGCCAGGGTACATAGAAGGGTAACGAGCAAACACTGAACATAGGAAGCAAACAGTGACAAGGGGATAATATGGTGTGTGGTGGTGGTTTGTGGTGTGCAAAATGAGTTTTGAGCGACTTGTGCGTTTCGTGTGTGTGGAAACAAGCAGAGCAGGATAGCAGAGCGATAGGAGTGAGGATTCATGCTGGTGGCATGCGTGATTCCGGTTTTGTTTATCTAAGCAAAAGTGGAAAGAATGAAACAAAATACAATACATTTTTGACAATTCATAATGACAACAGATCAAAAGTAGTTCTTATCTAGAAGAGCCAGGGCGTGAGGTTGACATCACGAAACAGTTGACCGTCGACATATAGCTTGTCGACAACTAACCACGCTCGTTATGTATGTGTTAAATACAGAAATAGCACCTGTAACTGAGACTGTGCCTTTTAATGCTGTGCGGCGTATGGTCGCGTAAATGCGGTAAATACATTTGCTTTGCTTTGCCTCAATGTGGGCGTGGAAAGGGCGGGGTCGGCTACTCAGTGTGCTCAATTCCACGTTGATTGGGATGTACGAAGGAAATGTGCTTGGATTCATGCGTACGCACAGATTCATACATCTGGATATTTTTGTGCGTACGACGTTTTCTGGGTTTGAGCGTACGCCATGTTTCAGTAGGAAATCCACGCAAGTCTTTGTACACGAGGCCCCAGGTCTTTACTGAAAACGGGATAGATCATGATATTCCTCAGGCACCTGGGAGAAGTCGACTGGTGTGGCAGGTGGTGGTGGTGGTGTAGTGCAAGGCGCCATGGCAGAGAGCAGTGAGGGCGCCATCCACAAAAAGTGGGATGTCCTCACGGTGGTTTCCAGAAATAAGCAGGGGAAATGGAAGTGTTTGGTGAGTGACGGGAGATGACTCGCCCATCCAGGGCATTGACTTTCTTGGGAGACGGGAGTGGTTGGAGAGGGAATTGGAGCTGATGTGCCAATTCTTCGTGAATGAAATTGTCGTCTGCACCATAATCTATAAGGGCAACTATGGGGGTGTTATGACTGGGACCAAGAATGCATGGAGAAATGGTCTTGGGGAAATGGTGGTTTGGCTCACCACAGACTCTCAGGTCATGGTGAGCCTGGTCTTTTGGTCGCAGGGGGCATGTGGCAAGGAAGTGGCCTGATCTACCGCAATAGATACATAGTCGCTGGGTGACACAACGCTGACGATCCTGGGGGTCTAGTCGTGTGTTACCTAGTTGCATGGGCTCATCTGCTGCAGTGGGGGGGTGATGAAGGGGCAGTCGGAGGTGTAGAAGGCCCTGAGTGAGCGTAAGGAGGTTGCGAGTGCCTTCCCGGCCCTGAACGGGGTGATCAAAGACCTTGAGTTCGGCGGAAAAGGAATTAAATGACTGGAGTACCAGGGAGGAGTTGTGCCACAACGGCGTTTACCATTTAGCTGCTTTACCGCGGAGAAGGTTAGTGACAAACGTGACCTTGGATTGTTCGGTGAGATAACGGTTTTAGGTTGAAAACTAAGGAGCAATTTAATTTTAAGCGGTGTAAATAAATGTTTTTCTGCTTGAAGGGGGGGGGGGGTCTGTCACCTTTTTCATGCCTTTGCATGTCTGTAGGAAATATATGCATTAATTCCTGTGTTTCTACTTTTTGTGACATTTGTGTTTGTTGGTGTGCCATGAGATATTCCAATTGTAAAATATGTGCCTTCGCTCCAGAAAGGTTGGAAATCTTTGTGTGCGACGTGTCTAAAAACTCTTTCAAACCAAATAAATAAATAAAATGGATCTGGAAGTACAACCCCAATTCCAATGAAGTTGGGATGTTGTGTTAAACATACATAAAAACAGAATACAATGATTTGCAAATTATGTGCAGCCTATATTTAATTGAATACACTACAAAGACAAGATTTTTATGGTTCAAACCGATAAGCTTTTTTGTTTTTAGCAAATAGTCATTAACTTAGAATTTTATGGCTGCAACACGTTCCAAAAAAGCTGGGACAGGGTTATGTTTACCACTGTGTTACATCACCTTTTCTTTTAACAACATTCAATAAACGTTTGGGAACTGAGGACACGAATTGTTGAAGCTTTGTAGGTGGAATTCTTTCCCATTCTTGCTTGATGTACAGCTTCAGCTGTTCAACAGTCCGGGGTCTCCGTTGTCGTATTTTACGCTTCATAATGCGGCACACATTTTCAATGGGAGACATGCCTGGACTACATGCCGGCCAGTCTAGTACACGCACTCTTTTACTACAAAGCCACGCTGTTGTAACACGTGCAGAATGTGGTTTGGCATTGTCATGCTGAAATAAGCAGGGGCGTCCTTGAAAATGATGTTGCTTGGATGGCAGCATATGTTTTTCTCCAAAAGCTGGATGTACCATTCAGCATTAATGGTGCCTTCACAGATGTATAAGTTACCCATGCCATTGTCACTAACACAGCCCCATACCATCACAGATGCTGGATTTTGAACTTTGCATCCATAACAGTCCGGATGGTTCTTTTACTATTTGGCCCAGAGGACACGACGTCCACAATTTCCCAAAACAATTTGAAATGTGGACTCGTCGGACCACAGAACACTTTTCCACTTTGCATCAGTCTGTTTTAGATGAGCTTAGGTCCAGAGAAGCCGGCGGCATTTCTGGGTGTTGTTGATAAATGGCTTTTGCTTTGCATAGTAGAGGTTCAAGTTGCACTTACGAAGGTCACGGGTATTCAATGTTGGTTTTCAGCCTTGCCGCTTACATGCAGTGATTTCTTCAGATTCTCTGAACCTTTTGATGATGATATGGACCGTAGATGATGAAATCCCTAAATTCCTTGCAATTGTACGTTGAGGAACATTGTCCTTAAACTGTTGGACTATTTTCCCACGCATTTGTTCACAAAGAGGTGAACCTCGCCCCATCTTTGCTTGTGTCCCAACTTCACTGGAATTGGGGTTGTACATTGTAATGGAGGAAAAGTACTGTTTCTTCTTGACATAAATACTCAAGTAAAATTAAAACTTATGGTTCATTAAAACTATCATGCATAGGATAATTTATCCAGAATATTGCTTGAGTAAATGTAGCGCGTTACTACCTACTTCTGTTTGTTTAGCATGTGTCTTAAGGCTAAAATGACCGTCCATGCAGCTACAGTGTTGGTGGTATACGTCACATGCGTGACTCCGCTCATCTACAAACGGCATATTTGATTTATGACCACGAGCTTGCTTGTCACAAAATAACTCACACTTGTTAATCTTCTATTTGAGGTGAAGTCGTTTGAAAATGTTACAATTGCTAACCTGTCTGACGTTCTCTTGACTCGTTCACAGCGGCGTTCAGCGAGGCGTCTATATATTAGGCTTTTCAGACTTATTTAGAAATACTTTGTATTTCCGGTTGCACCGAGGGCGGGCGGTTCGTGTGGTGTCTCCATATTCTTAACGAGCGTGGTGCAACGGGCAAATAGAATCAAGGCAGACTGTGTGTCACGCACGTGCGCGCGTATACACACACACACAAACAGAGCGTGTGTCTCTTTCACATTTATACATGTACGAAAAAAAACCTGAAAAGTTACATTGTGTAATATAAAATGAAGTTGTTCCATTTGGCAAGATCTTTGTCCCTTTGTATTATTTTGCCACTTTGACATTTAAAAAGTCCGCAAATGAATAAAACCGATCTTGATCAGCCGAAAATAACGTGATTGACTCCAATTTTCGATCAAATGATCGGATCGGGACATCCCTACTTGAAAGTCTTTCTTGTCCACCATTATGCCTTCTATGACTTCTTTAATGCTTCATGGTTTCCCCCCCCCCAGGAACTTGATGAGATTCGCAGATCTGGAATGAAAAATTTCAGAAACATTCAAGTTGATGACTCTAACCTATTGTCATGGCAAGGCCTTATTGTTCCTGTAAGCAGCCATTTCTTCTCTAACTGCACTGACATCTTTGGGACCTCACTTTAATTTGACTAATGTTCTCCATTTCTATCTAGGACAACCCTCCCTATGACAAAGGCGCGTTCAGGATTGAGATCATTTTCCCCACCGAGTACCCTTTCAAGCCTCCCAAGATTACATTCAAAACAAAGATCTATCACCCCAACATTGATGAGAAGGGGCAGGTGTGTTTGCCTGTTATCAGTGCAGAGAACTGGAAGCCAGCCACCAAAACTGACCAAGGTGGGTGTCCAATCTTCCAAACCAAACCCTCAATGAGCAGCATAAATCCCACAACAAAAAAAAACATATTATCCACAATCAAAGCTGGTATAAAACCCTTTTGTACAACATCAGCTGTCATAGTATTTGAGGAATTTGGATTTTTAAACAAATAGTGGATGAATAAAAGAACACAAAATAAAGGCAAACGCTTCGGGATGTATCTGAGTCTGTAACAGAGGACGAAAGCCCTGGTGGTCAACGACAGGATTTGGACGTTAAATCCTTAGCGATCAAAGTTGTGATGCATGATGAGATTTGTTTCACCCTTCCAGAGCTGCGGCGAAGTTTTGATAATCCTTCTGTTGGTCGCCGCTTAGTAGCAACCACTGGCATATTCTTGTCCTCCTCTAACCGGCGTTTGTGTGAGGTACTGATACTATTAGCGTTGGGTATCGATAGCTGATTGGAACCGGGACTAACATTCCGGAATTGTTCAAATTTAAAAAATCGGTTCGCAGTTTCAATGCCTACAGTCCGCCGACCCCGAAGAAGAAAATGGTGAAAACTAACCAAGCAACAGCGAAAACCAAGACAGAAGAACGCTCACAAAGACGTGCTCGTGCCCAACGGCGACAGCAAACAAAAATCTGTCTTTGTAAAAATAAATGACCAGTCGCCTCAGTGCAACACTTGGATTATAATAAGATATAATATTATACGGCGGCACGGTGGACCACTGGTTAGAGCGTCAGCCTCACAGTTCCGAGGACTGGGGTTAAATCCCCGGCCCCGCCTGTGTGGAGTTTGCATGTTCTCCCCATGCCTGCGTGGGTTTTCTCCGGGCACTCCGGTTTCCTCCCACATCCCAAAAACATGCATTCATTGGAGACTCTAAATTGCAAGTAGGTGTGAATGTGTATGCGAATGGTTGTTTGTTTGTATGTGCCCAGCTGTCGTCGGATGAGAGGCGGGGTACACCCTGAACTGGCCGTCAGCCAATCGTAGGGCACACACAAACAAACAACCATTCACACTCGCATTCACACCTACAGGCAATTTAGAGTCATCAATCAACCTACCATGCATGTTTTGAGATGTGGGAGGAAACCCGAATACCCGGAGAAAACACACGCAGGCACGGGAAGAACATGCAAACTCCACACAGGCGGGGCCGGGATTTGAACCCCGGTCCTCAGAACTGTGAGGCAGATGTGCCAACCAGTCGCTCACCATGCCGCCCGACAACAAAAAAAATTAAATATGAATTATTTTACCATACTGGAAAGAAAGTAGAATCAGTCGCATTACAAGCTTAACATTGAGCTAAAACCAACGGTCTAACTAGTAACTTTACATCACAATGTCCATCCATCCATCCATCCATTTTCTACCGCTTATCCGAGGTCGGGTCGCGGGGGCAGTCGCCTTTGCAGGGACGCCCAGACTTCCCTCTCCCCAGCCACTTCATCCATCTCTTCCGGGGGGATCCTGAGGCGTTCCCAGGCCAGCCAAAGGATGTAGTCTCTCCAGCGTGTCCTGGGTCGTCCCCGGCGTTTCCTCCTGGTGGGACGTGCCTGGAACACCTCACCAGGGAGGCGTCCGGGAGGCATCCAAATCAGATGCCCCAGGCACCTCATCTGGCTCCTCTCGATGTGAAAGAGCAGCGGCTCTACTCTTGAGATCCTCCCGGATGATCACCCTATCTCTGAGAGATAGCCCGGACTCCCTGCGGGGGAAACTCATTTTGGCCGCTTGTATCCGGGATCTTTCTACCTCACCTATGGTCATGACCCACAGCTCGTGACCATAGGTGAGGGTAGGAACGTAGATCGACTGGTAAATCGAGAGCTTCGCCTTTCGGCTTAGCTCCTTCTTTACCACAACGGACCGATACGAAGTCCGCATCACTGCAGACGCCGCACCGATCCGCCTGTCGATCTCCCCTTCCATTCTTCCCCCACTCGTGAACAAGACCCCCAGATACTTGAACTCCTCCACTTGGAACAGGATCTCATCCCCGACCTGGAGAGGGCACGCCACCCTTTTCTGACTGAGGACCATGGTCTCAGATTTGGAGGTGCTTATTCTCATCCCAACCGCTTCACACTCGGCTGCGAACTGCTCCAGTGAGAGTTGGAGGTCACGGCTTGATGAAGCCAACAGAACCACATCATCTGCAAAAAGCAGTGATGCAATACTGAGGCCACCAAACCGGACACCCCCTACGCCTCGGCTGCGCCGAGAAATTCTGTCCAGAAAAGTTATGAACAGAATCGGTGACAAAGGGCAGCCTTGGCGGAGTCCAACCCTCACCGGAAACGAGTCCGATTTACTGCCGGATATGCGGACCAAACTCTGACTCCGGTCGTACAGGGATCGGACAGCCCGTTTCAGGGGGTTCGGTACCCCGTACTCCCGAAGCAGCCCCCACAGGACCCCCCGAGGGACACGGTCGAACGCCTTCTCTAAGTCCACAAAACACATGTAGACTGGTTGGGCGAACTCCCATGCACCCTCGAGGACCCTGCCAAGGGTGTAGAGCTGGTCCACTGTTCCACGGCCAGGACGAAAACCACACTGCTCCTCCTCCTCCAGGGAGGTTGAGGAGTGTGATCACACACTTCTCCGGTCCCCCTTCTTAAAAAGGGGGACCACCACCCCAGTCCCCGGAACTCCGGGCGAATCTCATCCACCCCTGGGGCCTTGCCACCGAGGAGCTTTTTAGCCACCTCTGTGACCTCAACCCCAGAGATAGGAGAGCCCGCCTCAGAGAACCCAGACTCTGCTCCCTCATGGGAAGGCGTGTCGGTGGAATTGAGGAGGGCCTTCGAAGTATTCTCTCCACTGGCTCACAAGGTCCCGAGTCGAGGTCAGCAGCGCCCCATCCCCACTATACACAGTGTTGGTGGTGCACTGCTTCCCCCTCCTGAGACGCCGGATGGTGGACCAGAATTTCCTCGAAGCCGTCCGGAAGTCTTTCTCCATGGCCTCACCGAACTCCTCCCATGCCCGAGGTTTTGCTTCAGTGACCACCAAAGCTGCATTGCGCTTGGCCAGCCGGTACTCATCAGCTGCCTCAGGAGTCCCACAGGCCAAAAAGGCCCGATAGGACTCCTTCTTCAGCTTGACGGCATCCCTCACCATTGGTGTCCACCAACAGGTTCGGGGATTGCCGCCACGACAGGCACCGACCACCTTACGGCCACAGCTCCGGTCGGCCGCCTCAGCAATGGAGGCGCGGAACATGGTCCACTCAGACTCGATGTCCCCCGCCTCCCCCGGAACATGAGCAAAGTTCTGTCGGAGCTGGGAGTTGAAACTCCTTCTGACGGGGGATTCTGCCAGACGTTCCCAGCAGACCCTCACAATACGTTTGGGCCGGCCACATCGGACCGGCATCTTCCCCCACCATCGGAGCCAACTCCCCACCAGGTGGTGATCAGTTGACAGCTCCGCCTCTCTCTTTACCCGAGTGTCCAAGAAATGCGGCCGCAAGTCCGATGACACGACCACAAAGTCGATCATCGAACTGCGACCCAGGGTGACCTGGTGCCAAGTGCACGTGTGGACACCCTTATGCTTGAACATGGTGTTCGTTATGGACAATCCGTGATGAGCACAGAAGTCCAATAACAGAACACCACTCGGGTTCTGATCGGGCGGGGGCGTTCCTCCCAATCACGCCCTTCCAGGTCTCACGGCCATTGTCCACGTGAGCATTGAAGTCCCTCAGCAGAACTATGGAGTCCCCAGCGGGGGCGCTCTCCAGCACCCCCTCCAAAGACTCCAAAGTGCATAGGCACAAACAACAGTCAGGATCCGTCCCACCACCCGAAGGCCGGAGGGAGGCTACCCTCTCGTCCACCGGGGTGAACCTCAACATACAGGCGCCGAGCCGGGGAGCAATAAGTATACCCACAGCTGCTCGGCGCCTCTCGCCGTGGGCAACTCCAGAGTGGAAGAGAGTCCAACCCCTCTCGAGAGTACTGGTACCAGAGTCCAAGCTGTGCGTGGAGGCGAGTCCAACTATATCTCGTCGGAACTTCTCGACCTCACACACCAGCTCGGGGCTCCTTCCCTGCCAGAGAGGTGACATTCCACGTCCCTAGAGCCAGCTTTTGTAGCCGGGGAACGGATCGCCGAGGTCCCCGCCTTTGTCAAGTCAAGTCAAAATTTGCACAAATAAACCATTTGACGTGATAAAACAGTCGCTAATACCTTTAAACAACGCTATATATAACTTTTTGCTGAAACACGAATTCATGAATATGAAGTCAATTGGGTTAGTTCCACGCACATTGCCTTTTAGTTCGTAGGTTTGATATTGATACTGGTTATAAAGAACATGTTCATTTTAGTCTATGCTGCGGGCTGCAAAGAAACTGGACGGACTGCAAAGAAAATGGACACCATTTACAGCATACACTAAAATTATTTATTTAAACCATGCAAACTTTTTTGACCCAGCACCCTTAAAGAATCGAAATTGAGAATCGTTTAGAACCGGAATCGGGACCGGAGTCGCTCAAATTCAATCGTTGCCCAACCAGAGTTACTAGTAGGTTTGGGCATCGAGACTCGAGAACTGATTGGAACCGTTCAAATTAAAACATTTCGGTTCTCAGTTTCAATGCCTAGTCCTCCAGCCACGAAGAAGTGGCGAAAACCAACGAACAAGAACGCGCACAATGATGTGCTTGTTTTGAGAAAGACTTAGTAGAAAGCATTGGATACAGACGTAGAGGCATAAACCAGCTGCAGTGCCAACTATTTTTCCTATGGCCATCGAGACCACAACCGCCGGCAAGAGAACTAAATCTCGCAGCCGCCACGGTGCCGAAGCGCAGACGAGGTGAGGATTTCCTTGTATATACCTATGACTCGATTATGGTTACTATGCACTGGGGAGTAGGCAAAAAAGAACCACACAGTACCTTTCAGTAGTGTCGTCTGTACTTTGGCCTATATGTCAAACCAACAGACACGGCAAAGACTTTCTGTGCGGCGTGTTATAACGCAACTCAAGCGAGGGGCACACAATATATAGGATTACTGCATACTATGTAAAAGCTTGTGCCGTGTCACTGAAACATATATGAATACCATATTTTCACGACCATAAGTCGCACTTAAAAGTCTTAAATTATAACCGAAATGGACGGGGCGCCTTATGTGTTTCGTAAATTTAATAGATTAACCCTCTCTATGGCACTCAGGAAAATACTTTTACTGACTTTTTCTCCTTCCGTTTTTCCCTTGAATACAATTCCTGTCTCTTTGTGCATATGTTTAGTGTGGATGTGGTTTCTAAGAGAGGGACAAAAACAGTAGGCGGCACCGTGGGCGACTGGTTAGCACATCTGCCTCACAGTTCTGGGGACCGGGGTTCAAATCCCGTCAGCCTCACAGTTCTGAGGACCCGGGTTCAATCCCCGGCCCCGCCTGTGTGGAGTTTGCATGTTCTCCCCGTGCCTGCTTAAAATTTTACGTAATTGCTGAAAAAATTATTTATTTACAAGAAATAATGTATCTTTGTTCATCTATTTATGCCTTTGAGGCATAGTGACAGACAGAACAAATAAATGGTCTTCTATTAGATGGTAGGAAGTACATACAGTATTTAATGTATCCACTTTTTGTGACATGTTTGTTTGTTGGTGTGCCGTGAGATTTTGTCATTGTAAAATATGTGCCTTGGCTCCATAAAGGTTGGAAGCCACTGGTATAGAGTATAGAGATGAAAGTGGAGAGTGGAACAAGTGACACTTTCCATCATCAAGATGCGAGTAGAAAAGCAGTTGAAATGGTATACTATATTAAATGTTAATTAATGTTCCTATCACTTAAAGTAAAGGTGTTGAGACTATTCACTTATTTTGGTAATCCTCAAGAAGGGTCTTTCGCACTTGAGAATTTCCCAAGCAGCTTGGTGTGAAGAAATCAACTGTGGGAGCAATTATTAGAAAATTGAAGACATATAAGACCACAGATAATCTCCCTCGATCTGGGGCTCCACGCAAGATCACAACGGTGTCACCTAGTGAATGACCTGCAGAGAGCTGGGACCAAAGTAACAAAGGCTACCATCAGTAATACACTATGCCGCCAGGGACTCCAATCCTGCAGTGCCAGACATGTCCCCCTGCTTAAGCCAGTACATGTCCAGGCCCATCTGAAGTTTGTTAGAGAGCATTTGGATGATCCAGAAGAGGATTGGGAGAATGTCATATGGTCAGATGCAACCAAAATAGAACTTTTTGGTAAAAACTCAACTTGTCGTGTTTGGAGGAGAAAGAATGCCGAGTTGCATCCAAAGAATACCATACCTACTGTCAACAATGGCGGTGGAAACATCATGCTTTGGGGCTGCAAAGTTGACCAGGACGACTGAGCCTGATCCCAAACACACCGCCCGGGCAGCGAAGGAGTGGCCTCGTAAGAAGCATTTCAAGGTCCTGGAGTGGCTGAGCCAGTCTCCATATCTCAACCTGATGATAGAAAATCTTTGGAGGGAGTTGAAAGTCTGCGTAGCCCAGCGACAGCCCCAAAACATCAATGCTCTAGAGGAGATCTGCATGGAGGAATGGGCCAAAATACCAGCAACAATGTGTGAAAACCTTGTGAAGACTTCCAGAAAACTTTTGACCTCTGTCATTGCCAACAAAGGGTATACAGTGGGTACGGAAAGTATTCAGAACCCCTAAAAAATGTCACCCTTTATAAATTCTGTCTTTGAGCTCTTCAGGCAGTTCCTTTGACCGCATGATTCTCATTTGCTCCGACATGTACTGTGAGCTGTAAGGTCTGATTATAGACAGGTGTGTGGCTTTCCTAATCAAGTCCAATCATTATCATCAAACACAGCTGGACTCCAATGAAGGTGTAGAACCATCTCAAGGATGAGCAGAAGACATGGACAGCACCCGAGTTAAATATATGAGTGTCACAGCAAAGGGTCTGAATAAATCTGCAAAACTTGCAACAATTCTGTTTTTTTTCTAACAATGCGGGGTGCTGTGTGTACATTAATGAAGAAAAAAATGATAAATGACTTAAATGATTTTAGCAAATGGCTGCAATATAACAAAGAGTTAAAATTTTCAGGTGGTCTTAATACTTTCCATACCCACTGTATAACAAAGTATTGAGAGGGACTTTTGTTATTGACCAAATACTTATTTCCCACCATCATTTGCTAATAAATGATTTCAAAATCAGACAGTGATTTTCAGGATTTTTTTCTTCCCCTCATGTTATCTCTTATAGGTGAGGTATACCTATGATGACAATTACAGGCCTCTCGCATCTTTTTAAGTGGGAGAACTTGCACAATTGGTGGCTGACTAAATACTTGTTTGCCCAACTGTAACCACTATCAATATCAATATCAAACATGAAATAAAAGGCAGCGTGTGTGGAAGTAACCTAATTGACTTAATAGTCATTCATTATTTTTTCAGCTAAAAGTTAAATATAGCATTGTTAAAATAGTTATTTGCAACTGTTCTATTAGGTCAAATGTTTTTATATGCAAGCTTTAACTTGACTTCCTGTTTTAAGCATATAGCCTTTTATTTTGAAGGGTTCACACCGGAACTCAGCATTTTGGCACGAAAAAGAAATACACCGGTAAAAACGAAAGTAAAACAAAAAAGACTAATGAATGGAACCAAATGCTCTGTAAGATGTTGATTCCTTTACCGACCCACCAATGAGACACAAGGTTAGTGTTGTAAAAACTGTGAGACGCTTTTGTGACTTTTGTCCCAATTCATTATGTAAAGTTGCTCGTTTAACCTTTGAAGTTTTAGCTCAATGTTAAGCTTGTAATGTGGCTGTTTCTACCTTCTTTCTAGTATGGTAAAGCAATTTTTGTTTTATTCTTGTGTCTGTCATCAGCTCTCACGTCGGTTTGAAGACTAAAATAAACGCTAAAAACGATCAGTGCAAAAGTGCAACTCAGCATTCAACTCTTTAGGTGCGTCCATGTTGGCATAGGTATTTTATCGCTTTACTGACCCAATTGACTTGACGGAAGTTCCGCGTGGTGTAGGCTGAGGCTCGGAGTAGGAGTGATCACGTCAGACTTCTACACATTGTAAACGCCTCCATTGCACAATATAATCTTAATCCAAGTGTTGCACGGAGGTGACGGGTCATTTATTTTAACACAGTTAAGACGCTTTTATTTGCCGCTGCCGGTGGGCACAAGCATGTCTTTGTCTGTGTTCTTCTTCGTTGATTTCTGCTAGACTTTACACCGATCTGATTAGCCTGATCGGTATCGGCCGATAATTAGCATTTTATGATGATTGGCTGATCAATTTTGTCATAATTCGCCGATCCTATCAATGACGTAATTGATCGGCTCCGCAAAAGATACTTACTCCACGTCGCCGTCATGTACAGTATATTCGAATCAAGAAGCGAGTTTCTTTTTACCCTTGCCGCGTTTCTTTTGACGCAGTACTGTAAATATCTGACCTCCAATAGTTATTTAAAAAAAAAAAAAAGAGAAAATGTCGTTTTTTTTACAATCAATGAGCTTCACCTTGTCAAAAAGCGACCGGATACGCTCGTTACCATGGCCACGAAAACAATAATGGATCGCGCCATGTGTTTATAAGAACAAAATGGGGAAAAAAGTGTGCTCGAGAGGACGTTCGTTTAAGGCTTGCTTGAGGTATGTTCACATACTTTTAATACAATACTGCTCGCAAGCAGGCAACAAAATGTTATTTAGCCTAGCAAGCTAGTGCTAGCACTAATGGTTGTAAGTGAACATGCAGGCGTTCTGTCAAATCATGCTCTAAAGTTTTGGTGTGTGTGAATTAATTTAATTACAATAAAGTAATTATTACAGTAAGTTAGCACTCATTATTTCTGTCATGTTGTAATGTTGGTTCGACCTGACTGAATAGAATACATGGTCTGACTAGAGCAGTGATTTCGAACCTTTATGGAGCCAAGGCACATATTTTACAATTGAAAAATGTCACTGCATACCAAGAATCAGAAATGTCGCAAAAAGTGGAGACATGAATGACTGTATGTGCTTCCTGCCATCTCATAGAAGACCATTCATTTGTTCTGTCTGTCCCTATGCCTCACTGGCATAAATAAATGAACAAAGATGAATGATAATTATTTACTATTATTTATTGTAAATTTTTGGAGCAATTAAGTACACAAGTATATACAGTAAATGAACAAGTCAATTAATTAGACACATTGCTCCATCTTGTGATCCGATCGTTTATCTGTTTTTTTAAACTTTGACAAATATTCCTTTTGAATATTTCCAGTAATAACAGAGAAAACTGAGCACTTTGTTTCGAACTGGTGTCATTGGTATCTGATCATTTCATACTTAACCAAAAATATACCGAAGTAACCTTGAGCAAGATGCAGCATCCCCAGTTGCCCCTGATGATATGATTTGGGTATGTACGCAGAGAGTTCCAAACACAGATCCCAGATTGTGCAATAGCTCTGATCAATTTTCCATCTTCTCTCAGCTTCAAAATGGTTTGCTTTTCTCCCATAGACAGCTCTGTGGTCTTCTTCATGTTTGCTTAACAGCAAATGCAGCTTTCACAGGTGAAACCCAAAGCCAAAAACAAGCACGATCTAATGTTTTCTCTCAGAGTGTTGTATACTTAGTCCCCTCCAAAAGTATTGGAACGGGAAAGTCCATTGTTTTTGTTGTACACTGAAGACAGATCAAAAGACAAAAGTTTGGTTTATTTCATGGTATTTACACAAACAACTCAGGACAGAGCACCTTTTGTTTGAACCCACCCACTTTTCAAGTGACCAAAGCTATTGGAACATGTGACTGATGGGTGTTTCTAGTTGCTCAGGTTTTGCCTTTTTGATTGCTTCAACATTAGATGGTGTGCTTGTTTTTGGCTCTGGGTTTCTCCTGTGAAAACTGCGTTTGTTGTGACCAGAGAGCTGTCTATGGGAGAAAAGCAAACCATTTTGAAGCTGAGAGAAGAGGGGAAATCGATCAGAGGTATTGCACGAACATTGGGCATAACCAATATAACGATTTGGAATGTCCTGAAACAGAGAGACACCACTGGTGTACTGAGCAACAGACATCGGACAGGTCGGCCAAGGGTATCGACAGCAGTTGATGACAGAAACATTGTGAGAGCTGTGAAGAAAAACCCAAAGACAACAGTCAGTGGTGTCTCTGCCAATCTCCACAGGGCAGGGGTTAATCAGAATCAGAATCAGAATCATCTTTATTTGCCAAGTATGTCCAAAACACACAAGGAATTTGTCTCCGGTAGTAATGTATCACAATCCACTGTTTGAAGAACACTTTGAGAGAGGAAATATACAGGCCATACCACAAGATACAAACCAGTTTACATGCATCCATACTGATCGGGAGAAGCTTCATCATGCAACAAGACAATGACCCAAAACACACTGCCGACACAACAAAGGACTTCATCAGGGGGAAAAAGTGGAAGGTCTTTGACTGGCCAAGTCAATCACTGGACCTTAACTAAATAGAGCATGCATTTTACCTCCTGAAGAGAGAAAGCCCCAGAAACAAACAAGAACTGAAAGAGGCTGCAGTAAAGGCCTGGAAAAGCATTTCAGTCTGGTGAAGTCAATGGGACACAGGCTGGATGCAGTTATCGCAAGTTCGCTTCGCTCGAGTTTGAATGCAGGAGTAAAAAATACACATTGAAGGCCCATTTGCTTTATTCGCGCTGTAAACACAGAAGAAGGGCTTCGAAGACGGCGCTCCCCCAATAGACGACGATTTGACCTGTATTGTGGCTCTCTACACGTGGAATTCCAAACGTCTTCAGAAAGCCGAACGCCGTCGTGCTTGGGTCCACAACACGATCCAGAGTTGCACACATCTTGGTGAATTTCAACGCCTTCTCCAGGAGCTGCTTCTGGATGACTGCAGCTTGCAGTGCTGCATGAGGGTAACCTGTGCCCAGTTTGACGACATGTTGGCTCCACTCGGTCCCACCCAGGGATTTCCCTGCAACCGACTAAACTACAGGCTGCGGGGCACCTGTCCATTTGTCTCCGGTGAGTGGCAGTTTCGTATTGTTATTAATTGGTGTGTCACAATAAATTAATATTCACTATATCTACTGAGTCACACACTGCAGGTTTACTACAGAGCTAATAGAAGTATCGAAAATGATGTTGAAATAACGACAACATGCCGCCAAATTGTAAAAGTGGATTGATGAAAGGAATGGCATGAATGAGTGGGATCGATCAGATTATCTATAAACTGTGTACAACTTCAACATTCTATAAGGTTATTGGAATTTATGATGTTTATTATTGTGGAAAGCAGCAATATATATCCCGATCAATAAAGGAGTACAACCACTAGTTTTATTTTATTTTTTAATTTTATGTGTTTGATGTACTGTATTCACTATTTTTATGATATACAGTTATTAAGTTATTTCAACATCATTTTCACTAGGTAAAATAGTACACTTTTCTTGACTGGATCCTGACCGTCTGACAGGAAAAGATTCACCTGTTCCTGTTTTAGGGCAATTGGGATTTACAAAACTATTTGTATTTGCTAAATACTGGAATAATGAGGATATGAGGTTATTTTTAATTTGTATTTTATCCTGTGGACGTACGTGGTCCTCCAAGCCCCTGCCAACTCCGGATCCCAGTCTACAACTTAAGGGCCACCCACACATACTTAAAAATTCCTGCAATATTACTTTATCAGCACCAAAATTATTGCACCTGTTTGTATACACGTCAACAATTCATTTGCATATCATAATAAACATTGTATGCTGATATACAGTATTTTATCCATGATATATTGTATTTAATTGATTGTATTATATTGTGAAGCAATAAAGCATAGCTTTTGAAATAGTTACACTGTAAAATGTATGGACTGCATTCAGCAGGTGACCAAAGAAAAATGTTTGTAGATGGTAGTAAAATACTAAAGGTACATAAGGTTGTTTAGGTTGTACAGTGGGTACGGAAAGTATTCAGACCCCCTTAAATGTTTCACTCTGTTATATTGCAGCCATTTGTAAAATATTTGTTTTAGTTTTCTCCCCTGTCTATATAAGACCTTACAGCTCACAGTGCATGTCAGAGCAAATGAGAATCATGAAGTCAAAGGAACTGCCCGAAGAGCTCCGAGACAGAATTGTGGCAAGGCACAGATCTGGCCAAGTTTACAAAACAATTCTGCTGCACTTAAGGTTCCTAAGAGCACAGTGGCCTCCATAATCCTTAAATGGAAGACGATTGGGACGACCAGAACCATTCCTAGAGCTGGCCGTCCGGCCAAACTGAGCAATGAGAAGAGCCTTAGTGAGAGGTAAAGAAGAACCCAAAGATCACTGTGGCTGAGCTCCAGAGATGCAATCGGGAGGTGGAGAAAGTTCTAGAAAGTCAACCGTCACTTCAGCCCTCCACCAGTTGGGGCTTTATGGCCTCTCCTCAGTGCAAGACACATGAAAGCCCGCATGGAGTTTGCGCAAAGAAAACACCTTAAGGACTTCCCAGATGGTGAAAAATAAGATTCTCTGGTCTGATGAGACCAAGATAGAACTTTTTTTTTTGGCCTTAATTCTAAGCGGTATGTGTGGAGAAAACCAGGCACTGCTCAGCACCTGTCCAATACACTCACAACAGCGAAGCACGATGGTGGCAGCATCAAGCCGCGAGGGTGTTTTTCAGCTGCAGGGACAGGACGACGGGTTGCAATCGAAGGAAAGATGAATGCGGCCGAGTACCCGTTGTTTCAAAAGGTTAGGAGCTAACCTGGAGCCTAAATACAAGTTACCGTCATGAGCACACTTTAGTCGTTGTTTATTACCGGGTCTTTACACAAAGGCAAAAGCTGACATCCTCAAAAACCTTATGCAGTCACAGTATATTTTAATCACCACGCACAGGTGGACTTCATGTGCAACCCAGAGTCGCATGCTATGACGAGTGCCCGACAGACTGGAGTACTTTTTGAATTACACACAGGAATCAACATAGCTGAAGTGTTCAAGTCTGCAGTTCCAGAGTGAAAGGTTGACAGAATTAACGTCAAAACATAAATGGACAATGCCAAAAACATGAACGTCGCAGTGAACGAGGCTGGGCTGTTTCCGCACGTTGTGTTTCGGTCACACTTTAAACCTGGCATCCCAGGCGGGGATAAAAGTAAATAGTGTGTGTGAGAAGGTTCCTGGGAACCTTTTTTCACAGCAGGACATCTGCCACAGCCAGAGAGGTGGGCAGAGTAGCCACATATTGTACTCAAGGAAGAGTACCGTTACTTGAAATGAATAGGATTCAAGTCAAGTAAAAAGTAGTCCTTCCAAAAATTACTTAAGAGTGAGAAAGTACTTGGTGGAAAAAAAATACTCACATACTGAGTAAATGGTAACTTCTGATTTGTCAGAGCATGAACGAATGAAATACAAAACTACTAACTAAATGTGCAGTGAGCGAGATTAGCACGTACCCAAAATGTTTTACAGTTACTTATTACCATAAAATAGTGATAATGTGGGCGAATATACGCAGCCAAAACAACAACACAAAACATGTGAAACTGACCGCAAGCTGTTTTCTCAACTTAGGAGTGGGCTGGAATATCCACGTTTGGGCAGACAGTGCCAGGCAAATAGTACAACCCCAATTCCAATGAAGTTGGGATGTTGTGTTAAACATAAATAAAAACAGAAGACAATGATTTGCAAATCAGGTTCAACCTATATTTCATTGAGTACACTACAAAGACAAGATATTTCATGTTTATGGTCATGTTTACCACTGTGTTACATCACCTTTTCTTTGAACAACATTCAAGAAACGTATGGGAACTGAGGACACGAATTGTAGAAGCTTAGTAGGTGGAATTATTTTACCATTCTTGCTTGATGTACAGCTTCAGCTGTCCAACAGTCTGCGTTGTCGTATTTTACGCTTCATAATGCGCCACACATTTTCAATGGCAGACAGGTCTGGACTGCAGGCAGGCCAGTTTAGTACCCGCACTCTTTTACTACGAAGCCGGCGGCATTTCTGGGTGTTGTTGATAAATGGCTTTTGCTTTGCATAGTAGAGTTTTAAGTTGCACTTCCGGATGTAGCGCCGAACTGTCCATCCATCCATTTTCTGTGCCGCTTCTCCTCACTAGGGTCGCGGGCGTGCGGAGCCTATCCCAGCTGTCATCGGGCAGGAGGCGGGGTACACCCTGAACTGGTTGCCAGCCAATCGCAGGGCACATACGAACAAACAACCATTCGCACTCACAGTCATGCCTACGGGCAATTTAGAGTCTCCAATGAATGCATGTTTTTGGGATGTGGGAGGAAACCGGAGTACCCGGAGAAAACCCACGCAGGCACGGGGAGAACATGCAAACTCCACACAGGCGGGGCCAGGGATTGAACCCGGGTCCTCAGAACTGTGAGGCTGACGCTCTAAGCGCCGAACTGTATTTACTGATATTGGTTTTCTGAAGTGTTCCTGAGCCCATGCGGTGATATCCTTGACACATCGATGTCGGTTTTTGATGCGGTGCCGCCTGAGGGATCGAAGGTCACGGGCATTCAATGTCGGTTTTGGGCCTTGCCGCTTACATGCGGTGATTTCTCCAGATTCTCTGAACCTTTTGATGATATTATGGACCGTAGATGATGAAATCCCTAAATTCCTTGCAGTGGTACGTTGAAGAACATTGTCCTTAAGCTGTTCGGGTATTTTCTCCCGCACTTGTTCACAAAGACGTGAACCTCGCCCCATCTTTGCTTGTGACTGACTGAGCAATTCAGGGCAGCAATCATGGCAGCCACCTGTTCCAAACATGTGTTTGATGAGCATTCCTCAACTTTCTCAGTCCCAGCTTTTTTTGGAATGTGTTGCAGCCATCAAATGCTAAGTTCATGATTATTTGCTCCAAACAATCACGTTGATCAGTTTGAAGATGAAATATCTTGTCTTTGTAGTGTATTCAATGAAATATAGGTTGAAGATGATTTGCAAATCATTGTATTCTGTTTTTATTTAAGTTTCACACAAGGTCCCAACTTCATTGGAATTGGGCTTGTGTAATTCACGAAAGCTGTTGTTTTTGTTGTTTGAAATGTGAATGCAGTTGCGGGCCGACGGTCTCGTGTGGTTTGATCGGTGAACTGCGGTTACGGTGTTTCTTCCGAGCTGGGATCCCTCCCTGAGAAATAGATTGCATCCAACTGAATTTCTGTACATGTGCTTTGTCTTGCAGTTATTCAGTCCCTCATTGCACTGGTGAACGACCCCCAGCCAGAGCACCCCTTGAGGGCAGACCTAGCAGAAGAATACTCAAAGGACCGTAAAAAATTCTTGAAGAATGCTGAAGAGTTTACAAAGAAACATGGCGAAAAGCGGCCAATGGACTGATCACGTGATAAGCGTTTAGCCCTCTGTCTCTTTCTCCCCCTTACCTTTGACCTGCCCAAGCAAATATCATACTTCCTATTTGCCCCCCCTTAATCCCCAAGCCCCTCATACTACCTTTGTCATTCACGTTCCTCTCTTTTGCTCCCCACACTGCTCCGTCTTGCAGCTGAGGAGCGGCCCAGCTGAAGCAGACAGTGGCAGCCTCAGCCTCCCTTCACATCTGCTCTGTGGATCAGACCGCTTCCTCTCTCTCTCTCTCTCTCTCTCTCTCTCTCTCCATACCTTCACTAACTTTCTACTCTTAAAGTCAAAATGAAAAAAAAAAACATGGGGAGTTGAATAGGAATATTCAAGTAATGTGTTGATTTTGCTTTTCTTCGATAAAGTATTGTTACCTAGAACTAGAGATTATGATTATTTTTTTTTTTTGCTGAGATTAAAAGATGGTTGATTACTCATTTTCTTAGCCACGTTAACAGTAACAAATGGACAGAAAGAGAAAATCTTAGATCTGTTTTTTTTCCCTTTTTTCTTCATGGCGCCCCCGCCCCCGCCCCCGCCCCCAGACTGCGTGTTTCCCTTACTGACCTCCACTGCTTCTAGACTTGCACTGTATTCTGTGGAATAATCCCACATTTCCCCTTGCCCAGTTTGTAACACACTGAGCAGAGGCAAACCATTGTTGTCCCACATGTGAATTGAATTGTTATAAAAGTTCTTCAGTACTTGTCAAAACATTCTCTCCAAATATGTTCTCAGCTGTCTCCTTTTAAAAAGAACAGGTTTCACATGTATTTATGGGTTTGATTAGTTGTACCAAAACACTTGTTCCCTGTGTGAAAAAGATGTTTGCCTGACAAATGCCTTGTAATATTGTTTTAATAACTAAAAAAAACTTTTGATTGGCACTTTGATATATAAAACTGTCAAAGTAGGAACTGCCTGCTTGTTTAATTTTGTTACTGTTCATCTTTCACTGCTCGATAGCAGTTGAACCCTTTTCACTTAATACACCCCATTTACCACGCTGAAAAGGACCTAATGGGGGTGTGCGGGTCCGCAGAACCGGGAGGCCAATTCACTCACCCGGAGCACACTTAGGCTCAGCTCAGGCAGAGCACCTTGAAGCGAGCTGGGAGAGGGGCTAGCGTTTCGGGGATACATCAGGACACAGAAAGGGACTGAGTGACCAAAAAGCAACATGGAACAACTGTTTGATCTGGTCTCCGTTCTTGTTTGGTAATAAAGATGGCTAACCATTTTGCCTCACTGCCTGCCTGCTAGTTAACTTGCATTATTCCTAATAATGGGGACAGTAAAACGTTTTAACCCAAGTGTAAAATCAAAAAGCTTAACATCAATGTGAGAAGACTGCGATCAATCGTCACCAATTTTGAGAAGGACGTTTCTCCTCATCCCCACTTCGACCTCTGAAAATACACAAAAAATGATCGCCCCAATATGGATTTTATGGACATGAAAGCGTTTTCCACTCCAAAAGCGCTCACGATACAGAAAAGCCGAACATCACTTCATGTCCACCAACTGTGAACATCTCCCCTCCCTCCCTCCCTCTTCCACCTCTGAAAATAGCAGAATGCTCGCCTTATTATTCGGGATTTTTGGGGACAATGTGTTTTCCTCATAAGCAACTTAACATCCACAAAATCCAAAATAATGGGGCCGATCGTTCCGATTTTTGCAGAGGTTGAAGTGGGCATAGAGATGTGCACATTTTGGTAACGATTTGACGGTAGTCTTTTTGATACAACTATTTCCAGAACGAAGGAATACTGTACATTCTATTGCAAAGCACTGTCAAATGTTTTATCCCTTTACAGGTGAGTAAAATCAATTTTGTGCAAAGAATTCCCTGCATTGCTTACGGAAGCACACGGGAAGGTTACGTTTTCTTTGATCGCTGACCATATAATGGTTGTATAACCACCATTTTTGGGGAACATTTTCTACCAATGAAATGACCATTTTGTACCTTGAAAGACGACATATACTTACTTTGATAGAACGCAATGCATCTTTAAAGTAAAGTGGCCCCACTAACGCGACAAGCTACTCTGGACCTTTTTTAAGAGGGGAGGGGTGTGGGGGGGGGGGGGAGTATTGTCACTACAATGCCCAATAAATATACTGTTTTTGAAAGTGTTTTAAAAAGCACAGTAAAAACAATGTATATGCATAATAGATCAAAGTTACATACACAATAATTATAAAATACAAACCTGGATTCATTTTTTTGGTATCAGCAAGTGCTGAGAAATGATCATTTCCACTTTATGATCCGTAGAGATACTGTATATGAACACTAGAGGGAGCCCTTGCTGGTTGATCCACTTTTTGCAGTCACGTGTATTGAGACACGTTTTTAATTCTTTGACTTGGTTTGTTATCAATATCAGACGTAGTCCAGATGAGAGACACGTACTTTATGAATCAGGACTGTTGAAACAGTCGCGCACCTCGGAGGTACAAAAATGCCAAATGCTTTTGGAAAAGTGACACTTGTCAACTCAAAGTACCGATCAACGTTTCTCCAAAAGTTTTTTTTGATACGACATTCAACACTGCAAACTCACAGACCTCAAGCTTTTAGTTTGGTACCGGTTACTTCAGTTTTGATTTGCATATTGGCTAAATCAAGGGTGTCAAACTCAAATTCACGGTGGGCCAAAATAAAAAATTGGGACAAGGTCGCGGGCCAAACTGGATATTTAATGAAAAATCCCAGCGATGTGCATGTTTCCCTGCTCTGCAGAAGTCGAGCGTTAAAGTAGATCATATGACAACAAACTTGAATTTTGCTTAAACACTGACTCTGGAATAAGCAAACTTTCATATTATAAACCCGAGAAATCAAATTTGGTATTTGTTTGTTGTTTTGTATTTAAATGGATAACATGAATTCTTCTGTCTCCATCTTCCATTTATCTATCGCCAACTACCTTTCTTTTTGATGTCAATCTTTTTTCAAAGGCCAACAACAAAACAACCCCAAAAAATAAGGATGTGCTTCAATAAAAATCCAAACTTCAAACTATGAACAGTCCCTGCCTAGGAGTTGATAAAGGGCATTTAGAAAACATGAATTCAATGATGCTATATTCTTTGTTCCAGCCACGTTGCTCCGCACATGACAAACGGTTCACTTCCAAGACAGGTGGGATGCAGATTGTCTGCATTGTCTAAAGTCAAAGACAGACCAACCTTTGCCCACTTTACGCGATGGAGCTTGGTTAAAGTGACCATTTAACCTAAAAAGAAAACTTTCCGAAGGGAGAAGCGGCAGCTTCCGGTTGCACTTAGGCGTAACCCATGGCAGGGCGGTGCCGAGGCGACACTTCTTCCTAAAGACTCAAAATTTGTCAAATCTGGTTTGTTATTTCAGGTAGTGATAATCTCGGTCCAAGTATCCATTTCCCTGTCTAAGATGTCTTTTTCTTTTTTGACACTACAAACATACAGCGTTTCTTGGCAGTGTGTATTTGCATATTAGCTAAATATTTAGTTAAACACGAAACATTTAAATTCAACATTTAGAGTACAGTTGAGGGTTAGGGTGTACCCCGCCTCCTGCCCGAAGACAGCTGGGAGAGGCTCCAGCACTCCCGCGACCCTTGTAAGGAGAAGCGGCTCACAAAATGGATGGATATATATTTAACGCTTAGTTTGAATATTTATATTAAGTTGGATATTTAACATTTAGATTTCATATTTACATTTAATTTCGATTTAAGATTGAGGTATATATATTTTGAGTTACCTATTTACGTTGACAAATATTGTTCTAAATGTGCAATAAAAGTGACTGGAAAATTCACACCACTTTTTAAAACACTGTTTGATGATAAATGTGATCATTGAAATGTTCAATTCACAATGTTCCACACAGTTTTTATTCAAAATACCACCCTTCTGGCTTCAAGAAACATTTTTCAAAAAAAAGCAAAAAAGGAAATTGTTGGAGTCAGTCACCATTTTTGTTTTGAGCAAGTAGAGGAAATAAAAATAAAATATGGAATTGCTCCATTTTGAGAAAAAAAGGGAACCAGCTTGTAATTTTCAGTTCTAAAACAAACACCAACATCAGATTGAATCTGATAATTAGTCAGCAGTTAAATAAGTTCTCAGACTTTTGAGAGTTGTTGCTCTGTGTGGATTGACGTGAATCATGGCTCCAATACGAGAGATGCCAGTTAAAACAAAGGAGAGAATTGAAACCCATCACAGAAGGTTGCAAAAAAATGGTGGTTGCTCCCAGTCAGCAGTGTCTAAAATCTGGACCAAGTACAAACAAAGTGGGAAAGTTGTAAAAGGGAAGGCGGTAGACACGGAGCTAGACCAAAGAAAAGAAGAAAAGAAAAACCTCAAAGCATCAAGATCGAAAACCTTTGCAATGTCTTGAAAATAGAAAATGCATAACAAAACAAATGAGGTGCAAATGGGCAGAAACAGGAGTCAATGTTTGTGACGGAACTGAAAGAAAATGGAAAGGAAATGGCTCCTCGGTGGCAGCGCCGCGGGGGTGGATGAGATTCGCCCGGAGTTCCTCAAGGCTCTGGATGTTGTAGGGCTGTCCTGGTTGACACGCCTCTGCAACATCGCGTGGACATCGGGGACAGTGCCTCTGGATTGGCAGACTGGGGTGGCGGTCCCCCTTTTTAACAAGGGGGACCGGAGGGCGGGTTCCAACTACAGGGGGATCACACTCCTCAGCCTCCCTGGTAAGGTCTATTCAGGGGTGCTGGAGAGGAGGGTCCGTCGGGAAGTTGAATCCCAGATTCAGGAGGAGCAGTGTGGTTTTCTTCCTGGCCGTGGAACAGTGGACCAGCTCTACACCCTTGGCAGGGTCCTCGAGGGTGTGTTTTGTGGACTTGGAGAAGGCGTGCGACCGTGTCCATCGGGTGGTCCTGTGGGGGGTGCTTCGGGAGTATGGGGTACCGAAGACCCTGATACGGGCTGTTCGGTCCCTGTACGACCCGAGTCAGAGTTTGGTCCGCATATCCGGCAGTAAGGCGGATCGGTGCAGCGTCTGCAGTGATGCGGACTTTGTATCGATCCGTTGTGGTAAAGAAGGAGCTAAGCCGAAAGCTCTCGATTTACCGGTCGATCTTCGTTCCTACCCTCACCTATGGTCATGAGCTGTGGGTTGTGACCATAGGTGAGGTAGAAAGAACAAGATCCTGGATAAAAGCGGCCAAAATGAGTTTCCTCCGCAGGGTGTCCGGGCTCTCCCTTAGAGATAGGGTGAGAAACTCGGTTATCCGGGAGGATCTCAGAGTAGAGCCGTTGCTCCTTCACATCGGTAGGAGCCAGATGAGGTGGCTGGGGCATCTGATTCGGTTGCCTCCCGGACGCCTCCCCGGTGAGGTGTTCGGGGCACGTCCTACCGGGAGGAGACCCCGAGGACGACCCACCAGGCGGGTGTGATTCCAAATATGGTCATGAGGAACGGCCATCTGCCGGGTGCACCCAGGGAGGGGCTAATTCCACGCCCAGAGAATTAAAGCTTAATAAACTGAGATCCAGGGGTTTTTCGGGAGCTTTTTCGTTGTTCTGCCAATGTAAGCAGCTGTTATGACACTAAGGCTTGTTCAATAAATCGAATCAGCCCAAACGCCAAGTGTCTCGAAGTCTTCATTCATCCCATGCCCGACGGACGTGGGAGTTCTCCTGGGTGACCTCCGACTCGGAACCACAGGCGAAAAAATCCACCTCACTGGCGACTATGACATGGCACAGACAGAGACAATGACACCTGACAATGACATACTGCAAAGACATGTGACAACGACAATGAACTGAAAGAAACCAGGAAACTAAATACAAACAGATTGACGAGACAACGAGGAACACCTGGACAAGACACGAGTGGCTGGAGAGATCTGATTGGTCGATACAAGGTAGACGAGAACAGGTGGACAAAACAACCGCATGCGCACACGACAAATATGGAACACAGGAAAACATGGAACAAAACTAAACACAACCCAAACCAAAACACAGACCATGACATCATTTTCATCTGTCAATTAATTTCATACATGAGCTTTAGGCGTTGATTTTAAATGGATGAGGATAAGTCGTGGCCCAATGGTTAAGATCATCGCCTGCCACCGTGGGGGACCGGCTAGACGGCTACCGATCAGCTCGCACCCTCACGGAACCTGCACGTCCGTTACTCGTCTTTTGGGGGAATTCTGAGAAACGGACAACTGCCGAATCTCAAAATGCCGCTGCTTCCCGCCACGAAAGGCAGATGTGAAAGCAGACAAGGAGTTTTTCCCACTAATACAGCAGGTAATTGATCTACTGCCAACAACCCTTCAGCAACAGCAGGAAAACTTGAAAAGCTTTGTCACAATAATCATGGACTCAACAACAACAGAAAAACAGACTGGATGCATTTTTACCGGAGATACAGCAGATAAAAGCAAGCTTACTTTCTATCTATCTAACGGTCACAAATCTGAAAGTCCAATTTAAAGTTTCCAATTTAGCCTACCGTTTGAAACTACAGAGTGGAAGAGAGTCCAACCACACACACGAGGACTGGAACCAGAGCCCAAGCTGGCTTTATCTAGTCGGAACTTCTCAACCTCGAACATCAGCTCGGGCATCCTTCCCTGCCAGAGAGGTGATATTCTACATCCCAAGAGCCAACTTCTGTAGCCGGCCGGAGATTGGACTGCCAAGGTCCCTGCCTTTGGCCGCTACTCAGCTCACTAGGTACCCGACCCCTTGGCCCCTCCCACAGGTGGTGAGCCCATGGGAAGGGGGACTCATGTTGCCTCTCCGGGCTGTGCCCGTCCGGGCCCCATGGTTGCAGGCCTGGCTCCAGAGGGGGGCCTCGGTGACCCACGTCCAGGCAAGGTAAACTAAGGTCCATTTATGTTTATCATCATAAGGGGTCTATGAGCCGTACTGTCTTGTCCCTCAAATAGGACCTGTTGGCCATGGGTGACCCTACCAGAGGCGTGAAGCCCCAGACAACACAGCTCAGAAGATCATCAGGACACAAAAACCACTCCATCACGGTAAGGTGACGGCTCAGGGAGAGGCCATACTGTTCAATACTTGTCTAATTGTCCTGTGATGAGTTCATAAATGTTCAATTAAAAAGACCAAACAGTATCATATTGTATCTCAAGTTTAATATTTGCAAAACCAGTTTAGAAATTGTCTCCAAACATAACATTCTAGTTTTAAGGTAGTTTGTCTATTTAAGTAAACTCAAAAGACAGTCAATGTAATGCTGAACTAAACAGTGATGTAAAAGTTAATTTTGCCCCCAAAAATTCATGTGACGTTTCTCTCTAATTCATATATTCATACTGAAGACAAAATATGCTCAAAGGTCTTTAAAAGCACAGAGTTGCACTCTCTCCTGGCGGTACATAGCAAGCAGGGACAAGTCAGTGAGCACACTGAGCTCATGTTGCCGGTCATCTGACTGGGAGAAGTCATCTGGTCCTTCTCCACAGCCACCTTTTTGTGCGTGACTGGGGTAACCTGGGTGGACCATGAGTTCTGCTGTGATCACACGCTCTTCAGAACTGGAAATGCCACAGGAGGACCTACTCAAGGCATGGCTTAGGGCCCTCTGCAGGTTGGAGACAGACATGTTCTGGCCTACTGTCGTCAGTCCTAGGTACACTTCTGGCCACCTGTGGATATGAAAAGGGGTTGACTGTCATTTATTGTATTTTTTTTATTTATATTTTTTTTAGAAGTACAAGTTACTGTATTCAACCAGTTCAGGGTGTACCCCGCCTCCTGTCAAAACCGACCTGAGTACAAATACAGGAGCAAACAAAGAGCTTGCAACCGTAATGTCCACCAGATAAGCCAACAGTTCTTCTGTTTCTTCTTCTTCTTCTACTACTACTACTAGTACTACTGCCCTGTCTCTTTTTCTTTGTATTTTCTGCCAGTCTGGATTCCATGTGGCGCCAGGCTGCCTCTCACAATCGGTCTTGGTACCATCATGTTTGGTGGAGGAGATTCACGATTGTTGGCGCAGATCTCGTTTTGTGTGTGGTATGCTGTATTGGTCATGCCGTATATGTCATACAATATAAGAGCAGAAAGAACACACATTTTTTTCCTCATCATGTGTGCGGCCTTTAACATTTTAAACAATCGGTTACGTGGTTAAAAATTGGTCAGCATGCATTACTCCCATTGACCATGTCACAAAATAACAGCATAAGTAGTATAGAAAATGGATGGATGGATTTATACTGTATGCAGGAAAGCTATGGGCACAAGGTTGTAATGGAGTGTTT
The DNA here is from genome assembly GCF_024500385.1 of Phyllopteryx taeniolatus. Classification (NCBI taxonomy): domain Eukaryota; kingdom Metazoa; phylum Chordata; class Actinopteri; order Syngnathiformes; family Syngnathidae; genus Phyllopteryx; species Phyllopteryx taeniolatus. The sequence goes on from NC_084504.1 coordinate 28,078,605, forward strand.
ATGCCCAAAACATCATAACAGTCCATATATAAATAGATCTGCCCTTTTTAAAATGTAATAGGCCCATAACGTAATAACTGGCTAATAATGTAATAAAAGTCCTGAACCTACAGTATAACGTGATAACTTTTCAGAATCAGAATCATCTTTATTTGTGTCACGTACGTGGTTAGGGCGAAGGCGAGGAACGCAAGGCAAGAACATGGTGGACCCAATTGCAGGGAAGCAGGGAGGCAAGGCAGGAGTGCGGGAATCTCAAAATAATAATATTGAATCACAATGATAAAAACAACTGGCGACTATGACATGGCAAGACATGTGACAACGACAATGAACCGACAAGAACTGAAAGAAACCAGGGCACTAAATACAAACAAATTGACGAGACAACGAGGAACACCTGGACAAGACACGAGTGGCTGGAGAGAGCTGATTGGTCGACACAAAGTAGACGAGAACAGGTGCACACGACAACCTAATGAGCACACGACAAACATGGAACAAAACTAAACACAACCCAAACCAAAACACAGACCATGACAATTTGCCAAGTATGTCCAAAACACACAAGGAATTTGTCTCCGGTAGTTGGAGCCGCTCTAGTACGACAACAGACAGTCAATTTACAGAAAGAACACTTTGGAGACATAAAGACATTGACAAAAAAATAAAAAATAAAATAAAATAGTCACTGAGCAGTAAAGGGTTGCTAGTTATCTGGTAATGCCGGAACATTTTTTAATTTTTTTTTGACAATTGTGCAAAAAAAAAAAATGCAGAGTCCTCTAGCACTTAGAGCAGTTCGAATGACTAATATTGCAATAGTCCGGTGCAATGACCATTGTGCAAAGGGCGCTGAGACTTCAAGGAGTGGATGCGGTTTAAAGTGACGAGTAGTGCGATAATCTGGGACAATGTTGGTTGTGCAAATGTTGCAGATACTCCTCAATCAGTGTGCAAATGGAGCAGATGCTACTCTGGCATGAGTGGCCAGTACATGCAAATAGTGCAGCATGGCGAGACAACGACAGTGAGTGCACGAGTAATACATCATTGGCCCCACAGAAATGTGACAACGAACTCAAGTCAAAAAATTGCCAGCTTGTTGTAATGGAATTGTAGGTTAGCGGTTTAAGAAGTTGATCGCAAGAGGGAAGAAGCTGTTGGAATGTCTACTAGTTCTAGTTTGTCTACTTTTGGCCAACAATGTAATAACTTATTATGTTATTGGCTGATTATTACATTATTGGCCTGGCTAAAGAAAAAAAAAACCTAGCAAATGTAATATGTGAACCAATAATGTAATATTATATTACATTATGGGCCTATTACATTTTAGTCCGAGAACACCTCGACAGGGTGCGGGGCCCTACACGAGGATCCTGTTCGTGGACTTCAGCTCTGCATTCAACACCATCATCCCTGAACTCCTCTCCTCCAAGCTTCTCCAGCAAAGCCTGCCATCTGCCAGTGGGTTTACAGCTTCCTGACGGGCAGGACACAGCAGGTGAGGTTGGGGGACACCACCTCATTGAGACGCACCGCCAGCACCGGGGACCCCCAAGGTTGTGTCCTCTCTCCGCACCTCAAGGCACCCGGCTGTCAAACTCCTGAAAGTTTGCAGATGACACCACAGTCATCGGCCTCATCAAAGACGGTGACGAGTCTGCGTATCGACAAGAAGTGGAGCGGCTGGAGCTGCGGTGCGGCCGACACAACCTGGAGCTGAACACGCTCAAGACTGAAGAGATGATTGTGGACTTCAGGAGGAATCCTTTGCCACAGCTGCCCCTCACGCTGTCCAACTGCCTTGTGTCAATCGTCGAGACCTTCAAGTTCCTGGGAATTACAGTCTCTCGGGACCTGCAGTGGGAGTTCAACATCAACTCCATCCTCAAAAAGGCCATCAGAGGATGTACTTCCTGCGGCTTCTGAGGAAGCACGGCCTGCCACCGGAGCTGCTGAGACAGTTCTACACAGCGGTAGTCGAATCAGTCCTGTGTTCTTCCATCACAGTCTGGTTTGGTGCTGCTCCAAAAAAGGCCAAACTCCGACTGCAACAGACAATCAAAACTGCTGAAAAGATTGTCAGTACCCCCCTATCCTATCCACCTTTGAGGACTTGCACGCAGCCAGAACTAAGACAAGAGCATGCAAGATCCTCTTGGACCCTCCACATCCTGGTCATCAGCTCTTCCAGCTCCTTCCCTCAGGGAGGCGCTACCGAACAATGCAAACTAAAACTAGCAGACATTCCAAGAGCTTCTTCCCTCCTGCCATTAACTTCTTAAACAGTTAACTTACAATTCCATTGCAGCATGCTGTCATGTTCTGTCTTGAGTTTGTCACATTTCTGTGGGGCCAATTATACATTACTCGTGCACTCACTATAGAAGCATATCTGTTGTTGACCAATACTGGCCACTCATGCCAGAGTAGCATCTGCTCCATTTGCACACTGATTGAGGAGTATCTGCAACATTTGCACAATCAACATTGTCCCAGATTATCGCCCTACTCGCTTGAAGTCTTGGCGCTCTTTGCACAATGGTCATTGCACCGGACTATTTCTCTATTAGTCATTCAAACTTCTCTCATTGCTAGAGAATTCTGCATCTTTTTGCACAATTGTCCAAAAAAATTAATAAAAAGTTTCACTGGCATTACCAGATAACTAGCAACCCTTTTTTGGCTCAGTGACTGTTTTTTTTTGTCAATGTCTTTATGTCTCCAAAGTGTTCTCTGTCAATTGACTGTCCGTTGTCGTACGAGAGCGGCTCCAACTACCGGAGACAAATTCCTTTTTTGTTTTTGACATACTTGGTGAAATAAAGATGATTCTGATGTTGATTAAAAAGAGCCAATTTATTACCTTATGGGCTGTTATTACGAGAAAACCATAACGTAATAACAGCCCATAATGTCATAACGGCCCATAACGTCATAAAGTTGCCTTTTAAAAATGGAATAGGCCCATAACATAATAACTGGCCAATAATGTAATAGCAGTCCACTCCAGTTGAAATGACAACTTTACATATATGATTTAAAAGACGCTTTTTTTCCACTGTGTGTGTGAAATTAGATGAAACTTTTCCTGTTTTGGGTCAACTGGGACCACCAAAATTATTTATATTTGCTAAACAGCAGAAAAATGAGAGAATAAAACATACATCCATTCTCTGTACTGCAATTTGGGAAAACCCAGATGATGATGTGATGGATTTGGAAGCTTCTGATAGGTTTATTGAAGGAATGTCGATCGACCGGTAAATTGAGAGCTTAGCTCTTTCTTCACCACAACGGACCGATACAAAGTCCGCATCACTGCAGACGCTGCACCGATCCACCTGTTGATCTCCCATTCCATTCTTCCCTCACTCGTGAACAAGACCCCAAGATACTTGAACTCCTCCACTTGGGGCAGGATCTCATCCCCGACCTGGAGAGGGCATGCCACCCTTTTCCGACTGAGGACCATGGTCTCAGATTTGTTATTGTGACTTATAACTTGGTGGGCGACTGGTTGGCACATCTGCCTCACAGTTCTGAGGACCGGAGTTCAAATCCCCGCCTATGTGGAGTTTGCATGTTCTCCCTGTGCCTGTGCATCCCAAAAAGATGCGTGGTAGGTTGATTGAAGACTCTAAATTTCCCGTAGGTGTGAATGTGAGCGTGAATGGTTGTTTGTTTATATGTGCCATGCGATTGGCTGCCGACCAGTTTTTTTGTAAGATAAGACTTTGGTCTTGACGTCCACCTCTTGGTAATGTCACTGCCATATTTTCTCTATGATGATGAACTGCATTCTGTTCCTGGTTCCTTGATGTGCTTTGGATTTTTTTCTTACCCTTCTTCTGACTAATACCTTTGAACAATTAGATCCCTCTGAAGTTGCAGAAGCTCTTTGCAGACCATGGCTTGTGTTATAAGATGTGACTACAAAAATCTGAGGAAAAGCCTACTAGAACAGGTGAAATATATTTGGGCTTACGGTAAACCCTTGTTTATCGTGGGGGTTACGTTCCAGAAATCCCTCACAATAACTGATCAATTATTTATTATTTATAAATTTACAAATTTCACATATGCAAGCCAATGCCAATATGTGATACTGTAGAGAGGTCAAGGTATTTTACTTGTCCACTTGCGTTCACCATCCACACACTCTCCACAAGCAGCGTCTACTAAAGGCAGGTGTGCTCTGCTTGAATGACGTGAATAACAGTCCATGTTGGCATGGTGTGAAATGGCAATTTGCTGCCTTAAGAATTGGCACTATTTCTCACACTGACAGTCCTGGCAATATAGTCAGCGAAAAGCATGATGGGAACTCAGAATTCATTGCAGTGAAGTTTTTAACTACAGTACTGGAGTTGTACAAAATCAAGCTAAACGTTGCTCTTGCATTTGTTCCTGTTTCTATTGTTATGAGTGTGTACATTAGCTAAGGTTGGTATTTTTGAATTTATTTCATAAAACTCTGACTGTGGCTTGTGTTTTAAACAGTAGCTTTCTGGTCATGTTCTTTATATCCTCGAGCAATTTTGTGATTTACCAAATGTATGAGTTGAGATTACTCAGTAAGATATTTCTGCCACCTTAAAATCATATAGCCAAAAAAGCTAACTGTACCAGACGTGTAGATGAATAACTGCACTACATCCATCCATCCATTCTCTGAGCCGCTTCTCCTCACAAGGGTCGCGGGAGCGCTGGAGCCTATCCCAGCTATCAACGGGCAGGAGGCGGGGTACACCCTGAACTGGTTGCCAGCCAATCGCAGGGCACATAGAAACAAACAACCATTCGCACTCACATACACACCTACGGGCAATTTTGAGTCTTCAATTAACCTACCATGCATATTTTTGGGATGTGGGAGGAAACCGGAGTGCCCGGAGAAAACCCACGCAGGCATGGGGAAAACATGCAAACTCCACAGAGGCGGGGTCGGGGATTGAACCCCAGTTCTCAGAACTGTGAGGCAGACACCCTAACCAGTCGGTCACCGTGCCGCCAACTGCACTACACTGACCTATAAAAAAAAGGGGGTGAAAAAAGATCAGTGATGCACTGAATCCGCAATAAGCGAACGGCGATAGCGAGGGATTACTGTAATCAGAGGCACTTTAAATGGTGGCAGGTATGTGTTGAGTCCCATTTAACACGAGCTTGGATGTGATTGCTTCATTCTGTACACGGCAACATCCACATTTGTAAGGGTGTGTGCAATTATGCAACCACATTATCTCAATATCTCATTTTTACTTTGCCTCTGTAAAATAGATTCATATATTTTTTTCAGTTGAATTGTACAGGTTATAGGTTAACAAACAGTGGGGAAAAAGCTTTAAAATTATTTATCTTGGTCTAAATTTTGTATTTCACCAAAAACGGTCATTTCAACAAGTGTGTGTAGATTTCTTATATTTACTGTAGCTTCCCTTCACCTCCTTCGTTAATATTTGTATTATTGACTGTGTTGATTACGTCAAAAGAAATAAATACGTGATTTAAATACATAGTTTTCTTAAAATTGTTTCTTATGTGAATAATTTTGGCAATGTGCACCCTACTTTTGACTTGAGCACCTGCCCCAAAAAAATCCTGTGCATGTGCCTGTGTAAGATGATAGTGAGCAAAGGACACCACATAAATGGAGTTTATTTATTTATTTTTTACTTTAGGTTGGTATTTAATTTCTAATTGAAAGACTCATACCCACACACCTTATTCCATAATGCCTGAAGACAGGAATGGACTCGAGAGCGTCTTTCTCCACCTGTGCGTAGAATCTTTGGAGATGTGGTGGCAGCCACTGGCAGTTGTGTAAACCTGGCTCCACTGGAACACGGGTGTATGGAATTTTGTGATCTGACAGGACCTGTGCAAACACCTCACGGACCTCTGCAACACAAGATTAGAAATTAATAATCTCAATAGGCAGCATTATTTCACAGGCTAGCATCTATACCAAAGGGCCACTGAAATTATTCTGGTATCTTTTAGTGACCCAAAGTTTACACTACACAGTGTTCAGGTGTTTTCTGCATTTAACATTTGGAGGTGGTCGCTTAATTTGGTGTGGCCTCCAGCTCCAACGCCTCTGACATTATGAAAGTTAGTATCTGAACAGCACTGCAATTGGCGGCTGTCGCTTTAGACTGCAATTGCGATAGCCTGTCCACAGTGACTGCTGTATCAGAAACAGTTGGAAGTTGCTCCTAAAACTGCCAGAGAACAGAAGAACCGCAAATGACGAATTTTCTTTCCTACCGTAATGTGTTCGACAATTTTGTGGCTTTTCAAACACGTAAATGTTATTTTGTAACCAAGTTTGATTTCTCAGAAAAAAAGTATTGAGTATATTTCAAGGCAAGGTGGCAGATGAGGACTCATGAGTGCAATTATCACAGGGAGTAAAAAAGTTTGAATTTATGTTACCGATGAGATGCAGTCATTTGTCAGGTCTGAAAGTAACCCTCAAGAAATGGAGGGGCTAAGTGACGTCAGGGGTTGAGGACAGGACATGCAGTAAAAAGAGGGTATAAGGTTGTGAGGGAGGAACATTTTATTCTATTACTATCCCCTCCTTGAGCCGTCACCTTATCGTGGTGGAGGGGTTTGTGTGTCCCAATGATCCTAGGAGCTAAGTTGTCTGGGGCTTCACGCCCCTGGCAGGGTCACCCATGGCAAACAGGTCCTAGGTGAGGGACCAGACAAAGCACGGCTCCAAAAACCCCAATGGCGAGTACAATAAATGGATTCAGGTTGCCCTTGCCCGGACGCGGGTCACCGGGCCCCCCTCTGGAGCCAGGCCTGGAGGTGGGGCTCGAAGGTGAGTGCCTGGTGGCTGGAAGGATAATCTGGGTCCCCCTTCCCATGGGCTCACCACCTGTGGGAGGGGCCATAGGGGTCGGCTGAAGTGCGAGCTGGGCGGTGACCGAAGGCGGGGACCTTGGCGATCTGATCCCCGGCTACAAAAGCTGGCTCTAGGGACGTGGAATGTCACCTCTCTGGCAGGGAAGGAGCCCGAGCTGGTGTGTGAGGTCGAGAAGTTCCGACTAGATATAGTCGGACTCGCCTCCACGCACAGCTTGGGCTCTGGTACCAGTACTCTCGAGAGGGGTTGGACTCTCTTTTAGTCTGGAGTTGCCCACGGTGAGAGGCGCCGAGCAGGTGTGGGTATACTTATTGCTCCCCGGCTCTGCGCCTGTACGTTGGGGTTCACCCCGGTGGACGAGAGGGTAGCCTCCCTCCGGCCTTCGGGTGGGGGGACGGGTCTTGACTGTCCAGTTCAGAGTACCCACCCTTTTTGGAGTCCTTGGAGTGGGTGCTGGGGAGCGTTCCCGCTGGGGACTCCATTGTTCTGTTGGGGGACTTCAATGCTCACGTGGGCAATGACAGTGAGACCTGAAAGGGCCTGATTAGGAGGAACGGCCCCCCTGATCAGAACCCGAGCGGTCTTCTGTTATTGGACTTCTGTGCTCGTCACGGATTGTCCATAACGAACACCATGTTCAAGCATAAGGGTGTCCACACGTGCACTTGGCACCAGGGTACCCTAGGTCGCAGTTCGATGATCGACTTTGTGGTCGTGTCATCGGACTTGCGGCCGCATGTCTTGGACACTCGGGTGAAGAGAGGGGCGGAGCTGTCAACTGATCACCACATGGTGGTGAGTTGGCTCCGATGGTGGGGGAAGATGCCGGTCCGATGTGGCAGGCCCAAACGTATTGTGAGGGTCTGCTGGGAACGTCTGGCAGAATCCCCTGTCAGAAGGAGTTTCAACTCCCACCACCGACAGAACTTTGCTCATGTTCCGGGGGAGGCGGGGGACATCGAGTCCGAGTGGACCATGTTCCGTGCCTCCAATGCTGGGGCGGCCGACCGGAGCTGTGGCCGTAAGGTGGTCGGTGCCTGTCGTGGCGGCAATCCCCGAACCCGTTGGTGGACACCAACGGTGAGGGATGCCGTCAAGCTGAAGAAGGAGTCCTATCGGGCCTTTTTGGCCTGTGGGACTCCTGAGGAAGCTGATGGGTACCGGCTGGCCAAGCGGAATGCGGCTCTGGTGGTCGCTGAAGCAAAAACCCGGGCATGGGAGGAGTTCAGTGAGGCCATGGAGAAAGACTTCCGGACGGCTTCGAGGAAATTCTGGTCCATCATCCGACGTCTCAGGAGAGGAAAGCAGTGCACCACCAACACTGTGTATAGTGGGGATAGGGCGCTGCTGACCTCGACTCGGGACATTGTGAGTCGGTGGGGAGAATACTTCAAACACCTCCTCAATTCCACCGACACGCCTTCCCATGAGGAAGCAGAGTGTGGGTTCTCTGAGGCGGGCTCTCCTATCTCTGGGTTTGAGGTCACCGAGGTAGTTAAAAAGCTCCTCGGTGGCAGTTTCAAACGCTCCACCATCATTCCAGTCCCCAAGAAACCTGCAATCTCGGGTCTGAATGACTACAGGCCTGTCGCTTTGATATCAGTGGTCATGAAGTCCTTTGAACGTCTCGTGCTGGACCACCTCAAGAGTGTCACAGGTCCCCTGCTGGACCCCCTGCAGTTTGCCTACCAAGCGAACTGGTCTGCGGATGATGCAGTCAACATGGGACTGCACTTCATCCTAGAACACCTCGACAGTGCAGGGACCTACGCGAGGATCCTGTTCGTGGGCTTCAGCACAGCGTTCAACACCATCATCCCTGAACTCCTTTAATCCAAGCTTCTCCAGCTCAGCGTCTCACCTGCCATCTGCCAGTGGATTTACAGCTTTCTGACGGGCAGGACACAGCAGGTCAGGCTGGGGGAGGCCACCTCATCCACACGCAGCATCAGCACTGGGGCGGCCCAAGGTTGTGTCCTCTCTCCGCTGCTCTTCTCTCTCTACACGAATGACTGCACCTCAGCGAACCCGACTGTCAAACTCCTGAAGTTTGCAGATGATACCACTGTCATCGGCCTCATCAAGGACGGTGACGAGTCTGCATATCGACAGGAAGCGGAGCGGCCGGAGCTGTGGTGCGGCCGACACAACCTGGAGCTGAACAAGCTCAAGACTGTAGAGATGATCGCGGACTTCAGGAGGCATCCTTCGCCACAGCTGCCCCTCACGTTGTCCAGCCGCCTTGTGTCAACCGTCGAGACCTTCAAGTTCCTGGGAATTACAATCTCTCAGGACCTGAAGTGGGCGACCAACATCAACTCCGTCCTCAAAAAGGCCCAGCAGAGGATGTACTTCCTGCGGCTTCTGAGAAAGCACGGCCTGCCACCGGAGCTGCTGAGACAGTTCTACACAGCAGTAGTCGAATCAGTCCTGTGTTCTTCCATCACAGTCTGGTTTGGTGCTGCTCCAAAAAAGGACAAACTCCGACTGCAACGGACAATCAAAACTGCTGAAAGGATTGTCGGTACCCCCCTACCCACCATTGAGGACTTGCACGCTTCCAGAACTAAGACAAGGGCGTGGAAAATCCTCTCTGACCCTCCGCACCCCGGTCGCCAGCTCTTCCAGCTCCTTCCCTCAGGTAGGCGCTACCGATCAATGCAAACTAGAACTAGTAGACATTCCAACAGCTTCTTCCCTCTTGCGATCAACTTCTTAAACCGCTAACCTACAATTCCATTACAACAAGCTGGCAATTTTTTTTGACTTGAGTTCGTTGTCACATTTCTGTGGGGCCAATTATGTATTACTCGTGCACTCACTGTCGTTGTCTCGCCATGCTGCACTATTTGCATATACTGGCCACTCATGCCAGAGTAGCATCTGCTCCATTTGCACACTGTTTGAGGAGTATCTGCAACATTTGCACAACCAACATTGTCCCAGATTATCGCACTACTCGTCACTTTAAACCGCATCCACTCCTTGAAGTCTCAGCGCCCCTTGCACAATGGTCATTGCACCGGTCTATTGCAATATTAGTCGTTCGAACTGCTCTAAGTGCTAGAGGACTCTGCATCTTTTTGCACAATTGTTTTTTGTCAATGTCTTTGTCTCCAAAGTGTTCTGTAAATTGACTGTCTGTTGTACTAGAGCGGCTCCAACTACCGGAGACAAATTCCTTGTGTGTTTTGGACATACTTGGCAAATAAATATGATTATGATTCTGATTCTGACAGTATTGAGATCACGCGTCCGGTAGATGATGTGGACTCATAATTTGTTAAATTCAGTCCCCACAAACTGCTATACATTTATCATTGGGGAATCAGCGGTCCAATCAGCACCTATCTGACGAAATTTGCGACTCAGTTCATTTCTCTCGGTTCTGATGTAATGGACAGCTGCAAATTGCATTGTACGACACATGTACATGACGGACCAGACAGACATTTTGAGGAGACTTTTTATCAGGACTTGAATGACTCGCTAAATGTCAGTGACCTCTTTTTAAATCATAATTTTGCACAGCATCTGTCTCACTAACATCAGCTGTCTGTCTGTCTTGGATGTTGTCCGTTCAGCACCACACGTTTCTCTAGCAAAACAACCTACGGCGCAATGGCAGGATGTAGGCCCTTTTGTTTATCAATGTCGACGCGCGACTGATTGGGCACCAACATCGGATCCAACAATGTTTTTTTTTCAAAATCTGTTAATGCACACAGAAAGGTATTTAATCCGCACACACATGCCTTGCGTTCCGTCTATCTTACGTTGAAACCGACTTTGTTTAGATCTCAGTCGTTTCACATACAAACTCTGACGGACATCTCCCCTCTGCTGGAGCAAGTCCCACCTATGCTGTGGGCTACAAACATGATGTAAGGCTAATTAAGAATTGTCCACCTGTTCAGATCGAACCAGAGTCATCCTATTGCCCTCTACAGCGTCAACAGCCTGCAGATGCTGTTGACGGTATTTGGCCAGTATTTGAGGCATTGATCAAAGCTGGAATAATTGTAAGATGTGACAATTCAGAATCAGAATCATCTTTATTTACCAAGTATGTCCAAAAAACACACAAGGAATTTGTATCCAGTAGTTGGAGCCGCTCTAGTACGACAACAGACAGTCAATTGACAGAGAACACTTTTGACAAATAAAGACTTTGACAAAAAACAGTCACTGAACAATAAAGGGTTGCTAGTTATCTGGTAATGCCGGTACATTTATTTTTTTTTTTTGACAATTGTGCAAAAAGATGCACTTAGAGCAGTTCGAAAGACTAATATTGCAATACTCCGGTGCAATGACCATTGTGCAAAGGGCGGCGAGACGTCAAGCGAGTAGTGCGATAATCTGGGACAATGACACCAGTTCAAACTCCAATATTTCTGGTGAAAAAAATTAGACCTCAAGGTCAGCCAACCGAGTGGTGTTTTGTTCAAGATTTGCAAGCTGTTAATGCTGCGATAAACGCTCCAGCTCCTTGTGTGCCAAATCCGTACACCATTTTGGGCCAAATTCCACCTGACACAAAGTGTTTCTCGGTTGTTGACCTCTCAAATGCATCTTTTTCTGTACCGGTTCACAAAGATTCACAGTTTTGGTTTGCTTTTACAACCCCAATTCCAATGAAGTTGGGACGTTGTGTTAAACATAAATAAAAACAGAATACAATGATTTGCAAATCATGTTCAACCTATATTTAATTGAATACACTACAAAGACAAGATATTTAATGTTCAAACTGATAAACTTTATTGTTTGTAGCAAATAATCATTAACTTAGAATTTTATGGCTGCAACACATTCCAAAAAAGCTGGGACAGGGTCATGTTTACCACTGTGTTACATCACCTTTTCTTTTAACAACATTCAATATACGTTTGGGAACTGAGGACACAATTTTTTTTGTAGGTGGAATTCTTTCCCATTCTTGTTTGATGTACAGCTTCAGCTGTTCCACAGTCCGGGGTCTCCGTTCTCGTATAGTACGCTTCGTATAATGCGCCACACATTTTCAATGGGAGACAGGTCTGGACTGCAGGCAGGCCAGTCAAGTACCCGCACTCTTTTACTACGAAGCCACGCTGTTTTAACACTTGCAGAATGTAGTTTGGCATTGTCTTGCTGAAATAAGCAGGGGCGTCCATGAAAAAGACGTTGCTTGGATGGCAGCATATGTTTCTCCAAAACCTGTATGTACCTTTCAGCATTAATGGTGCCTTCACAGATGTGTAAGTTACCCATGCCATTGGCACTAGCACAGCCCCATACCATCACAGATGCTAGCTTTTGAACTTTGCGTCCATAACAGTCCGGATGGTTCTTTTCCTCTTTGGCCCGGAGGACATGACGGCCACAATTTCCAAAAACAATTTGAAATGTGGACTCGTCGGACCACAGAACACCTTTCCACTTTACATCAGTCCATCTTAGATGAGCTCGGTCCCAGAGAAGCCGGCGGTGTTTCTGGCTGTTGTTGATAAATGGCTTTTGCTTTGCATAGTAGAGTTTCAAGTTTATGGCTGTAGCGCCGAACTGTATTCACTGACATTGGTTTTCTGAAGTGTTCCTGAGCCCATGTGGTAATCTCCTTTACACATTGATGTCGGTTTTTGATGCAGTGTCGCCTGAGGTCACGGGCATTCAATGTTGGTTTTCGGCCTTGCCGCTTACATGCAGTGATTTCTCCAATTCCTTGCAATTGTACGTTGAGGAACATTGTCCTTAAACTGTTCGACTATTTTCTCACACACTTGTTCACAAAGAGGTGAACCTCGCCCCATCTTTGCTTGTGAATGACTGAGCAATTCAGGGAAGCAATCATGGCACCCACCTGTTCCCAATGAGCCTGTTCACCTGTGGGATGTTCCAAATAGGTGTTTGATGAGCATTTCTCAACTTTCTCAGTCTTCTTTGCCACATAGCCCAGCTTTTTTGGAACGTGTTGCAGCCATAAAATTCTAAGTTAATGATTATTTGCTAAAATCAATAAAGTTTATCAGTTTGAACATTAAATATCTTGTCGTTGTAGTGTATTCAATTGAATATAGGTTGAATATGATTTGCAAATAATTGTATTCTGTTTTTATTTATGTTTAACACAACATCCCAACTTCAATGGAATTGGGGTTGTATATATGCCCTGCGATTGGCTGGCGACCAGTTCAGGGTGTACCCCGCCTCTCGCCCAGAGTTGGCTAAGATTGGCGGCAGCAAGCCCGTGACCCGACTGATGATAAGTGGTTCGGAAAATGGATGGAAGGATAATATTGCAACATTTAAATCAATATAGAATCGAATTGCATCCCTAAAGAATCAATAACAAATTGAATCTCAACCTTAAGAATCGAAATGGAATCAAATTGTGAGATTCTTAATGCCAGCCCTAACACAGAAGGTATTTTTTTTTTTAATATTGATGAATAATATTTGTTTTTAAAAAGGGCTCCATGGAAAAGGGCATTTTACCCATCCAGGGCAAAAGGGGCCAATCCGGAAGCACCAGTAAAGGTCTACCTGTGCACATCCCTGCCAATGAAGCTAGCTGTGTCAGAGATGTGCAGGTGAGTAACTGATGCAATGAATCTGCAATAAGTGAACCATGACGTAGCGAGAGATTACTGTATAATAATAATACATTTTATTTCAATTGCACTTTACATCCATTGATCTCAGTGTTACATGAGGAATTTAAAAAATAAAATTGGTTACAATTATAAAATGATCAGAGATGGTCATTCAAGGAGGAAGTAAAAACACATGTAGTTAACGTTTAAAGGCCTATGTAGTCTGTGGGGCCAGGGAGGGCGTTCAACAGCCTCTGAGCTGCAGAGGAGTATGCCCGATCACCCACAGTGCGGAACTTGGTTCTGGGGGCATGGTGGGTGTTTGTGGCTGCAGAACGGAGAGTGCATGAATGAGTCTGGGGGGGGGGGGGGTGAGGATTTCCTTGAAGCACTGGTGGGCATGTACGTGCGGTAGTGGGTGAGGAGGGAGACCTTGAACTTAATTCTGGGTGGGCTAGGGAGCCAGTGCAGGGATTCCAGAATGGGTGTGTGTGTCATACTTGCGCAACCTCATCAGGATCCTGAATGTATTGCAGTTTCCGAGTGGTCTTGACAGGAATCCTGATGAGGAATGCATTGTAGTAGTCCAGCCTGAAGGAGACAAAGGCGTGGACGAGCTTCTCTGCATCTGCCAGGGTGAGAATTGGATAGAATTTGGCTGTTTCTGACATTCTAAAAAGATGTCCTACGTGTTTGTGTTTGATGTGGGTGTCAAAGGTGAGTGGAGGGGCCATTTTAACACCCAGGTTAAGCATTTTAACTAGGAGGGCTGGTAGTGAATGAGGTAATCTGCTCACCCCCAAAAAACGAATTTTTTAGTTTGTTTTTTAACTCAGGAAAATAATCCTCTACAATATTGTATGTAGTGTTATACAAACAGAGTAATAACATAATTACACAGAATGTGAAGAATTAAACAGTTTGCGTGTCTTTAATGCCCACCAGGAGACAGCAAAATACAGCCGTGCAGACAAATGAAGAAGAATACCACTTCTACTACTACTCTAAGTGACTCAGCAAGATGTAGAAATACTAGTCATTTTCCAAAGAGGAAAAAGAATATGCCTGCTAATACTGTTGTGTCTACATGTGTTGCTCCCTCATTTGTGTTTAAATATTTGAATGGTTGACTGCACTTATATAGCGCTTTATCTGCTGCTTAAAGGGTTCTAAAACCGCAACTAGGATTCTAACAGTTAGTATGTCAATGGAATTTTCCATTATATGTTAGCATGAAGCTAGCAGCATGTTCTTAAGTCAACGTTGTTGGGTTGTTTTCAAAACGTGTAATTGTTTTTCTCTTGTGTTTAGTAAACTTCAACTGTGAGTGAAACCTCTTTTTTAATGAATTGTTCTCTATTTGCCAGACTGCTGCTTATTGTGGAGTTGAATTCAGTTCACTACCACCATACAGCGCTAAGTCAGTATTGGGCATGACCATGATTAGCCTCACACAGGACAACACATTTCCTTTGCATCGAGTTGATCATGTTTGATTGTGGCATGTGGAATGTTGCTCCACTCTTTAATGGCCATGTGAAGTTGCTGGATATTAGCAGGTATTTGTACACAATGGTCTTGTACACCGATCCAGAGCATCCCAAACAAGCTCAATGGGTGACAGGTCTAGTGAGTATGCGGCTCATGTAAGAACTGGGATGTTTTCAGCTTCCAGGAATTGTGCACAGATCCTTGCAAAATGGAGCCATGCATTATCATGCTGCAACATGAGGTAACGGTCATGGTTGAATGGCACAACAATGGGCCTCAGGATCTCCTCACGATATCGCTGTGCATTCAAAATGCCATCAATAAAACACCTGTCTTCATTATCCGTAACCTATGCCTGCCTGTACCATAACCCCACCACCACCATGGGCCACTCAACCCACAACACTGACATCAGCCAACCGCTCACCAACACAAAGCCATATACGCTTTCTGCTATGTGCCCTGTATGTCACGTACGTGGTTCGGGCGAAGGCGAGTAACGCAAGGCAAGAACATGGTGGACCCAATTGCAGGGAAGCAGGGAGGCAAGCCAGGAGTGCGGGAGTCTCAAAATAATAATATTTAATCTTCAAAAAGAGAAAACAAGGATATTGGCTCAAGCAAAACTGAACGAAGTCCCACAACAGATAATCAAACCAAAGTAACAAAAAAACACTTGAATATCTAAAACTGGAAACAAACTATGACCTGTGAGGAAGACGTGGAATAGATAGGGAAAATGACACCTGACAATGACATACCACAATGATAAAGACAACTGACGACTATGACATGACAACGACAATGGACCGACAAGAGCTGAAAGAAACCAGGGAACTAAATACAAACAAATTGACGAGACAACGAGGAACACCTGGACAAGACACGAGTGGCTGGAGAGAGCTGATTGGTCGACACAAAGTAGACGAGAACAGGTGGACACGACAACCTAATGAGCATACGACAAACATGGAACACAGGAAAACATGGAACAAACTAAACAACCCAAACCAAAACACAGACCATGACACTGTAAAGTGAAAACTGGGATTCATCCGTGAAGAGGACACCTCTCCAAAGTAACAGACGCCATGAAATGTGAGCATTTGCCCATTCAAGTCCATTACGATAACGAACTGCGGTCAGGTCAAGACCCCAATGAGGACGATGGGGATGCAGAACTTCTTTAGTTATGTAATCCGACTGTTGCAGCTGCTGTCTGGGTTGCTCGTCGCAGATGATCTTGGAGGTGAAAATGTTGGATGTGGAGGTTCTGGGCTGGTGTGGTTACACGTGGTCTGCAGTTGTGGATGTACTGCCTATGGAGAGGACTTAAATGAACATTCAATTCACGGGCAACAGCTCTGGTGGACATTCCTGCAATCAGCCTGCCAATTGCACAGTCCTTCAAAACTTGCTACCTAGGCTTTCACTTGTATAACGCTTTTCTACCTTCAAAGTACTCAAAGCGCTTTAACACTGTCTTTTCATTAACAACTGATGACGAATCATCAGGAGTAAATGGAGGTTCAGTAACTTGCTCAAGGACACTTGGAAATGGTCACAGGAGCTCAGGATTTAACCCACAACCATAGGGCTGGGAGACAACTACTCTGTGTGACAATGCACATTTTAAAGTGGCCTGTTTTTGTGGGCAGCCTAAGGCACACCTGTACAATAATAATTTTTACTCATCAGCATCTTGATATGCCGCACCTGTGAGGTGGATGGGCTATCCCGGTAAAGGAGAAGTACTCACTTACACAGATTAAGATTGGTGAACAATATTTTAGAGAAATACAGCTGTACATAGAAGTCTTAGATCTTTGAGTTCAGTTCATGAAAAAGGAAAGCAAAAACAACAGTATTGCATTAATATTTTTTTCAGTATATTATGTGTTATTGTGGAGAGGTGCACGATTTTGTCGTCGGCTGCGAGACAGAGGTGTGGAAGTTGGCTCATGAGAGTAGTGTCATGTCAGGAAAGGACCTCTGCCTGCATTTTGTGTCAACCCAGAATTTACTGGAGAATGTTCGCTGCCGTGACCAGGCAGCTACAGGCCCACACCATTTGTTATAGTATGCCGTTTGTTTTTGTGATGTGAATAAAAGGACTGTCTGCCAGCATGTGACTGTGCTAGGGGAGCTCACTGGGTAGCGAGACGGCCACAGCTATAAAACAGTATGTTGGACTAATCCTTCCCTAATATTTTGTAACAGAGGCAACTTTTTAATTCCGACTGTAAAAAGGGATCGAAAGATAGATGAGAACAATGTTAACATTTGACTTACCTTGCAGTATATGGACATGTTGATGTCCATCCATATGATGAGGCAGGTGACCTGTCAGTTCTCTGAAAAGCCGGATCTGGTCTCTCAGCTCTAGCTCCACCTCAACATAGAGAAAAAAATAAGACTGAAATGGGAAACAAAGTACACTCAGGTTAATCAGACAGATGACACACTGTTGGTAGAGTAGCAGAAAGTGATTGCCTAATAAAGAAGGAGCAGGGCAAATAAAAACTAAACATTGGCACTGCCAGGGTCTGTTAAGGTGAGAGATGGCATGGTTGATGACCAGGGCAAAGCAATCATTTAGAATGTTTTATAAAATATGCTTGTAAAGATTATTCGGACAATGACGGTTATTTTTTTACAGATTTACTTAGGCGGTAGAAGATTGCAACAGTGGCGCTCTTTTTTGGTTCCATCCTTTATGAACCACCTATAGTACAAGGAGAGGAAACAGGAGGTGACGAGGGAGCTGACAATGCTCAAACAGAATGTGTATGATGAGTTGTACGAGAATTTTGACACAAAGGAAGGAGGAAAAGACGTGCAGATTAGCTAGGCAGAGGGATTGAGTTGGGAAGGATTATTTGTAAACTCGCTGATTATCGTCATTTTCTTTAGTGTATATAGTGCCAATTCACAACAGAAACAATCTCAAGGCACTTTACACATTGAGGTGGTCAAGAACCACACTGATTCATTAAAGAAACCCAACTGAAACCCACATAAGCAAGTACTTGGCAACGGAGGCAAGAAAAATAACCCTCTAAGGAAAAAACCTTGAATAGAAAGGCTCTGCTGGGTGAGAGTCTGTCTCTTGACAGTGATCCCTGACGAGAGCCTTCCTCAAAAAGGAAGTCTGAAGTGTACTCTTGAATAGACAGGGTGTCTGCCCCCACAGGAAAGGAGCCTGATAGCTCTACCTCCTATTCTACTTTATAAAATGCTTTCATCACAATGCAAGGCTCTAGATCAAATTTTTGATCTGGACTGGAGGAGGCTGTGCAACTGGGTAAGACCCGTCTGGATCATCTGGAGCAACAGTGCTGTTTTCGTCACCGGCTCTGTATATACTGTAGACAGCAAGGCCAGTTCATCCAGAAGCCAAAAGACCGGGCTCCCGACGGAACGAGACCGCCGTGGTGAGCCAGTTTAGTTCCCCCCCAGCTCTCCCTCTCGCATGACCATTCCTTCCTGTATCTTTAAACTTAACCGCAACACCCCGGTAACCGCCCTCATCGACTCCAGAGATGACGATAGTTTTATTCATGGCTAGTCAACTACAGCTACTTCTCGAACCCCTCCCTCTCCCCAAGAAGGTTACTGCCCTGGAGGGGGGCCTCATATCCTCTGTGACTCACCAGACAGCTCCTATCACCCTCCTCATCTCTGGCAACCACTGTGACACTCTTCAACTGTTTATCATCCCCTCTCCCGAGACCCCATTAGTCCTGAGACTGGTTAAAAAAACACAATCCCATTATCGATTGGACCCACGTGCCAATTACTGGTTGGAGCCATTTTTTCCACTCTCATTGTCTTCGCTCAGCAGACCCAACCCCCAGCGAACCTCTGCCACCATCATCACCACTCGATCTCCCCCTTATTTTCAGAATATTACCACAATCTCTCCTCGGTCTTCCGCAAGGATTTGGCCAGCTCTCTTCCCCCCGACCACCCTTATGACTGCGCCATCGACCTTCTTCCTGGCACCCCTCTGGTTGCCTCTTCAACCTATCCTGCCCTGAAAAGATTGCCATGGAAAACTACATCCGTGACTCCCTAGCCACTGGACTCAACTGGCCCACCTCTTCCCCCCTGGGGGCTGGTTTCTTCTTTGTCGAGACACTCCGCCCCTGCATTGACTTCCGTGGTCTCAACGATATCACTGCCAAAAACAAAGCCCCGCTGACCCTCATTGACCCTTCGTTCGAACCCCTCTGCGAAATTGGACCTGCATAACACTTATCATCTCATTCGCATTAAAGAGGGGGATGAATGGAAAACTGCTTTTAATACTCCCCTAGGACATTTAAAATATCTTGTCGTGCCCTTTGGGTTAGCCAACGCACCCGCAGTTTTTCAAACTTTCATCAACAACGTCTCAGTGATATGCTTAACCGGTGCATCTTCGTCGACTTAGACGACACCCTCATCTTCTCCCCTTTACTGGGAGAACAGTGACAACATGTCCGCCAAGTGCTTCGGCACTTTCTTGAGAACCGCCTTTTTATTAAACCCGAAAAGTGTGAATTCCACCTCTCCTCTGTACACTTTATGGTATACACCATTGCCAAAGGACAATTACAACCAGACCCGGCTAAAATCCAGACAGTTGTCAACTGGCCCATTCCTTCCACCCGCAAAGAGCTGCAACATTTCCTGGGTTTCGCGAACTTCTATCACACATTAATTTGCGATTACAGTAAAGTGCCCGTTCCCCTCATCAGTCTCACCTCTACCAACTCCCCGTTTCATTGGACACCTGCTGCTTCCCAAGTCTTCACCCGCCTTAAAGAACTGTTCACCAGTGGCCCTATCCCGAAAAACTCAGACCCCTCCCTCCAGTTCCTGTAGAAGTTGACGCCTCGGATATAGGAGCTGGAGCAGTCAACTCCCAACGGGACCCCAAGACCTAGAAACTTCACCCCAGTGCCTTCTTTACCCATCGCCTGTCACCTGCCGAACGAAACTATGACGTGGGAAATCGTGAGCTACTAGCAATTGTTTGGACCTTGGAAGAATGGAGGCACTGGTTGGAGGGGGCCGGGACCCCCTTCATTATCTGGACTGACCATAAAAACCTCGCCTACCTCTGCAAAGCTAAACGGCTGAACCCCCGTCAAGCTCACTGGGCTGTTCCTCAGCCAATTTAATTTTACCCTCTCCTTTCGCCCTGGGTCTCGCAACACCAAGCCAGATGCCCTCTCTCGCCTACATTCACCCCCTTGCAGCTCTGTGGTGCCTGAACCCATCCTTCCCTCGTCCCGTTTTGTCAGGGCTGCTATCTGGGAGTTCAAAAGAGTGGTTAAGGCGGCTCAGAGAGACCAACCTGACGCCAAGACTGGCCCCCAGGTCCTCCTGCAGCGTCTCACCAAGGTCAATGCCGCTGGAACTATGGACTCTGGCGCCATGGCAAGAAATAGAGATGGTTGGTAACCATGCACAACGTGAAAAGGCGATAGACCAGTGGATGCAGAGGGGAGGGAATTGTGAGAGAATTCGACCCAAACCAGTTTCTGAGACCAGGATCGTGGCTCCTGTGAAGTGAGACATCGGCGCCCAGTCTCCAGGTCCTGGTTCAGCCTCTCGATTTGTCCGTTGGTTTCAGGGTGAAACCCAGATGACAGACTGACGGTAGCACCTGAGATTGCAAAACTCCTTGCAAAATTGCGAAATTAATTGGGGACCCCTATCGGATACCACATTGTTGGGGAAACCATGGAACTTGAATACCTGGTGTATCATTAACTCTGCAGTGTCTTTAGCTGAGGGGAGTTTCGGGAGTGCAATGAAGTGTGCCATTTTTGAGAACATGTCCACGACTGTGACGATGGTGGTATTTCCTTTCGAGGCCGCTAATCCCGTCACAATGTCTACGGAGATGTCTGACCAAGGACATTGTGGTATTGGAAGGGGTTGCAACTCCCCAGAAGGACATTTACGAGAGGACTTGTTAGCAGCACATACCTGGCAATCATTGACATAATTGGTAGCATCCCTTCTAACATTGGGCCACCAAAAGCGCTGTTCGACCACAGATTGAGTCTGAGCAATCCCTGGATGACATACAGTCCGGTTAGTGTGAGCCCAGTGGATGACTCTTCCCCTTAAGGTCAGAACCACATAAAGCCTGTTTTCAGGGCAATTTTCAGGGCTAAGAGTGTTCTTCAGAGCCTCCTTTACCGCAGTCTTAATGTCCCAAACAAAAGCAGAAATGAAACATGGGCAAAATGGTTTTAGGGTCGAACAAAGAATTATCTGTGCAGGAAATGCGCGATAAAGTATCTGGCTTAATCTAGTGAAAAACAGAGCCCATCTAGCCTGCCTCGCATTTAATCTCTTTCGCAGATTTAAGATATTCCAGGCTCTTGTGATCTCTCCATACTAAAAACGAAGTATGTGCCCCCTCTAGCCAGTGCCTCCACTTCACCAAAGCCACCTTGACTGCCAGCAGTTCATGGTCACCTATGTCATAATTTCTCTTGGCTGGAGTCAGTTTTTTTGAGAGATAAGCACAAGGATGTAACTTGAGACATTCTGGGAGAGCACTGTTCCTATTCCGGCATCAGACGCATCGACTTCTACCACAAACTGGCAAAGTGAGAATGGGAGCGGAGGTAAAGCTCGATTTAAGTTTCTGAAAAGCTGACTGACAAAGCGGGTTCCATACAAAAGGTCTGTGTGGCGAGGTAAGATCATGCAAAGGCGAGGCTATAGAACTGAAATTTCTCATGAACTTTCTGTAGAAATTTGCGAACCCTAAGAACCTTTGTACGTCTTTGCGTGACGTGGGAGTGTGCCAATTAGTCACGGCATCAACTTTGTGAGGGTCCATTTTGATTTCACCTGGAGCCAACACAAACCCCAGAAAAGAAACGGATGCCTTGTGGAACTCACATTTCTGAGCCTTGACATATAGTTAATTCTGCAGTAACCGCTGCAACACAGAGCGGACATGAATGATGTGAGTCTCCTCATCTGAGGAAAATATAAAAATATCGTCGAAATATACAAAAACGTACACATTCAACATGTCACGCAGGACATCATTGACAAAGTTCTGGAACACAGCTGGAGCGTTAGTTAGTCCAAAAGGCATCACCAAATACTCGTAATGTCCTGTTGGTGTGTTGAATGTTGTTTTCCATTCATCCCCCTCCCTTATCCTGACTAGATGATATGCATTTCTTAAGTCTAGTTTGGTGAAAACCTTGGCTCCCTCCAGGAACTCAAAGGCGGTGGAGATGAGAGGAAGAGGGTACCTGTTTTTCACAGTTATGTCGTTGAGACCCCGGTAATCGATACAGGGTCGCAGAGTCTTGTCCTTCTTGTCCACAAAGAAAAATATGGCTCCTGCAGGGGATGAAGATGGGCGAATAATCCCGGTTGCCAGTGATTCATCCACATACTACTTCATAGCCTTGTGTTCCGGCCCTGAAAGAGAGAACAACCTACCTCGTGGAGGTGTGGTTCCAGGTAGCAGTCTACTGCACAGTCATACAGTCTGTGGGGCGGAAGGGATTTAGCCTTGGACTTGGAAAAAACGTCTTGAATGTCCTGGTAACAGGTGGGCACTTGAGATAAGTCAGGATCCCCAGATGGGGTCTGTGGATTGTCATTTGAAACATAGCCCTGAACATCACATAGAGGCTTGAAACAGTTCTGGGCGCAATTGCTGCCCCATGATATAACCTGCGCAGAGGACCAGTCAATGTGGGGGTTATGTAATTTCCACCATGGGTTCCCTAAAATAAGGTCATGATTCATGGCGTCAAAAATATGAAAACTAATGCGTTTCGAGTAAGAATCAGGAAATGTCAATGTGAGTGTTTGGGTGTGGTGAGTGATCTTGCCCATAAAACTGCCGTCTGCAGCATAGGTGTTGCGGTGGCGTTTTATTTGAAAGGTTCTAAGGTGCACCTGCCTAACCTTGCTACCGGCAACCTTGACGTGACAGTTCCTCACGGAATGACCCAAATGCCCGCAGTAGAAGCACCGCCCTTCCCTCAGCCGGCGTTGATGTTCCTCAGGGGAGATGGAACCTGCCCAGTTGCATGGGTTCATCCGTGGTGATGATAGCCAGTGGATTGAGACCGGAAACAGGGGATCTGCCTTGGTTTGGCTGGTCATCGAGGCTCGTCCACCAAGTGCGCGGTGACGCAGCCCTCCGCCGAACTCCGTCCAGCTCGCGATCCAAAAGCCTCTTGTCGATTTTTACGGCGAGAGCAATGAGTGTCCAAGTCGGTCAGCAGGTCTAGCGGGACCAAATGATCCTTGAAAAAAATGCATCGAGCTGTGCCCTGTTATTCCACTGACTCTCAGCTGCTAGAATGCGAAACTTAATCGCGTAATCTGACACCCTGCGCTTGCCTTGTTGTAAGGTCACAAGAGAGCGAGCTGCTTCACGATCTGGTGTGGAAAACTAAAAAAATTGCTCTTTGGTCTTTACAAAAAAAGCCCACGAATGACACGCGGCGGAATTGTGGTTCCATTCAGCAGTAGCCCACGCCTCCGCACGACCAATCAGGTGGAAAATGCCGAAAGCGATTTTTGTCCGCTCTGTGGGGAAGGCACCTACCTGCAGCTCAAGGTAGAGTTCGCACTGAGTGAGGAACGTCTTAATATTCCCAGAATCTCCAGAGAACCTCTCCGGTCGAGAGAGCTGTGGGCAGACCGCAGCGGAGGTGGCTTCATGGTAACTGCTTCACATATATCACATATGGAAACGTTGGTACCGTGGCAGTATCAGGTTTTATGCCAACTGGTTCCTTCTTCCTAATCATTTTCATAAGAACTTCAAACTGTGAGCCCACCTGTCTCATCATTTTGTCCTGATGTTCTGACAGTCCCACTAGATGAAGGTGGAGGGCAGCAAGCTGCTCATCCTCCTTCGAGAGGAGTTGACCCTGCGCTTGAAGGTCTTTGCACACCGGGTCTGAGTCTGCTGGGTCCATGTTATGGCCAGTTCTACTACTGTCATCTCAACAGAGGATAGGACCCAAAAATGCACGACTCCAAAACAAATGGGCAGTTTCAAAAAGAGAGGTTTAATATACGGGCAGGGCTGATCCCTGATGCAGTCCCACCTCCACCTTAAACTCCTCTGTCACACCTAAAGCACACCTCACCGCTGTTCTTCTGCCCTCATACATCTCCTGTACTATATACTTCTCTGCCACTCCACACTTCCGCGTGAAGTACCACAGTTCTTCTCCAGGTACACTGTCATAGGCTTTCTCTTGATCTACAAAGACACAAGGTAGCTCCTTCTGACCGTCTCTGTACTTCTCCATCAACACCCTTAGGCAAATTATGCATCTGTGGTACTCTTTCTAGGCATGAAACCACACTTCTGCACTGTGTCACCACATCACCCTTGTTCTTAAAAATGGGCACCAGCACACTTTTCCTCCATTCCTCAGGCATCTTCTCACCCGCTAGAATTCTGTTGAACAAGCTGGTCCAAAACTCCACAGCCACCTCTCCGAGATGCTTCCATACCTCCACACGTATGTCACCAGGACCAACTGCCTTTCCATTTTCATCCTCTTTATTGCTTTTATAACTTCCCCCTTACTAATCATTGCTACTTCCAGGTCCACCACACTCGCCTCTTCTATTCTTCCTTTTCTCTCATTTTCCTCATTCATCGACTCCTCAAAGTATTGTTTCCATCTGTCCAGCACACTACTGGCACAATACATTTCCATCTCTGTCCTGAATCACCCTAACCTGCTGCACATCCTTCTAATCTCTATCCCTCTGTTTGGCCAACCTGGATAGATCTTTTTCTCCTTCTTTAGTGTCCAACCTGGCATACATGTCATCATATGCCTCTTTTTTTACCTTTGCCACCTCGATCTTCGCACTCCATCTCCATGTATTCCTTTCTCCTCTCCTCAGTCCTCTCAGTGTCCCACTTCTCCTTTGCTAACCTCTTTTCTTGTATGAATTTATGTACTTTTAGGTTCCACCACCAAATCTCCTTCTTCCTTTTTTCCTACCAGAAGATACACCAAGTACTCTCCTGCCTGTCTCTCTGATCACCTTGGCTCTAGTGGTCCAGTCTTATGGAAGCTCCTCCTGTCCACTGAGAGCCTGTCTCAGCTGCACAACTCTTCCATTCTCAACTTTCACCACATGGTTCTCTGCTCTGCCTTTGTCGTCTTAATTTTCCTCCCCACCACCAGAGTCACCTTACACACCACCATCCTATGCTATCTAGCTACACTCTCCACTACCACTACCTTTTTTGGAGTTCTACTTTTTAAGTCGTGTTGTTGCTAACTTTAGAAGTGTTTAAAAGTAAAAAGTTTATTTTTAAAATATAAGGAGTAGAAAGTACAGATAATGCAGCCCTATGGGGGGCACAAGTCAGTGCAAACTGTAGGCCGGTCCCAAGCCCGGATAAATGCAGAGGGTTGCGTCAGGAAGGGCATCCGGCTTAAAACCTTGCCAAACAAATATGAGCGTTCATCCAAAGAATTCCATACCGGATCGGTCGTGGCCCGGGTTAACAACGTCCGCCACCGGCGCCGTCAACCTGCAGGGCGCTGTTGGAAATTCAGCTACTGTGGGTCGAAGTCGAAGTCAAAGAAGAAGAAGAGGTGGAAAGCGGGTTCTTCGGCAGAAAGAGAAGAGGAAAACACAGAGCCTAGAACTGAATGTGGGGACTTTGAATGTTGGGACTATGACAGGAAAATCTCGGGAGTTGGTTGACATGATGATTAGGAGAAAGGTTGATATATTGTGTGTCCAGGAGACCAGGTGGAAAGGCAGTAAGGCTAGAAGTTTAGGGGCAGGGTTTTAATTATTTTACCATGGTGCAGTTGGGAAGAGAAATGGAGTCGGGGTTATTTTAAAAGAAGAGTTGGCTAAGAATGTCTTGGAGGTGAAAAGAGTATCAGATCGAGTGATGAGGCTGAAATTTGAAATTGAGGGTGTTATGTGTAATGTGATTAGTGGCTATGCCCCACAGGTAGGATGTGACCTAGAGGTGAAAGAGAAATTCTGGAAGGAGCTAGATGATGTAGTTCTGAGCATCCCAGACAGAGAGAGAGTCGTAATTGGTGCAGATTGTAATGGACATGTTGGTGAAGGTAATAAGGGTGATGAAGAAGTGATTGGTAAGTACGGTATCCAGGAAAGGAACTTGGAGGGACAGATGGTGGTAGACTTTGCAACAAGGATGCAAATGGCTGTAGTGAACACTTTTTTCCAGAAGAGGCACGAACATAGGGTGACCTACAAGAGCGGAGGTAGAAGCAGACAGGTGGATTACATTTTATGCAGACGATGTAATCTGAAGGAGGTTACCAACTGTAAGGTAGTGGTAGGGGAGAGTGTGGCTAGACAGCATAGGATGGTGGTGTGTAAGATGACTCTGGTGGTGGGGAGGAAAATTAGGAAGACAAAGGCAGAGAAGAGAACCATGTGGTGGAAGCTGAGACAGGACGAGTGTTGTGCAGCTTTTCGGGAAGAGGTGATACAGGCTCTCGGTGGACGGGAAGAGCTTCCAGAAGACTGGACCACTGCAGCCAAGGTGATCAGAGAAGCAGGCAGGAGAGTACTTGGTGTATCTTCTGGCAGGAAAGGAGAGAAGGAGACTTGGTGGTGAACCTCACAGTACAGGAAATCATACAAGGAAAACAGTTAGCTAAGAAGAAGTGGGACACTGAGAGGACCGAGGAGAGGCGAAAGGAATACATTGAGATGCGACACAGGGCAAAGGTAGAGGTGGCAAAGGCAAAACAAGAGGCATATGATGACATGTATGGCAGGTTGGACACTAAAGAAGGAGAAAAGGATCTATACAGGCTGGCCAGACAGAGGGATAGAGATGGGAAGGATGTGCAGCAGGTTAGGGTGATTAAGGATAGAGATGGAAATATGTTGACTGGTGCCAGCAGTGTGCTAGGTAGATGGAAAGAATACTTCGAGGAGTTGATGAATGAGGAAAATGATAGAGAGGGGAGAGTAGAAGAGGCAAGTGTGGTGGACCGGGAAGTGGCAATGATTAGTAAGGGGGAAGTTAGAAAGGCATTAAAGAGAATGAAAAATGGAAAGGCAGTTGGTCCTGATGACATTCCTGTGGAGGTATGGAAGCATCTAGGAGAGGTGGCTGTGGAGTTTTTGACCAGCTTGTTCAATAGAATTCTAGTGCGTGAGAAGATGCCTGAGGAATGGAGGAAAAGTGTACTGGTGCCCATTTTTAAGAACAAAGGTGATGTGCAGAGCTGTGGCAACTATAGAGGAATAAAGTTGATGAGCCACACAATGAAGTTATGGGAAAGAGTAGTGGAGGCTAGACTCAGGACAGAAGTGAGTATTTGCGAGCAACAGTATGGTTTCATGCCTAGAAAGAGTACCACAGATGCATTATTTGCCTTGAGGATGTTGATGGAAAAGTACAGAGAAGGTCAGAAGGAGCTACATTGTGTCTTTGTAGATCTGGAGAAAGCCTATGACAGAGTACCCAGAGAGGAACTGTGGTACTGCATGCGGAAGTCTGGAGTGGCAGAGAAGTATGTTAGAATAATACAGGACATGTACGAGGGCAGCAGAACAGCGGTGAGGGGTGCTGTCGGTGTGACAGAAGAATTTAAGGTGGATGTGGGACTGCATCAGGGATCAGCCCTGAGCCCCTTCCTTTTTGCAGTGGTGATGGATAGGCTGACAGATGAGGTTAGACTGGAATCCCCGTGGACCATGATGTTTGCAGATGACATTGTGATCTGCAGTGAAAGCAGGGAGCAGCTGGAGGAACAGTTAGAAAGATGGAGGCATGCACTGGAAAGAAGAGGAATGAAGATTAGCCGAAGTAAAACAGAATATATGTGCATGAATGAGAGGGGTGGTGGGGGAAGAATGAGGCTACAGGGAGAAGAGATGGCAAGGGTAGAGGACTTTAAATACTTGGGGTCAACCGTCCAGAGCAATGGTGAGTGTGGTCAGGAAGTGAAGAAACGGGTCCAAGCAGGTTGGAACGGGTGGAGGAAGGTGTCAGGTGTGTTATGTGACAGAAGAGTCTCTGCTAGGATGAAGGGCAAAGTTTATAAAACAGTGGTGAGGCCAGCCATGATGTATGGATTAGAGACAGTGGCACTGAAGAGAAAACAGGAAGCAGAGCTGGAGGTGACGGAAATGAAGATGTTGAGGTTCGCTCTCGGAGTGACCAGGTTGGATAAAATTAGAAATGAGCTCATCAGAGGGACAGCCAAGGTTCGATGTTTTGGAGACAAAGTTAGAGAGAGCAGACTTCAATGGTTTGGACACGTCCAGAGGAGAGAGAGTGAGTATATTGGTAGAAGGATGATGACGATGGAGCTGCCAGGCAAGAGAGCTAGAGGAAGACCAAAGAGAAGGTTGATGGATGTCGTGAGGGAAGACATGATGGCAGTTGGTGTTCGAGAGGAGGATGCAGGAGATAGGCTCTCATGGAAAAGGATGACGCGCTGTGCCGACCCCTAACGGGACAAGCCGAAAGGAAAAGAAGAAGAAGAGAAGGAGTAGAAAGTACAGATATTTGTGTTTTAAATGTAAGGAGAAAAAGCAAAAAATCACCACAAAATGAAATACTCAAGTACAGACCTGAAAAATCTACTTAAGTAGATTTTAAATAAGTAGAATTCTCACCTATGCGGTGGACATGGTCAAACGTCTTCTCCGAGTCCACAAAGCACATGCAGATTGGTTAGGCGAACTCCCATGTACCCTCGAGAACCCTGATGAGGGTGTAGAGCTGGTCCACTGTTCCATGTTTTAAAAAAGGGCTACCACCACTGCAGTCTGTCAATCCAGAGGCACTGTGCCCAGTGTGTTCATGCGATGTTGCAGAGGTGTGTCAACCAAGACAGCCCCACATCAAGAGCCTTTAGCAACTCCAGGCGGATCTCATCCACCCCTGGGGTCGTACCACTGAGGAGTTTTTTTAAACCACCTCAATGACCTCAACCCCAGAGATTGGCTAGCCCACCTCAGAGTCCCCAGACTCTGCTTCCTCGTAGGACGGTGGAATTGAGGAGGTCTTCAAATTATTCTCTCCACCAACGCGCAACATCATGAATCGAGGTCAGCAGCGCTGCGTCCCTACTATACACAGTGTTGACGGGGCACTGCTTTACTGTTCACTGTCATTGCCCATGTGTGCGGGGGCGCTCTCCAGCACGCCCTTCAAGGACTTCGAAAAGGTTGGGTACTCTGAGCTGCTGTTTGGTGCCTAGGGACAAACAACAGTCCCGCCCCCCCATCCAAAGGCAGAGGGAGGCTACCCTCTTGTCTACTGGTACAACATAAGTATAAGACTGCAGACACCTGCTTGGCACCTCTCACCATGGGCAACTCTTGTATGAAAAGATTCCAACCCCTCTCAAGAAGACTGGTTCCAAGCCCAAGCTGTGGGTTGAGATGTGCTCGACTATGTCTTGTCAAAAATTCTCGACCTTGCACACTAGCTAAGGCTCTTTCCCTGCCAGAGAGATGATGTTCCACATCCCTAGAGCTAACTTCTGTAGCTGAGGATCAAACCACCAAGATCCCCCCGCCTTTGCCTACAGACCAGCTCACACTCCACCCTACATGGGAGTAGATTTTGACTCCTGTTCTCTCCAAATCCTAGAGAGACTGATCCCATTCTCTTCCAATCCTAAATTGAGTTTTAAAAAAAAATAAAATCCTCTCCCTCCCCCTTTTTACTCCCAGTCAATCCTGCTCCATTTTTATTAATATCTTGAAACCCAACGGGAGTGGACCGGACCGGTGACTTTGTTGTCATTGTTCCCGCCCGCTCCCAGGGATTTTCACTCCCATTCCTGCCCAATCCCGTGATTAATAGTGAAATTCACTCCCATCCCATGCAGAGCCAGCCACCAAGCGCATGCCATCGATCCCCACCTCTAGGCATGGCTCCAGAAGGGTGACCAGGGTCTAGGCGAGGGAAAACGTTCACCAAAAATGTTTCCCCTCATCTGGAGTCTTTGAGCTGTGCTTTGTCTGGTCCCTCACCTAGGATCTGTTGGCCAGGGGCAGAAAGCACGACACAACTGAGCTCCTCGCATCATTGGGACACAAACCTCTAAATAATAACGAGGGTTTGTGGGAGTTCGCCCAACCAGTCTGCATGTGTTTTGTGGACTTGGAGAAGGCGTTCGACCAT
Source organism: Phyllopteryx taeniolatus (assembly GCF_024500385.1). Taxonomy (NCBI): domain Eukaryota; kingdom Metazoa; phylum Chordata; class Actinopteri; order Syngnathiformes; family Syngnathidae; genus Phyllopteryx; species Phyllopteryx taeniolatus. The sequence continues at coordinate 28,108,729 of NC_084504.1, forward strand.
GTCCCTCGGGGGGTCCTGTGGGGGGGTGCTTCGCGAGTATGGGGTACCAAACCCCCTGATACGGGCTGTTCGGTCCCTGTACAACCGGTGTTAGAGCTTGGTCCGCATTGCCGGCAGTAAGTCGGACTCGTTTCCGGTGAGGGTTGGACTCCGCTTAGGCTGCCCTTTGTCACCGATTCTGTTCATAACTTTTATGGACAGACCTTCTAGGCACAGCCGAGGCGTAGAGGGGGTCCGGTTTGGTGGAATCTGTCACAGGAACTCTACTATATTAGAACGGATGAAGTGAGGAAAGCTCACGGGAGGCTGAAGAGTGGAAAGGCTGTTGGTCCTGATGACATAACGGTGGTGGTATGGAAGTGCCTAGATAGGATAGCAGTTGCACTGGAGTCTCCATAATGTTTGCAGTTGACATTTGATCTGCTGTGAGAGTTACAAACCAGGTTGGCAGAGAACATAGAGAGGTGGTCGTATGCATTAGAGAGTCAAAGAATGAAGGTCAGTCACAGCAAGACAGTGTGTGAATGAAAGGGAAGTCGTGGAATGGTTGGGTAACAATAAGCTGAAGTGGAGAAAGTGCAGAACTTAAAGTACTTGGGATCAACCGTTCAGAGTAATGGGGAATGTGAAAGGGAGGTGAAGAAGAGAGTACAGGCAGGTACAGGTGGAGGAAAGTGTCAGGGGGGAACTGTGTGAGAGCAGCACCAGCTAAAGTGAAAAAATAGGTTTGTACGATGTCAGTGAGACCAGCAGGGCTGTATGGTTTGGAGACGGCTGCAATGACCAGAAGACAGTAGACAGACCTGGAGTTGGCAGAGTTGAAGATGCTGAAATTCTCTTTGGGAGTGACAAGAATGGATAGGATCACACTGGAAGGTTTAGAAACAACGTTAGAGAGGCCAGACTGAGATGGTTTGGACATGTGCAGAGGTGGAAATTAAAATGCCAGGTAGGAGACAAAGAGAGAGACCAAAAAGGAGATTTCTGTATGTGGTGAGGGAAGACGAATGGATTTAGAGCAGAAGATGCAGAAAACAGAGAGATGGAAGAAGACTTTTCGCTGTGGTGGTGTGTGTGGTGTGGAATAGGTCTAAGACAAATGGGGGGGAAAGGAACGGAGACTTTGTAAATCACCTTCTTATCCATGCTCTTTTTTAATGATGTTACACATCTTTAATTTGTAACTCTTTAATGGACAATACTGAAAACTAGATTTTGATTAAACAATGGCTGAATGAATAGGAAAATATGTGATACTTTTCATAGTACCTGTTTCATGCTTAGCTGATGTCGTTCCAGTGCCTGACGAAAGCCCATCTTTCCATGGAAGAAGCCATGCTCATTGACGAGTGTAGACGCTTGTCGGAGGCTCTGACACACAGGGATGCCTTCTGACAGGTTGGCATGGAGCCCAATTGGGATGTTGTGTCTGACAAGGAAAGTCCATTGTTTTTCAAAATCTCAGTGGCAATTAAGAATCATTTTGTATGACCATGTGTTTACTGAGAGGCCACACATATTACTCTCCAGCAGCTTCTGCCAAATTTGTAGGCTCTTCTACTCTTGGATCGCTGCATGCAGAAACATGAACATTTGGCAAATCATGCATTCCCACTGTGTGCTGTATTAAAACTGGAATCCTCAACTATTTTTTGTAAAAAAAATATATATATATATATATATATATATATATATTATATTCACCCAAGCCAATACTAGAGATGACAAAATGCTGATTAAGCCTGGCAGCTCCTCTCACATCTTGCTGAATTTTTCATTATTTTATTTGTTTATATTGAGTGAATCCCCGATTCATTTACCGCGCCAGTACAGTAGGTGGCACATCGAAAATGACGTCCAAGGAAATGACAGCACGGAAATGAGGCATTTGGCCAAGCAATGGGCGGAGCGTGGTTGTAAAACGCTCACTAAAAATATTTTGCGTTATCCGAGGTCGGGTCGCGGGGGGCAGTAGCTTTAGCAGGGACGCCCAGACTTCCCTCTCCCCAGCCACTTCATCCATCTCTTCCGGGGGGATCCCGAGGCGTTCCCAGGCCACCCGAAGGATGTAGTCTCTCCAGCGTGTCCTGGCTCGTCCTCGGGGTCTCCTCCGGGTGGGACGTGCCCGGAACACATCACCAGGGAGGCGTCCGGGAGGCATCCGAATCAGATGCCCCAGCCACTTCATCTGGCTCCTCTCGATGTGAAGGAGCAGCGGCTCTACTCTGAGATCCTCCCGGATGACCGAGCTTCTCACCCTCTGTCTAAGGGAGAGCCCGGACACCCTGCGGAGGAAACTCATTTCGGCCGCTTGTATCCGGGATCTTGTTCTTTTGGAGGTCACGGCTTGATGAAGCCAACAGAACCACATCATCTGCATCTCACCGTGGGCAACTCCAGAGTGGAAGAGAGTCCAACCCCTCTCGAGAGGACTGGTACCAGAGCCCAAGCTGTGCGTGGAGGTGAGTCCGACTATGTCTAGTCGGAACTTCGCAACCTCACACACCAGCTCGGGTTCCTTCAATGCCAGAGAGGTGACATTCCACGTCCCTAGAGCCAGCTTCTGTAGCTGGGGATCGGCTACAGGTCCCCGCCTTTGGTCACTACCCAGCTCGCACTGCACTCGACCCCTATGGCCTCTCCCACAGGTGGTGAGCCCATGGGAAGGGGGACCCACGTTACTCTTTCGGGCTGTGCCCGGCCGGGACCCATGGGTGCAGGCCTGGCCACCAGGCACTCTGCTTCGAGCCCCACCTCCGGGCCTGGCTCCAGAGGGGGGCCCCGGTGACCCGCGTCCGGGCAAGGGAAACCTGAATCCATTAATCCATTTATTGTACTTGTCATAGGGTTTTTTGGAGCAGTGCTTCGTCTGGTCCCTCACCTAGGACCTGTTTGCCCCAGACAACTTAGCTCCTAGGATCATTGGGACACACAAACCCCTCCACCACGATAAGGTGACGGCTCAAGGAGGGGTGGCATAAAATAGTCATACAATAATTATTGTGTAAATGAAAACTATATATATATATATATATATATATATATATTTCTCATACGATTTGCACCGTTTCAACTTCGTGTTCAGCTCATTCAAGCTAACCCGTGAACCATTATGGTTCCTCTCTATGCAGAGGAGCATACTCTGAGCCCCTCCCAGATCACCGAGCTTCTCACCCTATCTCTAAGGGACAGCCCAGACACTCTGCGGAGGAAACGCATTTCGGCCATTTGTATCCGCCATCTTGTTCTTTCGACCCACCGCTCGTGACCATAGGTGAGGGTAAGAACGTAGATCGACTCGTAAATTGAGAGCTTCGCCTTTCGGCTTAGCTCCTTCTTCACCACAACGGACCGATACAAAGTATGCATCACTGCAGACGCTGCACCGATCGGCCTGTCGATCTCCTGCTCCATTTTTCCCTCACTCATGAACAAGACCCCGAGATACTTTCACTCCTCCACTTGGGGCAGGATCTCATCCCTAACCCAGAGAGGGCACTCCACCCTTTTCCTACTGAGGACCATGGTCTCAGATTTGGACGTGCTGATTTTCATCACAACCGCTTCAGACTCGGCTGCGAACCGCTCAAGTGAGGACTGAAGACTGCGGCTTGATGCAGCCATCAGAACCATATCATCTGCAAAAAGTAGAGACGTAATACTGACATCGCCAAACCGGACCCGCTCAACACCTTGATCCACCTAGAAATTCTGTCCATGAAGATAATAAACAGAATCAGCGACAAAGGGCAGCCTTGGCGAAGTCCAACCCTCACTGGAAACGTATTCAACTTACTGCCGGCAATGCGGACCAAACTCTGACACTGGACGTACAAAGACCGGACAGCCCGCATCAGGGGGTCCGGTACTCCCGGCGCACCCGCCACAGGACTCCCCGAAGGACAAAGTCGAACGCCTTCTACAAGTCCACAAAACACATGTAGACTGGTTGGGCAAACTCTCATGCACCATCGAGGACCCTGGTGAGGGTGTAGAGCTTTTCCACTGTTCCACTGACAGGACGAAAACCACACTGCTGCTCCTGAATCTGAGATTCGACTTCCTGACGGACCCTCCTCTCCAAAATCCCTGAATAGACCTTACCAGGATGAGGAGTATGAGCTCCCTATAGTTGGAACACACCGTCCGGTCCCCTTCTTAAAAAAAGGGGACCACCACCCCAGTCTGCCAATCCAGTGGCACTGTCCCCGATGTCCACGTGTTGTGGCAGAGCCGTGTCAACCAGCACAGCCCTAAAACATCCAGAGCCTTCAGGAACTCCGGGCGGATCTCATCCACCCTGGGGAGGAGGTTTCTAACCACCTCTGTGACTTCAACCCCAGAGATAGGGGAACCCGCCCAAGAGTCCCCAGACTCTGCTTCCTCCTGGGAAGGTGTGTCGGTAGAATTGAGGAGGTGTATTCGGCCCTCTGATTCACAACGTCCCGAGTTGAGGTCAGCAGCGCCTCATCCCCACTGTACACCGTGTTGATGATGCACTACTTCCTCCTCCTGAGACCATACATTTGGGTCTGCCAGGTCGGACTGGTCACTTCCCCCACCATCGGAGCCAACTCACCACCAGGTGGTGATTGGTTGACAGCTCCGCCCCTCTCTTCATCCGAGTATACAAGACATGCGGCAGCTAGTCCGATGACATATATAACCCTATTAAAATAAAATATGAATCTATCAAACCATTGTCTCCAGTTATCTCTGCGAGACTAGCTCTTTTCAATATCAGATCACAGGATAATAAATCAATGTTGATTAATGACATCATTACAACCTATGATCTGGAGTTTTTGTTACTAAATGAAAGGTGGTTACAGAAAGTAGGCAACACCAGCAAATTTTAATGTTATGGACAAGTGTCGAATAGGGAAACAAGGCGGTGGTATTGCTGTTATTTTTAAGTCATTATTTCAGTGTAAAGATATTATACTGGGTGATTTTAGCTCGGCGGCACAGTGGCCGACTGGTTAGAGCATCTACCGCACAGTTCTGGTCACATCTTAGACCTGGTCATCTCTAAGGATGTTGATATTCTATCAATTTACATTAAGGATATGGCTATTTCTGACCATTTTTGTGTATTTGAATTACAGATTATTCTAAAGGTTCAGACAACCTCTATGTCTATTAAGAAAAGGTACATAAAAGAGAGTACCGGCACTAAGTTTATGGAGACCATAGCTGTGCCACAAACTGTGAATGCTGAGACAGTCGATGAGGTTTTGGATAATTTCATCTGGAAAATCTCAAATGTCATGAATGCTGTCGGTCCTATTAAAAGTAAGACAATCTTGAGGCGACGTAGAACACCGTGGAGGACAATGATGGTAAAGACCTCTCAATCAAAGTGTAGGAAAGCAGAACATAAGTGGAGAAAAACTAAACTCCAAATTGACTATGACCTCTACAGACAGTCTTCGTAATTTTAATCAGGGTTCCGAACTCATCACAGTGCTAAATCACATAAGGTTGAACACTGACTCGGGAAAGGTGTCATTTCTGATCTTGTTGGTTCTCAGTGTGGCTTTTGATACACTGTTTTATAATATACTGCTGAACAGGTTGGAAACATGGGTAGGACTAAATGGAACAGTCCTTAAATGGTTCAGGTCCTACCTGGAGGAAATTTGTTATTTTGTAACCATTGGAAGTGTTCAATCTCATCGAATGGCAATGACCTACGGGGTTCGTCAAGGGCCAGCTCTTGGACCCATCCTTTTTAGCCTGTATATGCTACCCTTGGGTCAAATTCTTCAGAACTTTAATTGTCACTATCATAGCTAGGCAGATGACACACAGTTATTTCTAGCAGTCTCTCCAGATGACTGCACTTCAACTGAGGTGTTGTGTCACTGTCTAAAATAGATAAATAACTGGATGAGCAAAATGTTCTTCAATTAAACCACAACAGAACTGAGATAATTGTTTTGGGCAATAAAGAAAAGAGGATTGCTGTTAGTAAATACCTGGAGTCACTTTCTTTAAAAACCAAAGACCAAGTCCGAAACCTTGGTGTTCTGACCTGACTTTCAACAGACAAATCAAATCAATTACTAAAACTGCCTTCTCCCATGTAGAGTGAAGGCCGGCATGTGCCGAGCAGTCTAGGAGAAGGTCATCCATGCTTTTATCTGAAATAGACTTGAATATTAAAATGGTCTTCTGACTGGACTCCCCCAAAAGAGCATTAAACAGCTGCAGCACATTCAGAATGCTGCAGCTTGGGTTCTGACCAGAACAAAGAGGTCAGAGCATATTACTCCAATTCTAAAGTATTTACACTGGCTCCCAGTCAGCTTTAGAATAGATTTTAAAGTTCTGCTACTGGTCTATAAATCACTAAATGGTTTATGTCCGGAATACATGAAATGCTAATGGGATATAAACCCAGTCGAGCTCTGAGATCGACAGACTCGGGTCAAATAGTGGAGCACAGAGTCCAAAGCAAACATGGTGAAGCAGCATTTAGCTATTATGCTGCACACAAATGGAATAAGTTGCCAACAGAAGTGACGTCTGCCCCAAGTGTGCATGCTTTGAAGTCCAGGTTAAAAACTCTTCTTTTTTCTCATGCTTTTTAGAGAATTTCCACTTTTAAATGATATTTCTTGCACTGTACAGCTTTAATTGTACTTTTATTTTTTTCCTCTTTGTTTTAAATGTTTACACGGGAAAAAGGTGCAAACTCCACACAGGCGAGGCCGGATTTTAACCCAGGTCCTCAGAACTGTGAGGTAGATGTGCTCGCCAGTCGTCCACCGTGCTGCCATGCACCACACAATGACATGAAAACATTATCAAGTGTCCTGCACATTGATCTGTAATCTGTTTTGTGCTCACATTCTATGAACATAAATGTCATGTGGCTATATTTTATGTATTTGCTAATATTATGTTAAAAACCCATTCCTGTTTTTTTTATGATTTATTATAATTAAGTTGACTGCGTTGGGCCAATACACATTTATGTGCTGTATTTTTGTACACGTATATCTATGTATAACTATATACATAGTCATGTGTACACATAGTCATATGTACACATATTAATTGGAGAAATGTTGGATGGGTGGTCTTTTTGAATGCATTGTCGAGGTATCGGATCGGGACTCGGTATCGGAAGATTCTTAAAATCAAAGACTCGGACTCAGGTGGAAAAAAAGGTGATCGGGACATCCCTAATTCATGCAGTATCTTTAAGTTCATCAACAATTTTATACTATTTGTAACATGTCTAACAACAACCTTTATTATTACAGTGAACATGTTTGAGTGAGGAACAAAAACTCTCCAGCTATCAAGTGAAGCCTGAGCTGCCACATTACCTTTTTGCCAAATCTGCTGCATCTTTGGCAGCGGATGCATTCACCAGCAGTGACACCGAGGAAATGCCTCCAGCTTTGAAGCAGTCGACAATCCCCTGATTCCTCTTGGGACAGTAACCAAAATCATCTCCTGTCACCACCAGCATAATTCTGGGCTGCGGCATTGTTGCTTGTTACTGTGGAAGACATACATTAAAGGACAAAGATGACCAAAATTTGAAAGTTGGGTTGGGAATCACAGAGTAATATTCATCTATCCATTCTCTGGGCCGCTTATCCTTGCTAGGCTCCTGGGTCCGCTGGAGCCTATTCCTGCTCATTTTGGGCGAGAGACAAGGTACACCCTGAACTGGTTGCCAGTCAATCGCAGGGCACATCTCGACAAACAACTGACATTCACACCTACGGCCAATTTAGAATATTCAATTAACCTATCCATCCATCCATATTCCTCCACTTATCAGAGGTCGAGTCGCGGGGGCAGTAACTTTCATAGGGAAGCCCAGAGTTCCCTCTCCCCAGCCACTTCAACCAGCTCTTCCGGGGGGATCCCGAGGCGTTCCCAGGCCAGCCGGGAGACATAGTCGTCCCCGGGGTCTCCTCCTGGTGGGACGTGCCCGGAACACCTCACCAGGGAGGCGTCCAGGAGGCATCCTAATCAGATGCCCAAGCCACCTCATCTGACTCCTCCCAATGCAGAGGAGTAGTGGCTCTACTCTGACCCCCTCCCGGATGACCGAGCTTTTCACCTTCTCTCTAAGGGAGAGCCCGGACACCCTGCGGAGGAAACTCATTTCGGCCGCTTGTATCCGTGATCTTGTTCTTTCGGTCACGACCCACAGCTCGTGACCATAGGTGAGGGTAGGAACGTAGATCGACCGGTAAATTGAAAGCTTGCCTTTCGACTTAACGCCTTCTTCACCACAACGGACTGATCCAACGTCTGCATCACTGCAGACACTGCACCGATCCGCCTGTCGATCTCCCGTTCCATTCTTCCCTCACTCCTGAACAAGATCCCAAGATACTTGAACTCCTCCACTTGGGGCAGGATCTCATCCCTAACCCGGAGAGGGCACTCCAGCCTTCTCCGACTGTTCTCAGATTTTAAGGTGCTGATTTTCATCCCAACCGCTTCACACTCGGCTGCGAACCGCTCCAGTGAGAGTTGGAGATCACGGCTTGATGAAGCCAACAGAACCACATCGTCTGCAAAAAGCAGAGATGCAATAATGAGGCCACCAAACCGGACCCCCTCTACGCCTCGGCTGTGCCTAGAGATTCTGTCCATAAAGGTTATGAACAGAGTCGGTGACAAAGGGCAGCCTTGGCGGACTCCAACCCTCAAAGTCTGACACCGGTCGTGCAAGGACCGAAAAGCCCGTATCAGTGGATTCAGTACCCCATACTCCCAAAGCACCCCCCACAGGACTCCCCGAGGGACACGGTCGAATGCCTTCTACAAGTCCACAAAACACATGTAGACTGGTTGGGCGAACTCCCATGCACCCTCGAGGACCCTCATGAGGGTGAAGAGCTACTCCACTGTTCCACGGCCAGGACGAAAACCACATTGCTCCTCCTGAATCCGAGATTTGAATTCCCGACGGACCCTCCTCTCCAGCACCCCTGAATAGACCTTACCAGGGAGACTGAGGAGTATGATCCCCCTGGAGCTGGAACACACCCTCCGGTCCCTCTTCTTAAAAAGGGGGACCACAACCCCAGTCTGCCAATCCAGAGGCCCGCCTCAGAGATCCCAGACTCTGCTTCCTCATGGGAAGGCGTGTCGGTGGAATTGAGGCTGTCTTCTAAGTATTCTCCCCACCTACTCACAACGTCTCGAGTCGAGGTCAGCAGCGCCCCATGCCCACTATACACAGTGTTGATGGTGCACTGCTTCTCCCTCCTGAGACGCCGGATGCTAGACCAGAATCTCCTCGAAGCCGTCAGGAAGTCTTTCTCCTTGGCCTCAGCGAACTCCTCCCACGCTTGAGTTTTTGCCTCAGCGACCACCAAAGCTGCATTCTCCTTGGCCAGCTGGTACTCATCAGGTGCCTAAGGAGTCCCACAGGCCAAAAAGGCCCGATAGGACTCTTTCTTCATCTTGACAGCATCCCTCACCGCTGGTGTCCACCAACGGGTTTGGGGATTGCCGCCACGACAGGCACCGACCACCTTACGGCCATAGCTCTGGTCGGCCGCCTCGGGAATGGAGGCGCGGAACATGTTCCACTCGGACTCAATGTCCCCGCCACCCCCGGAACGTGGGTGAAGTTCTGCCGGAGGTGGGAGTTGAAACTCCTTTTGACAGGGGATTCCGCTAGATGTTCCCAGCAGACTGTAGCGTACATAGGTTTGGATAAAAATTTTATTAATTTGGAAAAAGATACGAAGGAAGGTGAACACCTTTTATCAGTCTCATAATCTAAAGGTTGCTACATTTTATGAAATATGAGTTCTACATGACAGAGGCTTACTTACTTACTCAAAACACACACAAAACACAACCAAGAGTGGAATTTTATAGAATATTTAATGAAATCTACGAGGGATCTGTAAGAAAACACAAAGAGATTAACTACAGGGAGAAAATACTAATAATGGATGAAAGAAAGAAAATATGCGTACGTAAAGGGAAATAGAACATCGTGTGTTGGACTAAAGTTGAAAACGTGAGCGCTTAATGTGTCCGGGAGAGAGACAGAGAAAGAAAGAAAGAAAGAAAGAAAGAGAGAACAAAGTTGGGATTTTGTGTGACGCTAGTAATTTCCTCAAAATGATTAGGCACTAATCTTGTACGTCATGGCGACAATTGCCGTGTCTACTCACGAACGTAGATCAGCTGGTCGGTGGGGTGGTCTGTCTCAGTCGTCTCGGGACGTGAGGAGGTAGGTTTGGTTCGTTAAAGATGCACAAAAATAAAACAAAAACAGGCAGAAAAAGGGAAAGAAGTTCTTCACGTGTTCTGTGGGAGGCTGCGACTGTTTCTCTTCCTGCCTTTTCAGGGACTCGCTAGCAATTTCAGAGCAATCACGCTTGGCTTGAAGTGTACCTGTTATTTTTAGTAGCAGCTGCTCTGATCGCCTAGCGGTGGCCCACTCCCAACTTTGTACTCTTTACTCATAGGTCAAGTTTAAACTGTTTAAACTTTAGTCTTGGCAAATCAACTGCTTATGGTTCAACCACATTTCATGCTGCTTGGGGTTTCAAATGAGGACAAACAGTTCTCAAAGTCTTGAAGAAAGCAGTTTATCAAGTTGTGGGGGAGTCACTGTGACACCTCAGGTTGCGAAGAGCATGTCCGCGACAAGATCCTCACAATACGTTTGGGCCTGCCAGGTCGGACCGGCATCTTCCCCCACCATCGGAGCCAACACACCACCGCGTGGTGATCAGTTGGCAGCTCCGATCCTCTCTTCATCCAAGTGTCCAAGACATGCCACAAGTCTGATGACACGTCACAAAATTGATCATCGAACTGCAATTAACCTACCAAATGTTTAATATTTAAGTGCAATTTTTGTGAACAGAGCCTGCGTCTGATTAATTTATATTTTTTTATTTATCAAATATTTATATTCTGCAATTGGTTGGCGACCAGTTCGAGGTGTACCCCGCCTCTTGCCGGAAGATGGCTGGGATAAACTCCAGCACGCCCGCGACCCTAGTGAGGAGAAGCGGTTCAGAAAATGGATGGATGGATATTATATATTATTTATATTGAACCAGGAAAAAATATTGACCTTACATTTGACTCAACTCTCTCCTTTCAATAGCACATTAAGAATATTACCAAAACGGCATCATTTTCATCTTCGCAATATCGCTAAGAGACGGCCCATCCTAACCGCTAGTGACACAGAGATCATAGTCCACGCATTTGTGATGACTTGCCTATTGTAAGCGTGCTGCTTTCTGGTCATCCCATGTCAAGGAATAAAAGCCTGCAGTTTATACAAAATGCTGCACCAAGACCTTTGACGAGGACGAGAAAATTCGATCATATTTTGGCCAACTTGCATTCGCTCCCAGTCCACGTGAGATGCGATTTTAAGGTTCTGTTACTGACTCATAAAATACTACACGGGTTACCACACTCTTATCTACTGACTTAGTTGCACTGTATGTTCCGTTACAAAACCTATGCTTGGAAAACACTGGTCTTTTGGTGACTCAGAGAGCCACAAAGAAGTCTGGAGGCTCTCAATCATTTTCTATTCGGGCTCCAGTCCTTTGGAATGCCCTACCCACTGATATTAGACTGGCTACCTCAGTCGAAATGTTTAAATCCCGATTTAAGACTTATTTATACTCTTTGGCATTTACTTAAAGTACACGTAGCCCCGTTTTACTGCCGCTTGTCCTATCTCCTCCCCCCTCGTCTCCTGCTCGGTGAGAGTGCTAGGTGACGTTGACCGAATCTGAGGGTGTTGCTGTTTGGGTTCTGCACCTACCAAATGGAACAAGATATGAGGTGGACCACGCCCCCCGGAGTCGTTGCCATGGAGGATTCTGCTCCGACCAACCGGGTCAGAACCACTTTCCCGAAGGAGTCTACCTGCGGCACCTTTTCTCTTTAAATGGACTCATGCCATCTTAATGAAAATTGTACAGCATCTTACCATCGTAATGAACACACCAGAGTATGTGATAAATGTTGCCCACTTGACATCCATTACAGCCTGGTCATCCTGGAAGGTCCTCCCTATCTGTGGTCCCTTCTCAAGGTTTCTTTTTTCCCCAAATGGGGTTTTGAGTTTCTCCTTGCCTGATTGGGGGCTTTAGATTAGGAGATGTCGTCAATCTGTCATGTACTGCCCTACAGTTCCTTTATTGGAGCCTGGATGGCGCTTTGCCTCCTCTCTCTCTCTCTCTCCCCCTCCCCTCTCTGTCTCCAATCAGCCTCATCACCACCTGCATATAAGCCTGCCTGTTCCTGAAAATCCTCGCCAAAGTATTGCAGTTACTTCTAGCGGTACCACGGCCCACTTGATTCAAGTAACCCACACTATTCTTTGTTCTCTTTTTTGACTCCTGTGTTTCCTTGTTCTCCTGTGTTCCTGATCCACGTCACTCCTGCCACCAAGTCAGCCGCCTGTCCACGCCACCGCCTGCCAACACATCCAGGACCACTTCCATTACCTTCATAAATAAAACTGTTCATCACAAATCTATCTGCCTCCGGCTGCTCTTGGGTCCAGCTCCTCTCCATATGTGACAGAATACTTTGGGCATCATGGACCCAGCAACTCCAGAGGCACTGATTAACCCACTCACCCTCCAAGGCGCCCACATAGGAAGACAAGAAAAGACTCTCCAAGAACTCATGGAATCCCTACACACCCTCACACAACACATATCCCTCCTTTCCTCGACGATGCTATCCAAACTTCCTCCTGTAAGTACGCCTTCCGAGCCCGCAGCCTCAGAGCAAACCCTGCCTCCCGTACAAAGAACCTGATGTCCCACCGCCCGAGCCATACTCCACGGACCTAGGTGCATGTAGCCAGTTTTTACTCAATTGCTCACTCCTTTTCAACCTTCAACCATACAGTTATCCTACCGATAATCCAAAGTAGCTTATGTCACTAACCTCCTCCGCGGCAAAGCAGCAAAATAGTCCCCTTCCTTATGGCAAAACTCCTCCCTGGTACTCCACTCACTCTGCCGATCTCCGTATTCTATCACCCGTTCAGGGCAAAGAAGCCACCCGTCGTCTCCTCACGCTCACTCAGGGGCGCAAAGTCAGTAGCAGAATACTCCATTGAGTTCTGGATATTGGCGGGTGAATGTGGGTGGGATGACGCGGCACTTAGGGGGATTTTTTTCTAATGGCCTTTCTGAGCAGCTCAAGGATGAGCTTGCGGTCCGGGACGAGCCCTCCTCTCTCGAGGATCTCATCGCCCTTTCCATCCGTCTGGATAACAGACTGCGAGAGAGAGCCCATGAGAGGGGGCTCTGGTCGCGCAAACAATCTCCCACTCCGAACACCACGCCGTCAGCTTCTCACACGCCTCCTGCACAGTCAACTGCACTTTCGTCACTCCCCGTTGCACCCGATGAGCCCATGCAAATTGGTAAAACATGTTTTGAGCCACAGGAACGTCAACGTCGAGTCATCCAGCGGCTGTGCATTTACTGCGGTCATTCTGGTCATTTTATTTCCTCTTGCCCCCTCCGACCAAAAGACCAGGCTCACCGCGAACCGAGAGCGTCGTGGTGAGCCAAACCTCCAGTCCCCCTAGCTCTCCTACCGTATGACCGTTCCCGCTTGCATCATAGTCTCTACTCATAACACCCCCATTACTGCCCTAATTGATTCCGGTGCCAATGACAATTGTATTCATGAGGATATAATTCACCAGCTCCAAATACCTCTTCAACCACTTCCGTCCCCGAAAAAAGTTACAGCCCTGGAAGGCCGAGTAATTTCCCCTGTCACCCACCAAACAGTGCCTATCACCCTCCTCATTTCCAGTAATCACCGCAAAAACATTTCCCTATTTGTCATTCCTTCCCCTGAGACCCCCTTACTTCTTGGGATTCCCTGGCTCAGACTTCACAACCCCGCCATACTCTGGACTCATTTATCCAACACATGATGGAGTCCTCATTGCCATTCCCATTGTCTGCTCTCTGCCGTTCCACCCTCAGACGACCCACCACCCTCTGCCGCCCCAGTGGACCTCTCTCAAATTCCTGAGGAGTATCATGACCTCTCCCCGGTATTCAGCAAGGACTTGGCTATCTCCCTATCGCCGCCCGCAACCCTTCCTCATGGAGCACATTCCTCCCGTGGATCGACTACGCTCACAACTCCCTCACCAGCTCCGGTACCGGTATGTCCCCCGTTCATGCCTTGCTACAGTTTCCAACCCCCACTATTCAAAGTACAGGAGCAGGCGGTGGCAGTTCCAACTATAACGGATCACCTCAACAGAGTCCAGGCGGTGTGGGAGGATGTCCGGGCGGCGTTGACACGGTCCGTGGCACGTAACAAGCAGCTTGCGGACCGTCATCACTCCCCTACGCCCAAATATAAGGTGGGTCAATCTGTCTGGCTTTCCTCGCACAACCTTCGCACTTTTTAGGACATACTTGGCAAATAAAGATGATTCTGATTCTGATTCAAACAGAGTCCCGTAAGCTCACTTGTTGTTACTGTATTAGATGTTCTGTGGGGATGCAAGAATTATTGTTGTATTATTGTATAGCAATATATTCTCAGTTTGTTGATCCTAGAGTCAGTCCAACACAATACTACTGCTGCGTAACGCCACTCTGAAATGAGACTTTGTCCCTCTAACATGTATAATTGCAGCCAATCACCACACAGTAAATTGCCTTTTACGAGCCCGTACAGCAGTGGCTCCAACCAGGGGGACGCCACCAACCCCCCAGATCCCAGGGGGTCCCGAACCCAATCGAAGCGCCCCAACCAGTCCCAAAGGGAGGGGCATGGGCATCGGACCACTGCACCCCCAAGCCGAGCCCCACCCCTACCATGGGCTCTTTTTTTAACGTTGGCTCAGCCTATTTGGCTATCAAATGTATCTATTCACGCACCCAGTGAGCACCAGAACAAAACAATGAGTAGACCTCCAGCACAGTGGCAGCGACCGTGTCCAGAGGTGCGTGACGTCACGGATAAACAACCAGCAGTCACTGTGTAGTGAAGTCCCCAGAAAAAAATATTTTCTCGCTCCACATAACAAAGAGCTGAATTACCTCCTCTATTAAGAACTTGATGAATATCAATTATGGAACTGCCTTTATTTGATACGTTCGCTGGTTATATTTAAATCTTCCACCAGTGGACGCCCCTCTCTCAATGCCACCGAAAAAGCGCAGATACGAGTCACTCTGGAACTACTCGACTAGCTTTTTAGATTACGAGGTAAATATCTATTTTTTTAAACTTACATTTTAGGCATTGTATTTAATACGTTGGTTCATGTAGGTCGCTCGGGAGCCCGAGAGACGATAGGTTTGTATATAGGAAAGCGTCTCATGTATTATTTAAAACTCACCTCGCCATAGGTTAGGTTGCCTCTCACACAGAAGTATGTTGACTAGATACGTCCGTGCGCTGTAGCAGCCGGGCCAAGCGAGGTGCCGATGTGGCGGCCATCTTGTCAGGGGCAACGTTCCCATTAACGGCAATGTATACATATTAGAAATAAATCATCACTTTTATATATAATGGCTTACAATAATGAAAAAATCTAAATTGGAAATGTTAATTGAGAGAATACGCTTTGGCATTGACAAAACAGTAACAGTCATGAAAATCGATTGAGGAATAAGCAAGTTACAACATAATTTCAGCGTACTTGCATTGCCTTATACGGCAACGGGAACGTCGACCTTCCCAACATGGTCACGATATTGGCACGTCGGTAGGCCGGGCTGTTTAAATGCGCTGGCGTATCTACCACGTCATAGCTAGCCTTTCAGGCACTTCCTGGTTACATCACATCTTTTTCTTCTCCTTGATTTCCGGGGTGGAACGGTGGACGACTAGTTAGCACATCTGCCTCACAGTTCTGAAGACCCGGGTTCAAATCTCTGTCCCGCCTGTGTGGACTTTGCATGTTCTCCCCGTGCCTGTGTGGGTTTTCTCCGGGCACTCCGTTTTCCTCCCACATCCCTAAAACATGCATGGTAGGTTGATTGAAAACTCTAAATTGCCCAAAACAAAATGTCACAAAAAGTTGATACATTAATTACTGTATGTACTTCCTGCTATCCAATAGAATAGCATTTTTTTTTTTAATCACTATGCCTCACTGGCATAAATAGATGAACAAAGATACATTATTTCTTGTAAATAAATAATTTTTTGAGCAATTACATAAAATTTTATAATTTCCAACGGCACACCTGAAGAGCGCTCCTGGCACACTAGTTGAGAATCACTGTACCAAAGTATGGATACAAGCCCAGTCTAGTGCTTCTTAGAAAGGTCAAAACTTCCTTTCCTCTCCATTCTGGAAAAGCTTCATGTCCTAATATTGTCTGTAATGAAAAGCAATACACACCCGATCAAGGGTCTAGTGGTTCTTCTTTGACTTGCATATGGGCTGTTTTCATATAATGTGATCAACAACGGTAAAGCCGCCTTGGTTTTACATGCGTACGTCTCCCACACTGAAAAGCCATGCTTAACGTCTTATTTTCAAAAGGTTATTGTTTTAAAATTTTAGGCATTCATCTTCTTTTCCTTTCGGCTTGTCCTGTTAGGGCTCGCCGCAGCGTGCCATCCTTTTCCACGTAAGCCTATCTCCTGCATCTTCCTCTCGAACACCAACTGCCCTCATGTCTTCCCTCATGACATCCATCAACCTTGTCTTTGGTCTTCCTCTCGCTCTCTTGCCTGGCAGCTCCATCCTCATCATCCTTCTACCATTATACTATTTCACTATTTCTCCTCTGGACGTGTCCAAACCATCGAAGTCTGCTCTCTCTAACTTTGTCTCCAAAACATCGAACCTCGGCTGTCCCTCTGATGTGCTCATTTCTAATTTTATCCAACCTGGTCACTTCTAGAGCAAACCTCAACATCTTCATTTCCGCCACCTCCAGCTCAGGTCTTCACTGACACTGTCTCGAATCCGTACATCGTGGCTGGCCTCACCACTGTTTTATAAACTTTGCCCTTCATCCTAGCAGACTCTTCTGTCACATAACACACCTGACACCTTCCGCCACCCGTTCCAACCTGCTTGGACTCTTTTCTTCACTTCCTGACCACACTTACAATTGCTCGGACTTTAAATACTTGACCCCAAGTATTTAAAGTCCTCCACCCTTGCTATCGCTTCTCCCTGTAGCCTCACTCTTCCCCCTCCTCATTCAATGCACATATATTCTGTTTTACATAGGCTAATCTTCATTCCTCTCCTTTCCAGTGCATGCCTCCATCTTGCTAATTGTTCCTCCACCTACTCCCTGCAGATCACAATGTCATCTCCAAACATCATGGTCCACGGGGATTCCAGTCTAACCTCATCTGTCAGCCTATTCCTCACCATTGCAAACAGGAAGGGGCTCGGGGCTGATCCCTGATGCAGCCCCACCTCCACCTTAAACTTCTCTGTGACACCTACCGCACACCTCACCGCTGTTCTGCTGCCCTCATACATGTCCTGTACGATTCTAACATACTTCTCTGCCACTCCAGACCTCCGCATGCAGTACCGCAGTTCCTCTCTGGGTACTCTGTCATATGCTTTCTCGAGATCTACAAAGACACAGTCTTCTCTGGACAGGAATGTCATCAGGACCAGCTGCCTTTCCATTTTTCATCCTCTTTATTGCTTTTCTAACTTCCCCCTTACTAATCATTGCCACTTCCTGCTGCACCACACCTGGCTCTTCTACTCTTTCTACTCTCTCATTCATCAACTCCTCAAAGTATTTTTCCATCTGTCCAGCACACTACTGACACCAGTCAACACATTTCCATCTCTATCCTTAATCACCATAACCTGTTGCACATCCTTCCTATCTCTAGCCCTCTGTTTGGCCAAGCTGGATAGTTATTTTTCTCCTTCTTTAGTGTCCAACCTGGCATACATGTCATTCATTATATTCCTCGTTTGGCCATTGCCACCTCTACCTTTGCCCTACGTCTCATCGCAATGTATTCCTTTCGATCACTCAATCTGATACTCTTTTCACCTCCAAGACATTCTTTGCTAACTCTTCTTTTAAAATAACCCCGACTCCATTTCGCTTCCCATCTACACCGTGGTAAAAATAATTTAAACACTGCCCCGAAACGTCTAGCCTTACTGCCTTTCCACCTGGTCTCCTGGACGCACAATATATCAACCTTTCTCCTAATCATCATGTCAACCAACTCCCGAGATTTTCCTGTCAAAGTCCCCACATTCAGTTCTAGGCTCTGTGCTTTCCTCTTCTCTTTCTGCCGAAGAACCCGCTTCCCACCTATCGTTCGACTTCGACCCACAGTCGCTGAATTTCCAACGGCGCCCTGCAGGTTGACGACGGCGGTGGTGGACGTTGTTGACCCGGGCCACGACCGATCCGGTATGTAATTCTTTAGATGAACGCTCATATTTGTTTGGCAAAGTTTGAAGCCGGATGCCCTTCCTGACGCAACCCTCTGCATTTATCCGGGCTTGGGACTGGCCAACAGTTTGCACTGGCTTGTGCATTTAAAATTTTAGGCATTCATAGTAAAGGCAATTATTACTGACAGAGCAAATGGTGGTGTCTCATTACACTCACTACAATTCTTGTTATAACGGAAAAGACATAAACAGCTTCATAAAAATCCTGTGAGTTGCACAGTGTTTTACATGTGTCACACTCAAAAATGACTCAAACTCATGATTCTTTTATATTTATACAATGGGAATAACGGTAAAGACATGCAATAGTTATGGCGCTTCCACAAATTTATACATGTTCATTCATAGCTCAGAAATAACACAATTATATTTTGCTGTCTGCTATTTTGTGAATGCAAAAAGAGCTGCTTCGTCCTGGCACTTAAATTCACAGATCCCGCTGGTGGCTTGCAACAACATAAAGACCGCTTGAGTAACAATGGATTGTTTGAAAAAGAAAAAAAAGGAACTCTGAAGACACTACAATGCATTTGTGTTAGTTTTCATGGAAAAGGCAAATTAAGCAATAGGAGAATATTCATACATATCCCCAAAAATAATTAGCATATTCAGAAAACATTGCAAATCATGAAACTTCATTTCGGACACCTGATGATACATACAGTGTGGCATTAAAAGTTTGACAAATGTTGCTTAATATTTTTTTTCCTTAGAAACAATTAATGACCTCCCAAAAGGCACTTCAAGATGATTCCCAGAAAAAAGTTGACAAACTTTTCAAGAAGAGAATGAAAATGTACATTTTACATTATATCATTAATAAAAAGATATACCTGTCAAGTAAAACATACTTTATATCAGTGGTGATGGATAGGCTGACAGATGAGGTTAGACTGGAATCCCCATGGACCATGATGTTCGCAGATGACATTGTGACCTGCAGTGAAAACGGAGCAGGTGGAGGAACGGTGAGAAAGGGGGAGGCATGCACTGGAAAGGAGAGAAAGGAAGATTAGCCTTAGTAAAACAGATTATATGTGCACGAATGAGAGGGGTGGAGGGGGAAGAGTGAGGCTACTGGGAGAGGAGACCGCAAGGGTGGAGGACTTTGAATACTTGGGGTCAAAAGTCCAGAGCAATGGTTGAGTGTGGTCAGGAAGTGAAGAAACGGGTCCAAGCAGGTTGGAAGGGGTGGCGGAAGGTGTCAGGTGTGTTATGTGACAGAAGAGTCTCTGCTAGGATGAAGGGCAAAGTTTATAAGACAGTGGTGAGGCCGGCCATGATGTACGGATTAGAGACAGTGGCACTGAAGAGACAACAGGAAGCAGAGCTGGAGGTGGCGGAATTGAGGTTCTTTCAAGGAGTGACCAGGTTGGACAGGATTAGAAATGAGCTCAACAGAGGGACGGCCAATGGAATGAACATCACATAAACATGTAATGTTTTGGATACAAAGTTAGAGAGAGCAGACTTCGAAGGTTTGGACACGTCCAAAGGAGAGATAATGAGTATATTGGTAGAAGGATGATGAGGATGGAGCTGCCAGGCAAGAGAGCGAGAAGAAGAAGACTAAAGAGAAGGTTGATGGATGTAGTGAGGGAAGACAAGAGGGCAGTTAGAGAGGAGGATGCAGGAGATAGGTGTAGCGTATATTGGTCAAAATGAAAATGTAATTCATTTGGAAAAAGATATGAAGGAATTTAAACGCATGCGTTCATTTCCGGGTTAGTCCGATTTACGCTTTCAAGTTTTTTGTCTCGTAAAGGGGAACCACGTCACTTTTTATGTGTATAAAACTTAGGGAAGAGTGACGAGAAACCTTTTTATCAGTCTCGTAATCTGAAGGTTGCTACAGTTTATGAAATACGAGTTCTAGATGACAGAGGTTTACTTAAACTCAGAACACACACAAAACACAACCAGGAGTGGAATTTTTGATATATTTAATGACATCTACAAGGGCTCTAGAGGGAAACACACAAAGGGGTCTAACTAAAGAAATAAAATAACACTAACAACGGTAAAAAGAAGGAAAATAGGAGTACGCAAAGGGAAATAGAACATTGTGTGTTGGACTAAAGTTGAAAACGCGAGCGTTTAACGCGTCCATTCCGGACGGAAGAGAGAGAGGACAAAGTTAGGATTTTGTGTGAAGCTAGTAAATTGCCCCAAAATGATTAGGCACTAATATTGTCCAGTCTGGTAAACACTGGTGTGTTACTCACAAACGTAGATCAGCTGGTGGGTGGAGGGGGTCTGTCTCAGTGGTCTCGGGAAGCACGGAGACAGGTTTGGTCGAATGAGAAAAAGGAAACAATAACAAGAGGAGGAAGAAGAAAATGTGTTAGTCACGCTTCGTTGGGAGAATATGACCGTCTCTCTTCCTGCCTTTTCAGGGACTCGCTAGAAATTTCAGAGCGATTACGCTTGGGTGGAAGCGTATCTGGTACTTTAGTAGCAGCTGCTCTGATGGCCTAGCGGTGGCCCACGGAGAGGCTGGGAAGCAGTCTCCATCCCCAAGGCCCGCGGTTGCCGAGCGGCATGCCCGAACAAAGGCCAGCCCGTGGCTGGCGAGATTAGCCGGCCAGAACACGAAGACAGGAAAACACACACACACAAAAAAGGCAAGGCGGCGGGAGTCAGGCGTTAAATACCCCGGGGGCGTGTCGGAGAGGACTGAGGACCAGACCAGACCACAACCATCAGCTTGAATCTAGTCTAGTTTTGACCCATAAAATGAGTTTAAAAACATATATTAATATAAAATACCCTCAACTTTGTACTCTCTACTCACAGGTCAAGCATATAGACTGGCTGTTTATACTTTAGTCTTGGCAAATCAACTGCTTGTGGTTCAAATCACATTTCATGCTGCTTGGAGTCTAATCAAGACAAACAGTTCTCAAAATCTCACAGCGGCGCTTGTAAAGTTGATACACTGACACAGACATCAAGGCATACATTTGGAATAAGTCTGCAGAATTCTTAAAATATCAAGACAGACATTTATCCTTGGTTAACAAACAACGGAATGGAAGTTCATGGGTTGCAGTACTCTCCAACGCCAGTGGTTGGCGCCTTGCATGCACGTTTGAATATTAAGCAAATGGTTTGTTGCTGTATTTGCATTCCATCGTCGATGGGTCCCTTTTGGCTGCTGTCAGTTCAAACGAAGACCAGGAGTCTTTGATGACTGCAAACCAAGATTTCGAGGGGACCTGCTATTTGCTTTAGGGTCCAGTAGGCGTCTTCTTGTGGTAGTCTTACAGTAGGGCCGCTTGGAAGAATGCAGTTTGGGGGGAGGTTCTGGGTCAGAGTCACGACACAGACTTACATGGAAAAGGATGACACACTGTGGCGATCCCTAACAGGACAAGCCGAAAGGAAAAGATGTATTTCAAAAAAGATCATTTAAGTCACGTACGAGACTGCAGCATTTTGTAATTTAAACATGCACGGTGGGGTGTCACAATAATGCCAATTAAATGAAAATTAGGGTTCTGCACCTACCAAATGAATTAAAACCTCTTTCAAGAAATATTCATCTCAGAAACAAAATTAGTCCGGTTACTTACAGTTAACTTAGCTTACCTGTTTGTTGTCTTTGGCGATGCCCGCTAAAGTTTGATGTTGTCCGCGCCCTTTTCTTTTGCATATTGTTTTACTTATGGAGGTTTTTGGTTGAGGAAGCCAAATTTACATCACAATTCACTCAAAACACTGCGAAGATTGCAGTCAACAGGGGTTGTAGGGGGTTAGTAAAACACACTGTGAATTGAAGGTATTTGTTGTTTGCTTATGCTTCTCCTTATCATCACATTAATGAATTTGAAGAATAGAAATCTCGAGTCCGGCCAGTCCAAGACCGAGACGAGATCAAAACCTTTGGGACTCGAGTCCGAGACAACCTTCAAAATGTGGTCTCGAGACCAAAACCGGTCTCAAGTGTGACAACACTCGTATCCGACAATCTGACTTCAAATACCTCCAAAACAAAAGGAGCTACTTTTTGATTTTAGCTGTAAGAACGCATCCTGTCTCCTTTTAACCAATAACAGCAACAAGGTCAAGAGTTTTTTTTAGGTGTTGCTGTTATAGGTGCTCTTAACTGGCACTTAAATATGGGTATCATTGTTAAAAGTCACAAGAACGGCTTTTTCACCCCCCCCCCATGTAAACTGAAGGAAAACACTCTGAATTGTCATATTTTGCATGCATTTTATCAATGTGTCACCAAGAAGATCCTGTTCAGCTCAATAATTTTGTGGTTTGGTAGCCTAACGCTAAAGGATCAGAAATTCCTTAACAGAGTTGTTGGCCAATCTTCCCAAACTGAATGAAATGTGCTAGGCTAGTATTGCACACAACCCTGCAGGTCATCCTGCTGCCAGCCATTTTGTTCTTCTCCCTTCAAGCAAATATTTCCGTTTTATGAAATCTTCCACATGTCATTTTGGTAAAAGTTTCTCTTCCTGGGCTGTGCGCAGCCTGAACGACTCACAATGAATTGATAATGATGTGCCTCTTGTCTGAAAGTGTCTTGCAACTTTGACCCTTTTTATATTAGGTGCTGTTATTTTGATTCTTTTTGCTAATTTATTCTGTACATTAATTTATCCTTCTGTAAGGTGATCATCATCATACTTTTCCACCGGTGGACATATTTTGTCCATCTTAGCTTCATTGATGTGCGTTTTATGCTTGTATGTTGATGAGCTCTTGAAACTGTTTTCCAATGACGTAAAGATTATATAAGAGTAGTTTTCATGACGGCAGTATTTATGAAAATAAGTGCAGGTTGAAAATTGGTACAAATTATTTTGTCTGACAGCCAGTCAGTCATCCACTCTAATTGTGGTCTTTTATCCACTGCTCAGCCCACTGTACTATCTGCTCCAAGTTCCTTTCCAGGTCCTCGGGAGTGTTGCTGGGAAGCTGGTGGACAAGCTCCTCTTTGTAGGCCTCAATTGCCTCTTCATAGATGGTCTGAAAGATTTCACACTGCACGTTGTCCTGCAGCTTCTTTCCTGTGTAACCCCTGTCAAGTATCACATTGACGAGAGAACAAAGGTCAGGTTACCAAATAAGACATCCAGAATACGGCCTGATTTACGACAGGTTTATGCATGCAAAAATGGGCCCAGACTTGATTTTGCACGCAAACAGTGGAAGACGATCTACGAACAGACTGTATTTGCAAAACAAGATAAATTGCTAGGCTGTCCCTCTTGCTTGTTGTGGGAGGAGTATATGCAAATCGATGAATTTAGAAGGCTCAATGTCATTTGTCAAACCTGAGGCAAAGTGCGCTGGCTGTTTTGTGTCTCGAAAATAGTGCATCTGAAAGGTAGGTGTAAACCAAAGGACAAAGGGAGCAACGGAAGCGCAGGCAAAATGAGAGAGAACTTTTTTGCCCCGGTTAAATATTTTCGAAATGCCAAATAAAGTTATCGTGACATTGTCTATTCAGCAATTCAATTTTGGAGCTTCTGAATGAGCTAAGGGCGGATTTACAACGAGTCACAAGGAGTCATGGCATATCAACAATGAGAAAACTGTGTGTCGGGGTCACTTCAGCAGACTGCGACAGTTGGTGCTCGACTCTCCCAGAGCAGTTTTTTCGGCGGACTGTCCCAAGTTTTAAACTTGGGCACATACCTTGTACATCCAATTGCGACGCACTCGCAGAGTGAAATCAAAACAAAGCATTGCTTTAATGCGATGACTGGCTTTCCCAAAATTATCGGAGAGTGAGGCTACACGATATTTTGCTTGAGCATAGTCATCGTGATGTACGTGTGCGTAACAGTCACATCGCAGTTGGTGTTCGGGAATATACAGTGAATTAACTGTAATATTCAAAGTGACCAGCTCCTTCGCTCAGGTCGGCGCTAACTAGAACTCGCAGACATTCCAACAGCTTCTTCCCTCTTGCCATCAACTTCTTAAACAGCTAACCTATAATTCCATGACAACAAGCTGGCAATTTTTTGGACTTGAGTTTGTTGTCACATTTCTGTCAGGCCAATTATATTATATATTACTCGTGCACTCAGTAGTAGTCTCACCACAGCGCACTATTTGCATATCTGTTGTTGACCAATACTGGCCACTCATGCCAGAGTAGCATCTGCTCAATTTGCACACTGACTGAGGAGTATCTGCAACGTTGTCCCAGATTATCGCACTACTCGCTTGAAGTCTCAGCGGCCTTTGCACAACGGTCATTGCACCGGACTATTGCAATATTAGTCTTTCGAACTGCTCGAAGTGCTAGAGGACACTGCATCTTTTTGCACAATTGAGGGAAAAAAAAAATGTACCGGCATTACCAGATAACTAGCAACCTTTTATTGCTCAGTGACCTTTTTTGTCAATGTCTTTCTGTCTGCAAAGTGTTCTCTGTCAATTGACCGTCTGTTGTCGTACTCGAGCGGCTCCAACTACCGGAGACAAATTCCTTGTGTGTTTTTTGGACATACTTGGCAAATAAATTGTATCCA
Source organism: Phyllopteryx taeniolatus (assembly GCF_024500385.1). Classification (NCBI taxonomy): domain Eukaryota; kingdom Metazoa; phylum Chordata; class Actinopteri; order Syngnathiformes; family Syngnathidae; genus Phyllopteryx; species Phyllopteryx taeniolatus. The sequence continues at coordinate 28,133,674 of NC_084504.1, forward strand.
ATTAAATATAGGTTGAACAGGACATGCAAATCATTGTATTCTCTTTTTATTTATGTTTAAAACAACGTCCCAACTTCAATATTAAAGGGGTTGTATGAACTATGAACTGAACTTTCAACCACTTCGTGGAGAAAATGAAATGAACTTTCCCAACACTGATTCTGTATTATTTCACAATGCGATCTATATTGGAGGTTTAAAAAAAAACAACAAATAATAATAATCGCAATGTCATTTTTTTCTAATATCGTGCAGCCCTATTGGAGACCTCCATGTAGTAATACATTTGTTGCCTCTTCCACTTACATTCCATTTTGTGCTTGCGCTGCTCTCCCAGATATTCCATGGTGACCAAAACCCTCTTTGAAATACTTGCTATGAGCTTGAGGGATGTGCAAAACCATCACTACGGCGATGACAAGCCGTGATATAGTCCTCCCTGTGTACAATCCCCGAATAAAGTGGCCAGAACACACTGCCGGTCTGAAGTTCTACAGATGAATTGAAGAATACGGCACTGCCCTATGCTATATTACATCATTTTATTATTGCGTGTTTTGACATTTTCTGGTTTTCATTTAATTTACAAAGCAAGTCTGTAAAGAACATACTGTATTTGGCTGATGTGATTGTGATTGTGAATGTTCACAGAGGCATGATTTTTAGGTACCTGCTTTCTAGCCGTGTGTACAACTGAGTATTGTCTGTTCGCAGGACAAAGACAATTTGAAACCAGCGCTCAGGGAAGAGGTCACAGCCATGATAGTCTACAATCACACCTCCATGTGACATCTTCTCATCTAGCTCATCCACCACCTGCAGGATCACAGAACTGGAACAGTTAAGCATTTAAAACATACATAAATGAGTGCAGCACGTGTTACATTTGAAGACATTATTGTTGCAGTACAGTGATAACTTAAAGTTGAACACCTCAAATGTTTCAAGTTCAAACAAAATTTGCGTGAATAGTAGCCCCTAAAGTTCAGCACTTTCTGGCGTTCCAACAGTCGGCCTAATTTCAGTCCGTCAAAAGATTCATGTGGCATGTTTCACCTCTTCCTTTGTCTGAAAGAATGATGGTGGTTAAACCAGACGAATGTCGTGAGAAGATAATGATATACAGTGCCGTGAAAGTATTGGCCTCCTTCTCAAACTCATATTTTTGCATAGTTTCCCTAAATTTAATATTTAAGACCATCAAACAAATATAACCCAAGGGAACTTAAAATGCTGTTTTTAAATGATTTCATTTATTAAGGGAAAAAAACAACAACTTCAAAGTTAGCTGGCCCTGTGTGAAAAAGTAATTACCCCCTTTTTAAATCATGAATTAATTGTAGGTAATTACAATTTTTGGTTAATTTTCATTGATCCCAAACAAGCCTGATTACCTCCAGATCTATTCAATCAAGACATCCCTGAAGCAGAATCTGCTCTGAGAAAAGATCTAAAAAAGCTGCAACAAAATGACATTATCCAAAGAAATTCCAGAACAGTCAAGAAATAGAATTTGACATCTATCAGTCTGGAAAGGGTTACAAAAGACATGTCTAAAGGTTGAGGATTCCGGCGAACCATAGCGAGAGCCATGATCCTCACATGGAGAAAACATGGAACAGTGGTGAGACTTCCCAGGAATGGTCGGCCTACAAACATTACCCCAAGATATCACCAATGACTCATTCAGGAGACCACAAAGGTTCTAAAGAACTGCAGGCCTATATCTATCTCCGGAAGCCCAATGGAAGACGTTGTGTGAGGTCATGTGACATTCTTGTGTCGTTTGATTGGTGAACTAGAAATAGTTGATAAATAAGCAATAATGGATCAATAAAAGTAGCGAGCGACATTTAGATTACTGTAACTGAATAAAAAGTACCGTGCCTTATTAACAGCAGAAGCGGCGGAAGTTTTTTTTCTGGTCTCGTCAACTCCTGTGACTTCAAGCGCACAGGCGGAACCTCAGGCCGCATATTAGTCTGCCGCGGAGTAATCACAATTACATCTGTGTGTGGGTGGCGGATGTGTGGAATGGCTCTAGCTGCCAACGTTCAAGGAGTACGAAACAGCCTATGACATCAGTGACTCTTCGGATCTATACGATTTACGTAAATGGCCTATTTTGAGTTCAAAATGGCGAATTTTGCCAAAAGCCCGTATGCAGTTTCAGTGATTTAGCCCTTACTGTAACGCTACAACTGCCCCATGAGAAAAACATGCTGTTTGGGCATGTCAAACAGAGCATTCTAGTTTTGTTCCCCACACGTTTTAGAGAGCATATTAGCGTTTTACTGTTGTGTAAGTTGCAAATTTGTTCACTACACAAAGACGTATGCAACTGGTGATACTGGTACTGGTAATGTCCACCATTATCTAATATATATATATATAATAAGACTATTATACAGCTTACAGTGTTACCAATTAAAGTTCCTTATTTTAATTTAGTAGTGCTCTACTCCTTTGCCTTGAATCATATTTTGGGTGTTCTAAGAATTTGGGTTCATGTACAGTATATGTATCCTGTGTATATCAGTGTTTTTAATTCATATATGGGTTTTCAGCCAATATATCTGATATCGGCTTTTATTTTAGCACCCCGATATCTGTTTAGGACCCAAAAATCTCATACCGGTCGGGCATTAATTTGAATAATTGAGAATATATGTTAGTTCTGTTAAGCAATATTTAGTACTGTTCCTTGTTTTATTTATTTACAGTATTTAGTGGCATAACAAGGCAACTTCATAAAAACTCAACTTAACTGAACTGTACATTAGGTTGATTGGAAATCCTCAAGAATTTTCTTCTGTTGATGTAGAAAATGCCTCTGTGGTGTTTTTTTTAAACATTTGTATTTGGGGCTGGAGGGTATTTTTTTGATTAAAAACTTCCAAGGGCATAATGCAAAATAAACTATTTATTGATCTTGTAGCGCAAAAAGAAAAAAATAGTAATTATATCATTTGTTGTGTTTTATTCAAAGGGTTTCACTTCTAATAATAGTCAAGCACTAGCTCTTCCTTGATTTTCCTGATCTGGTGAGACTTCCTGATTATCAAAAAGAACCAATTCCTAATCACATAACATGAGTGGAGTGTAATACTGTATGCATCAAAGCTTTCATCAAGAGAAATGGTAGGGGTTGGTGAGCTCCTATAATTTAGAAGAGAATTCAAGCATGACCCACCCTGTCTTCATCCAAAATGGGGCACTGGTACTCTTGATCGTAGCCATCATAAAGATCTCCTGAGGAGAAACGAGTTTAATCAATAGCAGCCTCATATCAAGAGAAAGGCTACTTACAAATGTGTGTAAAATAAGGCAACTTGTGACAAAAAAAATCAAAAAAATAAATGAATCTATACTGCCTTATTCAAAGTCACAAAAGCCATCAAATCACCCTCTGTGGAGTGCCAGAGATTGTAGAACTATGTCCTTTTTTACCTTCCTGAGCAAGATCACCTATATTAACATAGGCGAGTCCTGTCCGCTGAGCCAGCTCCTTCCCCAGAGTTGTTTTTCCAACACCAGGGGTCCCTATAGGAAAAAAGGGATGGCACTGATTTAAGCGCTAGATGCACAACACATGTTCAAAGTATGAAAGAAGATTTCAGGTTTTGTTTCAAAACATCAACAGAATGCTGTGCCCTCTTAGAATGGAAGTAATCGCAACATGAATGTTCGAACGTTGCCATGTGATGTATATGCAGGACTACTCGTGGACCCCTATAAGCAGTGGTGAGCGGGACTAGATGGGAGCTTGGGTTAATATAACACATCTTCATGCATTTGGTGATAAAACTTTCAACTAATCATTTATCTATCCAGCACATCTGCCTCATAGTTTTGAGGACCTGGGTTCAAATGCGGCCTCGCCTGTGTGAAGTTTGCATGTTCTCCTCGTGCCTGCGTGGCTTTTCTACGGTACTCCGGTTTCCTCCCACATTCCAAAAACATGGATATATATATATATGTGTGTGTGTGTGTGTGTGTATAGCAATGGTGCAATGGTGAGTGTGGTAAGTAAGTGAAGAAACGGGTGGCGGAAGGTGTCAGGTGTGTTATGTGACAGAAGAGTCTCTGCTAGGATGAAGGTCAAAGTTTATAAACCAGTGGTGAGGCCAGCCATGATGTACGGATTAGACACAGTGGCACTGAAGAGACAACAGGAAGCAGAGCTGGAAATGAAGATGTTGAGGTTTGGTCTAGGAGTGACCAGGTTGGATACAATTAGAAATGAGCTCATCAGAAGGACAGCCAAGGTTAGATGTTTTGGAGACAAAGTTAGAGAGAGCAGACTTCGATTGTTTGAACACGTCCACAGGAGAGATAGTGAGTATATTGGTAGAATGGTGATGAGGATGGAGCTGCCAGGCAAGAGAGCTCGAGGAAGACCAAAGAGAAGGTTGATGGATGTCATGAGGGAAGACATGAGGGCAGTTGGTGTTCGAGAGGAGGATGCAGGAGATAGGCTTACATGGAAAAGGATGACACGCTGTGGCCCTAATGGGACAAGCCGAAAGGAAAAGAAGAAGGCCTATTTTGAGTTCAAAACAGCGACTGATTTGCATGGATATGTATATATTGAATAATGATAGTATGTTTTTTGTGATCACTGTGCCAAATACCATAATTTATATAAGTATATTGTTATATATTGTACTGCTTTGTACTTTTGTTATTGAAAAATAAAGTGAAAAAAGGCTCTCGTATGGCGCAAGTAATGGCTGATATGGCTTTCACGGAAAACCAATAACACACCTTACTTTCATGGGATGTACATTTGAATCTATTAATCGTACTATCTAAAGGATAACATCTTCCAATTAATTCACTAACATTTGTAATGAAGTCAACACTGGTATTGGTACTGTATTACTTTCAACAGTCTCTTAATTGTGTACATACAAAGCCATAAAAGGTAACTATGGGAGAGGCTTTAATACCTGTTAACAGAATGTTTGGTTGTCTCCTCATTTTCATCGCAGCTAGCACCCAACACGTGTCCTACTGACAGCAACCTGAAATCAAGAATAAAATACATTCTTCAGTCTTTTCAATGTTTTCTTAAATATTTACGGTGACAAACGAACCTGAAAAGATGACTCCAGGAATAGCCTTGTGGTAATTTACTGTGTCAGAAGTCTCGGATGGGTTTCCCTTTGGGTTTTGCACAAGAGAAACGCTGCCGTAAATTGATGTTTACGTCAACCGTCCTGTAGTTTACGGCATTCTGCGTCGGATGAGTTTGATAGGCGTTAGTATCCTGCGTCTTCGCAGTCATAAATGTTTGCAATAATACCCTCTTTTTTTTTTATTGGCGAATTTGGTTACATAATATATGGATTGATGCCTAGGTGTGACTAAAAGTTGAATTTGGTAAGTTTATTCTTACATTATTCTAAAAATTATATAAGGTTATTCGCTCCTCGTGTGGCGAGTTAATCCAGTCCACCAGTTTGCTGTGAAATGTATCCTACGTAATCTATTGGGAATGTTGAATTTATCGTATGAAAGACAACTGATTTTTTTATTTTTATATTTTTATTTTTTATATAAAGTCAACGCTTAGTAGTGTACTGCTTTCTGTCACGCAGGACTTGGTACCCTCTCAATGTGAAGCCCTACAGTCAAGAATGAAAAAGCGGTCACCGGAAGACAAAGTTGCTTCAAGCAGTGTAAGTTTAAAAGGTTTTGTCAGTTTATGTACTCCCTTTGACTGCAATAGGTAATTAATGGACGTTATGATAACTTAAATTCCTAAATTGGGCAGGTGGCTCGAATCCTAATGGCAAAGTGCTTCCTTCAAACCAAGTTCAATTAGTTGAGTTGCTGACTCCAGGTGGCTTGGTTCGACAGTTTATTATGCTGCCTCTGTTTTACTGGCTGATAGTGTTTAAAGTAACAGGTAAATGCAAATGATGTGTGTGTGTTTTAAGAGTTGAAGGAAAATACTTAAAACATAATGTACTGATAATTGTATGCCTTTGTGTGTGTGTTTATTTTTTGTTGCAACAAATTTGAATATGTATAAAGCTTTAACTGGTAGAATTAAAAGTTAATGGAAATGGGATCTTTCTTGCAGACAAACTGTTGGATAGATCCAGCTTTCACCGATTTGACAGGAGAGAACTTACTTGTTTCTGGAAAGAAAAGGGGTCAGGTTTTGGGTTCCAAAACTGAAGCAGTGAGGCCTCGCAAGAGGAAAGGGGAGACCGTCAGCTCAGGCCCTTGTGCGATGTACCCACAGAAACACTCTGGCCACGAGGAACAGGATGAACCCTGGGTGGACAGATACACGCCATGTTCAAAGGTATCCCTACTGCCCTTCCTCCACACCTCCATCCATCCATCCATCTTACTTTATTTTAACTATCAACATGAATATTTGTTCTGGTTCACAAACTTTCAAATTAAAAATATTGTAATGACCTCCTATGTGGTCAAGGTTGACCCAGTCGCTGATGCACTTCAGTCGCTTTATTGCCACGAGTGGTAAAAGAATGTACATTCATAGAAGAGCTGCTATCAGCTACAACTCACTCTCAAGCACTCCACACACAGACTCCCTGACTTGAATCAATGTTCAACTGCCAATCACCAGGCCCGCCATTAATGGCCCACACTCAAAGCCACAGATTAATTCTTAAATGTTCATGCATTTTACTTCAAATTTTGCCCATTATTTCAGCTATCTCATGTGGTTAGCTGAATTAGCCTCATGAAATTGTATTTGAAACTAATGCCTGGATTAGACAACAAGACAAATTTGGTGTTTCACGATTGCACTGTGTCAGACTACTGCCATAAAATCCTGCAGTATCAGACAGTCGCAACACGACGCGACATGCATTCCGATACCTCCTCATCCCGTCTTTTACAATCACTGGGCCTTATCCTGTCAAATCAAATACTCTCGGCGAGGCGGAACCAGAAAACGTGTCACCGATCAATGCGACCGGATACACCCATTACCATGGCGACGACAACAACAATGGCTCTCGCCAATGTATTGTAAATGAGGAAAAACGTATAGTGGTGGTCACCGGTGCTCGGGAGAGGATGTTCATTCAAGGATTGCTTGAGGTATATTCACATACTTTTAATATGATACGGCCCCACAAGCAGGCAACAAAAGGTTATCTAGTCTAGCAAGCTGGCGCTACCACTAACGGATGTACGTAAACATGCCGGCATTCGAGTCATCCTCTAAAGCTTCGATAAACATTGGTTTGTGCATGTGAATAAATGTTGACAACGGCGGCCAAGTCTGTTGACAGCAGACGCGCCGGTCACAGGACGCAATCATATTGGTCGACGTCAAAGTGTGCTGTCGGAGAGTTGTCATTGATATGTCACACCACTTGGAAGATATAAAAAAAAAAATCAAACATGCTAGACTTTTCATTTTGTTGTCGTAGGGCTATCATAGGGGCAAATCTTGGATTATGCCACATTACAAGACGCTTTGTCATTCCTGACAAACTATGTCGGTCCTGCAAGAGCTAATCGGGCTACTATCGGGGCTAAAATCCTGTAGTCTGACCTAGACATAAACCATCAAGATTAAATGACTTAAATGTACAGTAAGTATGTCAAGTCAAATTGAAATCTAGTTCTGAGTCAGCAAGAGTTATTACTTATTATTATTATTATTATTGTTATAAAGATTATTAATAATAATATGATTATTATTTTGTACCCAGCGGCACGGTGGCCGACTGGTTAACTGCCAGTGTGGAGTTTGCATGTTCTCCCAGTGCCAGGTACTCCGGTTTCTTCCCACATCCCAAAAACATGCATGCTAGGTTAATTGAAGACTCTAAATTGTCTGTAGGTGTGAATGTGAGTGCGAATGGTTGCCTCTCGCCCGAAGATAGCTGGGATAGGCTCCAACACGCCTGTGACCCTACTGAGGATAAACTGTACAGAAAATGGATGGATGGATGGATTATGCACCAATGAGGCCCAGCCGGGAACACCCCGAAAGGGTAATGTGGGTCCCCCTTCCCATGGACTCACCACCTGTAGAAGGGGCCATAGGACTCTGGTGCAGTGTGGCCTGGGCGGTGACCGAAGGCGGGTACCTTGGCGATCCGATCCTCGGCTACAGAAGCTGGCTCTAGGGACGTGGAATGTCACTTCTCTGGCAGGGAAGGAGCCCGAGTTGGTGTGTGAGGTTGAGAAGTTCCTACTACACACACGGCTTGGGCTCTGGTACCGGACCTCTTGAGAGGGGTTGGACTCTCTTCCACTGAGGAGTTGCCCACTGTGAGAGGCACCGAGCAGGTGTGGGTATACTTATTGACCCTCCCGTCTCAGTGCCTGTACATTGGGTTTCACCCCGGTGGACCAGAGGATAGCCTCTCTTTGCCTTCGGATGGGGGGGATGGGTCCTAACCCGGTGGGGAGAATACTTCGAAGACCTCCTCAATTCCACTGACACGCCTTCCCACAAGGAAGCAGAGTCTGGGGTCTCTGAGGCGGACTATCCTATCTCTGGGGTTGAGTCACCAAGGTGGTTACAAAGCTCCTCTGTGGCAGGGCCTCGGGGGTAGATGAGATTCGCCCGGAGTTCCTAAACGCTCTGGATGTCGCGTGGGCATCGGGGACAGTGCCTCTGGATTGGCAGACTGGGGTGGTAGTCCCTCTTTTTAAAAAGGGGGACCGGAGGGTGTGTTCCAACTACAGGGAGATCACACTCCTCAGCCTCCCAGGAGGACCAGTGTGGTTGTCGTCGTGGCCGTGGAACAGTTGACCAGCTCTACACCCTCTGCAGGGTCCTCGATGGTGCATGGGAGTTCGCCCAACCAGTCTGCATTTTTTTTGTGGACTTAGAGAAGGCGTTCGACCCTGTCCCTCTGGGAGTCCTGTGGGGGGTGCTTCGGGAGTATGGGGTACCGAACCCCCTGATACAGGCTGCTCGGTCCCTGTACGACCAGTGTCAGAGTTTGGTCCGCGTTGCTGGCAGTAAGTCGGACTTGTTTCCGGTGAGGGTTGGACTCCGCCAAGGCTGCCCTTTGTCACCGATTCTGTTCATAACTTTTATGGACAGAATTTCTCGGCGCAGCCGAGGTGTAGAGGGGTTCCGGTTTGGTGGCCAAAGTATTGCATCTTTGCTTTTTGCAGATGATGTGGTTCTGTTGGCTTCATCAGGCCGTGATCTCCAGCTCTCACTTGAGCGGTTCGCAGCAGAGTGTGAAGCGACTGGGATGAGAATCAGCACCTCCAAATCTGAGACCATGGTCCTCAGTCTGACAAGGGTGGAGTTCCCTCTCCGGGTTGGGGATGAGATCCTGCCCCAAGTAGAGGAGTTCAAGTATCTTGGGGTCTATCTTGGGGAAGTATGGAACGGGAGATTGACAGGCGGATCGGTACAGTGTCTGCAGTGATGCAGACTTTGTATTGGGCCGTTGTGGTGTAGAAGGAGATAAACCGAAGGGCGAAGCTCTCCATTTACCGGTCGATCTACTTTTCTACCCTCACCTATGGTCACGAGCTGTGGGTCGTGACGGAAAGAACGATATCCCGGATATAAGTGGCAGAAATGAGTTTCCTCCGTTGGGTGTTCGGGCTCTACCTTTAGAGAGAGGGTAAGAACCTCGGTCATCCGGGAGGATGACAATCCGCGTTGAGAGGTGGCTCGGGCATCTGATTAGGATACCTCCCGGACGCCTCCCTGGTGAGGTGTTCTGGGCACGTCCCATCGGGAGGAGAACCAGGACACGCTGGAGAGACTGTGTCTCTTGGCTGACCTGGGAACTCCTCGGGATCCCCTCGGAAGAGCTAGAGGAAGTGGCTGGGGAGAGGGAAGTCTGGGCTTCCCTGCTAAAGCCCCTGCGACCCGACCTCGGATAAGCGGAAGAAAAAGGATGGATGGATGATTATTATTTTTATTAGTAGTAATAATAATAACAATAATAATCATTATCCCAATACGTCATAATTAATAATAATAATAATGATGATAATAAGAAGAACAATTGAGAAGCGCAAGCCAGTTCAATCAGAGAGTTAAGTGTGCAGATTTAATGTTGAACTCCACTGTGTATTTTTGTATAGGATGATTTAGCTGTTCACAAGAAGAAGACAGAAGAGGTGGAGAGCTGGCTGAGAGTCCATACAGACACACGACAGGTATGGCTTGAAGTTATTGAGCCTTGTTTTGTACACAGGAGCCTTGCTGCAGTGTTGAAAGTTAAATTCACAAATTTTTAAATGTACTTAGTTCAGTTTATAGTTCGTAATTCAAAATTTTGAACTAAGTTCACCGTTCCAAAAATGAACTTGTTCATAGTTTTTTTTCCTCAGTATGTTTCTGTGAGCTATTACCCACAGAATACATGCATTTCCCCATTGATGCCACCCATTCATTCCGCACTACTAGCCAGCTGCAACTTTCACTCTGCAGTCTCAAAAACATGAGGAAAAAGTTGTTGCTTGGTCTTTTTTAAAATGAGGAATTAAAACAAAAGCAAAACTGTAAATCCTTAATTTGTAAACACAAACACAATCTGAGGTTGGAAACTAAAGATTCTTGAAAATTATAATGGCAGGATCCTGTATCATTTGTGGAGGCAGAGGGAGTGGTGTTGCTCATCATGCTGCATGTGTAATAGACCGACCACTACTGAATGTGGCAAAATGCAGCTCCACACCGTCGCTTCAGTATACTGCAATCAGGTTCATGGGTGGTGTTGTGTCACCCCCCCCCCCCCCCCCCAGAAAAATAGGCCTGAAGCGAAATATGTTCATATTTGAATCTACCGTCCCCTCCAAAAGTATTAGAACGGCAAGGTCAGTATACATCAAAAACAAAGGAATTTACCTTCCCATTCCAATACTTTTGGAGGGGACTGTATTTTATTGTAATGCTCAACTATTTTCAACACGAACTGACCAAGAATAGAACATATATGTATGTATGTATGTATGTGTATATATATATATATATATATATATATATATATATATATATATATATATATATATATGTATGTATGTATGTATATACATATATACGTGTGTATATATATATATATACATATGTACATGTATATACATATGTACATAAATGTGTGTGTATATATATATATATATATGTATGTATATATGTATATACATATATATGTATGTATATATATATATGTATGTATATATGTATATACATATATATATATATATATATATATATATATGTATGTATATATATATATATATATATACATATATACATATATATATATATATATATATATATATATACATATATATATATGTATATACATATATGCATATATATATATATATATATATATATATATATATGCATATATATATATATATATATATATATATACACGTACATATATGTGTATATATGTATATATATGTATGTATGTGTATATATGTATATATATGTATGTATGTGTATATATGTATATATATGTATGTATGTATATATATGTATATATATGTATGTATGTATATATATGTATGTATATATATATATATGTATGAACACATATTGCCTTTTATCCTTCATAGGGTGGACTATTGCTGCTCACCGGACCACCGGGCTGTGGAAAGACTGCTGCAGTCCAGGTTTTGTCTAGCGAGCTGGGCTTAAGAATTCATGAGTGGACCAATCCTCCTAACCTGGACTCATACACCATCAGTAAGCATGGTGAGGATAGTAGTAGATAGTTCACAGTCACCGGTATGCTCTACTGTTCACTATACTATCCACTATTTGCATTTCTGTTGGTGACCAATACTGGCCACTCATGTGCCTGAGTAGCATCTGCACCATTTGCACAATCGACCGAGTAGTATCTGCAACATTTGCACCATCGACATTATCGCACTACTAGTCACTTTCAACTGCATACATTTCTTGAATTCTCGGAGCCCTTTGCACAATGGTCATTGGTCTATTCGTCATTCAAACTGCTCTCATTGCTAGAGAACTCTGCATATTTTTGCACAATTGTCAAAAAAAAAAATTATAATAATAATTGTACCGGCATTACCAGAGTATGAGCAACCTTTTATTGCTTAGTGACTGTTTTTTTCAATGTCTTTATGTCTCAAAAATATTCTGTTGTCGTACTCGAGCGGCTCTTAACTACCGGAGACAAATTCCTTGTTTGTTTTTGACATACTTGGTGAAATAGAGATGATTCTGATTTTAGTAATCGCAGACTATATGACAGAATAGTATTCTAAGTCGGCTGCGCCTAGAAATTCTGTCCATAAATGTTATAAACAGAATCGTTGACAAAGGGCAGCCTTGGCGGAGTCCAACCCTCACCGGAAACGAGCCCTGACTTACTGCCGGATATGCGGACCAAACTCTGACTCCGGTCGTACAGGGACCGAACAGCCCATATCAGGGGGTTCGGTACCCCATACTCCCGAAGCAGCCCCCACAGGACCCCCCGAGGGACACGGTCTAACGCCTTCTCCAAGTCCACAAAACACATGTAGACTGGTTGGGCGAACTCCCATGCACCCTCGAGGACCCTGCCAAGGGTGTAGAGCTGGTCCACTGTTCCACGGCCGGGACGAAAACCGCACTGCTCCTCCTGAATCTGAGATTCAACTTCCTGACAGACCCTCCTCTCCAGCCCCCCTGATTAGACCTTACCAGGAAGGCTGAGGAGTGTGATCCCCCTGTAGTTCGAACACACACTCCGGTCCCCCTTCTTAAAAAGGGGGACCACCACCCCAGTCTGCCAATCCAGAGGCACTGTCCCCGATGTCCACGCGATGTTTCAGAGGTGTGTCAACCAGGACAGCCCTACAACATCCAGAGCCTTGAGGAACTCCAGGCGAATCTCATCCATCCCTGGGGCCTTGCCACCGAGGAGCTTTTTAACAACCTCGGTGACCTCAACCCCAGAGATAGGAGAGCCCGCCTCAAGAGAAGCCAGACTCTGCTCCCTCATGGAAAGGAGTGTCGGTGGAATTGAAGAGGTCTTCGAAGTATTCTCACCACCGGCTCACAACATCCCGAGTCGAGGTCAGCAGCACCCCATCCCTTCTATACACAGTGTTGATGGTGCACTCCTTCCCCCTCCTGAGACGCCGGATGGTGGACCAGAATTTCCTCGAAGCCGTCCGGAAGTCTTTCTCCATAGCCTTGCCGAACTCCCATGCCCGGGTTTTTGCTTCAGTGACCACCAAAGCCGCATTCCGCTTGACCAGCCGGTACCCATCAGCTGCCTCAGGAATCCCACATGCCAAAAAGGCCCGATAGGATTCCTTCTTCAGCTTGACGGCATCCCTCACCGTTGGTGTCCACCAACAGGTTCGGGGATTTCCGCCACGACAGGCACCAACCACCTTACGGCCACAGCTCCGTTCGGCCGCCTCTGCAATGGAGGCCTGGAACATGGTCCACTCGGACTCGATGTCCCCCGCCTCCCCCGGAACATGAGCAAAGTTCTGTCTGATTAGGGAGTTAAAACTCCTTCTGACAGGGGGTTCCGCCAGACGTTCCCAGCAGACCCTCACAATACGTTTGGGCCTGCCACGTCGGACCGGCATCTTCCCCCACCATCGGAGCCAACTCACCACCAGGTGGTGATAAGTGGACAGCTCCGCCCCTCTCTTTACCCGAGTGTCAAAGACATGCAGCTGCAAGTCCGATGACACGACCACAAAGTCGATCATCGAACTGCGACCTAGGGTACCCTGGTGCCAAGTGCACGTGTCGACACCCTTATGCTTGAACATGGTGTTCGTTATGGACAATCCGTGATGAGCACATGAGTCCAATAACAGAACACCGCTCGGGTTCTGTTCGGGGGGGGCCGTTCCTCCCGATCACGCCCTTCCAGGTCTCACTGTCATTGCCCACGTGAGCATTGAAGTCCCCCAGCAGAACGATGGAGTCCTCAGCGGGAGCGCTCTCCAGCACCCCCTCCAAGGACTCCAAAAAGGGTGGGTACTCTGAACTGCTGTTTGGTGCATAGGCACAAACAACAGTCAGGACCCGTCCCCCCACCCGAAGGCGGAGGGAGGCTACCCTCTCGTCCACCGGGGTGAATCCCAACGTACAGGCGCCGAGCCGGAGAACAATAAGTATACCCACACCTGCTCGGCGCCTCTCACCGTGGGCAACTTCAGAGTGGAAGAGAGTCCAACCCTTCTCGAGAGGACTGGTACCAGAGCCTAAGCTGTGCGTGGAGGCGAGTCCGACTATATCTAGTCGGAACTTCTCAACCTTACACACCAGCTCGGGCTCCTTCCCTGCCAGAGAGGTGACATTCCACGTCCCTAGAGCCAGCTTCTGTAGCCGGGGATCGGATCGCCAAGGTACCTGCCTTTGGCCACCGCCCAGCTCGCACTGCACCCGACCCCTATGGTTGACCCGCGTCCGGGCAAGGGAAACCTGAATCAATTTATTGTACTCGTCATAGGGGTTTTTGGAGTCGTGCTTTGTCTGGTCCCTCACCTAGGATCTCTTTGCCATGGGTGACCCTGCCAGGGGCATAAAGCCCCAGACAACTTAGCTCCTAGGATCATTGGGACACACAAACTCCACCACCACGATAAGGTGACGGCTCAAATAGGGGTCTCCCATTTCAGTACACTTGAAATATCATTCATATCAGGATTACAGTAGAACATACGGTAGTTGAGTCATCATCGTACATGACAACTGAATATTTGTTCATCACATATGGCAGGGCATTCGTGAAAACAGAAAAGAGTAGTGGTCTGAGGCAACTGCCCTGGAGTAGGCCACAGTGGACATCAGATCTGTCAGACAAAAACTGTTGTACAATACTCTGACTCCTGTCTGTTAAGTAAGCCTTTATCAAAAACAGGGACTGAGTTTATAATCCATAACGCCTCAATTTTGCAATTAGAAAGTCATGGTCTATCAAATCAAATGCAGCACTGAAGTCTAAAAATATAGCCCCCATTAAGCTACCTTTATCCCCATTTTGACATCAGATGTCTATAATATGAGCCAGTGCTGTGCTCGTAGAATTAACTTGTTTATAAGCATGCTGAAATTGAGAGAGCAAGCCAAATTTAACAAAATTATGCTGAATCTGCTCACATATGATTGTTTCCTACATTTTTCCCAAAACAGATAAAATACTGACCAACGTACAGGCGCCAAGTCGTGGGTCAGTAAGTATATCCACATCTGCTCGGCGCCTCTCAGTGTGGGCAACTCCAGAGTGGAAGAGATTCCAACCCCTCTCTGTGAACTGTATGTCTAATTTGTGCTTTTTGAGGAATATAAGGTCAGCTGTCACTTTTCTACCAAGCATGCTGATTATGCTAACAACCAATCAACGCAGGAACTGATGGCTATGACTCAGTTAAAATTAAGCTTGCAGGCTCAGCAAAACACCTTTATCTGACAAACTGACAAACAAGATTCAGTCACCTAGGCTAGTTTTTTGCTGGCATTCAAACTAGCAAAGACCAGCAAGTCTCTTTCCCAAGGAGAGTTTCTGAAAGAATGCATGTTAGAGACAGGAACTATCTTGTGTCTTGAGAGCAAGAACAATTTGAAAACATCGCCTTATCACGCAGGACAGTGACTCGCTGTGTTGAGCTAATTCATGAAGACTTAGCTAAAAAGCTAAACAAAACAAAAAAAGCAGTCATTTACATTGTATTCCTTGGTACTGGATGAAAGTAATGACATAAAGGATCCTGGTCAGCTTTAAATATTGATCAGAGGGATTAATGACAATTTAGAGATAACAGAGGAGTTTTTGGCCATGGAATTCCTGAAGGGAAAAACGCGATGAGAGAATTTGTATGAAAGTGTGTCGGATGTCATCAAGAGGCCCAAGCTACCTTGGAGAGTACAGATGGATCGCCAAATCAGTCACTGATGGTGTTGTGGTGCACTCGCCTAACTTTGGTGCGGGCACCGTGGGTTCAGTTCCCACTCAGTGACAGTTTGAATGTGCTCAGTGATGAACAACTCAGATGTGTTCTGAGAATTGCCACAACAAAACTAACACAAGAGTTTTGATGCACTGGCAAAAAAAAGGTGATCAACAAAACAACACTGTT